>NC_069661.1:88062500-89312500 GCF_027244095.1 Hemicordylus capensis | reverse complement strand
TTTTTACTCACACATGCTCACAAAATGGGCATGATTTTTGATACCCACAAAATGGGTATGATTTTTGATACCTCACAAAGCTCCAAAACTTGGTTTGGATGCTCTTCCTACCCTGTGAAGGATCATTTGAAGCCGTCTCTAAGAACAGTCTTGAGAATAGGGGTGTGCACAAATCCAAAATCATGGTTTGGTTCAAATTCACATTGAATTTTAATTTGAACTGAATCACATTCTGCCAAACCAGTTTGGTCGAACCGAGCAACCAGTCCAGTGCATTCAGTTAAACCAGTTCAGTGGTTTGGGCGGCAATACTTGTAAAGGGAGGAGAGCTGGTCTTGTGGTAACAAGCATGACTTGTCCCCATAGCTAAGCAGGGTCTGCCCTGGTTGCATCTGAATGGGAGACTACATGTGTGAGCACTGTAAGATATTCCCCTCAGGGGATGCAGCCACTTTGGGAAGAGCAGAGTGTTTCAAGTGACTCAGTATATGACAGCTTCCTATGTTCCTAACAGGGAATGCAGTGGGAGTTCCCCTTTACAATAAAGGGGTGGGGGAATCCACCAAAGGACAGCAGGGGAGCAGCAAGAAAGGTTGTTCAAGGTTCTTACTTGCTTGCTGCTTCCCACCACTTGCCACCCCACTACAGCCTGATCACCAGTCACATTCCTCTTTAAACAGGCCACATGCACAGCAGCAGCATGGTTTCAGCCTCTGCGGATGTGTGGAGGCCATTTGTGTGGTCTCCGCACATGAGCAGAGGCCGGAACCACACCACCACCACATGGGTGGCCTGTTTAAAGAGCAATCTGGCTGGCAATTGAGCTGTACTGGGGAGGGGAGTGGTAGCGAGCTAGTAAAAACCTTAAACAACCTTTTCCACCACTCTCCTGCCATCGGCCCACTCTCCTTCAGTGTTGAACTGGTTCGTATTGAACCGGGTTTGGTCCAGTTCTATTGTGGACCAAACAGGCCCTGGTTCGGTTTATGGTTCAGCTGCCAAACTGGCCTGGCTCGGTGTGAACTGGTTCAACATTGAACAATTCATACACACCCCTACCTGCAAAAGATACTGGTATTCTAACAGGACCTTTGTGAGTGTATGGGCTTATTGTAAGGCAAAGTAGGTTAGTGCCTAGGAGAAGGATGTGGCCAGAGGGATGACCTGGGCACCCAGAGAGGAGTATGCTAGAGAGACTAAAGTTCTGGAGAAGAACAACTCAGGTGACCTTAGACCCACTTCCCCCCTGTTCTCGGGCATTTTGGTGAAAAGAGCAGACAAACCTAGCACCCATGCTGTGTGGAATTATTATTAATGCAAGACTAGAGAATACAATGCTGTTTACCTTTGTATGGGTATGTGTTATGCTACAAAGAGCAGCTGCATAGGGATGGGGGCAATCAGGATCAGTACTGTTATGAGGAGGATGTTTTTAACCCTTCACTGTGCCATGGTCCTAACAAAATCAGCTCTACATGTCTGCTATTTGCCTGAGGAGGGAAGATTCCATTTTGGCCCTCTGTCTCTATGTTTTCTCGTCCTAGACTACAATCTACAAGCAAAATTTCCTGAGCTTAACTGTATTCAAGCCTTTTTCTAAAGCAAGGAATAATAAATAGAATAGTTTCCAAATGGCTATATTCTTTGTCACACAAAGTGTATCTTCCCCACTGTTCTACTGTCAGCCTCCTCCTGATCAAACTAGACAAGACCAGCTTCTACTGATTTTTAAGGTTCTTTTCTTTTTTGTTTTTAAGACTCTTGGCAGTCTCTCCTCACATCTGCAATCTGTTTATAGTTAGAGCATAGAGTCCAAAAGCTGTCATTTGATGGAAATAATCTTTTAAATCCAAAGTGAATAAAAATGGGTTCCCTATAAAAGCCCCCTTTTGAAAATAAGTAGACTCACCAACTTTGCAGCTTCCATTTGTACTTCTTATCCGCATCCTCAGCCCGAAAGACTGCAAGTTCCTCAGCAGGATATTGCTCTCTGTAATTACTTTAGCAGCTCTCAAAACTGGAATGAGCAAATGAATGGTTTTGATTTACTCATGCCCTCATTACAATGGAAGTGTATGAAGATATTGCAAATAGTAACGAAATCTGAACATCTAAATCTTTCCAATTTCTGCTTCTGTCCCCTTTCCCATTTGCCCCAACCCTCTTTCCCCTTCTTCCAAAGTCTCTTTTTGGACTGCCCCACTGTTTTAAGATTGTTTATCTCAAGAAATGGACACAGCTGGGGGATGGAATTAGGGAGCCCAGGCAAAACCAAACATGCCAGGTTCAAGTCCAGTCTGGACTCAAACCGAGCTGGACTACCTGTTTTTGTGCAAACCCCTACACACCACGACTCTTTCCTCCGGATTCTACATCTGTTCCAGAAGCAACAGATATGCCATCTGAGAGAACTTCTGGATGCAAATCTCTCTCTGGTATCAGGTGGAAGCAGTGGCCAGGAGTGCTTTTTATCAGCTTTGGCTGATATGCCAGCTGTGTCCATTTCTTGAGATAAACAATCTTAAAACAGTGGGGCAGTCCAGAAATTGCAATAGGTGCAAAATATAGCAGCCAGGTTGGTCTCTGGGTCAACCTGATGAGACCATATTACTTCTATCTTAAAAGAACTACACTGGTTACTGATATATTTCCTGGTGAAATACAAAGTGCTGGTTATTACCTATAAAGCCCTATAGGCCCAGGGAGTTTAAGAGAGTGCCTTTCTTCATTATGAACTCTGCTGTCATTTAGAGAAGCCCATCTATGGTGTTACCAGCTGAGCTTATTCTGCCCGCTCCCAGAAGCCTCCCTGGTTGCAACTGCATCTCCATGCTTGGAGATTGCACTTTTGCTATGCTAGGGAGCTGCACCGCAATGTGAGCTCCTAGTCTATGTTACACGTGGGGACAAGTCACTTAGTTGGCAGTAGACTGGTCACCCCTAGATTTGACTACAAGCCCCACAAATTGGAAGGGGATTAGCTTCACACTCTCTGTGAGGGGTGCCCAGCTAAGCAGACTCCCAGGGCTAGCTACTGCAAGTGTCTGGCATCTAAGATCATTTCAGCCTTGGAATGAAATCTAAACTTCCCTCTTCCTCTCGCAAACAGAGACAATAATTGGTCATCAGGCCAGGGAGAAAAGACAGATAAGACAAGTTTCTTATCTGCAGCCTCCATTACAATAGGGATGAATTAGTGATGTAACTTTGAAGAGGTGCCCATCAAAACTCTTGATAGAATTATTAGGAAGCCCTTCCCAGCACAGGATATTCTTTAAACGCACCTGCACACTCCAATTGTCCTCACAATCAGCCTTGAATGTTTTAGGCGATTAACACACATTCCTACCTAGAAAGGACTAAGACACAACGCATTCCCAAAAAAAAGGTTGTCTGGGCTCCCCTGTTCAGCAGAGCAGGACAAAAGACAAGTGCTCTCAAGGCACGTTTTGGGATATACGTATCCCTAATTCCATGACCCGGTGTGCTTACTCGTGTATTACTACACCTGGGACTCTCACTGCAAAACATCTCAGTGCTCCCTTGTGCCTCTCACCCTGGACTCCAGCAGACTGCAACAAGAAACTCTACCTTAGTGTTCCCCTCTTCAGGGCAGGTGATATAGCCTCTTGCCCAACTTCTTTAGGGCTGAATCTATCCCTTTCTCTTATTTCTGAAATCTTGCCCCTCTATCTTAAAGTACCTCTTTAGCCCGCCTGGGAATTTACACATAATTTGGAACTTTAAGCTAAAAGTGCCTTACAATAGTCTGTTTCTTAGCATATTTGTAGTGCCTTTAAACTGGGGCCACATCATAATTTAGTCTGATTTTATTTTTAATATACTCCTTTTTTATTTAATTCAAACCTCTTTCTCAAGCTAATTTTCTTGAGTTCATACGTTTGCACAAATTAAGGCTGATTGGAACTGTCTCCTCTTTTGAGCTAAATTCCCCACATTCACCCGAACTAGGTGGTGCAGGCCAATCACCCTCGAGGCAGTTTCATTAACAATGGTTGCCACCAGCTGGTGGCAACTCAGAGGCAGGCTTCTCTACGTGCCCCAAAGCTATTCAAAGCACTCCCTGCTGGTGCAAAAGCTTCACCATCTCTCATAGCCTTTAAAAAGACACATAAGATACATATTTTCAATTAAGCTTTTATTTGTTTGTTTGTTTATTTTAATTTTTAGACCGCCCCTCCAAAAATGGCTCAGAGCGGTTCAATTTAATTCAATTTTTAAACTGTTTTAAATGTTTTGTTTTTAATTTGTGTATTTTGTGTTTTTTTATTATATTGTATAAACTGTCCAGAAATACTAATTTGGGTGGTATATAAATGTGTAAAATAAATGAATTAAATAAATAATCTTGTGAGTTCTTGTCAGCAGAGTACAAATTATGGGGGCTGCAAAAACTGTTTTGTGATGTCACTAGAGAAAATCAAAATAATGTAGATTCCTCAAATGCTGTGGTCAGGTGGAACCAGGAGCTAGTTCAGCATCAGGTTACGAGGGTGTGTGTGTATCCAGTTGCCAAGTCACCGCACTTGTGGGCACGCTGTGACTTGGCACAGCCAAAGAAGGAGGGGGGTAGGGATGAGCGGAAGCTGCTGCTGGGCAGGTGACTGGCACCATGGGTCAACCATGGGCCAATCACTCACCCATCTCAACCTCCAGCTCGGGGTAGCCCAGAGGGGGAGGTTAACCTTGAGGGAAAACCAGCTGCTTGACCAAGCCAGGGTCCAACCAGGATCGAGCGATTGTTACCACGTCGCCAGCACATAAAAACACCCGCTCACTCTGGATGCTGATTGGTAGGCAGGAGAGGAGGTGCAGAGCAACTACCACCAGGTCCAGCCAGACTTGATGGTAGGTTGCCCAGAACTGTGTGCGGTCCATCTCAGGGCCTTTTCCCACAGGCTCCTCCAAGTACTTGGCAACGCATTGCTCAGCACTGGTGAGCCTGGTAGGCCGAGCCTCCCGCAAACTGGGCAAGGCTCCAAGGCACACCTGCTTAAACCACTGGGCTGATTTAGCAGGAGCAACTTCCTGTTGCATTGGCACCGCTGCTTGGGATGCCGCACCACCAGACTGGGAAGAAGAAGGGGTGGGAGCTGAAGGGTCGCCTGCACTGCTGCTGCTGGGTGTGGGTCGAGCAAATTCAGGGGGTGCACCATAACCACCCTCCTGGTCTCTGCTGGTCCTAGTGACCTCTTCTTCCCTAACTCTATTGACCAGGAGGTCCTTCCACCTGGGCAAGTCATCCATGCAAATGACATTGCCTTTGATGGTCGGGTCACAGAGGAAAGCCAGGATGTACTTCTCCCTGTCACCCAATTCATCAACCAGCCTGTCGACAACACCAGCCCTCAGCCTTCCAGCCAGAGCACACCTCTCTAGCATGGTCAGCAAAGTCTGGACTTCACCCATCAGCTTCTCCAGGAGGAAAGCCATGGTCAGGGCCTGTCTCAAAGGAGTGGTGTCACCACACAAGCTCTTTGTGGCAAACAGGAAGGGCTCGAGTGCCAACACCATCTCGGACATGAGTTTTCACTCTGCATTAGATAAGTCGCACATGCCCAAGGACTCGTTCATCGCCAGGTCATTGAGGGCCACCTCCTGTTCTAGCAGACGCTGGAACAAGAGGAAGGTGGAGTTCCACTGGGTATCTACATCCGTGGGGATGAGATGTTCTTGAAGCCCCTGGACATGCTGCCGCTCGTGAAGCAGGCACCTGGACTTCTCACTTCAGTTGAAGTGGGCTGCAATCTTGCGGGACTTCTCCACAAATGCAACCGTGGCAGCAACAGCACCTACCATGGGGAGGCCATGTTCCCTAGACACTTCACCTCCTTGAGGCCAAGGGCATCCCTGACAGTAAGGTAGAGCATGTGTGCCATGCAGCAGATGTTCACACACTCCAACACTGACTCTACCACTGCTGTTACATTGGAGCTATTGTCTGTCACAATGAAGCCCAGGGAGAGGTGTGGCAACCCGCCTATCCACTCCTCAATTTGGCTGCTGAGTACGGCTGCCACCTCCTCCTTGGTGTGCTTGACATCCAAGGTCTCCACGTGAAAGATGCCCCCCCCCCCGTGCCGAAATGTGGTGTGGGATGCACTGGAGCCAGAGGCAGCAGCAGAGGTCCCCCCTCTCTCCAGACCCCACCAGTGGGCGGTCAGGGCCAGGAAAGCAGTGTGCATCCCACTCACACTGTTCCACAGATCAGTGGTGAAATGCACACTGGTGCCAGCCTGTGCTGCATGCAGCATGGCTGACATGAGCTCCCTGCACCACCTGTACAGGGAGGGGACCACGTTCTGACTGAAGAAGGTCCTTGAGGGGATGGTGTAGTGGGGCGCTAGCAGCTGGAGTACCCATTTGAGGCACAAGTGGGTTAACTTGTGGACCAGCTAACTGATTTGAACCAAATTTGGTACAGTTGTAGTGAGTGACACACAGGGGCACTTCAACTGTGTAGTCTGTAATGACTACAGCTCCCAGCTGCAGTGGGCTTCCCTAGCTGCAGTGGGTTTTGTCAGCGGATGCTAGAGTATGGAGACATATTAGGATGCCTCAACAGCATAGTTTGTGATTATGTCATTCATCTCAATTCAAAATGGCAGATGTGTGAACATTTCAGGCTGAAGAGGTTTAACTTGTGAGGGTGGTAATTATCAATTAAGGTTATAGTGAAAGGGAAGTGGGCAGATTAGTTCTTACCAGAACAGCTTGTTGAATTATTTTTCCCTTTCAGCATGTTCAGTATGCTCAGCTGTAATGGATATTTCTTAAGGCAATATGGTACCTGGTATTTCTTTGTTTCCCCAGCATTCCAAAGTAAATGCATACAATTTTTTTTTTAAAGACTGTAGTTGAAAAAAGAAGGGAGATAGTTACACACATGAACAGCTATTGCCCACTGATGGAGGCTCAACCCATAGGACCCAGTAGAATTAATCAGTAACAGAAAATATGAGAGGAATGAGTTTGAATAATCACCGATTTCTCTGAGGCTATTTCTTTGTTGAATTTATATTTCTATAGAGCTGTTTTAGCTTTTATTTATCTCTTGGCATTCCTTTAATGTGAAAATGGGTTGGGAAATAATGGCAAAGAAAGCAAGGTAGCTGCAGCAATAAACAAAATGTGGTAGCAGCACAGGTCTTTAACCGATCTGTTTACAGAGGATTGTGAAGCATAGTTATTCTTCCTATAGTTATTCTTCCTATAGTTCTTATAGCACAGAGATTGAAAAGCTTTTATTTTGGACGTACCAGAATGTATGCTAGGAAGAGGTCCTTCAGGAGATCAGGATGTTTCCATTCTGCAGAACCCATTTCTAGAACCCTGGAAAACACAGAATTTAGAAATTTGCACATTGTAATAGAAAGGCTTAACCCAAGTTAATTTTCATTACACCCAGATTAGAAGATTTCCATCATCCTAACTGTAACTGCTTTTTTAAGTCTTCTAAGAGTGAAAGGTTCCATATTTCCCTTACTGATAGGGGATTGCTGAAGTCACAGTTAATCTCCAGAGTGAGGGCAGAGACCACTGTATTATCCTCACTCTGATTTGGCTTCATGATGACACCACATAATCACATAACATCATGATGAAGCCATTACAATGAGTGAGCAATGCTTGCTACTCTCACTCTGTTGCCTTGCAGAGAAAATGGTGACCTCCAGCAACCCAGAGTGCATTCACTACTGTTGAATAATTTGTCCCACACTTTCCCCCTTTTCCACCTCATAGCTCCCAGACTAAAAGGCTATGCACATGACACCCCAGGCAGCTCCCATCATCTGGAGCACCAGCAGCAGAAGGCTCTTGGCTGCTCCAGAACAGGGAAGCCCGACTTTTGTACCTTGGGTTTTACCAAGGTTAAACAAACCTGTGGTTCATTTAACCTCAGTAGGCGATCATGTGAATGATCGCCCCCAAGTAACTAGGCTTCCCCTGGCCTGCCACCATTTCCAGCAGCGACCCTGGGGGGATGAGCAGCCACATGGAGCAGAGCGGCTGCTATACAAAAAGCAGCTGCTCTGCTGTGCAATGTATTCTGGGTCTTTGGAGGACCCAGAACATGCTTTGCCTCTGCTGTCCAGAATGCTGATCACTGCCCCAATGTGTGTGTGTGTGTGTGTGTGTGTGTGTGTGTGTGTGTGTGTGTGTGATTAACAAAGCTTCATTGTGGCAGAGCCTATCTCCTTGCCCAACCTCCCCACCACCCAGGTAACAGGTTGTTTGCATGACCTTTAAGACTAGGATGTCAATGTTGGTGGATGCATTTTCATTCAAGCCTACTCAGGCTACCTCATCTGAGAGAAGGTTGATGCAATGGGAGGAGCAATACTGTATCAGAGGACTGGAAACTAGCCAATGTAAAATCGATTTTCAAAAATGGATCCAAGGGGGATATGGGAAATTACAGGCTGGTTAGCTTTTGACAAATTTCCTCATAAAAGACTCTTGAGAAAACCTAGCAGTCATGGGATAAGGGAACAGGTTTATGTGTGGATTGTTAACTGTTTGAAGGACAGAACATAGAGGGTAACAATAAATGGACAGTTTTCTAAATGGAAGGAAGTAAGAAATGGGATCCCCCAGGGATATGTATTCTAGTACTCTTTAACTTTTTAATAAATGATGTAGAAATTAGGGTAAGCACTGAGGTGGCCAGATTTGGAGATGAAACCAAGGGTAGTGAAATCCACAACATATTGTGAGGACCTCCAAAAGGATATCTCCAAACTGGGAAAGTGGGCAACAAAATGGCAAATGCTGTTCAGTATTATCAAGTGTAAAGTGATGCACATTGGGGCAAAAATTCACATATATGTGATGGGGACTGAGCTGGCAGTGACCAGGAGTAGGATCTCAGGGTTGTGGTGGACAGCTCATTGAAAGTGTTGACTAAATGTTCAGCAGTTGTGAAAGAGACCAATTCCATACTCAGAATCATTAGGAAAGGGTTTGAAAATAAAACTGCTAATATTATAATGCCCTTATACAAAACTATGGTACGATCACATTTTGGAGTACTGTGTACAGTTCTGGTCACCATATCTTAAGAAGGTCATTGTAGAACTGGAAGAGTGCAGAAGAGGGAAACCAAGATGATCAAGGCAAGGTTAAAACTGGGCCCTTTTGGTTTAGAAAACAGACTGCTGAGGGGAGACATGATAGAAGTCTATAAAATCATGCATGGTATGGAGTAGGGTAGGGATGTGCACAAAACCTGCTTGGCCTTTGAACCAACTTCGATCCAGGGTGGGTAGCTTCAGTTTTGGTTTGGGTTCTTCTCAAATCTCCCCCCCCCCCCCGCCATCCCCACTGGTTCAGTTCAAATTTGAACCCAATTTATACCGGTTCTAAAATGTTCTACATAGGGTATAATATGGACACGAACTGGCCCATTATTCCCTATGTGAAGCACATAGGGGCACAAAACTGGGGTGGGTGGTAGGCACCCAGGGCTGCCTACCATGCACCAAACTCCAAAACAATCAGACACTCCTGTGATTAATGGGTGGGTTTGTTTTTTTTTTTAAAAAAATTATCATTGCATTGAAACAGCCTATTATCTATCTATCTATCTATCTATCTATCTATCTATCTATCTATGAAAAATATAAAAACCACAACCTTACCAACTTGGGGCTGCCTGGGGGAAGTTGTGGTCATACCTGCTGTGCGCACAAACCCAATTTGGGGTGCCCAGGCACACACACCCCTAAAAAGGAGGGGATGGGGCTGCCTCAAATCCCCATTATTCCCTATGGGAGAATTGTAAAAATTTGAAAAATCTTCCCCCCAAAAAACACCCCTAAAATCACAGTAGTGTCTGATTGCTTTGGGGTTTGGTACTTCAAACTGAACCCTCAGTTTGAAGTTAGGTATACTTACCAATCCAAGGCTCTGGAGGCTCCAGTGTGTCATCTAGTTTGGGCAACTCACAAAAGTAAGCTCCTCCCACCACATGAACTCAATTGGCTAGTGCAGCTTTCCAATATGGGTCAGAGGAAACCCACACAGCCATTTCAGTCTCCTTGGCAGTCTCCTAGACTGCAGATAGTTATAGAGCCGGGTCTCATGATCAGTGAGACCTGGTTTCAGGAGCTGAGTGAGGAGAGTGGGCTAAGCCCGCTCTCCCCACAGACGATCCGGGCAGGAGCCCTGGGCGGCTGGATTGGCCACCGACACGATTGCCGGCTCCATGACAGAGCCGGCAGGGGCTGGGGGGAGTGGGGGCCGAATGGCTCCCGGAAGCTCCAGCATGCCCTGCGCGAGACCCCCGGAGCCGGGAGGCAGCTTTTCGCCTCCTCATGAGTAGCTGTGTACTCACAATTTTTAAAAAACGGGTTTGCAGAGCGCTCGCTCCGCAAACCCGGTTTTAGGGAAGGGGTACTTGAGCGAGGTACCCATTCTAGAACCACCAGGCTCGCAGCTGAGCCCAGTGGTTCTCATGATTGCAGAAAATCGGGCTAGCGGAGGCTAGCCCGATTTTCTGCAATCATGAGAAAAGCCTCATAGTCTGGGAGCATGTTGGGGTTTTGTATGGGAACTGCAGGTCCATTGAACCCACCGTTAAAAGGTTTGTCTGCAAGTGACTTGTTAGTATGTTGACCACTTTCTTCATCTCACTTGTATTTAGCATGAGTTTTGTATTTTCTGTCATGCATTATGTGGTTGTCCTTTGGTCTGGAAACTCTTGGCCTCAGAGATTCTCATATGTAAAATTGACAAATGTGTTTTCTGGAATGTCTTCATGTTTAATCCCTTAATAATATGCTGCAGAAATCTCTATTTATACATGTGACTTAATGTGTCTATGCCCAACTAGTTGTGAGTTATTCATGTTTAGTTATTCCTTTGTGCTTGTGCAACTGGATTCTGGATTCTGTAAGAATGATTGCACTGATATACTATTATGTGTGGGTGTTTTGCCTGGTGGCAGGGGAATTGTAAGCATGTAGTTGTATACCTAGCTTTTGGGGGAGCTCTGGTCCTTCATTGCTTTTCTCCGCCCCTTGGCACATTAGCTACATCCCTGCATGGCTCCACTCATGCTAGCAAGGGTTTTTAGAAGTCATTCATATCTTGCAGGCTAGGGTTCAAAATGGGTTCCAGCTCTTGACAAGTTGAAGACCACTGCTCTTGTGTCAAACATATTCCAATATGGCAACTCCCTGCCAAAGAAAATTGGCATATTATAAGAAGCTTTTTAATGAAATACAATTTAAAATACCTCATAACCTCCCATTAAAAAACCCACAGCAATAAAACAAATGGAGTCTGAGTTTATAAAAGGATTGTTGCTATCATCAGTGGAAAAGGATTAATGTAAGGGAATACCAGTGAATTGCCAAAATTGGTGGCTTCTTATGTTATGGCATTTCTAATAATACTTGTAATTTTGCCTGTTCTGAGGCATATGCTTAAGAGGGACATTTTGTAACACAATATTTAATGGAATGAAGGGAAATTGAAGGTATATAGGACAATTGATAGATCTGGTACCTGAGTGTAGGTTTCTCATCTAGCAAGAGGTGATCTAGTGTAGACTGCTAGATACACTCACTACAGTGAGTGTAGTGTACAAAGAAGAGATCAGCAACTGGAGGTTTACAGGTCAAATCTATCTCTCTGAGCAGTACCAGCTGCCCCTGAACTTGAACTTGGGGTGCTTTTGCTGAAGTCACAGGGCCAAAGCACATATAATACTAAATGGGTAGTGTGGACATCAAACAGCAAATGTGGAGGAGGAGCTATAAAGATTGCTATTGCTGTGTACTGGAAGGGACACTGGAAGGGACATCCTCCACATGTCATGATCCCAATGAAAATAGTTCCTCAAAGCTGCTTTCATTGGTATCAATGGCAGTTTCCCTCCTGAGAGTAAGAGCAGCCTCGGGGTGGGGTGGGGGTCATCATACTGATGATTCCTGAGCCTAAACAACTACATCAAGCAGTTTCATGTAGATGTTAAAAGAGGATGGTGGATAAAATGGAACACTGCAGAACTTCATACTACTAAGCGCAAGGGGTAAAGCAGAATATCCCAGCATGCCATTCTGGGAGCAGGCATGAATGGAGCCACCTACATACAATGTCCCTTCTTATGACATGTGTTTTCTACATAAAACATACATATGTCAAGGGGTTTTGGACATTGGCAACATGATTTCTATTTGAGAAAATCCACCAGCACATAGGAATTAAATACATGTTTAGATACTTTGATCAATAAAATTTATTAAGAGAATGTTTACTTTGTCATGAACCCCACCACTCAGTGAGATCAGCTGGAGAGTCTGCAGTTGCCACCAGCTCGTCTGCAGTTGCCACTGGCTCGTCTGGTGGCCACTCAGGGAAGGGCCTTCTCCGCTGCTGCCCCGAGGCTTTGGAATACGCTCCCTAGTGAAATAAGAGCCTCCCCATTAGGGGTGTGCATTTTGGAATTTTCTTGTTTCGATTTGTATCCGAATCGAAACATCCCCGTTTTGTTTTGTACCCAAATTTTCTGAATCCGAATCAGCCCTGTTTTGTTTTGTAGCCAAATTTTCTGAATCCGAATCCGAATCGATTTGGATTTTTAAAAAGGGTCCCAGGGCAAAAAGAGTGGGTGGTGGTGGTGGTAGTGTCCAATGGGTGGAAGCTACCACCCAAATTTCAAAGGAATTAGGCAAAGGGCTGATTTTTTGTGTGAATTTTTTTAAAGTTTACACATCTTTAAGAATTTTCCCATAGGGAATAATGGGGATTCCAGCAAATGCATCGCTTCAAATCAAGGGGAAAGGGATGGCCCAGAGCAGAGTGTAGTGGGTGGTAGTGCCCAATGGGGGCAGGGAAACTTCCAGAATTATTTCAAAGGAATTGGGCTAAGGGCTGATCTTTTGTGATTTGTTGAAGTTTACGTGTCTTTAAGATTTCTCCCATAGGGAATAATGGAGGTTTCAGCAGCCCCATAATTCCAGTTGGGGGGCTCTGGGGTTGCCCAGAGCGAGGGGTTGTGTAGTGCACATAGGGTGCCAACCACCCCCATACCCACAAGCCTGTGGGGTACTGGGTTTTGTTGTTTCTGAGGTGTTCATTGTAGATTCTCTGGTAGCATATGAGATTTTCAGTGAAAAACAAGAATCCACTCTCATATGCTACCAGAGAATCTATACTCAGAACACCACAGAAACAGCAGAACCCAGCACCCCATGGGTTAGCAACCCTTCCCCTGGCCAATGTGGGGTCAGTAAAGAGTGGGAAGAAGCAAAAGAGCCAAAGGGAAACAAGGAGGGAATTGTCAGCAGGTCAGCCCATGATTTAGGTCACTGATCAGAAGGCTGGAAGGGTGGGAAATTCAAAGAGATGTCAAACACAAAATGGAGACTGACTCAGAGATCACCACAAAATGGAGGTCCGAAACAACAAAATGTTTTGTAGCCGAAAGAGGGACATTTTGTTTTGTATACAACACTTTTGGATCTGGAAAATGGGTGTTTTGTTTTGTCTACAAAACACCCGAAACAGGCAGTTTGGGGTACAAAACGTTTTGTATCCGAAACGTTTTGCACATTCCTACTCCCCATCTCTGACAGCTTTTTAAAAGTCTTTAAAGACGCATCTGTTCACCCAGTTCACCAATATTAATTAATATTGTTTTAATGGTTTTAATGCTGTTTTGAAATATTCTTTTAAAAAAATTAAATTGTTGTAATGTTTTAAACTTTTTGTTTTTGTTTTAACTACTGTTTTACTTTCTGTTTTTATTTTGTTGTAAACTGCCCAGAGATGTAAGTTTTGCACAGTATAAAAATATGTTAATAAAAATAAATAATAAATAAATTACTGAAAATCAATCTAATAATTTAGGAAAATAGCAAACTTCAGCTAAGGCAAATTCCCTCATATAGGAAACATATAAAGCCAATCAAATATGTGGAGACTTAGCAAGTGTAAAAGAAATCATCTCCAGCAATAAGGTAAAAGTCCAACCTGATGGCATGTTTTCCAAGCAGTATGGCAACTAATAATGAATCAGTTATGGATACAAACTGAAAATATTGAAGCAAAGTTCTGATTATGCAGATAAATTTTCCAATGCATAATGTAACTGTGTGTTCAGCCTGCCTGTGGGCTCACAGAGAGTGTTTAATACCAAAAATAAGGTTGTAAATACAGGAAGGAAGAATCCCCAAATCCAATCCATAACATTTTATTATAAGAGGGGAAATTCCTTCCAGCTGAGCAAGAGTTAGTGGGAAGGAATTTCCATTGAAATTCCGAGGAATTTCCATTGATGGAAAGATCTGTGCCTCAAGCTGCAACAAGACCCACTCAGGTTCCAGTCAACATAGTACCTGACAGAAGGATTGGAGTGAGAGAGAGAAATTCAAAATTCAGTTTCCAATCCTTTTGAATGGGGTGGGGGAGCAGAAAACAAACTATCACACACATATTTTTACGGAAAGCACTTCTCTCCTGTGTTATTACAAGAGAGATGTAGTCATTCGTATATCCAAATGCGAACGTTCTCTAACACCCTCCATTGCCCATTCCTGTCAGGTGGTGCAGAAGGATATAATAGTTCAACAGGGTCACACTTACCTTATCCATTTTTCAGTAGCAGCTGTCCCTTAGGGGAATCAAGGTGGTTTCAGGCCCATAACCAGGTCAAAAGCTAGTCTGAAAAGGATCTAGATTTGACCTAGAGGTTGTATGCCACTGTGGACTTGAATGCCTTGTCCAGAAACAGAATATTAGAAACTGGACAGTAATTATTGCAGTTAGAAAAGATCAAGGATGGTTTCTTCAATGAAAAGTGTACAACTGCTTCATTCAATACTGATGTTGCATGACCCTACCTTAAGGAATAATTTATTGCCTCACCAAAGCATTTAACCCACTTAAGTTACCCTCCCCTAAGCCCAGGTCTCTACACCTTGGAGTGAACCACTGTTTGGGCAATTAACCTGATACCTACCATAACATCTGGCCATGTTTTGCTCGTTGCACCATTCCTGCTTGCAGCCTCCAGATCAGACTTCCTTACTGGCCCAATCTGCCCAGCATGCCTCGCTGCTATGAGAAGCTGGCTACACATAGACCAGACCCTTTTGGATTTACCCCTGCTGCCTTACCCCTGAATAGCATTTGGTCCCCTGCTGTTGCCTCCCGGCTCCCAGTCTGGGCAAAAGGAAAGAGATCACTCAGTTGCATCAGAGCCATATGGAGTCAGGTAGTATAATAACCACTGCACCCCTCTGGGTCTCTCACTATCCCTGATCTTTCCTAATCTAAAACCCTTTTTCTCTGAAGCCTTCTTTCTCTAGCCAGAGTGGAGCTCAGTTAATTCAGACACCAAGCTCAAATTGCCTCTTTGTAAGTTACCTGGTTAATCTCTGTGATGTATTTTAGTAGTAATACTGCCTTAATCAATCTTTTCCCCCGCTGTACTCCTAAACTCTTCAATAAAACGGTTGTATTTGTGAATCTCAACTGAATCTCTGTCAGTTCATTTCCCTGGGACCAGAACTCTGCACAAATTTATTCTGACATGGGACTGCTCCACTCTAGCTCACTAATTCCCCCACACAAACCTGAATGCATTTAGGGGTGTTCTTGCCAATAACCCTGGAGCAGTTCCATTAACACTATGAGGCACTTCACACAAGCAGTGTGAAGTGCCATAAGGGGGTTTGCGGGGAGACCGGGCTTGACTTGTTCTTCCTGCACACGAGCAGGCAGCCCACCCTAGGCAGCTGGATCAGCCACCCACACAATTACCGGCTCCATCATGGAGCCAGTTGGGAAGGCAGGGGTGGGGGCCTCCTGGCCACTGGAAGTCCCAGCATGCCCTGTGTGAGTGTGTGGGGCATTCTGGGGAGCCCCCCAATGCCAGGAGGTTTGTTTTAGCCTCCCATCTAGGGGACCACTCATTAGTCACTGCGGCACGTAGCCATGCTGCAGCGGAACATGACAAAAAAAAAAAAAAAACAGGATTAGCAGAGCACACACTCCAATAACCACATTTAGGTGGGGGAGGGCATTTAGTTGACTTGCTGCCAGGAGCCACGTGTCTCCTATTGCATCTCACGACCAGTTGAAACCGGGCTGGGCTCCCTTCAAATAGGCAGGTTCAAATGGGCAGTTTACAAGTTAGCCCTCTTGTGCCTCAAACGTACACATGCCCACCATCTTGAATTGGGGTGGATGACATCATCACAAACTATGCTGTTGAGGTCCCTTTGTGTCATTCACTACAACTGTGTCAAGTTTGGTCAAAATCAGTTTAGTGGTCCACAAGTTAGCCCACTGGAGCCTCAAATGTCCATGTGTCTGCCATTTTGAATCAGGGTGGTTGATATCATTACAACCTATGACTTTGAGCCATCCCTATGTGTCCCTACAGCATTAGCAAATTTGGTTCTAATTGGTTTGGTGGTTCACAAGTTAGCCCACTTGAGTCTTATATGTTCATGCATCTGCCATCTTGAATTTGGATGGATGGCATCATCACTGACTACACCATTGAGGTGTCCCTATTTGTCACTCACTACAACTAGACTAAATTTGGTTCTAATCCTTAAGATGGTCCACAAATTAGCCCACTTGTGCCTCAAACATTCACACATCCACCACCTCAAATTGGGGTGGATGACATAATCACAAACTATGCTGATAAGGTATCCCTTTGTGTCGCTCACTGCAACTGTGCCAAATTTGGTCCAAATCAGTTAGGCGGTCCACAAGTTAGCCCACTTGTGCCCAAGAATTCATGCATCTGCCATCTTGAACCGGGGTGGGTGACATCATTATGAATTATGCCATTGAAGTGTCCCTATGTTTCCCTACAACTGTAACCTAATTTGGTTCATATTGGTTCAGGCATTGCATAGTTGAGGAAGGGGGACACATACACACGGACACACAGACACAAACACAGAATGCCTGATGATTTGATAAGATTACTTTCCTTAAGGAAAGTAGGCTAAAAAGTAACATGAAAGCTACAGAACACCTATTTATTTTCAGTGGGGAGGAAACACTTGATAAGTAGCTTTAGAAAGACTTAGTGTGTGGTTTTAGAAATTACTGAGGTTTAAGTGTTACTCAAGTTCTCATATCTTGCAACATGTGTGATTTTCAAGAATAGCTTTTAATTAAAAGTGATAATTAAAAAAATAAAAAATAAAATAAAAACATGTGAACCCAAGCATTTCATGAATCCAAAACTATAGGCAAAACAACCCACATGGCATGCCTATTAACGATCTGTGAACATTTCCAGGACACCATTTAAACATTTTCTAAAAGTACATAAAATGGCTTGGTTGAGTTGATGAAGTTTGCTGCATTCATTAGCAATTGCCATGTAATGTATCTAAAGAGTTATATCTAGAGAACACTTTAAAAGTCAGCCAAATAATGAGGATTCCAGCCAACATTTAAGTAAATCATTACAAAGAAGGAGTGGAGGAGAGTGCCATTGTTCTAGGCTATAAATGGTAGTTATCATTGGTTTGCTTTCATTTTTGGTGTCTCCAATCCCACAATTAGGAAGAAACTTGTCAGAAGCACAATGAACGTACAATGAATGGCACAAGGGGAAACTCTCACAGAATGTAAGTGCCATGAAGAGCAGGAGAAACAAAGCAATTGTTGCAATGCTTACATTTTCAAACCATTTGGCAGCGTAATCTGTCTGAACAGTCGGGCATAAAATCTGTTATATCTGTTATGTTAGCTTTGATTTACACTCAAGCGGTTATTTTGCTTTTGCTGTGGTACAAACAAAAGATGTCTTGCTCCAATAAAATGAAGTGCTAATGAGGATTTGTTTGAATTTGTTTGTATCGTTTTAATAGATTGTGAGGCTGTTCTCATGTACAGGCAAAACTGAGCTAATGAAGACAAGGCCAGTCTTTCCCACACATAAGAACCGATGGGATTGCACCCAATCCCGGCGGTGCCTCGCCGGCAAACCCATCAAGCCAGCCACTCTCTTTAACAGGATTAAGGGAGCAGGTGCTCCCTTAGACCCATTTTTTTTAAAATCATCTGCGGGACATTGGAGGGAATCTCCATAATTCAAGGAATCCTCACTCACACAATGCGTAATTGGAGTTCTGGGGCCTAGGGCGATGCGTCCCGGCCCATGATGCTCCGTGCTGCCCAAGGCAGCTGCATGCCTGGGCGTACAATCTCCACGCCCAGAGGATTGTCTGCAGGAGAGGTAAGCTTTTTGAGGCTTCCTCCCTGTCCCTTCAAGCCCTTTCTCACAGATCACGAAAAAGGGCTCTGTGAAAGCCTACAAGTAGCATGTGGCGGTGCGGGGGGGGGGGGGCAGGGAGAGAATCAGCATTTTATTACAAAGTCAGTAAGAAACCAAGTTAAGAAATCACATTGTCTCACTAGACAGAACACACATTGAAGTGCATGCAGGATTTTTCTTTTTCTTTTTCAATACTGGAGAACATTTGGTTTGCTAATTGGCAGGCAGCCAAGTCCTATGCTTAACTATAATGCTGTGAGAAGATATTTGAGCCAGTGCAACTAAAGTAGCCTCTATGAAGGAGATGAAGCAGAACCATGCTGTTTTGCTTCACTTGCCTTTAAAACACCTTAGACTCTCTTGCTTCTTGGTTTTGCAGCTATGCATACAGCCTTTGGCCTTTAACAGAGCAACAAAGAGGTGTACCTGAATCTAGGGCCAATGTCACTGGTGTAACATATGGTGGGGTCACAAGCTGTTTAATTAAGCTTAAGAAGGGTTTTGGATCTAGTAGAGAAAATAGAGAGGGTGTTGTTAAGTTAAAAGAGAGTAGCACCAAAAAAAGAGAGAGAGAGAGAGAGAGAGAGCTCCTTTTAATCGTGGACGTGTTCCTAACATAGGCCATTATATTACCTAGGCTTCAGAGTGAAGGCTTTATTAATGGTTTATCTCCTTTATTATCTATTTCCGTGGGCTTAAGCATGCTTAGCTCTGTGTTGCATTGTGACCTATATTATGTTGTCCAGAAGAGAAATGGCAAGAGAAAGACTTGAATATAACAGAGCATACAATTGTGGAAGCGTATCATATAGGAGGAAAGTGGCAGGAACAGCAATAAAAGAAATAGGGCAAGAGAGAGGCAATGTGTAGAGCATGCAAACACAGAATTATGAGGACATAGAGAAGTGGTAGAAAATATAATGACAGTGTATTGCTGTGCAGCACATTTGAAGTGTCTCAAGGAGGAGGGTAGAAACAGGGGCACAGTAAGGCTGGAGTGAGGCCTGGGACAAAAAGTGA
This sequence comes from Hemicordylus capensis, assembly GCF_027244095.1. Classification (NCBI taxonomy): domain Eukaryota; kingdom Metazoa; phylum Chordata; class Lepidosauria; order Squamata; family Cordylidae; genus Hemicordylus; species Hemicordylus capensis. The sequence continues at coordinate 89,293,200 of NC_069661.1, read as the reverse complement.
AGATGGACCCCTGACACCCTGCCCCTTCAGAGAGGTATGGGGGCAAAGCAAAGAGCAAACTGGCACCCAGTCAGGAGACCCCTCCCCAGGGGTCCAGGGATGGTAGTATCTTCCCCTAGGTAAGGTTGTTAGGCATACTCACAACCAGTCACTTTGTTGCCTGATCTTGGGCCTGAAGGCAGGAGTGGACTAAGCTTTTAGACTGTGGCTTTTGCCGCCCTTTTACCTTAAACAAAAAAGGTTCGCCTTTTTAAAAAATAAGGTAAAAGAGGGGGACTTTCTCCTCGCCCACTCCACCCTTGCAGCAGCAGCCGTTGCCCACAAAGAGGGGCAGCAAAATTTGAGGAGGGGAAAAATTAGAAGCCTCCTTCTTCAGACAAGACGGTGACAAATTCTGGGCAGCTTGCACTTAGAAAACAGAAAGCTAAGCCACACCCAACCAAACAACCTAATCTTAAAGAGACAGGACATATATACTACAGGGACATTTCTTCAATTGTAGCTCTGCCCCTGGATAGAAACTTATGCAGAAAAGCCCACACTCCTGAAATGCCCAAGGACGCAGTCTAAAAACTGATATTTCATGTCACACAAAGCAAGAGGCTGGAGAGGACTGTGTGAACTCACTTTACATTCTAGAACATGTCCACGAATCCTCTGCAACATATAATATAGGGATGTGCATGGAACCAGGTGGGAGAGGCTCAGAGGTGGGTTTCCCCCGCCGCTGCTTTAAGGGTGGGGGAGGGTGCACTTTCCCCTCCCTCCACTTTCCCCCCACCGGCACTCCTTGCTTTAAAAGTCCACCGGGGGAACAGAGTACTTCCCAGCCACCCTGTTGCCGTCTTTACCAGAAGTAGGTGGAAGTATCTGACGTGCATGTGGGCGCAGGCGTGCACACGTTGTGCACATCACATGAACATCACGCACATGTGTCTGGGATGCAGAGGCGCATCGGATACTTCCACCTACTTCAGGTAAAGGCGGCAACGGAGCGTCAGGGAGGTACGCTGCTGCCCCGATGGACTTTTAAAACATGGAGCACCAGCGGGTGGAAAGTGGAGGGAGGAGTAATTGCACTCACCCCTACCCTTAAAGCAGAACCACCCCCACCTTTGAACCAGTGGAACTGCCCACCATTCAAACAGGTTTGCAGGCCAATAAAGGGCCTCCAAACTGGTTCCGTTCACATCCCTAAATTAATATGCATATACAACAGGTTAGACTGCGTGCTTTGGGGAGGTTTTTGTCTTGCTTTGGCCCAATTAGAATCAGTTGTTTCAATGCATGGCTGCAGCTTCTGCTCTTCCCTTCTCCCTGCCACTCCCCCCAGCCCGCAGGAATTTACTGGGCTGGGCAGGGGGCAGGTGATAGGCAGGGTGCACTTCATCTTGCTTCTGGCAGCATGGGGGTAGTGGCTGTTGCAGCTTGAGTTTTACAAAAATTTCTGGAAGAGGTGTTGTTGTTTTTTTTTAATCCCCTGCAAAATCCCCTGAAGTCTGGGGAAAGTAGCCATCTAATGGTGCAGTGGGGAAATGACTTGATTAGCAAGCCAGAGGCTGCCTGTTTGAATCCCTGTTGGAATGTTTGCCAGACTATGGGAAACACCTATATTGGGCAGCAGCGATATAGGAAGATGCTGAAAGGCATCATCTCACACTGTGCAGGAGGAGGCAATGGTAAACTCCTCCTGTATTCTACCAAAGACAACCACAGGGCTCTGTGGTCGCCAGGAGTCGAAATCGACTTGACGGCACACTTTAGTCTGGGGAAAGGAACAGGATTCCTTAGGAATTCTATGCTTTTCTGGAGCTGCTGCAATAGCACAAGCCTGTAAAAGAATAACATTTTAAAGAGACCTGCACCTTTCCCAGGACTTGCGGTGTGTGTGTGTCTGCTAAAAAGTCTTCCACAAATCTTTTAAAAACTCATGTTGCTTCAGCTGCTGCTCCCCACTGTCAGGAGCAAAGATAAAGCCTGGCCTGTCTCCTACGAGGTGAGTACATTTAGCAGTCCAGTGCTTGGTGAGGTTGGGAAGGGAAAGGAGGGGCTTCAGCAAAGCTTTGCAGTCATATCAGGGCCAAATCTAATTGACCTTGATTTGATTCAGCTCAAATGGTGGTGATTCTATTCAGATAGTGGTTCTGTTCGGGCTGAATTTGGATGTTTGGGATTGAATTTGCCCTCCAGAGATTTGCACAGGCCCAGCACAGAGGGATTCTGTGGCAAATGCATGGAACTTTGTCAAAAGCACATTTTTCAAAGTGAAAAAGATTCCCCGAGGAACCTTTGAAAGTCACTGATGCAACATAAAGGATATTTAGCTAGCATTATGGGACTGGGCAGAAATGCAGTCTGCTGTTGGAGTGTGTGCAATGTAAGATCCTTTTAGGCTGGAGACAGAGACTTCTTAGGGCTTCAGAAGTGGAGGCGAGTCTCACAATCTGTGAGACTCGCCGGAAGAGGGGTTGCAAGGAGAGCGGGCTTAGCCTGCTTTCCCCACAGACGATCAAAAGGGAGCCGCCCACACGACTGCTGTCTCCGTCACGGAACTGGCAGGGGCTGTAGGGATTGGGGGCCACACGGCTCCCAGAAGTCCCAGGATTCCCCGCGTGAACTCATGGGGCATTCTGGAGAGACCCCCGAGCCTGGGAGGCTGCTTGCAGCCTCACGGTTGGGGGGTCTACTCGTGTGTTGCAACACGTGAGCAAAAAGAGGAGGTTAATGGAGCGCTCGCTCCGTTAACCTTGTCTTAGGGGTGGGGTATTTAGGGCGGTTAGCTGCCGCACAGCTCCTGTTGGAGCACATGATTGCACAAAAGCATGCTAGGCTCCCTTAGCCCCCTTTTGGGCAATCGTGAGAATTGCCTCATGGTATAATAAAGACATCGAGCCAGCGTGGTGTAGTAGCTAGAGTGCTAGACTAGGACTGGGGAGACCTGAGTTCAAATTCCCATTCAGCCATGATGCTTGCTGGGTGACTCTGGGCCAGTCACTTCTCTCTCAGCCTAACCTACTTCACAGGGTTGTTGTGAGGAGAAGTTAAGTATGTAATATACCACTCTGGGTTCCTTGGAGGAAGAGCGGGATATAAAATGTAATAAATAAATAAATAAATAAATATTCTGATGATCACTAGAAACTGGGTAAGGGAGCCCAGCCCGGTTTCTAGTGATCGTTAGAACCACCGGGCTCACCTGCAGCTAGCCCACCAAGGAACCCCTCCCCTTAAATGAGGTTAACGGAGCAAGCAATTGTGAGGGCAGCCAATCCAGCCACCCAGGGAGGGCTCCCTGCCCATGTGCAGGGAGAGTGGGCTAAGCCTGCTCTCCCCGCAAAAACCCTAATGGTGCTTCATACTACTCATGTGAAACACCTCATCATGTATCACTCATGTTGTGCACCCACTTTTATTTTGTCCTACTATTGTTTTTGGTCAAAAAGGCTAAGGTGAGATGAATATAGCCACCATAATGCTTCTGTCATGCCACAGCTACATCCAACTCTCTGAAAAGAATGTTCTGCCAAGCTGTAGGCAGAATGGCAACAAGACGGAATACAAAAAAGAGTGTATGTGATGTGCACACTTGTGTCCCTCTCCCAGCCTGCAGAATGCAGGGTGAACCTAAATTTCACCTCAGCAGGTGTCCAGAAACTGTTTTAGAACTGAGAAAAGCCATAGAATTTATTTGATTAAAGAGTCCAACATTACATGTTTGGGAACCTATCCCATGAGTTTGTGCAGCTGAATGAACAAGCAGTTCAAACTTGTACCCTCTGAAGGTTTAAAATTAGTTTTCTTTTGTTATTGTGCTTTTCTTCAGTACTTCCCCACTTGGATGCTATAAGATCTGAAATTTCAGCACTTCATTTAAACTATCTGCCTCTACAATACCACAAACCTGCTAAAATAATAATAAACAATGAAATGGATGAATACACCACAATGCAAAAACACATCCTGAATGTCCATAGTGTACATTTTGGAATATGAACTCATTCAAATATAAATTGCTTTCAAAGAAAAATTCACCAGGTGCAAACAATGCTATGAATAATTTGTGTCTGGACTAAATGGGTCTGTAAGGCAGGTGTTGAATAGAAGCTTGGGTAGGAAGGCTGAAGGCGGCAGAGAGGTTGCTTTGCATTGCTGTGAGAACCATTGTTCTGAGAAGGAAGATGGAAGTGCAAAAGGAGAGATGGTTTTAAGAGATCAACTACAGCAAAAGCTTGGTCAACTAAAAGAAGACCGGGAAATAAATAGGGAAGGGAATGAGCAGGCATGAGAAACAAATTAAAATAAAAGACTGGTAACATATTTTCATTGGAATACTTTAATTAAGAGGCATCAAAGAATTGTGCCGGCATTCTAATTAAGATATTGAGCTAGCTTCTTGATGTGTGAAAATCAGTGTTTAAGCCTCACAAGTAAACCACAAAATTAGGACCAAGGATTCTAGTTTTAAACAAAAACACACACTAGATGAAACATGCAAGTCCTCTCTCTCTCTTTCTCTCTCTGACATAGAAGTCCATTCTTTTGGTATAAAACTGAAATATCCTGCTGATGTCCAGTTACAGGAAGGCTAGGTTGACTTTTCATATGCCAGAGCAGATTTAATGTGCCTTTGGTATTGTAAGTTACTTCAGCACTCCCTATTTTATCATTTAGTATTCTGTGCTTAATATTCTGAATTTGGACTGTTCGTATTATGAAGAATACTGCACAACCGATTGGGTATTCCAGTTGTCTCTCTTGCCTGAGTCCTTCCACACAAGAATGAAAAAAATGGGGAAATAAAGGCTGACTTTGGGGTCATTAATTTGCGTAGTTGCTTCGAGCTTACATTGCTGGCACCCAAACCCCAGGAAAACATGAGACACAAGCTTCTTTGGTAAAAGGGCCACAAGAGATTGAAATATAAATTAAATGTAATTGTACATAACTGGGATTGGCGCTATACCCCCACAGTGTGGTTCCTAAAAGGCTGGCTACACAGGTGGCTGCCTTAGCCTAGTTGACATGAGTGATAACACCTTGGCTCCAGGGAGCCCCACAGCTCTAAAGCGGAGGCTGGCCATCTCAGCCAACCTAAAGTCAGGTCTCTGTTGTTGGTGAAACACGCCTCCCCCCCGGAAGCCACTTAGTCTTTTGGAAGGATGCCATCAGTAGAGGGGCTAAGCCAGCATCCCCCAGTCTGCCAAACCACAAAGGATATGACCACCCTTCAGGAACGCCAAACGCTTATCCAAGGTGCTCACCAAGGCTTAATTGTTTCTTCATACCAAATGCACCTGCTGCCAAAACTGTGACCGGGAAGGAAATCTAACTAAAAGGATATAGACCGAGGAAGGTGAAAAAGGGAGTGCACCCTTGGCCAATCAATTGTGTGCCCCCAAAATTCCTGCCCAGCCCCTTGTGGTGACCAGCAAAGCCAGTCTATATCCCAAGAGAAAGGAGAGAGGGTGCCAGTGAGAGACAGACTGGTGGGGAAAATGCTGCGGTTGCCTTTGCCCCTTAAGCCCCGCCCCCATACCCGAAGAAGCCAATCAGGCAGAGCCCCAGCCTCATGCTCCTTGCAAGGGGGCTGGGGCAAACAAGCCTCACCACCCATTTGGGTGGCAAGTGGCTGGATTCTTAAAAAGTAACTTCTCAGTTCTGCCAGCTGCTCATGTATTGACAATATGAAGTTCCAAGTAGGGGTGTTCAGAAGAACATACTGATTCAGGAAATTCCGAGCTTGGAACAGGCTGCTCCAAGCATTCCAAGCTCAGAATGGGCCATCCCAAGTATCCTGAGCTTGGAACAGAACCCCCTAAAGAGCTCCTGTTCTTAGCTTGGAATGGAACAGCCCTGTTCCAGCTGGAACGTCCTGAACCCAAATCCAAAATGGTGGCCAGGACATTCTAGCCAGAATGGGGGTTGTTGGACATTCTAGCCAGAATGGGAGTTGTTCCATCAGAGCGATTGGCTCCCCAGTTGCTCTGACAGATTGTCCTGGGTATTTTGCATTCCGTGCACACCCCTAGTTCCAACTCCTCAGTTTATGTACAATCATATTGTGGGTATAATGTTATGTTGCTTTAATACCAGTTCAGTGGGATTCTCATTCCTATGTTTGCTTCCAACATGCAAAGCATGGGTGGGTAGAGGACTGACAGGAGAAGTGGCAGGTGAATTAAAGGATGCTTAACTCTTCCTCTGCTTTCTAGTGTTCCTGCACAGCCCGTCTCCTTCTAGGCCTTTCCTAGCCTGACCTTGACAGTGGGCTTCCTGGTCAGATGAGGAAAATGATGAAGGAAAGGGCTTGCAAAGGAAATTTAGCATGTGGAGGTCGGGTTAAGCACGCCCACTCATCTGCCTTCTTTCCTAAAGCAGTAGATTCCTGCATTGAGCAGGTGATTGGACTAGAAGATCTCCAAGGTCCCTTCTAACTCCAAAATTCTGTGATGATCTAACTAACCCCTGCTAACTGAGCAAAGAGGCACCTTTTAATAGTGGCGATACTCTTTATTGAGTGGGGTGGGGAGCAACTGGCCCTATCCATCCCCACACAGCACCGTGTGTGTGTGTGTGTGTGTGTGTGTGTGTGTGTGTGTGTGGAGTTAAAGGAAGCTGTACAAGCTAGGATGGCATGGAGTGCATTGATCTGAGAGTCAGACATGACTGAACGGATAAGAAGACAGACAGACAGACAGACACACACACACATCATATACTGGTGTCTATAACTGGCCCTATCCATTCCCAGCACAGCACCCCTCCAGTGCCTGCTACTGGTGTCTATTTTATGTTTCTTTTTTAGATTGTGAGCCCTTTTGGGACAGGGAGCCAGTTTTTGTATTTACCTATATCTATGTAAACCGTTTTGGGAACTTTTTGTTGAAAAGTGGCATATAAATATTTGTCTTATTCGTATTCCATACAAATGCCCCCCAGCCCTATATTTTGCCCTCTGGAGGTGAAGATGGAATTCATTTCTACTGTTGGCTCCTAATTCCATCCTATAGTACTGAATCTAGCTTAAATAACCAATGTCCTACAATGTTGCAAGCAGCCATTATTAGTTTTGTTTTGAAGGTTTGGGTAAGGCAATGGCAAGACACAGAGCATCTGTAGGGAATTTTTCATTAGAAGAATGTCATTATTTTTGTTACAATTAACTTCTTTGTGTCAGTTTAAGCCTAGTGACAAACATGATAATTTATTTTCCAATGCAGCTCAGTCCCTTTATTTTCTAAATACAGTGCTGGATTTCTTCCAGTTGGAGCTCCTTTGGATCCTTTGTTATCCATTTTCAGTTGAAGCTGAAGCCTCTAGCTTCAGATGATTCACCTTCCTCTCTTGGAGTCTGTCAGGAGGTAAGCTCCAGCTTTAAGACATTTCCTGTTTCTTGTCTCTAAAGATTCCTGAACTTTCATGGTTATCAATTAAACAGTCTTATTAGCTATGACTCAATCTGCCAGCTGTATTTTCAATCATTGTATGAGAGGTCAGGAAAAATGCTTGTTAAATAGCTCCTCCATTCATCTGGAAAAACACTCAGTTTACCAACCACAAGCTACTTGTTCATTGTTGCCTTCAGTAAGCTCCAAAGGATAACCATCTCTCTTGACAATTTTAAGTCTCAGGTTCATTGTAATTATGAGCTGAAATAATGTGAAGTACAACACCATCATTTTCTGAGCAAAGCACTTCATATACAATGGTATTCTGAACTTGTAAAAAGTCTAACTACATCAGGAAGTATGACTAAAGTGATCCCCTAGAGAAGCTGAAGAAAAACAAAAAATAAGGTTATCAGAAGGCATTACAAGATTTCTTCTGCCTTACAGAAATGAAAACCACCACCACTACGAATCAGGCTGTGCACAAACGGTTCATCACAAAACAGTTCACCTTGAACCAGGCCTGGTTTGGAGTTTCAACTGGACTGGTTTAGAGCATGCGTAGAGGCCAGATCCAAGCTGGCAGCTTAGTAAATGAGGGATGAACATGCTTGGGCCCACACCAAGAAGGCAAGCAATGTGCCAGGAGCCATGCCAGGTGAGTAAGGAACTTATTACCTCTCTCGCTGCCCTCACCCAGCCACCCCTGACATTTGAAAGAGTCCCCCACCATTGTATTTGTAAAGGGGACTCCTCACCAGATTCCCCTTTACAAGTATATTGGCCCTCCTAATCGCTTCAGTCAAACGGACCAGACTAGTTGGTCTGGAGCAAAGCGGTTTGGTTAGAATTGATTCAAATTCAAACCAAACCACATTTCTTGGTTCTGTGCATACCCCTCACCACAAATTTATTTATTTCTTTTAAATCCCCTTTTTCTTGCAAAGAGCCCAGGGTGGTCACAAGGTTTCCCCTGTCTTTTATCCGCACAACTACCTTGTGAAGTAGGTCAGGCTGAAAGGTAGTGTGACTGGCCCAAGTTCACCCCGTGAGCTAGTGGGAATTTGAACCTGCAGCATTGACTTCACCAAACAGTAAAATATGAACAGTGATAGGGCCAAGAAGGCCTCCCTGGGGAAGGCATTCTGCAATGATGGTGCTGTGACTGAGAAGATCCTGTTTCTCATGGCTATCTGCTGAGCCTCAGTTAGCAGAAAGACATACAGGAGGATCTCTGATGCTGCCTGGAGTGCATGGAGCAGGACTGTAGCTATAACTGAACTGGGGTGGGGGTGGAATGACAAATGTCCTTGGGCCCTTGAGAGGGGCCTACCAGCTGAGCAACAGCTTGCTTTTCACTCTCTTCCTCCTGCCGCTCTGAAGAGATCAAGAGGATGAAGATGAAGTTGGGGGAGCGGCAGAGGCCCATCTTCAATTTGTGTCCCAGGTACACTCCAGCCTTGCTACACCTCTGGCATGGAGTACATATAACAGAAGGTAGTCATTAAGGTAACTCGGCCCCAGGCCAGGCCATTTAAGACTTTAAAGGTAAGAATGAGTACCTTGAATTAACACTCTTCGCAAAGTCTCCTTGTTTTCAAACTGGTACCAATGCTGGGGATTCAGAGCTACTTCTGAAGGACCACAGCACTACAGTAAGAGAATGAGTTGTGCCCTTCTACTGGTACAGGCATGCTTATGCCACTACAGAGGTAGAACATTGTGATCCACTTTTTTCATCTGACAAACGAAAAGAATCCTTGGATATAAAATGTTGAGAACAAACAAATGCAGGTACAGATTTATAGAAATATAGACAACCCTTTGTTTTCATAATGTGCTTAAATTACTAAATGAAAATTACATGCTTCCATATTATTGAAGCACCAGACACTAACAAGCTAAGAATAGCTAAAGAAATGTTTTGTCATCAGACAGAATTGTCTTGTTTTTAAATCAAGACAACTTTCCATAACCAAAATCTGGACATAATTATGGCTTTTCCATTAAAACAAGTTTCAACCTTTGGTATAATATTTCAAAATTGTGTTGTGATGTCTGCACTATGGTAAGCACGTAACTGAATATGTAAACGCTTTTTCATCAGACACATGACAAACCTTTTGCCTGAAGTTGTGTAATGGACATTTTTGAGTTCACCTCACAATCTCAAATAGACATTTTTTCCCACCTTGCTTTGTCCCAACTTGTCATAAAACTGTCTTTTTAGGTGTGAAGGGTGAAAGTAGGAAGATGGGTAATATAACCAAGCCAGATAGAACATATTTTTATGGACATTTATAAATTTATTTGCAGGCACATGCATCTTTTGTGCAGCCAAATGCAAACTGTAACATTTCACATTTAAGCAAGCATGCAGGGGACATAGTTGGAACGAATTTCTGAAAATAACTGTTTCTTTTATGGCAGGACAGTTCCAAAGCAACATTTGTTCAGGAAAATAAAAAGAAACAAATAAAATATATTGCTCAAGAAGTCCAGTCTGAAGTATATCATGTTTTGCAAACTGATACATTCTGCATTCTTTAGGGAGGGTGTACAGTGCAGATTTATATAGCTGAAAAATATAGCCTTATTCAGATACTGAGACTCTTTGCACGATCAGCCCTACTCAGGCCTGGGCAGCCCTACCTGGGTAGGGCTGGCCGTGTGAATCACTGGGATCATGGCCGATCCCAATGCTGCCCTCCTTGGTAACCCAGGACTTGTACTTTGGAATATGCGAGCAATATTTTCAGACTGTTTGCTAGTCTTCGGTCCCTTAGAACTTGCGTGTGATGCAATGGCAAGAGTTAAGTTTGAATGTAGGAGACCTTGGCTGAAATCCACTCAGCCATTCAACATATTGGACATCCTTGAGAAGCTGCTGTCTCTTTGCCTAATTTACCAAGGGCTAACATTTGAATATAAAATTAAGATTGCCCCCAATATGTCCCCCCTTGGAGAAAGGGTTAGGTGGTAATGCTAAAGAAAAGAAGACATCTGTTTTAGGGGTGTGCACAAAAAATGGTTTGCCTGGATCAGTTTGAGTCCAGACTGGACTCAAACTGAACTGGGCATGTTCAGTTTTGTGCCCCTGCCCCCGAACATAACCTGGCTCAGCTTAAATTAGAGCTGGTTCGGAGGTTCTAAGTTTTTTTTTTTAAAAGTAAAACTTTTTATACTCACCACTGGGTCCAGGTTGGGGGCCACAAGGGTGTGTGTGTGTGTCTTTGCCATCTCCCCCTCCCCCCACTGGCCTTCTCCCATTCTAAAAAGGATTGTTTTGGCCCATTTTCGGCCAGTTCTGGCCCTTTGTCCAGTGGCAGTGGCCATTTTGAAGGCCGCTGTGCATGCCCAATGGGCCTCTGCATGGGCAGTTCATTCCACCGGAGGAAGGGCTTAAATGGCCCCCAAACAGGCTGAACCAGCCCTTTTTAGAATGGGAAAATGCCGGTGGGGAGGAAGGGGGAGATGGCAGAGACCCCCTCCCCCTTGCGGCCACCACCACTGACCTGCACCCAGTGGTGAGTGTAAAAACTTGGGGGGGGGCCTTAAAAAAACTTAGAACCCCCAAACCAGCTCATAGCCTTCTCGAGATTCAATGGTGAGGTTTGATGGACCAGCCCTCTCCCCTTTTCATTGGGGCCTGCTCTAAACTTTCAGGCTGGCTATAGGCCTGCTCTGAAGTATAAGACTTAACCCACTTTCACCATTCTGATTTGACTTTTTTTATGCACCCTATGGCATAATTTTTATTTATTAATTAATTAAAAGATTTAATATACTGCCTAATCCACAGTCTCAGGGTGGTGTACAAAGCAAGAACTGCATCTGAGGGGGGGGGGAATTAAAAGGCAAATGCCTGGCGGAAAAGAAATGTCTTCAATAAGGATTTAAAGGCCGAATCGGAGGAGACAGACCTAATCTGGGGGGGGAGTTCCAGAGTAGGGGGACAGCAAGAGAGAAAACCCTTGCATGGGTCCTAGTACTATGGACCTCTCTGAGACCAGGGACCAAAAGAAGGGCAACCTGAGGAGATCTCACAGGGCAGGGCAGGACTGGCTGGAAGAGGCAGTCCTGAAGGTAAACAGGTGCTAAGCCTGAAAGGCTTTAAAGGTGAGAACCAGCACTTTGATTTGGACCCAGAAGCAGATAGGTAACCAGTGCAGTGACCACAAAAGAGGTGCCACACTATCATATCTCCTAGCACCCAGAAGCAGGCAGGCCACTGCATTCTGTACCAACTGAAGCTTCTGGGTCATCTTCAAAGGCAACCCCAGGTAGAGCGCATTACAGTAATCCAAATGAGAGATGATGTTGCCAGGGCCTGCTGATCAAGATAGGGCCACAACTGGGGGACCAGCTGAAGCTGGGCAAAGGCATAATCTACATGCTTATAGCTAAAATGACTTTGAAAAGGTCAGTGAGACTTGCACTTGACCTTTCATTTGTCCAAATTTGTCCTTCCAATTGCCCAAAGAATTTGCAGTCAGGAAAACTTAAATGGATCCCATTGTTTGCAGTCAGAAGCAGAAACAAGGAGTGAAATGCAGCATCTTTGTTTTCTAGCAAGGTAATTAGAAACTTATTTCTAGGTAACTTTATTTTCTAGCAAGGTAACTAGCTGTTGCCCAATCTTTGATTTACGCTAGGTGCACTTTTAGTTATTGACTGTGTTTTTAGATGCTATTTTCCATTAGACTTTTTCTGGTTATATACTATGTGGTTGGTTTGTTCAGTTTCTGAGGTTTCTCTCCTTCACCGGCTGTTCAGCACATGGAGTTGCCTGTTTCCTTCTTCAACGCGGATGTGCAAAAGTACAGAGTGCTTAATGATCATTCCTGGTTACCAACAGATTGAGGTCTCCAGGGTGCCAAAAGACAGAGAGCTTGTCCAGATGGTATTCCTCATAGGACCTCCTGACTCCATGGAGTTGTGATTGCTTTTCTTCTGTCCAAAGCAAATGTAAAGATTTTCCTTAGACCATAGTTTTAATTGCCTTTATGTCTGATGACAGTGTTGGGTACATTTAGCTGATGATGTGCAATGATATGCTGAATATGTATCTTTCAGAAGATTTGTTCATTCCCAAATATTTGGAATAGTGAACAACCTCATAGTCTGAGGTGGGAGTGACATTATCACTGTTCTCAGTGCCCATTATCATCTAATACAAGGCCAAGTTGAAGACAGATCATCCTGGAGAGAATCTATCTATGGGGTCGCTAAGAGTCGACACCGACTTGATGGCACTTAATCAGTGAGGAGAGCTGGTCTTGTGGTAGCAAGCATGACTTGTCCCCATAGCTAAGCAGAGTCTGCCTTGGTTGTATATGAATGGGAGACGTGATGTGTGAGCACTGCAAGATATTCCCCTCAGGGGATGAAGCCGCTCTGGGAAGAGCAGAAGGTTTCAAGTTCCCTCCCTGGCTTCTCCAAGATAGGGCTGAGAGAGATTCCTGCCTGCAACCTTGGAGAAGCCGCTGCCAGTCTGTGAAGACAATACTAAGCTAGATAGACCAATGGTCTGACTCAGTATATGGCAGCTTCCTATGTTCCTATGTTCCTAACCAATCAATCAATCAATCAATCAATCAATCAATTCAAGGAGCGTTCCTGGGAAGATAGTGATCCCCCACCTCAGATAGAATATTTTTTCATGGGTGATGTTTCTTTTTGTGTTTCCCAGGTGATCCTAACTAAAAAGGAAAAAAAGTATGTGAACACATGTAGAGCATCCTTGCTGGGTTCATTTGTACATGGGTCCCCATTAAATATAATACAATACATTCTTCACATCTTCCTTCTGTCTGCACACCAGTCTTATGTTTGGCTCAGGCTGATGGCAGAAACAAGCCAAGCTTCATTTTTCTGGACTCTTTCTAAACACCTTGTCAAAATTAAGCTATCCTGCAAACTCATCCAGTGTTGTTTTTGTCTTCCTTTGTGCTGTTTTCTTTGTGGGACATCACAAAAAGGTGGTTTATTACATTGGTTCATTTTTCTCCCTTTTTTCAGAAGCAAATTGGTAAAAAAATTCTTTTTAAAAAGATATTGAGAGGAAAATGTTTAGGGTTTTGTTGACCCACCACTTTGACTAAAGAGGGTTTTTAAAATATAGATTTTTAAAAGGATGAACAAAAGGTCTTTTTGATTTATTGTGAGTCTTTCAGAAAGGCAGGTGACATTTCCTGCAACACTGACTTTAATTCATAATCCCCTTTTGGCAAGCCAAGGAGAATTACAATTTGAACAATTTTCACAGTTCCGCACTCTACTGGGATGAAATGCAGTGGAGAGCCTCACTTCAGCTGAGCCAGAGAAAACCTCCCATTGCCAATACCTCCTTTGTATTTCAAAGTTGGCCTCTTGGTGCAGATTGGATTCACACCATTTAAAAACAAATCCGTTGTCTGGAAAGCTGAAGATTCAGCTATGTTGTCATGGCATTGGTATTTCCATTTTGATGCTTGGAGATAGCTTAAGCTTCAAAGCGAGTAACAGTTTGTTGCATGAAATGCTTTTGCTTAAAAGAAAAGGCGGGGGAGATATACAAACCGCCTAGCAATGTTACCATACTGGATTGGCCAATGCTTCTTTTATGATGCAGTTAAAAATATATTTATATGAGATTAGCTACTTACTTTTAAGAATGTATTTTATAGTTTGATAGGAGATCAATATACTGTGTGGCTGAATGCATGTGAGTGCATTAAAACTACATTAAGTTTCACTTCTAACATAAAATTAATAGAGCCATAAACATTGAGCAATAGCTGAAACTTCATTAGGCTTTAACATGCCCTAATGTGGCGCCATTACACAGAAAACCACACAGTCACATTTCCAATCAGTACTAAAACATCTTGAATGCTTTGTCTCATTGCCTTTGTTTTAGTCTAGCACAACAGCACCCTAACAAGAATGTGGGAAATTGTCAATGGAAGGGCTCTAAAACAGGGGTCAGCAGCTGGAGGCTCTGGGACATATGTGGGTCCATGAAGCGTGCAACATGATCTTCTAGTTGCCAACTCAGATCTGAAAAAGGAGGAGGGAATGAGGAGCACCTGTAGACTTGTGAGGCACTTTGGGAGTGTGGGCTGGGAACCCATGATTCCCTTTTCATTTTTTACTTATATTTACTTTCCAACTCGCTTCCATATGGGGCTCAAGAGGATTCCCTGGCAGTTTCTTATGCAGGCACAGGCCAGACTTAGACCTGCTTAGCCTCAGCAAGATGGCTCCATCATGTGCCCTCAGACCACACTATGACACCATGCTCTTTTCCAAGTGGTCATCTAGCAAAACTAATTGCTGATAAGGCCCTCAAAATGTATGAAGTGGCTTTAGAATGTACTTTAGTATTGTGCAGAATGCGGATATTTTGCTTTTTTAAAGCTGACATTTGTTTAGGGGGACAAATTGTATTTGCTCATTTTAGCAAAACTTCCTATTTCTTCTCCTTCTTTTATGGATTTGAGTAGAAACATTCCATAATGTAAAAGCTGACAGGATTTTAAGTGGCACAGAGCTATTAATACTTACTAGGGTAATTATTTGGAGAGGGGGGAAAAGATGAATTATATATTTGTGCAGGAGACCTTTTTTCATTAGTCCTCAATTTAAAAACATAATTGACATAACTTCTGATGTTAATGTAGTTTTATTATAAAATCATTCATGTGCTGCCCTGCGACTTAAAATAATGAATCAATCAAGCTTCATAATATAGACTTAGAAGATATTATTAATGGCCAGAAAAACCAATTAAAATCTCACTTCAAAGTAAGCCCCCATGCAAAATAAATTGTTTTTAATAAGCTACCTCCCATTTGTGATTTAAATACATAATAAGGATGTAAATGCACAGCAACATTTAAAAATGAGTTTAACAGCATATAGATAAATTAATTGCATGACCTGACAGTTGTGGTGATTTCCTCTTCAGGTGCTAGGCTAATATTCTAAAACAGATGGAAAATAATTCCCCGCCCACACATGAACACAATCACTGCATGATAAGGGAGGAGTGAGGGTGGATGAGTTGGGCTAGGAAGAAATGTAGCGGCTCAGAAGGATGGAGTTATAATCACATCATTGTAAAATTTCCCTAACACATACATTCCCCATGTATCCTTCTCTGCTGACTATACAGATGGGGGGCAGGGAACTATCAGCCCCATGTTTTTGGAGGGAGGTATAGCAAGATGCCTTCAGTAGCATCCCCACCAGTGCCCCCTCTTGAGCACTGTTCCCTTGTTTGCTCTTAGAATTGGTGGCTCCTCACCACTGCCTCTGCTGCTACTCCCTCACCCAAAACACTGATGAGAAAGCAAGGAGGTAACAGCAGTGAGGAGCCACAGCAGTCATTGCCTTTTCACTTACCTGTTCTCTCCATCTTGGCAGTGGTGAGGATAAAGCCCACCTATAGGCCAGCCAGGAGAGGACAAGTGAGCAAGGCCTGTTCTCCTCATTGCTGTTCCTATTCAACCAATCCCTGAATAAGTAGGCAAATGAACAGTTGTCAAGGAGTAGCAGTAATGGGTCAGTAAACATTTGGGGGGAGGGCACTGGGACCTCACAGCTGCCCAAAGTTGATGACACCCTCCCCCCACAAAACCTGATTTTTAAGGAAGTCATTGTGCAACCGTCATGCAGCCATACAGTTGACATAACTATAACTTCCTAACAAGTAAGAGACCTTGGGTTAGGGCAGTATAAAAATGTGATTGATAAATAAATAAATAAATAAATAAATAAATAAATAAATAACTCTCCAAATTGAACCTTATTGGGCCAGTTTGGATTATAAGTCTTCCTGGCCACACCTGCCACACAATGAGAGACGTGAATCTTGCATCCACATAATTGAATGCAGGGTGGTTTGTTTGAAGAAACCTTCACATATGAGGTAAATTAAAGTAGGAATACAGTGAGGCGCAGTCAGGAGGCAGCAAACTGCCTCCCCTCACATGATTATGCAAAATAGAATGGTATGCCAGGAGGGAGCATGGATATGCATGCTCACATTCCTCATTGTGTGGTTGGTGGGGCTATTGGGTGTATTCTCCAACAGGGCCGTTGCCATGTTCATTTTAATAGCCATATCTATGATGCCATATGGCCTACTTGCCTGTGTGCCAGAAGTCCCTTAACCTGTTACTGCTGTGATGGATGACTGCTTGTTTTCAGCCAGTGGCAGACAAATAGAAAAAGGGGAAAAATATAAGAAATGAGAGAATACTACTAAAAACACATACCCCTCTTTAATATCGTGCCAACCACTGGCAGTATAATTCTATTTACTGAGTTATTGTAAGATTTATATTTGTATCAGCACAAAAACAGAAGAGGCACTGGGATTAGATACCCAACAGGTTTTGAGGGAAAGGTTTTAGCTCAAAACAGCTATGGATCTACCAAACAGACCACTGGAGCAATGATGGGGGAACATTTGACAGATTCCCAAAATAAATCCAACCCGAAGCTGGTATTTATGAAAACATAAGCTAATGACATATTCAAGGTAAGTGAATGCACGTAGATCACAATGGAAGGACCTGCCCACTCATCCACTTATGTTCACTTGAATGTCTGCACAGAATCAACACACATACAACTGAATGTGCATAGGGCTGTCTCCATAGACTGGGAGCCCTTGAAAACCAGTGCACAGTTGGACATGCATTGACTTCATAGAGTCATTCCAGTGAACATGGTGGAGATCTCCCCTTTAAACATGTTCATTTATGCTGGATATGATGTTAGAATAGGGCTATATATGGACAGTTTCCTGCATGATGCAGAATTTCCCCAGCTGGGAATAGATGATGCTGGGAAACTACTCCAAAGTGGTAATTCTCTCTGAATTTCAGGGTTTTTCAGGGTTCTCCCACAGAGAAACCGATCTCCAGACTTCAAGGTTCCTCCCAAGGGGAAATTTCAGATAATGTTTTCAGATGGTTTCTCCACATCTAGAGCAAATTGCAGCTTTGTGAGGGAGGTACTGAGATTGGGAAAACAACACAGGGTGAAAAGATTATCTCTTCCTCTCAGAGCACCACTTGCCTGATTGGATTTGGGTTTCTCTGTGGCCACCTTGAAGTAAATAACAACACAAAGAACCTGCAGGAATTATTCTCCCAGATTTTGCAACATCTACTTTGGCCCTTGGATAATAAAATATGTGACACTTGGTGTCCTATTAGAATAGAAATTTAATATACTACTGCTGCTGCTGCTACTGCCTTTGCTGTTGTTGCTCCTGCTGCTACTACTACTACTACACATATTTATATACCAACCCCTCCTATATTCTACCCAGGGGGAAAAAACAAAAATACAGAGCTCTGTGGATGCCAGGAGTCGAAATCGACTGGATGGCACACTTTACCTTTACCTTCAACCAAAGTTCTTAAAGCAGAAAAATAAACAATACACAGGATGATCAATTTATAACATGAACAGGTGATATTTTACATGGCTAGTTTAGTTCTGATTATTTGTATGAAATTTATGAGAAACAGTACTTCTCTTAAAATTTATCAGATTCAAAAGAAGTGGAAGGACATTGCTGCTGCGTTTTAAAGAGAAGTGCATCAAAGGCAGCACAGAATTCTGCAGCATGAACAAGCATCATTGTGAAAATTGTTACTAAATGACATTGGGTCTCTTCACAAAGTATATATGAACATTACAAATTGCATTTAACTTCTGTACTGGTTTTCCTTTGCTTTGAATAACTGCAACAGCAGCACTACTGGCAGTCATATGGGTTGTTACTAATTTTAGAATGACTTCGACCTGGAAAGTGGGGAAAAATATTATTTTCCATGGAACACAAACTTCATATATTTCTATATGGCATTGGAACATTAGGTGACTCTCTGGGGGAAGGTATGGGGTGGGTTGGGGAGGAAACTACAGCTTAACAAGAGTAGCCAAGAAAATGTACAGTTAGACCTTAATGCTCCTGAACTGCTTCCCTCTGTTTCTTATTACCTGTTATGTTCTCCCACTGGAGCTGAAGAGGCTATAATAGTTTCTGCAGCAAACATTTTATAGCAGTAGCAGCTGCTGCTATCTGAGCATAAGGCAAGGTTCTGGTGCTGCAAAGCTTTAGAATGGCTGATGTCCAGACTAATGAAGCACTTGTGCAAGGATGCTGTGCTCAATAGGGGGGGGTGGCAATTTTTGTCGATCTCCCCTTCCCTCTGAAGCCTGAAAACTCATGAGTCCTGAAAACTTGTCCCTAAGGGTCACACAGCCCTCAGAGAGTATTTGTGGCAGTCACAATCAGCACTGAAATAATGGATCTTAAAATATTAAGATGAAACCTGATTCTATCCACCATTCTTGACAATTTCAGACTGATTAAGTGCACACTAGTAACATCTTAACTTCCAAATTTTTAATTGGGAATTGTCAGGACTGCAGTCTCTAGATGTCTTGTAAGAGAACAGTTTGTTTTACAGGAAACCTCTGTGATGAAACAGAAAACTTCCTAGAAGATTATGTACATAAGAGTCTGCCATTTTGGCTCATTTTGCATCCTGTTAATATTCCAAGAGAAGCCAGACAAATCCTGTTTGAACTCCCTCATGCCCAGCCTTCTTCATAAAGATCCAACTATATTGTGATATCTCTTTCTCTTGTTAGAGTTAATTACAGTTCAAGTCAGTCAAATCCATTGTAATTTAAAACAAAACAAAACACCATACTTTCCACAAACTTTCAACTTCCACTGAGATTTTTGGCTGGTTCTAGTTACCTTTAGTTACAAAACAGAAAACCTTCATTTTATATACTTGGGTACTGCAAAGCTCTCTGTATATATGCTAGGGATGTGAAGAATGTTTTGACATCAAAACATGATGTTTTGACTCAGTGGCTGTTTTGACTCAAAACAGGCCATTTTGAGTGTTTCGAACTCAAAACAAAAGGCCCTTTAAATAAAGGGCCTGGTTCGGGTTTGGAATAAAACAACCCCATTTTGATTCAAAACCTTTTGATATTTTGAGTGCTATTTTGGAGGCCTGTTTTTCCCTTGCTGATTGATTTTTTGGCACTGGTTTCCAGTTGGCTTGTGACCTCCATGCTTCTTGGTTGGCTTGTTATCATATAAACCAAGCATTGTCATGGGCAACTGTGCCTCCACTGGCTGAGCAGAGGGAAGAAGAAGAGGAGGAGGAGGAGGAGATTATTTCCCTCAACCACAGTTCTCAAAGTGGTTTATATAAAAACCCAAGGAGGTAGTTTCAAAAAGTACTTAAAGGAACTGGGAGGGTCCTTATAATATGCCTCTCTTGAAGAGGATATATCAGGAGAGGAGAAGGATCAGAAACTGCAACAGCAGAGAACAGACTGGTAGGCAGGCGTGGGTGGGCCTGCCTGGCCCAGCGGAGAAAGAGACAGAGAGTGTGTCTCTCGCTCTCCCCTCCCCTTTTGCAGTGCCAACCACCTACTTTTTAATTGTAAAAAAATTGTACCAGCAGCCCCGGTGGCTTTACCTAGATGCTGCTGTGGATTCCTCCACCCCCATGGATCCTCCACCCACGTGTAGCCAGCACCCAGTGGCTTTAATAACTAGGGTGCTGTGCTGACTTTTAAAAATCTTTTTCAGCCCTAAACTACACCTTTGCTGCTGTGTGCCTGGATTGGACATATTTTTTTTGTTTTTGTGGCTTCTGTGTTCTGTGACTTCTGTTTGGTGCCCAGCCTGCCAAACTCTCTCTGCTTCCCTGGTATTTTTTTGGGGGGAGGGGGTCCCCCCCAAGCTTTTTCTTTTGGGGGTGGGTGCATTTTTTGGCTGGGTGCCTGCCTGGCACCCACCTGCCCTACCCCAGCTGTTGAGTCCCAGGGTCTGCTCAGCTCAAGTGCCTCTGAGAGCAGTGTCTGGCCAGACTCCAGCAGAAGATTCTGGAAGGTAATCCCCCCACCCTTGGTCAGGTTAGAATTCTTTAAATAGGGCATAGTTTGGGGAAGGGATTAGGCTAGGTAGGGTTGTAGATAGGGATGTGTGAAATGGTTCGGATCCGAACCGGGGGCAGTTCGGCAGTTCGGATCCGAACCGAACCACCCCCGGTTCGGTTCGGATTCGAAACAAACTGGGAGTGGTTCGATTCGGACCGGTTCGGACCAGTTCGGACACCCGAAAATTGGTAGGATGGTAGCTGGCATATTAGAGTGGATTCATGGTGTCTCATTGAAAATCTCATTTGCTATCATAGAATCCACACTCAATACCTCAGAAACAAGAGAACCCTGTACCCCATGGGTTAGAAACCCATGGGGGTGGTTGGCACCCTATGTGCACTACACCACCACTCACTCTGGGCCACCCCAGCACCCCCCAAGTGCACTTATGGGGCTGCTGAAAGCTCCATTATAACTTATTATGAGGAAAAAACCTTAAAGACATGTAAACTTCAACAATTAACCAAAAATCAGCCCTCTGCCCAAATCCTTTGAAAAAATTCAGGTAGCTTCCTTGCCCATACCTGGCACTACCACCAACCCCAAACTGCTCTAGGCCACCCCTCCCCCCCCGATGTGAAGCTATACATTTGCTGCAATCCTTATTCTCTATGAGGAATTAAAAAATACTTTAACAATTCACCAATAATCAGAGGAGTGTCCAATTGCCTTGGGATTTTTTGGGTGGTAGGCACCCCTGTCTGTCTACCACCCACCCCGCTTTTGTGCCCCTAGGTGCTCTATAATAGGGGATATGGACTGGTTCAGGTCCCATTATACTCTATGAGAAAAATAATTAAAAATATTTCAAATATTCATAAAAAATCATAGGGGTGTCTGATTGCTTCAGGGTTTTCATGGTTGTTGGCACCTATGGGTGCTCCACAATAAGGAATAATGGCCTGGTTCGAGTCCCATTATATCCTATGAGAAAAAAATAAAAATAATTTTCAAAAATTCATAAAAAAATTGTACGAGTGTCCGATTGCTTTGGGGTTTGGGTGACAGGTACCCCTGGGTGCCAGCTACTATCCTACTAATTTTTGGGTGTCCAAACCAGTCCGAACTGGTCTGAATCGAACCATCCCCAGTTCAGTTTGAATCCGAACCGAACCTGGGGTGATTCAGTTCGGATCCGAACCGCCGAACCACCCCCCAGTTCGGATCCGAACCAGTTCGGATCTGAACTGGTTCGCACATCCCTAATACCTATATGTTTTCTATCTGTCTGTCTATCTACACACACACACACACACCCCAAATTAATCAGAGATGATTGTTAACATCCACCAAATTGATTTCAATTGGATTTATATACAGGAATTATTGGATTTAAATACAGGAAAATATTTTTTGAACCACAGTTTAAAACTGTTAATACAATACTCCACTTTGAATGACTGGTTGACTCCGTGTTGCTGCTTCCTTAATTTGAATTTTACTTGCTGCAGAATGCTGACATTAAGCAAGGGACAATACAAAAATGATTGCTAACTAGCTTACCCCGTACAGAGCATCTGTGCAGTTGTGTACTGAGCCTGTGACATCCCCCGCAGCTCAATCTCCCCCCCCCACAGCTCGCTCAGTCGCTGTCCCCCCGCAGCTCGCTCGGTCGCTCTCCCCCCGCAGCTCGCTCGCTCGCTCGCTCTCGCCCCCACAGCTCGCTCGCTCGCTCTCCTCCCGCAGCATGCTTGCTCGCACTCCCCCCACACCTCACTCGTTCATGCTCTCCCCCTGCAGCTCGCTTGCGCTCTCCCCCCGCAGCTCGCTCGCTCCCCCCCGCATTTCTCCCCATTGGGTGGGCCAGGGCCGGGCCATCCCATCACCGCCTCCCACCTTCTCCCCCCGGCTGGTAGGGCTTCGCCCGCTGTCCATCCACCTCTTCTGGCCGGAGGGGTTTTGCCTGCCAGCCCTCCACCTCTGCATCCTGACCACTGCCATTATTTCTCTCCACTTCAATGCTGGAACTCTTGCACGCTCTAGAGCATCTGCGTGTTAGTACTTGATTGCTCCCCTCACCTCAGAGATCTCCCCACCCTCACCTGGGCTGCACTCCTGCTCCTCCTCCATCCCGTTGCTTCCATCCCCCTCACCCTTCTTGGTCGTGGCTGCAGCACTGCTGTTGCCTATTGGCCAAACTGCAGCCCCCTATCCCAAGAGACCTCCCCATCCTCACCCGCTCCCCGCTCCTGCTCCTCCCTTCAGGAGCAGCAGCAGTGGTTGACCAGGCCATTCCTCACTGCTGCCACCACCATGGCCGCTTGTTCCCCTCAGGCCGCTGACAGGCCCAGGCCCATCCCTTGCCTGACTGCCTCCCTCTTACAATGGCCTCAGTAGCCCCAAACAGCAGCAGTGGTTGCCTGGACCCTTCCTTGCTGCCAGTGCCGCCATGGCCACTCATCCCCCTCAGGCTGCTGACAGGATCAGGCCCATCCCTTGCCCTTCCTTCTGTCTCTCTTCCCCTTCCCCTCTTTCTCTCTCTCTCTCTCCTCCACTCTTTCTTCCCCCTCCCTTCATGTTTTTTCTCCCTCCCTCCCTGAGTTAACAGATTTTGTTCATTTACACAACGGCATCCTCCTTCTCCTGAACGGGCTCTTTCCTCCTTCATGACCTGTCTTTTTGCAAACCCCTGCCTGCTATCTTTTTATATCAAGAACATCTTCCGACCAGTAACAGCTGCATTCCAACTGACCTTAACCATCACAGGCCCCTCCTCCTTATCTGCATAGGGAATCCCCACTGCCCAATCACCATGGCGCTTCTGCTCTCACAGGCTCCTTCTCCCTATCTGCATATGGAATCCCCACTGCCTAATCAGGTGCTTCTGCTCGCAAACTCTGCATATGGAATCCCCACTGCCCAATCAGGTGCTTCTGCTTGCAAACTCAGCCAATCGCCTCCTTCCTACCACGTAGCTACGCATGGCCTGTCTACAAGAAATAAGTATATAGATATAAAGTAATTTGAATGCTGCCAATGGTCTCTGCAACAGAACAGCAAAGAACACCTCACCTCACTACATGTTTGCTGGAAAGTGTGGTTAAGATGTCAGTATTAGCTCTCTGCTTTGTACTTCTGCTTGGGGGACTGTGCTGAAATAGTTTGAAGGGCTCTGATAATAAAAGCACTGATCCTGCACTAATGCTGAGTTTAATTCACTTTAGAAATGTTCCACAAATTCACTGTTGTTTTCTTTTATTTTCTCCAAGCATAAAGGATTTATAAAGGGCATGAGGAAGTTTAATGAATAAGCCCATAAATTTTCAGTTTCACACCATTTCCATTAATCTGAAAATCCATTTAATACATAAACTCCAAAATTGTTCCTAGCTAGAGTTGCTATCAATTTTAATCTTCTGGAGATTTGCATGCTTTGCATAAAAGGGCATAGGAGACAATAAATCAAAAAGAAAATGCTCTGGAATGCAATTTCATATGTCACTTATAAACATTGTTTTAAGGGTGTTTTTTTAAAGGATGCAATTTCTATAGATTTGAAGTGAATCTAAAAGTAATTACTACCATCTATTTAGTGTATCTATAAAATAAATCATTTTTCTCTATATATGAGAACTGCCCATAGTTGTGTGTGTTTTTTAAATGACCATTCACTAGATTCACATGACTATTGTAAAATCATTCAGTGCAAATATAGAGTTCTGTATTCAAATATCTAATACCACAGGCAGCAGTATATACACAAGGAGCCCTTTCTCACAATCATGGAGAAAGAGTTCCATGCTGCAAGGGAGGAAGCCTTAAATGCTTACCTCTCCTACAGACGATCCTTGTCTTCTACCTTGGCAAGCAGATTGCTCGCTCAGACATTTGCCGGATGCTACTGGCAGCCGGGAGGTTTGGGGGCTGAGAGGCCCCCAGAACTCCCATAATGCACTGTGTGAGTGCACGGTGCATCATGGGGGGCCTCTCGATGCAGGCCAGTAGGCTATTCATGTGTAGGTGCCATGCTGACACATGATCAGTTAACCAGGCGTAAAAGTGTGCCCGTGCTCTTAACCCTGGCTAACAGCAGAAGCACCCTACAGGGTTTGCCACCATGCTGCTGCTGGGAGCTGCGTTCTCATGTGCAGGCAAAACCAGGCTGGGCTTCCTTAACCCGATCTTGCCTGCACATATGAATAGCCCCAAAGTATCACTAGGGGAACAGGCAATTAGCATCAAGAGTTCTTATATTACACAAACTATTCTGCAATGTTTATTTCAATAATATTCATACATGTACAGAGTAGTAGTATTTATGGCCCTCTAGTTGTAGGAGATTGGAGGTTGCCCTTGACTCAATCCTAGAATAAAACATGATGATCGAGGTGGAAAATAGCTCTGCAAAGGGCTTGCAGTGGCCCAGATAACTAGGGGCAAGTGGCAATATGCATACTTGAAGTGGCCATGCCTCACCTCTGGAGATTGCTCACAGCAGCTGCAGTATCCCCCATCCCAGGACTTTGAGCAGTGCAGGACTAGCTGGTCATCACTGAAGACAAGTAGACATTACTAGAACTGGCATTCTCTCGGGTGAGGCCTGCTCTGCAGTTCTTAAAATGGAGGCTCTTTGCATCAGCTTTGTTTGGTCACTAACTGGATGGTTAGTCCCAAAGTTGCTGTCACAGATACTAGTGGGCTCAGTGTGAGCTGAGCAGGGAAATACTACGGTACACTGGTGTGCAGCCTAAGGCATCATCAGGATGAAGAGAGGCTCCTCTAAACCAGCCCCTCAAAACTCAGCAGTCAGAGGGGATCTGGGATGGGGAATTTATTGGGGCCTTGCCACCTAACTAGCCCCCAAGCCCTGGGTGAAGGTAAGAAGGTTTGGCTCTGAGGCTGTTCTCACATGCAGCCTAACCCAGGCTATGAAAGCCCAGCCTGGGTTAGGCTGCATGTGAGAACTGCTGGAATTGGTGAGGCAGTGCCACTTGGCCCAGATTTTTACCCTGGCTTTTAGCCGGGGTTAGGGGCAACATTAATCCCAGTTTCTGGGATCATGTGTTTGAGATGCATTTGGCCTTAGTGGACACAGAGACGGGCCTCTTGAATGCCCATTTCCTGGGGGATCCTGTCAATGCACTGCACTCATGGCATGTTGTATTGTGGGATATCCAGGAAGCCAGGATGCATTGTCCCAGTCTCTGGAGCTCTCTGCTGCATGGCACAGCACAGATCATCCGGAAGCTCAGTCCGCACTCCCAGCAACTTTTGTGCTATCATCTGGGGGGAAGGTGAATTGGACCAGCCTTTCCTCCCCGCCCGCCCAGTCATGCGAATGGCAAATCTCCTTTATGTATCTGGGATTTGTATGGACATTGAAAGCAAAGGACTGTAAGTATCACTGGTCCTAGGCTTTGAGCTTGGTTGGGGTCACCCTAACTAGGGAGATAGTAGTAGAGTTTCCAAAGGACTCAACTAAGCTTCTGTTAACCTTCACTGGAGAACTGAGAGTCAGGATGGCTAAGCGAATAAGGGACTCAGGTAACAGATCAGTTGTTCAATTAAAGTTGTGGCCTTAGTTGATTCCATATTTGGATCTCATGTCTTTATTCCAGGGTATGAGGGTAATGAAATCTCCTGAGACAGGTTCAGGAAGCTGGTTGCTGCATACATTGTATTGATAATTTCTACCATGCCACCAGTGGGGATGTGGTTGAAAAAGGCGAAAATGAATAAATAAAAACCAGGAAATCGCCACATCATGATTTTTTAAAATGGATCTTAGAGTAGCTCTGCAGCTGATCACATGCTAAGGTTTAGAAGGGCAGTAAGGATCTTTTTAGTCCACAGGATATTTGGAAACGGATTAAGGGAGTCTTACTGTGTTTCATCTAGTGACTTGTGATGCTGCTGTTTTGACTTTAATTGCTGCTTTTTTAACTGTTGCAGATTTGTTGATTTCATTGTAGAGGTTTTTTGTTTGTTTTATGTTTGTATTGTGAATGAACTTAGGAATCCTCCTAGGTGAAAGATGATATATATAATTTAAAAATAAACATTGCTTTATTTATGTCGGAATTTCCAAGCAGCATTCTCTGTTTGTAAGTGGCATCTGAAACAGCATATATTTCAATAAATAAATATAAATGAGCATTAATTGTTGCAAAGCAAGCAATACTGGGTTAGAGGGGTTAGGGTTAGCAAGTAACAGGGTTATTGCTGTTTTTAAAATCAGTTGGGCCCTTATTTTTAATGCTCAAGGTATCTTATGAAAAAGAGTTAACCCTAACTGTGGGGCAGAGGCATTTATTTGTTCCAAGGTTAGGAATTTTACACCAATCTTTCCACAAGCCCTGAATTTTGATGTTGATAGGGCTTTCCTTGCATAGATTCATACCATACCTCTAAGCATTTACATGATTTCTCATGTGATTTCAGGCATGATAGAAATCTGGCTTCAGATATGAAGGAGAAAACTCCATGCAGAAAACTTCCCATTCCTGTGAGTTTCTCTAAAGGCTGCAATAGGATCAGGACTGTTTATTGTATTGGGTCACCTGGGCACAAGCCCCAGATATCAGCCTAACAAGCCAGGTGAGCTGCTCCTTCAACTGAACGCTTTCCAGACTAGCTGCTGGAAGAGCAGCAAAATGCCTCCATTTGGGCAAGTCACATTTGGAATGTAAACAGCAAGGGGAGCAGTCTTGCAGCAACTAGCAACCCAAAAAACCAGCAACTTTTTCACGCCAGATGTACGACGTCCTCGCTCTATATTGCAGCGATTAAATTCACAACAAGGCATTGGAAATGTGAACGGCACCCTGCTGTCTGCCTAGGAACTGCGATGTCACGACGCAGAAAGTGTGGAAGCTAGGCTTGTGCCCGAAACGTTTCGGCAGCCATTGAAAAGGCCGCCGAAACGTTTCGGGTGTCGGGGCAGATTCGGTGATTCGGCGCCGGCGGGGGTAGGGCTTTAAGGGCGGGGGAGAGTGTACTCACCCCCCCCCCGCCGCGTTTCCCCCGCCGGCGCTCTCCGAATTTGAAGCCCCTCAGGGCGGCAGCGTTCCTCCTTGCCGCCCCGTTTGCCCCCTCGGCCGGAAGTGGCCGGAAGTTCCGAGCGCGTGTGCGCGCGCACGACGGGCGCACGCGCGCTTGGAACTTCCGGCCACTTCCGGCCGAGGGGGCAAACGGGGCGGCAAGGAGGAACGCTGCCGCCCCGAGGGGCTTCAAATTCGGAGAGCGCCGGCGGGGGAAACGCGGCGGGGGGGGTGAGTACACTCTCCCCCGCCCTTAAAGCCCTACCCCCGCCGGCGCCGATAAATATCGTGCACATCCCTAGTGGAAGCACACTTCCGAGATACGTCCTGACCCCACTGTAGGGTCTAGTCTGTAAAGTGCCCAGCCTTGGTAGTGGCATAGTATTCCTCTTAACAGCCCTCTGCAATAAGCACTGCACGGCATCTTCTTTCTCTGCTGCCACTCTCCATCCCATGGTGTGATGGCAGTGGGCAACAGTCTTCTTATTGTGCTGTGTGTGTGCACTCCCAGATGATCAAAAAGGAAGGTCCAGCAGTGCCTACATTTGATACTGAATATCAGGCAGTGGCGCCTTCCTTCTTCTGTACCATCCCAGTACCACAAGGCACGCAATAGCTTGAAGAAAGAATGCTGCTACTGCTGCTTACAGGCGGAGGAGTGGGGATGAGGTAGAGCAAAGGCGGAACCCTTTCTGGAGGATGACAGAGTAAGGATAAGGCTGCCTTGAAAGACTGGCTGACATCCAAACCAGTGGGTCACTAACACAATGAGAGAAGTTGCGGTCACTTAAGAAGTGTGCGGCATTGCAGAACACTGTGGTGCTCCACGATGTTTTGCAACTGCTAGTGAGAGACCTTGTCTGGGACATAGACAAGGTTGTGCCAAAAGGTTGTGCAGTGTGTTGTGGCTTATTCACACAATCCTAGAGAGTGATGGAAGCATGCCCAGCCAGGGTAGGAGAGCCCATGCACACTTCTGATCCACAGTTGTTTGAACTTTAAAAAGCAAGGTAGGAGAAGGGGAGAGTGATTGTGTGAGAGGCAGGAGCTGAGTAGAATGGTCGGGCCCATCCTACATTCAGTTCCCAGCATTTTAATGTTAGAGGATGAAAAGCCATCCTACCCACTTCTCATCTCCCACATGATCACTCCCCCATGGTCGTTGTCCTCCTCCGCCCTTGCTTTTTGAGTTCACACAACTGTGGATTGGGAGTGTGCATGGCTCTTCTGCAACTCTGTTTAGAGTCGTGTAAATGAGCTTCATCAATGTCTTCCTTTCTTTGTACAATATTCTTGTGCTACATCCTTAAGCTAGTGCAACAGCAATACGTTGGCACCACACTAGTCTGGATGTAGGTCAGTAGAAGCAACTTTAGCTTGCTCTCCCTGGAAATATTGAGCTTCAATAACTGGAAGGGAGCACAGGATTCCTTAAAAAATATGAAAAGGTTTAATTATCAAAAGGGGGTGTGTGGAGTTGGTCCCCAAACCTTTTCAGGACTTGAGTGGAACTTTCCCAACTCTGCCCCACTCACCATGCAGGGAGATGTGTGAGCAGCCTGGGCATCAGGATTCAAATATTTACCATGCAACTTGGTAGAAAGAAGAATCATTCTGAATATGACCTCTGCCATTTTCTTTTAAATTTTATCATTCATGAAATAAACTACCAGATAATGTCAGGGGAAAAGGTTAAACATTATGGAGTGAAAGAATGTTTGCTATGATTCTTAGCTTTGTAATCATTCAGAGAAAATATGATCATGGGTTACCATGACAAAGAGATAAATGATATAGGGAATGTCTTTAAACCTTGCTTAATTCATCGACAATAGAGAACCTTATTAGAAATTATTGTTTTCCTTTTCATATTTTCTAATGCACTAAGGAGCACTAAAGACCACTTCAGTCATTATGTTTTTTTTCTACATGGAAAGCCCTTATGTTGGATAAAGCATGAAATGCATGTACACAGTCACATGATGATTGCACCTGTGTCTGTTTCAGTGTATTTGTATGACCAATGGCAGTTTCACAGTGTACTTACATTGACTAGGGGTATGTGTGTGTGTGGTTGTCAAATATGGTGATCATTCCATTTTCATATTTTTTTGTGCACTGAAGAGCTCTTCCCAAAGAAAATGTGTAATGTTTGAAGTGGCCCTCTATTCTACTTAGAGCTCTTTGCACATAATGTTTTTGTCGTGTGCATGGAATGTGAAGAAAACAGGTTCATTTTCATATCAGGCCAAGCTGGAGTCACCCAGGTGTTTGGTGTTGAGTGACCAATGTTCACTTTGTGATTAGCTTGAATGGTGCAGCTCAGGAGTTCATAGCAGCCAGGACAACTATGGGCCTATCCCAATTGGTCATGGGGCCAACACATATTGCTGGTAATTGGTTATGGGACGAACACGTATTCTCAACTTGGCCTTTTGCTCAGATCAAGGTGGTGTTCCATGGGTGGGAACTCCTAGAGTGTCTCCATTGTCGTGGACAGAACACACTAGAGTGCCAGTGGCCACAGGGGCTCTGGGGCTGGTGGCTGGCACAGACAGTAGGCACAGGCAGGCAGTGATTCTCTCAACAGCAGGAAGGGGGTAAAAAAAAAAGATAGAATTCTATTTTCTTATGTATTCCTGAATCAGCAGCAGGAACAAAAAAAGCAATGCAGCAGAGAATCCACTCCAGGCTGGCATGCAGCAGGGGCAGGCAGGCTGGGTGGCAAGGCAGGCTAGGCTCAGGCTGGCAAGGCAGAAGGCAAGGCAAAGCAAAGCAAAGATCTCTCTCTTCTCCCATGAGGCAGAAAGGCAGAATGGTGGCTGCTGCCTCTTTAAATCTAATTTGAAAAAAATCCTCCTTGAATTCCCCCCCACACTTGCCCCTTCTTCAACCCTTCCCCTGGCCAATGCAGGGTCAGTCAGCAGTGGCAAGAGCCAAAAGAGCCATTCTGGAACCAGGAGGGAATCATCAGCAGATCAGCCCATGCTTTCATTCACCAATCTGAAGCTTGGAAGGGTGGGAAATTCAAAACGACGTCAAAGTACAAAATGGAGACTACATGGAGATCACCACAAAATGGAGGTCTGAAGCAACAAAACATTCGGCTCCAAAATTCAGGTGATTTGTTTTGGAACCAAATCTTGCTGGGCTTGCAGAGGGGAAATTTGTTTTTTACACAAATCGCCCCAAACAGGTAGATTCAGGTACAGATTGTTCTGTACCTGAAACGTTTCACACATCCCTAGCATCCATGTTTGAAGGAGGCAATTGAGACCTTCTCTTAAGAAATCTAGCCTAGAGTCCTCAGTGACTGACTACAGGTCAGTCTCCAACCTCCCTTGGTTGGGCAAAGTGATCGAGAAAATGGTGGCTGATCAATGTCTGGTGGTTTTGGAAGATACTGGCTTCTAAAGTTAGTTTGAAATGGATCTAGAATGGAGAGGACTATGGGGTGGACTTAGCCTTGGTTGGCCTGATGGATTATCTTTACCAAGGAATCAAAAGAGGGAGTATGATTCTGTTGGTTCTTCTGACTCTTTCTGAAACTTATAATACCATCAACCATGGTATCCATGACCATTTGAGGGATTTGGGAATAGGTGGTACTGCTTTACTGTGGTTCCATTTCCATCTCTCATGTGAATTCCAGATGGTGTCACTCGGAGATAGATGCTCTGTGCAACAAGAGCTATTATATGATGTCCCTCGGGGCCCCATCCTATCTCCAATGCTCTTTAACATCTACATGAAACTACTGGGTGCAATCATCAGTTGATTTGGAGCAGGGTGTTATCAATATGTGGATGAAACCCAAATCTATTTATCCATGACATCATCATTAGGAAATTGTACAGTTCCCCTGAATGCCTGCCTACAGGCAGTAATGAACAGGATGAGGGGCAATAAATTGAAGCTGAATCCAAACAAAATGGAGGTACTTATGTTAAGAGGTTATAATTCAATGGACATGATAGAACTTCCTGTTCTTTTTAGTTTCACTGCCCCGAAAAGATTAGGTAAGTGGTTTGGGAATGCTTCTAGACCTAGGCCTCACCTTGGTTTCTGAGGTTAAGGATGTGGTCTGGAGCACTTTCTATCAACTTCGGTTAATATGACTACTACATCCAGTCCTTGACGATAATGATCTCAAAACTGTGGTGCATTCTCTGGTTAGCTCTTGGCTTGACTGCTGCAAGTACTCTATGCGGGGCTGCCTTTGTAGTTTGGAAACTTCAGTAAGTTCAAAGTCCAACAGCCCAAATGGTCTCTGGGGTTCTCAGAGAAACCATATTATTATTGTTTACACAGTCAGACAGGTGTTATTGACTGGTTTGTTTTATCTAGACATCGAGTCCTTCCCAAGGACCTGGGATGGATAGATTTTATTATCAGTATCGTTCCTGTTATTATTATAGATATCGTCGCAGAATATAGGCTGATCCCAGTAATGTTACTTTTTGTAATTGGCTGATGGTGATTTCTGTGGCCCCTATGGTGCTCTTTGATTCCTATACCGCCCTTACAAAAATGGCTCAGGGCAGTTAAGACAGAGAAAAAACAAATAAGATAGAACCCTGTCCCCAAAGGGCTCACAGTCTAAAAAGAAACATAAGATAGATACCAGCAACAGTCACTGGAGGTACTGTGCTGGGGGTGGACAGGGCCAGTTACTCTCCCTCTGCTAAATAAAGAGAATCACCACATTAAAAGGTGCCTCTTTGCCCAGTTAGCCTGTTCTAAAACAACTGCACTGGCTGCTGATATGTTTCTGGGCGAAATACTAAGTGCTGTTAATTAACTTTAAAGCCCTAAATGGCTTAGTTTCCCTGGAGAGTGACTTCTTCAGCATGATCCCCTCCACACATTAAGGTAAACCACCTTGGCTTTTTTTAAAAAAAAATGAAAGGCAGTATATACATTTAACAATAAATAAATAAATAAACAAACAAATGAATAAATTTGTATGCTGCTATTGTCAGCACCAGTCACACTCACCTCCACCATGGCTTTTAATACCAGTTGCTAGAAACCATTGCTGCATCAACCACATTCAGAAAAGAAAGCTATTTTATGCTGTTCCAGGAGTGTCCTCACTCACATATCTGGGAGCACTTCATGTTGTTACAAGAGATATTGAGTACTGCAAGGTCTTTCTGTTGTGACAAGATTATCCCTGGAAAAAAGATGAGTCTGGTTATTTCTTCAGAAGCTGCTGCCCAGACACTCGGAGTCTGACAGTGAAGTGTTTCAGATACAGGAAGCACAGAAGGCAAGACAAAACCGCTGTTAACTTGGAAAAGACGCACCTTTTGACATGGTTGTTCTCTTTATTTATCAGGGGGAGAATAACTGGCCCTATTCACCCCCAGCACAGTACTTCCAGTGACTGTTGCTGGTGTGTATCTTATGTCTCTTTTTAGATTGTGAGCCCTTTGGGGACAGGGATCTATATTATTTATTTATTATTTCTCTGTGTAAACTGCCCTGAGATATTTTTGGAAGAGCAGTATAGAAATCAATCAATCAGTCAGTCAATCAATCAAATAAATAATTCTTCAACTGGCTAAGTCAAAATTGGGGTACTCAATATTGAAATCTTTAGATTCTTTGGTGTCTAATAACTTTTCCTCATAAGGAATCCCTATGAGGATTCATTATACAGCTTTGTTTCTTCTGTTCATTTTGACTATCATTAGGCAGTGCCAACTGCCATGTGTAAACTAAACAACCCCCTCCACACACACACAGATTGGAGTACTCAGTTTATTTTTTTAGGCATTTTTGAAGTGTTTAGATTCTTTGGTGTCTTAATGACACACCTTCATTCCTTTTGACCCCACTTCTTTGCAGCTGGGGGTGGGGAATTAGTGGCATCCCATGTTCCAACTATCCCCCAACCCACAAGCCACTGGGTACTCAGTTTATATTTTAGGAATTTTTGAGGTGTTTAGACTCTTTGGTGTGTGATGACCATACAGACCATACTGAACACAACTGTCAAACTCTCCTTCATTTAGCCTTGTGGAAGTTCAGCAAGTTGCCAAGCAGCGCCTTCTGCTCACACTTGGCATTCCGCTAGTTCACCCAAGTCTCCAGTTCCTTGCAAAGTGCAAGACTCTTCCCTTGCCTTCACATATTTTTGGAAATTGACCTGGCATGGAGCCACCCGCGCAATAATTCAGCAAGGGGGAGGCAAGGGATGCGGGGAGAGAGAGAAAGAGAGAAGTAGCTTTCACTGGTTAGAGCAGTAGCGGCTCGTGAACGCACCGCTGGGGGGCGGGGCAGTAGGAGGCATCTTTAAGGGAAAAGAAAGTCATTGCTTACCTCCGCAGCATGTCTCCCAGCAGCCCCTGTGGTGGGGAATCGCCGCTGCCACTCACCTGGCTGCTGGCAGGGGCTCGGCTCCGTTTATACCAGGTGTGTGGCGGCAGCGATTCCCCGCCGCAGGGGCTGCTGGGAGACATGCTGCCTAGGTAGGTAGAGAATTTCTTTTCCATTAAAGATACTTCCCACCCTCACCCCACCCAGTGGTGCATTCATGAGCCGCTACTGGGTTAGAGATAGTCACTGCTGCTGCCAGCCCCCTCCCATCTGCAGGCAGGGCATAGGATGGGTGTCAGGCGTTAGGACACATTAGAACAGTCTCACTGAACTGATCGGACCTGCCTTGGCAGGAGGTGAGAAAAACAAAGTGAGGAGGGAGCAACGGCTGGGTTTGGGGGCAGGCAGGTAAGGCTTCACGCCTCCTCTTCTGATCCCCAGTGAAAAGCCCCTCTTGAGCTGCAGGCTCTTTCTGAAGCTGATCCGCACTGCTGGACTTAAAAAAAAACAACCCACAAAATTGAAAGTTTTAAAAAATGCTGAATTATTGGCAATGGCCCCTCCACACATCACAGGAGAAGCGGAGGGGCATACCAGGAAGCTCGATTCCCCACCCCAAAAACCTGCTGCAAACAGAGGATTTTTTTAACCCTGGACATAATTTGGGCTAAGCTAGAATGCGCAGCAATTATGAGCGGAAAAGCAGAATCCTGTGTGAACTGGTTCCTGATAGCCCTCTGTGATTTTGAGGCAAATCCAGCTGATATGTGGACTCACGCCCTCCATTCTGGAGAAGATGCGAACTAAAAGCCATGTGTGTAAAAGCCCCTGGTGGCCACTGGCTCGATTGGTGGAGACTCAAAACCGGGCCTTTTCTAGAGTTGCCCCAGGACTCTGGAACATGCTTCCTAATGAAATTAGAGTTTTCCCTTCTCTGAATGTTTTAAAGAAGGACCTAAAAACATATCTGTTTAGTCAGGCTTTTAGTTTATAATTTTAAAGCTTCGGTTTTAGAGGTTTTTATTGTGTTTTAATTATGTTAACGTTTTAATTTGTTTTATATCGTGAACCACCCAGATACTTTTTTTGTATAGGGCAGTATATAAATGTACTAAATAAATAAATAAATAAATAAAACTACAGCTCACTGGAAGTGTTCAGGGCAGAACACTGGTGAAATAACAAGAGCAATTTATATGCCTGGTTGTCTCTGGTTACTGGTCTATCTGGGGCTAGGACTGTTGAGCCCCCTGAGAAGTTACTACTGGCTCAACCACTCACAAGACCTCTGCTGGAAAAAATGAAATGAACTAATCCCTTCAGTTTCTCACATGGTCTGTCTCATCCTGAGGACTTATGGGCTTTCCTCCTATAGAGGAAGTAGATAACACAAAACCACCAAAGGCATTCTCTCACACATACTGTGAAAAACCATAATCTACCATGGTTCTATATTCTTTAGAATATGCCCAAAGCTCAAATAATGAAATGCAGAGTTCTTATAATAAATGTGGGCACACCATAAGAAGACATTAATATTTGCTCAAGGATTACATTGTTTTTCTAACTCTTTTTCAGCTTCCGGAAGAACAGCATATTCACCCCAGGACACAAGGAAGCGTTCTTAATGTTTTGTTTTGACATGAAGAGCATTGCAAGCTGTTTGCCACGAACTAAAAATCTGCACAATCTGAGGCACATATGCCAAGTTAATGGAGGCAATAATTGAATCTGGGCTTATCTTTTGGAATTTGCTGAATGCAATTTAATATACTCAATATTAAAGGTAATTGGTGTGCAGAGCAAAACAGCACTATGATAATGCTGTCTACTATGATCTAATGGTAAGATTCTGAGGAGAATATTTTCCTTGATTTCCTAGTCTGTGCTGCTGCCTCTCCACAGTACAAGTTTCTTCTTTCATAAAAACACATTTCCTCCCAGGATGCCCACATTAAACTGGGCTGGCTATTTAAAACAGCTGTGGACATAAACTGAGTATTTATTTTACCATTGACTACTGCGCCACTTAGCTGAGCAATACTCTTAACGATATCTCAAGTTATTTATGCTTTTGTTTTCATAGAGCTACACCAGTAGCTAAGTAGAAATCCCATGAACGCTAAATGTACTAAACTTTTCAGACAATTTAAAAAGTGATGGTGGTGGCAGTGCTTATGTGTCTGTTCTGCTGATGCTGGCAGTTGCACCTGCTGTGAGGAGGCATACTTCTTGCAAGCATCATCAGTACAAAGAGAGGGCTATTGTGTGGTTTGTGTGAGGAGTCAGATTTAAACCGGGCCTCAAAACCCTTAAACTACAGTTTCCAAGTAAATGCAGCAGGTCTCCCCACAGAGAGAGTGTGAGTCAGACAATCTAGGCCCATCTAGCTCTGTATTGTTTACAATGACTGGGAGTGGCTCTCCAAGGTTACAGGCAGAATTCTCTCCAGCCATACCTGGCAGCTGCGAGGGAGTGAAACTGGGACCTTCTGTATACAAGCATGCATATGCTCTTCTACTGAACTATGGCTTGCTTTCTTTCTTTCTTTCTTTCTTTCTTTCTTTCTTTCTTTCTTTCTTTCTTTCTTTCTTTCTTTCTATTGTTAAATTTATATGCCGCCTTTCATTAAAACAATCCCAAGGTGGTTCACAGAAAAATTAAAAGAAGACTATAAAAATTACACAATTAAAATATTAAGCTAAAATATAAAAACATGAGTCTGACTAAAGATTTAAAATACAAGCATAAAATAACCATACAAAATACAATATACAAGAAGCAGCAATAGAAACAATCATATAAAAGCCTGGGTAAAAAGCCAAGATTTAACACAGTTTCTAAAAACTGTGAGGGAGACTGAGGAACAAACTGCCACCGGGAGAGCATTCCAGAGTCTGGGGGCAGCAACAGAGAAGGCCCTGTCCTGAGTGCACGACAACCGAGCCTCCCTTTTTGTTGGCACCCACAGCAGAGCCCCCTCAGATGACCTCGTCAAGCGGGCAGCAACCCTTGGGAGCAGGCAGTCCCCTAGGTATCCAGGGTCCAAACCACTAAGGGCTTTAAAGGTCAAAACTAGCACCTTGAATTGGACCCAGAAATGAACTGGCAGCCAGTGCAACTCTTTCAAAATGTGTGTGATGTGATCCCAGCAGGCAGCTCCCTAAAGGGAATGTCTTGCACATGTAATCACCCATCCAAATGCAAACCAAGGTGGACCCTGCTTAGCAAAGGGAACAATTCATGATTGCTACCACAAGATCAGCTCGTCTCTCAAAAGGTACATGATGATGATGTACTCCCTTACTCTTTGTTTTCTTTGTTATGGTTGTATTGTATCTTTGTATTTAAAATGTTTAAAAAATGCTGAAAGGTCTGTCAATCAAACCTGATTGCCATTAATTTATCCATGATGACTGAGTGTACTGGATGCTAATAATTGTCGTAAGATTTTTTCTCCTGAAACTGACACAATTAGCTCAGATTGCCTATGGCAGGATCCCCACGTCTACGGAACAGCCTCGGGTTAGAACACCCAGTCCTAGGAAACCCTCCTGGAATAGTCCTGATCTTAAAGCAGTAGCTGCCGATGGTTTTTTGCTCCTCTACATGCTGCATGAGGCCAACTTGTGAATTCTAATTTTTGCTCATGCCCGCTTTGTGAGTCAAATACATGTATCAATGTCTATTCAGCAATAAAATGGAAAAAAATGAAAATAAAATATATTTAAGCAAGATAACATGAAAACAACAGCAAATTTCCTTTGTAAATAGAACTCTGTGTGTTCAGAACATGTCATGGAATCATCAAATCACAAACATTAATTCTGGATTTTCATGTTTTAATCCTGTAGTCAAATCATTGTTTCAGAGTTTTCAGTAATGTGTGGCACAAAAAGCTGCCGTTCAAAAAAACCCCACAACCCAAACTAAATGTTGTGCTGGGTGTACTCAAGCCTTGATGCTGGCATCGCTCAAACACATTCTCTCCAACCTCACTGCCCAGTTGTGTAGGCTGCTGGCAGGTCCTTTCAGGCTGCTGGCATCTCAACCATAGAGCCGGGGGGAAGGAGTGTCCCAGCAGCAGGCATTCCCCAAATGCAACGCTGCTCATGCAGTGCATTGTGGGTTTTCTGGTAGCTGGGCTTCACTCCCCCCAATTCCAGACTGCCATGCCGCTTGCTGTAGTGGCAGTTGTGTGGGCATGGCGAAGCCCAGAGGGAGCCCTTCTTCTGTGGAGGAAGGTAGGTATGATTCTGTCTTCCCCCCAGGCCTCTCAAGCCCCAGCCTAAGTGGTCGGGTGAACAACCTTGTTGTTTATTATAGTGGTCAAAATCCTTACAATGAATGCTTTGTAATTGTTTTCTTTATGCTGCCCAGTCAATGTTTTGCAATGTTCTAGATGCCTCCTCCCTCCATTATGCTTCACATTTACCTGAATTAGTGAGTGAAATATGCCCATGCAGGAAACACTGGCAGTTAGCCAAAAAATAACAACTAGGAATGTGCGAACCGGTTTGGGGGTTCGGTTCGGGGGGTTGACAGTTTGGGGTTGAATTGAACCCCCACCCCAAAGTTTGAGGGTTCACAATCTTTAAATTCTTTTTTTTTAATTAACCTTTTACTCCCCTTGGTGGAGTTCCTGGAGGCAGTGGGGGTGTCTGTGGAGGTTCCCCCCCCTGCTGGCCTTCTAAATCACCCCCTCACCTGGTTTGGGCACTCTTTGGCTGGTTTTTGGCCTTCACCCGGTGGCCAGGTGGCCACGTTGGGGGCTGGTTGCCTGTGCTCATAGCCTCTACATGGCCCAGGCAAGGGGGTGATTTTGAAGGCCAAACTGGGTGAGGGGGAACCTCCATGAATACCCTCTCCACCTCCAGGGACTCCCCCGAGGGGAGTAAAAGATATATATATATATATATATATATATATATATATATATATATATATATATATGAATTTAATGATTGCGAACCCCCCGAACCAGGGGGGTTTGAGGGGGTGCCAGACCTAACTGGCCTGGTTGGGCTCAAGGCCGCTCTGGCCTTGAACCAAACTGGGCTAGCTGGTTCCATGCACATCCCTAACAAAAACCCACAGAATTAGAAGGGTGGGGTTTGGAAAGGGTGTTTATGACATGCTTTTGAACTAATTAGATATGTTATATCATTATTAGGTTGTTTTATCCCATTTTTAAAATACTCTTCAGCTAAAGTTGTGCCGTCAGGTCAGTGTCAACTCCTGGCAACCACAGAGCCATGTGGTTGTCTTTGGTGGAATACAGGAGGGGTTTACCATTGCCATCTCCCACCCTGTTTGAGATGATGCCTGTCAGCATCTTCCTGTATCACTGTTGCCCGGTAGAGGTGTTGCCCATAGTCTGGGAAACATACCAGTGGAGATTCAAACCAGCAACCTCTTGCTCCCTAGGCAAGTTGCTTCCCTGCTCTGCCATTACCACTTCTAAAAAACCTACTTGCAGAAGTGGAAAATGCCCCAATAATATCTGAGAAATATTCTGTCATCCAGCCTGCTTCTTACTGTGTGCGCACTCTACTTATAGGGATTTTTTAATATGAAGGACCCTGTAAAGGTGTGTGGGATTTTTCACCTTCAGTATAAAATGGTACAATCCATTTTACCATTTCAATGTATGATATGCATACATTTAAAACAAGCATTTGCAGTGATTGGCTTATTCTTATGAATTAATTGGCAGGCAGCTGAGGGATAGTGAGGTTCTTTCAGAATTCTCTTTTGGAACAATGAAATGGGTTTTTTAATCTCTCGGGGGTGTTGCTCAAGGGAGGAACTTTGTGAATAGAAAAATTGATTTTCTTTTGCTCAGCATCTTACAACTTTCTTGACTGTGAGGTTAGAGCCACTCAAAACTTTTTTTCATTTGGGCATCTCAGGGTTATTTAATCAATTTATTAAAGTTTGAAAGTTGTGTTAAAATTAGCAATTCAAAATCGGGTGGGTGGATGGTGCCAATTCTGTTAAGCATTCCTTGACCATAATATTGCTTGCTGATCTTTCACATCTTGTAGCTTTGTTTTTGTGGAGAGCAGTGGAAACATTGACATTTTAGAAGTCCAGAATGGACACAAATTATTCCAGTTACAGACTTTTTGTGGATGCTGCTTGGGTCCTGGAATGATTTTCATGCCACAGGATGGTAGCTGTTGTGAAAAATGTGCTGTCAACATAGTTTTGGCCACCAACGTGAGAGGAGAGTGGGTCTTGTGGTAGCAAGCATGAGTTGTCCCCTTAGCTAAGCAGGGTCCACACAAGTTGCATATGAATGGGAGACTACATGTGTGAGCACTGTAAGATATTAGGAATGGAGCCGCTCTGGGAAGAGCATCTAGGTTTCAAGCTCCTTCTCTAGCATCTCCAAGATAGGGCTGAGAGAGATTCGTGTGCCTGAAACCTTGGAGAAGCCATTGCCAATCTCTGTAGACAATACTGAGCTAGATGGACCTAAGGTCTGTTTAAGTATTTAGCAGCTTCCTAGTTCCTAAAGTGTGGGCTAGTCCTAAGACTCTATAAATGAACATCCTTCTTTTCCACCCAGAATGTTGAAAACAGTAGATGGCCCATAGAAAGCTGCTGTATGTTCCTTATAATGGATTCTTATTACAGTATTGATAATCTTGTAGTCCACAATTTTTTGCACGTGAAGAACACTTTTAATTGGAGATGTGCACGGAACACGGAGGCGCAGTCTGACGACAGGGGGGGTGGCTCTTTAAGGGCAGGGGGTTTGTACTTACCCCTCCC
The DNA here is from genome assembly GCF_027244095.1 of Hemicordylus capensis. Taxonomy (NCBI): domain Eukaryota; kingdom Metazoa; phylum Chordata; class Lepidosauria; order Squamata; family Cordylidae; genus Hemicordylus; species Hemicordylus capensis. The sequence goes on along the minus strand of NC_069661.1, from coordinate 89,252,750 downwards.
GCCGGTTTTCCCCCTCCGGCGCTCCATTTTAAAGTTAATTTTTCGGGGTGGCAGTGGTCCTCCCTGCCGCCCCTGCCCCCTTGTTGGCTGCAAAATGTGGAAATAACTTCAGCGAATGCAGCTGCCGCTGATGCACACCCCGCACACATCACATGGTGCGTGTGCGCATCAGCGGCAGGTGCATGTGTAGAAGTTACTTCCACTTTTACCATCAACAAGGGGGCAAAGGCAGAAGGGAGGATCACTGCCACCCCGAAAAATTAACTTTAAAATAGAGCGCCGGAGCGGGAAAAGCGGCGGGAGGGGTAAGTACAACCCCCCACCCTCGAAGAGTTCCCTCCCCCCAGCGCCAGACTGCCGGACTGGGCCACTTGTAAACCAGTTCGCAGGCCTCTAACATGACCTGCGGACCGGTTCGTGCACATCCCTCCTTTTAATATGGTGGTTGTACATACTCAAAGTTGATGAAAGGTATAAATCTTTCAGTTTAAATCTGTACACAAATCATGGGATTGAGGAGTTTGGTTTTAGTGCTGTGTGGATATGTTTCAGTAGTGTCTTTTGGGGATCAAATGAAAGTTATGTAAATGTGTTAAAATGTGTATATTTGTGTCTGTGTTTTACATATAGTATATATTAGATTGAAATGTTAAGGAGGCCCTGAACATGCTGATTCTCCCCTAGCCCTGAGCCCCACTAGGGACGGCCCTGAGAATACAAGGACATTGAAGGAAACAGCCTTGCACCAGAAATTCAAAGGGAAAGGAAGAAAGGAAAGACTATTTCAGGTATTCATGCTATTTTTTAAAAAATAAAGCATATTCAATACATGCTGCAACAAAAATAATTTTACTTGGAGGACCAGTTAGCAAAAGTTTCTTTAATCTGAATTAAAAGAGTCAAGCAGAATGATTCCCTAAGGCATTTCCTAAAACAGTATAATGGATTATCAAAGGTAAACATGGATAGAATTCAGTAGCAGTTTGTTAAAGTCCAGTATTTGCTGGAGCCTCAGAATGAGCAAAGAACACTGTCCCAAATGTTATTCTCCCTTTTCTGGGAGCACCCAAGACTAAAGGTAGCATGAGATAATTATTTGTAAAGCACAAGGAGCTTCCTGAGCAAATCTTGCCCAAAGGCCCCCAAATTCTGGAGCCGGCTCTGTCTCTGTCTTGGCAAAGAGCAGATAAAATATCATTTTCCTGCACACTCCTCCCATTCTGCAAATCCCTTCAGCTAAGAAAAGGCACTGTTCAGTTTAATAGCTTTTCTTGCAACAGAAAAATAAGTGTTTAAGTCTTTAACATCTGGCTCAGAACTGCGATTTAGTTTCTGTCATTTAGTCATGTCAGCTCTTCACATCTCAACAACAAAGTTAAGGCAGGCAATCATATGCCAATTTTCCTGTAATGTAAAGAAATATACTTCTATTTCCTTCTGAATATAATTCCATTTGCAACTGAAGAATATACAAAAATAACTTCAGGCCACTTTAACAGCTCAGAGAACTGGGGAGATCAAATTCAATTCTTAGGAAGTATGTTTGGAGTATAGCAAAGAAGAAGAAGAAGAAGAAGAAGATAGGTGCTGCGATCACCTATGACAGATTCAGATGTGTGGTTCTTATTAGGGTGCGATGCTTCTTCAAGGTAGTCATCCAACACCTCTAGTGTCAGACATTTTGACACATTTTTCATTCATGTGGTCTTTTCTTGTGATAAAATTCCATCCCTTTTTATTGCCCATTATCATTATTATCATGCAATGGCTCCAACATACTAATCTTCAGCTAGAAAATACTGTGACCTCCTGTTTTTCAGAGACTGAAACAGTAATGTTTGGTAAGCTTTTTTGCAATGACTGCATGTTCTACATAATATCCACTTGATATCCAGAGCCATCATGTTTGTACAGCCAACAAATTACCCAACATTTGAGCACACAAAATGCTGAAATATTTTTCCATAATACTTCTAAAAATCTATACTTTTATGAGGTACATCTGGAAGGACAAGCATTTGTATTATAAAGTATAACTGCATGTGTTCCACAAAAACTTACTGAAGATATGGAACTCCCTTCAGAGTAACTTTATCTGGTGCAATGGTTATTTATTTATCTCTCAAACTTGTACACCGCCCCAAACTCTTGTCTCTGGGCTGTTTAAAGCTAAAGTGTGCCGTTGAGTCGGTATTGACTCCTGGTGACCACAAAGCCCTGTGGTAGAATTGGTAGAATACAGGAGGGGTTTATCATTGCCATCTCCCATGCAATATGAGATAATGCCTTTCGGAATCTTCCTATATCGCTGCTGTTTCCCATAGGTATTCCAATAGTCTGGGAAACATACCAGCAGAGATTCGAACCAGCAACCTCATGCTTGCTAGGCAAGTCATTTCCCCACTACATAAAACAGGTTAAAACGCAAGAAATAAAAACCTTAAAGCAATTTAAAACCAGAGTCAGATTAAAAAGCTTGGGTGAAGAGGTAAGTCTTCAGGTGCTTTTAAAAAGTTGCTAGAGATAGGGAGGTTCGTATTTCAGTAGGAAGTGCATTCCACAATCACAGGGCACCAACAGAGAAGACCCATCCCCGTGTGGCCACCAGAAAAGCCAGTGGAAACTGCAGACGAACCTTTCTGGATTATCTCAATGGGTAATGGGGCTTATAATGATGAAGACATTCGCTTAAATACCCAGGACCTAAAGGTATTTAAAGCCCATTTAGGGCTTTATAGGTTATAACTAGCACTTTGTATTTTGCCCGGAAACATATGGGCAGCCAGTGTAGCTCTTTCAACATAGGAGTAATGTGTTCTCTCCAGGATAACCCAGAGACCAACCTGGCTGCTGCATTCTGTACCAACTGCAGTTTCCAGATTATGTACAAAGGCAGCCCCACATAGGGCACATTGCAGAAGTCAAATCCAGAGGTTACCAGCATATGTACCATCATTCTAAGTTCATTTATCTCAAGAAATGGATGCAGCTGGCTTATCAGCCAAAGCTGATAGAAAACCCTTCTGGCCAACACTTCCACCCGACATACCAGGCAGAGGTATGGATCCAGAAGCACTCCCAGACTGCATACCTGTTCCTTTTGGGGAAGTGTGACCCCATCTAGATCAGACAGATCAAAATCGTATCTAGAGTTACGACCCCACACAATAAGTACCTCCATCTTATCTGGATTCAGTCTCAGTTTATTATTCCTCATCCAGCCCATTACCACCTCCAGGCAGGCATTTAGAGAGGTTATGCCTTCTCCTGATGGCATTGACATGGAGAAATAGATCTGAGTGTCATCAGCATACTCATAACACCCCACATCAAATCTCCTCATGATCTCTACAAGTGGTTACATGTAGATGTTAAAAAGCATTGGAGACACTATGGAGCCCTGATGGACACCATACATAAACTCACATTTTGAAGAGTGACAGTCTGCAAATGACATCATTTTAAAAACACCATCTTTTTAAAAAAAGCAACACATGTGTGAACGTTCGTGAACCCCCCCCAACAGTCAGAGGGTGTTCGGTCCGCGGTCGGACCAAACAGGGGGTGGTTCAGTTTGACCCCGAATGGTCAAACTGAATCGGTTCAACATCAAACACGTTCGACGTCAAACCTATTTTAACACCCCTAGCACTCGCTCCACTAACCTCGTTTAAGGGAGGTAATTAGGCAGGCTTGCCGCTGGGAGCCACATGGCTCCCGTTGCTGCACATGAGCAGCTGAAACCAGGCAGGGCTCCCTTAGCCCAATTTAAGCTGCTCATGAGAATAGCCTTATTAAAAACTTCACAGTGGGTAATTGATGGTTCCAAATTCTGATTCAAGGAAGGAGAGGCATATACTAGCCCTCTCACAACTTTAGGCAATGCTGCTGGACTCGCAGATGCAATACAGGCAGCAAAAAATTGCTTCTTTGCTGCACGTATTTCCTGAGCATAGATCTTTAAATGTGCTCTATTTTGTAATCTGTTGGATTTGAGTCAAGTCTTTCTCCACTTGTGCTCTACTCATCTACCTTGCCACTTCAGCCTCCCATAGATCTTCCATATAGCAAGGGGCCAGTTTCAAAGCAGGATGGAGAGGACGCTTAGGAGTGATCATGTCTACTGCCCCAGTGAGTCTGCTTTTCCAATTCTCCACCAGGTCATCAACAGGAACACAGGCAGAGCCATCACTAAATCCCTACAAGACTTCTTGGAATCCTATTCGATCCAATAGCCTTTCCGGGTGGACTATTCTAATAGTCCCCTCAACACTGCGGAGGCGGGATGTGATTGTAAGTCCAACCTTAACCAGATGGTGATCTGTCCATGACAATGGGGACATCACAGGGAACTCTACCTATGGAACACCATCCTAATCAGTGTAAAAGACCAGATCAAGTGTGTGACCTGCAATGTGCGTTGGTCCAGAGACCACTTGGGATAGGCCCATAGTTGCCATGGCTGTTATGAATTCCTGAGCTGCCCTGGACAAATTAGTGCCAAAGTGAACATTGAAGCCCCCCAGCACCAAAGGTCTGGGAGACTCCAATGCCAACCCTGCAACTTATTCTGTGAGCTCAGTTAGGGATTCTGTTGGGCAGAGGGGTGATCAGTACACCAACAGAAGTCCCAATCTATCCCTGGTCCCCAAACTTAAGTACACACATTCAATTTAGCCAGATACTTCAACAGGGATCTTGGTAAGGGAAATGTTATCCTTATAGACCACAGCCACTCCACCTCCCCACCCACATCCCCTCACCTGCTCCTCTACAAAGTACCCTGGAGGAAGAAGCTGGGACCAGACTGGACCACCAGCCTCCCCCAATCAAGTCTCTGTGATGTACACCAGCTCAGCCCCTTCATCCATATTCAGATCATGGATGACTTTGGATTTATTCTGGACCAGCCAGATGTTACAAAGGAACAAGGTGAGTCTTTGTGGGGTATTGGCAGTACTCCCTGAGGTCAATGAGCTGGCAGGACAGCCAGAAGAGGAAGCAGCTGTTACATTTCTGATTTCCCTTCCCCTGGAACAGCCTGCTGACCTGCCAACAATACTTCTTCTCTTTCCCACCACCCGGAATAGCTGCCCCACAGTCAACGGACACACCCCCTGTTTCCCCATCTCTAGACAGACCCAAACACATCACAGACTAACTTCACCCAAGACTCAATATTGAAAGCTGGCTAGACTGCTGCTACAGCTTCTAAAACAGCCATAAAGGAATATAGTGAGCCACAGCCCTACACCAAAGGCCTGGTACCGAAGATCAGCTGCCTGCAGGCTGGCTACACTGCTGCCTACAGGCCACCAACAGCAGTCCCCTTCCTTATAAGCCCCCAGAATCTCTCCTCTAAAGAGGGACTCTGGGCAGGGCTGGTGAAATCCCTATGTACCCACAGGTGTTAGTGGTCAGGCACTCAGGGTTGGCCCGTCTGCCTCATTTGGAGGAAGGTGGGCCAGGGGAAAGCAGTCTTTCGCCACTTTATCTTAGACACTGACAAACTCTGCCCCTCCCTTGGTCGGCTAAGCTTGGTCAGTCACAGTCAGTGTGTCACTCACTCACTGGTGAATGCTTTGCTTTGTGTTGTTCAGTGCAGGGCGCACCGGCCCCTCCCTCCCTCCCTCCCAGTGAGCCTGGCCCCCAGCCCAAGCCAGAGAGCAGCTCAACAAGCAGCAGCCATTCATATAGTTTCATTTGGGAGGCGGGAGATTTCTCACTGCTGTCCCACTCTGCTGCAGCTCAGCGGCAGCTCTAAAAGTTTTTTTTAAAAAACAGATAAGCCCCGCCCCTAGGTAGCCATGCCCCTGCCTTGGAATCCCTATCCAGAACTGAGCCAATGCAATGTTGGCAACCCTACTTGAGCCTGATCCAGCAGGGCTGTTCTTATGAAGTAACATGTTCTGTAACTCCACTTTAAAAATGACTTCTAGTAGGGTTTTTTCTCCCTTTCCTGTAGTCCCTGCAGCAATGGTAGTCCTAGAAAAGAATATAATATCCAATAAATCCTGTTCCTTTCCAAGGACTGCAGGAAAATGAGGAAAAATCTATCTCCACCAGGAGCAAAGATGAAATACAGCCTGGCCTGTCTCTTTCCTGTGTTCAGTAAGTAATTACAGGGTCAGGAGAGGGGGAGGGGTGGGGGTGGGGGTCAAAGAGGAATGGTTCAATCCAGTTCAGCCAGGGTTGCTTTGATTTGTTCCAATCCAAAACAAAGCCTCAGTAGCTGGGCCAAATCTCTTTCATCAAAGCAAATTGAACACCCAGGTTTTTCACAGCCCTAGAAATTAAGTCCTTCTAAAAGATCTGTGTTAATTTCAGAAACATTGTACTGAATAAATATTGGGCCCATTCAGATGAACGTTGACCTGCTGCCCCTTTTACATGCAATAAGGCTTGAGCTCCATCATGACCGTGCCCACCGTTACATCACTTAAGGACATGCCGATGCATTCCCAGCATGTCCTTTCATGGCGTGTGAGAGGGGTGATCATCCAAATGGCACCTCTACATGTGCTGCAAAACCCTGTTTACAGGGATGTGCTGAGAATGCATCGGCATGTCCTTGAGTGACATAGGGCGGGTGTATTCACAGTGAACTAATGCTCACCTGAACAGGCCTATTGTTGAGATGTGTTGTGACTGAACTAAGCCCTCTCAATTTCAATGGAACTTAAGTGTGTAACATTAGTTGGGATTGGGGCCTGTATGCATCTTTTCCTCTATTTCTTCTCATGGCATGCTAAATAACAAACCATTTGTGTTGAAATGGTAGAAGTAATGGCTGTGTTTTGGCAATTTTGAAAATTTATAGCTCCACAAACACTGGCCTTCTGGAGTTGTAATTCTTGAGAGCATGAATGTCAAATAACTGTATGTTCTTAGTCAAATGGCTCCCAAACTATGACAGGGAAATTTTAAGGCCCTCTCTGTGCTTCAGCTATAGTCTGCCTCAGCACAATACTCAAGTTATACATCCACTGAGTTTATATTTCAGGTGCTTTAGGCTCAGGTGCTTTGGGTTTGGATGCACACAGTCTATTTCAATCCCTAGTATAGCACCCTAATGACAGGTTTATTTGTGCTTTATAAATGTCCATAGTGTAAGTAGGTAGGATGGAATCACCACAGCAGTTGGGCCATATTGCATCAAACACAGGGAGGAAAAGGAGAAGATCACATAGTTGGGAGAAGTAAATAGCTGCAATTAAAAAGTCATTAGAACTGGGGTTGCCTTGAAAAACCTGTTGCTGCTACTTCATTTCCTTTGAAGGGACAAAGTCCTTCTCTGAGAGCTTGTTTACAAAACTGAACATCAGAAGTGGTTATCTGAGTGAAAACTGGTCTGGCTGAAGGCCCCTTGGTATGCGAAATCAAAGGAACCCCTGTTGGCCCATGATCCTCAGAAGGACTCACTGCCAGTTCCAAATGCAGTTGCTCCCTGTAGCCTATATGCAGAGGTGATGAGGCAACTCTTTGGCAAGAGAATTGCTCAGTCATTACCTCCTCTCTCCCATCCCATCTGTCAAAGTAAGTCCTGGAGTCAGCTCTGCTGGGTCATCCACAGGATACCATGTTTCCCTGTGAACTATGGAAATCTAGGCTACCAGAGAAAATAAATCTACTTAACACAGTCATGGTCTCAGAATATGAGAGGCAAAACACAGGCTTCTAATCTCCCCAGAGATTGTTACTGACTCTCTTTTATTTCTGACTGAACCGTTGTACAAGTAAAAAAAATCAGATGTTGGATTGAATTTGTGGGCTGCCTGAGTAAGTAGGGTTAAACTCTTCGACTAAGCTACACAGGCCACTGCATTCCTGCTCTGTTATGACTAATGGGAGTGTTTGCAGTAACGTCAAGAAAGGGAAGATTGTTGTAGCACTCTTAGATCAGAGACAGACAGTGCTTGCACCACTGATATAACAAAACACTCGATCTCAGGAGAGAGCTTCATGCTATCACTAGGTTATTTTGTATCCTTGTGAATATTAGTTTGAGCTTCTGATCCTCACCCCCCTCCACCCCAGCTATCTCAGTCTTTATAAAGTCAAATACTATAGGAACAGAGACTTCTAGAACAATAGGTTCTCAATTTAGTGGCACTTCTATCTGCAATTGGAAATGGAAGTTGTCAGTAGATTGATCATCTGAGTAGAAACATTCAAGGTTGGCTTCAATAACTCTTCAGCATGGAGAAGAATGCCAGGCTTTTGTGATAAATCCTTGATGTTGTGGCTTTTGAGTTCTTCCTCACTTACCTGCATATTACTGAAGAACTCAAAACAATACAATATTTAAAGGTATTTCCATTTATAGCAAAGCAAGGAGGACTGTAAATATTAGAGCAGAGTTATGGTTTGTGGATGATCTGCAAGCTCTAGTAATGAAAGTCAAGGAGCACAGTGAAAAAAAATGGGACTACGACTAAATGTAAAGAAGACTAAACTAATGACAATGGGTACAGCAACCAGCGTCAGAATTGATAATGAAGACACTGAAGTGCTGGATAGCTTCTGCCTTTTAGGATCAACCATCAAAAGCAAAGGATCCATTAGTCAAGAAATATGCCGCAGACTAGCACTTGGTAGGGTTACAATGAAGGCCTTGGAAAGGATATTTAGATGCCATGATGTGTCTATACCTACAAAGATTAGAATCGTCCGGACAATGGTTTTGCCTGTGACACTCTATGGATGTGAAAGCTGGACTTTGAAGAAGTAAGATAGAAAAGGTATTGATGCTTTTGAACCTAGGTCTTGGAGAAGACTTTTGAGGATACCATGGACAGCCAGGAAAGCAAATAAATGGATCACAGAACAAATCAATCCAGAAGTTTCACTCAAGGCACAAATGACCAAGCTCAAACTATCATACTTTGGACACATTATGCGAAGATCCAGCTCCCTTGAGAAGTCTATAATGCTGGAGAAAGTTGAAGGAAAGAGAAGAAGAGGACAACCAGCAGCAAGGTGGATGGACTCAATTACAACAGCAATGAATGCACCACTGAGAGACCTTAAAGGCCAAGTTGAAGACAGATCATCCTGGAGAGAATCTATCTATGTGGTTACTAAGAGCTGAAACTGACTTGATGGCACTTAATCAAAAAATGGTTCACACATGAGCGTTTATCATTAGGCAAGCCAAGGCTGATTGTCATGACAACAGATAGCATAGACGTGAGAATGGGAAATCTGCATCAACAGAGGGTCCAATAATCCAATCAGTACTTTTAATGGGTGCATCTCAAGGTCCTTATCTTTTGTGATATGGACCTCAACCTCTTTTGTGAGGAGGGAGAGTTATCTCCATGAGCCTTATCTGAATTCTTCCTGCTGAGTTATTTGGCACATTAGCTTGCTGCTATCCATTGTGAAAGGAGTGGAGGGTGAGGCAGTTCACTCTGAGTGCAGAGTGGCCTTGGCTGAAAGTTTACTTGCTTTAGTTAACTTCTGAGACTTACTTAGAGTATCCCAACATAAGGAGGGTGTGTATCTGATCCCCTTTCCAATTTAGTAGCCAAATCTAGGGGTGACTGGCCCATTGTCAACTAAGTGACCTGTCCCCATGTGCCATGAACGGAGAGCTCATGATGCTGTGAGGCTCCTGAGCATGTCAAGAGTGAGATCTTCAAGCCTGGAGACTCAAACACAAGGGGGTGGGCTCCTGGGAGCCGGCAAAAAAGCATTGCTAGTAACACCTTTTGCTATGTGGGAACAGGGGAAAGGCTCCCTCTCTTCCTCTTCACTCAAGAGGGGAAGCACTTAATTGACTTGATGGCTGAAGCTAACTTTTAAAGCAAATTTCTTACTTTAGCTCTCCTTCTAGGTGCCTGGGTAATCCTAGAAAGGAGGTTCCCAGCCTTGGGTCCCCAGATGTGATTGGACTACAATGACCTTTGGCCATGGTAGCTGGGGATGATGGGAATTGTAGTCCTTCACATCCGGGGATCCAATGTTGGGAACCCCTGCCCTAGAAGCAACTGAGTCACTCAGATGACCAGTAGAACAGCTTTCCTTCTAGGAACCTACTTTCCTTCGGGATCTACTCAGGGCCATACAGAGTCTGAAAAGGAAAGCTGTCCTATTAGTCAGCAGAGTGGTCCAGCTGCTTCTGGGATTACCTGGACCATTCAGGCACCTGAAAGGACTGCTAAATGAGCAAGGAAGCACTGTTTAAAGTAGTGATTCTCTTATTTATTTATTTATTTATTTATTTATTTATACATTTCTATACCACCTTTTGTTAAAAGAAAACCCCAAGGCGGTTTACAAAAATCAAAACATACAATAAAAGCAATAAAAACACCAAGCAATAAAAACACCAAGCTAAAAACATATCAAACAAGCATAAAAAACAAGACAACAGATAAAAACACACAGAAGCAGCAGTAAAAACGATTATGTAAAAACCTGGGTAAAAAGCCAAGTCTTTAAAAGCTTTCTAAAAGCCGTGATGGAGTCTTACATTTAGCATGGGAAGAGCAATGGTCTTTAGCCAACCATCACCACACAGCATCCTTCCAGTGATTCTTGCTGGTGTTTACCTTATGTTTCTTTTTAGTTTGTGAGCTTTTGGGGGACAGGGGGCCAACTTATTTATGTGTTATTTATTTTTCTATATAAACCACTCTGAAGACTTTTCTGTCAGCTCCTGCTGACAGTCCTACTGTTGGGTTGGGTCAGGACATGTCTTGTCAAAATCCAACATTTTCATCTGTACACAGACCTAAAATGAGATATTTAGACATGCAGTTCTTGGCCTGTACTATCTTTCAAAATTCTATCCTTCCATGGTAGCAAAATGCCTGTCATACATGTGTGTCTGTATTGGTAGGAAGGGATGTTTATTGCTGTTCCGCACAAAGTCATATATTACGTAGTCCTCTGAGCTTCCTGTCAGGGACCAAGAGGGAGGGGTAAAGGGGATTATTTGTTGCAACAGTGGTCCCAAGTTCAGCACTTTACTTTTCCCAAAGGAGAGATTGACAACCGTCTACTTATATGCATGAAATGAGAAACATAACTCAGATGAGAACTAAACTTTATCTCTTCCCCAGCCACTTATAACCAAACTTATTCCTATCTGCATAGTCTCATGCCTGGATTGTGCTTCTTGGACACACTAATACAAGTAGCCGTCATTATTCGCAGGGGTTCCGTTCCTGCCAATTAGCGTGAATACGGAAACTGTGAATAATGAAACCTTAGCTCTACATGGATTGGGGGTGTGTGTGTGAGAGGCTATTTGCATAGCCACACAACATTTGTGGAGACAATTTGCTGGTCACCCAAATGGCCTCCACCGGCTGAGTGGCAGAGCCACTCCTCCACTGTAGTGGGTGCTGGGTAGCATGCCGCGGCTTCAAACAGCTTGTAGGTGCAGCAGAAGGAGAAGTAAGCACCTACTAATTTACAGTTAAAGGTGCCTCACGCCACTCACCCCACCCCGGCAGCACTCGCACCAGTCGCTGGGTAGGATGTAAATATTAAAAATAAAATAAAAACAGCCAAAATAAGTTTCTGTTGCTGGACTGCATAATTTGAATGTTCCCCCCCTTTAAAAAGCAAAACAAGAGATCTGGTTCTTTTAAAACAAGACTGCATAGAAAAGGTTCTAGCTTAGCCTTTCCCTTCATATATTTGTTTTGTAAGTTCAGGGAGCTTTTCAAGTAGAGGGGCACTCAAATATGTAATCTCATACCTGTGGTCTGAAATGGTAATACCTGGGGTGGCGGGGAGGGGGGAGTGCAATACACAGATACTCCAAGGATTTGTTTGTGTTTTTCATCAGAGAGCTGGAAGACTATTTTAGTTAGTACTCCAGATAATTTGATGAGGAACAAAAATAGATATTATAAATGAAAGTTGAAAGACATCTACAAAAAGGAGGCTACAAATTAGCATACTACATGCAACACATAGTATTTTCCATTTTCAAAAGAAAGGGGGGGGGAATCTGTCAACCTACAGTTTTCTTCAATTGCTCTTTTTATATGTTTTATAAAAGATGAAGAAAAGCTGCAGAATGTTGATGACAGAAAAATCCAGGAAAAGTTAGGCAGATGCAGATTAATAAACTGTATCTTTACCACTGCACATGATTTCAGCTGTGTCTTAGTTGAACCTCAAACATAACCAGATCATAGAACAATTTCCTCTGTAGTCCAATGATATATTCAGGGCTGAGCATCCTTTATGTCAAGAAAATAACTGTTTTAAGTTCCACCACTTCAGATGATGGGTAGGTATCTGGTGCCATTCTTCCGTTTCCTTAGCCCACCAAAGCAGATCACAGAAAAACACAAATGGCAAAATTATATGGGCCCAGTGTAGCTTTGAAGTGCTCTGGAGGATATAGATCTTATGAAGGCAAGAGAGAACTGCCAAAATACAAATCCATCCTGCAGGAACCAAAGCTGGTAATCAGCACAATAAGTGGAGCAACTGGCTTCTTGTACAACATGTAAGGAGTTGGTATAAGTAATAGACTTAACTGCCTATTTAATGGAGACACACACTTGAGAAGTCATCAACGCCATACTTTCTACATCAATATCAGCAGCCCTTCTGGGAGGGACATTGATATTTGAAGTAACCATGTGATCCAGACTACCCACATGATCAAAGTATCCTTGCATTGCCCATAGAACTAGATCACAGGGATGTAGGGGTGTGCATGGAACCGCGGAGCTGCGTTCCGGCACTGGCGTGGAGGGTTCCTTTAAGGGTGGGGGAGAGTTTACTTATCCCTCCCTCAGCTTTCCCCCCTCCAGTGCACGTATTCTCTTTAGTAATTGGGGTGGCAGGATACCTCCCTGCCTCCCCTTCCCTCACTTGACTGCAAAAAGCTGCAAAAAGCTGCAAAAAGCCTTTTGTGTGTGCGCACATCGCGTGCGTTTCACATCTCCGCAACGTGCGTGTGTGTGGCCACGCGCACACACGTCGCAGAGACGTGAAGCACACACGTGATGTACACACGCACAAAAGCCTTTTGCAGTCAAGCGAGGGAAGGGGCGGCAGGGAGGTATCCTGCTGCCCCAATTACTAAAGAGAATACGTGCGCTGGAGGAGTAAGTAAACCCTCCCCGCCCTTAAAGGAGACCCCCACCCCAATCCCTCCAAACCCAGAACCACCCATGTCCAGACCAGTCCGGAGGCCAGTAGAATGGCCTCCTGACAGGTCCGGGCACATCACTACAGGGATGTAGTCTTTTGATGGCTACCATGCCACAGTAGTAACATATGATTGAAGACCAACCTCACACTTTGTTTGCTTTAACAAGAGAAAGTTAGTTACACTTATTAGCTGTATTCCTTGCTTTTATGATGATGCAATGGATCTGTACTATCTATATATTCCCCTGCTAAGCAATGAGACATGTTTTAAAATAGTAATTGAGGTGATTCACATGTTGGGAGAAAATCAGGCTAGCGAAGGCCCATTGTGTGAACCACTGGGCTCAGCTGCGAGCCCGGTGGTTTGTAAGCGGGTCACCCACCAAACTATCCCACTCCGCAAACCCGGTTTTTTAAATCGTGAAGCAACTCATGAGTAGACCCCTGACTGGGAGGCTGAAAATCAGCCTCCCATCTCGAGGATCTCTCCAGCATGCCCTGAGCGCTCATGTAGGGCATGCTGGAGGTTCCGAGGTACGCGTGGCCCCCGTTCCTCCAAGCCCCCACTGGTTCCGTAATGGCTCCACAACGGTGCCAACAGTCGTGTGGGCAGCCTCTGCGGCTGCCCAGAAAAGATGGCTGCTCGTGAGCAGGCTAAGCCCACTCTCCCCTCAAACCCCCTGGAGGCTCTTCTCACTAATCAGAGACGTACGTTTTGGGTGGTATAAAAATGTTTTAATAAATAAATAAAATAATCAGGAGAAGAGCCTCATTATCTTATATTTAGCAAGGGGAGAGCCCTATTCAGCATCCCTTCAGGGACTGTTGCTAGTGTGTAGTGTGTGTGTGTGTGTGTGTGTGTGTGTGTGTGTGTGTGTGTTTTGCTTTGTTTTAGGACAGTGAGCCTGTTAGGAACAGGGAACTACCTTACGTTATTCATTATTTATTTTTCTATGTTCACTGCTTTGACAAACTTTGTTGAAAAGCATTATATAAATACTAGCTTAACTCATGCAGAGCATCTGCATGCTAATACTTGATTGCTCCCCGCACCCCCTGCCACAGCCCCCTCTCACCTCAGAGATCTTTCCACCCTCACCTGAGTCGCACTCCTACTCCTGCTCCTCCATCCCATTGCTTCCACCCCCCTCACCTCTTTTGGTCACTCCTCCATCTCTTTACTCCATCCCCCTTACCCCTCTTGGTCACAGTTGGAGTGTTGCTGGTGCCTATTGGTCAAGCTGCATCCCCCAATCCCCAGAGACCTCCTCACCCTCACCTGAGCCTCGCCCCTGCTCCTCCCCACAGGAGCAGCAGCAGCAGCAGTTGACCGGGCCACTGGTTCCACGCAGGCCGCTGACAGACCCAGGCCCGTCCCTTGCCTGCCTGCCTCCCTCTGCCAATGGCCTTGGTAGCCCCTAATAGAAGCAGTGGTTGACTGGGCCCTTCCTCACTGCCACCACCAACATAGCCGCTCATTATCCTCAGGCCCTTGACAGGCTCGGGCCCATCCCTTGCCCTTCATTCTTTCTCTCTTCCCCTCCCTTCTTTTTCTCTCTCCTCCACTCGATCTTCCCCTCTGTCTTTCCTACCCTTCCTTCTCTCTCTCTCTCTCTCTCTCTCCCTTCCTGAGTTAACAGATCTTGTTGATCTTGTTTCCTTATCTAATAGACACAATGTCAGCCTCCTTCTCCTGAAGGGGCTCTTTCCTCCCTCATAACCCCTCTCTTCGCAGACCCCTGCCCACTATCCATATGTATATATGTATATGTTTTTGACATCGAACTGGTTCGGTTTGACTGTTTAAAGTCGAACCCCACCCCCCAATGTTTGGGGGGCTCGTGAGCTTTAAATTGTAAAAGGAAAATTAACTTTTTAATTAAGGGAGTTCCTGGAGGTGGGGGGGTGTCTGCAGAGGTTTCCCCTCCCCATGCCGCCCTTCCTCATGCCCTTGCTCGCCCATTCAGGCACTCTTTGGCCAGTTTTCGGCCTTCACCACATGGCCCAGCAGCCATTATGGAGCCCCCGTGCCTGCACTCATGGCCTCTGCATGGCTCGGGGCATGCGCGCAAGTGCAGGGGCTCGATAATCGGCCAAAGAGTGGCCAAACTGGCTTAGGGGGGTATGAGGAAGGCTGGCAGGGGGGAGGGGGAACCTCCACAGACACCCCCTCCCTCGCCATTTCCAGGAACTCCCCTGAGCGGAGTACAAGGTTAAAAAAAGATATATTTTTTTACAATTTCAAGCTCGCGAACCCCTGGACTGAACTGAACTGGGGGGAGTGAGTTCGAGGGGGTGTCGGACTGAACTGGCCTGGTTGGGTTTGAGGCCAGTCTGGTTCCATGCCAGTTCCTTGCACATCCCTAAAAACCTGCCCCTTGGCCTAAACACAGGATCATGAAGGCTGGGAGGAGGTGTAGCTCTAACATTAGGTCTTCAAGTGCACCCCTTCTTTCTCCCCTAGAAATGAATTACTGTTATTCACTCCTATGAGTAATTTAAAGTGCTGCACTTTGAGACAGTTTTGCAATGGGGGCAAAACTTGCCCACCACCTGTAACAACTGGTGACCTAGTTTCCATCAACAGAGGATCCTATCAAGGAGTTAAATTTGCTTTCTGTGCAGCTTCCTCATCCCCATATAGATTATTGCAAAATATAAGCTCTCATGTGCGTGCGCACGCGCACACACACACACACACAGCCTGTCATAATGACATAATGAGGTCCATTTTCCTACTTCAGAATACAAATGACCACTTGCCATACCACAGTAAACATATTCATAGATTAAAGCCTTGAAATCCCTACATTTTCAGGATTACTTATAAAAGGTACTTTTGAGAAGTATTGCACTAGAGTGAACAGTTTTCTCTTACAATTACATTTCACAGGAACTGCTTTTTTCATGCCATATTTTCAGATGTTTGGTGGCAAAGTTTGGAAAGCTCCAGTGAGAACCTGAGGGGTAAATTTATCTCTCTCTCTCTCTTTCAGTAGTAAAGTGAATGTGGTGTTATATCACATTTTGATAACAGTTCTTTGAAGAATTGTTCTTATATTCATAATCCAATATAAAAACATCCACATCTTTAATTATGAAAAGTACATTAATTTCCTTTTAGGAAATGCATTTTTTCATTCAAGTTAGCAGCCTGCATAATGATTAATTGTAAATCTAGCAGCTGCATGCTATGGTTAACAAGGGAAAATGTAATATTCCTGACCTTACTTTCAATGGCATGCTGTAATTAAAATTTACTTTTGAATTGCTATATCACTAGGGAGTAATGCTATGCCATGTTATCTGATACACATTGAGTGTTGGTATTGGTAAGGGCTTGCCAATTGTAAAATAAATCAAGCAGTCTGGACATATATTAGGGCAGCTCAAAACGCAGCAGTAACTGAACATAATTAAAAGACAGTTGTCATCAATAGCATCATAGTGAGGGAGCAAAATCCATTATATCTCTCATAAACCTTGTTCTCCTGTGTACATTAGTACAATATTGATAATCCAATTATAAATGTTGCCCAAGTGTTAGCTATAAATGAGGAGGAGACAATGCCCTTAAACAGTTCTATTGTTCTATGTTCTATTGTCATAATTAATTTAAAGAACCAAAGTTCAAACAACAAATTATGTTGTTCATAATTTTATGAATGAATTTCCAAAACAAAGACTAGCTAAAGTCAAGCTAAAATTGCCTTTACATCTGCTATGACTACTATAGAAAACAGCTGTCCTGCAGCAGAAAACCCATGCCCTGATTATGCCATTTAGAATTACTTACCAATATGAACTGCACTATCAAGCTACAAGCCCTCTAATACCGACAAGTCCTGTGGAGTGTGCATGGAAATACATAATGTGCCAGAACCAGAAGCAGAGGATAGACGTGAATCTCAGGTCTTCCAGCTATGGAACTGGAACCAAGGCTTTAGGGATGTGCGATCTGGATGTTTGCCCAGTTCGGCTCAAATCTGTATCGGATTCGAGCTGGCCTGGGTGGCTCGAAATCAGTCGAGCCCAGCCAGTTTCAGTTCTGCCCATGAGCCCGCCGAGCCGGCTCACAGACTGTCTTGGGAGGGGGGTATACTTGTAAAGGGGAATCCAGCTAGGATTCTCTTTTACAAGTACAGGGGATTCCCTACACTAAAAAGGCTTTCTTTCTTTTCAAAATGCCCAAACCTGCATTTTTTGGGCAGTATCCAAATATGTAAAACAAACAAACTAACTAACTAACAACTTTAAAGCGGTGGGGATGGGGCAAAATTCTTCCTTTCCAAAACCTTTTAAAGGCTTCCTTCCTTTAAAATGAAGCCCCACCAGCAATGGGGCTGCAGGGGCAGCTGCTGTGGTGCTGGCCGCCACGGTGGCAGAGGAGACTTGGGAGGCAGCAGCAATGAGGCCTCCTCCATCCTCCAGGCCATGTGCACAGAGGCCCAAACTGGACTGCAACCGGCCCAGACTATTATTTGTGAGGCTGGAGGAACAGATGGAAGAGCCCCCACTTCACCACCACGGTGGTCAGACCTGCAGTGGCCACACCTGCCATCACGCTGTTGGTGGGGCTTCATTTTAAAGGAAAAATGAAGCTTTTTAAAGGTATTGGAAAGCAAGCATTTTGTGCCTCCACCCCCCAGAAAGCCTTTTTAGCATAGGGAATCCCCTGTACTTCTAAAGGGGAATCTGAGCCGAAGTCCCCTTTACAAGCATACCCGCCCATGCCGATCTGGCCCGCAAGCCAGTTCTGCGAGCTGGGGGCAGGTCCATTTTAAACTTGGACTGACCGAACTGGACCAGCTAAATGTTGAGCCTGGCTCAATGCAAGTCGACCTGCACATCTCTACAAGGCTTAGAACTTCTAAAAGAGTAACATTTTCCAAGCTCCATGAATCTTCTGGGCCTAAGTGGTTTTGTTTATCTAAACCTGGGCCAAGTAGTTGTACCCCATCATTATTTCCTGCCCTTATATCAATTTCTCTTCCTGAAAATATCTTGTCTGTGTGACAAAATATTGGCATGCCCTATACAATTTCACATGCCCAGCCTTCCTTCATATACTTATTCCTGCTTCTCTCCTTGGCCATGTAAACTTCTCCTTAGCTTCCCCAGTCTCACACTCCCTCCAGTTACCTGTTTCTGTGCTTCATCTCACACCTTCCTTCACAGGATTCTGGCCTTGACTTGTCTTTTAACCTGGAATTCTCATTTCATACTTTCTAGAACCAGGTACCTACTTCAACTCATCCCCTTTAACTTGATAGGACTTTGAAACATTGGAACAAAGGAAAATGCCATATACAGAGTCAGACCATTGGTCTATCTAGCTCAGTATTGTCTACACAGACTGGCAGCGGCTTCTCCAAGGTTGCTGGCAGGAATCTCTCTCAGCCCTATCATGGAGATGCCAGAGAGAGAACTTGGAACCTAGATGCCCTTCCCAGAGCAGCTCCATCCCCCGAGGGGAAGATCTTCCAGCGTTCGCACAACAAGTCTCCCTTTCATATGCAACCAGGGCAGACCCTACTTAGCTAAGGGGACAAGTCATGCTTGCTACCACAAGACTAGTGGTGGTGATCCATGTAGCAAGTAGTTCTTAATGCTACAGCCAGGTTAGGGAATCACTTGCCATGAACAGGCAGTAAAGTGTGAAGGGGAGACTTGTGCCTTCCTAGATGGGACCGCACTATACACTAGTGCACAGATGGTCAGGGTGGATTGATTTAAATCAAACTGATTTAAATCACAATTTAAATCACGATTTAAATCACTAGCAGGGTGGATAAAAATCAATGATTTAAAAAAAAATCAAAAAAATCAGATTTTTTTGATTTAAATCGGATTTTTTTAATTTAAATCGGATTTTTTTGATTTTTTTAAAAAAATCATTGATTTTTATCCACCCTGCTAGTGATTTAAATCGTGATTTAAATTGTGATTTAAATCAGTTTGATTTAAATCAAATCCACCCTGCAGATGGTCAAGCTTGGCCCTCCTGCTGTTGTTGGACTACAACAATTTATTGTGGCTGGGGATGATGGGAGCTGGTGGACCAAGTTTACCCACCCCTGCACTAATGTATAGCCAGCAAAACAGATCAACCATGTCTGAATCGCGCTATGAGTGAGTGGGCCCTTTCTCACAATCGGTGAAAAGGGCTCAAAAGGGGCAAGGGGGAGAACCTAGAAAAGCTTACGTCCCCTACAGACAATCCTCTTCTTGTTGCTGGGTGGCCGGATCCACTGCCCAGACTATTGCCGACTTCTGCTGATAGCTCAAAGAGTATGTGGGGGGGGGGTGCAGAACGTGTCATCCCACCGCCATAACCCCCATAATGTACAGCACAAGTGCATGGTGCGTTATAGGGATCCTCCTTCCCCTCCTCAAAGCCAGCCGGGAACCCTGCAGTCTTCCAGCCCCAGCTGCATACAATCAGTAAAACAGAGTTAGGAATATGAATGTGCACTGAACCAGTTCAGAAGCCCTTTATGGGCCTCCAGACCCATTTGAATGTCTGGCGGTTCTGCTGGTTCGAAGGTGGGGGGATTGACTTTAAGGGCGGGGGAGGGTGTATTTACCTGTCCCCCCGCTCCCCCCCACTGGCGCTCCATTTGGAAAGGGACCATCAGGGTGGCAGCTCACCTCCCTGTCACCCCATTGCCTCCTTGGTCCTGATGTCACCAGAAGTACCCGATGTGCCTGCGCACATCGCAGGCACATTCACATGCAGGTGCATCAGGGACTTCTGGTGATGTCAGGACCAAGGAGGCAATGGGGCGGCAAGGAGATAAGGTGCCACCCTGACAGTCTATTTCAAAATGGAGTGCCGGTGGGGGGAAGCAAAGGGAGAGGTAAGTGCACCCTCTCCCGCCCTTAAAGTCAACCCTGCCCAGTTCTGTGAACATCCCTAGTTAGGAGGGTGTTTAACCCTGTTTAAGAGTGTGGCTCCGGAGGTGGGTTTACCACCGAGGTGCCGCCAGGATCAGGCATGATCTCAGCGGTACACACGTGCAGGCAAAACCAGGTGGGGCTACCTTAGCCCTGTTTGCCTGCATGTGTGAATAACTTCACTTTTTGGGTGTTTTTGTTGTGTTCAAGCAATTTTAGGAAAAATTACTCACCAGGAGCTTTTTCAGACAGTGACTTTACTGCAACTTTACTTTGGGATGGTGGGTGTGCATTCACATATTGGCCAGATTTACCCCAAAGTTCATGTGATATTTCAGAGAGCACTTGACACACGATTCAGGTTTCCCTCTGTGTACAGGAACCCAGCCCAATTTAAGTCCGGGCTCAGGGGTTCAAAAATCCTCTTTTTGTGTCGGAGTATCTGTTATGTCCTGAACTCGTAGTAAAGCCTTGTAGTAAACCCGCAGTAAAGCCTGCTGTCTGAAAAGCCTCCAAGAGTTTTTTAGGCTGGACTTAAAGACCTGCATCAACCATACCTAACTAAGAGATCATAGGAATTTTGCTCTGCGTGAAAGGGAAGAAAAACTTTCATGTTCTTTGCTAGATGAAGTTAATCTGTGGACAGAAGGTAATGGAATTATCAGTGTGCATTTCTGTACATTTTCTTAGTACCGATTTGGGACTGAAGAAAATTGCTCCCTTTCAGAGGTCTTCCAATCTCTCAAGAAAGTGTAAAGGGATATGTGTAGGTGTTTGTGTATGTGTACCAGAAAGGAAGGGGGTAATGATCCCTTTCTGGCAAATGGAATGACATAGGTTTTAAATATGATAACTGAAAAGCATTTTTTTTATTTTTATAAATAAAGATATATTTCCCAAAATTATTTTGTGGGGAAATCACAATGTGTTGATTAGCTGCAACTTGTCCATAACATTTTGTGAGAGAAAATAAGAACTAGGCTGATTCACCTCTTAAATAGCAGTAGAATTTTAAAAATCCATCTAAGTTAGTGGCATCAGCACATCTTGTGCTAGTTACTGCATTTTGTGAAGCACTTTCTTTTGTCTGCCCTAGATTTATTACAAATTAACTTCACTCAGTGACCCTGAGTCCCAGTATCATAAGAGAAGGAGAGAAAAAATTCTCTTGTCTGCATCATTCATATTTTTATAAATTTCTATCTTCCCTCCATCCCTTTGCCATTCTTTTCTAAACCAGAACGCCACAATACATTTAACTTTTCCTCATAGAAAAGGTGTTCCAATGTCTTTTCCCCCTTTCCTGTTTTTTGCTGTTGCCTTTTTCTGTATCCTTTCCATCTCTAAAATACTCTTTTTCTGAGAAGCAGTGACCATTGAGTTGCTCTCCCTCTGCTAAATATCATAGAATCAATCATCACTTCATAAGGTCCATATTTGACCTGGTCCAGACATTTGATATTGATATTTGAAGGCATCATAAGCAACAATTACACACACAATCCAGTGTTTTGACATGCTTACTATCCTGTATTCATTGATTCAGTTAGAATTTCATAACACTTGAATAACTGTATTCTAGTCCATCCCAGTCTTACGACAGACTAGCAAGACACAGGGCACTCTGGGATGAAGAAACAAGGATTCTCTTAGTTGTATTCATGTGTGGTCTAGTCTTGTTGACCACTGAAAGTCTCTAGCTTTGAGGTCATCTCTAAGGGTCCAAGTACCTTGTGGCACAACAATGCTTTCTAGCTGTGTTAACATTTAAAATAAACAATGATAACCCTTAGAATAACCTTGTGTATTTGCATAAATTGCTACTAGTATTTGGGGCCTGACCTTAGAAAGTGTGTTTTAGGGAAACTAGAAGTGGTTCATTATATTTCATTACTAATAGCACTTCTGAGCTGTCTGTGGCAGAGATCCTTTAAAAGGGGAGAAAGATCATATGCAGAAAGCTGGTGGGTTTAACAGATAAAGGGATTAGCTAGGATTTAAATGACTTTGGGAGTCACAGGCTATTCTTTCTGTACAAGGTAGCTGAGTGCACCACGGAAATGAAAATCTAATTTGAGTGATTTAAAATAGTTGCAATTCTTAAATCAGAAGCCAAAGCTTAAAACAGCCAAGAGAGAAATTGACCCTCTCAAGCCCCACTCTACAGTGAAAACAATAGGATGCTTAATAGGCAGGTGAACAATTTAGTCATTTTAAAATCAAAGCTGAGGTCATCATTTTGGCCTTGTGGATTACACAACTGTATCTCTTGTGTTAATAATCTGTGAAGTAAGATGGGGCACATATATTCAGCATAGCAGCAAAGAAAGCTAGAATCTATGCTTCAATAACTGAACAGAACTTCAGCTAACTTGCTGTAAGGGAGATATTTACAGCTAAGATGAGAAATGAACATGAAAATGTATGGGAGGAATAATGGGCAGCACATATAAAAACATACTATATAACATCTATTATATAGAAGAATGTGTTTATTTGTGTTGTGGGTGTGTTTGTGTGAAATAAAGTCATACTTTCTGATTACCTACAGACACCAAATTTTTACATACAGAATCCTACCACTGAAATTCCAAAATGACATCATGTCCAAGAGAAACCAAAAATCTTTCTTAGATTCAAATTTACTATGATTCATATTTACTATATATGGTAATTATTAGGCCTGTGCACCACCAGAAATAACAGATTCAATACAATCTAATTAAAAAGAATGTTGGGAGGCCAATATAGCCTCCCCAACACTATCAGAAACAGATCTGAATGGACCCGACATTTTCCAGTATGATTCATCAGGAAAAAACACACCCAGAAAGCACAAAGTGGACATTATTTCTGCTGTGTCCAGATTCAATTTGCTTCCACCTGGGTCCCAAGTAAGGTAAAGTGTGCCGTTGAGTTGGTGTCAACTCCTGGTGACCACAGAGCCATGTGGTTTTCTATGGTAGAATACAGGAGGGGTTTACCATTGCCATCTCCTGTGCATTATGAGCTGATGCCTTTCAGCATCTTCCTATACCACTGATGCCCAATATAGTACTAGCAGGGATTTGAATCAACAACCTTCTGCTTGTTAGTCAAGCATTTTCCCTCTGGGTATGTGCAAACCAGTTCAGCTGGTTTGAGCTAGAACCAGACTGGCCTTCCAAAAAGGGGAGCTGGTCCAAGCTTGAGCCGAACCAGTTTGGAACTGGTTCGGCCACTTCTAGTGTTTGTAAAGGGGAATCCAGTAAGGATTCCTCTTTATCAGTAATAGGGATGTGCACAAAACTGGTTCACCCGGTTCGATTTGGGTCCGAACCAGGTACAAACCAGGAGGAGGTGGTTCGGTTTTGGTTTTGTCCGAACCACCCCCTGGTTCGGTTCGGATATGAACTGGTTCATATCTCAAAAAGTAGCTAGGATGGTAGCTGGCACCCAGGGGTACCTGTCACCCAAACCCCAAAGCAATCGGACACTCGTACGATATTTTATGAATTTTTGAAAATTATTTTTATTTTTTTCTCATAGGATATAATGGGTTTCGAACCAGACCATTATTCCTTATTGTGGAGCACTGATGGATGCCAACAACCATGCAAACCCTGAAGCAATCAGACATCCCTATGATTTTTTATGAATATTTGAAATATTTTTAATTATTTTTCTCATAGAGTATAATGGGACATGAACCAGTACATATCCCCTATTGTGGAGCACATAGGGGCACAAAAGTGGGGTGGGTGGTAGACATATAGGGATGCCTACCACCCAAAAAATCCCAAGGCAATTGGACACTCCTTTGATTATTGGTGAATTGTTAAAGTATTTTTCAATTCCTCATAGAGAATAATGAGGATTGCAGCAAATGTATAGCTTCACGTCAGGGGGAAAGGGGTGTTGTAGAGTGGATTGTGGTGGGTGGTAGTTCCTAGGGTGGGCAAGGAAGCTACCTGAATTATTTGAAAGGAATTGGTCAAAGGGGTGATTTTTGGTTAATTGTTACATTACAGCATGCTGGGTCGGGTAGGGGAAGATCTGCACCCACACGTTCCTTCCTCACATTACTTGAAGGGGGCTGGGGACATATTGTCCAAACCGGCCCTTTGTTGCCCCACTTTGGCATGCACACTGCACACATGCACACTGTAATACATAGGTCCATTTAATTGTCTTTACAATTGTCCATGTGTAGACATGGTGGGTTAACTAGGAGTATATGTGCTCCTGAGGAATCAGCATTTTATCTGAGACAGATCGGGGAGATGTCCTCCAGCCACCTTAAATATCACCCATGTATATTTCCCATTCTATGCAAATTTTAAATTTGTGTTATGAGCCAATTTATAAAGTCAGTTTAAACTACACAAGTGACAACAATCTGAGACTTGTATAGCGAGTAGTGCTCCACACTATTGTGTTTTATAGAATCTATATGAACTGCACAAGGGAATTCCAATATTTTTAGGTCAGTGCTTCTCCATTTCCTTCCCTCAAGGCATACATGAGTAAAAAATATATATAATGGAAGTGGCGGTGTTCTACTGAGTGGCAACAGGATATGAAAAGTGCAGGAATGGCTCCACACCCATTGTCAGCAATAAACCTGCTCCCTATGATCTCTATCCAAAATACCTTATGGATGGACTGGGAAACCAAGAATTGCACTTGCAATATCTACCAGGAAGTGGTTTCCGCAACCAAACCTCTCTGGCAAGGGGTGAAGCATACAGTTAGTTTTGCAGCTGTTCTTGTGGAAGCGAAACTCTGGTCTACTGCTGAAAGTGAATGATGTAATTCTTCTAACCCACTTTTCCTTCTGTAAAACCAGCTTGCATACATTAAAACTCACATATGTTATCTAGCATTACAATGTTTCAATGTAAAGCTATGGTATTAACTATGGTATATTGTCTGATAAACATTCATTGTGCTCGTAGCGCTTATGTTGTATAATGAGCTTCAAGCCATTTTGCAGAATCAGATAGACATGGAATGTACGATAGTACCCTTAGAACAATTCCAGTATATGTGACTCCATTTAAAAATCTTTAAAAAAACAAAACTTATTTTTAATATTAAAATTGTATATAGCACAACATATGTTTTGTTTTAATCATTTAAAATATCTCTTCTGTGAACTCCCCCAGCATAGTCTGGATGTGAAAAAAATCCAAAAGTAAGATGGTGTATCCTTAGCTCAATTTCCCCAAGTACAGTTCTGACCCCACTGCAATAAAGTTACATCATTGGGAGCATGATGGATTTGAATCTGCTGCAATTCACCCCTCTGCCAAATTCCTTGGGAATCTGGGTGGTAGCAGGCACCCATTGGGGCACTACCACCCAACCCACTCTTCTGCCCATGAAGCCCCTTTTCTGACCTGAATCTGCCCCAAAGATGCACAAAATTCAGAAATTCATTAAAAATCAGCCCTTTGCCCAATTCCTTGGGAATCTGGGTGGTAGCAGGCACCCATTGGGACACTACCACCTGACATACTCTTCTGCACCTGAAGCCCCTTTTCTGCCCAGAATCTGCCCCCAAAATGCAGAAACTTCAGAAATTCTTTATAAATTAACCTTTTGCCCAGGCACCCATAGGGGCACTACCACCCGACACACTGTGGCACTCCTAGGAGGCACCCACAGGCAGAAATGGGCAGTGTCTGTCCCCATTGTCCCATAGGATGGATGCAGCACACATCAACAACAACAGCAGAGCTTTGCAAAGAACAAGGTTTCCAAAGGTCACACACATCCACTGTGTCACTCACCACATCCACTGAGTCTTACCCCTCCCCCGCCCAGCAGAGATGCAATTGATCTACACACAGCAGTGTGAAACAACAACAATGAAATGCACTGCCCCATGCGCCCCCTCCCAATGCAGGGTAACAACAGCAGCCAGCAACAAGCAAGCAAGTAAGTGTGATATCACAGATGCAGCGGACTAGGGCAGCGGACTATGGACAACAACAGTATCAAATGTGCCCTGCCCACCTGCCCCCATACATTTTTCATCTACAAGCAACAGACACAGCTACATCTGTGGCACCCAGCCATAAACGTGGGTTAAGGAAGGAAGGGTGCAAAACAACATTCTTCCAGTGGAACAGTGAGGTTTGCCCCCCTCCCCGCCCCCATCCCACATACACAAGTAGAAGAGTGATGATGACAACAATGGCACACAATTTTTTGGTGCATTCTTTTGACATTTCTGCAACAGATCAGAGCCTGTGGCACCAGAACAACCCACGTTCACCCACGTTGTGTGTCCAGTTGTCCACTTCTGTGGTCTGGTCTCTGAGTCTACTCTTTCTTCTTCAATCTTCTTCTCCTTCTTCAGATGGGGGGGGGGTTTGCTGGGGGAAAAGCCTGGAAAATCTGGGGGGGGAGGGGGTGGCTGGCCAGGTGGCCAGTGGTCACAGGGGCTGAGGCTGGTGACTGGCACAGACATAGTGGGCACAGGCAGGCAGTGATTCTCTCAGCAGCAGGAAGGGGGTGAAAAAAGAATTCTCTTCTTTTCAGGAACAAAAAGGCAATGCAGCAGATATAATCCATTCCCAGACTGGCATGCAGCAGCCAGCAGGGGCAGGGGCAGGCAGGCTGGGTGGAACAGCAGGCTGGGCTCGGGCTGGCAAAGCAAAACAAAGTTTCCTCTCTCTCTCTTCTCCCATGAGGCAGAATGGCAGAATGGTGGCTGCTGCCTCTTTAAATCTCATTGAAAATTCCTCCTTGAACTCCCCCCACCCTTGCCCCTTCTTCGACCCTTCTCCTGGCCAATGTGGGGTCAGTCAGGAGTGGCAAGAACCAAAAGAGCCAATCTGGAACCATCTGCAGATCAGCCCATGCTCTTATTCACCGATCTGAAGCTTAGAAGGGCAGGAAATTCAAATAGACACCAAACACAAAATGGAGACTACACAGAGATCGCCACAAAATGGAGGTCCGAAACAACAAAACATTCGGCTCCAAAATTAGGGTGATTTGTTTTGGAGCAGAATCTCTCTGGACCTGCAGATGGGTGATTTGTTTTGTGCACAAATCACCCCAAACAGGCAGATTCGAGTACAGATCGTTCTGTACCCGAAACATTTTGCACATCCCTACTTCCCAGAGTCCCTGGTGCCTGGGAGGCTCCCATTGGAGGTGCCAGGGAGGGAAGGTAGCCTCTAGTGAGACTTCCCTACTGCCACTGTTATACCTGCCTGCAGGGTAGGAAAGTAGGAAAACAGAACATGGTCAGGAACAGAAGAGCCCTTGTCAAGCTCAGATTAAACCTGAGCTGGAGAAATACTAAAGGGGCCATAATGCTCATCTCAGCTGGAAGGTAAACATTATAAATCACTGAAGTTTGTATTCCAAACGAGGAAATTATGGACTTCAGCAATATCATTATTGTTTAGTGCTGGGACACCTTTTAAGGAGGACAGCAGAGTCTGAGCAGACAGCAGCCTTACACCCTGATTTCGATTACCCATCAGCACTCACTTATGTCTGTCAACATTAAGAAGTATTGTTTTTAAAAAAAACTTAACCACAATGAAGGCTCTTAAAATGCACTGCTTTTTTGCAATTAAATCTATCCAATGCTTCTGAGCTTTTTAAAGTCCTAGAGGTGATTTATATATTGATAATTTTAAATATAAGTTGATAATTATTTATAAATATAAATTTATATATAAACATGGCTTTAAATCAGATGTGCAAATCATGTGGAGTGCATCCACACTGATGCTGTACCTCCCATAGGACCAGGAGGCTCCTCCATTGTTAAATTGCACATAATCAGTCAGTCTCAACAATTACAGGCTTGGGAGGTTGTTATCAGAGCAACATAGGAGGAGGAAGTCACAAGCAATAGCTATACCACTTTGGTAATTATAGTCAGCCCTAAGCTGAAATATTTTTGATAGCCTGAAAATGGAGTTCTAGCCTATTATCTTAGGGACAATTTTTTTTTTATTAATTAGCTCAGTTATCATGACTCCTTAATATTTAATAATATGTAGACTGTCAGTTAAAGACAGAACAAGTTGTAAATCACTTGACAATCATGTCTCTTTAAATCAGGGATCAAACACTGGACGCCAGTTAAATTCTGTAGGTAATCAAGTAAATAAGACAATTTTCTAAAAAGCAGCAAGATTAGTGTGTAATGTGTGTGTTACATAGCAATTTGGTTACATAATGATGATAGTGTTCTTTCCCCCACAAAGAAGTGGTGAATTTAGTACTTACTTTTGCAATCTGGATGATTTTGATGATAAGTAAAGTGTAGCATGTTCAAAAATGCTAGGAAAGAAACCCAAACGGATGCATGTGGCCAAGTAAAGGGATTCCATTTACAGGAAATATTTCCTATAGGTAGTGGGAAACACATATTTCAATGTAATTAATGGAATTTAATTGTTTAAAACCTTTTTTTTAAAAAAAAATGGAAGGTCAAGTGAATCACATCACTTATAAGTGTTTGTGTGAGATTGTGTTCTAGTACAGGGTTTCTTAACCTTGGGCCACCAGATGGGTCATCCTCACCCACAAAGGCCATATCTGGGGATGATGGGAGTTGTAGTCCAACAACATCTGGGGGCCCAAAGTTAAGAAACGCTGTTCTAGTATATTATGGAGCTTATTCACACAGTGAAGATTTATTTCACTTTTAAATTTTTTTATCAATAGGGTTTGGATTAAAAAGAAGAAATGTGACATGATGTGACACAAAACACAGAACAGAACAGAACATACTTTATTTCGGTCATTGACCAGAAACACACAAAACACAAAGGAGCAACTTCCTATGCAAGAGCTATGTTTACTTTCTCACAGGCTGCTAAAGCTTACAGAATTTGTGCATAATAGAAGCTAAAGAATAAATGCCATCCCAAAATATCCCAGAAATCCATTATTATTTTTTCATATTTTTACCTTATTGCTTATATTTATTTACCTATCATTTATTTACTACATTATATACTGCCTTTGAGTACCAAAGCACTCAGTTAGTTAGTTTACTGTTTAAAATAATGGCTTACAATTCAGGGACATGATACAAAAGCGGGGTGGGGGGAGGGAATAGAGAAGGAAGAGGGAAATAAAGAAATATGGGTACCAATATTTTCATTAGGCTCACTGATTGGAGTGTTCAAAAAAACCCACCAGTTTGCCCAGTTTGGTTCAAATCCAAACTGGACTCAAACTGAACAGGGCATGTTTGGTTTTGTGCCCCGCAAACAAACTCCCGGCTAAGCTCAAATTCAAGCCGGTTCGATGGCTCTAAGGTTGTTGTGTTGTTGTTGTTGTTTTTTAAAAAAAATAGAACTCACTGCCGGGTCAGGGGGTGCTGCCATGGCCATGGGGTCTCTGCCATCTCCTCCCCATTCAGCCTTCCCTGCTCTTCAAATGGCCATTTTGGCCCATTTTGGTGGCCATTCCATCCCTTCCTCCAGTGGCAGTGGCCATTTTGGAGGCCCCCAGGCCTCTATGCCACAGAAATGGCTAGGGTGCATGTGCAGTGGCCTCCAAAATGGCTGCCACCACTGGAGGAAGAGCCAGAACCGCCTGAAAGTGGGCCAAAATGACCCGTGGAGGAAGTGGAAGAAGGCTGGCAGGGGGAGGGGGAGATGGCTGAGATACAACCCCCACTCAGCCCACAGACCAGGTGCGGGGCCCTGGGCAAATTAGCCAGTGAGGGGGCCCCTTCCAGTTAATTCTAATGGGAGTTAAAAGAGCAGGGTCCAGGGCAGTTGCCCTGCTTGCCATGCCTTAATGACAGCTCTGAGCCCTTGAGCCAGCCTGGTTCAATAGCGATCTGGCTCGATCTTGAGCCAGTTCACACAACCCTACTCATTCACTAGCTCCTCACCTGGGTAGGAAGAGCATCTTGCCAAGGTAGGAGAGCTGGCATTCATGTGAACTCCAAAAGCAAGGTGGAGGGCAACCAAGATGATTAGGGGCCTGGAGCACCTTTCTTATGCGGTAAGGTTATAGCATCTGGGGCTTTTTAGTTTGGAAAAGAAGCAACTATGGGGAGACATGGTAGAGGCATGTAAAATTATGCATTATTCGCTCTCCCTCACAACACTAGAACTATGGGGCACCCCAAGAAACTGAACAGGAAATGTAGAACTGATAAAAGGAAGTACTTTTTCACACAGCACATAATTAATCTATGAAATTATCTACCATCGGATATGGTGATGGCCACAGCTTTGATGGCTTTAGAAGGGGCTTAGATAAATTCATGGAGGACTAGTCTATAAATTGCTACTAGTCTGGTGTCTATGGGCCATCTCCAGCCTCAGAGGCAAGATGCCTCTAAATACCAATTGCAGGAGAGCAACAGCAGGAGAGAGGGCATGCCTTTACCTCTTCTCTGTGGGCTTCTCAGAGGCACCAGGTGGGCCACTTTGTGAAACAGGATGCTGGACTAGATAGACCTTGGGCCTGATCCAGCAGGGTTGTTCTTATGTTCTTAAGGTAGGACGGGGGAAGAATGATCATTTGAGGAGCTGGGACAGATGGGCAAATTCTCTCCCCAGCATTTTACCAAGCCTGGATGAAAAGCTGTCCTAACCAGCTCCTGTCTCCCACACAATCACTCCCTCCCATTACCTTGCCTTTGGAGTTCACATGACTGCCTATTATTTATTTACTTAATTTATATACCACCTCACACTATGGCTCTAGTCGGTTCACAGAAATAAACACAACAAAAACAAATAAGACAAACTGTCAAACAATTTAAAACATTCAAAGATTACTAAAAGCCTGGCTTTAGAAAAATGTGTTTTAAATGTGTCAGTTGAGAGCACTCCAAGCTGTCCAATGCTGTCAAGGAAATCCTCCCACCAAGGTGAGGATCATGTGAATGAGCATTTATTCTTACATAATGAAGTTACATGAAGACCAGGTAGAGCAGACACTGC
Source organism: Hemicordylus capensis (assembly GCF_027244095.1). Lineage (NCBI taxonomy): Eukaryota > Metazoa > Chordata > Lepidosauria > Squamata > Cordylidae > Hemicordylus > Hemicordylus capensis. The sequence continues at coordinate 89,221,797 of NC_069661.1, read as the reverse complement.
AGAAGACAGTTCTGGGAGGAGCGGAGGCAAATAGCTCTTGGTCTCAGCTGAACTGATGTCATGGGTTATGATATCTACTTGAACTGTCTGAGACAGCCAGGTAGAATATGGGTTTCAGGGCAGCCCAGAAGCACCTCCAGGTTGGCAGACAGAAAGCCAGTTACCCCAAGACAGACATGCACTGATACTCTGCCAGAAAGGTCGACAGAGCAGCAGACCCAAGCAGCTAGAGTCAAGCTGAGAGCAGAGGACATGATGGACAAAGGACATGACAACAAAGTCCTTACAAAAGACATGATGGCCAGATTGAGGAGCCAAGCCCATATACTAGCTTAATGAAATCCCTTCAGACCCCTGTGTCACCTGCCAACTGCTGAGTCACTGAACTATTCTCTGTTTGGCCATCTGCTTCGATGGCACCTTGATGGCACCAGACTGAGGAGCCAAGTCCATATCCTAGCCTAATGAAACCCCTTTGGACCCTGTGTCACCTGCCAACTGCCGAGTAACTGAACTATCTCTTTTTGTCCATCTGCTTTGATGGCACCTTAGTAGTGCAGTGAATAACAGGCTAGCAGTTCCCTGTTCTGGCAAGCTGTAACAGTGGCACAGAGCTTGGGTCTAGGTGCCAGAGTACCTGCTTCAAGACACCCAAACTCTTAATGGAGGACTTTCTAAACTTTTTCATAGTGAGTCTTCATACATTTATTTATTTATTTTAAAATGGCTTAGGGTGGTTTACACAGAGAAATTACAAACAAATAAGATGGATCCCTGTCCCCAAAGGGCTCACAATTGAAAAAAGAAACACAAGATAGACACCAGCAACAGTCACTGGAGGTACTGTGCTGGGGATGGATAGGGCCAGTTACTCTCCGCCTGATAAATAAAGAGAATCACCACATTAAAAGGTGCCTCTTTGCCAAGTTAGCAGGGGTTCATGAAGAATGAATTTGTTTGAGCCCACCCCCCAGTAGAACTTGAGTCTATTGGGGGAGACTCAAACAAATTTCATTCCTCATGTATGATGACTGGATGTGGGTTTTGTTTTGTTTTGTTTTCTTCATACAGAGACTGGACATTTCTGTATGAAGAAATTTCTGGATATGGGGTTGTGGTGGATATTTTGTCTTGCTGTGTAGTGCTTCCCACTGCACAGTGAGGTGCACATGCAAAGGGGAAGATTACCACTATTTTTCAGTTTTCACATCCACTTCTAATGCCAGCAAAAAATGAGCATGGGGCTGCTTCCTGTGAGTGTGATATGCGGAGCAGTGTTATTAGAAGACGATATGGTACCCTACACAGATTTGGGGATGGGGCTGCAGTTAATGGTAGAGCATCTGTCTTGCATCAAGAAGATCCCCGGTTCAATCCCTGGCAGCTCCAGGTAGGGCTGGAAAAAACTCCTGCCTGAACTTTGAAGAGTTCAGTGTAGACAATATTGTCTGTGCAGACAATATTGAACTAGATGAACCAATGGCCTGATTCAGTATAAAGCAGCTTCCTATGTTCTCATGATTTGGCCAGCATGTTTAGGAGAACTACACAGAGAAAAATCCATAGTTGTGGAGACAAGAAGACCAATAAGCTACCCTACAACTCTAGCCTTGACTAAAAATAAAGGAAAGAAGCAGGTTCACCAAGATACTTGATGATCCCTGTCAGCAAGTCCTCAATCTGGTGGTTGTATCTACAGCCTTTGCATCACCACACAGTTCTGGCCAAGGCAGGGAAATGAGCAAAGGAAGTTTCTTTACCAATATGACCAGAGCAGGATGAGTAGCCCCTACACAAGTTTCCAGGTCTTAAGATCATAAGAACAGCCCAACTGGATCAGGTCCAAGGCCTGTCTAGTACAACATCATGTTTCACACAGTGGCCTGACAGATGCCTCTGGGAAGCCCACATGCAAAAGATGATGGCAATGGTGAAACCAGCTGAATGGTAGTATTGAGAGGCATCATACCTCTGAGGTTGGAGGTGGCCCATAGCCACCAGACTAGTACCCATTGATATACCTGTCCTCCATGAATTCATCAAAGCCCCTTTTAAAGCCATCCAAGCTAGTGGCCATCACCACATCCCATGGCAGAGGATTCCATAGATTAATTATGTGCTGTGTGAAAAAATACTTTCCTTTGTCAGTCCTACATTTCCTGATCAGTTTCATGGGATGGCCCCTGGTTCTAGTGTTGTGAGAGGAAGAAAAATGTCTCTCCGTCCACTCTCTCTACTCCATGCATAATTTTATACACCTCTATCATGGCTCCCCATAGTCACCTCTTTTCCAAACTAAATAGCCCCAGATTTATTTTATTTATAATTTATTTATTTAAAAAATTCTTGTATACCGCCTCCTCCAAAGACTGGTGAACAATAACAATAACAAAATAATTTTAAAAAAATTAAAAGGCAAAAGCCTGGAGAAAAAGGTAGGTCTTCAAAAGGGCCTTAAAAGCCACAAAGGAGAATGTGCTGAATGAATCTGGGAGGGGAAAGGAAGTTCCAAAGAAGAAGGGTGGCCACAGAGAATGCCCTCCTATGGGCCCAGGCACCACACACTACACCAGGGCCTGGGACACTAAGGAGGGCCAACTGAGAGGACCTCACGGGATGGGATACAACTGGCTGAGAGAGGCGATCCCAGAGATATACAGGTGCTAAGCCCATAAGGGTTTTGTAGGTGAGAACCAGCACTTTAAATTGGACCTGGAAGTGAACAGGAAACCAGTGCAGCAACAATAACAGAGGTGTACACTATCAAATCTACGGCCACCAATGAGGAGGCAGGCCGCTGCTTTCTGGACTAGTTGAAGCTTCCAAATTGTTTTCAAATGTAACCCTAGATAAAGCGTGTTACAGTAATCCAAGTGAGAGGTAACAAAGGCATGAGTTACTGTTGCCAGAACCTGCCGGTCAAGAAAAGGCCGTTACTGGTGAACCAGCCAAAGCTCGACAAAGACACCTCTGGCCATGGCCTCCACTTGCTGTTCAAGCAGGAGCCATGAGTCCAGAAGGATCCTCAGATCACGAACTGTCTCTCTCAAGGGAAGCACAATCTTGTCAAGATTTCCTGCTTCATCAGGAAATGGCATTCATTCTCTAAATACCTGCCTACAGGCAGAATGGGCTGGATGAGGGATAACAAATTGAAGCTGAATCCAAGCAAGACGGAGGTGCTCATTGTAGGGGCTCAGAATCTGAAGGATGAGTTAGATCTCCCTGTTCTGGATGGGGTTACACTCCCATGGAAGGAGCAGGTACGCAGCTTGGGGGTACTCCTGGATCCAGGCCTCACTCTGGTATCTCAGGTGGAGGCTGTGGCCAGGAGTGCTTTTTATCAGCTTAGTCTGATTCGACAGCTGCATCCATTCCTAGAGGAGGATGACCTCAGAACAGTGGTGCACCAGCTGGTAACCTCTAGGCTTGACAACTGTAATGCACTCTACATAGGGTGGCCTTTGTACGTAGTTCGGAAACTTCAGTTAGTTCAAAATGTGGCAGCAAGGCTGGTCTCCGGGGCAACCTGTAGAGATCATATTATGCCTGTTTTGAAACAGCTGCACTGGCTGCCGATATGTTCCGAGCAAAATACAAAATGCTGGTTATTACCTTTAAAGCCCTGAACAGCTTAGGTCCAGGTTACCTTAGATAGATAGATAAATCTTTATTGTCATTGTCCTATGCAGAACAACAAGATTGAAAAGAATCTACAACCACTACTACAGGAGCTAACAAGAATAATCTAAACATATACCCATACGCCCCCCTCCCATCAACCCACTAAAAACCCACTAAAAAACTCTAAAAACTAAATACAAAAAACCCCTCAGAAGCTGTGTTTTGCTGCGTTCAAAGCTGAGACCGCTTTTGGGTAGAACCTACTTCTCAAGCAGCTGGTCCTGGTCTTTATGACCCTATACCTCCTTCTCGAAGGCAGAAGCTTAAAGAGATCTTTTCCAGGGTGCGTGGGATCCTGTGCTATCTCCACAGCTTTATTATAACATCTAGTGGCATAGATTTGATCTAAGGTAGGAAGACTACATCCAATTATTTTCTCCGCAGTCTTAACAACCTTGGACAGCAGTGTTCTTTCTCTGGCTGTACAACTCCCAAACTACACACAGATCCCATAAGTCAACACACTCTCTATAGCACAGCGATAAAACACCAACAATAGATTACTTGAGAGATTAGTCCTCCGGAGAACTCTCAAGAAGTATAATCTCTGCTGTGCTCTCTTCACCAGATCTTTGGTGTTTGCTCCCCATGTCAGGTCATCTCTCAGCTCCATTCCCAGAAATCTAAACACCGAAACCCGTTCCACACAAATCCCTTCAATAATGAGTGGATGGAAATCCAATTTGCATTTCCTGAAATCCACAATGATCTCCTTTGTTTTCTTTAAATTGAGGAATAAGTTATTCTCCCTACACCACTCTGTCAGCCTCTCCACCTCCTTCCTATAGGCCGACTCCCCTTCTCCAGCAGTAATCAGACCAACCACAGTTGTGTCGTCTGCAAACTTAATAATCCTATTGCTGAGGTAATTGGGAACACAATCATATGTGTAAAGCGTGTACAAAAGTGGACTCAACACGCACCCCTGCGGTGTCCCTGTATTTATACTGAGATCCGTTGAGACATGAGAGCCCATCCTTACCCATTGAGAATGATCTGATAGAAAATTCAGTATCCACCTGCATAAGCACGGTGGAAGCCCCAGGTCCAATAATTTTGGCACCAATCTATATGGGAGAATAGTATTAAATGCAGAGCTAAAGTCTACAAAAAGCAGTCTTGCATAATTCCCTTGTTTCTCCAAATGGGTCAGGACAGTGTGTAAGGCCATAGTCACAGCATCCTCCGTGGATCTCTTCTTCTTATATGCAAATTGATAAGAATCAAATCCATCTGGCAAACAAGCCATAATACGATTCCAGAGTGCCTTCTTCGGTCTGATCCCCACCGCACACTAAGATCATCTGAGGAGGTTTGGCTCCAGTTGCCACCAGCTCGTCACCAGGCGGGCCTTCTCTGTAGCCGCTCCTGGACTGTGGAATGTGCTCCCTGCAGACATCTGTAATTTGAATTCTTTATTGGAATTTAGGAGAGCCCTAAAGACCTACCTGTTCAGCCTGGCCTTCCAGTGCTCTTAAATTGGTTTAAAGGGTCTTTGATGTTTGTGAACTGCCCTGAGCTATTTTGTAAGGGCGGTCTAAAAATTGAATAAATAAATAAATAAATAAATAAATAAATAAATAAATAAATAAGTAAGTAAGTAAGAGATAAACTCACACACAGCAATTGGCCAGATCGCAAACTGACCAAGAGCAACTCGGTCTTGGATGGATTAAGCCTGAGCTTGTTTTGGCCCATCCAGGTCCTGACAGCCTCCAGGCACAGAGCCAGGATATGAATGGCATCACCTGTTTCGCCAGGTGATGCTGTAGCCTTGCCTACAGCATCTGTTGCCTTGCCTCATAAGGAAAGTCATGGTTGATTACTGGTCTGAGCAACGCAGGCTCTGTTCCTGCTGCCTTCAGCCCATCTACCTTTGTCTCATGTCACCTGTGTCTTTCCTTTTTTTGCCTCCAACTTGACTAGGGCTGCACCTAACGGTCCTTCCAAGAAAAGCCCAAGCAAATAGGCAACCTGTGAAAAATATAGATAGCTCTGACATTCAATACAAAGGATGGGAAATAAAAACCCTTTTCATATTTTTTTTAAGTCACATAAAAGGAATTTTACATGCGGAGGGAGTGATATGCGTTCATTGTACTATCTGAAACAAACCCAGCACGTACAGTTGTAAATGCAGAGAATTCTTCTCCATGTGTCCAGGAATGCTACTTTTGTTGGATTCTCATACATAAAACAATTGAGTACGCAGACAGCTATATGAATAAAATTTCACAAAGATGGTACCAGCTGACCACAGTGGGTGAGTTTGTTTTAGTACCTATGTACATTTTAAATAGGCTTTGATGTGAATTATATTTTACTTGCATCATGTTGTGGAATCTGTGTGGGGTGGTGGTGGGGGAATGATGCTGAAAAACAAAATAATTGTTAATAATTATCAAGATTAGCCACAGTCATCTATTCAACTATGCTGCTAAAAAAATTCACTTTTAAAAAAAGCACTCTTTATCTTTCAAAGGACATCCACATTTGCTTTGCATCATCTTAGCCCATACTGGAAACAGACAAGTGCAGCCAAAGCCTTTGGCATCTTCTCAACTCTTTCCAAAGAGAGCCAGTGGTTGATGTCAAATAGTCATTTGGCCAACACATGATCTCTGTCTTCAATTCTCCTCGGGGAAACAGCCAAGCAGTTTCTCACTGTTATTTCCAAGCCATGATTAATACCTGTCTCAGAAATCTTTTAAAAGCTACAATTGTCTGTTCTACGGGGGGTGGGGGGGGGACCATAAGAAAATAAATGCAGTGGCAAAAAACACACACACACACAATGGCAAATGTCAGCTCTCCTGGATAAAAGGTGTATTCTAATGAGGGGATTTGCAAGCAGGTAATGGCTTAGATAAGCAAGGCCCGTATATTCATGGTGAATTTAATATTTTTCCTCTTGAAATGATAAATATCCACCTGATTTAGCATCCAAATCCTCCTCATTACTTCGCAATCTCTTTCCAACCTTCTCTCAGAATTACTCCATTTGTTCAGTTATCTTCAATTATCTTTAGTCTCAAGGTCTCTGACCATTTTAATCCAGAAATAGTAGAAATGAGCAAATGTTGCCTCCCACAGAAGCAGAATGATATGTAAGCCAGGGAAAAATGCCAATTCTTGATATTTTGGGCACATTCCCATTCTATAGCCATTAAGAATAAGGATGGAAAATATTCCTCCCATTCTCCCATAGACATGACAGCTGTCCAGCCGGCCATCCTGAGGCCTCAGCATTCCCACCACAGTCATTTAATCAATGGCTTCACAGACAGTGGTAGATTGCCCCTCCATTGGCACATCACTGGTTGCTGCCCACCTTCCTGTCATGGGTCAAGTCAGTCCCTTGGAGGAGATGTGGAAAGAATCCTCTTCTATCTGCTGGCGTTTATTAGCCTAGCAGATGGTTGAGTGCCTTTCCGTTGGTTATAAACTGCTGTAGCTGACACATCAGCAAGTCCAGGTTCACCAAGTGTCTATCCATGTCATAGAAGAAGGCAAGACAAAACACACAAATTGCCCAACAATCTCAACTGAAAATAAAAAGGAAGATCTTTAGTATTACTCTCCTGCTTGTATTTAAGCCACTACATATAATGTGCCTTTGAACAGTTCTAAAAGAAATGCAAAGTGATGTGGCATATTAGCTGTGGGCATGGACTTGCATGGCATTGGCTGGATATTCTCAGTCCAAATAAACAGATGCCTGTAAACAAACATTTAGAATGCACAACTGTAACGATGTTGTTGATTGAACATTCTCACCAGCTAATGACACCATTAAGTATTAACATACTCTTGTGGTGAACTTATCAAACCATTTGTTTAATTGCTGTGCTCTGGTGCAATTACAGCACACAGAAAGCTTAAAGATGAAACGGGAATGTGAAATAAAAAGACCTCATGTCAACTGATGGCACTGCAAAGTATGGTTATAACAGTCTCCATTCTGGCTGCATTCACACATAACAGCAAACCATAGGTAGATGAACCTGAGGTTAAGTTTTGTAACCATGTATCGCATCACAGACTTTCATCCAGAGAAGAGCTGGTCTTGTGGTAGCAAGCATTACCTGTCCCCTTAGCTAAGCAGAGTCAGCCCTGGTTGCATATGCAAGAGAGACTAGAAGTGTGAGCACTGTAAGATGGAGCCGCTCTGGGAAGAGCAGAATGTTTCAAGTTCTCTCCCTGGCTTCTCCAAGATAGGGTTGAGAGAGATTCCTGCCTGCAACCTTGGAGAAGCTGCTGCCAGTCTGTGAAGACAATACTGAGCTAGATAGACCAATGGTCTGCCTCAGTATATGGCAGCTTCCTATGTTCCTATGCAACCATAGCCTGGCAGCCTCCAGTTTCAGGGTAGGGGAGCCATTCCCTCTTCCTAGTCCACATCCCAGCAAGCTCCATAGCTTTTGTGTTGCCAGAATGTGGACATAGGAACATAGGAAACTGCCATATACTGAGTCAGACCATTGGTCTATCTAGCTCAGTATTGTCTTCACAGACTGGCAGCAGCTTCTCCAAGGCAAGGCATCAGAATGTCTGTCTGGCACAACCATCTGCTGTCCTTACCTCCAAGGACAAAACTGATGGGTTCTTGGCAGTGGTAGGGCCAGACAGCAGCCCGGGAGAGGAAGTAGGGGGACCGCAAGCAGGCAGAAGACAAGCCCCCTCAGCTGAGAACAGGCTGAGCAAGCAGGAGTCCTAGCCCCAGAGCCAGCACAGACTGAGCAGCTCCATGAGAGAGCTGCTGAGGTGGCCTACCTGAAGGTCAGAGATGTGTCACCTGAGGGGAGGGTGGCTGAGAGGGAGGAGGGAGGTACCAGCCCAGTGGCAGCTGTATGGAATGAGGCTTTACGGGGAATAAAGAAGGGCATTGCTCTGACCAAAGGGTGTGGGTGGTGTGAGACTTACAAAGCAGCATATAAAGGGGACGGCCAGGGATGAAATGCTGTCTTGAGAATTAGTGTCCTGGGCCACTAAGAGATACAGTGGAAAGCGGTTATCCCCCAATGTGATTTTCACCTTTGACAGGGTTAGAACCTTGAGATGGGACAAGGAAGGAACCCAGTTGCCAGCCAATGACTTGAGAATCGCAGAGACTGGGGACAGGGCAAGTGCTCAGAGAGGAGACCATCGAGAATCACAGCAGGCATGGAGCGGGGGCATTTCTGGGATGGTCTGGGCCACCATCTCTATGGTTTCACTTCCAGAAACAGCATGAAGCCACAGTTATGATGACATCTGCATTTGCCACCTTAAAACCTCAGGTTAGAACAGAAAAACTCACTACAAACTAAAGGTTCAAATCGGAGTTGGGTGAGAGAAACTGCAGGTCGCTTTTGCCGCTGTTTCATGCATTGCAATGTACACTAATTCCAGCCTTGGCCCCATTCAGTTCTGGTTTGGAATTACGTGTGAATGGGGCCATTGTATGAATTCAGTTAGTCTAAAAGTACACAAGCATGTGAGTGCAGCAGCTATGTGTTGATAGGTCTTTGAAGAAAGATAGAATTGCACCAATTAACAATTTTGGTAGGGAGGAACAGGGAATTGAATCTCAGCTCCTCCTGCACAGCTCCTCATGCGAAGCAGATCAGCAGGATAGTGTCTATCTTTAAAGGGCCAGCCATACACAGCTTAAGCTGTTTGTCAGGCTTAGGAAATAGTGTGTGCAGCACAGTTACTGCATTGTAGGAAGACCTTGGATAAAATGGAGCAGGTTCTGAAGAGAGGAAAAAAGATGGGAGGCATCTGGAAATCAAGTTCTATGAGGAACAGTTGAAGGAGTTGGCTCACTTTAGCCTAAGAATGGACTGTGACATAGGAGGAGCAGAATTGTTCTCTACTACTCCTGAAGGCAGAATTAGAACCAGTGGTTGAAATTACAAGGAAGCAGATTATTATTTCTTGTTTACATAGTCAGACAGGTGTTATTGACTGGTTTGTTTTATCCAGACATCGAGTCCTACGCAAGGACCTAGGATGGCTGAATTTTATCATCAATACTGTTGGTTATTATAGATATCGTCGCAAAATATAGGCTGTTCCCAGTAAAGCTGCTTTTTGTAATTGGCTGATGGTGATTTCTGTGGCCCCTATGGTGTTGAGGTGCTCTTCAAGTTGTTTTGGAATTGCATCTAGGGTGCCAATTACCACTGGGATTATTTTGGTCTTTTTCTGCCACAGCCTTTCAATTTCAATTTGTAGATCTTTGTATTTTGTTATTTTAATAATAATTATTTTAATATTATTTACATATTATTATTATTTACACAGTCAGACCGGTGTTATTGACTGGTTTGTTTTATCCATACATCGAGTCCTTCCCAAGGACCTGGGATGGCTGAATTTTATTATCAATGTTGTTGCTGTTATTATTATAGATATCATCGCAAAATATAGGCTGTTCCCAATAAAGCTGCTTTTTGTAATTGGCTGATGGTGATTTCTGTGGCCCCTATGGTGTTGAGGTGCTCTTCAAGGTCTTTTGGAATTGCACCTAGGGCACCAATTACCACTGGGATTATTTTGGTCTCCTTCTGCCACAGCCTTTCAATTTCAATTTGTAGATCTTTGTATTTTGTTATTTTTTCTATTTCTTTTCCTTCTATTCTGCTATTCCCTGGTATTGCTATGTTGATTATTTTAACTTGTTTTTCTTTCTTCTCGACTACAGTTATATCTGGTGTATTGTGAGGCAGATGTTTGTCTGTTTGTAGTCAGAAGTCCCATAATATTTTTGCATCTTCATTTTCTACAACTCATTCAATTCTATGGTCCCACCAATCTTTGGCTACAGGTAGATTTTATTTTTTGCAGATGTTCCAGTGTATCATTGCTGCTACCTTGTCATGCCTTTGTTTCTAGTCAGCCTGTGGGATTTTTTTACAACAGCTGATTAGGTGGTCCACTGTTTCATCTGCTTCTTTACGAAGGCGGCACTTGCTGTTTGTTGTTGATTTTTTGACTTTTGCTCTTATTGCATCTGTTCTCAGTGCCCGACCCTATGCAGCCAGTATTAAGACCTCTGTTTCTTTCTTCAAGTTGCCATTCTTAAGCCAATGCCAGGTCTAGGTGATGTCTGATTTTCCAGTTATATTGTGCAAATATTGACCATGCAGTGGTTTATTTTTCCATTTTTCTGCTCAGTTCCTGACCTGTTACTTCCTGCAGGCCGGCTTTGTTTCATTGGTCTTGAATAGTTTCTTGTTATTGACCATTTGAAGTGCATCTTCTTCACTGTCCTCTATATATTCCTCAAGGCCTCCCCCGCCCCACTGCTCGATGGACCCGCAGCATTCCTCCTCCACCCGAGCTGCGAGGGAGGCATAGCCCATCTACTTCACCACAGGGGTGCAGAGCATGATCAATGGTCATCATTTTCCAGGTCTTACGATTTAGCGTCTCTAGCTCTGCCTGGGTCCAGTCTATTATTCTTGCAGTATATCTGATAAAAGGCACAGCCCAGGTGTTTATGGCTTGCATGGTGTTCCCACCACTGAGTTTGGATGATGATGATGATGATGATGATGATGATGATGATGATTGTTTAAATTTTATATCCCGCTCTTCCTCCAAGGAGCCCAGAGTGGTGTACTACATACTTAAGTTTATCCTTACAACAACCCTGTGAAGTAGGTTAGGCTGAGAGAGGTGACTGGCCCAGGGTCACCCAGTAACTATCATGGCTGAATGGGGATTTGAATTCAGGTATCCCCGGTTCTAGTCCAGCACTCTAACCACTATACCACGCTGGCTCCCATTTAAGCTAGACACCTAATTATAGCAGATTTAGGCTAGAATCTCTGAACAGTAAAAGCTGTTTGACAGTGGAGCAGCCTACCTCACATTATGGTGGACTCTTCACTAGAGGTTTTCAAACAGAGGTTGGATGGCCATCCATTTTGGCGTCCGTCTAGATGATTTTCAAAGTTCCTCAATAGCATCACTCAATAGCAGTTCCCTCCAGGTCTTGTCACAGTTAAATTCTGAACTCCCTTTTTAAAAAAGCACTGTTTTCAAGGATATGTCAGATCATATGAATATGATGTGGTGTCTGATCTGCAATTGCTGTTTCATATATCATCACTTGTAGTCATTCTCTGATGACCATGCATATTGGAATGCACCCTCAGAGCCACAAAATAGAGGATAAAATAGAAGATATCCAGACTTCTTTGTTAGCTGTATTTTTTCTACATCATAATATGATAATTATTAACTAGTCAAATAGCAATTGTGTGTAATTAAAAAAAACACACCCACCAACCTAAACCATTATTTTAAATCACAGAACATCTTAAAAGGGAAAAGGAGCATGTCATTCCACCCCTAAAAGCTATTTTGGAATATGTGTGATTAGCAAATTACTCAGAAAAAACTGTAAATTATCTCATGTCATAAGTCTCCCCATAGTAATGTCATTATACGGATTAGTATCCAAGAACTTCAGAAGATTTCTCAAAGAATGTGGTAACCAGGTTACAGCAAGCTATCAAAGGCACACACAAATCATTATCCTGGAAACAATGAGAATGTTCTGACTTTTATTAAATCTGGGCAATTCACATCTTTGGGCTATTTAATTAGTCCTCTGTGAATTGCAAGCTAGGAAAAGACAGTATAAGGACTATTTGATAGTTACTTCTTAGCTTCTCAAATAACAAATTACTTAACTGACTTTTTAATTTTAATAAAAGAATCAGTATAATTTGATATGCAAAAGCCAATGATTTGAATTTCCCTTTGCTGCAATGAACATCCATTCTAATTTATAGGACTCCTTACTTCCTTAGGACTCCTTAGGTGCAAACAATTTATAAGAGGCACAAGAGAGGAGATTGTAAGTGCTTACATCTCCCAAAAGTAGTCACAATCGCAGTACCATATAGACATAAAGAATCTTAAGTGGTTAGTCCATTGTTGTGACTGGCTCTCATTGCTTACAACAGTTTTGCCTCAGGTCATCTACATTTCAATTGTTCCCAAATCTATTTCATAGGAAAGGATATACTTCTCAAATGCACTCCAAAAACACTACAGTGTAACTGGATAGATTTCCCAGATATCTTTCAGATGTCCCAACAATTATTCCAAATCTAGATTAGGCCTGAACTGGGCGACTAGCATCTGGCATATAACAATGGCAACAGAGTTTCTGCCTTTGAGCACATGGTACAAGATGGTGATGTCATTGCCACATGTCAGACTTAGAAGGCTTCTAAGCAGTTAGATCTGGATCCATTTAGGACTGGATCCAAACCCCAGATAATCAGAGGTCTGGTTTGAAAGGAGAAATGCAGTTGTGCATTCCACCATGGGGGGGGGGGATTACTGTGGTGAATTAATGAAAATTTTGTACAATAAGAGTGCGAAGGAACCAACAAACAAGTCAGGTAGATAGCATTTTAGGTACACAAAAAACTGACAAAGGAACAACAGAAGAATAGCTCAGCACAAGTTTCCCACAATACTCACTGTGACAAAATAGAGGAGAAAGAATCCATACCCATTTTCTAAATTGTAGTGGAGGGGAGGAAGATTACACTTGACTTTCTTTGTTCCATAGAACAGAATGGGAATCAGTGAAAACCAGTCAACCTGGTCCCTATAATAATAGCCCCACCCTTTCATCTCAATATTCACTTCCTGAGTTCTATTTTTTGGACATTCCCAGTGCAGATCTACAATTGAGCAAATGTGTGCAATGAATACAGGCTGCCAATAGGGGGAGCTGAACCCAAATTTCTGACAAATCATAATTTCCCCATAGGAATTAATGGGAAACTCAAAAATATTAATAACTCCCCAAAGGCTGGGAGAAAGCCTTATAATTTCACGTGCTAAATATGTGGACATTCAAAGAGATCAGTTCACCTGTTGATTTTAAATTATTTTTTTTAAAAATAAAAACTTTGAAAATTCATTGAAAATCAACCAATGGGCTGATCTCCTTGAACACTGACACATTTAATGCTACCATCATGTGCTACTCCTATATGATTTTTGATCATTCCTGCCCAGCAATTCTGGAGTTATAATATGGGGTGCAAAAATGTGGTGGTGGTTAACTACTCTTTTTATGTGACGGCAAGGAGCAGTTTCCCATAACTGAGGCTGGAATGATGGGCAGTGGAGGATTACATTCCAGAAATTTTTGTAACTTTCTGCCATGAAACATAGCAGTTGTGGCAGTTTTAAACAGTTTTAGAAACCTTTTTAAAAAATCATTTGAAATTAACAAGTAAACCCATAAAATTAACAGTAAACAAATAAACCAAGTCCACACACAGTCCTCAGTGAGTGGTCTGAAAGACCAGTGGGGTAGAAATTGAACCAAGCAGTCACTTTGATTAGAATTAAATGACTTGCTTCTTAAGTATCTATTTCCACATATGTTTCACATGTCCTGAAGCAAAGCAGCAATTTGGATTTCCCTACTGTTGGGATTTTTCAAAAGACATTGTCTCTGTTCTGGTCCAGGTCAAGTTTATCTGTGTGTATGTGTCTCTGTTCTAGCTTGGGGGTGACATCTAAATTTCAGTTTAGCTTTCTTGCTTGTTAAGAATTCAAACTGAGAGGGTCTCTCTGCCTTGCATAAGAGACTGTGAGGTTGCTCACATGACTGGGAGGGTGGTGGTAGGTGGGGGAAAGGCTTTGTTTTACTCACCTTCCCCCCAGATTATTGTCTAACTCTTGGTCAGAATGCCATCCATGCTCCCATATGATCCCATTTCTGAGATCTAGGATGACGTGTCCCGGCTTCTGGGAATTCCACAATGCACCATGTGCAGAGCACAGTGTGTTGAGGGATTCCCCCAGGAGATATGAGGCTCTAGTTTCCCACTGGAGAGGATGGCAACCACCACCATAGTGTGGAAGTGGTGGCAGTGGCAGCAGCAACATTGGAGGCAGTGGTGGGAGCTCCTCCAATCTTTCCTCCTGCTAGCTTCCTAAATGAAAGACTGGGCTGGCTGTAGCCCAGTTCAGGCCTCTGTGCACACGCAGAGGTTCTTAAAGAGGCCTCGGCACATGCACAGAGGCCTAAAGCAGGCTGCAGCCAGTCTGCCCTGTCATTTGGAAGGCTGGTTGGGGGGTAGGTTGGAGGAGTTACGGCCTCCGTCTCCCATGTTGCTGCCACAGCTGCCACCATGGCCACCATTGCTATCCCAGCTCTCATTGCCCACGGGAAACTAAAGGTAAACTATTCCTCTTTCGCTACCACCACCGTTCTTAGGCTAGGGAATATCCTCTTTACTTGTAAAGGGGAATTCTAGCTTGATTCCCCTTTACAAGTATATCCTCCAAGCCAGTTTGACTGGCTCAATGGCCAGACTGGACCAGACCTGGTTTGGCTGAGCCTGAGCCTGGACAGGACCGGGTGGGCTCGAATCTGGTCCAGATTTGAGCTGAACTGGCAAAACCAGGTTCGTGCACATCCCTGCAAGGCCAGGAGCTTGCAGGAGAGAGAAGAGGGGAGACAACACCTGCTCCTAGGTAGACCCCAGGGTGAGAGACTGGGTGCCTGCCTGTTTGCTTCTCCTGCTGCCCCCCTGTCTGTTATCTGCCCCCCAGGACTGGCTGCTGTGCTGAGGTGAGGCCTTGCAGGATTGGGGCCGGAGCTGCCTGCTCAGGGTTATATAGGCTTCTGCCAGTGGTGGCGGGCCCACCACCGGCGGGGTCACCACCAAAGGGGCAACACCAAAGGGGGTCGCCCTTTGGGGTAGCCACTTCGGGGGACAGTGAGGGCGAGGGCCAGGTCTCTTGGCCTAGGTATTTGTATGGGGGGCATTTAATTGTGGAGCTTTTGTTTTAAGTTGTCCTGGGTGAGATAATCTTAGAATGTTTCTGGGCTTAACTGGAGATGGGGAGACAGGGGGTGTCCACTGACTGTGGGGAGGCCATTCTGGTCGTGGTGGGGAACAGAAGAAGTAGCATTGGCAGGTCAGCGGGCAGTTACAGGGGATGGGGACTTGGAAATCTAATAGCTGTTTCCCCTTCTGGCTGTCCTGCCAGCTCTTTGACCTTGAGGAGCAGTGCCGATCATTCTTGGAACTTCACTTTGCTCCTCTGTAATGCCAGGTTGGTCCAGAACAAATCAGAAACCATCCATGATTTGATTCTGGATGAAGGTGCCGACCTGGTATGTATTACAGAGACCTGGCTGGGGGAGGCTGGGGACCTGTGTGGTCCCAGCTTCTTCCCCCAGGCTACTCTGTTAAGGAGCGGGTGAAGGACCGTGGGTGGGAAAGTGGAGTGGCTGTGGTCTATAAGAATAACCTTTCCCTTACCAGGATCCCTGTTAGGGTGTCGGACCATATCAAATATGTGTACTTAAGACTGGGGACCAGGGATAGACTGGGACTTCTGTTCGTGTACCGATCGCCCTGCTGCTCAACAGAGTCCCAAACTGAGCTGACGGACTTGGTCTCGAACTTGGTGTTGGAGTCCCCCAGGTTGTGGTGCTGGGGGACTTCAATGTTCACTTTGGGACCAATTTGTCTGGGGCGGCTCGGGAGTTCTTAGCAACTATCGGCCTATCCCAAGTGATCTTGGGGCTGACGCACATTGCTGGTCACACGCTTGATTTGGTCTTTCATTCTGATCAGGGTGGTGTTCCGTGGGTGGGGAATCCTGTGATTTCTCCATTGTCATAGATGGACCACCATCTGGTTAAGGCTGGACTCACAATCACTTCCCACCTCCTCAGGGGCAAGGGGCCTATTAGGATGATCCACCCGAGATGGTTATTGGATCCCATGGGATTTCAAGAAGGCTTGGAGGGATTCAGTGTTGGCTCTGCTGTTGATCCTGTTGATGCCCTGGTGTAGAATTGGAACAGCAAACTCACTGGGGCAGTAGAGATGATTGCTCCTAAGCGTCCTCTCTGACCAGCTTCAAAATTGGCCCTTTGGTATACGGAAGAACTACGGGGGCTGAAGTGGTGAGGTAGACGACTGGAGCGCAAGTGGAGAAAGACTTGGCTTGAATCCTACAGATTGCAACATAGAGCTCATTTGAAGATCTATGCTCAGGCAATACATGCGGCAAAGAAGCGATTCTTTTCTGCCCATATTACATCCGCAAGTTCACGTCCGGCGGAAGTATTCAGGGTTGTGAGAGGGCTAGTGAGTGCCCCTCCTCCCTTAAATCAGAATCTTGAACCATTGATTACCCGCTGTGATGTTTTTAATGAATTCTTTGTAGAAAAAATCTCTCATATTCGGGCTGACTTAGACTCCGTCTCCACAATTACTTCAGTGTCTGATGTACAGGTGTCCAGTGACTCCTCTTGTGTGATTAGGTTGGATCAGTTCCAATTTTTGACTCCTGAGGATGTGGACAAGCTGATTGGAATGGTGCGGCCTACCACCTGTTCTCTTCACCCTTGTCTGACATGGCTTATATTATCTGGCAGGGGAGTTGTTATAGAAGGCCTGGTAGAGATTATAAATGAGTCTCTGAGGGAAGGTAGGATGCCTCCTTGTCTTAAGGAGGCAATTATTAGACCACTTCTGAAGACTGCCCTGGATTCTTCAGAGTTGAGCAGCTATAGGCCTGTCTCCAACCTTCTGTGGCTGGGCAAGGTAATTGAGAGGGTGGTGGCCTCACAGCTTCAGACAGTCTTGGAGGAAACTGATTATCTTGACCCATTTCAAACTGGCTTTTGGGCTGGCTATGGGGTGGAGACTGCCTTGGTCAGCCTGATGGATGATCTCCAATTGGGAATTGACAGAAGAAGTGTGACTCTGTTGGTCCTTCAGGACCTTTCAGCAGCTTTCGATACTATTGACCATAGTATCCTTCTGGAGCATCTGAGGGGGTTGGGAGTTGGAGGCACTGCTTTGCAGTGGTTCCACTCCTACCTCTCAGGCAGATTCCAGATGGTGTCCCTTGGAGACTGCTGTTCTTCAAAATCTGAACTCTTGTATGGTGTTCCCCAGGGCTCCATATTGTCTCCAATGTTGTTTAACATCTACATGACACCGCTGGGAGAGATCATCAGGAGATTTGGTGCAGGGTGCTATCAGTATGCTGATGACACCCAAATCTATTTCTCCATGTCAGCATCATTGGGAGAGGGCATAACCTTCCTAAATGCCTGCCTGGAGACGGTGATGGGCTGGATGAGGGATAACAAACTGAGACTGAATCCGGCTAAGACGGGGGTACTCATTGTGCAGGGTCGGAACTCGAAAGATGATTTTGATCTGCCTGTTCTGGATGGGGTCACACTTCCCCAGAAGGAACAGGTACGTAGTCTAGGGGTGCTTCTGGATCCGAGCCTCTCCCTGGTCTCCTAGGTTGAGGCGGTGGCCAGAAGTGCCTTCTATCAGCTTTGGCTGATACGCCCGCTGCGTCTGTTTCTTGAGGTTAACGACCTCAAAACAGTGGTACATCTGCTGGTAACCTCCAGACTGGATTACTGTAATGTGCTCTATGTGGGGCTGCCCTTGTACATAGTCTGGAAACTACAGTTGGTACAGAATGCGGCAGCCAGGCTGATTTCTGGTTCATCTTGGACAGACCATATAACTCCTGTACTGAAGGAGCTACACTGGTTGCCGATATGTTTCCGGACAAAATACAAGGTGCTGGTTATAACCTATAAAGCCGTAAACAGTTTGGGTCCTGGGTATTTAAGAGAATGCCTTCTTCAGCATGAACCCCAGTGCCCACTGAGATCTACTGGAGAGGTCCGTCTGCAACTGCCACCGGCTCATCTGGTGGCCACTCAGGGACGGGTCTTCTCCGCTGCTGCCCTGAGGCTTTGGAATGCGCTTCCTAGTGAAATAAGAGCCTCTCCCTCTCTGACAGCATTTAAAAAGTCTTTGAAAACACATCTGTTCACCCAGGCTTTTAATTAATATTATTTTAATGATTTTAATGCTGTTTTAAAATATTGTTTAAAAAATTTTAAATTGTTGTAATGTGTGTTTTTCCCCATTTTTCTTTTAATGAATGTTTTACTTTGTTTTTATTCTGTTGTAAACTGCCCAGAGACGTAAGTTTTGGGCGGTATAAAAATGTTTTAATAAAATAATAATAAATAAAATACAAGTTATGTTCTTGACTTTTCATTATTCCTTACCTTGCATCACTATATTTCTTAATGAGTTTATTTTCTTAAACTTGGCAGAACCTATGCAATTTTTTTTAGCTTTTCCACAATTCCCAAAATGCAGGTTGTCTTATTTTGGTCCATTTTTCTGTTGTTTCCTGTTCAAGTTACTCTATTTCCAGGGTGAAGATTCTTCTCTGAGCAATGTAGTACCTTTCCCCCTACTGTTTCTAGAATTAAGCCTTGGCAAAGGTACAGAGCCAAATAAAAGAAGTGAACGACTTTGGCATTCAGAGATACTGAAATCCTCTCATCTGCTGGATCGCTTGGTTTCAAACCATCGCCATTTGTTATACATTCCTGTTCTAGAATGGAAAGATACTCCTTACTTGGCATCCTTGCCACTTCTTTATATTTTTAAAAGGTACACAAATGCTTTGCCATGTTTATCCTATCTATTCTTGAGATAGGAGAAGGAGAACCAAGCTGCCCCAATGAGATGCTGCTTGTTTTCCTGCGTTCTCCACACCTTGAGGGCTAAGGTTTGGTCAGGGAGCTTTAGCCATCACCAAGGAGACAATGAGCACATCAAAACAGAGAAATCACAGGTGATGTCACAACTGCTATCTGCAGAGATGGGGGCAAAGTGTCATCTTTCACAGAAGAGTTGTAGCTTCTGGGCACCTATCTACACTATAAACATGTGTTTTATACCAGTCCTATCCTGGGAGTTCTAGTTTGGAGAATGTGCTGATAATTTTCATAATTATTAAACTTTTTGAGTTTCCCATTGACCCCTAGGGGAAATTATCTGATAGGGCCTGTGTTCAATTCTTACACACAGGCTCCTTCAGAGCTTGCTATGCCATTAATCATGCCAGAATGTGATGGAATCCTGAGAAGTGACTTTTATACTTACAGTACAGATGTTGCTTAAATTTAGTGTTTCATTATCGTCTAAGTCAGGGTTTCCTAACCTTGGACCCTCAGCTGTTTTTGGACTATGACTCCCAGAATCCCCAGACATGGCCTTTGTGGTTGGGGATACTGGGAGTTGTAGTCCAACAACAACTGGGAGCCCAAGGTTAAGAAACCCTTGTCTAAGTGGTAGACCACTCTTATTCAGCAAGATACATCTTATATTCTTGGAGCCATTGTTTCATTGGCTACTTTACTAATAGATTTGAGGGAGCTGGAGTCACCAGACTGATCTATGTACCTAAATTACTTTTTCCTCCCCTTTGTGCCCTGCCCCATTCCTTGTTGATAAAAACTGGAATTTGTCACTTGCTTCCTAATTGCTATAGATGCCTACATTACTAAGTGCCCCCTTCATCAGTGAAGTTGGTCTCTGTCCGCCATTATCACTGATATCCTTTGACTGACAATAATGTTCACTATCTTACTGTCTTGTTTCTCTGCCCCTTCTACTGAAGTATAATGAAGAAATTGCCAATCTTTGATAGTGAGTGACACAGATCTTAATATAACCATAAGCACATTTGATCACTGAAATGACCAAAAGTTGCTTTTGATTTTCATAATTTACAATGATAACAATTAAGAAACCTCACTTACTCGCAGTTACCAATATGCTTTGTCTTGTTCCTTATATTACGATAGTTTTGGACACTGGGACCCTTGCTTTTATTTCCATTGCCCTCAGACAACAGCAATGCCATATAGATTTGTCTTGGAAAATAAGAACAAACTGATGAAATTTATTATATGCTTGGTCTGAAGTTTTTGCAGTGGCCAAGCACTTTTCATGCTGCCATTTCCAATGAATTGACCTGACAATAAAGGTCGCAAAGCTTTATGAGAGGAAATAAAGAATAAAATGGGTCAGAAGAAATATAATTGTTTTAGTTGAAAAGTTCAGCAGGGCCTAGACACATTGGGCACGGGGACATTGATTTTATTTTCTTACAACAGCATGGTTTCGATCACCACAGTGTCAAAACGTAGTGTTGTAATTGATTTCCCTTTTTGCATCGCAGGGACAGAAATATGGCATTGCTTTAAAAGGGCTGTCAATGCATGCTTAATAACCTCACACTGGAGAAAAGCACACCTAAGGCATAATCCAGAGAAAGTAAGGCTACTGTCAGGAAGTTGGGGATTTTGATCAGGAACCTCATGATCCAAGGGTGGGAATTGGCCTAGTGAGTGACCAACTGTAAGTGCTTAGAGCAATGGTTCCCAACCAGGAACCATTCCAGATGTTGCTGAACTACAACTACCAGCATCCCCAACCACAATACATTATAGCTGAGGATGATGGGAGTTGTTGTTCAGCAACATCTGGAGGAACCCTGGTTGGGAACCACTGGCTTAGAGCCTTTTTTGTGTACAGAAGGAAATACAGATATGCTACATTGGTCTCTTGGATGTGTTGGTAGCAGGGGCGGTCCAGAGGTGAGATGAGGCAATTGTGGATCGCCTCAGATGGCAGGTTACTGTGGTGCCACCAGGGCGGCAAGATGCCACCAACCACTACCACTGGGACAGCTCTTTGGCACCAATCTGATCCTTAAAAGCTTTAAAAGGAATGCCTCTCCCCTCTCCTCACAAAACTTGCAAGAGGCCTAAGGAGAGTGGTCTTACTAGCAACCTTCCCTCCTCTTTGTGCCTTTCTGAAAGCTTGCAAGGGTCAGTTTTGAAAGAGGGGCTGGCCCTCATCAAGGGCAAGAAATGGAGGAGGGAGAGAAAAACGACATAGCACCAACAAATTTAAGGCCAAAAAAAAGTGGGGTGAAGAACTCCCAGCTGTTGTTGTTGTTGTTGTTGTTGTTTCTTCTTCTTCTTCTTCTTCTTCTTCTTCTTCTTCTTCTTCTTCTTCTTCTTCTTCTTCTTGTAGGAGTTAATGGCGTACCAGGACTATAAGGTCCCACAAATGCCACTTACTGGAATTCTACAGGAAAACAAAAACTATAAGCGCTCGAAGAGACGAGAAGATTTGAGAAAGTTCCACAAAAGGTTCTTAGCTGCCATCCAATTCTGACGGTCTGAGAAAAGTTCCTGAAGCGATCGAATAGGGAGATCAACAGAGCATAGAGATGAAAAAAGAGCTTCACGCTCATCACAAAATTGAACACAATCCCATAAAAGATGATCAGTCGTTTCAGTCACTCCACACAGAGGGCATAGGCAGTCTTCAGATTTACCAAGGAGCTGTTAGATTTACTCAATGTTTTTATTGGTATACTTCCATAAAATTGTTTTAGTGTTGCCTTATGCTTTTCAAGCGCTACTCTTCTTCAGAGGCAATTCCAGGTTAGATAAAATTAAATCACAATATTTGCTTTTCATTGTGATTTAACTTTATCTTACCAAGAATTGTCTCTGAAGAAGAGCAGAGCTCAAAATGTGTAAGGCAACACTAAAACAATGTTATGGAAGTATACCAATAAAAACATTGAGTAAATCTAACAGCACCTTGGGAGTTATTCCGCCCCACCTTTTGCCCTCATCAAGGACACAAGGCCATGGGACAAGGAAGTATTTGGTGTCTTGCCTTGGGAGCCACAATACTTGGACTGCCCCTTTCAAGCAGTATAGTACCTCTAGGTCAGTGGTGCACAACTCAAATGCTCTGGTGGGCTGCAACTAACCATGGCTTGGTTAGGTCAATTTTCAGCACTAAAATTAATTTTAAAAAATATTAATAAGAGTAGGGTTGGAGTTAGGGGGAAAGGCAAGGGCAAAGAAGGATGGTGTCTGTGGGCTCCAGCCCCGGGGACATCTGGTCTCAAGTGGCCAAGTGCACTGAGCTGCTGCAGCTTGTCAGCAGACAGGCCAAGAGCCCTTCATGGCTCCTGCTTTTGCTGCAGGATATTCCTACTTGTGGAGCAGCAAAGAAGTCCCTGTGGACCATGTCTGGCCCCTAGGCCTTATGTTGTGCAGGCATGCTCTAGATTAACCTGGACATTTATAAACAGTCCTCACATAATCAACAGAGTAGTGTTGCCTGGCTACTAGAATTGGGGCTCTGGCCACTTACTGTAGGGATTGAGGGCTGAAGAATATTACTTTAGATATGGCTTTCAATGCGGCTACCCACAGGCCCAGGCTGACCCTGATAGGAAATGGATATACACTTGTATGCTCCAGTCTTGTTCAATAGCACTGTTCAAATATTTATTTTCCATAAATATCTTTTGCCCTCTATTCAGAAGACCTGGAAGTAGTGCATAGGCTTTATAAGTGAGCTTTATAAATTATTATGATATATTTAATGCACTAATGTATTATTATAATCTAGTCTGTCAATAGGTCTGATAAATTCATGTTGAACTGACAGGATTCTATTTTCTTTTCTTCTTCATTTAGATTCTGCTGTATCCCATGGGATCAGGGCAACCAACAGCAATTTAGTAGTATGCATGGGTTTATGTATCTTAAAGTGCTCATTCCAAAAAAGATAGAAAAAGTAGAAAAAAGAAAAGAAATCCATAAGTGAACTTGCAAGGAGAGAAGTGTGACAGAATAGAGAAACAGGAGGGGAGGGGAAAAGAAATTTACAATGTTGTACTTTTAAAAAGCCTTCCCAGACCTAAATAACAATTAATTCATCTGAGTTGGGTGGGGGCAGGGGATAGGGTGGCCAGGTCCACATCTACAAAGAAGAAGAACCAGAGAGCATCGGTCACCAACAAAGAGGATGAAAGGAGGAAGATAAATGGCATTAAATTTACATGTGTTAATTTATTGTGTTTAGATGCAAATTTAGAAATAAGACAATTTGGAAATAGACAGAACTCACCACAGTGGGGAAGCCTATGGCCGCGTGACCTAAGGCAGAATGGCCAAATTGAAACTTGGAGAGTGGGGGTCATCTTCTGGAGTGAGAGGAGATCCAGCGCTACCCACCCTTATGCATCTGCTTTGCTCTTGGCCTTCTTGAGTCCTCCTCTCTGAGTCCTTCTTGAGTCCTCCTTCTCCTGACTCCACCACTATTGCTGCTCTGCTGCAGATGCAGCTTGTCTTCCCACCTGGCGTGCACTCTCAGTCCTTCAAGTTCAACTCCAAGACCAGAAAACACAGCAGTCCAATCAAATGACAGTTCACTCTGGTGCCATTCTCTCTCCAGTGCTGCAAAACCTCCCTTCCCCCCAAACCAGGAGAAGCTGCTTCTAAAGTGCCAAGTGCAGCATCTGATATTTTAAAATAAATAACTATATAAAAGCCCTGATTCTGAACAAAGCATGAATCCAGAAAAATCCCAGACAGTAGCGATGTGCGTGGAATTGGTTTGGCTGGTTTGATTTGAATCTGGTCCCAGGCCATGCAGAGGCCCATTGGGCATGCACGGCGGTCTCCGAAATGGCTGCCACCATGGAGGTGAAACCCAGAATGAGCTGAAGACCACCCAAACAGGGCTGTTTGGAACTAAATGGAGGCCAGCAGAGAGAGGGGGAACCTCTGGAAACACAGAGAGAGAGAGAGAGAGAGAGAGAGAGAGAGAGAGAGAGAGAGAGTGCCTGTGGCTACAGACAAGCCCCCAGAGTGGTGGTGGTGAGTTATATATCTTTCTTTTTTAAGTTTAAAAAAATTAATCATGGACCCCCTGAACCTGAACTGAACCAGGGGTTGTTTGGGGGTGCACAAAACCGTACATGCCCAGTCCAGTTCAAGTCCGGTCCAGACTCGAACTGAATGGGGCAACCTGGTTTTGTGCACACCCCTAATGCTAAAGGCACAGGGCTGAGGCTGGAGAGAGAAAGGTGCTTCTGTACTTTTAGAGGAGACTGCAGTGGAGGTGGCAGAGCAAAATCAGAGGTAGTAGGTGGTGGCTGCAGGGGCTTTTCCCCCAGCTGCCCTCCCGAATGACAGCCAAAACTGGTGGTGTGGTGATGCAAATGATCTCCATGCATGCATGGAGGTCACAAAAATGGCCTCCATGCATGTGCGGAGGCCCAAACTGGGCTGCAACTGGCCCAGGCTGTCATTCAGGAAGCCAGCGGTGGGCTTGGAGGAGCCCCCACCCCTACCACCTCTGATGTTTCTCTGCTGCCTCTGCCACCTCTGCTGCGGCTTCCTCTACAGGTACAGAGGCAACTTACTGTCTACACTTGTCTACACTTACTGTCTACTGTCTCCACCCCTGCCCCTGCCCCTTTAGCATAGGGCTAAAACTATCATACTTTGGACACATTATGCAAAAACCCAGCTCTCTTGAGAAGTCCATAATGCTGGAGAAAGTTGAAGGAAAGCGAAGAAGAGGACAACCAGCAGCAAGGTGGATGCACTCAATTACGACAGCAATAACTGCACCACTGACAGACCTTAAAGGCCAAGTTGAAGACAGATGATCCTAGGAAAAATCTATCTGTGTGGTTACTAAGAGCAGACGCTGACTTGACAACACCTAATCAATCAATCAATCAATCATTTACAACAGTTTTGTAATTGTTCTGTTTCTATAGAACAGGAGAAGCAACTGCATGGTAATGACAATTATATACAATATGACAAATGTGTACAGGAAATAATTCAGAATACAGGAAATAATTCAGAAATTACTATGACTCTGATAATGAAACAAAGTAAAGTTTGCAAAATCAGTTAATACCCAGAACATAAACATCTATGACAGAAGCTGATCTAGAGAAAAGTAGTTAAAAAGTTTCCCCTACCCCACTGAGCATGCATATATTACATTACAATCCCCAGTGCCAGAATTGTTTGCTTACAAGGTGACAGCCAAGTTGGATCATTTAAAAAGCTCTTCCTCCCTCTTCCTTCTGTTACTTTTTATGTTATATTGATGCTGCTAAATAAGTGTAATTAGACTGACATATTGCAAGCCTCCCCTCCCCCACCACCCATAAAAAAATAAATGCTCAAACAAATGTTCTGACAGCAAAAAGGTTTGTCAGACTAAGCGGGGGGAAGATCTTTTATAAAGATCTTTAAAAAATGTTTTTTATATTATGTTGAGGTGGTTTCACAGTATGTGACAAAATGTGTGTTTTGCCTGTATGTGTTTTAAATAATTTATCAATATCCCGAGCTGTGCCTCTTTGCAAGAGCAATGCTTCCATGCAGTGAGGCGAGGTGAGGTGAGGCAGTTGCCTCAAGCAGCAAATTATTGAGGTACCAGCAGTACAGGAAAATGCTCCCCACCACCTCACTACCTCCCACTGTCGTTCCCTGGCATCCAAACAGCTCTTTGCCAAACAATGGCACAGCTGCTCTTCACAAAAGAACCAGTACCACTTTCTTCTGTAGTGGCCTTCCTGCCATTACTACCCCCTCCTTGCTGCTGCTGCTGCTGCTGATGACTCCTCCCTTGTTTGCTGCTGGCCTCAAGTGGAAGAGGAAATGAGGAAAGGGTGTTATGAAATGAGGAACTGGAGCTGCTTTATAGAGGGGTGTACACGAACCCAAAAAAATGGTTTTTGGTTCTAATTCGAACCAATTTGAACCAAACTGCATTGTTCCAAATTGATTTTGCTGAACTGACCAGCTGGTCTGGTCCATTAGATCAAACCAGTTCATGCAGTTCATGTGGAAAATATATTTATAAAGGGGAATCTGATGAGGATTTCCCTTTACAAGTGCAGGAGGTGGGGGAGCCTTTCAAGGGTAATGGGCAGCCAGGCGGGGGCAGCGAGATAGGTAAAAAGCTGCTTCACTGGCCAGCATGGCAGCTGGCACCACTGCTCACCACTGCTCACCCTCCCGGCACAGCCCCAAGCATGCTCCCCCCACTTTTACCAAGCCAATGGCTTGGCGGTTCTGGCCTCCATGCATGCACAGAGACCAGAACTGAGCTGTCACCGAGTTGGCAACTTGGTAAAGGAGGGGGGAGAGTGCTTGGGGCTGTACCAGGGAGGGCAAGCAGTGGCACCGGCAGACATGCCAGCTGGGTAAGCAACTTATTACCTCTCTCGCGTCCCCCGCCCAGCCACCCCTGACTGTGCAAAACTGGTTTGCCCAAACCTGGCCTGGTTTGGTTCAGTCATGGACCAACCCACCCTCATTTTGTTCTGTGGTCAAACCTCCAAACCGACCCTGGTTCAAGGTGAACCGCTTCAGCACGAACCATTCATGCACATCCCTAGAAGTCTGTGCATTCTGCATATCATCCGGCACACCTCTAGAAGGTTGTGCATGCTGCATGTCATCTGGCGTATCATCTGTGTATCATCTGGCAGCAAAGGAGGTTGTTGGCAGATGTGAGTATGTACATGTATAAACATGAGATTAAGCAGTGGATATTGCCACTGACACGAAAAAAAGAAAGGAAAAAAGGAAGCGATAGCATTTGGCTCCCTGCCTCAGGCACGAGACAGTCTTGGGCCACCACTGCCCCCTAGTATCACAAGAAAAAGCCTACCTGGAACTATAAAGCTGGCTTGCAGAACATATAAACAACTAAAAGAGCTTTCCTCTTGCTCAGATTCCAACAAATGCTGTCTCAAGTATGAGATGCCTAGTTTAATAACTCTCCTTATGAGTTAAGCCATTGTATTTGTGGGGGAAAGAAGGAGAAGGTTGCCCTGACTGCCTGTTTGATATCTGAGCCAGAAGCCAAGAACTGGAAACTTCCAGAGATGTGCTCTGGTGCCCCTTCTGGTGAGTCACTTGAAGAGCCACTCCTATGATTTCCAGCATAATGATGCCTCCCAAGATCCAGGGTGACTCCATCCACCAAAGCAGGATATGGCTTTCCCCAATCCAAGCCCTGTTCAGAAAATCATGGATAACAGGACATATTATGGGGCGAACAGGACTGTGCCCTATGCCTCCAGCTCTATTCATTTGAATAAAACCTATGGGTGTACAGGCTCTATTCAAACCTTGGAATGAGTATGTGAAGGCCAGGAGCAGGGACAGGGGTGCAGTCACCCACACACTGCTCCATGTAGGCAAAAATAAAGTAAAATAAAATACTAGGGCTATATGGAAGTTCCATGTCAGGCTTGACAATAGTCAACTTTGATCTCATCTGCCTGGTCTTGCAAGCTTCAGTCTGCCTGCCTATTTTTACTTGTTGGATCCTCCCAGCCTCAGGTTATGGGGACTAGTGCCTGCTGCTATGGCCCAGCTTGATAATATCATAACACAGTGAGCCCTTTCACAACACCATATGGGGGTGGTTTTGGGGGGTAAAGAGCTTCTACTCCAGTAGCCAAAGATTAGCAGAACCTCTGTTTGGGTCTGCAAACTCAGCACCCACATGATCCAGGCAGTAGGGTGTGTGCAAAACTGGTTTGCCCAGTTCAGTTCGAATAATGAGACATGCATGGTCATGCAAATGGCCTATGTGCAAGTGCAGTGGTCCAAAAAATGGCCACTGAGTGCACAGGGGGCCAAAAGTCCCTGAAACAGGCTGAACCGGCCCCAATAGACACGGTGAGGAGGCCAGTGGGGGGAGGGGGAGCTGCTGGAAACACCCCATGGCTGCCACAGCACCTCCTAAGGCTGTGCAGCCAGTGGTAAATCATTCCTTATTTTAGGCCTGAGAATTTCAGTTTGACCGCGGACCAAACTGGGTCCACTTTGGTTCGAGGTCGAGCATCCAAACTGGTCCAGTTCAAGTGTGAACAGATTTGATATTGACCCAATTTGCACATCTCTACCAGGAAGCTGTGGTCTCCATTTACCAAAACATTATGGTAGGAGAGCTCTATTTTCTCCTAACTGAGTGACACCAGAACACTAACAGGAGGGGGAAGTTGCCCACTTTTCGCAATTTGTGGGCTTCCCAGTGAGACAGGACTGAATGGGCCTTCAATCTGATCCAGCAGAGTTTTTCTGATGCTCTTATGTTATTAAAGCTACTTAGACAGTAACATAGTTCAACAAATCAGAAAGGTGAAAAAAATATGTTGAGTATTTTTCGTATGTTATCCTTGAATTATGATTGTAATTTATATAATGCATCCTCATAGCCTTAACAACACATTTTGACGATCCAGAGCATTCCAGAATCTATCTTACCTCATTTTTAGTACTACTTAGGTGCTCTTCAAGACACACAAAAGAGTTTTTTCCTGCTATAGCTAGTTTAAATTAGTTCTTTCATGTCGATTTAGCTGCAATATCCCTATCTTTACATTCTATCTTTCCATTGCGAGATAAGAATAGTGTATATGGAAATAGAATAGATAGAAATAATGGGCAAATCACAATTTAAGTGTCTGACATATCAACAGTGGCAGGAAAATGGGAAAGGATTTTTTATTATTATTGCCGCACACACTTATTCTGAGATTTAGATGGCTGACAAAGTTTTCAAAACTTTAGGATATATAATAGAATCCCTGCATTAATTTTAATGACAATATGTACTGTATGTATGTATGTATGTATGTATGTATGTATGTATTTAAAATGTTCCCCATCTTTCATTAGAATGCGGTGGCTTAAACAATATCAGAATTTTAAAAAATTAAAATTATTTTTAATTATTCTTAATTATTCTTAATTTAATTATTTTAATTAGAATCATTTTAATTGAAATTACAAATTACAAAAATACATTCACAATGTACAATAGAAAACAAATTACAATATAAAACACCAGATAAAACTGCATTAAAACAATTTCTCAAAGAGCAGCAGAAGTGAAAACCTGTTAGAGCAAGTATGTAACATGCTCCAGAATGTTTTAAGATGCCCCAGAATGTCAGCAATACGGGGGCAAGCCACATCTGTTACATAAGAACATAAGAACAGCCCTGCTGGATTGGGCCCAAGGCCCATCTAGTCCTGCATCCTGTTTCACACAGTGACCCATCAGATGCCCACCAGATGCCACTGATGATGAAGGGAAATTGATGAAGGAAATTCCTCAAAGTTGATGAAGTTGATTAAGAGAATTCTTCAGGGAGGGAGCGACAGCAGAGAAGGACCTGTCCCATACGGCTACTGGATGGATCCCCAATTAGAGCAGCATACAGAGAAACTCTTCTGCAAGTTGTTATATGCCAGGTAGATACATGTGGGAGACCATCCTAAGCATATTCATTCTTTCTTTCTTTCCCAGCAAACCAACTGATAACAAACTGAGACTAAATCCAGGTAAGAGGAAGGTACTTATTGTGAGGGATAGAAACTCGGGGGACAATTCTCATCTGCTGGCTCTGGATGGGGTCACACTTCCCCAGAAAGAACAGGTACACAGTCTGGGAGTGCTTTTGGACCCAAACCTTCACCATGAGCCCCATTGCTCATTGAGATCATCTGGAGAGGTTTGTCTGCAGTTGCCACTGGCTCATCTGGTGGCTACACAGGGACAGGTCTTCTCTGTTGCTACCCCGAGACTCTGGAATGTGCTCCTTGCTGAAATAACAGCCTCCTCATCTCAGACAATTTTTAAGAAGTCTCTAAAGACAATTTATTCACCCAAGCTTTTTAACTAATGAGTTTCATGCCAGGTGTCTCTGGAGCTGAATCACCACTACATGCTCACACACCTTGTCCAAGAATGGTAAGTTAGAGGCTGGCTAACAGTTATCAAGAATCTCGGGGTCTAGGGACAACTTTTTCAGCAGGGGGACCACCACTGTATGTTTTAGATATTAAGCATATAACACCCTCATGACTCAATCATCCAGTCCCACTTTGATATCTTCAAAAGCCAGGAAGGGCAAGGGTCAAACTTTCACATGGATACCTAACAGTCCCAATAATTCTGTCCACATTCTTAAGCTGAACAAGCTGGAAGGAATCCAGAACTACAGGACAGACAGGCATCTCTCTTACAGCATTTGGAACTGATAATATGGTATTTAAGTAATGGCAGACGTGAGCAATTTTCTCTCCAAAGCCTTTACAAATTGGTTGCAACAGACCAGATGCATCTTTCAATTGGTCAGAGGAGCAAAGATATAGTGAGCCCTGCACCACCTGAAAAATCTCAACTACAAGGCTCTCTGCAGAAGTAATGGTGACAGTGAAGTAATCTCTCTTTGCTGTCATCATCACCATAGAGTAGTTCCAACGCTAAGCTCTAGACCATGTTGGGTCAGATTCATCACAGTTGTTTCATCGCTAACAGCTCCACAGAAAAACATGGAGCCCCCTGGGCTCTCTGGCTGGAAAGAGGACATTTAGGAATGATTGTAAACCACCCAGAGCCATTTTTGGAAGGGCAGAATAGAAATCAAATAAATCAAATAAATAAATTGTATAAATGACCCTCTCCTCATTCCCATGGCCTCAGCAGACTCCTTAGCTCTGTTGGCAGTAAAATTCTCCAGAGTAACCAAAAATCCATTTGGATCCATATATCTTTGGAAGCAGAGTATATTAATTGGAATTATTATTAAATTATTATTATTATTTTAGGGCTATGACAAGTTTAAACACTATCAGGAAGTGATCTGTCCATGAGAAAGGAGTGGTGATCATCTCCTCCATAAGTAGACCACCTTCTTCTCTTCATGTGGAAGAGCTGCCTAATTGCCTGATAATTAGCTATGCCTGGCTGAAATGGTTTCAGGGTAGTCATTGGTCAGTCTTCCCCTAGCCGCAATCCTAAGCCTATTACCACCTGTCTCTGCCTAGTTCTCTAGTCCACAACAACTTTGTATTGTTGCTTGTGATTCATGCTACTGCATGAATTTTATGCACCGATGGTGTCTGATGGTAGAAACCCAAGTTCACTAGCTACGATGTTGCAATGGCTTAAGATGGTATCTAAAACATCTATCTAACTCATATGCGCCAGTGCAGTAACTCACAGATGGGCTGTAAACAGCAAAGATATAAAATGGAGATGTATAAAATATAGAAATCTTGTTAGCAGTTGGCTCTAATGATGTACCATCTGTATCCAGAGCAGGGTCTGGCTGAAGAGGCTTGTAAGCTTCAGAAAGCATGCTAAGACACTGCTAAAATATGCTGAAGTTTCTTACAAAGCTGTTGAATATTCATTCTTAAGTGAAAGACAAATTTGGGGGTATCCTTTTTAAATTCCATTTGCTTTGTGTTGAAACAAAAATGGTTCTCTTTCTTTTCATTTGTGCCATTTAAACATGGTTTCATAACAGTTCCTAATGTGACATGCTGGTTATTGTTTGCTTTTGTGACTGTCCCCTTTTTTGGCTCGTGCCAAATGCCAGCAAGTCTCTAGGTGAGGCCAACAGAGCATGCAATCTGGAGGTTTTTCCTTGTGCATTCAAGTTAGTTTGTGAAACTATATTTGACATGTTGGTCAGAAAATGTAAGCAATTCTCATATGGCCCTATTGAAAAGGTTTCAAGGTTAGTTTAATGTATACCTGTGAAAGCTTTGTATGCAATGTGGTGCCCTCCATAGTTGCTATTTAAATTTTCAAAAAGCAGAGTGAAAACATGCATTCAGCATAATGGGTGCATTCAGACATGGTGTGAAACCTTGGGTAGATGAACCTGTGGTTAATCTGCAAAGCCGAGAATCATCCCAAAGTCGATAGTTCAACTGCAGTTTGGCAAACTATGGCTTCTGGGCAGAGGGACCCCTCCCTGTACCATGCACATCACCAGGCTGCAGGCAAGGTGTCAAGACATCAGTAAAGGGGTAACCATTGGCCACAATCTTAAGGGTGTGTGCCAAGTGTGATTGTGCCTTTTTGGCATGGATCGCCTGCCCTCAGCAGGGAAAAGATATTTAAACCATCTCACACCACTTTCTAGGGATGTGCGAACAGGTTTGATGTTTGACGTGTTCGACGTTGAACCTGTTCGGTTTGAAGGTTCAGGGTACAACCCCGACCAAACACCCCCATGGAGAGAGAGAGAGAGAGAGAGAGAGAGATATAATAGAAAATTGTTTTGGTTACTTACCCCCTTCAGGGTAGCTGTTGGAGGCAGGGGGGTGGTCCACAGAGGTTCCCCTTCCCCCTGCCAGCCTCTCTTGCAGCCCAAACTGGCCCATTTGGCTGGCTCTTTGGCACATTCAGGCCTTCACCCTCTGGCATGGTGGCCATTTTGAAGGCCGCTGCACCTGCGCAGTTGGCCTCTGCATGGCCTGGGTCATGCAGAGGTCAATTGCAGGCATGGTGGCCTCCAAAATGGCCACCGCGCCAGAGGGGGAAGGCCCAAACCGGCTGAAGAGCAGGCCGAACAGCCCGGTTTGGGCTGCAAGGAAGGCCAGCCTGGGGAGGGGGAACCTTCGCGAACACACACACATACCCCGCAGCCTCCAATAACTCCCCCAAAGGGTTTAAGATTTTTTTAAAGTTATATATATTTTTAAAAGGTCCGTGAAACACCGCCGGACCGAACCAAGGTGGGGTGCCGGACTGAACTGGTTTGAGTCCAGTTCAGACTTGAACTGAACCAGGCCAGCCAGTTCTGTGCACACCCCTACCACTTTCACCACAGCCCCATGCAAGAACCCTGCAGCCATACAGTCTTGCACAAGCACAACTGCTGGTATTGGGAAATGGAGAGGGGGTTAGGGTTCCCATTACTCTAGGAAGGGATCATTACTCTAGGAAGGGACTTCCTAAGAGGGAATATGTATATAAGGGCAGGCAAAGGATTTTGAGGTTTGGTCCACTGTGACAGAGGATGCATTGGCCTTGTAGAATGAAGCAGTCCAGGAAGCCCTAATACAGTCCTGCCCCCATGCCACCTTGCCAGCCACAGATTAGCCCTCTCATGAGACGGTCAGTCCACTGGTGAAAATCAGAGGCAACATGTGCTTTCGGTTTCTGTTGAACTGCACTCTCATGAGGTAGGCCATCCAACTATGGGTGGTGGGGGGCACTGACATGGGGCTCCCTGCATCTCTGGTTAATAATAGATTTCATGCTCTGTACCTTCCCCTCTCCACTCAACCCTTCCAGACTTCCAAGGAGTCCATTCTGCTGCGTGTGTCTGAGTGGTTTCGGGTGGGCAGAGTTGGGAAAGACCAGGCATGGATTCTACATCCACAGCCAAATGGGCTAGGCAGAATCAGCATTGCGGCTTATGTAAACCAGCTGCTCCAAGGGAATGTACATCTATTGCATATTATATCATCACACAGGGCTTTCGAGCTTGCCCCTTTTGTCCTCTTTTATGGTTCTGCTCATATGATATGGCTGAAACTGCATGCTTGCACTCCAGGGGGAGGGACTGGATTCCTCTTCCCCTACAAACTGGTACAAAAACTAGAACAGAACCACTGAAAAAACCTAGGAGCTTTCTTTTAACCCAAACTTTGGGTTTTTCCATTCATGGAAGTTTTTCTTTTGCCTGAATGAATGATACCACACCAGTCTGGGTACCTCAAAGCCAGGGGGGCCAAGGCTGGACAAGTGGACACACACACAGACACACACATGCAGAGTTAAGGTCATCCCTCTATACAGCTGGAGGGAACAGTACCATCCATGGGAACCTTAAAAATACAAACACTGTCCAGGCATCCAGGGAAATAAATGCCCTGCTGCCCAACCCACACCTTTGAAAGGATGCCTTGCTGAGCAGCCACATTAGATCAGGTGTTTATTATTGAAAGAGTTCCTTGCATATGTGCCACCTCTCCTTCACCAGATGGAAGCTGTCAAAATGTTTTTAATGGTAATTCTAAGGAAATGTCCTGCATGCCTGAAAATGCGCCAATGTGTGCATTGCAGGTTGCTCAAGACATCCAATCCAATGAACACAGAGAGAGACCAGATTTGTGGGGCTACATGTTACCTCTTTCTTTATATGACTGGACCACAGGAAGGTTGCCATGGCTTGGATTTTCACAGGTTTGTGCACGATGTTAACACATTGGTATTGCTGCTTAATGCTGTGGTATCACTCCCCCAATTGCCTGGCATGCGTTCCCTTTGTGGGGAAACAAGCTAGTTGCTCCATTTCTGTTGTTACCAGGGCTTCATGTGTTTGTGTACATATTTCTGCAGTCCTTTATTCTGCACACTTCTCCTTCTGTGCCCATCTTGCCATCCCATCATTTTTATGTGGATGGACAAGGGGGGGGGCATAAAACGCAGGGGAACACAGGCTTTCTCCAATGTGGTTCTTTCCATTTAAATGGATGACTAGGGATGTGGCATCCCTGTTGCTAAGCAATGGTAGGAGGACTGCAGAGGCAGCAAAGGGAAGGGCAACAGCTCTCAGGGGCAACCAGAGAGATGCACAGCTGGCATAGAGCTGGTCCATTTGTGGGTGTTCTGAGCCGCCCTTTGTTTAGTTTCAGGAGGAGCCACAGTACAAAACCCAGATTACGGATGTAGCAGAATTCAGACAAAACAATGGTCCTTTGGAACCTGAGGTTTCAGCAGTGAAACTCACTACAAACCAAAGGTTCAAATTCAGCGTTGTGGTCAAAAACCGAGCCACCGCCAGGTGACGAAACTATGTTTTCACACATTCAGATGACTACAAACTCAAACCTCTGGCACATTTGCCTCCGGTTTGGTATTATGTCCAAATGTGGCCAATGTGTAGTTGGACCAATGAAAACAAAACAAAAAATGTCAACTTGCACCTTGAAAGAGCCTCAGGTTCATAACTGAGGCAACTAGGTGTTCAGAATGTCTAGAAATTGCTTTCAGCTGTTGGGAGGATTCTTTCCTTTCTCTTTTCTTTATCACTGTTGGATAGAGCATGAAGTTATTTTAAACAAATGGGGGGGAGTACTAACGATAGATAAGATCAATCTGTGCCCGAAACAAGCAATTTCGGGTGATTCAGGTCCGAACCGAATCACCCCCAATGTCCCCTGATATTTTTTTGGGCTGAGCCGAATCACCCCTGATTCGTGCCCAAAAAATTCGGGTGATTCGGGATGACGTCTCTTTGAATTTCCCGCCTTTTTGCATCCATTGATTTGAATGCAAAAAGGTCTGATGTGATGTCAGCTCGAATTTCGGGTCCCAGGGGCAAAACAGTGGGGTGGGGTGGTGGTAGTGCCCAATGGGTGGAGGCTACCACCCAAATTTCAGTGGAATTGGGCAAAGGGCTGATTTTGGGGGAAATTTTGAAGTTTTAGTGTATTTGGGGCAGTTCGGGGGCATAGTGTGGGTAGTGTAGTGCACTACACTACCACTCACTCTGGGCCACCCCAGCACCCCCCAAGTGCACTTATGGGGCTGCTGAAAGCTCCATGTATACCCTATGAGGAAAAACCTTAAAGACGCGTAAATTTAACAATTCCCCAAAAATCAGCCCTCTGCCCAAATCCTTTGAAAAAATTCAGGTAGCTTCCTTGACCCTACCTGACACTACCACCAACCCCGCACTGCTCTAGGCCACCCCTTTGCCCCCCGCGTGAAGCTATACATTTGCTGACACCTCAATGCTTCTCTATGGGGAAAAACCTTAAAGATGCGTAAACTTCAACAATTCCCCCCAAATCAGCCCTCTGCCCAATCACTCTGAAATTGGGGTGGTAGCCTCCACCCTTTAGGCACTACCATCCCACCCCACTCTTTTTGCCCAGATCCCATGCTATGCCCCTGATCTGCCCCAAAGACACTAAAACTTCGAAAATTCCCCAAAAATCATCCCTTTGCCCAATTCCCCTGAAATTTGGGTGGTAGCCTCCAACCATTGGGCACTACCACCCCACCCCACTATTTTGCCCCTGGGACCCGTTTTTCTTACCCAAATTGATTAAGATTCGAATTCGGATTTAATCCAAATCCGAACCGAATCAGGGGTGATTCGGGTAGCCCAGATTCGGGCACAGAACAGAATGGGGTGATTCGGTTCAGGTCCCAAACTGAATCACCGAAAACCTGAATTGCACACCCCTAACAGGTAGGCCCAGCCCAACACCCCCAATGTCTGAGGCAGCATGGTGAGCCACCGCTCCCACTCCTGCAGTGCACAGAATGCCCGATGCACCCTCAATGTGCTCTTCATGCCTGACCTACCCCTTCATACCTGCAGTTCACAAAGCATGTCACTGTATGGAACTAGCTAACCCTTTTGGGGCCTTAGAGAGCTGGGAAGGGGCTTTAAAGCACCCTGCTCCTCCTCCAGCAGCAGGTCTGCATTTGGATCAGCCCCTCACTGGAGGTCCTCAGTTCCCTCCATGTTGCTTACCTCATCATCAGTGGCCCAACCTACTTCTATTGGCCCCATCTCTGCCATGACTAATCATGGCTAAATACTATTGAAAGCAACGAGTGACTTGGTTTTAGTTCAGCTTAATCAGGTCCCAGCTATATACGTCAAATGGATCTGTGATAACCCCACACACAACAAATTAGATACTAATTCTAAGAGTGGCAATACTGTATCCAGATTGCAGCATAGACCCTAGTATCAATCTGGATGATGCAGCTGTAGATGATTCACATAGACCTGATAACTTCACAAAGCCCAAGTCTATTTACCATGCCACTGCAACTTCAAGTGCCTTCTCAAGGTCTCTGACATATTGCTGCCACATTGCATGCCCTTAAAGGTCCATTTGACACACCACTTCTTCATATGCCCCACAAGGTCCCCTGACACCTTGCTGACATCTTGGAGGCTCTCACAACTCCATACACCATGTCACCACTGTATTGAATGCTCTTGTATGAACTCCATCACCTCACTTCTTGCCTGTGTGCCTTTGCAAGGTCCTCTGCCACCATGCTGCTGCATCACATTCCCTCACAAGGCCCCATCACTACTTAGCCACCTGGTGGGTCTTTCAAGGAACCCCACCATCTCACCATCAACTTGGTGGAAGAAAACAAAAGCCTATAAGGAAAAGGGCGGGGGGAGGAGACATTTACTTAACTCTAGAAGTGGCAAAGTGCTCATAGACTCTCCCTATCGAGCAGCTAAGTTCAGAACCAGGAAGTCCCTGTCCCAAACTTTCCAGGATTTGCCCCTTCCACTTCTGCCTTCAAAATCCTCAATGGGCAACATTGATGATCTGCACCCTCAGTTGATTTTAACCCTGTTATTATGAGGACTACTGCATAGATTAATGATTCAAGAAATACTGGATGGGTTTTTTCAAAACAACACAGGATTGTGCTTCAGTATTTATACCTGATTTTTATTTTTCATTTTTTAAAAAATGTTTAGGGACATTAGAGAAACATAGCCAACTAGATGAACCCACACAGAGCATCTATGCGGTAGTTCACTTCCTTTTTGGGGTTAGTTGGGAGAATTTGTTTGGCTGGTCCTCCCACAGCTCTCTCACTCGCTCTGTCCCCCCCACAACAGCTCTCTCGCTCGCTTTGCCCCCCACACTGCCTCTCTCGCTCGCTTTGCCCCCCACACTGCCTCTCTCGCTCACACTGTCACTCCCCCGCGCGCCTCTCTCATTCGTGCTGTCGCTCCCCCGCGCACCTCTCTCGCTCGCGCTGTCGCTCCCCCGCGCGCCTCTCTCGCTCACGCTGTCTCTCCCCCGCGCGCCTCTCTTGCTCGCGCTGTCTCTCCCCTGCGCGCCTCTCTCACTTGCGCTGTTGCTCCCCCTGTGCCTCTCTCACTCGCGCTGTCGCTCCCTCCGTGCGCCTCTCTCGCTCATGCTGTCTCTCCCCCGCGCTTCTCTTGCCCGCGCTGTCTCCCCCTCCCCGCGCCTCTCTCGCACTCTGTCTCTCCCCCCATGCACCTCTCTCGCTCTCTCTGTCTCCCCCCGCGCACCTCTCTCGCTTGCTCTGTCTCCCCCGCCACCTGCCTCTCTCAATCGCTAGAGTCTGTGGCCACCACCGGTCGCCAGGCCAGGCCCGCCAGCGTGGGCTGGCCAATTCTCCTACTCCCGTCCCCCCAAGCCTTCTGCCTCAGTCCCCTCCCCCCAATCCTTCTGCCCCAGCTTTCTCCCTCCTCCGTTTCCACCTCTTTCTCTCTCTTTTTTTCTCTCTCATTTGTGCTCCCCCCCACCTCCGCTTTTTAGCCTGCTTGTGTTTTCCCTGCTGGCCATTGCCACATCCTCCTTCCTCCAGTCCCTGGTGTCGGGCTGCCAAGCATTCAGCCAGCTCCTTCCTGCAGCCCTCCCTCTAGAGAGCATCTTCCAAAGCGGCCAACTGTTTGTCTCTGCCCAGCCAGGCTCCCCCGCTTTCTCTCCCCTCCCTTCTGTCCTAGTCCGTTCAGTTCTCCTCTCCACTTGCCCGCTTTCCTTCCTTTCTTTTCCTCCCCAAATGGCCCCTTCCCTACGCGGCCAACCGGCCAATCCAGCACCTCCACCGCCCAGCCAATCCACTGGGTTGCCGGGACGCATCCCCATAGAGGCACGTCTACGAGAATTAATATAATAGACACTTGTTTTCTAAGCTTAAAGTCAATATTCAAATTGCTGCAGCTTAGCCATTTTATAGGAATGTCCACCATATTTGGAGGGGTGGAGTTATAATGGTAGAATGTCAAAACAATTCCACATTTTAGCTATGCTGGTACTACTGTGCCAGTACAATGGGCTGAATCTGACTCTAGTAATCATTTAAACAAGTCTGTCCTAAAGATATGTGAAATCCTGTTGGCAAATTCTTTGCTAGGCTATGTGCTTT
Source organism: Hemicordylus capensis (assembly GCF_027244095.1). NCBI lineage: Eukaryota > Metazoa > Chordata > Lepidosauria > Squamata > Cordylidae > Hemicordylus > Hemicordylus capensis. Next base: position 89,182,648 of record NC_069661.1, on the reverse strand, counting down.
CTTCCATTACCTGCTCTCTTGATACCTCTTCTGGTCACCTGATGCCTATTCTCATCACTTTGCCGTGATTTCTTGAGGTTGATATATCCATCCCCCAATAGTCATTTAGTGGAGAGTCTCTGCTAGCTGCTACCTTCTGTTTGTCCCATACCACTGCAGCCTTTCATCATTGGACTTCACCCTACTCAGCAGGACTCCAGGGGTCAAGATAAAACACTGGCTCTTTTTCATATGAAGTCTTAGGCACATTTTATGCTAAATTATTGATGTCTGGATTAGATTGTACACTTTATTCAATGCAGTAGTCATCATCTGCGTGCTAAAGTTATCACCATTATCCAAATAAATCTGTAACATTGTTAAAGTACCAGCCTCACAAGCCTGTAGCATTTGTTGCCTACCCCTAGAAATATATGAGAAATGATAAGTTAATCTCCAGGTAAAGAAATATCCAGAATTTTGTACAGAAAGATAGCTTTAGGGGATAGATAACTAAAGTTCTTGCCCCTGCAGATGACTTTAGGGGAAGGGTGTATTAGCAAACTGCAATGTTGTGCCATTTAAAATCTGTGAAACCCACAATCTGAACAGATCTCTTGATTCAAAACCATAAGAATAGTGAGCATCAACTCCCATCAAACATTAATCAGATTCTTTAAAATGGTGTTTACAGATTCTTTAAAATGGTGTTTGCTACTACTTACATACTGCTTTTCAATACAAAAGTTCTCAAAACAGTTTACATAGAAACAAGAAGTTCTGGTAAGAACAAATGCACCTACTTCATTTTCACTATAATTTTAATTGATAATTACCATCTTCACATTCATGTACTTTTTGTTTAACACCAAATGCAATATACAAGGTATGGTATAAGAGTAGTTGCTAGAGCTTCTTTTGTACAAACAGGGCACACTGTGCATAGGTGGAGGATAGCAATGGGATTATTATTATCTATATATTTACTCCCCGTAGACGTGCCTCAGCCTCTGTGGGGATGCGTCCCGGCAACCCAGCTGATTGCCTGGGCAGCGGAGAGGAGGGACGCACCTGATTGGCTGAGGCGCGTCTCAGTGGTGGAGGACAGAGGTGGCGGCGGGCCTTGCCGGGCCATGGAGGCCAGGGCGGCGGTAGGCCTGGCCCGGCCGGAGAGGCCGGCGGTGGTGGGGACCCTGGCCCGGCTGGGGAGGCCGGTGGTGGCAGGGGCCCTGGCCCGGCTGCGGAGACCAGCGGCGGCAGGCCCGGCCCAGCCGCGGAGGCCGGCAGCGGCGGAAGTAGGCGGATCCGTCCCAGCGCGGAGGCCAGGCGAAGAGGCGGCGGCCCGGCCAGAGACTGGGGGGGAGAGAGGTAGCCGGCCCCCAAAAACGCGCAGATGCTCTGTGCGGGGGTCAGCTTGTTATTATTATTATTATTATTAATAATTCGATTTCTATACCGCCCTTCCAAAAATGGCTCAGGGCGGTTTACAAAGAGAAATAACAAACAAATAAGATGGCTCCCTGTCCCCAAAGGGCTCACATTCTAAAAAGAAACATAAGACAGACACCAGCAACAGTCACTGGAAGTACTGTGCTGGCGGTGGACAGGGCCAGTTACTCTCCCCCTGCTAAATAAAGAGAATCACCACGGTAAGAGGTGCCTCTTTGCCAGTTAGCAGGGGTAATGATAATGATATCGTTATAAAATACAATGTTGAAATGTTCCTATGAGGCACTACAATTGTACTAAATTTGGTCCAAATAAGCCCTGGCAATGCAAAGTTGTTAGAGGGGAAGACACACATAGCTGCCATCTTGAAATGGGTTTTGGAATTATATATGGGATATAAAGGTTTTATAGTCTCTATAATCTTAACATATATTTTATTTTATTATTTATTTATTTATTTAATACATTTCTATACCACCCAAAATGTAAGTTCGCTGGGCGGTTTACAAAACAATTAAAACAACTAATAAAAGATTAAAACATTTCAACAATTAAAATTGAAAAGTTAAAAAGTTTGAATGTATACCAAGTTTGGTGCAAATTGGTTAGGCACTTTACTAGTTCACCCACTTCCACCTCAAAGGTTCACACACCCACCATCTTGAATTGGGGTGGATTATGTCATCACAAAAGACGTCATCAAGGTACCCCTGTGTGGCACTACAACTGTGCCAAATTTGGTCCAAATTGGTCCAGGTATTGCAAAGTTGTTAGGTGGGAAGACACACAGCCGCCATCTTGTAATAGGTTCTGGAATTCATATATGGGATATCAAGGTTTAATGTTCTCTACAATCTTAACATGTATACCAAATTTGGTGCAGATAGGTTCACAAGTTAGCCCATTTCCACCTCAAAAGTTCATGCATTCATCATCCACCAAATCTTCATGCATCCACCACTGGAGTGGATGACATGATCACAAAATATGCCATGGAGGTGTCCCTGTGACACTGCAACTGGACCAAATTTGATCCTTATTGGCCCAGGCATTGCAAAGTTGTTGGGGGATACACACATGAACAGCAAGGTGTTCTCATAAGACTATTTTCCATGAGGAAAGTAGGATAAAAATAATAAAAATAGAAGATGATTCCCTGTCCCCAAAGGGCTCACAGTTTTAAGGCTCCACATTTCCTGGCAGGACCATTGGAGCATATTTGCCAGGCAAATCGCATATGGGACCTTGGTGCTTGGTAACTCTGGATTTGGCTAATCTTTCCAGAATTATGCCCAAAAATCCCTTTGAATGATAACTCTTTCTGCAAAGTGACTCTTTGCAGAACATTAGGCTATTAACCCTGCCGCCACAGTTCCAAAAAGAGAGTTTGCTAGTGGAGAAGCTTTTATATTTGACTCTTTCCTTAGATTTAAGCACTGAACAAAATTTACCCATTGAATATAGAGCTGGAGGACCCAGTTGTTCAGTGTGATGCTCTCCTCTCCCTCAATGAAGAGGCCTGCTTTCTGTAATTGCTGTGGTGGTTTTCCTGCAAGTCTAGTGCATTCTGTAGAATTATTGCTTTTTTCCCCCCTCAGCTGTGCATTTGGTATTGTAAATAAAGTCCTGCGATCATTTCTGCCAAACATGTTGTGGTATTGAATTACTAGGAGGCGAGTTAAATGAGAATGTAAGAGCATGCCTTGTCTAATGTGCTATTTCCTGCAATCTCTTGAGAGATTTTCTTATGAGAATGGTTTAATGTTGTGCCATTTTCTATTTCATGTTTTTCAGGAGGCTCTGAATGCTTGATCTATGGTATGAATTATGATACGGCCTGTAGCACTGTTCCCCCCCCCCCTTTTTAGATATTTATGCTTTGCTTGCCTAGAAGTTGCATGCCTCTCACAAAAAAATCTTTAGTTAAGAGAACAAATACATGGAATGTTAATTGATAATGTTAATGGATAAAGGTGATCCAGTTGACATAATATACCTGGACTTCCAAAAAGCTTTCAACAAAGTTCCTCATCAAAGACTCCTGAGGAAACTTAGCAGTCATGGGATAAGGGGACAAGTATATGTGTGGACTGCTACCTGATTAAGGGACAGGAAATAGAGGGTAGGGATAAATGGAGAGTTTTCACAATGGAGGGAAGTAAGAAGTGGAGTCCCCCAGGGATCTGTACTGGGACCCATGCTTTTAAATTTATTCATAAATGATCTAGAAGTTGGGCTAAGCAGCGAGGTGGCCAAATTTGCAGATGATACTAAACTCTTTCGGGTTGTGAAATCTAAAATGGATTGTGAGGAGCTCCAAAAGGATCTCTCCAAACTGGGTGAGTGGTGACAAAGTGGCAAATGGGGTTCAATGTTGGCAAGTGTAAAATGATGCACATTGGGACGAAAAACCTAGGGATGTGCAAAACGTTTCGGGCACAGAATGATCTGTGCCCGAAACAACCAATTTCGGGTGATTCAGAGTCGAACCGAATCACCCCCGACGAGTTCCGATAAATTTCGGACCTGAAACAAATCACCCCTGTTTCGGGTCTGAATTTTTTGGGTGTTTCGGGTCTCCATTTTGTGCCCCAGAAAAGTGCCAGCCTTGTCTTCTTCTTCCCCCTCCGTTTTCAGTTTGCTGTCTCTTTGAATTTCCCGCCTTTTTGCCTCCATTGATTTCAATGCAGAAATTGCTTTCCTTTCACTTTAATTGAAAAGGTCCTGGGGCCAAAAGAGTGGGGTGGGGTGGGGTGGTAGTGCCCAATGGGTGGAGGCTACCACCCCAATTACAGAGTGATTGGGCAGAGGGCTGATTTTTGGTGATTTTTTGAGAGTTTTAGTGTCTATGGGGCAGATTGGGGCAGAAAGTGGGATCTGGGGCAGAAGAGTGGGGTGGGGTGGTAGTGCCCAATGGATGGAGGCTACCACCCAAATTCCAGGGGGATTGGGCAGAGGGCTGATATTTGGTGAATTTCTGAAGTTTAAGCATTTTTAAGGTTTCCCCCCTTTAGGTATAAATTGCTTCACGTTGGGGGGAAAGGGGTGGCCTAGAGTGGGGTGGGGTTGGTGGTGGTGTGGGGTAGGGGCAAGGAAGCTACCTGAATTTTTTCACAGGATTTTGGCAGAGGGCTGATTTTTTGTGATTTCATTTGTTGGAGTTTTGTTGCTTCTGAGGTGTTCTGAGTGTGGATTCTGTGATAGCAAATGAGATTTTCAATGACACACCATGAATCCACTCTCATCTGCTATCATAGAATCTAAACCTTAAAGACATGTGAACTTCAACAATTCACCAAAAATCAGCCCTCTGCCCAAATCCTTTGAAAAAATTCAGGTAGCTTCCTTGCCCCTACCCGGCACTACCACCAACCCCACACCGCTCTAGACCACCCCTTTCCCCCCAACGTGAAGCAATACACCCTCCATTCTACCTAATAGGGGGAAACCTTAAAAACGCTTAAACTTCAGAAATTCACCAAAAATCAGCCCTCTGCCCAATCCCCCTGGAATTCGGGTGGTAGCCTCCACCCATTAGGCACTACCACTCCACCCCACTCTTCTGGCCCAGATTCCACTTTCTGCCCCTGATCTGCCCCAAAGACACTAAAACTTCAAAAATTCCCCCAAAATCAGCCCTTTGCCCAATCCCCTGAAATTTGGGTGGTAGCCTCCACCCATTGGGCACTACCACCCCACCCCACTCTTTTGGCCCCAGGACCCATTTTTCTAATCCGAATCGATTCAGATTTGGATTAATTCGGCTCCGAACCGAATTGGGGGTGATTCGGGTGGGCAAAATTCGGGCACAGAACAGAACAGGGGTGTTTCAGATCGGGTCCGAAATGAAACACTGAAAATCCAAATTGCACACTCCTAGAAAAACCCGAACTTCAAGTATACGCTGATGATGGGATCTGAGCTGTCGGTGACTGACCAGGAGAGGGATCTTGGAGTCATGGTGGACATCTCGTTGAAAGTGTTGACTCAATGTGTGGCAGCTGTGAAAAAGTCCAATTCCCTGCTAGGGATCATTAAGAAGGGGATTGAAAATAAAACTGCTCATATTATAATGCCCTTATACAAAACGATGGTGTGGCCACACCTGGAGTACTGTGTACAATTCTGGTCACCACATCTGAAAAAGGATGTTGTAGAACTGGAAAAGTTGCAGAAGAAGGCAACCAAGATGATCAGGGGCCTAGAGCACTTTTCTTATGAGGCAAGGCTGCAACACCAGGGGCTATTTAGTTTAGAAAAAAAGACTATTGTGGGGAGACATGATAGAGAGATAAGGGGACAAGTATCATGCATGGTGTGAAGAAAGTGGATAAACAGAAATTCTTCTCCTTCTCACATAACACTAGAACCAGGGGTCATCCCATGAAATTGAATGCTGGGAAATTTAGGACCAGCAAACGGAAGTATTTTTCCACACAACCCATAATAACTTGGGAAATTCTCTGCCACAAGATGTAGTAACAGCCAACAACCTGGAAGGCTTTAAGAGGGGTTTGGATAACTTCATGGAGGAGAGGTCTATCAACAGAGGGTTACTAATTTTGGGGCTATAGACTACCTCCAGCCTCAAAGGCAGGATGCCTCTGAGTACCGGTTGCAGGGGAGTAACAGCAGGAGAGAGGGCATGCCCTCAACTCCTGTCTGTAGGCTTCCAGCGGCATCTGGTGGGCCACTATGTAAAACAGGATGCTGGACTAGATGGGACTTGGGCCTGATCCAGCAGAGCTGTTTTTATGTTCTTATGTTCTAATGTTGAGGGGAATGGCACTGATTTTTATAATAATTCCATAGTTGTTGCTCTAATAAACTCCATTTTTTGGAATGTTCTTCTGATGTGTTATTTTTTAATGGCATTTGTATTACAGCCTTCCTTCAAGAGCATAGAGAGAAACCAGATATTAAAAAATCCTGGGTTGCCATTGAAAAAAGCAGTCCTGTATTGAGTTTCTCCCCTCCTCTTAGATGAGATCATTCACACAGTCAAAAACTGTGTTCTACCCAAGTTTGGGAGCTGTGTGTGCTCCCAATTTTCAGTTGTCTGGAGGCAAGGTAGGAGGAAAACCTGGGTAGAAATGATTGTGTGGAAGCAAGGTAGAAGGAAAAGCTACCCAGGTTATCCTCCTACATTGCCTCCACACAACCAAAAACAGGGAACACACACAGCTCCCAAACCTGGGTAGAACACTGTCTGTGATTGTGTGAATGACCTCTATATCTGCAAGTTCAATTTACTTCATGTACTAAAGATATTACACTGGATCTTCCCTGTCCCAATAAGCATCAGTCAGTGTTGCAGAGCAGGATGGGGAAACTTTCAGTGTCGTGGCATCAAGACATGAGGAAACATGAACTTACAGCTATAGATGGGGATCAATTGAACATGGGGGCTATATTCTGTGGTGGTTTGTGTTAGCTGTGTAATAGGCCTGTGCATGTTGAAAATGTTGGATCTGACCCAGTCTAATCCAATTTGAATGGCAATTGTCAGGAGAAGCCAACATGCCCTTGTAACTGTTGAACCCCAATATGTCTCCATTTTGTTGGATCCCCTTCCCCTGCCTTCTCCCTGTAGCAGCAAAGGGGACATCATACTTGCTGTCCCCTGACTCCTAAGTGGCCCCTGGTAAGAGAAGGGGTGGGGAGAGAGTGGGGGAAGGGCAGATTCTGTGAGGCGCAACAGTAATGTCAGCACTCCAATGGAGTTGGGGGTCCCAACTGCCAGGGCTGTCATCTCTGAACTCCATCCAATAATGCCTGACAGAGGACTTATTGGGCCTGACATACTTGTCGGGTTGACATGGCCACACAGTGTAATGTCTGCACCTGCCCTCAGAGAAGTTTATTCACACAATAATACTGTGAGATTAGTTAGAATGAGCAACTAGGAGTTGCCCCAAGTCACTCAGTGAGCTTTGTAGCTAGCTGGAGGCCCGAATTGGCCTTGGCAAGGTGATGCAGATAACTGACTTACTAAATAGTTATGTGCACACTGTATTAAGTTACTACTTGGCAAATTGAATATTCAGTGGTGGATTATCGGAGAGGCAGAGTAGGCATTTGCCAATGGCGGCAAAATATGAGGAGCAGCAAATTTTGCTCCTCCTCAGTTTTTTTCACCCCTCTCTGTGGGCAGTGGCTGCTGCAACAAGGGTGGAGTGGGCGAGGAGAAAGTCCCCCCCCCTTTTACCTTATTAAAAGAAAAGGCAAACCTTTTTTGTTTAAGGTAAAAGGATGGCAAAAGCCTTTTTGCCTATGGGCATAAAAAAGCTTAATCCGCCCCGGTCATATTCCAAATTTTGCTGTTGCGTCCCACTCACTGTAGCCTGTCAAATTATGACGTGGGAAGGAGGAAATAAATATTATTTTTAAAGTATGACAGATTCTTACCCAGGCCCTTCTTGCTGAGGCTGAGCAGAAACATGTATCATCATTTCCACAGTAGGCTAGACCAAGGGTATCCCCTTGCTTAGGTTGTATCCTTTATTCTCTGATATAAGAAGATCAGAGATAGCATTTTTTATGACAATGATACCCAACTCAAGCTAACCCTTGGTTTACCATTGGGATGACAGCAAGATCCATTGTAGAGAGTTTTATAGAATGTGTGTATTATAATACAGACATCCATGTGTGTATGTGTTTGTGAATACACACATACACAAAATACAATCAGATCCACATATCTTACTTTCAGTAATGCACACAGAACCATGGGCACAATTCAGTGAAAAAGAGTAGCCTGATTCAGACATTATGCTGTATGAGTGTACAGATGTCTGTACACTCATACACAGGTTTGTGTCAATGACTGTACCTGTGTTAATTGTAAAAGTGAACCTGGATACAGGCTCTTCAAATGCATGGTGCAGGTAAGAAAGGTACTTCTGTACTTGTGTTCAACATAACATGTAAATGACCATACTTGTGTACAGATCTGTACCTGTGAACACTGTACACTCATTATACAAGTATTGAACATAACATGTGAATGGGCTCAGTGATGATGAATCATTTGGTGGCTGCAGAATAAGATTCAAATTTGCCCAGCTGTAATGCTCAGCAATGTTCAGGCTGTCTCCATTGCCTTTCCCCACTGTGCCAGCTTTTACTTTGGTTTGTATTATACTATGAAGTGCATTGGATTTCCTAATTTAGAATTGGACTCAGAAAAACCAAGCTTTTTTCCATCTTTGGGGTATATAGCTTGATTTAGTGAGGCTAATCTGAAATGTCCATCATTAGTGAAAAGCAACATCTTTTTGCACTGTGTTGTATGGCTGGTGACTCTTTGCAACTTTTTTGGCTTTTATGTCTGTGGATGTGGCTTGCTTTTTTCTCTGCTTTTAAGTTTGCCACTTGGTATTAGTCATGTGTTTTAATTAGGGTGATGAATTTCAAATTAGGTTAGCTGTCTTGTGATGTCTATGAATGGAATGGTGAGATATACGTAGGGGCGATTCTCACGATCAACAAAAATCGGGCTAGCAGAGGCTTTTTGTTGATCGATTTTTGTTGACCATAAGAACCACTGGGCTTGCAGCCAAGCCTGGTGGTTCTTGAGCGGGTTACCCACTCGAGAACCCCTGCTAAAAAGCAGGATTGCAGAGCGAGCGCTCTAGCAAGCCTGCTTTTTAGGATCGTGAGTAGCCACGGCGCGCCTTTGCGCCATGCCTACTCATGAGTAGACCCCCAGCTGGGAGATGAAAAGCTGCCTCCTGGCTCCGGGGGTCTCTCCAGTATGCCCTGCGCACTCGCGCAAGGCATACTGGGGCTTGTGGGGGCCGCGCAGCCCCCACTCCCCCCACCCCCGCCGGCTCCGTCACATAGCCGGCCATCGTGTGGGCGGCCAGTCTGGCCGCCCAGGGCTCCCTGCCTGCTCGTGAGCAGGGAGAGCGGGCTTAGCCTGTTCTTCCCGCTCACTGCCCCAAACTGGGTCTCACTGATTGTGAGACCCAGTCCATATATTAAATAAATACATGCATTTTAGATCATATTATTATTATTCAGGTGTACCTCCATTCCTGGGCATTACATTGGTTCTTCTCACTTACTAATCATTGTTATAAAGAATGGCATGGGCCTATGTACTAGGTATAGCTTCTAAAGGTACAAATCCCTTTGCTTTCAAAATCAGTACCAATTTGACTTGTGTTATAACATTGTTGTAATTGTTCTGAAGTATAAAGAGGTAACCACAGAAATGTTTGTAAAACACACTGGCCCTAGATTAAGGCAGAGTTTGGAAGAATTAATCTTATTGAAATCAATGGGGCCATTGTCCCACATCCACCAGCACGGCACCCCAAGAAATTCACATGGAACAAACTTGGGAGAAAGGGCCACAACTTTATTAATTAATCGGAATAGTGTTTCAGTGAGGGAAAATCCACTTCCCCCTCCCCCAGCAGTGCAGGACTCGCCTATACTGGGGTTGGACAGACCTTGCCCTTCCCCAGCCCAAACGGTGACACACCCTGACTCAGAAACAGGCATTATGTCAGCGCTGATACCTGTCCTTCATGGCCAAAGGAGTGGGTCGGGGATCTTTATTGGACTTCCCGCCCCCAAGGCCACACAGCCTTTGAAACTGTGAAGTCCTCGAAGCCAGAGAGAATGTGGAGAGTCGCCTCTGAGCCGTGAAGCATCTAAGGACACACTGCACACTCCCCTGACTTGATACCTGTCCTTCATGGCCAAAGGAGTGGGTCGGGGATCTTTATTGGACTTCCCGCCCCCAAGGCCACACAGCCTTTGAAACTGTGAAGTCCTCGAAGCCAGAGAGAATGTGGAGAGTCGCCTCTGAGCCGTGAAGCATCTAAGGACACACTGCACACTCCCCTGACTTAACTAGCCCCAGGATGTTCAGCGATGTAAGTTCCCAACCTCTGCCGAACGCCCCCTCCCGCACTGCTCATGCCTGTTGTGGCCTAGCTAGCTAACCTAAAATGGCTACAGAACAGAGTAGGCGAAAAAACACCTCACGCCAGGCCAATCAGGTGAAGTGCAAAAAATTCTTCCACAGCCTGAGTTAGGCTGCACATGAGCACAGCCTCAATGAGTTTAAGCATGATTAGCTCTGTGTTGGATAAAGGCCACTGTTTTCTTTGCAATTTAATCCTAAATATATAGGTCGGTTACATGTATATTTTGCCCTTCCTCCAAGGATCTCAGAGCAATATATGTGATTTTCTTTCTGCCCTGCTTCACTCCTCAGAATCCATCCCTCTGCAGTGCTGAAATAGGTTAATCTGAGAGGTGGTGACTGGTCCAAGGTCATCCAGAAAGCTTAATGGTGATTTTGAACCTGGACCTCTGCCCTCCTAATCACAAATGGGAGGACAGATGACCTTGTGGTAGCAAACATGAATTGTCCCCTTTGCTAAGCAGGGATCACCCTGGTTTGCATTCGAATGGGAGGCTACATGTGAGCACTGTAAGGTGTTCCCCTGAGGTAATGGGGCCGTTCTGGGAAGAACATCTGCATGCTTGCATGCAGAAGGTTCCAAGTTCCCTCACTGGCATCTCCAGATAGGCATGAGAGAATGAGCTGCTGTCACATTGGAGAAGCTGCTGCCAGTCTGTATAGACAATAATGAGCTAGACTGACCAATTGTTCTGACTCAGAAGAAGGTAGCTTCCTATGTTCCTATGTAACACCCTAACCATTACACTACACTGCCTGCCTCCAAAATTAGGCCTTTAAATTCACCCCTAAACAAAAACAAAACAAAAACACCCCTCCTCCCCTAGCCACTGCAATCTGAAATGGTCGCTCTTTTTTAGGTTTCATGGAGTCCAACAGAATGGTTTAACGTGTCCTTAAATCTGTTCCCCTGAAATTAATGGGATTTAAATGTGTTTCACTTCAGCTCGATCTTGCCTTGGGTAAATGTCTCAACAAGTCCTTGCCAAAAAGAGAAGAAGAAGAAGTTAAGCATGACAGTCATAAGAACATAAGAACAGCCTAGCTGGATCAGGCACAGCTGGATCAGGCACAAGGCCCATCTAGTCCTCCAGCATCCTGTTCACACAGTGGCCCACCAGATGCCTCTGGGAAGCCCACAGACAAGAGGCAAGGGCATGTCTTCTCTCCTGCTGTTACTCCCCTGCAACGTGCCTCTAAGGCTGGAGGTGGCCCATAGACACCAGATTAGTAGCCATTGATAGACCTGTCCTCCATGAATTTGTCTAAGGCCCTTTTAAAGCCATCCAGGTTTGTGGCTGTCACCAAATCTTGTGTCAGAGAATTCCATAGATTAACTATGCACTGTGTGAAAAAGTACTTCCTTTTTTTTGGTCCTAAATTTCCCGATCTTCATTTCCATGGGATTACCCCTGGTTCTAGTGTTAGGGATAAAAATGTCTCTGTCCACTCGCTCTACTCCATGCATACTTTTATACACCTCTATCATGTCTGCCCATAGTAGTTGCCTCTTTTCTAAAGCCCCAGATGCTGTAACCTTGCTTCATAAGGAAGATTTTAGCTTGGATTTTTAACTTGTTTAATTTGGTTAATTTTATTAGTCTGATTTTATATTGTAATTGTTTTAGAAATGTTGTGAGCCACGCTGAGCAGTAATGATCCCTACCATGGAATTTGCCTTTGGATTATATGTAGATATCAATAAGGAAGACAAATTGTTCAAGGTAATTTCTTTTTCCTTTCTTAAAATGACTTTCTCCCTTTTCCTGTTTTAAAGATTATATAACTGTGAGTTTCCGAGAGCATGTTTACTTAGCACTGCTTTGCACTTCGTTTCAACTTTTTTTCCCTGGTCCAGTTTTGTTAAAGGTGAAGAACTAGAGATAGAGGCTGACCTTTAATATACACAAACATGAGAAAGTTAACACTTCAGTCACTTAATCCTGATACAGGCACCAGAAGCAGTTATGCCACGAAGGGAAAAGATGAAATATTTTGAATTGGATAAGATAAATGGGCACAGGGTACTGTAATAAGCCCTAAATTGGCAGGTTAGTTAAAATTCATAAAGTACTTTGATAACGCTAACTCCCTTGATTAAAGGACACTGTCGCTACAATTTTTAGCTATAGATATCATAAATAAAAGCATTTAGGTATGTGACAGCTGTGCCTGTTAGATAAGAAAAGCATTGTGAAACAGTGGAGAAGTAATTTTCCTGCAACGTATTTATAGTTGCCACGGCTATAAAAATGGAGGGCAGGGGGAGGGGAGAGGGATGAAAAATCAATCCCAGCATTTGGAAAGAAAATTCAATACTTATTTGGTAAACATTATGATTTGGTACAATGTTACAGTTATTCCACTTCATTCCCCACTCTTTCTAGATACTAATCTGCATGGGGAAGAGTTCTTCTCACTGTGAATTCATGGCGACATGTCAAAATCTCGTAGGAAAGCTGCCCATTTGCTAACAGCAATTTGTCTCTGGCTGAGTCTCAGGATGCAACATGTATTGAGTGAACAGTAATTCATGACCTGGAACTTGATTGTTTTAAACAATAATAACTGTATGTCTCAGATTGGTTTACAGGCCATCTGTGAAAGTCAATCAGAAAAGACATATGAGATTATTACTGATGGGACAAGGCAGAGTTCATACATTTATCATGCCGCCGTTAACCCCTGCTAACTTGGCAAAGAGGCACCTTTTAATGTGGTGATTCTCTTTATTTAGCAGGAGAGAGTAACTAGCCCTATTCACCCCCAGCACAGTACCTCCAGTGGCTGTTGCTGGGGTCTATCGTGTTTCTTTTTAGAATGTGAGCCCTTTGGGGACAGGGGTCCATCTTATTTATTTAATTTATTTATTTATTATCTGTGTAAACCGCTCCTTGCCATTTTTGAAGGGCAGTATAGAAATAAAACAAACAAACAAATAAATAAATTGTTTTGTGTGGTGAAGGAGCAGATGTGTGCAATGGCGGATTACCACACAGGCAGTATAGGCAACTGCCTATGGCGGCAAATCTTGGGGAGCGGCATCTTGGCATAGAGGGAAACTTAATTATTTTTTTACCTTTTAAAATGCTGCTGTGTAGCGGCGGAGGCTCCGCCCACCTCCTAAACCATTACAGGAGGTGAGGTCAGGCACTGGAGGCAGGCAGCAGAAACGGTGACTAAAGAGGTCCTCACTCAAGCCTGGCTAACTCACAAATGACACAGATCAAACGATTTCAGACCTCTGCACACACGCCCGCTCTGTGTCATTTGCAAGTAAGCCAGGCTTGACTGTGCAGCTCTTTGGCCACCATTCTCCAGTGCCCGACCTCACCACCACAGAGCGGCATTTTTAAGTTTCCCTCCCCGCAAATCCTCCTTACTCTTGTCCCTGGGGCGGCAAATCTTTGGCTGCCTATAGGCAGCAAAAAGATTAACCCACCCCTGGATGTGTGTCCTGCATCTCCACCACATGTACAATATTTATTTATTGTTAAAATTTATTTATTTTATTGTTAAACTTATATATCGCCTTTCATTAAAAACAATCACAAGGCAGTCCACATAGAAAAAAAATTAAAACAGGACTATAAACATTACACAATTAAAATTTTATGCTAAAATATAAAAACAGATCTAATTTTAAATTTTTTAAAAATACATACATACATACATGCATACATACATACATAATACAGCATCTGAGGTGATTACTTTATGTGGAGACCCATCCATACAACAGACTGGTTCTTACAACACCCCCCCCCCCCCGCCAACACACACATTTTAGGGATGACCTCCATATAATCAGGTCTCTAAACAGAAATTCCCCCTCACAAATTACATTATGTGTTTGGTTCTTCACACAAGCAGAATTGTTGGTCCAATATTCGAACTGATCCAAGGCTGAATAGCAGAAATGTAAATATATAAACACTAGTCTCCCAATTGTCGCTGATATGTGCTTTAAAATGGATGTAATTCTTGGAAAACTGTCTGGTTACTCAAATATTTATGAACAAAGGACAACATGTGGAAATTGAAGTGTGCTTGAAAAGCAAATGCCAGTATGGTACTGTGATAAACTAGGGGTTCAATTACATGAAGGCCACATTGACAAAGATGTAAGCATAACATTTTATTGTCAGACAGATATCGCTTCTCTGCTGTTTCTGGTGAAATTCTTCTTGCTCTTCTCTGTTTTCTCAAGCCTCTAGGGGTCTTCAGATTCCCATTTTCCATTATCTCCTATGTGTCTCCAGATGTTCTCTTTCCTCTGGACTTCCAGGCTGAAGTCCATGTGGCCCCCAAATCCTCTTTAGTCTGTCTTTGGTGGTGTGGTTGTCCAGCCAAGCATGATGATGCTTAATGTGTGTGTGTGTGGGGGGGCCTCCTTCGGCCTTTAGGTCCAGGTTCCAAAATTATCTAGGTGCACCTCTCTGTGTCTCTAAATAGTAACAATTGCTGCATCCCCCTTTCCCCCACAAACAAAAGCAGCAAGACCTATGAATGTAAAACTAAACAAAGGAAAAAAATGTGTTCAGGGTAACTGAACTTGCATTTCTGGGAAATGTGATCCCCACAAAGACATTGAACCTCCCTCTTATTTTCTTGCTCAGCCCTGGCCCCCTCAAACCTCTAGTGCTTGCTTGCAACTCCTATCCTCCATGTTCCGTATAAGGATGCTTTTAACAGATTATAACACATTTTTTATGTTTTTTATTGATTTTAATGTGATTGTATGGAGTTATATTGTATTTTGACTTTTGTAAAAAATCTTGGGATGAGTTTTATGAAAGGCAGTATATAAATCAAACAAATAAAATAAATAACAATATTTTACTTAACAGCCATATTGAAAATGCAACTTTTAAACAGAAGTAGTGTTAACCACATAAGTGAGCTTGTTTTTCTTCTCCATTGGTCTGTAGTCCTTGATATTATGTATGAGGGCTGCCTGCTTACATTTGGGGCTCACCTCAGATCTTCAGAGGACTTTGGGAAGTTTCTGACTTTGCTTCGGTCCAATTTGAAGTGGTTGCTTCAGTTTGGGACTGAAGCTTCATCAAGACACCCTCACTATTCCCACAACCTCTGAAGGTGCTTACTGAGCTAGGCAGGCTAGAAGTAGCCATTTCGCAGAGGAAACAGCAGCAACAGCAATAGTGGCAGCTTGGGATTTCAAATGACTTCTGGCAGGGTTTCCCTTACAGTCCAGGAATGACATGGCTGCTCTTGGGAACTGTCATATTGTCCCAGGGCTTGATCATGATCATGGGTTGATTGCACTGTCACAATTATAGAATCAGCATTCTGCCAAAAGTGTCCACATGGCTGAATTATTTAAACATTATTTGCGTCACGTATAAGCCACTCATAAACAAAGTAGCTGCCCTGCAGCTATGGTGACTTTGAAGGGCTCTCATAATTTGTTTTAGCCTGGAGAGCTTTGGATAAGTTAGAACAGGGGTGGGGGCTCGACTTTCTTCCATGATATAGACAGCCTGAGATTACTGCTAGTTCAGGGACCAAGTCCTGTACGCTCATTCCTTCTTGCTCAGTGAGCATGTGGGGATGAACAGGGGCCAGTCCTGCTGGCTGTATCTCCACTGTTGTGCCCACTAGGCATGTGCCTCTAACATCCATGCATTTAACATGAGTATCCAACAACTGTCTATGCATAGCACTCCTCTACACCAGGGGTTGGGTTCCCAACCAGTGGCACTCCAGATGTTGCTGAAGTGATGGATGATGGGATGACACCCATCATCCCCAGCTACAATGTATTGTAGCTGGGGATTATGGGAGTTGTAGCTCAACAACATTTGGAGAACCACAAGTTGGGAACACCTGCTCTACACAACTGGGAATCCTGTTCAAACAAGGTTCCTAATTACGTGGAGGAACCTTACACATGCACAACTGCCCAGGGAATGAGTGGACATGGAGAGAGTTTATCATATGTACAAGAGAGTGATGTGTCTTGTACAAAGGACCAGATGACCTGATTTCAGGCCACAATTTATATCCTCATAATGCAGATAGCAAAATACTCAACACTTCTGTGTGGACGGATTTCAACACCGTACCCGAACTGCCATAAATAATTGTGCCTGTGAGGATTTACTTTCGAATGGGATAAGGCCCCTGTGCTTACAGATCAGAAAGCACAGAACTTCAGTCCTGCTCCTAAATCTTTCCATAATGTTGTACCTTGTCCCAGTCACTGTAGTGCCTTCTCTCAGCCACCACACTCAGTACCTCTTGTATCCAATTCTGACTTCAGGTATGCAAAGTAATGTGATTTTCTTTTTGGCACAGAATCCTCAAGAGTAGGTCTGTATTGCTTCTTGCCTCAGGAGCTGCCCTATATTTATTTATCTTTGAATCCTTTTGTGGACTTTTCCCTCCTCAAGCCCTGAGCCCTGAGGAGGTAGAGGTAGTGGAATCTTCAACAATCCCTGATTATTTTTAATGATCGCCTTGTGTAGGCTTCTGTCTCCTTCATTTAATCAGACATTTTCCCTGTGTTGTTATAATTGCTTAGTACATAGGACTGTGCATTACATTGGCCTGAGAAAATCAGGTCCAAGGTGATGCAAGCCCTATTGCAGCATTTTTAACCGGAAACAATTCCAATGAAAAATGTCTCTAGTGAAGGGAACTGATTTGATGCAATACAATTTCATATCAGTATTGTATCAAATATTATTGGAAGCTGGTGAGGGGCTTCTCTTTATTGAAGATCCAGCTTTTCTGAAGAAATGAGCTAACATCTGGATAGTCACAATGGCAGTGTTTCAAAACACCCTTTCCTTCCCTGGTCTCACCCCAGAATGCACCAGGAAAGGAAGCACTTATGACATTGCATATTTTTCTTGGTGCATTGTTGGTGGGGGCAGGTCACCACACACTATAGTAACAGGCATATTAAAAGGGTACCCTATAGTAAGGGCTCCCAGAAAGTAGCCGATTTCTTCAAAAAAAGCCAGATCTTCAGTACAGGTAAGTGCCCCATTCCTGCTTCACTGCCTCAAGCAGATACAGATTATCAGCTCAATGTAGTCCAGACCAGCTTCTGCATCATTAGCACAATGTGAGAGTGGCCTGGACTAGGATCAAGTAATCTCAATGTCAAGGATTAACAAGCATTGGACAGCCCCAGGGGGTTAAGCCAGCCAGAAACTGTTGTACTGAGAGAAGGTTGAGTCCAAAAGGTAGGAACTGATGGTCTGTGGATTTGCCCAACAAAAGAAACTAGAAGTAAGGCCTCAGGAAGTTTTCCAGAGGAGTCTGGAGCTCGGGCAACATAGGATATCATACAATTACTACTTCATCTGGGAGTTTATATAGTTTGGCTGATTATGTCCCTGATGATGAATCTGTGCTTTGGTGCCTGGAAGCCACAAGCCTGCAGACATGAAGTTGTGCCACACATTAGAGTTATTCACACGACCAGGGTCAGAGGAGCACTCAGCCTGCACAGGAAAGCTGTGTACACTCTCAATCAGCAATTGTGTCTGCAAATATCAAGGGAGGGGGAGGGGAGAGTCATCATGTGGGAGAGCCACCAACTGGGTAGGACAGGCCTGTCTAAGCTCCTTTTAAAGCCATCCAAGCAAGTGGCCATCACCACATCCCATGGCAAAGAATTCCATAGATTCATTATGTGCTATGTGAAGAAGTACTTCCTTTTCTCAGTCCTAAATTTCCTGGCCTTCAGTTTCATGGCATAACCCCTGGTTCTACTGTTGTGAGACAGGGAGAAAAACCTCTCTCTGTCTAGTCGCTCTACTCCATGCATAATTTAATAAACCTCTATCTCCATGCATAGAGGGTGGATGAAAAGCCATTCTACCCAGCTCCTGGATCCCACATGATCCCTGTCCCTTTCTCCTATCTTGATATTTGAGAATGCTTGGCTGCCAATTGGGAGCAAACATGGCTCTCCTACCAGGGGTGTAGCTAGGGGAGTAGGACCCATGTTCACCTCTGCTCTCGAAGGCCCCACAGAGTGAGGGAGATGAAGAAGATAATAGGGTGTGGTGGATCTGGAGGGCCCTCTGGAGTGGTGGGCCCTGGGTTCTTTGAACCCATCTGCTCAATTATAGCTACACCCATGTCTCCTGCCCTGGTTGGCACTCTGCTGACCCTTTTTACAGCCTTTATGTCTGCATTGGTGCCTGTGCACATGCTTCTGCCCCATGCTGAGATTAAGACATGGTAGGGTATGCAAGCTGAGGAATCATGTTCATGTTGAGGCAGCTTTATAGGAATGCTAGTCAGGAAAAATAGTTGGTTCTGAAGGCATGCCTCATGATAGATTCTCATTTGAAGAGAATAAAGGCCTTTCCAGGTGACAGGCAAGATCTACACATTCTGATGTCTTGCATGCCTTCTGTCTGAAACTACCCTCACTCCTGGATTTGGTGGGTTTTCTGGAGGTTATCTGATGAATAGGATGGTGGTCTTTTTCTCCAGGCATTATGTATCTTTCATTTGGAAACAGTTCCATGAGCTCCCATATAACTGGAGATTGACAAAGATGAGAGTTATGGACCGGAAGAATTCAACAAAGTCAGAGAAGGAAGGCAAAATGATTTTAAATGATGGCTCCAAATGAAGTTATCTACAATCATGGGGGGATTTGTGTGATCTGTCACACTATGACCAGTCAAGAAGAGCAATGGCCATTCCCAGCCTCCATTTGAGAAAAGACTGTGCAACAGCCAAATCCTATTGTGTCATATTTAAACATTCTCACATGCTATCATGCAGTTTTAAAGGCTTGATTTACTGTTAGCAGCAAGTGTAGGCCTGAATAAAAGGATTTAATTTCTCAAGTGCTTGGGGACATTATCCGATTGCTTAATACCTGCTTGACTGATGGTCAAACAAGATAATTGTAACTTGGTATTTGCAAATATCTAAATCTTACTTGAAGTGTTGTGTGTAATCCTTTAATCGGAGGGAAAAGGTAGCATAATGATTAAGATAACTGCCTGACAGCCATTGAACATTTCTTATGTTTTTAAAACATAAAGTAAACACTTCTGTTGAACTGGGGCTTGGCTCAGTATGGATTATTTTAGCTCTGGGAATAGCAGCAGAGAACAAGTAATATAACTACTAGGCTTGCTTGGAAAGAACACATTCTCTTTATCTGATGGATTCCACCTTACTTGGATTTTGGAGCATCACTTGTTGAATACCAATACCATGTTTACCCATATGTTTGCAACCTGGTAGAATTATTTTAGAAGTTACACAGAGGAATGCATTGCCTAATAGCTAATAATCATGAAAAATAGCAAATAAAAATAGCAACAGTGCTATTTTATTGTAATTTTAAGGGGAAGTTAATTAATGTTCTTATTTGTTTGCAAATGATTGGTATCATGTTCAAAACTGTTAGATACTTGGATATACTTAAAAAGAAATTTGTTTCACCATGCATGTTTTCCTGCCAGCTGCAGTTGACAGAAACCATAGTGCTAGTGCAAATATTCAAAATGATGACATTATTTCCAAAGATGATGGAAATATTGGTTCACATTTGCAGTGAAATGTGGATGGCTTCAGCACCACCTGTGCTGCTGTTTGCATCTCAAACACCATCCACACTGTTGCAGATCAGACCTATTCCACTACAACTTAAAACTGAGCAATCACAGTTGCTCTGCACTACATCTGTAGTATGTACATCCATTGGAATGGTGTAGCATTGCTCAACTGCACTTGTACAATTTTAAGTCGTCATGGAACCAGGCATTTCTGCAATGGTGCAGGCTGTGTTTGAGATGACCGTAGAAGAGTGGGTGGTACTGAGCCATCAGTGTTTCACTGTGCAGAATTGTGAAATTGTTTGAAAGCACAACGTTTTTGATAAAATAGCAAGCACAGAACTCTCGTCTTATATATTCTGGTTATGGGATCTTTCAACAAGGTGAATAATATGATCATTTCTCCTACCTGAGAACTAGAGACTTAAATTAAATTTGGGTAGCATGCAAGATCACATGTGCTGAATCTGGGGAGCCAGTAAGCTAATATCTGACTTGACTCTCTCCGCATAATAAGAAGGGTTTCTTATAAGCCTCTTATAGAGTTCCCTCTGTATTTTCCCTTTCCTGATACAGACAGGGGGAAAAACAGGCAAGGAAATGCTGTTCAAATGCCATAGAGGGGCACTGGTACCTCTGTGCTTCAAACTTATTTTTCTATATTGTTAATTGTTATATGACATAAATGAGAAACATGTTATCACCACTAGTCATATTTCCACTTTTACAGTTTCTCACCACAGTTTGAATTGGCAGATGCCTTCCTGGCATTTACCTCTAAGCAAAAAGAGTATCCATAATGGACAGAGCCTGGCAAGGAGATGGCCCAACCAGGAATTTCCCTAGACTCATAGATACTATTTCATGTTATGCAGCCTATACCTCCTTTTTGTATCTTTCTCATGGGGTTTCTGTCTAGGGAAACCTAATTCCATGACACAGATGAAGGAAATAAATAAAGAGAAAACTAAAGTGTAGTACCTGGGTCATGTTAGACACAACCCACTAGCATCCAACTGAGTGATTATCCAGTGCTGAAAACGTAATATGTGTATAAGCGCACAGCTTATCTGGAGATACATCAGAAACAGCTATTTCAAATTATTTTCTCCAGCTTTATTATTATTATGCTATCTACACCCATGGAGGACACCATGGTAACATAAACTAAAAGTCAGTGCTCTGTCCTGAGGAGCTTACAGTCTAAATTTCAGCAGTGGGGAGATAGCAAAGGGGGAAGACAAGAAGAGGAAAAGCTACGAATATATGGAGAGAGGAGAGGAAAGGGAGATCAGGGGGTGAAAGTGAGCAAATACAATCATGCATGCTCATTTTTGCCCTTGGGATACTGCAGAGGCAAATTGATTGGCTCTTGTGTAGCCTAAGTAAAAGCACTCCAGTTGGCCAACACCAGCTTTATTTAGCAGCAAAAGCAATGTTGGAACCAGCCAACAGTCTTGACCTGCTACTGTACTTTCATTACAGTAATTAATTAATTACTCCTCCTAGCTCCAGGCAGTCTTAGAGGAAACTGATCATCTAGACCCATTTCAAACTTGCTTTCGGGCAGGCTATGCGGTGGAGACTGCCTTGGTTGGCCTGATGGATGCTCTTCAGTTGGGAATTGACAGAGGGAGTGTGACTCTGTTGGCCCTTTTGGATCTCTCGCCTCTTTCAATACCATTGACCATAGTATCCTTCTGCAACGTCTGAGGGGATTGGGGGTGGGAAGCACTGCTTTGCAGTTGTTCCACTCCTACCTTACAGGCTGATTCCAGTTGGTGTCTCTTGCAGACTGTTGTTCTTCAAAATCTGAACTTTCATATGGTGTCCCTCAGGGCTACATATTGTCTCTGGGTTTTTTTGGTGTTTTTTTTAAATCTACATGAAACCGTTGGGAAAGATCATCAGGAGATTTGTGCAGGGTGTTATCAGTATGCTGATAACACCTAAATCTATTTCTCCATGTCAACATAATCAGGAGAAGGCATAAGTTCCCTAAATGCCTGCCTGGAGGCAGTAATGGTCTGGATGAGTAAAAACAAACTGAGGCTGAATCCAGATAAGATGGAGGTACTTATTGTATGGGGTCGGAACTCAGAGATTATTTTGATCTGCTGGTTCCGGATGGGGTCACGCTTCCCTGGAAGGAACAGGTATGCAGTCTGGGGGTGCTTCTTGACCCAAACATCTTCCTGGTGTCCCAGGTTGAGGTGGTGGCCAGAGGTGCTTTTTATTGGCTTTGGCTGATATGCCAGCTGCGTCTGTTTCTTGAGATAAACAACCTCAGAATGGTGGTACATATGCTGGTAACCTCTAGGCTGGATTACTGCAGTGCACTCTATGTGGGGCTGCCTTTGTATGTAGTCTGGAAACTGCAGTTGGTCCAGAATGCAGCAGCCAGGTTGGTCTCTGGGTCATCTAGGAGAGACCATATTACTCCTTTGTTGAAAGAACTATACTGGCTGACGATATGTTTCTGGGCAAAATACAAGGCGCTAGTTATATAAAGTTATATAACCTATAAACCCCTAAACAGCTTAGGGCCTGGGTATTTAAGAGAACATCTTCTTCGCCATGAACCCCACCACCTGTTAAGATCATGTAGAGAGGTTTGTCTGCGGTTGCTGCCAACTCGTCTGGTGGCTACTCGGGAAAGTGCCTTCTCTGTTGCTGCCCCTGGTCTTTGGAATGCGCTCCCTGTTGAAATAAGAGGCTCCTCATCTCTGGCAACTTTTAAAAAGGCACTGAAGACGCATTTATTCACCCAGCTTTTAATTAGATTGATAGTAAATTGTTTAATATTGGGTTTTTAATGTTTTAAATGATTTTAATTGTTAATTGATTTAAGGTTTTAAATTATTTTAACTGTAAACCACCCAGAGACGCACGTTTTGGGTGGCATAGAAATATTATAAATAAATAAATAAATAAATAAATAAATAAATAAATAAATAAATAAATAAGGCTTATCACATCTGCAACATGCAGAACTAGTTATAAAATGACTTCAGATTCTGAAAGTGGTGGTGGAGGAGGAATTCTAATCTCATCTAACAAAACTCTTCAAGATAATTCAACTTGGAGCTCTCTAGGCTGCAGATATAGTTCTGAAACTACATTTGCTTCACTTGCTGAAAGCTGCTTGTTTGGAGATTATTTTTCAAAGGACAGCTGCATGTTTCATTGTCAGATCAAAATGACCACTGCAATAAAATAGTTAAATCTCAAAATGAATGGGTGAAAATTGTTCTTAGAAAAATGCTCACCCAAACCTGTTTGGTAGCAAGGATATCATTTTTTATCGCTTCCTATGAACACTCTGAAGAGACTAATTTAGGAAACCATAATTGGTAATTTAGTAAGGTCTTCAGCCATTCATCACCACTATGTGGAAGAAAACTATCTACAGAAAAATATGTCAGGTTTATATGGGATACCAGCTTTTCAAAACACAGCATCCTTAAACATATGCTTTGTCTTATTTGTTCCCAAGATAGTATTTTGGACCCACAATTAAAAGAATGCTGTAAACCTTGGTGGACCAAAAGCTGAATACAACTTGTTTGTTCTTTATAAACATCTGTTGGTGGTTGCTATATTCATGGGTGTTATTATTGACATTGCACATTGTGCACATAAGGCTTATGACTTTGGCAAATTCTTTTCATCCATCAGCTTATAGGAAAATATTCACATAGAGAAAGGATTCTTTGTGGACAGCACTTTTAAATGTCATGAAAATGAAATGTTGGTTGCCTCCCTTAAAAAAAAAATCCTATTGTATGATCTAAACATGGTTTTTGTTTTGTTTTTACTTCTCAAGAGCATGTATGGGGTAGCAGTTGATATAGAAAGTTTGGCCATCGCTGTAATAATGCCCTAGTTGTGTGTGAGTGTGTGGATCTGCAACTCAGTCCACATTTTCCTCCTGCTCTACTTCATTGACAGGTGAAAAAAACTGAGGAACTGAAAAATGTTATATTGTAGGGGTGTGCAATTTGGATTTTTGGTGTTTCAATTCAGATCCGAATTGAAACACCCCTGATTTGTTTTTGGGTCTGAATCTGACCCATCCGAATCACCCCAGATTCAATTCGGATCTGAATTAATCCGAATCTGAAACAATTTGGATCAAAAGGGGGTCCCGGGGCCAAAAGAGTGGGGTGGAGTGATAGCACCTAATGGCCGGAGGCTACCACCCAAATTTCAGAGAAATTGGTCAAAGGGCTGATTTTTGGTGAATAGTTGAAATTTTAGTGCCTTTGGGGAAGATTAGGGGCATAAAGTGGGATCTGGGGTGGAAGAGTGGGGTGGGGTGGTATGCCTAATGGGTGGAGGCTACCACCCAAATTGCAGAGGGATTGGGCAAAGGGATGATTTTTGGTGAATTGTTGAAGTTTACGCGTCTTTAAGGTTTTCCCCTATAGGGTATAATGGAGGTGTATAATGGAGGTCTGTTATCACTGAACCCCATATATGGCTGTTAACAAGTTCACAGAATATAATTAGGAGTTATGTTTAACATTCATGATGATATCTTTGACCTAGGTTCTTTTTTTAAATATATAAATTGTATTCTTTAAAAATTAAAATCCAATGTAATCAAAAAGATCTGATTCAAATCAGAAAAATCCAATCTAAATTTTAAAAATCTGATTTTAAAAAAACCCAAAACCCTTTGATTTTTATCAACCCTGCAGCACAAGCACCCACAAACACAAACATGTGGAAATATATGCACACACGTGGAATAAAGCACTACCGCTTCCACCAACAAGCACAGCTAAACAGAAATGCAAACACTCACACACAGAAACGCAGAAATAAATTCTTTTTTCACAAACTTTGGGAATTAGATAGTTTTAAAAAACTTAGCCCTGCTGTTCTTATGTTCCACCCAGTCCCATCCAGTCCAGCACCCTGTTTCAGACAGTAGCCCATCAGATACCTCTGAGAAGCTCACAGACAAGAAGTGAGGGCATGCCTCTCAGAGATCTCAGATCAGGCTATCTCAGGGATCCTCTTTCTCCATAAACTTTGGACAAGCTCGGAATGGTGCTGTCATCCAGCCTTTACTGGAAAATACTATAAAACCTCCTTTCTGATGAGTCAGGATAAGGATGATAAAGGGTGCTAGAAGAGGGGCCCCCTCCCAACTACAGAACCTGTCCTAATGATGGAAACAACAAACAGGCATGGGTCAACTCACAGTAGAATTCCTCGAGAATTCCGCCGCCTCATCTGCACTCTTGCCGCGGCGGCCGCCGCCGCCATCGGGGTCAGTCGCACCGCCGCGGCCACTGCCGCGTCGCCCGCACTCTCCTCCCGGCGTTGGCGGCGGCCGCTTCTCCTCCGCCGCTTCTCCTCCTCCCGGCCCCAACATGGCCACCGTGTCCCTGTGGCCGTATCTTTCTCAGCCGATCTGGGCATGCGCTCCACGCATGCCCAGAACGGCCGAGAAAGACATGGGCCGAAGAAAGACACGGGCGCACGCTTTACCTTTTTATTATAGAGGATAGTGGTGTCTAAGTTTTGATGCCCAAGTTGAGCAGTCTAATGTAATTTAGATCACAATGTAGTTTGGTGGGACATGTCTAAGCCAGGGGTTCACAACTTTTGCCATTGCAGGGACAAGTCATCCACATGGGACTACAGGAGACAAAAGGAGGGGGGTGGGGAATGCACCTGTCAATCTATTGACATCCCCAGGAATCTTAGTTGCTTCTCTCCTTCTTGTAACCATGATCCATGGTTTTGCACTTTCTTAAATGCAGAGATGATAAATTTCAACAATTCTGAACAGGAGGCTGATTTGTTTGGGCTACGGCTCACTCCAGTTCAGTTAAATGAACATTTGAAGCGGTTCCATAGTACCAAGGCAGGGGTTTTTTTTTTTTTGGTTATTTTTACATTTTATATCCCGCTCTTCCTCCAAGGAGCCCAGAGCAGTGTACTACATACTTAGGTTTCTCCTCACAACAACCCTGTGAAGTAGGTTAGGCTGAGAGAAGTGAATGGCCCAGAGTCACCCAGCTAGTATCATGGCTGAATGGGGATTTGAACTCAGGTCTCCCCAGTTCTAGTCCAGCACTCTAACCACTACACCATGCTTGCTCATTGGTCATTCTCTTCACTCTTTCAACTTGTTTATGTGCAGTTTTAGGGGCAAAACAGTGGGTTGGGTGGCAGTGCCCCAAGGGTGGTGCACCCAGATTACAAATAGGGCAAAGGGCTGATTTCTTAGGAATTTTTGAGGTTTACGCATCTTTAAGATTTTCCCCATAGGGAATAATGGAGGTTTCAGCAGCCCCATAACTCCACCTGGGGGGCACTGGGATGACCTGAAGCGAGTGGTGGTGTAGTGCACAGAGGGTGCCAACCAACCCCCTGGAGTGCTAACCTATTGGGGTAGTGGGCTTTGTTGTTTCTGAGGTGTTGAGTTTCGATTCTCTGGTAGCAAATGAGATTTTTAATGAAAAACCATGAATCCACTCTCATATGCTACCAGAGAATCTACTCTCAGAAAACCTCTAGAACAAAACCCTGAACTTCATGTGTTGGCAACCCATGTGGGTGGTTGGCACCCTATGTGCACTACACTGCCACTTGCTCTGGGCCACCCCAGTGCCCCTCAAGTGGAGTTATGGGACTGCAGAAACCTCCATTATACCCTATGAGGACAATCTGAAAGATACGTAACTTCATTAATTCTTTAAAAATCAGCCCTTTGCCAAATTCCTCTGAAAAAATTGTGGTAGCTTCCTTGCACCAACTGGGCACTACTACCAACCACACTACACGCTGGGCCACCCTTTCCCCCCACCCTGCATGAAGCTATACTTTTCCTGAAACCAACATCATACCCTATGGGGAAAATCTGAAAGCAAACTTCAAAAATTAACCACAAATCAGCAGTTTGCCCAATTCCTTTGAAATTTTTGTGGTAGCTTCCACTCATTGGGCACTATAACCCCCACCCACTCTTTTGAACACATGTCCCATTTTTTAATCTGAATTAATTTGGATTCGGATTTTGATTAATTCAGATACAAAACAAAACTAGGGTGATTCGGAAGGCTTAATTTTGGACAAAATACAAAATGAGGTTGTTTTGGATTTGGTACAAATCAAAACAGAAAAAATAAAAAATGCACAACCCTAATACAGATGCTACATAAAGCAGTACAGGATCAGGACAACATGGTATGATGAAAAGTATGATTTAGTACATCAGAAGACAGTATGGGTTGAAAAGATAAGGGAAAAAATGTGTTGTTGTCCATGAAAAAATAGGGGTGTACACAAACCCGGCTTGCCCGGTTCTGTTCAAGTCTGCACCAGTCTCGAGCTGGACTGGGCATGTTCGGTTTTGTGGACCCCTAAACCACCCCTGGTTCGGCTTGAGTTTGAGCTAGTCCAAGGTTCGAAACTTTTAAAAAAAATTCTTATAACTCACCGCTGGGCCTGGGGTAATTTTTCCGCTTCCAAGGGGTACTGCCACTGTCATGGATGTGGGGAGGGGTATCGGAAGCTTCCCATGCCCCCACTGGCCTCCCCCACTGGCCTCCCCCCAGTCTTTTCCAGGATGGCATTTTTGGGCCTTTCCTACCCTCTCCCGTCTCGTGGCAGCACCCTCCCCCAAGGTGGAAAAATTACCACGGGCCTGGCAGAGAGTTATAATTAAAAACAACAACAACAATAACAACAACAACAACACTTTTCAAATCCCGGACTGACTCCAAGCCTGCCCGGAGTGTTCAGCTCAAGGTCGAGCCAAACTGGACGCAGTCTGGCTCAAGGGCGAACCCTTGAGCTGACCCAGTTCGATAGCAAACCTGCTTCACCTTGAGCTGGTTCGCACATCCCTAAGGGAAAACAATACCAGAAAAATAAAATCTCACAGATAAGAAAAATCATGCTACAGGGGAGAGGGAAGGGGGAGGAATAGACTGGGAGGAGAAGCACATATGATTAGAGATGAGAGAGGCTAAAATTCACATTTTTGTTTGAAATAAGCAGGCAAATCTTTGGCTGCAGTCCTCTGGTATTTATTTATGGTGTGATAATATGGCTTGACAATAAAACAGTCTTGTAGTCAAACAGGGATGATAACTCTGGAATTACTGCTAGTTTACAGAAATGGTATAATTCACAGAAAACACTTTGTACCTTTAAAACCATGTTATATTTGCAACTGAGACTTCATTGTTAAAACAGGTTTACAAGGTGTTTCTGAAAGATTACATCTCTGTATCTGTTTCTGAGGATAATGTGAACACACTCTCATTTCATAACTCTATTCTCAAAGGAAAGACACAATTGTCCCTTGTCAATTCTTCATCTCTGGTTGGTGTAATGATAGCTGAAAAAGAGAAGGGTTTTTGGTGTTGTTTTTGTGGGGTTTTTTTTTGAGGGGCAGAGTAGTCATTAGATCAATAGTTTGATCTTTTCTTATTTGAAGTGTGTTGTGATTCTTAACAAAAATAAATCTCTTGATAAACTAGTGAAGGAAAACTTCAGAATTAGAGAATAGTGCATCACTTTTATATAAGACTGCTTTTTAAAAAAACCTCCAAAAAACAGAGACCCAGTAATCACTTCTTTAATGCTACCTTCTTACCTTGGTTCAACCCAATTGTATGCTGTTACTGAAACAGTAGCAGAACAAGATGGGATTTGTGCTTCTTCTGACAATGTGGCATTTATTGCAGTGTAAATGGGACTGAATATTATAGCTCTGATCCAGTTGCTTTTGGAAAAGTCCTGTAACAGCAGCTTGCTTACCTGTAACTAAGGTTCTTCCAGTGGCCATCTGTTTATTCACACATGGGCTTCTGCACGTGCGCGAGACCCAGTTTTTGTCTGGGTCAACTTTCTAAGCTCTTCCCTCAGAAGCTTTTTGGTGGCAGCTCCTCCCCCTTTCCAACTGCGCTCTCGTTTTCCCCTCAGTTCTTTGTTGTCCGCCAAAGGAGCCTGTTGTCCAGCCTTTTAGGAGCCTTTCTTCTTTGTGCTGCTACAAAAACAAAAGCAAGTTATAATTTTCTGTTTTGGCCTTCCCTCTCTATTATTTCTGGCTTTATTCTTTACTTTACTTCCAGTTATACGCCTCCTTTCACCTTTTGTGTATTAGGGATATGCAAATTGATTCTGATACAAATTGATTTGTGCCCGAATCTAGCTGATTCGGGTGATTCTGAGACAAAACAAATCACCCCTGTGGTCCATTGGCTAGATTTGGGTACAAAATGAATCATGGGTGATTCAGTTTAAAACGATTCGGATTTTGGATCTGTCCTATTAGTTCCCCCAGATTCCCAGCTTTCATTTTTTTTTAAAAAAGCTAAGCTCTAGCCCTTATAGAAGTGGAGTTATGGAGCAAAATGTGTGGTCACTATTTTTCAAGTGTTTGCATTCTTTGGTGTATAATAACTTTCACTCAATGAATCCTTATGAGGATTCATTAAACACCTTCATTTCTTCTATTCATTTTGACTGTCTTTTTGACAGCACCAACTGTCAACTGCCATGTGCCAACTGCACCCCACTCCCATCCTCAAGGCAGTGGGGTACTACTCAGTTTAAGTTAATTGCCTAATGGCTGGAGGCTACCACCCAAATTGCAGAGGGATTGGTCAAAGGGCTGGTTTTGGGTGAATTGTTGAAGTTTACGCTTTACGTTTATTAATTATGGAATTAATAGGACAGATCCAAAATCCGAATCAATTCAAATTGAACCAGCTGCAATTCGGATCCGAATCGAATCTGGGGTGATTCGGATGGGTTAGATACAGATCCAAATCAAATTCGGATCCGAATCGATTCTGGGGTGATTCGGATGGGTTAGATACAGATCCAAATCAAATTGGGGCTGTTTCGATTCGGATACAAATCGAAACACAGAAAATCCAAATTGCACACCCCTATTGAGTATTGTTCCCCTCGCTTCAGTCCCTCCCTCCCTCCCTCCCTTCCTCCCTCTGGGAGAAATGTTGCAATTTTTCTGAGGAGAGTTGTGCCCCGCTGCTCTCTCAGACACCACATTTCATTTATTAAGGGCCTTGGGCCTTGGAGCTCTCTCTCTCATTTTTATTGCAAATTTTTTATGGGAGAGTAGGCCTCGTCAGCCTACTCCTGATAATTTTCCCCCACACTGCAGTGCTTCTAAAGCATCTGGGCCTTTCCACCCAACCACTGAAGCTTTTTTCAGGGGGAATAGGCCCCATCCTTCTCCCCATTCTGGACTACGCTGCATGGCCAGTAAGATGATATTCAAATGCTGTACCATCTGCCACATGAAAATCCCTTCCATAGATGGACACTCCCGCTGCCTGCTTTGCCTTGGGAAATCCCACAAGTTTGATCCCGGTGCCCATAGTTTCCGCTTCACCAAGCAAGCTCGCAAAAATGGGGCTGTTCACCTTTGATCCCTTCTCTGGGAGTGGGCACTAGCTTCTTCAATGGTGATGAGTTCATCAACCTCACATGAGGTGTGCCCAGTAGAAATGGATCCATCTAATCTCGGGGATCCTAGGCTCAATCTTGAGGCCTACAGTCCTGGCCCCTTCAGGTTGGTACCTAATATCATCGGTCCTGAAACCTTCAACCCTTTACCATCCCATGCAGAACCCATTCTGTTCAATCCAATTGTCTAAGCCACCTAAAGAGGGTCTCACTTCACAGCCCAAGACCCTCATGTGGAAGTCTGCCACAGAAATGGAACTAACAATAAGAAGAAAAAGAAACATGTTGTGCCTCTGAACATTAAAACTGGGCGGTAAAACTGCCGCCCTGTAACCAGAAGGTTACAAGTTCGATCCTGACCAGGGGCTCAAGGTTGACTCAGCCTTCCATCCTTCCGAGGTCGGTAAAATGAGTACCCAGAATGTTGGGGGCAATATGCTAAAAATCATTGTAAACCGCTTAGAGAGCTCTGGCTATAGAGCGGTATATAAATGTAAGTGCTATTGCTATTGCTATTTCACGCTACTCCATCGGGCTCAAAAGCTGTGGCAATGACACAAAAAAAGTCATAGCTCCTAGCAGGCCTAGGTCTACTGAAGATACCAAAGAAAAAGAAGCAGGTGGAGACTCCTTCAATCCTCATGAGCCTGGCTGGCGAAGTGGATCCCGATATGATCTATCCCAACACACTTCTTGATGTGTGCCTCTCAACCCCAAACTGCTGGCAGTTGACTGCTTGGAACCACTCTGGTTACCTGCTCCCGATGATGATCCACTATCTGATGTCTGGCATTCACCAAGACATTTGCCTGGCTAGGATTACTATTATTCTCGGGGCTGACACCAGGATAGGCACCTGGAGCTTTTGGACAAGTTCAGTGAGCATCACCATCACCAATTAGGGATGTGCACGAACTGGTTCATGCACTCTCAGGAGGTGGGGGTGGGTCCTTTAAGGGGCAGGGAGGGTGCCCTTACCTGCCCCATGCTTCCCCTCCACTGGTGCTCTCCTCAAAAGTGTTGGTGCGGGACTGCACTGTACATCCCTGCAGCCCTGGTCAGCGTCGTACTGGAAATGGCCAACGTGCATGCCATGAAGCCAGAAAGCCAGAAAGCTTCAGACAATCTCCACACCACCTTAGACTTGCTGCAGGCATTAGCCCTTCAAATAAACTTCAAGAAGTCACATCTCATCCCCACAAAAGTTATTTGGTTCATGGGCACCACCTTCAACTCTGACAGGGCCCTTGCTTACCTGCCTTCTGATCACATCACCACAATAATGGACTTGACACAGTTCATGATGGGCTGCTGTTGTCACCGAGCGCACATCCAAAGGATGCTGGGACTCATGGCCTCCACCATGTCTGTACTTCCCAATAGTCACCTGTGGATGAGAGTCCTGCAACACTGGTTAATTGACGTGTTCAACCTGCTTCAAGATCACCAGTCCATGGTGCTCCACACCCCTACCATTGTTTGCCAATATCTTTGGTAGTGGATGTTGGAATTCAACCTCACCAGGGGCATGCCCTTTAAGCCTGCTTCCCCACGTCGGAGGGGGATGGGGTGCCTACTGCACTTCCACCACCCTCTGGGGTCTATGGTCCATGGAAGATGCCAAATGCCACATCAATTACCTGGAGCAGTTGATGATTTTCAAGGCTTTGAACGGTTTGTTCCTGATTCTCTGTGGCAGCTCTGTGCAAATTCAAATGGACAATACAAGTACAAAGTCCTATATCAACATGCGAGGTGGCACTTGTTCCAGATCGCTCCTGTCATTCACATTACTTCTATGGGATTGGACCATACTTCACAGCATTACAATCTCAACTATCCATATTCAAGGTCATGCAGTGTTCTTGCAGACACCCTGAGCCACACAGACTCTCACAAATAGTGCCTTGACAGTGCCTGCCTCCACAGCCTCTTTCATCTAGGGATGCCTTCAGCCTGGATTTGAGCTCTGGGCTCCTCTGTATGTTCCCACCAATCTCTCTCCTTCCTCAGATCATTCAATGCACCTGAAGCCAGAAAGCCACATTTCTCCTCATTGTGCCATGGTGGCCTCAGAGACCTTGGTTCCCTATAACAACAGACTCCCAATCTGTGCTGGCATGGCACACACTTGCATGCTATGAGAGGAGCTAGTGTGCCACCACGTTGGGGACATGCACTGTTCTCTGTTTGTTGGGTGCATAGATGTTCATGCAGCATTGGACTCAACTTTCTGCTCCAACACATGAACTGTGACATCATCCTGAGGACAGGAGGAAGGATGGCCGGTGATTCTCTGATATTGACAGGTGCATAGGAATCCCAAGATCATCATAATCACCCAAGAAACAGGATTCCATCTCTGAATGACTGGGCAAAGGTGAGGATGGAGTGCTAGGAGACAACTGTTCTGCATCAACAAGGAGAATACCTATCTTTTTTTCCTGGAAGCTATTTGAAAAATATCTGGATCTTTTTTTTTTTCTTCCATTAAAAGAGTGACTTATGCCTCCAGTTTTATTGCAGCATCAATATTACATTAGCTATTATTGATGGGACATTATACCTGAACTGCAGACAGATACTCTGGTGTTTGGTGTTAGGGTACTGAAGAATTATGGTGTTGTAGAATTTCATTGCAGAATGATATTATTAAACATGTGGGGGTGTGGGGGCTGGTGATGTTAGATTTGGTTTCTAATGGCACTTCTATCGTGCTTAATGCTTGCAGAATACCAGTTAAAATAACTGGGATGTTTGGGTGGACAAATGTGTGGGATTGATAGACTTGACTGGTTGACCAGTCATATTCTGACAATCTGCAGGCCTATGTTATAGACTCAGGTCAAACTTCACTGAAGGAACTTAGAAAGGGCAGGGTTTCAATATAGAACTCCTGCTACCAAGCCCATCTTGTTAAAGTTTGGATGAACTTGACTTTCCTTGATTTTAACTCTTTACACTTTGTGAATATGAAGTTCTGCCCTATGTCAAAGAATGGAAAGTGTGGGGGAAATGCCTCTTTCTATTTGAAATAATTACATTTTGCTATAATACAAAATAAATTTCTTCCTTTTCTTCCTGTCTTCCTTTCTTACTTCTTTTCTTCTTTCTTATAAGCAAAACAAAAATAAGCAGTGTTTTCTACAGCACAAAGTAAATTGTTATTTTATTAGTGAGTCAGTACATTTCTGCCTAGCTGAAATCATGCTTAGTGGAACTTATTTAACCATAAACTTCAGACACTCACCATGATGTACTAGTTTGTTTTTATTGGAGAGGAAACATCCCTTTTGTTGGGAAAATAAGCTTTCATTCTTTAATAGAGAAACTGTCTTGAAAAGCTATAGCTGGGACACTTTCTATGGGAGCGAAGTCAGCCTTTCTGTATTGCAGCCTGTTGTAAGGAATATAACCAAAGTCTTAAGTGCTTGAATTCTGGAGGGAAAGGTGTGGTGTTTTTTAATAAAATCAAAACCTCCAACCCCCTCCCTCTCATATAGCCGAATTATGCTTCCTGGTGGACCGGGTCTCATGATAAGTGAGAAACCCGGTTTCCTCAGGTGAGCAGGCAGGGAGCCCTGGGCAGCCGGATCGGCCACCCACACGATGGCCGGCTCCATGACAGAGCCGGTAGGGGGTGGGGGGAGCAGGGGCCGCACGGCCCCGCAAGCCCCAGTATGCCCTGCACGAGCACGCAGGGCATACTAGGGACACCCCCAGAGCCGGGACGTGGCTTTTTGTCTCCCGGCTGGGGGTCTACTCATGAGTAGGTGTGGCGTGAAGGTGCGCCGCGGCTGCTCATGATTATAAGAAGCAGGTTTGCTGGAGCACTTGATCTGAAAACCTGCTTTTTACCAGGGGTTCTCGAGCGAGTTACCCGCTCAAGAACCACCGGGCTCGGCTGCGAGCCCAGGGGTTCTTACGGTCAACAAAAATCTGGCTAGCCTCTGCTAGCCCGATTTTTGTTGATCGTGAGAATCGCCCCATAGTCTTCTATAAACAGTAACTAAAGGGGCCATTATAAAAACTAGGTGGTTCAGCCCCCGTCCCGTCTCTTTGTAATTTAAGCAAGGTAGTGGTTAAAAACCATGGAATTTTAGGAATATTATATCTTTTAGATAGTAGTATCCTTTTAAGTGTAGACCATATCAAGTGTGACTGTGACAAAATGTGTTTTCAAACATGCCTATCATATAGGTACACTCATCAGAAGAAATCTGTGATTGGCTGCAGCTTACTGTTAAATGTATACTCTGTGGCAATCCTGGGTGTGCTGTACATAATCTCTACTATGACCCTTAGTCAAAATAGCTACTTTTGTAGACAGACAGACAGCCCATCAGGAAGCTACACAGAGCTTCTCCTTTATTTTCTCTCCAGAGTTCCATGGGAGGGGGTGGGAATGACATCTCATTTTCCTAGGCAGCTACTTTGCTCACGCAGCCAGACATCTCATGACTACATTTCATAACTAGTACTCCCAACATATTTTCTTTTTCAAAAACTAGCTATGGCAGCCTCTGATTTTGATCAGGACTATGGTGCTGTGGAAAGAGTATAAACCATTTATATTTATTTATTTATTTATTTAACTTATATACCGCCCAAACTTACGTCTTTGGGTGGTTAACAATGACATAAAAACAATTAAAACAAATATAAAAGGTTAAAACAGTTTAAAAATTTAAAACAGCAAATTAAAACCTACAAATTTAAAAAGCTGAAAAAGCTTGGGTGAAGAGATGGATCTTCAGATGTTTTTTAAAAATAGTCTTGCACCAATGATGATTTCTTGGTTTCATCCTCTGCACTGCCCCAGAGTTGCTCTTGGCTGCAGAGGGGAAATATTATGAGCTAGGGATGTGCAAAAAAATACGGGCACAGATCGATCTGTGCCCAAAATGAGCAATTTTGGGTGATTCGGGGCTGAACCAAATCACCCCCAATGCCCCCCGATATTTTTCGGGGCTGAGCCGAATCACCTGAATTTCGGGCCAAAAAAATTCGGGTGATTCGGCTCATGACCGGTTTTTTGGGAATTTTTGAAGTTTTAGTGACTTTGGGGCAGTTCAGGGGCATAGAATGGGATCTGGGCAAAAAGAGTGGGGTAGGGTGGTAGTGCCTAATGGGTGCAGGCTACCACCCTAATTTCAGGGGGATTGGGCAAAGGGCTGATTTATGGGGAATTTCTGAAGTTTTCATGTCTTTGGGGCAGATTGGGGCAGAAAGTGGGGCCTGGGGCAGAAGAGTGGGGTGGGGTGGTAGTGCCCAATGGGTGGAGGCTACCACCCCAATTTAAGGGGGATTGGACAAAGGGCTGATTTTTTGAGAATTTTTGAAGTTTTAGTGACTTTGGGGCGGTTTTGGGGCAGAAAGTGGATCTGCCCCAAAAGAGTGGGATGGGGTGGTAGTGCCTATTGGGTGGAGGCTACCATCCCAATTTCAGGGGGATTGGGAAGAGGGCTGATTTTTAGGGAATTTTTGAAGTTTTTGTGTCTTTGGGGCAGATTGGGGGCAGAAAGTGGATCTGCCCCAAAAGAGTGGGGGGGCTGGTAGATAGTGCCCAATGGGTGGAGGCTACCACCCATCCCCAATTTCAGAGTGATTGGGCAGAGGGCTGAATTTTGGTGAATTTCTGAGGTTTTTCTTCATAAGGTGCAGTTTGCTAGATTGATCCATTCATCATATTCTTAGTAAATGAGAGTGTGAAAAAGTGAAAGTGGGGTCATGAGAGTTGTTTAATTGAAAAAATTCTCATTTGCTATCATAGAATGAGAATTCACACCTCAGAAAATAAGGGAATAACATCCCTTCAGAAAAACTTTTGAGGGGATGGGTGAAATTGGGGATGGGTGGTATCCTCCACCCATTAGGCACTATCTACCAGCCCACCCCACTCTTTTGGGGCAGATCCACTTTCTGCCCCCAATCTGCCCCAAAGACACAAAAACTTCAAAGATTCCCTAAATATCAGCCCTCTGCCCAATACCCCTGAAATTGGGGTGATAGCCTCCACCCAATAGGCACTACCACCGCACTCCACTCTTTTAGGACAGATCCACTTTCTGCCCCCAAACTGCCCCAAAGTCACTAAAACTTCAGAAATTCCCAAAAAATCAGCCCTTTGTCCAATCCCCCTTAAATTGGGGTGGTAGCCTCCACCCATTAGGCACTACCATCCCACCCCACTATTCTGCCCCAGGCCCCACTTTCTGCCCCAATCTGCCCCAAAGACATGAAAACTTCAGAAATTCCCCAAAAATCAGCCCTTTGCCCAATCCCCCTGAAATTGGGGTGGTAGCCTGCACCCATTAGGCACTACCATCCCACCCCACTATTCTGCCCCAGGCCCCACTTTCTGCCCCAATCTGCCCCAAAGACATGAAAACTTCAGAAATTCTCCAAAAACCAGCCCTTTGCCCAATCCCCCTGAAATTGGGGTGGTAGCTTCCACCCATTGGGCACTACCACCCACCCCAATATTTTGCCCCTGGGACCCCTTTCCCCCCCGAATCAATTCAGATTCGGATTAAATCCGAATCTGAACCGAATCAAGGGTGATTCGGGTGGCCCATATTCGGGCACAAAACGGAACAGGGGTGATTCGGTTCGGGTCCGAACTGAATCACCGAAAATCTGAATTGCACACCCCTATTATGAGCACAAATTCTTACCTAAAGAAAAGGTATAAAAGGTTAGGGCACCACCTATCTAAAGGTCCCATTGATTTGAGCAAAGAGTAAACACTATTTGGCTAATGTTAAGATGGGTGCTACTTCTCAAATCTGACATTTATAGACACACGTAGTCATTACTCTCATCATGTTTGACCCAATTCTAAACATACCTTTTCCGAAGTAAGTTCTTCCAAGTTAGTGGAATCAACTTCTCAGTTTGTTTACATTTCTTCTATTGACTTACACATGCTTTCCATCTCTTGCTCCCATTTCCTTCTTCCCCCACCGCCCCCCATGCCCCTTCTCACTCTTACAACTCCCAATAAAACAAATTAAATCCTAGTTTCTGCAGCTATACCCTTTCTCCCTTCCTGTACCCATTTCATTGGAATGCTTTACTTTCTGGCCTCCAGGAAACCTTCCTCCATTGGTGGACTTGAAAATATCTAATAAAAACTCACCTCTTCATTCAACCCTTGAACTGATCACTCACTTCTACATTTTATCTCCTTTCTTCTTGTGCAGCATTTATGTTATTGTAAACCTGGGGGTAGGGCCTGAGGGCAGAGTCATCTAGATTTTATGTCAAGTACAGGAGGCCCTCCTTATTCATGGCTGATTCCATTCCCACCTATTTCTGCGGATAACAAAACTGTGAATAAAGGAACTTAACTCTATAGGGATTGGGGAGCTAGGTTCCTAAGCACACTGAAGTGTGCTGAAAATCACAAGACAAAGCAGGGGGAGACAGAAATAAGCACAGTACCTCGTTCTCCAGCTCTCCAGCTATGTCCCCCCAAACTTCCAAATCCTCCAGTTTAGGGCGGGGTGGGGGTGTTTCCTTGCAGAAAAGAGTGACAAACGGGCTCAGCACTACAAATGGGCAGCAGGAAACGGCATCAGGAGTCATTTCCGGCCACTTAAGAACTGCAGATAAGTGAAAATAACCCTATTTTAGGCCCGCAAATAAAGAAACTGGGTCCATATGACCCAACTGCAGATATGTGAAACTGTGGATGCCAGGACTGTGGATAACAAGGGCCACTTGTATACCAATCATGTTGTTAAATCAATAAATACTACTACTATTACTACTAATAATAATAATAATAATAATAATATTTCTCTTATTGCACTGAACATAGATTCTTCATTTTCTGTTATCTGCTAATCTTCAGTGCTTTAAATGTACATGCACATACACACACACACTTATGCTGAGAATAATTCTCCCAACTTGCTGACTGCTAGACACATTTATATTTAGAATACTATGAAAAGCAGCTACCTGAAAGGAAACGGGGATTAGCCAGTGCTGCAGGCACTTAACAGATGCTTGTTTAGCTTCATAAAGCAGGATTTGTTTCAAGCTGTCACTGAAGGAAACAGTTCTTAAAGTGAATGCTAAATAAACCACTGTTCTTGGCTTTTAAAAAATGAAGGTAATGTTATGTCATTATAACGTGGGCAGTGGCAATTATCATCAAATTGCTTGGATGATGTGGCTTGGATAATTTACTCAACAATTTTGGTGTTTATCTCAGTTAATTTATTTGATCTTTTTGTTTCATGCTGAGTCTAATAATAAAGGTGCTCTTGTCTAGTGAGACAAATCACTGCTCCATGCAGTGGGTGCAAGAAATAAAGTAGTTTGCCACATGATCACCCCCATCACATGGAAGGTCTTTACACCACCAGCAGATGTTCCCAACAGCAGTTAGCTGTGTTGTGGAAACTGCATGCCAAGGGTGGTGTGATGCACAGGGTGAATCCTATTAATGTTACAGCCATTATCTAGCTCAGTAGTAGAACACATGAGCATGTGCTTTGCAGTTTTCTATTTGCTTTTCTGTACAATTTTGACTGCAAAGTGGGGGGATACCTTGTGATGGTACAGCAGAATATCTGATTCCAGGATGAGTAAAATAGGGATGTGCACGAGCTGCTTTGGTGCCTCCTCTGGGAAAGAGCTTGGGCACTGGCATTTGAGCCAGCTTGATGGGGCAGGGAGCAGTTTGCTTAAGAAGTTCCTTACTTGTTTGTCCCCACCCTGCTACTTTTCTGGGCATAGCCCCCGGTCCCCAACCAGCCATGCAGAGGCTGCAGGGAAGAGTGCCACAGCTCCAAACAGCCAGTTGGGGACCGGGTGCTGTGCCCAAAAAAGCAGCGGAGTGGGGACAAGCAGGTAAGGAACTCCTTAGCAGCTGCTTAAGGAAACCACTCCCCATCCTGCCGGCCTGTGCATGAGCCATTCATGCACATCTTTAGTGCAAGAGAACCAGTTTTGGATACCTAGGTATTGTAAATCGCAATATGCTTCCACATTTTGCAAGCAATACTTATGCTAGTTTTGTACTATCCAGCATTCCCACCATATATGATAATACAAGCCCTCCATATGCGATAATACTTGACCACAACCATTCCAATATTTGAGAGGATAGTACACCTCAATTAATTATTTTATTATTATTATTATTATTATTATTATTATTATTATTATTATTATTATTATTATTATTTCTTGTTTACACAGTCAGACAGGTGTTACTGACTGGTTTGTCAATCCAGACATCAAGTCCTTCCCAAGGACCTGGGATGGCTGGATTTTATAATCAATACTGTTGGTTATTATAGATATCGTCGCAAAATATAGGCTGTTCCCAGTAAAGTTGCTTTTTGTAATTGGCTGATGGTGATTTCTGTGGCCGCTATGGTGTTGAGGTGCTCTTCAAGGTCTTTTGGAACTGCACCCAGGGCGCCAATTACCACTGGGATTATTTTAGTCTTTTTCTGCCACAGCCTTTCAATTTCAATTTGTAGATCTTTGTATTTGGCGATTTTTTCTGTTTCTTTTTCTTCTATTCTGCTATCCCCTGGTATTGCTATGTCGATTATTTTAGCTTGTTTTTCTTTCTTCTCAACTACAGTTATATCTGGTGTATTGTGTGGCAGATGTTTGTCTGTTTGTAGTCGGAAGTCCCATAATATTTTTACATCTTCATTTTCTACAACTTTTTCAATTTTATGGTCCCACCAATTTTTGGCTACAGGTAGCTTGTATTTTTTGCAGATGTTCCAGTGTATCATCCCTGCTACCTTGTCATGCCTTTGCTTGTAGTCAGTCTGTGCAATCTTTTTACAACTGCTGATTAGGTGGTCCACTGTTTCATCTGTTTCTTTACAAAGGTGGCACTTGCTGTTTGCTGTGGATTTTTTGACTTTTGCTCTTATTGCATTTGTTCTTAGTGCCTGTTCTTGTGCAGCCAATATTAAACCCTCTGTTTCTTTCTTCAAGTAGCCATTCTTATGCCATTGCCAGGTCTTGCTGATGTCTGATTTTCCACTTATATTGTGCAAATATTGACCATGCAGGGGCTTATTTTTCCATTTTTCTGCTCGGTTCTTGACTTGTTCTTTCTTGTATGCCTGCTTTCTTTCATTGGTTTTGAATTGTTTCGCATTATTGACCATTTGAAGTGCATCTTCTTCACTGTCCTTGATATATT
Source organism: Hemicordylus capensis (assembly GCF_027244095.1). Classification (NCBI taxonomy): domain Eukaryota; kingdom Metazoa; phylum Chordata; class Lepidosauria; order Squamata; family Cordylidae; genus Hemicordylus; species Hemicordylus capensis. Next base: position 89,142,060 of record NC_069661.1, on the reverse strand, counting down.
CTTCAAGGCCCCTTTTCTCCTCCTCTACTGTTTGATGGACTTGCAGCATTCCCCTTCCACCGGAGCTGCGAGGGAGGTATAGCCTATCTACATCACTGCGGAGGTGCAGAGCATGATTGATGGCCATTATTTTTCTGGTCTTATGATTTAGCGTCTCTAGCTCTGCCTGGGTCCAGTCTATTATTCCTGCAGTGTATCTGATAACAAGTATAGCCCAGGTGTTTATGGCTTGTATGGTGTTCCCGCCATTGAGTTTGGACTTGAGGATTTTTCTAACTCTCCTGATCTATTCACTTCCAATTTTTCTTTTAACTTCAGTGTGTGCGATGTTATCAGCCTGGAGAATGCCCAAGTATTTGTAATGTTCTTTCTCTTCCAGGTTCTTGATCTTGCTTCCATTGGGCAGTTCTATTCCTTCTGTTTTTGTTATTTCCCCTCTGTTCATTATTAATGCAGCACACTTGTCTAGTCCAAACTCCATTGCTATATTGCTACTGAATATATGGACAGTGTTTAGCAGTGATTCGATTTCTGACTGGGACTTTCCATACAACTTCAGATCATCCATGTGAAGTTGTATGGAAAGTCCCAGTCAGAAATTGAATAACTGCTAAACACTGTCCGTATATTCAGTAGCGATATAGCAATGGAGTTTGGACTAGAAAAGTGTGCTTCATTAATAATAATAATAATAATCATCATCATCATCATCATCATCATCATTATTATTATTATTATTATTATTATTATTATTATTTCAATTTCTATACCGCCCTTCCAAAAATAGCTCAGGGTGGCTTACACAGAGAAATAATAAATAAATAAATAAATAAATAAATAAATAAATAAATAAATAAATAAATAAATAAGATGGCTCCCTGTCCCCAAAGGGCTCACATTCTAAAATGAAACATAAGATAGACACCAGCAACAGTCACCGGAAGTACTGTGCTGGGGGTGAATAGGGCCAGTTGCCCTCCCCCTGCTAAATAAAGAGAATCACCACGGTAAAAGGTTCCTCTTTGCCCAGTTAGCAGGGGTATACCAAGGGTATACCAATATACCAAAGTAACATCATTTTAAATGGTGTTTCCGGGAAATCAGTACAGACTGGACCAGTTCAGACATTACTTCATCCACTGGCCCAACCACATACAGTAATTTTGTGTGTGTGTGTGTGTGTGTGTGTGTGTTATGAACGCTCACATTCTTCCCCCCTCCTAGTGCCTTGGGAAAACTTTTCCTACTCAAATAGTGGCATGGTTCATTTAAAATAGTATTTGTTGTGAATGCAGTGGGGCAATTTAGACAAACCATCCTTCACACAATTAGAAAAAAATGTCCTGCCACACCATGGGGAAAGAACATGTGTGCTTATGGCACACACACATCCTTATCACATGCAGTCAGTTCAGTGGACAAAGTATCATCAAAGCAGAACACTGCCAGTTCCTCAGTTTCTCCCCATAATTTCCCCTCTAGTACCTCCCAAGCCCACATATAAGATAATTTTTCTGGAGGGGGAGGAATCTGGTGGTTATACTCTCATACAAAGAGGAGAGAATAACTGGAGCTAGAAAAGGGAGCTAGAAACAAGCATTCCATTTGGGTAAGGTCTTAAGTATTTGCTACTGAATCCCAGCTCATGTGAAAACAAATACATCACAAATATTAATAATATACTGAATCTTTATTTGCTCTGCTGAAGCTCAGAGAATGGAGCTATTTATTTATTACTTCATTAGCTAACTAGCCAATTTCAAGCCAGTTTATTTATTTATTATTATTTATTTATTCGATTGCTATGCCGCTCTTCCAAAAATGGCTCAGGGTAGTTTACACAGATAAATAATAAATAAATAAGATGGATCCCTGTCCCCAAAGGGCTCACAATCTAAAAAGAAACATAAGATAGACCCCAGCAACTGTCACTGGAGGTACTGTGCTGGGGGTGAATAGGGCCAGTTACTCTACCCCTGCTCAATAAAGAGAATCACCACATTAAAAGGTGCCTCTTTGCCAAGTTAGCAGGGGCCATGCTCATCATTTCTACAGCACAAAGTAAATTGTCCTTTTATTTAACTGCGCTCACCAGTGCTCCATTTTACAAACTCATGGAGAGAATTATGAGCTCTAAAACTGGGATTGTATTCTATAGGGCATAGGGAGTCAGACCTGGGACAAATTTACTGTAGTTCTCCATCTATCCCACACATATTCATTATGACAGTATTCACAATACATTTTGTTCTGTCTCCAGGTGAGTATCAAAGAAGCACATCAAGTGGAATTAGAGTTGTGTCTACTTACTTTATCTGCTTCTAATGCCTATTTATATCATCATTTGATAAGCAGACAAGTACAACTGAGCTGTCAAATAGTGTCATATGGAACTTGAACTGAAAGGCCTCCTTTACTGTCTTTGCAATACCTCTTCCTTATTCTTTGGGTGGGGGGAGGTGTATGTGTGTGACACCAAAAATTGTCAGTCAATGCTGGAAAAGCTTTTGATTGCATTGAATGGAAATACATACATGATCTTCTCCTCAAAATGAAGTTTGGCCCAAACTTTTATAAGGCAGCAGGGACAGGATATCTCACTCTCAATGCAGTGGTAAAAGAGAACAGTCATGTCAATATTGTATTGCTGTCTACTTTGTCAGATGGACAACTTCATAATGCAATTGATTGCATTATGAAACATCACTCCTCCAACTGATTGTATTATGAAACTATTCACAGATAAAAATACTACAAAATAGAAAGTGACAATGTACATTGATGATTTAACTTTGTACATGACCCAGATTCGGCTTTTCCAGAGTGTCTATCAGAATTCCACAGATTTGGAATGGTCTCTGGATATAAAATTAATGTTAGTAAAAGGAAGCGGTTATTATATCCATCCCCAAAAAGGCACAATTTGAATTAAAGAATGCCTGTCCATTCTCTTGGACAAGGAACTCCTGGAGGCATCCTGGTGTCTAGATATCTTATTAAAAATAGATATATAGATTAACTTAGGATCATTTCTGTAATGGAGCAAGACTTAAAAGACTGGACTATAGATTTTTATATTGGTTACATAGAACAGTAGTAGTTCGAATGAACATCTTGCCAGCAATACCTAGTTCTTGCTAGTGCTTCCTATTTGACTAGCCAGGGTTTATATCTTAGATGGCAAATTTGGGCACATACAATGCAACTGATTGCAAAAGTTTATATCTCTAAAATAAATGTGTATTGCTATGGAAGATTTAAGTAGTGCAGGAGGATCAACTTTCCAGAAAGACATTTCTTATTTCTCAAACATATTTTTTGAAATGCTATCATTCTCACAAGGGTATCCATTGCAGGGTACTTTGGAATTCCTCAGAAGCCTATTGTCAGAGTTAAGAAGATCATACTGTGAGTTAGAATGAGAAGTCATAGCTGGGAGGTCAAGCCAAGAATCAGAACACATTAAGAGCCAGGAAGACTGTGGAACAAACTGCACATGCTGACCAGCTTAGTTTTCCTTTAGCCAGTAGAGCCATAGAAGGCATCCAGATTGTGATCATGCCATGAGTGGAGGAAGCTTTAACACACCACCCTCACCACAAACCCCTTCTGAATCCATTTCAACCACCCATGGCTGCTATTTGCCCCAGGAGGAAAGCTGTGTCAATGGGAACTTTTGTCCTGGGACAAAAAGCAGCAGTGGATGACTTAGACTCTGAGCAAAGAGGGGGCAAGGAGTTAAAGCCCTGGTCCCATTATTATGCCATAATCCCAGTCTGGTCTGAAGCATTCCATGGCTGCTATTGACTGAAGAGAAACTAAGCCTGTGAGAGTGAATGACATTAAAATGTTGTATACAGTTTGGCCCTATCATTGCCTAGGCAAAGTTTGTCTGAACAGGAAGTCTTCCTAGCTCTTCATGTTGAGGACAGTTATGGGCAATGTTGTGAATGGAGTTACTCCAGTGCTTGGAAACACATTCAGATCTAGGCAAATGCTTTAATCATTAGCCCTAGTGGCTCACCATATAGGGAAAGTCTACACAGAGGCAGAGGTTCCTGGTTCTAACCATGGCAGCTCCTGACAAACACTGGGAGTTCCTCATTGAGAAGACATTGGTGGAGAAGCTTCCCTAAATGATGAATTGCCAACCACTACTAATTTCCCCTTGCAATGTTGCTGAGGTGTGTTCTAGTACAGTGCGCATTGTCAGTTTTTGAAGAATCTTGTACCATTCTTGTCACACAGGTCTCATACATAAACTCAGTGTGCACTATGGAATCAAGCCCAGAATCCTCTGCACCACACAGGGGTTGCTCTACAGAAAAGTTGATATAGAGTTTCCTGAAAGCATAATTTTTGAAAACCACTTGCAAAGGGAAACTACTACCCTAGTTTTCGTCTAAATAAAACTGCAACATAGGCCATTTTGAATTTTAGTTTTCAGGTAGGTGAAATTAGCAGGAAGCCTCAGGAATGATGATATGTGTGACTCATTTTGACTTCTAAATCGGAAAGATGACAAGTATAAAATAACATTCCACATATGCAAGTTCCTGCTGTGGAAGAACTTTTGATCTGCCACAAAAAGGTGAGAGGATGTTATAAATGAATTCTCAGCCCAACATCTCATCATACCCATTCAAATGTTGTAATTAGCTTCATAGAGAATCCTTCAGAGAAGAAGTTACAATGATTGTGCTTCAGTACCAGAAACTATATGTTACTGTAGAAAGTATTATGATTAACAGAAGCATTGCACACAGTATTGTTGTACATTTAAAATACTGTGGATATCGGAATTATGTAGGTTATTTTAGTGTGCAATATCTGATAAAAAATCTGTTTCTAATTTTTTTTTCTCATTGAAGAATACAAGCATAAGTGCTGTGGTTATTTGTTTGTTTTTGCATTTATATCCCACTTTTCTCCCATTATGGAACTGAAGGCAGCTTGCTTTAAATCTCCAGGTGACTATCCATCCAGGTATTGATCAGACCTAGTCCTGCTTAGCTTCAGCAAGGTGTGTGGTGAAACTATGCCTTGGGACCAATGGGGTTACAAGCTAGTAGGGATCTGCATACTGGCTCACCCTCCAGCCAGTTTGCCATCAGAATGGTCCAGCTTGAGGGTTTGGGGCTGGTTCAAGTGTTCTACAGTGTAAAAATTAAAATAACTCACTGCCTCTGGGGGGTGCTGCTGTGGAGAGGTCTCCAATGGTCCCCCCTCCCCCTGCCAGACTCCCCCCACTCTTGAAGGGCCATTTTGACCTATTGTGGGAGTGTTACGGCCCTTTTTGATGTAGCGGTGGCCATTTTGGTGGCCACCGCACATGTGCCCTGGCCATTTCTGTCAGAAAGGGCTAGAGCTGCTTCAAACTGGGCTGAAACAGCCCTTCAGAGAGCAGGGGGAGGCCAGTGAGGGAGGAGAAACCACCGGAGAAGCACCACCCCCAGAGGAGGTGAGTTGTTTAAAAAAATGTTTTTTAACTGTAGATCCCCTGAACCAGATCAAATTTGAGCCAAGCTGGTGTGTATGTGTGTTTCTGTTCAGGGGGGCAAACCAAACATGCCCGATTTGGTTCAAATCTGGTTTGGACCTGAATTAAACCGGCCGAACCAGTTTTGTACACACCCCTACAAACTAGATGAACTATTGGTCTGTACTTTTATGATAAGGATGGGCAACTGGTGGACAAATAATTTGTTTCTGAACACCAGTCAAGATTTTACATGCCCAGCCAACCACAATTTTCAGTATAATGATCAAATGCAGGCGCCAAGTGCTTGACCCCATCTGCTTTCTGGACATGTTTTCAAGACATCTTGGACCTTCATGAAAACTGTTGGTCTTGGATTTTCATGAAAATAATAAAAAGTATTATATTAGTCATTTATTTTAATTTTTAATTTTATTTGTTATCTTATACTATTATTTAAATATTCTATTTATTACATTTATATCCTGTCTTTCTTCCATGGTGGAATCCAAGGTGGCATACATGGGGTTCCCAAGTGGTCTCCCATACAGGAACTTAACAGACCCTGATCTGCTTAGTTTCATGTCAGGAGTTCAGCATGTGCCCTCAGCCCATACAAAATACTATTTGTATGTTTATGTGGATAATTAATGCTTACATGAGTTCACAACAACATTCACAAGTAATACACAACACTTGAATGCAATCAGGTTTGCTTAATTTGCCATGGATATTAAATGTAATATCTGCTGATTTCAGCAACATAAGAGATGCCTGAAGGATGCTCCAAATGCATTTAGCTGGCCTGCCCAGAAGTCAGTTATTTCACTTGAAAAAATAAAATAAAAGCAGATCTATTTATTCTACCCTCTCGGATTATTGCTAGGCATTCCAAGGGCTTGTTTTGGGCCAGACTATGAGCCTCTTCTCATGATGACAGAGAAGGGCTCCAGATCAGGCTGTGAGGAGAGCAGGTTAAATTTACCCTTCCCACAAACAACCCTGCTCGCGTTGCTGGGCACACTCCCTGCATGCCCAAATGATTCCCTGCACGTCGAGGCAGCGGGGAGGGTTGGGGGCCGTGATGTGTTGCCCCAGACCCCGGACCTACGCGGATGCACCACACAAGTGCACAGCGCATCATGGGGATTCCCCCTCCCCTCCCCAGGCTTCCCACTGTATTTATTCATTTAACATATTTTTATACCGCCTAAAACACAAGTTTTCTGGGTGGTTTACAGCTGCAGTGCTCTGCAGTTCTCTGGGCGGTTATGGCAGCTGTAGCTGCAAGCAGCCACACAATAAAGAAAATGAGGTTTAAGGGAGCGCTCACTCCCTTAACCTTGTTTAGTAGGGTGACTATTTAGGTGGGTTTGCTACTGTGGAGCCGCCAGGATCGAGCTGATCCCAGCGGTTCACATGCACGTGCAAAAACGGACTGGACTCCCTTAGCCTGGTTTTGCACAGGCATGTGAATAGTCTCTACAAGGTTCTCCACACAAGCAATGTGGAGGGCCTTAGCAGGCTCTGTAAGGAGAGCGGAGCCCGCTCTCCCCACAGACAAGCAGGGTGCCGTCCCTGGGTGGCCAGACTGGCCTCCCACCTGACTACCAGCTCCATCATGGAGCCAGTAGGGGCAGCCAGTAGGGGTGGCAGGGATCGGGGGCCGCCTGGCCCCCAGAAGTCCCAGGATGCCCCACAAGAGAGCTTAGTCCGCTCTTCCCACAGACGAGCAGGGAGCTGTCCCTAGGTGGCCGGATCGGCCACCCACATGACTATGGGCTCCATCATGGAGCCAGTAGGGGTGGTAGGGATCAGGGGCCACCCAGCCCCCAGAACTCCCAGAATGCCCCGCGTGAGTGGGGAGACCCCTGAGGTTGGGAGGCTGCTTGTAGCTTCCTGGTCGGGTGTCTACTTGTGTGTCACCATGGCACGGAGCCATGCCACAGTGGCACACAATTGGTACGACAGGGTCAGCAGAGTGCTCGCTCCACTAACCTCTTTTGGGGGTTCAGCTCCAAGTGGTTCCCACGACTGCAGGAAAGCAGCTGGGCTCCCTTAGCCCACTTTCCTGCGGTCATGAGGATAGCCTCATTGTTTGGAAGCAAGGTAGGAGGGACTCCTGGGTAGCTTTCCCTCCTATTTTCCCCCCACACAACTAAAAACTGGGAGCACACACAGCTCTCAAAGCTGGGTAGAACACAGTTGTTGATTGTGTGAATGACCTCACTATGTTAAATGTGTAGTTTCAGAGGCTTTCCCCTTTAAATAGAAACTAGAGGCGATATCTATCAGGATATCAGGACCATGGCAAAGGGGAAGGTTTTTTAAACCCCACCACTACAAATGGCAGCTTCCCTTCCAAGGCAAATAGTTTCATGGGAGATTTTCATTAAGAAAAGAAAGATTTTTCATCATGGGAACAAAGTTTTCTTTTCTTTTCTTTTTAACCTTTTTCTTCACCATGGCTGAAATCTTGATAGCCGACTCCTCCCTAGAAGCTGCTGTTTAAGAAAGACAAAGACAGAAGGGCGAACAATATAATGAGTCTCATGGTTATACTCCCTAGCTACAGAGTGAGACTTGTCCCCATAGTGCTTCTGAAACATAGATACTGATTCCACATGATGTGTGGGCATGAATTAACATAACACTGAGAAGGACCCCCTTAGTCAAAAGGCTGCCAGGCTCTATTCATTTAAATGACTTGCCATTTTTTTGCTGCTATGTTTCAGCATCTTATCTCTGATGATAAATTCCACTGTAGTTTTTCAAAGTCCTTCTGGTGAAGCTGTTAGTCATGGTGTTTGGAAGACTCTGATGAAAACAGCACAGCAAAAATGAAAATGCTTGAAGGAAAAGGAGATGAGATCTGTAACAAAGCTTATTATTATCATCAATAACCTCCCATATCTCTAGTCTCCACACTTGTTATAACCCCACAGAACATATTTTTGTCTGAACAGAAAATGGAGCTAGAAAAATATTCGTGTTGCCCCACTGACTGACAAGAGTCAGAGCATTCAAAGCAAAGGTGACACATGGTCCGTCACCTATGGACTAGTTATATCATCAAGTAAATTCAACAGCTTCCTTGCTTTCAGAAAACTGCAAAATTAATTTGTTGCATATTCAGGCTGCTGTCAGCAGTTATGGGTCTGTTGTGCTTAGCTCTTGCACCCCCAAAGCTCAGGCATGTTTACATATTGTTTGCAGGCAGAATTCCATAATTAGAACTGCATCATTTGGCTCCAGAGCATTCTCTGGAGTGCACACAAGCTGGGCCACCAGCTCCAGTTTTTACAAGGCCCTTGGCAAACTCCCCTCCATGAGCATCTCCACTTACCTTACCTGGGTGAGCCCCAAGAAAGTCACTCTGGTGCCAATACATGAAAGCTATGGGCATAGAAATGATCCCAAGGATTAGCATTGGCCCTTCTGAGAGACTTGGGCTCTCAGCAGTTGCCCAATGATGCCAAGCCAACCCTTGATGTCAGCCCAAATGGATGACTGCCATCTCTTAGGTAACTATGCCCCAAGTCTTAGTTCCTAAAGCAGGGCTGGGCAAACTTGGCCCTGCAGAACACTCTATTGTGGCTAGGAATGATAGGAGTTGTAGTTCAATAACATCTGGAGGGCCAGGTTTGCCCAGTCCTAAAGGGTCATCTAACAGTGGCCATCAGTCAGTTAAAAAGTTATAGCGGAAGGTATACCATCTGTGGCAGAATCCCCATGGAAATCAGTATGTTCCTGCTCTTATTTCCTGGAGATAGAAATCAATTCTAATCTTTGACCTCCCTGTCAAAGATACAGCTAAAGTTACAGCGTCACTGTACAGCAGTCAGAAACATCGATCAAGAAGAAATGTGCAGATAACCAAGCTTTATATAAACACTTTTCAAGTCGTGAGCTCTTTTTTTTTTTTTTTTTAGCCAAAGGAATGTAGATAGGTGGAACCTAATTTTGGGAACCTAGATTCTTTTTTGGAAGTTGCCCATACAATTGCACATCAAAAGAAAGGCCAATCTGTTCTAGTAATCCTGAGTGTGCTCTTCTATTGAGGGGTCCACCAACTATGGTGCTATTCTTTCTTGAACACATATGTTAGGCAGAGTACCTCAAAATGACAGCAAACAGCTTGGATTTTATGTACTTCTATCTTTTAAGACAACTGTAAATCAAGTCAGTAGAGTTTGACAACAATGTTATCTGTGCATTTGTAATTAGATCTCTGTGAACATATTTCAACAAGTTAAATTGGTACAAATGGGTAAAGCAACTTCCTTTGTATAATTCAATTTATGTCGGGCCTGTCTTTATCCTTAAAGTTATGAAGTGGGAAGTTTGTAATTAGCAGCTGTCACAAGAAGGCTATGCACAAAAGCAGCCAAACTCAGGCTAGGGCAGCCCAGCCTGGGCTTGGCTGCCCATGTGCACTGCTGGGATTGAGCCTGATCCTGGTGCTGCCCTCATGGGTAGCCTGACGTTTAAACCCGAGCTTTTAGCCAGGGTTAAAGGCCTGAGTGCTCCGGTACTGTGGTTGTGTATGCACGCAGCATACACAAGAGTGCCTGACTCTTGGGGAAAATCGTAAAGGGCCCAACTTCTGGAGGCTCATCACGCAATGCATTGAGTTATCCCTGGAGGCCAGGAAAATGAGTTCTGGCCTCCAGAGATTTGCACTGCTTTGTGCAGTGTGGATTGTGTGAGTGCACGCCAGCACACTGAAGAGGAGCTTTCAGGGGCAGAGCCACAATTGGGCGAACGGGTTCATAGAACCTAGACCACCACCAAGCAGTGGTCACGAGCATGGCCCCAGACATACCTCTCACGGCTGACGTCAGTTGGCAGTGTGGCTGGAGTGACTCTCCTTGCCTTAAAGGCAGGGAGAGCCACTCCTGGTCTCATTGCCAACGCAGTGGGGCTGATTGATCTTCCTCCAAAACGGGGCCATATGGCCCCATTTAGGAGAGAGATCGGCCCGTGCTGCATTGACAGCATGGCCGGAATGGCTCTACCTGCCTTTAAGGCAGAGAGAGTCGCTCTGGCCTGTGCGGCCCAATGCAGTGCTGGCCGATCTCCCTTCCAAATGGGACCATGTGGCCCCATTTGGGAGGGATACCATGCCCCCCGCATCTGATATCAGATGTGGGGATGTGGCTAGCCATGTCCCTGCATCTGATGTCAGCCGCAGGGGGGTGGGGACAGGGGGTGCAGTGGCGGCCACACACTGGCCACCACCAGCCTCCCTACGCTGCTGGGAGCTTGGCAGTCATCTGTGCGGGGAAAGTTTGGTCTACCCTTGATTCCCTACCCCAACCCACCCCCTTGTTTAGGTCATGTGCATAGCCCTTAAGGTTGTCTTCCACTTTGGTGTTTGTAATCCTTGGCACTCAGAGATCAACATTAAACAGTTGGGTGCTGCTGCACTTACAACTTGGATCATATGAGGAGGGAAAACATACAACTTCTTCTTTTTCTTTTTTGGTGAGCCTTCTGAAATGAACATTCAAATCTTGCCCTTTATTTAGGCACGTACTGTGAGACAATACTAATGTATGAAAAGGTTGCTCTGCATAGGGCTACTGTTGAAGACACTTCAGTAACTTCAACCAGTCCAAAATGCTGCCATGATAATATTGACTTGTTCAAGATGTACAGATCATATGACACTAATCCGCCATGCTTTGCACTGGTTGTTAGTTTGTTTCTGAGTGTAATGTAAGGTGCTGTGATTGGCTTTAGAGCCCTATGTGGTTTGGGGCTGGGGAACCTGAAGGATCACCTTCACCTACACCAGTCTGCTTGACCTATAATATATGATATGGAGGGCCTCCTGTGTGTTTCTGAAGTTCATTTAACAGCCATGTGGGGCAAGTCTTTCTCTATAGTGGTCCCCTCCCCCCTCCCCCCCCAGCAGCTCCAGGTGGACCTTGCTCTCCTATATTTTCAGTGGTTGCTGAAGATACAGTTGTTCAGAATAGGCATTTCTAGCTGGACCATCAGCAAGTTGTAAGTGGTTTTACTATTGTTTTTATCATTTCAGTGTTTTCCCCATTTTATTGTGTCATTTTTACTGAATTTCTTTTTTTTTTTTTAACTTGTAAGCCCTGAGTCTTTGGTGAAGGACAGGGAAGAAGTTCTTAAAATAAATGAATAAAATAAATAAATATTACTTTAATTTTTAATGAGCATATTGCAAATCCAATCTAAAGAAGCCACCAACACCTCACTCCTAGGCAAATCTTCTCAAAAGTAAGTCCCACTGACTTTAATGGTAGTTAGTTCAAGTATGCTCAGAACTGCAGCCTATATATGGGCACCATAACACCTATTAAAATTTGCTGCATATCTTTTATTGCTGTGCTGGGAAGCCTGTTTGTTGTATACGGCTTGGCTCATTTGCCTGAGTCATCTGGAGAGATCTGCCAGCAAAACGTATTTTCATGGCGACCCTGACTATTCTTCTTCCTGCTTCTTACATACAATAATCTCAATTATTTATTATTTTATTTTTATTTATTTATTTAACATATTGTTATACTGCCTAAAACTCTCGTCTCTGGGTGGTTTACAAAAAAAAAAAAAAAAAAAGACAACAGACAAGTTAAAACATTAGTTAAAACAAATAAACGACAACAGAGAAATTAAAGCATTGGTTAAAATAAATGACAGCAAAAAGTTAAAACATTACAATTTCAATTAATTTTTTTTTAAAAAAAATGTTAAAACTATTAAAATGATATTTAATTAAAATTAAATAAAAATTAATTAAATATATTTAATTAAGCTGGTTGAACTGTAGGGAAGCTGTGGGGGTTGGGTAACGGGGCAGGGAAGGCTGGATTTTGGGATCTTTAGATCCATACAGTCCTTGGATTTTATTGTTCATAAACTGTGACATTCACTTGGTGAGACACAAGAGAAAAGAAAACAAATATTTTGAAGCAATTGTTACTTCCTGGTAGTTCTTCTTTTGCACTTTTGTCAAGCAAAACACATAATGTGTGTCTTGTTTCTGACAAGAGGACACCTGGCAAGGTTAGAACCCTAACTTTATTTCCTTTCTTCCATTCTGTTGCTTGAGGCAGCTCTGTACTGACAAGTATATTGACTGGGGGCAGATAGTGGAAGAGTCTCCCCTCTGTGCTGGATGTGAAATAAAGAGAGAAGACCCAGAGAATAAGCAGTCATGGGACTTCTAAGAAGGGACAGATGAAGTTAGATGAATAGTTTTGTACAGGGCCCCATGCCCCAGAATCTCTTTCTCACTTTTCTTTGCAGCCAGACAAACGTGCTTCTTTTCTGCTGGACAGAAAACACATTAGCGTAGAAACTTTTAAAGGACAAGAAAAGAAAAATCCAAAGCTGAAGTCTGTATCCAGTACAGAAAAGGAGATTCTAATATCTAACTTTTTAATGGTCATGTTACTACAAGCAGTGAGTATCTTCACAAGTATTTGCATAACCCTTCATGTGCACATTAGGGATGTGCGAGCAGGTTCAGAACCGAACCAGTTCGAAGTCGGACTGGTTTGGTTCAAAGGCCCGGGGTCAAGCCAAACCACCCCTGGTTCAGCTCAACCCCAGACTGAACACACACACACACCCCAGACCATTCGTGGGGCTTGCAGCTCTTTTCCGGTAAAAGAATTTAAAAAAAAATTAACTTACCCCCTCCGGAGGGCTTCTCTGAGGTGGGGGTTGGTGTCCATGGAGGCTCCCCCTATCCCTGCCAGCCTTCCTGTCTTCAAAAATGGCCCCAATTGGTCCTTTCCCCCAGCACAGTGGCCGTTTTGTAGGTGCCACACCTGCACAATGGGCCTCTCCATAGCCTGGGCATGACCCAGGTGCCTGCCCCCGCCCCCCATATGTATTTGCTTATAGATTCGAACAAATGCTAACAACAATGGTCAAGAACAAAAGCTCATTTTGTGGTGTGTTTGTTGCAATATGAGTACCATCTTAGTGCTAAAACAGCCTTGTGCAACAGCTTTAAGAAGTGTGTCAGATGAAGAAGACACAGCCTGTGCTTTGCTGGTTCTCCAGATGAGAAGAATGCCAAGAACCATGCCCTCCTTTGCCAAATGGAGAGCACAATGAACGGGCCATTTCTAACTGATCATAAAAATTGTGCTGGGGCAAAGGGGAGAGGCAGTAATTTCAAGCATTGCCAGTTAAAACTAGCATTTTGATTGGTACTGAAAGCAGTACAGAAAGCTGACACAGCTGATGGAGTAATAGCAACAGCATAATGTGTTTCTTGTGATCCTCCCTCATTAGGGGGTGGGGTCCAAAACAGTGAAACAGTTAAATTCCCAAGAAGTCTTCAAGGCAACCATATGTGCAGCTTATGTGGAGCTATAAAAATAGTAAAATACAGTTTGTCAGTTCCAACCTGAAAGAAAGGGTTAGAGCCTCTTCACCACAAATATTTTATATAAGGCATTCGAGTTTACCACAGGAATCTAAAAGTCAGGTGCAGGCCTGAATTCCAAGATCTAGTGGCTAACATCCAGATCAAAGCATCAGTGCTGCGAGAGAAGCACTGGTGTAACAGAAATACTTCTGAAGACTAATGCTGCATCAGTGCTTGTGTGTGTATGGGTGCAAACTTCCAACAACCTCCTTTTCCCCTGAAAGTACTCTGTGCCACCTGAAAATATGTTCCTGAGGGCTGCACAAGCCCCAGGGACATATTTTTTAGTGGCACAGAACACTTCCTGGGGAAGGGGAGTTCATCAAAATTTGCCGTCACCACTGAGCCATCTATGGAGTTGAGTTAGTTGAACTCTTCAGAAGCACCAGTGTTTCTCTCATAGCAGTGGTGCTTTGCTACTCTGGATGTCAGCCAGTATATTCTGGAATGTTATGTGGCTGTGAGCCAGGTGGGAAAGCAATTTCTTGCCTATAAATAGAGAACTTGCTCCTTCTTTCATCTTGACATTCCAGCATGGTTGCTCCTAACTCTCTGATCACTCCCATTTTGTTTCAGGTATAGATGTGTGTATAGATGTCACCAACATGGTTCATCTTCCAAACATGTTTATAAGCCTTGCAAGCAACGTGAGCCCTGTGAGTTGTCTGTCACTTAGTAAACACCCCTGGAAGTTGAAGCAAGGGAAGTATTTACATGTATCTGGATGTGCAGAAGAAGATGCACACTGAGAAATATTATGCACTGAGAATCTAAATCATAGAATCTTCTAGTGATCTTAGGCTTCTGTGGATTCAGTTTCAGCTTAATACAATAAAAACAATAAAACCAAATTAAAACAGCATAGATTATTGTAATAGTATATTGCCAGAACACTTCTACTCCATACTCCTCTGTTAAAATTTCCACCACCCCTTGTGTCTTTTCCACCTTAACTGTCTTTTGATTAGCATAATGTTTTCCTTTGGGCTGCATCCAGTTTTCATTTAACTCTGGCATGTAGCTTTTCTTCCCTTCTAACATGGCCATATTAGTAATGCAGCTGAATTGTCGATGCAGTGAAATGCTTTCCCAAACAGTTAAGATATGATTAGCGTATTTTTGTTGGAATGTATTTATAACTCATTGGCCTTTTATTACCCTGCCAAAAAGATTCCTTCCCACTCTGAATTTCATTTTAAAATGTCTCTTTGAGGAAAAAATGGTAATAAAAAAAATAAACTCACTGCTGTTTGTTGACTTAAGAACAAGCATTCTCAGCACAGTTAACAGTATTATGCTGAACAGTGCTTAATACAAGAAATCCTGTTTTCAGTTAACCACTTGGTGGTCAATCAGGGCCTGTTTTTCATTCATTTGCTAGTAAGATAGGAAATCTAATCTAGCAAGAATCTCATAGGTTATGATTTACCGACTCTCCTGTGCCAAGAAGATGTAGCTGTGAGACCATCTTTAAAGAGGTTTTACTCAATCTGTGGTTGCCAATATGCATTTGTTTCAGAACAAATGGAAAATTGAACCAAACTGGGCCCAATTTTTAATTTGTCACTAAATGAATGGCTCATGAGCCATTAAGTCTATTCAGCACATCAAATGTGGGGTTTACCTCAGGCTCCATGTGAGCCACTCTGATACACACACACACACACACACACACACACACACACACACACACACACACAGAGAGAGAGAGAGAGAGAGAGAGAGAGAGAGAGAGAGAGAGAGAGAGAGAGAGAGAGACAGTAGTAGTAGCCGCAGTAGCAGGAGCAATTTTGACTGATTCTTCATCCACACTGCCACCTTTTTTGGTCAGAGAAGGAATTTGAGGGAGGAGTAATACAGGTGGAAGCCAGCAGCTAGTAGTTTCAGTACCAGACCTGAAAGACACTGTGTTTGGCCAATCAGGGCTGTCTGTTCCTGCCTGATGCGCTTACTGCTATTTGCTAAGGCTGTTCACACGAGCAGCTGTCCCCAGGCTTGTGCAGCCCATCCAGGGTAGGGCTGCTCATGTGGGATCGTGGCTGAAGCACCAGGATCACGACAGATCTTGAGGTTACCCCCTGGACCTTTACCCAGTTCGAAGGTTGCGAGTGCCCCCTTCTCCCTGGGTCCCCAGTCAGTGTTTGCTCGGGCTGCCTGCAGAGCTGAGTGGCTAGAGTTGGATGGCTAGAGTGCCCAGCTCTGGGAGAATTCCCCAATGCCCTGTGCTCTTGGAGCAGTGCAGTAGGGGATGCTGGAGGACTTTCTCCCCCGGCTCTCTGCTCTGCCACTCGCTGTGGCATGGCTAATGTGCCACACGAGTGGCAGAGCTTTCAAAGGAAATTGGATCATGTGTGGAGAGGCAGGCAGGAGTCTACATTCCTGCCAGTCCTCCCCCTGGCCATCATTTGTGGCCATGTGAATAACCTTTGCTTCCTTGCAAAGCTGGGGAGGAATTTTCCTCTGGCCTTTAGATTTTCAGGATTTTACTTTGCTTTTCAGGTCTGTGTTTTGCTCTCCAAGCCTTGTCAAGAAGAGATTTAGGAGTGGGTTTAAAAAAACCAAAAGCACCTCATAATTATTTTGCATTGGGTTGTTTCATCACAGCTTTGGGCCTGGTAACAGTGAGTTTTATAAGGAGACTGAAATTGAGATCAGGCTTAACTTTGTCATTGAAGAACTGACTGTAAGCAAATTTCAATCTGAGAGATGGCTAGGGATACTGTGTGGGTCTTAAATGGCTTGAAGATACTTTGGCCATCCCCCTATAGACAGCCAGGGAGTTGATTTTTCCTCCAGTTACTCACTGCATTTTATGGTTATGTAACGGTAAACTCAAATATTTAATCTGGCAAAAATAACATGCTCTCAGTCAGGTTTGTGAGATTACGTGTTAAGCTTGGTCTGTGGTTGTCTTATGACTATCTGGAGATGCCTGCATTTTTCACAGGGCATAATGATATGACCCAAAGGAAATGTGATCTGTGCTGCCTTCGCAGATGCAAAATTTTGCCCTTTGGCCTGTTTAAAATCCACTTATGTCGTGCTGGTCTACCTTTGATTTCTTTTCTCAGGGTGACAGAGGATCGTATGAAATCACTTTTCTTGAGTTTCCTCTTGTAATTTTGGCACCCGTTTTCAATAGGCACAACAGGCAGGCTACAGGTGAGGCAGCATGAGTTCTTTGAAGGACAGTGCTATTACAAAAGCAACATATTTTCCAGCTTTATAAATAAAAGACCATTCTACCCAAAGGACCACCTTCTCCAATACATTCCTGCAAGTTAGTAAGATAATCTTTTGAGGTTTTCTTCTGGATGCCTCTGGATGAGGCTTTCCTCTGGATGACATAGAGGCTATTCTCATGATGGGCTAAAATTGGGAGGAGCCTAGCCCAATTTCAGCAGACCGTGAGGAACACCGTGCTCACGGATGAGCCCGGTTGCCTCAAAGCAGGTTACCCATTTAGGAAGCCCTCCCCTTAGCCCAGGTTAGCAGAGCAAGTGCTCCGCTAACTTGGGCTATACAATTGTGTGTTGCCGTGGCAACTCACGAGGAAACCTTCGACTGGGAGGCTAAAAGGCAGCTTTCCGGCTTGGGGGGTCTCTCCAGCATGCTCTGCACACTTGCACAGAGCATGCAGGAACTCCCGGGGGCCGCATGGCCCCCAAACTCCCAAGCCGCCACCAGCTCCGTGATGGAGCCGGCAGTCATGTGGGCAGCCGATCCGACTGCCCAGGGAGGGCTAATGATAATATGTGGGGTTAGCTGGCTTAGCCCGTTCTCCCCGCAAACCCTCTGGAGGCAGGTCTCACCGATTGTAAGACCCACCTCTTAGAATGTATGTTAGGTGGCTACCAGGGGGCAGAGGTGCAACTAGGTAATTTTGGATGCTGGACCTATTAAGCTTACGGGAGGCAGGGGGTGGATAAGCATCCTCTCTGTATATATACATTTCATCACGAATCCACAGGTCTGGGCCAGAGTGCATGGGGGCGGGGGGAGAAAGACTACACAGCCCCCAAAGGATCCATACATCTTCTGGATCATTCACCACAAAGCCACAGATCTGGGCAATAGTGCATTTGCCAAAACAAAAACAAAAAAAGGTTACACAAGCCCCAATGGATTCACAAACTTATTGATCATTCACAAACTAACTAGGACACAAAATGTGTCCCTTGCTCCACAAAACACAGTTCAGAGTGAGGGAGATAATGAAGAAAATAGGGAGTGGTGGAGCTGGGGGCCCTCAGGATTTGGGGGGCCTGGGTACTTTGAACCCATCTGCTCAATTATAGCTATACCCCTGTCTACCATAAAGGGCACTGTGACACAGCCATGCTCCCAGCTGGCCAAGGGAGCTGGGAGGAGGGAGAGGTGTGTTGGGCTCGGAAGCTTCTGAGGCAGAGACATCCGGTCAGAAGGGAGAGGTAGAGGTACATCGTGATGATGTCAATGATGCGCCTCATTCTGAAGGGAGAGGGCCACAAGAGGGAAGGGGCAGGGAGATGATGAGGGAAAGCACAGCAGGGGCTAGTCAACAATTAAGGGTCTTAATAAAGCAGAGTGGGAACTTGGGAGGCATCTGGGATTGTGCTGCCTGTGCAGGGGCATATAAGGAGGGCCTGGGCCAGTGATGAGGCAGTCAGGGAGCGAGCCACAGGCCTCTGGAGAGGGGCTGTGGTAAAGAGCTTGACACCAAGGATCTGGGAGCTGAACAACCCCCTCCCCTTGATACTTCTGAGGCCCTGTCCCCAAAAGTCCTGCCAGGTAGCTGGGCAAGACCAGCTTGTTTGGACAGGAGGATATGGAGCTTGCAGAGAAGCTAAATGAGTTCTTTACATCTGTTTTCACAGTGGAGGATACTGAGCGTATACCTGTGCCTGAACCGAGCTTCTCAGAGACAGAGGCTAAAGAACTCAGTCAGCTAGAGCTGACGATAGATGATGTTCTAAACTGTCTGGAAAAAACTAAAAATTAACAAATCGCCAGAGCCAGGTGGCATCCACCCGAGAGATGTTAAGGAACTCAAATGTGAAACTGCAGACCTCCTTGCAAATATATGTAACTTATCTCTACAATCAGGCTCTGTATCAGAGGACTGGAAAGTAGCCAATGTAACAACAGTTTTCAAAAAGGGATGCAGGGGGATCTCAGAAATTACAGACCGGTTAGTTTAATGTCTGTGCTGGGCAATTGATAAAAAGCATTCTCAAGGATAAAATTGTTAAGCACATAAAAGAACAGGCCCTGCTGAAGGAGAACCAGCAAGACTTCTGCAAAGGTAAATCTTGCCTCACTAACCTTTTGGAGTTCTTTGAGAGTGCCATCTGGCATGTGGATAAAGGTGATCCAGTTGATATAGTATACTTGGACTTTCAAAAAGCTTTTGACAGTGTTCCTTATCAAAGACTCTTGAGAAAACCTAGCAGTCATGGGATAAGGGGACAGGTTCATGTGTGGATTGCTAACTAGTTGAAGGACAGGAAACAGAGGGTAGGAATAAATGGACAGTTCTCTAAATAGAGGGAAGTGGGAACCCCAAGGATCTGTACTGGGACCAGTGATTTTTAATTTATTCATAACTAATCTAGAAGTTGGGGTAAGCAGTGAGGTGGCCATCTTTGCAGTTGACACCAAACTATTTAGGGTAGAGAAATCTACAACAAATTGTGAGGAGCTCTAAAAGGATCTCTCCAAACTGAATGAGTGGGTGACAAAATGGCGAATGCATTTCAATGTAAGCAAGTGTAAAGTGATGCATGCTGGGGCAAAAAAAACCAACTTCACATAGGAAGATGGGAACTTAGGAAGCTGCCATATACTGAGTCAGTCCATTGGTCTATCTAGGTCCTTATTGTCTTCACAGACTGGCAGAAGTGTCTCCAAGGTTGCAGGCAGGGATCTCTCTCAGTCCTATCTTCGAGAAGCCAGGAGGGAACCTGAAACCTTCTGCTCTTCCCAGAGCAACTCCATCCCCTGAGGAGAATATCTTACATTGCTCACACTTCTAGTCTCCCATTCATCTGCAACCATGTTGGACCCTGTTTCGCTAAGGGGACAAGTCATGTTTGCTTCCATAAGACCAGCTTTCTTCTTCCCAGACCAGCTCTCCTCTCCTCTCAAGCATGCAAATGCTCTTCCACTGAGCTGTGGCCCCATACCTACAGAGCTCACATATACGCTGATGGGATCTGAGCTGCCAGTGACTGACCAGGAGAGGGGTCTTGGGGTCATGGTGGACAACTAATTGAAAGTGGCAGCTCAATGTGCAGCAGCTGCTAAAAAGGCCAGTTCCATGCTTGGAATCATTAGGAAGGGGATTGAAAATAAAACTGCTAATATTATAATACCCTTATACAAAACTTAGGTGA
The DNA here is from genome assembly GCF_027244095.1 of Hemicordylus capensis. Lineage (NCBI taxonomy): Eukaryota > Metazoa > Chordata > Lepidosauria > Squamata > Cordylidae > Hemicordylus > Hemicordylus capensis. The sequence goes on along the minus strand of NC_069661.1, from coordinate 89,121,788 downwards.
GGCCACATTTGGAGCACTGCATACAGTTCTGATCATTATAGAAAGATCATTAGAGAACTGGATAAGGTGCAGAAGAGGGCAACTAAGATGATCAGGGACCTAGAGCACCTTCCTACGCGGCAAGGCTACAAATGGCCCTGAGCCATTTTTGGAAGGGTGTTGTAGAAATCAAATGAATGAATGAATGAATGAATGAATGAATGAATGAATGAAACATCTGGGGCTGTTGAGTTTAGAAAAAAGACAACTGAGGGGAGACATGACAGAGGTATACACAACCATTCATGGTGTGGAGAAAATTGATAGAGATAACATTTTCTTCCTCTCTCATAATACTAGAACCAGGGGTCATACCATGAAACTGATTGCCAAGAAATTTAGGACTGACAAAAGGAAGTACTTTTTAACACAACGCATAATTAAACTATGGAATTCTCTGCCACGGGATGTGGTGACAGCCACCAGCCTGGATGGCTTTAAGAAGGGTTTAGATAAATTCATGGAGTACAGGTCTATCACTGGCTACTAGTCTGGAGGGCTATAGGCCAAGATGCCTCTAAATACCAGTTGAACGAGAGTAATATCAGGGGAGAGGGCATGCCCTCAGCTTTTGTCTGTGGACTTCCACAGGCATCTGGTGGGCCACTGTGTGAAACAGGATGCTGGACTAGATAGGCCTTGGGTTTGATCCAGAAGGACTGTTTCTTATTTTAAAACCAACTCTGAAACATACAGTGCATTCATAAGGAAGATAAATTAAAATCACAACTCGTGTTTCTTACTTCACCATTGTCATGGAGACATTCTGGATCAAAAACTGACTTGAGAATAGTGCATTTGTTAAAAAAAAAACTTTGTTTATTCAGATGTAATAGTCAGTTCCACTCTCAATAGGTATGAAGTACTCTATGGACAGCAATAACTCTTTCTAGCACCTTTTCTGTGGTGGGGGTAAATAATTAAAAATCACAGGATTGACCAATTTCCTTGAGATAAAAATACACACAGTCCTGCCATCTTGGGACACATGTGTCCCTAATTTCAGAACTTTAAGCCCAGCCATTCTCAAAATGTAAAGGGTTGGGCAAAAGGTGGGGTGTGGAGAATGCTGAACTTTTTTACAAAGTCAAAGGGCAGAATCCTTCACATGGGGCGGAATGAGGGTCCAAAAGGGGGTTTAGTTCCAGAAGTTTTTGTAATTTTCTATCATGAAGAAGCCACTTATAGGACTTTTTGTAAGTTTTTTTTAAAAAAATCAGAAAATCACTAAAAATCAATGCATTGACTAATCTTCTTCAAAATCAATATACAGAGGCTATTCCCACAATCCATGGAAAGTGGGCTAAGGGAGCTTAGCCCGCTTTCTGAGGATCATGGGAACCACCGGGCTCGCAGGCAAGCTTGGTGCTCCCAAGGTAGCTAGCCCACCTACAGAACCATCCCCTTAAATAAGGTTAATGGAGCAAGTGCTCCATTAAACACATTTTGTTGTTCATGTGTCACCATGGTGCACAGCGACACATGAGTAGACCCCCAACTGTGAAGCTGCAAGCAGACTCCCGGGCTCGGGGGTCTCTCCAGGATGCCCTGTGTGCTCGCCCAGGGCATCCTGGAACTTCCAGGGGCCACACAGCCCCCGATCCCCGCAGTCCCTGCTCGCCCCACGACGGAGCTGGCAGCTGGCAATCAGGCTGCCCAGCTACGAGCGGCTGCTCATCTGTGGGGAGGGCAGTAAGCGAGCTCTCCCCGCAGACCCGGAAGAAGCTATTCTCATGGATCATGAGAAAAGCTTCACAGAGTCCTGCTAATCTGCCCTACTTCTATGCCCAATTTTAGAACTAAGCCAAGCCATTCCATAAATATAAGAGAGGGGCCTCTTTTCCCTTGGGGAACAATATGGGGCCCTCTAGGAGAGTGGGCACACAGATCTGTGTCCTCAGGTCCTTGCCTAACAGTGCCCCTGCCAGTGAGAGAGCCATTTGTTTGTTTGTTTGTTTAACAGATTTATATACCACCCAAAATGCACATCTCTAGGCAGTTTACAACAATACAATAAAAACAATAAATAAAAGGGTTAAAACATTACAATTTAATTTTTTTAAAAAAATGTCAAAACTATTCAGAACCATAACACCATTAAAACAACATACATTTTCATTAGTGACCCCCTGTCTTTGGAATGCCCTCCCTAGAAAGACCTGCCTGGCCTTCTGTCTTCCTTGTATGTGTTTAGGGGCCAGGCAAAATCCTTCCTCTTCCAGCAAGCTTTTAATTTGCAGTTACTGGTTTTCTTGACATCAGCTTACTGGCTCTTTTATTTATTTTAGGGTTGATTTTCTATTCTTGATCTTATTGTTTTAGATTTTGGGTTTAATGTTCTTTTTGTAAACCGTTTGAAGGACATTATCAGCTGTGTGGCATCTAGATACTATTTTGGAAAGCACTAGAAACAATGGACAGAGAACTGGAGTGCCTATGGGGAAGTGAGAAGCACCAGTAGACTTGGGGTGACCTGCAGATTCAACCGTTTCACACAACTCTAGAGAGAGAAATAATGGGGGGATGCCCCCATATTATTTAGTGGGACAAAATGTTTATGAGCTCACAGTTAAGCAGGTGGGCAGAGCTAATGGAAGTTAGTGGTGAGGTGAGGAGGAAGGCTTCAGCAAAAAGGATGGGAAATTTCTCAGCTGAACCCCTTCTGCTTCTGAGGTGGAAAACTGTCTAATAGTCTCCTGAAAATGCTGAAACCGTGTGGCTCTCACACCAGTCAGGTAACCCTATTCTGTTTCTGAAAGGGAAGGAATTCAACACAGTTAATCTCTTGGTATTCTGAAGAGCCCTGCTTCTTAACATTAACTCTTGAATCTTTAGGGCTGGATGAAAAGGAGCTAGGACTGAGCAGTTCCCCCCTCCCACAAAAAAACAGGGGAAAAATTAAGTGTACACATGAGTAAGAGTAGTTAGAGCAGGGATGCCTGACTTGTTGCTAACTTTTGTTTGTTTGTCCCCCGCACCACCACACACACACACAAACTAAGTTCAGCCACAGGTTCAGGCAACACATGTACACCAGGAACATAGTGCAATATTTTGTGGGCCCATATACTGGTTAAAATATAATAAATAAATAAAATTAAGAATACCTTTTCCTGCATTGGAGTTAATGCAAGTTATGGTAACTCTGCTAGGCTGTCCCTTGTTTCCACTGAGTGTCAATTCAGTACTAAAGACAGAACATGGATTTGAATGTAGGAGGCTGCCCAGATTCAAATTCTCACCCAACTGTGCTTATTGGGTGGCCTGGAGCAAGTTTCTGTCATAATAACCTGCTTCATAGTGTTGCTGTGAGAACAAGAAGAATGCACTTGGTTGGAAGAAGTGCTATATAATCATATCACATTGCCAGTGTTACTGGGAGGAAGTTTCACAATCTGGAGTAAAACCCACAATCACATACTCATTTAAGTAACGTGCTACTTTATGTTCTTGAAGACAAACTATTCTGGAAGAACGCAAAATAAAAATGGCTCCAAGAAACTAATTACACTCAGATTGTTGACTAGGAAATTCTGGTGGCCAAGAATACTCAAGCACGTGCAGACAAAATATCAAAACACTATTGCCGTATCCATAATTATTGTCATATGTTGACACGGAGAGATGAAGACAAAATCTGTAGTTTATTTTTAAGAAGAGGCTTATTTTTTGTACAGTTCAAGGTGTACAATATACACAATACTACATGGTTTGGAACAGGGTTTTACAGACTACCTTGTCCACATTCATGAAAATTAAGATCAGTGACAAATAAGATAGACTTTCTAACAGTTCCAAAACGTCATCTTCAGAACAAAGGCACAACCCAATTGGAATTCATGCCTATAGCTAGAATACTGGCACTGGGAATGGAAATCAGACTGCATAACAAAGGGGAAATTTATGTCTGCACGCAGAAGTTAATGTACTTCATTAAAAACACTTGACTTGAAAGGAAGCATAAGAAGCTCCAGGCTGGGGATAGATGCATTATTATGTGATTACCCAAAGTTTGTCACTACATTAAATCACCTGTTAAATCATGTCACCGATATAGGTAATGGTTCAAAATAAATGAAAAACTGGATCATAATTTCCAAATTCACAAATATGAAACAAAACTGAGAGGAGAAGCACACATTTTCCCAAGGCACTAAGCAAAACCTTAATAGGCACGAGAGGCTCAGAGGTTTCTCATTCTAGTTCTACATTACATGGTTCTTGAAACTTGTACAATGTGCTCCATAACCATTCTGAGCAATCCACCATCTGAAAATAGCTTAGGATATATCTTTAAAATGGTTTTTACTTGGGTTGAAGGACTGGATTGCTGGAGTTTGAATGATCTAGGTTATTACATTGGTTATGTAAAGCACATAGACTTAGGCCACATTCACACATATCGTGAAACCAGAGTTGAAGAGGCCAAAGGTAGCTAAACCTGTACATCCGAATGTAGGACATCCCTTCAAAACTCCAGTTTCCACTGGAGTGGAATATAGGGCATCCCTTCCAAAACTCCAGTGGAGAGTGACCCAAGGTACTGCTCTTCAAACTCCAGTTTGAACCCTGGAGTTGTAGTGAGTTTCGCCACCACAACCCAAGGTTAAATGCAGCCTGTGTTACATGCAAATGCTGAACTGCAGGCTGCGGTCCCTCAAACCAGAGTTGAGGGAGGAAGCTCCTCAAGCTGTGAGTGTTATGTGGGCTGTCCTTCATGAAAGAAAGAAACCCACACAGCCAGTTCCCCCTCCTCTTCAATTTTGCTGACTGCAGGCTCCCTGCTCTCTTTCTACATCCGAATTCGGACAAGAGAATGGGGTAGGGTCCAGTCCATTGGACACGTGGCTGTGTGTACATGAGAATATGGCCTTCGGCTGTTGTTACTCTCTCTCCATGGCGTAGTGGGGTGGATGGTGGCCTGGGTGCAAATTTTAAAGCACACTTCCACCCCCTTTGCTCTCTCTGCCTCCCCTTCTTTCCCCCCACCCCCAGCAACAGCACGGCAGAGGCATGCCCATGTTTCAGCCTGCTCCAGCCCCCACTGGCACTCCAGCCAGGTGTGTGGCTGGGTTTGGGAAGTGGCAGTGGGTGGCAGGAGCACTGTGCACAGTGCTGGGTGTAGGCAGCTGTGTGCCACCTGTTTGCTGGCTGCTTTGCTCCCCTGCTGCTACCTCCATGACTGTGGAGGCATGGCCATACTCCAGCCACAATTGGTGTTGAGAAGCGGCAGAGGGTGGTACATGTTGCTGGGGTTGGGCAGTGCCACTGCCATGGCAGGCAGTGGGATTTGATGAAGGAAAATTCCACTATCCCCTATCACCTAGTTGTATCACCTACATACAGTGAGGGAAATAAGTATTTGATCCCCTGCTGATTTTGTCCGTTTGCCCTCTGACACAGACATGACCAGGCTATAATTGGAATGGTAGGTTTATTGTAGCTGTGAGAGACAGAATAACAACAAACAAACCCTCAAAAGCCCAGTGCCCAAAAGTCAGCGATGGATTTGCATTGTAGTGAGGGAAATAAGTATTCGATCCCTTCACAAAAGATGTCTTTGTACTTGGTGGCAAAACCCTTGTTGGCAATCACAGAGGTCAGACGTTTCTTGTAGTTGGCCACCAGGTTTGCACACAGCCCAGGAGGGATGTTGTCCCACTCCTCTTTGCAGATCCTCTCCAAGTCAGAAAGGTTTTGAGGCTGATGTTTGGCAACCCGAACCTTCAGCTCCCTCCACAGATTTTCTATGGGATTAAGGTCTGGAGACTGGCTGGGCCACTCCAGGACATTCATGTGCTTCTTCTTGAGCCACTCCTTTGTTGCCTTGGCTGTGTGTTTTGGGTCATTGTCATGCTGGAATACCCATCCACGACCCATTCTTAATGACCTGGCTGAGGGAAGGAGGTGCTCACCCAAGATCTGACGGTACATGGTCCCGTCCATCATCCCTTCGATGCGGTGAAGGTGTCCTGTCCCCTTCGCAGAAAAACACCCCCAAAGCATAATGTGTCCACCTCCATGTTTGACAGTGGGGATGGTGTTCTTGGGCTCATAGGCAGCATTCCTCCTCCTCCACACACGGCGAGTTGAGTTGATGCCAAAGAGCTCGATTTTGGTCTCATCTGACCACAACACTTTCGCCCAGTTCTCCTCTGGATCATTCAGATGTGCATTGGCAAACTGCAGACGGGCCTGTACATGTGCTGCCTTGAGCAGGGGGACCTTGCAGGCACTGCAAGATTTCAGTCCTTCACGGCGTAGTGTGTTACCAATTGTTTTCTTGGTGACTATGGTTCCAGCTGCCCTGAGATCATTGACAAGTTCCCCGCACGTAGTTCTGGGCTGCTTTGTCACCATTCTCATGATCATTGCAACTCCATGAGGTGAGATCTTGCATGGAGCCCCAGACCGAGGGAGATTGACAGTTATTTTGTGTTTCTTCCATTTGCGAGTTATCGTGCCAGCTGTAGTCACCTTCTCACCAAGCTGCTTGGCGATAGTCTTGTAGCCCAGTCCAGCCTTGTGCAGGTCTACAACCTTGTCCCTGACATCCTTCAACAGCTCTTTGGTCTTGGGCATGGTGGTGAGTTTGGAAGCTGAGTGATTGCTTGCTTCTATGGACAGGTGTCTTTTATACAGGTACTGTAACAAGCTGGGATTAGGAGCACTCCCTTACAGAGGGTGTTCCTCATCTCAGCTCGTTACCTGCATATAGTGAAAAGACACCTGGGAGCCTGAAATCTTGCTGGTTGATAGGGGATCAAATACTTATTTCCCTCACTACAATGCAAATCCATCGCTGACTTTTGGGCACTGGGCTTTTGAGGGTTTGTTTGTTGTTATTCTGTCTCTCACAGCTACAATAAATCTACCATTCCAATTATAGCCTGGTCATTTCTGTGTCAGAGGGCAAATGGACAAAATCAGCAGGGGATCAAATACTTATTTCCCTCACTGTAAGCCCTAAAGGTCACACAAGTTTCTGCACTCTGTTGTTACAGGCCTCCTTTCCTGGAAACAATACTCTGCCCTGTCTGACTAGATATAAGCACCTGTTGACCATATCTTGCCCTGTTTGACTAGGCATAAGCACGGCTAAAGCTGATTGGTTCATTATTGCTGGTTTTTGCCTTGTAATTGGTTCACCAATGGCTAAGTGTTATTCTGCTTGTACAAGTATGATTGGTGTGAAACCTTGGCCTCTGATAGGATCTGTACTATAGCCTGTATGTAAACAGTATAAAAGACTCTTGCCAAAAGCCTGAGTGTCTTGGAAGAGAGACACCCAGCATGCCATGATCAATAAAAGCTTGAACTTGATGGATGGTGATCGCCTCTGCTCATTAAACAAACCCAGAATTCCTGGAATTTCTCCATCAGATTGGAGAGGCAAGTGAAGCAGCTCTTCTCAGGACCAGGTGGCTCTGGAAAGCTGGGCGGGGCAGGTTCTTCCGACCCATCTGCTCTATTGAAGCCACACCCCTGCTCTCTGTAGTTGTATAGATCTGCTTTGAAAAAGCAGAGATCTAACATGTTTTCATTAATGCCCATGAACTTGTGGAGTAAATAGTGGATGAGGCAAAAGTATATCAGTATCCACACTTATAGGTGATTCTTCCCATTCCTGTATTGCAATAGTTGCATAAATAATTGTTATTTTTTTTTTAGGAATTAGAGCAATTGCATGTAATCAAGTACATATGCACATATGTTTATATGCTACTTTCTTCATGTCATCATAGGTGCATCTGAACTCCAGGAGGAAGCTGCCACATGCCAAAACTGGCATTCAGAAAGCCACTATGCCATGCCTTCATTCAGTCCAATCTCTATAGATGGAATATAAGATTAAAATCTGTGTGAGTTTTTCTTTGCTCATGTGCACCCAGAAAATATTGAACTAACGGTTAACTGCCTGCACCTCTTTTCACAAGTACCATATGCCTAAAGATTTGCACAGTGTTCTCTCTACCCATAGTGTTGCTATAATGGAACCATCTGTCAATGACTTTGGGGTTCAAGCCAGCAAACATATAGTTTGAGGCTGGGACCTAGACTGGACCTAGACTATGTGTGCCCAGGCATAGAATGGGATAGAAGTATGCAACATCAGTCCCTGTGATGGATAGACAGCCACTGGATTAACCAATCCTTGTATAACTACTGGATGCCTGGCCATCTGCTGTGCCTGGTCAATAGGGCAATGTCTTCTACCTACTCTGCTTCAGTGTCATGTTCCAGCCATGGACCCCAGGGATTCTGAGCTGGAGAACATGCCCCTCAAGTCTCAGTGACAGCTATCCATGCACTCAGCCTGGCCTTGACATGAAAGAATAATGTCATGGTTTGTATTTAATACATCAGGGTGTTCACTGCATTTTCTACAGTATACACAAATATAGAGCCCAATGTAACATGTGTTCCTCCAAATGTCCCAGACAGTCAGACTGGCAACATATTTTTGCACTTTCTTCTTTCAAATAGTCTGTCAATATTTAATTCCTTCTCACATATCTGCATAATGTTGCCCTAAATACTGCTAAAGTGCTTCCAATTAAAATATATGGATTTGTGTTGTCACAGTAAGCGTGTCACTTGCAGTGGTGTCCAAAAAAAGATTGGAGTCAGCTTGTCTGGTCTAAACATCAGTTTAACTTTCTGACAATGATGGCTTCCATATGACATGGGAAAGGATGAGAATAAAATGGGGGAAATTAATTAACTGAATAATGCCATGCTCTTCTTCTAGCACTAGGGGAAGTGGAGGAGAAACCTCATTAGGAACCTAACCTTAACAACAACAACAACAACAACAACAAAACCCTAACAAGAAGATACAGACCACTAAAAGTGAATCAGAAAGGGTCCCAATGTGAAAGATCCATTTTTTGCTTCATCACTTTTTTCCCCAATGTGTTTTTAAATCACAGGAATATTCTGCAATAGAGGTGTGTTGACCGGCTTAAAATCAAGCTGGTTTGTACCCGAACTGGCTCAGTTCAAAGGCTCAACCTTGAACCGAAATGTATCTGGTTTGCCTCTAAACGGAGCCAAGCCAGCCAGGCCAGCTCCGGCCTGGTTCAAAGCCACTATTGCGCAGTAAGGGTTAAAAAGAGTTACTCACAGTGGCTGCAGGGAAGGCTGTGGTGGCTCCCCCAACCCCCACCAGACTCCTCATGAATCTTGAGGGCCTGTCTAGGACCAGTCCAGGCCTTGTTTGGCCCCATTCATTCATTCATTCATTCAATTTCTATACAGCCCTTCCAAAAATGGATCAGGGAGGTTTATTATTATTATTATTATTATTTCTTGTTTACACAGTCAGACAGGTGTTATTGACTGGTTTGTTTTATCCAGACATCGAGTCCTTCCCAAGGACCTGGGATGCCAGAATTTTATTGTCAATTGTTATAGATATTGTGGCAGAATATAGGCTGTTCCCAGTAAAGCTGCTTTTTGTAATTGGCTGATGGTGATTTCTGTGGCCCCTGTGGTGTTGAGGTGCTCTTCAAGGTCTTTTGGAACTGCACCCAGGGCGCCAATTACCACTGGGATTATTTTGGCCGCCTTCTGCCACAGCCTTTCAATTTCAATTTGTAGATCTTTGTATTTGGTGATTTTTTCTATTTCTTTTTCTTCTATTCTTCTATGCCCCTGGTATTGCTATGTCGATTATTTTGACTTGTTTTTGTTTCTCCTCGACTACAGTTATATCTGGTGTATTGTGTGGCAGATGTTTGTCTGTTTGTAGTCGGAAGTCCCATAATATTTTTACATCTTCATTTTCTTCAATTTTTTCAGTGTTATGGTCCCACCAATTTTTAGCTACAGGTAACTTGTATTTTTTGCAGATGTTCCAGTGTATCATCCCTGCTACTTTGTCATGTCTTTGTTTGTAGTCAGTCTGTGTGATCTTTTTACAACAGCTGATTAGGTGGTCCACAGTTTCATCTGCTTCTTTACAAAGGCGGCACTTGCTGTTTGTTGTTGACTTTTCAACTTTTGCTCTTATTGCATTTGTTCTTAGTGCCTGTTCTTGCGCAGCCAGTATTAAACCCTCTGTTTCTTTCTTCAAGTTGCCATTCTTAAGCCATTGCCAGGTCTTGCTGATGTCTGACTGGGACTTTCCATACAATTTCAGATCGTCCATGTACAGCAGATGGTTGAGTTTACTTGATGTTTTAGATGTTTGGTATCCGAGGCCTGTTTTGTTTAGTATTTGTGAAAGTGGGGTCATGGTGATTACAAACAACAGAGGGGATATTAAGTCCCCTTGGAAAATGCCTCTTCTAATGCTAACCTGTCCAAGTGTCTCGCCATTGATTGTTAACTGTGTACTAGGGATGTGCACAAAACCGGTTTGCCCGGTTCGGTTCGGATCTGAACCGGGTCCGAAACGGACCGGGGTGGTTTGGTTTTGGTTTTGTCCGAACCACCCCCCGGTCCGGATCCGAACCGGTTTGGATCTGAACCGAACTGGTTCAGATCTCAAAAAAATACCTGGTTTTAAAGGGGACCTTGTGTTCTACCTGCCACCCAAATTTCAAGTCAATTGGACCTTCCTCTGATGTTTTACAATTTTTTTAAAAAAATTCAAATTTTGCCCATAACTCCCTATGTGGAGCACTTAGGGGCAAAAACTGGGGTGGGTGGTAGCCACCCATGGGTGTCCTCCGCCCCAACAATCCCAAGGCAATTGGTTGCTCCTAGTATTATTGGTGAATTGGGGGGGGGATTTCCCATTGGCTAGAATGGGGGTTTTGGGCTGCCCCAGACCCACCTCTGTGGGGCGGCAGCACCCCCAAAGTGGGTCCGGGGCCATGGCAAAAATGGCCTCAGTCCCTCCCATCAATCCCCAGAGAGATAGGAGTGATGGTTTTTTAATTAAGATTTTCTAAGGCATTAAATAATATCTAATTGGAAACAATAAAATGTGTGTCAGTGGGTGAAAGGTAAAGCCACATAGAGAGACAGTTATTTAATGCCTAGGAAATCCTAATTAAAAATCCCATCACTCCTATCTCTCCGGGGATTGCCGGGAGGGACTGAGGCCATTTTTGCCATGGCCCCCCAGACCCACTTTGGGGGTGCTGCCACCCCACGGAGGCGGGTCCGAGGCTGCCCCCCCCCAAAAAACCCCAATCTAGCCAATGGGATTTTTTCTCTTCTTTTCAAGAAATCCACCAACAATGCTAGGGGCAACCCAACAACTGCCAGCTTTTTTGCCCCTCTCTCTGGGCGCCCTAACACGTAACACCCAGTCAGTCCGCCTTAATGCCTACCTACTACCACCTATCCAAGCAACTAAGATGACACTCAGAGAGACAACACCAACTCTCTGATCTAACAAAAAGGCCACTGCTGTTGCTGCCTGCCAGCACAGCAGCAGCAGTGGAGCAGCACACTAAGCACAACAGCACACACAGAGAGAAGAAGCAGGAGGTGGAGCAGCAGAGCAGCAGACCTGCTGCTCTGCATGATGGGTGATGTGATGCCCAAAGAAACCACCGCCTCACTCAGTGCCTGCCACTGACTAGGCCCGACAGACAGAAGCCAGCCAACCTGCTCTGCTCTGCTCTGCTGCTCCCCATGGATGATGCACACACATCTGCATCCAAACTAGACCAAGTGCGCAGAGTCAGCACAGGGCAGCAGCCACCAGCCCAGTAACAACTACTACTACTGCTACCACCACAACCAGTGTTGCTGCTACACTAACATTTCCAGTCCAGTCACGAGTGCCACAGCCTGAGCCTAGCACACAGCCAACAGCTGCTGCCAGTCAGTGCCTAGCAAGCCAAGCCAACATGAGGAGAGAGCTAAGTAAACGGCGCACGCACACCAACCCATCACGACGCAACTGCAAGGGGAGAGGGCACAATTAGAGGCAGGAGGAGGAGGCGAGGCAATCCTAGCACAGATTTGAAAGTTTAAAATCCACCAGGACAGCTTCTTATTTCTACCACCAGCTGTAGTGTCTAGTTAGTGAGTGCTGTGCAGCTGAGCTGAGCTGAGCTGCGTGTGAGGCTGATAGTATTTAGTTTAGTTTCAGCAGACTGAGCATTGAGCATGGGCAATGGCACTGGGAAGCAACACAACACAACACTCACCTGCTGCTGCTGGTTAGAAGTTGCCTCTTCTCGTCTTTTCACCTCTTCTTCGTGTGTGTGTGTGTGCAGTGAGTGCATGCCTTTTGCCTTGCTGGAAAGAAATGCTTCTCTGGTCCACCACCACATATTTGCTCAAGGACACAGAGAGGCCCAAGGCAGGTGGTGGCACCAGTGTGAGTGCATGTGTGCTGGTGGTGTTTGCCACCACAGGTGTTTTGTGTGTGTATGTGTGCGCTGCTAGCTAGGAGGGGGGAGGGAGGGAGGGAAGGGGGGAGGAAAGGGGAGGGGGAGAGGGATGTAGCAGAGGGGATTGAAGGGGGAGGAGGGTCCGGCTCAGAGTTGGTCAGCCACATATTATGCACACACGTGATCACGTGTGTGCTTCGGTGGGAGAGACCAGATTCTCATCATCTGCCAGACCGGGGTTTGGGGGTAGGTGAGGTGGTGGTGGGCTGGAAGGGAGGATGGAGGGTGGTGAAGAGGAAGGGGGGAGGATAAGGGGAGGGATGGAGGGAGGCATGGGGGGGGAAGGAAGCAGAGGGGGGGGAGGGGAAAAAACATGTAGACACAGACACACAGCGCACAGACACAGAAGACAGCACACTACACAGAAAGCATCCACACACAGAGACAGTGCTAGGCATCCATTCACACAGACAGGCAGACACACAACAGGAAGAGACAGACTGAGCCTGCAACACACACACACACACACACACACACACACACACCCATTCCCCCCCCTGCATAGTTATCAATCAATATGTTGTGTTGGCAGCCAGTTCATTGCTATTCTGATGGTTTTTGTTTTTTTGCCATCAGCCAACATCAACAGTTACCACAATCAAGATGAACATAAGATGATAATAATTCATTCGTTTCATTATAAAAAACCATCAAATTATTTTCTCCATGTAAACCAAGCCCCCCACACATGATTTCTGGTAACATTTTCAATAGAATCAATTCATTTAGCATTCATCATTTTGTTCTCCCTTTGTTAACTTTTTTTTCTCTTCTGCATAATTTTGAGGGTTGATTTTAACATGGGGTTTTAAAGAAAAAATATTTACATGTTTATTTACATACAAGTATTTACATATTTACACTGCATTTTAGAACTTATACCTGCCGCTGCCACTGAGTCTAGTACTATTTGGGCTGTGCTACTTTTGGGGTGTGGGCCGTGCCCACGCCAGGTCCCCAAATGCTGACAGGTGGAGAGATAAGGGCCTGTGCTGCTGGTCAGCATTGGGTTTCTTTTTAGGTGGGCGTGGGCATTGTAAAAGTTTCTCCAGTCGCAGCACTACAACTACTACTACCAACCACTGCATCTCTGTGTGGGCACACTACACACTGCGACTGGCTGGCACGGCTCAGCATCTGGCACGTCAGCTCAGCTAGAGGTGGAAGGGGGGAGGGTAGGGAGAAGCACAGAGGTCGAGCCAGGCAGGTGACCAACCATAGGACAACCCACGGTAATCACTCGCCCGGCTCAAACTCCAGCTTGGGGTAGCCCAACAGGGGGAGGTTCACCTTAAGGAAGACCAGCTGCTCCACCAGACCAGGGTCCAAGCGTGAGCGAGCGGATGTCACCACGTCCCTGGCACATGAAAACACCTGCTCGATTTGGACACTGGTTGGGGGCAGGAGAGGAGGCGAACAGCCACCACTGCCAGGTCCGGCCAGACTTGGCGGCGGCTCGCCCAGAACTGTGCGCAGTCCATGCCGTCTTCCTCCACAGGCTCCTCCAAGTACTGCGCAACGCATTGCTCAGCACTGGAGGGGGGCCTGGCAGGTCGAGCCTCCCGCATACCAGGCATGGCGCCATAGCAGAACCGCTAAAACCACTGGGCGGATTTCGAGTCGGGAGCAAATGGCTGCTGCAATGGCGCTGCCTGGGATGCCGCGCTGCTGGACTGGGAAGAGGGAGGGGAAGGGGAAGCTGACGCCGGCTGGCCACCCATGCTGCTGCTGGGTGCGGGTTGGGCGGTGGGGGCTGCCCCCGCACCACTACCAACATCCTGGTCTCTGCGGGCCCTAGCGGCCTCCTCCTCCCTAACCTTCTCGACCAGGATGCCCTTCCACCTGGGCAATTCGTTGGCACTCACAGCATTGCCCTTGAGGGCTGGGTGACAGAGACAAGCGAGAACATACTCCTCCCTGTCTCCCAGCGCACCAACGAGCCGCCTGTCAACCCCAGACTTCAGCCTCCCAGCCAGAGCATGACCCTCTGGCGTGGTCAGAGAAATCTGGAGTCCACCCATCAGCTTCTCGAGACCAACAGCTGTGGGCAGCGCCTGGCTCAAGGGAGTGGTATCGCCACACAAGCCCTTCGTGGCAAGCTGGAAGGGCTCAAGTGCCAACACCGCCTCGGACATCTGCTTCCACTCTGTGTTCGAGAGGTCACAGATGTCCAAGGACTCATCCCTCGCCAGGGCAACAAGGGCTATCTCCTGCTCCAACAGGCGCTGGAACAGGAGGAAGGTGGAGTTCCACCGCGTCTCAACATCCGAAGGGAAGAGATGGCGAGGAAGCCCAAGGTCATCCTGCTTGTGGCGAAGCAGTCACCTGGACTTCTCACTGCGGTGGAAGTGGGCGGCCAGCTTGCGAGACTTCTCGACAAGCATGGCCGTGGCAGCAACAGCACCTTGGGGGGGGGGCCCTTCTCCTGCAACGCCTTCAGCTCCTTAAGGCCAAGGGCATCCCTGACGGTCAGATGGAGCGTGTGTGCCATACACCGTATGTTCACACAGCCCATGACCGACTCGACAGCGGCAGTAACGTTTGATCAATTGTTGGTGACAATGACTCCCCTAGAGAGGTGTGGAAACCCGCCAATCCACTCCTCTATCTGGCGGTCAAGTACGGCCACCACCTCCTCCTTGGTGTGCCTCGTGTCCATCGTCTCCACATGCAGGACGGCCCACCTGTGCCGTAGAGCATCGGGAGCCGCACAGGACCCAGAAGCATCGCCCGAGGAGGTCCCCTCACTCTCCGGTCCCCACCAGTGGGCAGTGAGGGCCAGGAAAGCAGCGTGCATCCCAATGACACTGGTCCATAGGTCAGTCGTGAAATGCACGCTGGTGCCAGCCGGAGCTGCACACAGCTCAGCCGACACGAGCTCCCTGCACTTGCGGTACAGGGAGGGGACCACATTCCAGCTGAGCGTGGTCCTTGAGGGGATGACATATTCGGGCACCAGGTATTGGAGAATCTGGTGGAAGCCGTTGTTCTCGACCACCTGAAAAGGTTGGTCATCGGTGGAAATCATCTCCCCTATGAGGCGGGTGAGGTGATGATGGTCCACGCGAACAATACGCTGATTGCCCGAGGACTGCGTCCACCGCTGGACTGGCAGTGTACCCTGCCTTTTGGCTGGCACACTGCCGCTGCCCGCCCTAGTGGCAGATGCACAAGGCACACTAGCGCTGCCAGCCTGTCCCTTGAGACCTGGGTGGTGATGCTCTATGTGTCTCCACATAGGCATCGTACCCAGGTGCCCAGGGTCCTTGCCACGGCTGACCTGCATCCTGCAGTGGACACAGCGGGCGTGGAATGGGGCATCTTGAGGGACCTCAAAATGTGCCCATACACCACTGCCCTTGGCCTCCTGCGCCCTGGGCGCTGTCCTAGGCCGTTTCTCGCAGGGTGGCTGCAGTCCTGGGGGGGCTGGCCGCCGCTGCCTGCCCACTGCCGCCACCCAACCCGCCCCTTCCGCCCTCCACACCAGAGGAAGGGCCCGGCTCAACTGGCATCGGAGAGACAGGCCTCTCCACCACCACCTTGCCAGACCGCTCCCCAGCAGAGTGTCGGGCTTCACAAGGGGGGGGGGGCACTGAGCGGCGAAAGGGCTGGGGGAAGGGGCCCCAGAGGGAGGGAGAACCTGGCTGCACGGTCCTCACCGCCCTCTACCTGCTCTTCCACATCCTCAGTCTCCTCCACCACAACAACTGGCGGTACCCCAGCAGCACCTGGTGCCGCCGAGGAGGGACCTGCCACAGCCCTAATGACGCCTCTGCTGTGATTGCTGGCAGCAGGCGGCATGGGGACATTGATCCTGTGGACCAAACTTGGAGCCAGGGCGAAGATTTGCCCAATGGGGAGGAGCGGGGTGTCCTCAGGCTCCCCGCATCCTCTCCCTCTCCATGCCACAGGCGCACCCTGCACCTGGCCTCTCCCACGTCCTCTGCCTGGCAAGCTGGCAGAAGGCCTGGCTGGAACACGGCGATCGCCTTTGCCAGGCATCCTAGTTGTTATCTAGGAGGAGGGAGGGAGACTTTAAGAGTAAGGCCAGAAAGGGGCAAAAAAATAATTTGGAGGGGGTTGGAAGGGGCAAAAAAATCCCAATCGATTGGGAGCCGGCGGCGGGGAAGTATGTTTTGAAAAAGTAAGCCAATTAGGGGGGAAAGGAAGACTTTTTGATACGGGGGGGGGGGAGCCAATTGAAGTGAGGGGGAGGGTGACCTTTTAAAATTTGGGTGTCAAGCCAATTGGGGGGAGATGGGGCTGGGAGGTTTTTTTTAAATTGGGGATTAAAGGGTGGACCCCTGGTGTGGGTGGCACAGGCAGTTGGGTGGAGTAGTGTGGTGTGGGTGGCAGGTCTTTTTATTATTTTTGGGGAGAATGGATGGGGGGAGGGCACAGCACCTACCGGGGGGGGGAGGGACGCAGTCAAAGCTTGGGAACCTGCAGATCAAAGGAGGAAACCCTTATTTAGTGAATTGAAACACAGTGTGGTATGGTTCTGGGGGGTGGGGGGAGGTGGGGGAGTATCATGAACCTCAATGCAGCCTATTTAGTGACTTTAAATTTCACACAACCCAAACCAGAACCCAGTCGCACTTTCACAGAACCCACCACCACTGTGACTCTGCCCGCCCAATCCCATGGCAAGCAAGCAGGGCATCAAACACTTGGCAGCATGGAACATCATCATCGTATATCTTTCAAAGATTACTAGAATGGCCCCAGGAAGAAATTAGGAAACGCTTCTTTGGCGAACTGATGATAATTGATGAACAAAGCCAGCCTATCTGGAACTTTCACTGACACAGAACCCAAATTGCACTTCCCAAAACCCAACTGCACTTTCACAGAGAGAGAGAACCCAACCCACCCACGCACTCTGTCTGCTGCCCAAGGCAAGAGCAAGCAGGGCATCAAACACTTGGCAGCATGGAAGGAACATCATCATCTATCTTCCAAACATAATGACCTGGGGACGGTGTGGTGGTGTGTTGGGGAACCTGTTAAAAAACCACCTCAGCATGCAATGCAACAACATACAGCAGTAATTTCTTCATCAAGCAAGACACAAGTCACAACAGTACATCTCCAAGTGTCCCTCCCCACACACAACCCAAATGCATTTCAAAATAGGGGTATCCCTATTTAAAACCGCCAACTAGGGAGAGAAAGGGGGCAACAAAAGGTGCACAATTGCACACGCACTAACCCCTCTTCTTCCAGTCCTTCTCCTGCCGCTCACTGCTGGTCATGGATGCACCGCCGCCAGCCAGCCACCCCTGGGCTGGGACACAACAGGGCGGCTGCACGAGGCACAGGCAGCCGGGGTAGGTCAACGATGGAGGAGCAGAAGTGAGGAGACAGACAACACTATTTGTGTCGCTCACTCACCTCCAAGCAGAGACAAATGAAATGAACAAACAACTTTCAAAAGAAAAGAAAAAACCGATGGCAGGGAGCTCCAGGTGAGGTCGGAGGTAGGCTACTGTGTGGCTGCAGCTGTGGGAGGAAGAAGTGAAGGGATGAGGAGAGAGAGAGAGAGAAAGAAAGAAGAGAGAGGAGGAGCAGCACGGAGGGGGGGAGCTGTAATGTAGCAGCAGGGAGGGGGGAATCGGGTGGGGGGGAGGGCAGCAGCAGCAGCGGTCCCAAGAGGAGGGACCAGAGGGTGTTTGGGGGGGTGGAGTGTGTTGCAAGGGGTCTGGGGTATGTAACAGAGAGTCAGGGGCAAGAAGAGGGGAAGTCCAGAGGGTGTTTTGGGCGTGGAGTGTGTTGCAAGGGGTCTGGGGTATGTAACAGGGAGTCAGGGGGGCAAGAAGAGGAGAGACCAGAGGGTGTTTGGGGGGGTGGAGTGTGTTGCAGAGGGTCTGGGGTATGTAACAGGGAGTCAGGGGCAAGAAGAGGGGAAGTCTAGAGGGTGTTTTGGGGGGTGGGGTGTGTTGCAAGGGGTCTGGGGTATGTAACAGGGAGTCAGGGGAAAGAAGAGGGGAAGTCCAGAGGGTGTTTTGGGCGTGGAGTGTGTTGCAAGGGGTCTGGGGTATGTAACAGGGAGTCAGGGGAAAGAAGAGGGGAAGTCCAGAGGGTGTGTTTTTGGGGGGGGGGTTAGTGTGTCAAGGGGGCAGAATCTGGATGGGAGGGAGCAGGGCAGGAGTGGACGTGGTGGTGGGGGGGAGTGGGTTTCTGGATGGGAGGGAGGGGGGAAGCTAGGAGCAGGGCCACACAGAGGGGAACAATCAATGAATCAAACCAATGGCAATCAATATGCAAAGTCAAAAAAAGAAAACCTTGGACCAAACTGGGCAGAAAGTCTCGGGCGGGGGGAGGGGGGAGGAACCAATAACAACCAGCAGGGAGGAAGGGAGTGGGACTGGGACACACACAGCAAAACCAGAACCAAAAGAAGCTAATTTCACAACAAAATCCAAAGGAAGGCAGGACTCAACAGGCAGCAGCACCAGCGAGGATGGGGGAACAATCTGGATGGGAGGGAGGGGGGAAGCTAGGAGCAGGGCCACACAGAGGGGAACAAATTAACAATCAGAATCCAATGAATCAATTGCAACAATAATATAAACTAAATCCTCAGTCTGAACAAAACGAAACAGAACTCAGGCGGCCAGCAACAACACAGGCAATGGCACAAATTATTAATTAACAATCAAACCAAACAAAGCAGTAAATATATAAATTAACACAGAAGCAATAAACAATCAAATTGAATGAAAATCAAAAAGTGGAATAAAAACAAGACAAGCAAGGCACAAAACAGCAATAAATGAAAGCAATGCAGATGGGTGGGGGTAGGGGAGGGGAAGCCAAAACTTTTGGAGGAATGAGAGAGAGAGAGAGAGAGAGAGAGAGAGAGAGAGAGAGAGAGAGAGAGAAAGGGTAAAGGGAGGGAGGGGAAAGGAGGAGAGAACAGAAGAAAAAACAACAGGAAAAGTTGAGGGAAAAGTAAAGAAGGTAACTTTGGGGAGACAGACAGACACACACACACAGAGGGCAGATGGACAAAAGAAGGTGGCACACAACAACACACAGAGAGAGCAGAGACACACACTAATATAGGACACAGTCAGGGACTCACAGACACCAGCAGCAAAAGAGTAAGGGTCTCAGATAATGATCCCACAACTGCAGCCAAAGAGAAGTTTCTAGGCAAGAGGCTTGGGTTTATATAGCAGGTTTGAAATTCCCTCCTTTGGGAGCCCCCACCTTTGCACTCCCCCCACGGCCAACAGGGTGCCAGCTCTCAACAGTACAACAGCCAAGCAGCCTACCAGACCAAAGGACTCATTCTGGCCAATCAAAGGATCAATAGCACAGCCAATGCAATGCCTGAAAATAGCCTCACAAAATGGATGCCAGGAGCAAAAGTTTCAGAAAGGAGCCACAAAATGGAGGACACACTCTAAACTTAAAATAAAAACTCCAACCACTCAATAGAAGCTTATGGGACATCCGAACCAGTTTGGAAAATCCGAACCGGCCCGAATTCGGTTCGGATCCGGCCCGAAAGGGCCCAATTCAGTCCGGATGCGAACCGAACCGCACATCCCTACTGTGTACCCCACATGCTCATTGCTTTTTAAATAAATATCTGAATGTTTTTGCTGACACCAGTTGTTTCTAAACATTTTAGTATCCATGTGTGAGGCAATGAATCAAAGGCTTTATTGTAGTCAATCCATGCAACACTTAGATTGGTTTTTCTTCTCTTGCAATTTTCTAAAATCATTTTGTCAATCAGCAGCTGGTCTTTTGTGCCTCTGGTGTTCGGGAAATTTCCTTTCTGTTCAACTGGAAGCTGTTTGTTAGTTAATAAGTGTTGCATCACTTCATCTGCTATTATTCCAGTTAATAATTTGAACATGTTTAGCAGGCAGGTTATCGGTCTATAATTACTTGGAACTGCATCTTTTGCTGGGTCTTTCATGATGAGATGAGTTTTCCCAGTTGTTAGCCATTGTTCAATATCACCGCCTTGCAAAATGTGATTGAACTGTTTTGATAGTTGTTTATGAAGGCTTGTTAGGTGTTTAAGCCAAAAGCCATGCAGTTCATCGTCGCCTGGAGCAGTCCAATTTTTAATTTTCTTTGCTCTTTCACTTATTAATTCTGGTGTTATTATTAGATCTTGCATTTGTTGGTTACATTTTTTGACCTCTTTCATCCAGCCTGCTTTTTTATTATAATCTATTGGATTGTCCCATAATTTCCCCCAGAATTGCACTGTTTCTTCTTTATTTGGTGTTTCTTGCAGTTTCTCCTTCTATGCAGAGGCGTAACTAGGGAAAACGGCGCCCGGGGCAAGCACTGAAATGTCACCCCCCCACACCGTGCCCCCCGCCCCCCCAACATACTACATTATACTTAGGTTTTTCCTCACAAGCGCCCGCCGCCGCTGCCAAGCCAGGCCACTGACTGGCCGCCAGGTGCCAGCAAAGCAATGCGGGGGGGGCGCAGGTGGCGCTGAAGGGACTGCTTGTGGGGGAGGGGGCACCGACGCGCTCCCTTGACTGCTGCAGCACTGCTGCACTGAGCAGGAAACATTTGTATTAACAAAAATTTTAAAAAAATTAAAAAAAATTTGGTCATGACGGCGCCCCCCCATGTGACCAGAAAAGATGGCGCCCGGGGCACGTGCCCCCCCTGCCCCCCCTATAGTTACGCCTCTGCTTCTATGCTCTGGTAGAAACGTCTCTGATTCGACTGGAATTGGAGATTTCTATACTGCCCTTCCAAAAATGGCTCAGGGATGTTTATTATTATTATTATTTATTCATTTTCTCTACTGCCCTTCCAAAAATGGCTCAGAGAAGTTTACACAGAGAAATAACAAATAAATAAGATGGATCCCTGCCCTCAAAGGGCTCACATTCTAAAAAGAAATATAAGATAGACACCACCAACAGTCACTGGAGGTACTGTGCTGGAGGTGGATAGGGCCAGTAACCTTGACCTTCTTCAGCCCATTTCAGGCCCCATGGGGGCCATATGTTTGACCTCTGTGAATGCACACGGGCTATTTGCATGACGCGGGTGACCCAGCTATCCCAGTCAAATTGCTGCGGTTAAACCATATTTAACCAGAATCCATAACAAGGGTGGTTATCAATCCCAGTTAAATGCTATTTAACCACAGTGATTTGCTTGGAAAACCCACATTCTCACATCATGCTCCATGAGTGTACGTGGGGCTCGACAACTGTGGTTAACTCTTTAATCATGCTCACCATTATCGTTGGAACACAGCTTCTATTGAACTTTGTCTTGTTGGTTTTGGACAAACATTTGAGCCTGTCAGGATAATTTTGAACTATGAATAAAGTCGCATTCACAGAAAAGAGCTTACTGAAAGCAATAGGAATAACTTGTCTAGTTGATTTTAGGGGGACTTAAGCCAAGATCTACATTCTAGATCATGGGGAAAGTGTTCTCTTTCAAGGCACTCTGACTCTGAGAGACCCTCTCAGAGGAACTTGAGCATGCACTAGCCAAGACTCCCAGCCTCAAGGAAAGCCCCCTAGATCTGAAAGACCCTTAGCAGGCAAAGCTTGTAGCCTTCCTGAAGTCACCCTCTCAGACCTGGGGCCTCTCAGCAAGGCTCTTGCCCTGTCCCCAGAACTCCTTCCATAGCCCACAGGATCAGAGGCAATACTGGGCCAGGGCTAAACTCCAGTAATGAAATGCTTGGGCCCCCCCTCCCAATGAGCCAACTTAGGAAGAGGATGCCCATTCAGGCACATTGTTTGAATTGGAGCCAACCTGAGCTCCAGGAAGGAGTGGGGCTTCAGGCTCCTATATACGCCTCCCCCCACCTGCCCCAGTTTGAGATTTGAAGCCAGCCATTGCTGGTTCAACAGCTCCTCTCTTGCCTCCAGCTTGCTGCCTAGCTAGACCCAGATATAGTCATGGGCACTTTCACACTATTCCTGTACCCTTTTAAACAGGCTTCATTCATGTTTTATCTGGAGGGGGGGGCAATTGTTGAAACAGCTCCTTTTCAAGCAGTTTTACCAATGAGCAACATACAAAAAACATCAATACAAACAAGGAGTGCCTAAATATGAAATAAATGTGATGATCTGAATAAATACCAAACTATAACACACCAAATGGTTGGAAACGTCAATAAACAAAATTTCTAAACTCTGAACAATTTACTCACTTCAGAGATAACAGCAGGGAGGTTGTTAGATTAATTTGAAATGTGCTTTGAATGAACATGGCTAGAAAAAAACCATTCATTATATTATAAAAACCGATCACTTCTACCATGCCATTGATGGTAAAACTCCATGAGGAAACAATTCAGTTATTTGTCTTAACAAAATGTAACACATATTTGTTCTAAGGAACATGGGGATCAATCTGTAGCTGACTGTTGCTACTATAATTTATAGTTAAACCATAATCATAATATTACAGTGAGAGAAGAATGGGAAACAGAATTTCCTTACTGAGTGTAATACAATACATTTAATTATGGCAATGGGTTTGGTTCAGAAGTATTTAGAAAGTCATATTGTCCCATTGTTAAAGTATGTATCTATTATATGAAATATGCCCCAGTTATGCTTAAAATAGCAAGCCTAGGAATGCTTTTACCACCAGATACTCCAAGGTTAATTTTCTCAGACACCTGTGGTCCCAACTTTTATAAAGGAAATAGATTTGACCACCCCCAACTGTTGGTGGCACATCAAATGCAGGGGTGCACCTTTTAAATTAGGATCCAGACCTTGTTGCAGCCTATCAAGAAGCAATGGGACCTGCCAGGGGATGGTGGGGACACTGTTGGATCAGGAGAAAGGAGCTAAGTTTGGGCAGGCAGGGTTTGGGCAGGCAAGGTCAAACCAGACCATCAGGGACTTGAATGAGAATCAAAGCAAACACCACATTTGTAATGGGTTAACGTGAAGGGACAGAGCAAGGCAAAGAAGGAAAACCAAAACAGCCTGTTTCAAAGATATAAGAAAGATGAAACTCCAAATGCAAACCGTTGATCAGTCTCCCAGCATCCCTTTTCTGCTACTTCTTTTTTCGTGTGCTTCAGGGAGATAGCAGTCAACAAGAGTAATGACATTCATGTGATGTAACTTGAGCTTCCATTTCAAGATGGGTGCACCCGAGAGATCTGTTCCTGGTACTGAACATTTCCAATATGAGGAAGGCAAGAGCTGCATGTGCACATTAGCCACAATTCTTCAGTCCCCTACTTGAGAGCAGTGCTATAGAGAACAGTGGGAAATACTTGCCATTGACTATAGGGTCACCAGATAAAAGCACAGTGTGAGTAAAGTCTTACCTTAACAGTTTATACCAGATTTTTACATAGATAAGCGCACTGAGGTCATGCACACGACCAAAAATGCCATCGGGGGAGGGCTAGTGAGGAGGCAGACTCCTGCCTGCCTCCTCACACACGATCATCCTCCCCAGTTCACTTGATCGGTGCCACAGAGGTAAAGGAAGAATTCCTCCAGCATCTCTCAATACACACCAAGAACGTGGTGCATTCATCATTTATTTTTAAAAGATTTTTAAAACATCCAAATGGCATCTTCCAATTAAATCATAATTTTGGACCTTGGACCAGTCACGTGTTGTTGTTTTTTAGGTCTGGTTCAAGATCAAACTGGTCGAACTGGTTCTGCACTGGTTTGCCTTTTTAAAAAGGCAAACACAAATACGGAATCTAGAAACAGCAGCTCCATAAGAAAAGGAAACAAACTGCATAAGGCAACTGGCACTGCTCACATTATAGTACAGTTGTAGCAATGAAATCGTCATCATTTAAAGCATAGGCAAATACAATCATTTTAACCAGGTACCTGAAGCTCAACAGGACAGGGCCAGTTAAGCAACCCTAGGGAGCATGTTCTGCAACTGGTGGCTAACACAGTAACCACCACCCTGGCTGCCCTTAGAAAGCTTTTAAAGGATTTCCCCACCCCTTTGCTTGTAAATGGGAATCTTCACTGGATTCCCCTCGAACATAGCCCTCGAACTGGGTCAAACCTGTCCGGTTTGACCTTGGACCAGCCACTTTTTTTAGGTCTGGTTCAAGTTCAAACTGGTTGAACTGGTTCTGCACACCCCTAGTCACCACCTGCCTGACCTTCCAAAGGTGGAAGCCCCTGCAGAAGATCCTACAAAGTAGATAATAAAAGCTAGCAGATGCATATGGGAACAGACAACCCTTTAAAAATGGAAAAGTGATACGGCTCTTCTGTTTCAAATTTGTGATGACATTCTAAGCTGATAAAGAAGATTTTCAACCCGCTGCAATAAATATAAGTTCTATACAAAAATCCTTATGCAGTTTTGTGAAAGCACCACAGTTCTAACCTATATCACCTCTACAATTGTGCTCCTGAGGCTCATTTACAAACATATGGCAAATGATAGCAAATTATGTGGTGGTTTTATGATGCATACCAATGGGAGTTAAGCAAGTATACTCTAGGGGACACAATACGAAGAAATGTCACTGGAAAGTAAAGGCTAGTTCATGATCACTTATTACCGTATCAGCAGAGTTTTCACAGCATGTGAGGAGATTGCTAATAGGTAGAAACACAAGATGCAGCACAAATAAGCTACTGTGTTTTCAGTAGTAAATTATCTATCTATCTATCTATCTATCTATCTATCTATCTATCTATCTATCTATCTATCTATCTGTCTGTCTGTCTGTCTGTCTATCTAGTTTGTAGACTGCCCCAAACTTCCATATCCAGGCAGCTTACAACACAGAATGGATTAAAAATGAAAACCACAAAACCACAGTTCAGTTAAAAAGCTTGGGTGAAAAAATAAGTCTTTAGAGACTTTTTAAAAGGTATCAGAGATGGGGAGGCTCTTATTTCAGCAGGAAGCGCATTCCAGAGGCTTGGGACAGCAACAGAAAAGGCCCGTCCCTGTGTAACCACCAGACGAGCCAGTGGCAACTACAAATGAACATCTCCTGATTATCTCAATGGGTGGTGGGGCTCATGGTGAAGAGGACATTCTCTTAAACAACCAAGACCTAAGCTATTCTGGACTTTATGGTAAAATACAAGACCACACCTTGTATTTTCCCTAGAAAAGAGCCAGTGTAGCTCGTATAGGAGTAATATGGTATCTCCGAGATGACCCAGAGACCAACCTGGTTGCTGCATTCTGTACCAACTGCAGTTTCCAGACTATGTGCAAAGACAGCCCCACATACAGCACATTGCAGTAGTCAAGTATGGAGGTTACCAGCATATGTACTACTGTTCTGAGGTCATTTATCTCAAGAAACAGACACAGGTGGCAAATCAGCCAAAGCTGACAGAAAGCACCTCTGGCGACCGACTCAACCTAGGACACCAGAGAGAGGTTTGGATCCAGAAGCATACCAAGACTGCATATCTGTTCCTTCCTGGGAAATGTGACCCCAACCAGAACTGGCAGATCG
Source organism: Hemicordylus capensis (assembly GCF_027244095.1). Classification (NCBI taxonomy): domain Eukaryota; kingdom Metazoa; phylum Chordata; class Lepidosauria; order Squamata; family Cordylidae; genus Hemicordylus; species Hemicordylus capensis. The sequence continues at coordinate 89,095,940 of NC_069661.1, read as the reverse complement.
AAACTGTCTCCCGAGTTCCCATCCCATACAATAAGTACCTCCATCTTATCTGGATTCAGTCATAGTCAATGTTCCCTGTAACAGGGATTCACAGATGCTGTTGACTATGACTCCCAGAATCACCAGCTGCAATGGCTTTTGCTTGGGGATTATGGGAGTTGTAGTCAAGAACATCTGAGAATCTCTGTTAGAGGGAACAATGGTCTCAGATTGTTATCACTCATTGAGCCCATCACTGCCTTCAGGCAGGCATTTAGGGAGGCTCTGCCTTCTCCTGATGATGTTTACATAGAGAAATAGATTTGGGTATCATCAGATTACTGATAATAACCTGCACCAAATCTCCTGATGATCTCTCCCAGTGGTTTCATGTAGAGGTTAAAAAGCATTGGAAACTATATGGAGCCCTAGGGGACACCATATAAAAGTTCAGATTTTTAAGAGCAACAGTCTCCAAGGGAAACCATCTGGAATCTGCCAGAGAGGTAGGAGTGGAACCACTGCAAAGCAGTGCCTCTCATGCCCAACCCCCTCAGACACTCCAAAAGCATACCATAATTAGATTCAAGTTGATTTGAGTCTGTCTCCAATTGTATCCCAGTTGTCTACCTTGCCGCTTCAGCCCCTGTAGTTCTTCTGTACACCAAAGTGCCAATTTTGAAGCAGGTCAGGGAGGACACTTAGGAGCGATTATGTCCACTGCCCTGGTGAGTTGGTTGTTCCAATTCTCCACCAGAGTGTCGACAGGGTTACTGGCAGAGCCAACACTAAATCCTTTCAAGGCTTCTTGAAATCCTATTGGATACAATAACATTCTCAGGCAGAACCATCCTAGTAGGCCCCTCACCCCTGTGGAGGTGGGATGTGGTTGCAACCTTAACCAGATGGTGGTCTGTCCATGGCAATGGTGAAATCACAGGAATTCCCACCCACATAATACCACTCTGGTCAGAGTAAAAGACCAGATCAAGCGTGTGACCAGCAACATGAGACTGTCCCAAGGCTGCTTAGGATAGGCCTATAGTTGTCATGGCCATTTTGAATTCCTGAGCTGCTCTGGACAAATTGGTCCCAAAGTGAACATTGAAGCTCCCCGCCACCACAAGCCTGGAGGACTCCAATGCCAAGCTCGAGGCTAAGTCTGTCAGCTCAGTTAGGGATTTGGCTGGGCAGTGGGGTGATCAGTACACCAAAAGAAGTCCCAGTCTATTTCTGGTCCTCAAACTTAAGCACACACATATGATATGGTCAAACACTTTGTCAGGGATCCTGGTAAGGGAGATGTTCTTATAGACCACAGCCACACCACTTCACCTGCTCCTTATCAGAGTATTACATATTATTTATTTATTTATTCGATTTCTACACCGCCCATCCAAAAATGGCTCAGGGCGGTTTCCTGCAGAGTACCCTCCAGAGTACCCTGGAGGGAGAAGCTGGGACCAGACTGGCCTACCAGCCTCCCTCAATCAAGTCTCTGTTAGGCTTGTGCATTTTGATTCGGATACAAAACATTTTGTGCCCGAAAATGGCAATTTTGGAGGTTTTGTAACCAAAACAAAATCAAGAATTAAAAAACAGATATTTTTGTTTCCAAATCAAAATGACTGTGTTCTGGACAGAATGCTTTGGAAAAGCATTGAAATTGAAATTGACTTATCTGACTCTCCACGCTCCAGCTGAGGCACTGAGTAATTAGCAGAAGATAAGATGTGCAAAAAGCTTTTGAGCTTGAATGATTTAGTTAAGTATGTGTTGCATTCAGTGTGATTGAAATGCAAACTGACCTTGCAAAGGGATTTGGAAGACAGCATTTTGAGACAGAAATACCCAAATATCTTTGGGAGGTCAATGCAATTCCAAAGCTCTTGCTAAAAGCCATGATATAAATTGTGTGGAGAAGCTTTTCGAGAAGCTGGTTGGGAAAGTTCTGAAATTACACAGGTTTTTCTTTTCAAAGGTTTTGAAAGAATCTCTTGACTTGTTCAGGGCTCTTTTGAAGAGCTATTTTGTTTTTCTTCTGATTTTTATGAGTTATAGTGGTGTCTAAGTTTTGATGCCCAAGTTGAGCAGTCTAATGTAATTTAGTGGGACATGATGTCTAAGCCAGTGGTTCACAACTTTTGCCATTGCAGGGACAGGTCATCCAGATGGGACTACAGGAGACAAAAGGAGGGGGGTGGGGAATAACCCTGTTAATCTATTGACATCCCCAGGAATCTTAGTTGCTTCTCTCTTTCTTGTAACCATGATCCATGGTTTTGCACTTTGTTAAATACAGGGGCTATTCTCACGACCAACAAAAATCGGGCTAGCAGAGGCTAGCCCGATTTTTGTTGGTTCTGGAGCGGCTAACCTGCTCGAGAACACCTGGCAAAAAGGAGGTTTGCGGAGCGAGCGCTCCTGCAAACCTGCTTTTTGCGATCGTGAGTAGCCGCAGTACGCCTTCGCACCGCACCTACTCATGAGCAGACCCCCAGCTGGGAGGCTTAAAAGTAGCCTCCCGGCTCGGGGGTCTCCCCAGTATGCCCTGCGCACTCACGCAGGGCATACTGGGGCTTGCGGGGGCTGTGCAGCCCCCAGTCTCCCCCACCTCCTGCTGGCTCCGTCTCAGAGCCGGCCATTGTGTGGGCGGCCGATCTGGCCACCCAGGGCTACCTGCCTGCTCGTGAGCGGGGAGAGCGAGCTTAGCCAGCTCTTCCCGCTCACCAGACAAAACCAGGTCTCACTGATCATGAGTCCCAGTCCCCAGTGATGATAAATCTCAACAATTCTGAACAGTAGGCTGATTTGTTTGTGCTACGGCTCACTCCACTTCAGTTAATTGAACATTTGAAGCTGTTCCATAGTACCAAGGCAGTTCATTGGTCTATCCTACAATCTCAAATGACGCGTGGTCACTGTTCCATGGGGAGGGAGTGTTTTTATTGAAAGATTGCTTGAATCCACAAATGGGTTGTGCTGCTGTGCTAGTGCCACAGGGCACTTTTTTAACTGTGTCAAAAAATTAAGTGTCCTTGTTGTTCATCATTCTCTTCACTCTTTCAACTTGTTTATGTGGGGCTTCAGGGGCAAAACAGTGGGCTGGGTGGCAGTGCCCCAAGGGTGGTGCACTCAGATTACAAATAGGGCAAAGGGCTGATTTCTTAGGAATTTTTGAGTTTTACGCGTCTTTAAGATTTTTCCCCATAGGGAATAATGGAGGTTTCAGCAGCCCCATAACTCCACCTGGGGGGCACTGGGATGACCCAAAGCAAGTGGTGGTGTAGTGCACAGAACAAAAAAAGCCTGTACTTCATGGGTTGGCAACCCATGTGGGTGGTTGGCACCCTATTTGCACTACACCACCACTTGCTCTGGGCCACTCCAGTGCCCCTCAAGTGGAGTTATGGGACTGCAGGAACCTCCATTATATCCTATGAGGAAAATCTGAAAGTCACGTAACTTCATTAATTCTTTAAAAAACAGCCCTTTGCCAAATTCCTCTGAGAAAATAGTGGTAGCTTCCTTGTACCAACTGGGCACTATCACCAACCACATTCCACTCTGGGCCATGCCCTCCCCTCCACGTGAAGCTATATTTTTCCTGAAACCTCTATCATACCCTATGGGGGAAATCTGAAAGACGCGCAAACTTCAAAAATTCACCAAAAATCAGCAGTTTGCCCAATTCCTTTGAACTTCTTGTGGTAGCTTCCACTCATTGGGCACTATAACCCACACCCACTCTTTTGTCCATATGACCCATTTTTTAATCTAAATTAATTTGGATTCTGATTAATTCGGATACAAAACAAAACTGGGGTGATTCGGAATGCTTAATTTCAGACAAAATACAAAATGAGGTTGATTCGGATTTGGTGCAAATTGAAACAGAAAAAAATACAAAACATACAACCCTAGTCTCTGTGATACATACCAGGTCAGCCCCTTCATCCATAATCAGATCAGGGATGATTTCTGATTTATTCTGGACCAACCTGGCATTACAAAGGAGCAAGTGGTTGGTTTGCACTGCTCCCAAAGGTCAAAGAGCTGGCAGGACAGGCAGAAGGGGGGAAAGCAAGTAGATTTCTTTTTTCCCTTCCTCTGTAACAGCCTGCTGGCTTGCCAATGTTACTTCTTCTATTCACCACCACCACAGGAATGGCCGCTCCATAATCAGTTGATATGCCCCCTGTCTCCCCATCTCCAGTCAAACCCAGACACATTTTAAACCAATCTCACTCAAGACTTAAAATAACAGAAGCTAAAATATAAAATACTCACCCACCACTACCACACAACCAGATCATAAACACATGTAAGTTCCTGAGCCAGGGGGACTGGCTCTTGTGGTCCCCAAAGCGGGCAATCCCCATCAGTGGCAACTCCGCTGCCACAGGCAGAGTTCCTATATAGACCCAGAGTTGGCTAGTGGTGCACAGAAACTGCTGATTCATCCCGGGCCCCAGTCCTGCGCAATCTCCCCACAAAGCAACAGAAGCCACAGTAACAACAAGTCACCCCCAGGACAGGCAGCAGGCAATGGGCAGCAAGCGGGCAGCTATGAAGAATGAGTTGCAGAAAGATGTTGAAGCAGAATTATACTTACCTTCAGATTAATGCCATACTGCAGTACACTATAGTTTAGAGTAACTGACTAGCGAAATCTAAAAACAAGAAAACGTTCTAAGAAGGACAGCTAGTTAATCTTGTTCATAATTAAATGTTTTTAAAATAAAAAAAAATGTCAGCATAAGCCATGAAATGGAGGTGGGGAAGTGGGCCTAAGGCGAACTCATTGCCATGCTAGGCAGAACTGAACTGTGGGAAAGCAGGACAGAAAGAAGAGACATTTAAATGCACTACACTACTAAAATTGAATGGCAAAATTTCAAACATCAGTTTTAACTCATATAAGCCTGCATAATTATTTCTGCCCAATAATATTAAAGAACACATGTAGTGGACAGTGCTGCTGCTACTTACTAGAGATGTGGACAGAACTGGCTGGCCCGATTTGGTTCAAGGCCGGACCAGCCTCGAACCCAACTGGGTGGGTTCGGTCCAGCACCCCCCTCAACCCCCCCTCCATTTGGTCCAGTCGGGGGGTGGGGTTCATGAGCTTGACATTGTTTAATTTTTTTACCTTTACTCCCCTAGGGGGAGTACCTGGATGAAGTGGGGGGGGGGTCTGCGGAGGTTCCCCGTCCCCTCGCTGGCCTTCCTCATGTCCCTGTTTGCCCATTTGGTTGCTCTTTGGACTCTTTTCAGCCTTCGCCCAGCGGCCCAGCAGCTATTATGGAGGCCGCGCGCTGGCACACATGGCCTCTGTGTGGCCTGGGCCACCTCCAGGAACTCCCCCGAGGAGATAAATGGTGGGGTTTTGTTGTTGTTGTTTTACAATGTCAAGCTCGTGAACCTTCCAAATATCGGGGTGGGGTGTTCAGTCTGGGGTCGGACCGAACAGGGGGTGGTTTGGTTTGACACCAAACAGTCGAACCAAACCGGTTTGCACACCCCTACTACTTACTGTATATCTCTAAGGCCGGGTTCAGACATAACATGAAACTGGAAGTTGGCGGACCTGTGGTTTCAATTTTAAATTGTAAATTGCATCACAGATGTTCATCCAATCATGGTCCAGCAGGCTCCCTCCCTGCTTCCCGTCCACCGAGGCATATTCCAGCAAGCTCCATGGCCAGACTGTGGGCTAAACGTCAGCACAATAGTGGAGCGGCTGCAATTGGACATGATCTCAAAGGCGGTATGCCAAGTGTGATCAGAGCAGTCTGCCCATCCTCAGCATGGAAAAGGCATTTAAATCCCTTCAAATGCCATGCCATTCCAGTGCTGCTTCTGATGGCATCCCCCCAAAGAGCCCTGCACCCAAATAGTCCCGCACAAGCACGATTGGGGGGGGGGCACTATTTCCTTGTTACTCAGGGAAGTGAAGGAAACATGATGACTTCCCAGGAGGGTATATGTAAATGAGGGAAACGCTCATTCTTCAGCCTTATTTATGGATAGGGGAAACACTGGTTTCTGGGATGGACGTTTAAACCCTTGCAAAATTTCTGGGTTCAGTCTTGCATTGCACTATATGCAGATCTGCAGGCATAGGGAATCATGCGAGAGGAGACCCCTGATTTCCAGTGACCACAGGAGCGTGGGGTTGCCATTTCAGGGCACAAGCAAGGGTACACATGTCCACCTGGGTGGACAGGCTGGGGGGAGGGATATTTTGACAGCTACATGGTGGCAGTCATCAAGACAGGGAGAGCAATCACTCGGTTACCCATCCCTGGGGCTTTTCTCCATAGAGCAACCTTGCTCAATATAGAGCCTCAATTGCCTGACGCTCTCATGAGAGCATGGGAGAAGGGGTTGTTTTATCATTGTCCATTATTAGCAATAGCTAATCTATGCCCACACCTGGTTCCCCACAGGTAGTACTTCTCATGAGTTGTGAGGGAGGTGTCCCCATGGCCTGGCAATCTTTTGAGTGAGTGCAGTCCATTCCCAGGTCGGCATACAATGTCTTCACAGTAGTGGGCACCCTTTTTTAACAGGAGCACTACTGACCCTGGTGACTGACCCTATTTTCCTATCTTGTTGTGTTCCTAAGGTGGGGTGGGTGGGTGGCTAGAACAGTACTGTAGCTGGTTTCCAGAAAATGATCAGGTCTGTATAGGAGAACACTGTTCTTCTTCAGGTGGTTCCCGCCCCCCGGGGGGCGGGGGGGGGCAGGTTGAATCTTTTTAAGGACCTGGGACCATAAAGCAACCTTACTAATAGAGCAAGGACCATAGAGCAACCCCTGCTAACTTGGCAAAGAGGCACCATTTAATATGGTGATTCTCTTTATTTAGAGAGGGGGGGGGGACTGGCCTCCAGTGACTGTTGCTGGTGTCTATCTTATATTTCTTTTTAGATTGTGAGCCCTTCAAGGGAGCCATCTTATTTGTTTATTATTCTTCTGTGTAAACTGCCCTGAGCCATTTTTGGAAGGGCAATATAGAAATTGAATTATTTATTATTATTATTATTATTATTATTATTATTATTATTATTATTATTATTATTATTTTCTTGTTTACACAGTCAAACACGTGTTATTGACTGGTTTGTTTTATCCAGACATCGAGTCCTTCCCAAGGACCTGGGATGGCTGAATTTTATGGTCAATGTTGTTGCTGTTATAGATATTGTCGCAGAATATAGGCTGTTCCCAGTAAAGCTACTTTTTGTAATTGGCTGGTGGTTATTTCTATTATCATTATCATTAATAATAATAATAATAATAATAATAATAATAATAATAATAATAAATATCCTTAGCAAAACTTTGGTACACCTTTGTGGCTTTGTCATTGGATATTTGAAAGAAATAATACAAAAACAAAGCAAAACTAGTTGTCCTTTCAATCACAGAGGGGGGAAAAGAATCACAAATCCAATATCCAACACAGGGAATGTGAAGTATGCTAAGGGACTGATCTTCAGTAAACTAAATTCTGCAGTACTGAAGTGATAACCACAGAGAGAATTATTAGAAAAATACAATGCCTGCAAGGAAGAGCAGATTACAGGCATGATTGGCCATTATTTAAAGGTGAACTGAAAAACATAGTTAATTAGCATACTGTTGTCACAACATTCACTGCATGAGCTGAAGAGGATCTCAAAAGCAACACCATGCCATTTTCTTGTTGGAGCAAGTTCTCTGTTCCACAACCCAGCCTGGAGCTACTAGCCTATCATTTATTATTATTTCTTGTTTACACAGTCAGACAGGTGTTATTGACTGGTTTGTTTTATCCAGACATCGAGTCCTTCCCAAGGACCTGGGATGGCTGAATTTTGTTATCAATATTGTTCTTGTTATTATAGATATCGTCGCAGAATATAGGCTGTTCCGAGTAAAGCTGCTTTTTGTAATTGGCTGATGGTGATTTCTGTGGCCCCTATGGTGTTGAGGTGCTCTTCAAGTTGTTTTGGAATTGCACCTAGGGTGCCAATTACCACTGGGATTACTTTGGTCTTTTTCTGCCACAGCCTTTCAATTTCAATTTGTAGATCTTTGTATTTGGTGATTTTTTCTATTTCTTTTTCTTCTATTCTGCTATCCCCTGGTATTGCTATGTCGATTATTTTGACTTGTTTTACTTTCTTCTCGACTACAGTTATATCTGGTGTATTGTGTGGCAGATGTTTGTCTGTTTGGAGTCAGAAGTCCCATAATATTTTTGCATCTTCATTTTCTACAACTTTTTCAATTTTATGGTCCCACCAATTTTTGGCTACAGGTAGCCTGTATTTTTTTTGGGGGGGGGGCAGATGTTCGAGTGTATCATCCCCGCTACCTTGTCATGCCTTTGTTTGTAGTCAGTCTGTACGATATTTTTACAACAGCTGATTAGGTGGTCCACGGTTTCATCTGCTTCTTTACAAAGGCGGCACTTGCTGTTTGTTGTGGATTTTTCGACTTTTGCTCTTATTGCATTTCTTCTTAGTGCCTGTTCTTGTGCAGCCAGTATTAAACCCTATGTTTCTTTCTTCAAGTTGCCATTCTTAAGCCATTGCCAGGTCTTGGTGATGTCTGATTTTCCACTTATATTGTGCAAATATTGACCATGCAGTGGCTTATTTTTCCATTTTTTCTGCTTGATTCTTGACTTTTTCTTTCTTGTAGACCTGCTTTGTTTCATTGATGTTGAATAGTTTCTCATTATTGACCATTTTAAGTGCATCTTCTTTACTGTCCTTGATATATTCTTCAAGGCCTCTTTTCTCCTCCTCTACTATTTCATGGACTTGCAGCATTCCTCTTCTACCTGAGCTACGAGGGAGGTATAGCCTATCTACATCACTGCGGGGGTGCAGAGCATGATTGATGGTCATTATTTTCCTGGTCTTACGATCTAGCGTCTCTAGCTCTGCCTGGGTCCAGTCTATACTTCCTGCAGTGTATCTGATAACAGGTATAGCCCAGGTGTTTATGGATTGTATTGTGTTCCCGCCATTTAGTTTGGAGTTGAGGATTTTTCTAAATCTCCTGATCTATTCACTTCCAATTTTTATTTTAACTTCAGTGTGTGCGATGTTATCAGCCTGGAGAATGCCCAAGTATTTGTAAGGTTCTTTCTCTTCCAGATTCTTGATCTTGCTTCCATTGGGCAGTTCTATTCCTTCTGTTTTTCTTATTTTTACTCGTTTCATTATTAATGCATCACACTTGTCTAGTCCAAACTCCATTGCTATATCGCTACTGAACATATGGACAGTGTTTAGCAGCGATTCAATTTCTGACTGGGACTTTCCATACAACTTCAGATCGTCCATGTACAGCATCATTTTACATCATTTTACTTGATGTTTTAGATGTTTGGTATCAGAGGCCTGTTTTGTTTAGTATTTGTGAAAGTGGAGTCATGGCGATTACAAACAATAGAGGGGATAGTGAGTCCCCTTGGAAAACACTTCTTCTAATGCTAATCTGTCCAAGTTTCTCGCCATTGATTGTTAACTGTGTACTCCACATGCTCATTGCTTTTTAAATAAATATCTGAATGTTTTTGCCGACACCAGTTGTTTCCAAACATTTTAGCATCCATGTGTGAGGTTGAGTCGAAGGATTGACTTGTAGTCAATCCATGCAACTCTTAGATTTGTTTTTCTTCTCTTGCAATTTTCTAAAATCATTTTGTCAATCAGCAGCTGGTCTTTTGTGCCTCTACGACAATAATAGCCTAATGAATTATTTATTATTATTATTATTATTATTATTATTATTATTATTATTATTATTAATTCGATTTCCAAAAATGGTTCAGGGCGGTTTACACAGAGAAATAATAAATAATTAAATAAGATGGCTCCCGGTCCACAAAGGGCTCACATTCTAAAATGAAACATAAGACAGACACCAGCAACAGTCACCGGAGGTCCTGTGCTGGGTGTGGATAGGGCCAGTTACTCTCCCTCTGCTAAATAAAGGGAATCACCATGTTAAAAGGTGCCTCTTTACCCAGTTGCTCCAGCCCTGTTCTGTGCTGTGCTTCACTCTATGAATCCAGCTCACATATGTGCAGGCAAATACACTGGAGAAAATGGTGCCTGCCACCTTGGACTGGTGCATCTTAAGGAGCAGATGTCCACATGGTGGTGTAGTGCAAGTGCATTACTGTTCTATGTGCATGCATGCATACTATGCTACAAATGCAGCCACTTCTATTTAATGACTTTTTGTGAACAGTGGAGGCTCAGTGAGAGGAGTCAACCAACTCAGAAACTGGTCAGGAGCCCAAGGCAATCAGGTCCATGGCCAACCCCTGAGGCCCTGCCCTACCCTCTCCAGTGGCAGTGATGGTGTGCACTCCATTAACTCCATTCCTGCTTTCTCCAAACCTCATCCACATCCCTACTGAGAAGTCCACAGACAAGAGGTGAGGGCATGCCCTCTCTCCTGTTGTTGTTCCCCTGCAAGTAGTATTCAGAGGCATCTTGCCTCTGAGGCTGCAGCTGGCCTGTAGCCATAAGACTAGTAGCCATTGATAGACCTGTCCTCCATGAATTTGTCTAAGCCCTTTTTAAAGCCATAAAAGCTGGTGGCCAATACCACATCCCTTGGCAAAGAATTCCATAAATTAATTATAAGCTGTGTGAAAAAGTGCTTCCTCTTGTCAGTCCTAAATTTCCCAGCCTTCAATTTCATGGGATGACCCCTGGTTCTAATGTTGTGTGTGTGAGAGAGAAATTTATCTCTGTCCACACTCTCCATTCCATGCATAAGTTTATACACCTCAATCATGTCTCCCCTTAGTTGCTTCTTTTCCAAGGTAAAGAGCCCCAGGCACTATAGCCTAACCACATAAGGAAGGTGATCCAGGCCCCTGATCATGTTGGTTGTCCTGCACCTTTTCTAGTTCTATAATATCCTTCTTAAGATACGGTGACCAAAGCTTTACACAGTACTCCAGATGTGGCCACACCATAGATTTGTATAATATTAGCATCTTTATTTTCAATCCCCTTTCCAATGACTCCTAGCATGGAATTAGTCTTTTTCACAGCTGCCACGCACTGAGTCGACACTTTCAACAAGCTATCCACTGTGACTCTAAGATCTCTCTCCTCGTCAGTCACCGACAGCTCAGATCCCATCCATGTATATGTGAAGTTGGTATTTTTTGCCCCAATATGCATCAATTTACAATTGAATTGAACCACATTTGCCATTTTGTTGCCCTCTCCCCCAGTTTGGAGAGAACTCTTTGCAGCTCATCACAATCTGTTTTGGATTTCACTACCCTAAATAGTTTAGTGTCATCTGCAAATCTGGCCACTTGGCTGTTTAGCCCAACTTCTAGGTTGTTTATGAACAAGAGCACTGGTCCCAGTATCAATCCCTGGGGGACCTCACTGTACACTTCCCACCACTGTGAAAACTGTCCATTTATCCCTACCCTTTGTTTCCTGTCCTTCAGCCAGTTACCAATCCACACATGAACCTGTCCCCTTATCCCATGCCTGCTAAGTTTACTCAAGAGCCCTTGGTTGAGAACTTTGTCAAATGGTTTTGGAAGTCCAAGTATACTGTGTCAACTTGATCACCCTTACCCACATGCCTGTTGCCATTCTCAAAGAACTCCAAAACGTTAGTGAGGTAAGACCTGCCCTTGCAGAAGCCATGCTGGTTGTCCTTCAGGAAGGCCTTTTCTTCAATATCTTTAACAATTTTGTCCTTAAGTATGGTTTCCATTAATTTATGCAGCACCAAAGTTAAGCTGACCAGCCTATAATTTCCTGGATCCCCCCTGGAACCCTTTTTGAAAATTGGAATTACATTGGCTACTTTCCAGTCCTCTGGTACAGAGCCTGATTGTAGCGATAAGTTACATATTTTTGCTACGAGATCAGCAATACCACATTTGAGTTCCTTCAGAACACTTGGGTAGATACCATCTGGCCCTGGCAATTTAATTTTTAGTTTTTCAAGACAGCTTAGAATATCTTCCCTTGTCACCTCAAATTGGCTCCGTTCTTCAGCTGCTAAACATGAAAAGCTCAGTTCTGGAGAGGGTATATGGTCAGTATCCTCTGCTTTGAAGACAGATGCAAAGAACACATTCAGCTTCTCTGCAATCTCCTGATCCTCCTTAATAATCCCTTTCACACCCTCATCATCTAAGGAGCCGTCAACCACCACCCTGGCAGATTTTCTACTACTGATATATTTAAGAAGTTTTTGTTATTCCCCTTGACACTTCTAGCTATATGCTCCTCAAACCCTCTTTTTGCATCCCTTATTTCTTCTTCCATTTCCTTTGCCAGAGTTTATGTTCCTTTCTATTCTCTTCATTTGGGCAGGACTTCCATTTTCTGAAGGAAATCTTCTTCCCTTCCATAGCTTCCCTGACTCTACTTGTTAGCCACGCTGGCGTCCTACTGAACTTGGTGGTACCTTTGGTGAAGAAGTAGTTCTTGGTATATATTCCAACTGAGCTTCTATTATTGTGGTTTTAAATAAGTTCCATTCTTTCTGGAGTGATTTGACCCTCCTGACTTTCCCTTTCAACTTCCTTTTAACCTCATTTTTTAGAGGTTTCCTCTTCTGAAGTCCAACACATCTGTTATCTGTGTTGGACTTCCTGGATAATTCTCCAGTTGCATATATGCTGAATTGGATCACAGTATGGTCACGGCTACCCAATGGTTCTGCAACTCTGACATCTCGCACCAGGTTCTGGGCACCACTCGGGATTAAGTCCAAGGTCACCATCCCTCTGGTTGGTGCCACAACTAACTGTTCTAAGGAACAGCCATTTAGCATGTCTAGAAATCTGGCCTCTCTTTCATTACCTGAATGTGAATTTATCTGGTCTATATGTGGGTAGTTGAAGTCACCCATTATTACTGCCCTGTCTTTCTTTGATGCCTCTCTCATTTGGTTCTTCAACTCCAGGTCACTGTCAACGTTGTTATCTGGAAGGTGATTTCAATATCACCCCATACAAAATAATTCACCGGGTGGTATAAAATCTAAAAAAAGCAATTAAAACATTGACACAATTAAACCAATTTAAAAATACAGGGGAAAAACGCTAAAGCCTAAAGCTTTCAAAACTATAAACTAAAAGCCTGACTAAACAGGTATGCTTTCAGATACTTCTTTTAAAAATTCAGAAAAGGGGAGACTCTAATTTCATTAGGAAGCATATTCCAGAGTCCCAGGGCGACTCTAGAAAAGGCCCAGTTTCGAGTCAACACCAACTGAGCTGGTGGCAACCACAACTGGACCTCTTCAGATGATCTTAATAGGAAGCGGGGTTGATGAAGAAGAAGGCATTCTCTTAAATACCTTGGGCCTAAGCCATTTAGGGCTTTATAGGTAATGATCACCACTTTGTATTTCACCCTAAGCATATTGGCAGCCAGTGAAGTTCTTTTAAAATTTACGTAATATGATCTCTTTGGGAAATGCCAGAGAACAACCTGGTTGCTGCATTCTGTACTAACTGCAGTTTCTGAACTATGTACAAAGGCAGCCCAATGTAGAGCAGATTGTAGTAGTCAAGTCTGGATGTTACCAGCATATGCACCACTATTTTAAGGTTGTTTATCTAAAAATCCCCAGCCTTACCTCCTCGGCTAACAACCTATATTATAGTGACCAACTCAGGAGAATTGCTATCGCGTGTTTGTCTTCTCTCAAAATCTAGCCTCCCCTCTCACTTGCCAAACTTTGTGTAGCCAGCTGATTTTTCACCTGGTACCTAAAAACCAGCTGCATTGCATCAACTTGTTTTGCCTATCCCCTTCTTTTCTAACCAGTCTATTCCCCCGATACGCTGTTCCCCATGTCAATTAACTCCACACCTGTTTCAGCAATCATCCCCACATAGTATTGCCCTGCTAGCAGCTAGTTTAACAGCAAGACTCTCTAGGAGTCATGCCTCCCAAAACTCTATAGTTACCCCATTCATTTTAATGGTTAGTATTGAAAGCATCACTTTTCTGTGTTAATATTCATGCAAGCATATTTAGTCTCTCAAATTCCCCATGTTAATGATTTGGTTTGCTAGCATAACAATTAGATATTTATGTTATTGATTCCCCAAGTGAGATTGTGTATTCCAATCTATTCATTAAATGTTCATGTTGGGCCACAGCAGGCAGGGGAGGAGCAAGTCAGGAGCCACTTACTCCCAAGGCTAGACAAACCTGGCCCAAAGAATTCGGGCCTTGCCTGTTTATCCCTTTTGTGAGCAGCAGCATCCCGGTTGGGCACATGATGGCCACGGTGGCCTGATCAGAATGATGAGCAGGAACTCTGAGAGCCTTGGAGACACTCGTGTGGATGGCCCAAAATCTTGAGAGATTTCAGGATGGAATCTTGGGCCGATCCCACATCTCACAAGACTTGGCAAGCATGCAAGGGACTATTCAGAAGGGAGACTGCCAGTGGTGAGCGGCTGAACACCAAGGAGGGTCAGGACTAAATGAGCCCAATGACTTGGAAGGCTGGAGGCCAGAGTAGGGGACTAAGGTGGCAGAACCTCCTCTTTCTGGACACTCTGCAGTCAACTCCCCTGACCTTTCCAGAAGGAAAAGGTGTTGAGAGCCACCACTGGCAGAGGGTTGTCACAGTTCAATATTTTGCATTAGAAATGTGTTGTCCATTTGTATCATTCCCACATTTGCGCATGGGGTAGCTCTTGCTGCAAAGGTCCCAGTGCACACAAGTGTCTTGCCCTATGTGTCATAACACCAGGCAATCTGGAAAAAATAAAACAGTGCTACCGCTGAAGGAGGAGCATCTGCTGTTGCCCAGTACTCTTGCCAAGGCCAGGCCCATCACATCCTGGCACTGTTTCTGCATCCGTGTAATATGACAGCTCTTACATTTGCAATAACAGCAAAAGTGGGTTTGCTAGGCTGTTTAGTAGCTTTGCATCCCCCATTTTTGGCAACTGGCCAAAAATGTAACATACTGTGCCTGTTAAATTCTAGTGGCTGACAACCATAGCAAAAGTCATACACACAGATAAATCTCTGTGTGGTTTCAGCATGCAAAGTCCTAAAGGAAAGCTATTGTCTACTTTAAGTATGCGGGCTCAGTTCTGGTCGATAATAGCCAGGGGTAGCACAAGTTATAATAAAATGTTCTTGCCTTTCTAATTGCTTGCAAACCGTACTATAAATAAAGGTTTTGCTCTTTCTCCTGCGGAGTTGCTTTGCTAGAGGCTTCATTGTAAGTATGGCAGGCCCAGATAATGTAACAGTGCATTTGAAGGGGATCATCAAGAAAATAAGACAAAGGGCAAAAGCGTGCTGATGTTGTAGGACAGTGTGGATTATCTGCTCGTGCGGTTTAGGACATGCAAATAGAAGCTGTTGCTGCAAAGAGCCTGCTATAATTAGGTTTCATGCTGTTTTTAGAAGTTGCTTATTATACAGCTTTTAATAGTAGATAAAACCACAGCTTGAAACTGTTGGTTTGGATTTTCTGGTCATTTAATGTAAAAATTAGTATTTTCAAGTTCAGTGGTTTCTAAAATGTCATCATTTCTCTGCCAAGGAACTCAAGCTCCTTCTCTGACTGCTGGGTTTCTAAAAGCGTATTGTATGTCATAACCCAGAGTATTCTTCTTTTGCCTTATATGTGCTGGAGTTAGTACAAGTTTAAAGTTAGAAATAGGATGAATTTTGAAATCAAATTGTGGCCTCTAAGCCACAGCCAGTTTGCCACAGCTTTTCTATTTTATTTTATTTTAAAGCATTTATATCCTGCTTTCTGCTTATAAAGGATCCAAAGCTAGTAAAAAGAAAATAAAGATGTACGTACTTAACCAAATATAATAAAACTGTTTAAAATGGTATCGAAGCAGTGGAGACAGATAATAAAACAAACTAGTGGGAACATAATAAAAGAAAAGAAACACAATAAAACCCAAAGGCCTTCTGGAATAAAGTTTTTACTAGACAGTGAAACCCCAGAAGTGAGGGGAGCATCCTGGTTTCAGGGGAGCCTGTGACACCCTAAGGCTCATGGTGGGACTTACCTTGACAAATGATATGGGAAAGGAGAAGCAATGATAGAGTGACTCTGTGAAGAGCTGCTCTGCTACTACCTCATGAAGGCATAAGGTACGTAGGTGGTTCCAATGATTGGTAATAGGCTCTTCTGAGGGTCCTGAGTGCTCTATAGATGTTCATTGATGTCAACCTCTGAGGCTAGAAGAGCACTAAAGAGAGAATACTAAAGTCCGGAGCAAGATAGTGGGGAAATCCCTGACCCATATAGCTACCTGCCTAATTTCAAAAGTAGAAAGAATGGGTCCTTCATCTGAAGACCTAAGAGAGCAGGCAGATTCGTATTGGAAGAAGCAGTGCTTCAGATATCCTGGTTCCAGGCTGTTCATAAGTGTAATCAGAAAGGTACAAGTGGCATAGTACGCATACAAAGGGACCATAAGGATATATAACCAATATGCTCACACCAGGCCTTAAGCCTGCCCCAAGCCCTGATCCCTTAAAATTTCTTCTTAGATACCAGGAGCAGTACTGGACAACTTATGATCAAAGATAGTCCCTCCTACAGCATATCTGCTCCTGAGTAGTCCTTTCAGTCAATGGTTAATTTCTAAAAAGAGGAATGATGTAGTTATTCCAGTGTTTCTCAAATTCTATAAACTTGATCGCCCCTTTTAAGCGCATTCTTCCACTTAGCCCCCACTCACCCAAAGCACATCATCTATCTAATGGGTGGATGTTCAGAGATTCTTTGTGCAGCTGTGTCTCTCTGTAGGTGGTTTGCTGCTCTGTATAAGTAATTATAGGCTGAGCTGAAAAGATGTTAGAGGTTCTTTTAGCAGGAATCTCCTTCCCCTCAGTGTCCTCCCTCCCTCCCTCTCTCTTGTTCCTGCACAGATAACTCTGTGAGTTGTTCTAAGTATCCCAGTCTTTCTCTCATACACGTCTATGGGTACTATGATCAGCCCACATTATGAAGTCCTATCTATTATCCACTAATGGAGGAATGGGACTTGGCAAAAGTCAACAGAAGCATATTATTCAGTGTGGTCATACTTATTTCTTAGGGAATGCAAACTGCTAACCCTTGGTTCATATTAAGCCCCACTTACAAACTGACCAAGCAGCACTACCTCAAAAGGGGCCTATAAGCCCACAGCCTCTGCTTACACCATTTCTTTGTCCCTTTCTATTTAAGCCCTATTCAGATGTTAAACTAAAAGACACTGTACTGCCATACAGCATCGAAAGCAGGGTCAGAAGTCCCACCTCAGCCCCATCACTCACCTCACAGCCCACTGCTTGCAGTTACTGTGGCATTCATCTGATGAGGCAAATGCTGTATCTGTGATGGCAGGTGCTTCTGTGACTGGGAGACTGGGGTGCAATAACTGTGGGCCTAATAGGCTTAGGACTGTGGCTCCAGGAGCTGATAATCAAGAGAGGAGTTCCTTCCTCCAAACAGAACACAGAAGTGTGTGTGTGAAGTGGGAGGGGGGTGGTTGATTTCTGGCAGATTTCAGAGAAGAGAAAAATGTTTCTGAGAGGAGCCAGCATGTTTGTGATGAGGCCAGAAGCCTGTTACATTATTGTTGGTCTTTCATTATAATCCCTACTGATATAAGGAAAAGAGAATCTGTGTTATCAGTTATAAATAACAGATACTAAGTTTATTGCCTTTGGGTTAGCCTGCTCTGTATGTATGTCCCTACACATTTTCCTTTAGTTTACTTTGTAATCCTTAGGTAGTACCTAAATAAAAACCCAATGTGTATTTGAAAAACCCTGGCTTGTTTACTGAATGAGGAGATATAGATAGATAGATAGATAGATAGATAGATAGATAGATAGATAGATAGATAGATAGATAGATAGATATCCCACATGACCTGATAGCCTATTAAAAGGATGCTCCTTACCAGACCCAGATCCATGAGTAAAAGGACTGGCGGCAGCATAATTAACAGCCAGAAACCTGTCTCCCTCTGGTATTTCGCAAGTGTAAAAAGGACTTGTGTTTACCTATTTGATGGAGGGCTATGTCACAGAGACCCAACAGTTTCTAGTTTGTATCCCCTTTCTTCTGGAATCCCACTGAAGCAACAGTAAGCTTACCTGAAACCATAACCTGAGCTGATTCTCAGTCACACACCTTTGATAGCTTGGAGTTAACCTGTGCAGTTTGTTATCTCAGTCATGACTATGAGACATCCAGCCACACTTAGATTGAATAAATAGATTCCACCACAAAATGAATTTCAATATGAAATGAATAATGGGATGTGGAAATAAGAAAAATGTTCAGTGCACTCTGAAGCGAGGTGGTTGTAAAGGCTAAAGGGAGCCCTAGGAGCTGTTCCCCGGAAACCACAGGCTTCTGAGAAAAGATTGGCAGGGAACAGTTGCCAGTCCATTACTCTACTCTGATTTTTTTTCCCCACCGATGGGGGGATATTTCAGAGAGGCATTGAAAATGCATCATTCTATGAGTGATCTTATGACTTCAGGAAACACAAATACGGGAATTATTAGTAGCATTGTACCTGACCAAGGTATATGAACACTTCTGTGCATAAATAATTGTATACAAGAACAGAGGTAATTTTGGAGCCTGGACCTAAAGGCCTTTGGAGGCTCCCCTGCTCCCCTGCAAATTAAGCATCAACATGCTCTGCTGAGCGACCACACCATCTGGGATAGACTGAAGAGGATTGAGGGGGGCCCAGAGGCTGTGGAGGCCCTGGACTTCATCCCCAAAGTCCAGGGGTAAGAGCACCTCTGTAACAAGAATGTATCTGTACACACATACAAAATTTTTAATCCTTGCTCAATTCATGTGTGGGAGATGCTTCTTTCTACAGTCCTCTTGGGATGGAAGAACAAATTGATTAATTTGCAGAGATTTCTCTGGATGACCAGACAATCTCTCGGAACTCTGGGTTGGATTTGTGCCAAGGTCCTAAACTTTGTTGTACAGTGAAATACTTTGTTGTAATATGTCAGTGCTTGACAGTCTAATATCCTACAGTGGTATTCATGCTGTCAAGGGGGCCCTACCCACTTCACATTACTTATTGTAGGACAAGTGGAATAGTAACAGTACTGATGCACCTGAAGGTCCACAGCAAGGACCACACTTAGGAATGTGATTATTTATTTATGTATTTAAAATATTTCTACCCCACTCCTCAAGCACACTGCTGCTTGACATATCACAAAACAGTTTAAAACCAGATTGAAAAATGTCTCTTGGAAGAGGAATGTTTGAAACTCTATTTAAAACTCACTGGAGCGAGAGATTAGTCAACTTCATCCAAGAGGGCATTCCAAAGATGTGGGGTCACTACTGAAATGGCCTTGTCCCTGGTTCCTGTGAACCAGATTTGTATCAGCTGGGAAGCTGACACCAGGGCCTGTGAGGAAAAGCAAAGGACTCTGGAAGATTCATCTGGGCAAATGCAGTGTGACAGATATTTGAGTCCTAAGGTGTGAAGGGCTTTTAAAGTCAGAACCTACATACAGAGCTATGCATAATACATATTGGTGATCATTTATACAGAGTCTAAGCAAGTTGGAAACCTTGATGACATTGCATCACCTGGAGATCTCTAAGAGCCCATTTTGGATCCATTTCAGGGAGCAGCCAAATCCAGGACAGCATGGATTCTGGTCTAAATGTGGTAACTGGACTATCAAAATCTACATGGGAGAACCATGTGTATGAGGCTAATGCTATGGTTCCTTCCTGCTCCGGTATTGTCTTCTGTGGGAATCAAGCAATATTATGATTATTTATTATTATTCATTCATTCAATTTTTATACTGCCAATCCAAAAATGGCTCAGGGCGGTTTACACAGAGAAATAATAAATAAATAAGATGGCTCCTGTCTCCAAAGGGCTCACAATCTAAAAAGAAACATAAGATAGACACCAGCAACTGTCACTGGAGGTACTGTGCAGTGGGTGGATAGTGCCAATTACTCTCCCCGTGCTAAATAAAAGAGACTCACCACATTAAAAAGTGCCTCTTTGCCAAGTTAGCAGGGGAATGCCAAGTTAACAGGGGAGATATTAATGTGAGGGAGCATCATCGCTGGCCTCACTTACATGGTACCTCATCTAGATGTTACCAGTGTGGTGAGGAAAGAAGCTACAGGGATTTTCACAATGCTGTGGTAACACATGAATCATGCAGTCTATATCCATGCAGAAGAAAGAAAGAAATAAGATACAAAAGTTGTGGTTATCTTGGTTGAACAGACTCCAAGATATACTTTTTAAAGTATATATTTTTCTGTTTTGACAAGTTATTTAAAAATGTACAGAAACATTTTGCATCAGAAAAAGTTCTGATTAACAGAGTTAAACTAAACTAAACTAAATAGATTCATGTTAATCTTTAATTGTTGTCCTGACATTTCATTGCTCTAAGAAAAAGGTGATCCTTGGGCAGATTAAATTAATTGGATTAAATTTAATTTGCCTAATCCAAGGAGAAGATTATGGAAATGCCATGTCACTTTGACAATTTAACAAATGCTTTAAGGGGCAGAATAATCAGATGCATTTTATTTCTTCATTTATATTAGATATAATTAACATTGGTCACAATCCAGTGAAGAGTTGGCATACATGTTACTGAAATAAATGCTTTACTTGTTGCTAGATTGTTGCCATAGCATTAAGTTAAAGAAGGAAAAAGAGTGAGGGTGAATGAAGGAACTTGAGAGCTTGGTTTTTGTTTTTGTTTTGTTTGGGGGGTGTTTTTTGGTTTTGATTTTGGGTGTTTTTTTAAGTGGCTTCACAGAAAAAGTTAATGGATTTTGATATTTCAGTGGTGGCTTTACTGAAGAGAGTGCAGTAATACCATACTGAAATTTTAACAAAGGTTTATTTCCATCCTTCACTAGCATTTGATGGAAGTAAAGAATTGTAAAGGGGCAGATATTAAGTTTACAGAGACTAAGTTACTGAGCTGTGGATGAAATGTAACTCAGTGGCAGAGCATATACTTAGCATGTAGAAGGTTCAAGTCCTGACATATTGACTAGTGAAACACTTGTGTAATGAGCAAAGTTGCACTCGGGCAAGAAGACTGCATAGCTGGGCTAAAAATGGGGATTTGCAGAATTTTACTTTAATACTATAGTGCTCTTGTGCAAATGTTCTCTTTGAAACAAATGATGTGTGTGCAACAGGTTGTGAGCTGTTGCACAAACATGCTTGTGGTAGCACCATACTCATCTGGAATGCAAGAATTTAGCCCTAGCACAACGTCATTCCACAACCACTTCAAGAGGAGAGCTGGTCTTGTGGTAGCAAGCATGACTTGTCCCCTTAGCTAAGCAGTGTCCACTCTGGTTGCATATGAATGGGAGACTAGAAGTGTGAACACTGTAAGATATTCCCCTCAGGGGATGGAGCTGCTCTGGGAAGAACCGAAAATTTCAATTTCCCTCCCTGGCTTCCCCAATATAGGGCTGAGAGAGATTCCTACATGCAACCTTGGAGAAGCTTCTGCCAGTCTGTGAAGACAATACTGAGCTAGATAGACCAATGGTTTGACTCAGGTTATGGCAGCTTCCTATGTTCCTATTGGAGAAGATGTCAGCCACTATCTTGAAAACAGCCTGACCTGGGAAACTTCACAGCAAGTTTGCGCAGGCATGACCACCAGTCCTAGAAAGGATGGTCTTCCAGAGGGAATCAATGATGTAAATCCTACAGAGCCATTAAGTCAGTAATCTTTCCCAGTGCTGTCTTGGCAACTGGGAGAGCAGCAGAGAAGATAAATCAGGGAATGTGCTGCCATGGAACTGATGCATGCAGTCTTTTAACTGTGTGGTGATCTTGAAGAGGGCTGCAAGTCTTCCATGAAAGGGCAATCCAAAAGTCTTAAGCTAGTTCTGTTCAAGTCAATTGGTCCCTCAGTTTCGCCATCATTGCATATCCTAAGATCAGTATTTTTTCCTCTTATTTCTCTTTCTTCTAAGCTGCAAGTCCTACCAAAGATTCTCACAGACTACCCATATGCACGTAATTGGAATTGAAGTACATCTGAATGTGTGAAACCACAGTGCGGACCCAATAGTGACACAAGGTTTTCTTTCTGAGACTCTGATTTGAACCTTTGGTTTGTAGTGGGTTTTGCCACTACAACCTGTGCTTTGGCAGTGCCTGGGTTATGTCTGAACGCCACACCATAGTCCCACTCTGCTGCAACTGGAGTTGTGGGAGGAAGCTCCTCCCTTGCTCTGGCTGTGATTGGATGCTGGGGATGTCCTTCTGTCAAGGAAGAAGCCCACACAACCAGTTCCCCTTCATCTCTGCAGTCTCCATGACTGAAGAGAGCCTCCTGTCCATTATATTTGAATGCAGAAAGAAGAGTGGGAAGGAGGGAAGTGCAGAACTGTGGGTCCAATGGATTTGTGGTTCTGCGTTATGAGTTATTGAGGCTGTAGAGTGAATTCAGACACCATGCAGAAATATCATTTGTCTTGTTTTAACTGTGGCCCGTTGGCCTGTGTGAATCAACCCTGCTTTGCTTTGGAGCATTCAAAAAGCCCCATTCACCCTGGCCTCTTTAGACCCCACTTCAAGGGGGCCCACTTTGTTTTGAGCTGAACTGTTCATCTTTGCTTCAGTCCCCACCTCACCACCCCCACCACAAAACTACCTGCTAGGCCTGGCAGAGACCAGGAGAAAAGCTTCTATCCTTCCTCTTCACTCCCCACCATGAAGTGAGGTGAATCACCTTCCATGAACTGACTTTTGAAAGGACATGTTCTTTCTTTTCCCTATAGTATCCTAGAAATAACATGGGATAATAGCATGGGTGCTCCTGAGATAACAAACTGAGACTGAATCCAAATAAGATGGAGGTACTTATGGTGCAGAGTTGGAACTCAGGAGACAAGTGTGATCTGACTGTTCTGGGTGGGGGGTCACACTTTCCCAGAAGGTACAGGTATGTAGTCTGGGAGTGCTTCTGGATCCAAACCTCTCCCTGGTATCCCAGGCTAAGGTGGTGACCAGAGGTGCTTTCTATCAGCTTTGGCTGATATGCCAGCTGCGTTTGTTTCTTGAGATAAATGACCTCAAAACAATAGTACATGTGCTGGTAAGCTCCAGACTTGATGACTGCAATGCACTCCATATGGGGCTGACTTTGTATGTAATCTGGAAACTGCAGTTGGTGCACAATGTGGCAGCCAGGTTGGTCTTTGGGTCACCTTGAAGAGACCATATTACTCCTATACTTAAAGAACTACATTGGCTACCAATATGTTTCCAGGCAAAATACAAGGTGCTGGTTATGACCTATAAAGCCCTAAACAGCTTAGACCCTGGATATTCGAGAGAAAATATTCTGTGCCGTGAGTCTCACTGACCATTGAGATCATTCGGAGAGGTTTGTTTGCAGTTGCCAATGGCTCCTCTGGTGGCTACACAGGGATGGGCCTTCTCTGTTGCAGCCCCAAAACTCTGGAATGCACCCATTGCTAAAATCAGATCCTCCCCATCTCTGACCCCTTTTAAAAAGTCCTTAAAGAATTTTATTTCCTTCCAAGCTTTTTAACTGGACTGTGGTTTTAAATTGTTTAAAGGTTTTCAATTTTTTTTTGTCTTAATTTTTTTTATATGGCTGTAAATCGCCCAGAGACTGAAGTTTGGGGTGGTCTACAAATGTGATACATACATACATACATTTATAGATGCTATTCTCATGATGGGGGAAAGCCCAGCCCGGTTTTTCCCCATTGCGAAAACTAGCAGGCTCGTGGGCAAGGCCGGTGGGTCTCTGGCGACTAGCCCGCCAAAGTAGCCTTCCCCTTAGCCCAGGTTAGCAGGATGAGCGCTCCACTAACCTGGGTTTTTGGATCGTGTGCTGCTACAGCGTGGCTCCGCGCTATGGCAACACACAAGGAGAGCCTCGCTGGGAGTCTCTCCAGGATGCCCTGCACGCTCACGCGGGGCATCCTGGAACTTCCGGGGGCTGCGCGGCCCCTGATCCCCGTCGCCCCTATCGGCTCCTTGACAGAGCCAGCAGTCATGTGGGCAGCTGATCTGGCCGCCCGGCTACGAGCAACTACTTGTCTGCGGGAGAGCGGGCTAAGACTTCTCTCCCTGCAGAACCCACTCAGGCACTTCACATCGATGGTGTGAAGCACCTCATAGTCTTTTCTGAGGCCATGGCCATTGGTGCAGCTTCACAAAATACTACAAATCCCAGAAGCATCCTTGCCATTCCCAGGACTTCATCGGAAGACACATCATTTTAAAAGTTAAGCCTTGGAAGGCAGCTGTTTGCTGCCTCATGCCAGGGAGCCAAAAAGAGAGCTGGAAACTTTTCTCCTAGCCCCCACTGGTCCTGTTAAGTGAGGGGTGGGAGGCAAAGTAAACTTCAAAGGGCTGAAGGTTTTGGCCTGGTTTGACCCTTGCCTTGGACCCCATTTTAGCCCCCCCAAAGGAGGTTAATGGGGTGCTCAACCACATTTTTGCAGTCGTGAAACACCGCAGTGTGGCATTGCGCCGTAACAACTTTCAAGGAGAACCCCACCAGGAGGCTCCAACAAGCCTCCCAGCCTTGGGGGTCTCTCCACTCATGCAGGGCATCCTGAGACTTCCGGGGGGCGCAGCCCCTGATCACCCCCACCCCCGCTGCCGCCCGGCTCTGTAACAGAGCTGGCAATCGTGTGAGCAAATGATCTGGCTGCCCATGGATGGCTCCCTGCCTGTGGCTAAGCCTGCTCTCCCTGCACAAACCCTAACGGCACTTCACATTAATTGTGTGAAGTGCCTCATAAACTTCTACATTACTATGCATTTTAGAATAGACTGAAAAACAGTTTTTTATGGAAGGAAAAAGCAGTTTTTTCATTGAAGGACTCCTTCATTTATAGGAGTCATTGAATACTCCTTTTTGCTGACTTTCAACCTTTCTGTTTTAAGCTTTCATATTTATATCTTTTTTGTGGGAACCCCCATATTTTAACAACGAAAATGAATGCTCTGAAGCATGTTGGTTGCTTGTTTGGGATAGCTGATATTTGTGAACTTCTAAGGGTCACCATTCAAAATGAATTGGAAATAAAGCTTCACAACTTTGAGTTTAAAACATGTACACACAATTTAAAAATTGGATTTTTATTTCACTTCAGAGGCAATTTGCTGTTCTTCAGAACTTTAGTTATATTTTATCCAATACTTAGCTGTGAGAAGATTGTATTGCTTTAACTAGCCAAAGCTGCAGTCAACAAAACAAACTCCAAACCATCAGATTAGCAGGAGGTAAACAAATCAATAGAGAGATTCCAGTATCTCAGAATATAAGCAACTTGAATTTGGATTTATTGAAAAGAAAACAAGTAGAGCCTGAAGTGTGATTATGATCAAACTGATTATAGTTAGAAGTGTGCCTTTTTATTGCATCATAGACTCTAACAGGCTTCCTTTACTGGCTGTCTCCCTTGTTATACACATTAGCAAGACTCTCTCCTACCATGAGTGCCTCAAAGCTACAGTATGTCCTTAACCTGGGGGTTGTCCACTAGGGATTCAGCCTGTATCCTATGATCCAGCTCTAGCCAAAGGAGGAAAGCACAGAGAAATCAGGCAGACCAATATTAAGAACAATATTAAGAATAATAGGCCAAAGCAATTAATCTCCAGTCCCACTAAAGACTCCCAGATCAGGCTTTCTTGCTGGTCTTAGCAACCTAGAGACTCTGCTGATCCTCCTAACTACAGAGCTCGAGGGGATTCTCACAATCGAGCAAAAGCAGGCTAAGGGAGCCTAGCCTGCTTTTGCCCAATCATCTGCTGCCATGGGAGCCGCACAGCTTCCAGCAGCAAACCCTCCTAATTCCCCCTTCCCTTAGACAAGGTTAGCGGAGCAAGCACTCCGTAACCCCGTCTTTTCGATCGTGTGTTAACACAGCATGGCTCTGTACTGCAGCAACACATGTGGAGACCCCCACTGGGAGGCTGAAACAAGCCTCCTGGCCCTGGGGGTCTCTCCAAGATGCCCCCCCACGCACTCGCAAAGGGCATCCTGGAACTTCCAAGGGCTGCGTGGCCCCCGATCCCCACAGTCCCCATCGGCTCTGTGACGGAGCAGGCAGTCATGTGAGCGGCCGATCTGGCCACTCAGGGCTGCTTTCCTGCTCATCTGTGGGGAGAGTGGGCTAAGCCCACTCTACCCACAAACCCCTTCCCGACGAGTCTCACCGATCATGAGACTCGCCTCCTCCTCTTGCTCTTCTGAGGTTTCCCCACTTGCCACATGTCACCTTTGCCTCACCTTGTTCTGTATCCATCATGGATGGAGCTGGCTCTCACACTGCTGTCCCTGTGCATGCTTAACAAAGATAGCACTGATTATATATAGGTGAGGAATGTACCATTCTCAATGGCGCATTAATGGTTCTGCCCAGAGATGAAAGTTAATCTCCCAGGGACCAAAGTTTGGGGCAGATTTGATAGATAGATAGATCGATAGATAGATAGATAGATAGATAGATAGATAGATAGATAGATAGATAGATAAATCGTATTCTCTAAAAGCAGAAGCCAGTACTGGAGAATGTATATACCTTGTTAGTTGTGGTTTCTCCATTCATGGATTCAAGTATCTGCAGTTGGGTCATAGGGGCCCAATTTCTTTATATGCAGGGCAAAAATAGGACTATTTCTGCCTATCCACAGTTTCTGAGTGGCCAGAAATGACTTCTGGCATCATTTCCTGCTGCCATTTTGAATTGCAGAGCCATTTTGTGACTTTTTTCTGAAAAAATCCTGCTCCCCCCCCCACACACCCCAAATGAAAATTGGAGGATTTGGGAGTTGTTGGGGGGCATTGCTGGAGAGCTGGAAAGCAAGGTACTGTGTTTATTTCTGCTTCCCCCACCTTTTTCTTATGATTTTCAGCACACTTCAATGTGCTTAGGAACCTAACCCACCAATCCCTAGGTTGAGGCCTCTTTATTCACGATTTTGTTATCTGGGGAAATAGGTGGAAATGGAACCCCCACAGACAAAGAGGGCCTCCTGAAAAGGCTGTATCAGATTGGAGTAGCATGAAAACTCTAAATTTCTAAAAGAGAAAGCAGCAAAATGTTGAAAAAGAGAAAGGCAAGCCTGTAGTACCAAGATGCAGTACAAGAATGTGACAGAGATAACACTTCAATTTCCAGGGAATTCAGTATGACTTATCAGTGAAGTCTATCTGCCACTCTCTGCAATATGATTGCCTCAAATGATGCTTTCTAGTGTTGGCTGTAATTTAAGAGGAGTTACATTTGTCACTGAAAGGGTACACCTGTAGTTCCAAAATTGTAACAGGCAGTTTGACTTGGGGTCGAGGATTCAATTCCTACAATTGTAGATGGTGTTAAGTGGTGAAATTGTTCATGATTTGGAGATGGTGGTGCCTGGAAAGAAAGGAATTAAATATAAACATGGATATCTTAAAGTAGGGAATAATATTTATATCAAAACACTGGTTTCTGGTTTGCTGATTTCTACAGCAGTTTTTTTCTGAGATACAATACAAGTTTTGTAATTTAGTTAGGGTTTTTTTTAGTTGAATGCTTACCCTGCCTTCTAAAAAGGCTTGAGGTGACTTACAATCCAGTTAGTTATGCATAATACTTTTTAAAATCTCCACAATATAGAAAAACCGAATATTCTGGTAGATTATAGAGCTAACAATAAAGTTAAAATAGGAAGCTAAGAAAACCCTGTAACCTACAATAGGTGCCTGGTTAAGAGCTGTTGATGACAACTATTGTCTCAGTACTGACTCTGCTAGGCTGAGCCTCAGACTGAGTCCAGAAAAACCTTACTTATGTAATTCAACCAAGGCAGTACCACCTATGCTCTGGTACCTGTGACTGAGGCAAGAGGAAGTTAAGCCTCCATTCCCAAAAGCTAGACAGTGAAGTTGCAGTGCTTACAGTTTAATTACCCCTTCTAAAAAATACAATAGTCTCAGCCCCACCCTAGACACTGTACTGGGCAGAGGCTAGCAGTAAAGCATTTCACATAATCAGTAAGAGGGCATGACAAGCATCTCACTCAACCTTTGAGAGCTGTACATGCTCCCAATTTTCAATTGTATGCTAGCAAACAACTAAGTAGGAGGAGGGGGGAATGATAGTCTGTGATGTAGAAGCTGGGTAGGATGGCTTTTCCTCCTACCTTGTTAAAATGCTGGGTACAAGTGCTGAGTAGGACAATGCCATCCTACTCAGCTCCTATATTACAGATGGTCACCCCTCCCCAACTTGGTTGTGTAATAGCACACAATTGAATCAGGAGCACACACAACTCTCAGAGCTGGGTGGGCTGCTTATCTGACCCCCTCATTGACCATATGAACTACTTTAGTCTCTGCCTTATTTATGTATTTATGTATTTATGTATTTATTTATTTATGAACTTCTATACCGCCCAATCTTTCATCTCTGGGCAGTTAACATACAAACAGTTAAAACACATATAAAGTTAAAACAATGCAGCAATTTAGAAACAGCCATAACATTAAAAACAGACAGTTTTTAAAAGCTGGGAAAGCTTGGGTGAAAAGATGGGTTTTCAGGTGTTTTTTAAAAATTGCCAGAGATAGGGAGAATCATATCTCAGCAGGGAGCGCATTCCACAATCTCGGGGGAGTGACCGAGAAGGCCCATCTCTGTGTAGCCACCAAACGAGTTGGTGGTAGCTAGAGACGGACCTCCTCTGATGACCTCAATGAGCGGTGTGGCTCATAATGAAGAAGATGCTCTTTTAAATACCCAGGGCCTAAGCCATTTAGGGCTTCATAAGTGATAACTAGCACTTCATATTTTGCACGGAAACCTATTGGCAACCAGTGAAGCTCCATCAGCAGAGGAGTAATGTGGTCTCTCCAAGATGACCCAGAGACCAGCCTGGCTGCTGCATTCTGAACCAACTGGAGTTTCCGGACTACCTACAAAGGCAGCCCCACATAGAGTGCATTACAAAAGTCAAGTCTGGAGGTTACCAACAAATGTACCACTGTTTTGAGGTCACTGAAGTAGATTCTTTTAAAGAATCTACTTTATCTCCAGCCATTACAGCAATGGCTGGAGCTAACAGGAAGGAACCCCAGAGTCTGCTGGGGTTCAGTGAAGCCTCCAGTGCCTTTCAGGGGATCAGTGAAAGTTCTGTGGATCACCTCTGCCTGCTACGACCAAAGAAGGGACTTCCCTCAGTGTCAGATTCATCTTTTCTACACTAACTTTCTCACCCTACTCATGATACATCATTGACACCAGGGCTATAGCTCCATCCTTCATGGCATCCTGCCTTCCCCAAGCCTCCCTGCTCCATTCCCACTCTTGACTGGGTCAAGTGTGGTTTTGCAGCACCATTCTCCGGCACCTACGGCTGCAAACAAAACAAGCAGGCTCTACAGTGGGAGGAACAGTGAGGCATGGCAGGTAAGTTAGCACCTTGTTGTGACACCACCCTGTGGAGGTCAGGATGGATTTTGAGCATGATCTTTTCTTCCTGTATAAAACAAACACTTAATAACACATCACTACTCCTACAAATCCTTTGTTTCTCTGAAAAGCCTGCCAACAGCATACGGATGTAGCTGTTGATAGAAGCCTTGTTCAGAATACAAACCACATTAAATAGTTCATGCACTGGCAAACAGCTCTGGTCTGCAAACCTTAGATGAATTATTTTTACATTGGTCCTTTCCCA
Source organism: Hemicordylus capensis (assembly GCF_027244095.1). Classification (NCBI taxonomy): domain Eukaryota; kingdom Metazoa; phylum Chordata; class Lepidosauria; order Squamata; family Cordylidae; genus Hemicordylus; species Hemicordylus capensis. Next base: position 89,066,181 of record NC_069661.1, on the reverse strand, counting down.
AGAAATGTGTCTTTCCCTTGGATAACTGAGACCATGCTATGAGAAAACTATGTGAAATATTTCCCTTGGAAAGTTTAAAATAGTCTGTACTGGAATGCAGTATTTATTGAACTGAATATTCAAGAGAAAGAAAACTATTGCTTCTACAAACTAGCTTGAAAGAGCTCCTGACAGCTACATGACAGCAACTGCAGCCCATGGACCACCAATGGTCCATGATATACTTTCAAGTGGTTGTCAACAAAATATTAAAAAACAGACGGAAATGATAAAGGCCTTTTCCACAGCACGTGGCAAATGTTGAATTAAAACAAAAATTTTCAGCACTCTGATGTGTCTGCACTAAACATGTGGGATAAAAGCAAAAGAGAAATAGATAATAGGTTGGCTAATACCTCTGTATTAATGGAGCATGTGCAAACCAAGTAAAGCCTACACACTGAGGCTGTTCTCACGTGCAGCCTAATCCAGGCTAGGGAAGCCCAACCTGGGTTAGGCTGCACGTGAGAACCACTGGGATTGGGCCAGTGTGCTGTTAACCCAGGTTCCAGGATTGTGTGTCTCCTTGGGCTACATTTAGGCCAAGGAGACACAAAGATGGGCACACAGTGCATTGTGGGACACCCAGAGGAGTCTGGAACTCTGCATTGCCTGGCACAACAGCAGATCTTCTGGGAGAGCAGTCCATGTTCACAGAAACCTACCATTGCTTGTCTGGGTGGAAGGTAAGCTTTGTGCAGCCTTCCCCCAGCCATCTTGCTCCCCTGCCCACCCGGTTGTGTGAATACATTGGCTAGCAATACTTCCTAGCATTAGCTAGCAATGCATTGAATGCATTAGCTAGCAATGAACTAGCATTAGCTAGTAATACTTCCTCTTCTATAGTGGATGAATGTTCTTCTAGTGTGAAATTGAATAACCAAGTTACGGTCTATTTGGACAGGTTGTAGTAACACTGCAGAGTATCCCTACCTATTCTCTGGACATGTTTCAACCTGGTTTTAATCCTGGTTATGGGACTGAAACTGCCTTGGTTGCCCTAGTGGATGTACGCTGGAAACTAGACGGGGGAAATGCATCACTGTTGCTGAACCTCTCCGCAACCTTCAATATCGTCAACCATTATATTCTTCTGGTCTGCCTCTCAAAGTTGGGGCTCAATGGATTGGTTGGGGACTAGTTCCAGTCCTATTTAGAGGGTTGGGCTCAAAAGGTGTAATTGGGGGCTTTTGCTCAACTCTGTGGCCATTGGCTTGTGAGGTCTGCAGGGCTTGATCTTAACTCCCTTGTTGTTTACTAGTACATATAACATCTGGGGGAGATTATCTGGAGATCTGGGAGGCAGGTTCATCAATATGCAGATAATGCCCAGCTCTATCCCACTTTTTAATATCTACATGAAACCGCTAGGTGAGGTCATCAGGAGATTTGGTGCAGGGTTATATCAGTATGTTGATGACACCTAAATCTATTTCTCCTTGTCGTCATCATCATCATCATATTGCACTCATTCCCTAAATGCCTGCCTACAGGTAGTAATGGGCTGGATGAGGGATAACAAATTGAAGCTGAATCCAAACAAGACAGAGGTGCTCATTGTGGGAGATCAGAATTTGAGGGATGAGTTAGAGCTTTCTGTACTGGATGGGGTTACACTCCCCCAGAAGGAACAGGTATGCAACTTGGGAGGTACTCTTGGATCCAGGACTCACACTGACATTTCAGGTGGAGGCTATGGCCAGGAGTGCTTTCTGCCAGCTTCAGCTGATTCGACAGCTGCACCCATTCCTTGAAGAGAACAATCTCAAAAAAGTGGTGCATGAGGTGGTAACCTCCATGCTTAACTATTGCAGTGCGCTCAACGTGGAGCTGCCTTTGTATGTAGTTAGAAAACTTCAGTTAGTTCAAAATGCGGCAGACTGATCTCTCGGGTAACTCAGAGAGACCATATTATTCCTATTTTAAAACAGTTGCACTGACTGCTGTTTCCATACAAAATACAAAGTGCTAGTTATTACCTTTAAAGCCCTGAATGGCTTAGGTCCGGATTACCTTAGAGAGTGGCTTCTTCTGTATGATCCCCACCTCATGTTGAAGTTATCTGGAGAGGTCCAGTACGTCTGGTGGCAACTTGGGGCCAGGCCTTCTCTGTAGCTACTCCTGGGCTGTGGAATGCACTCCTGGCAGAAATCTGTAGTTTGGGCTCATTGTTGGCCTTCAAGAGAGCCCTAAAAACCTTTTTGTTTGGTCTGTTCTTCTAAGGTTTTTAAATTGTTCTTAAATGCGCTAAACTGGTAATAAATGGATTTTAACTGTCTTTAAATGTTTTTTATATTGTTTTAAGTCTATTGTTTTAAATTGTTGTTGTTGTAGGACACCACCCAGAGCCTTCAGATAGGGTGGTATAGAAATGTAATAAATAAATATATCAACTGATTCCCAGGGAGGAACTGAGCCAGGGTTTGGAGACCATAACAGACTGAATGTGGGATTGAAGGCACTGCACTGGCTGCCAATCTCAATTCAAGGTGCTGAGCCTTTTAAAACCCTAAACAACTTGGGCCCCAGTTACCTTAAGGATCCCGGACTCCCAACTGACGAGGTCAATTGGGAGAGGAGAGCAGTGCTCCATGTGCTAACTCTGCTGAAGCTTGTTTGCTGAGCCCATAGAAGGGGGCCTTCTCAGCGCCTGCCCCCAGGCTGTGGAACTCACTTTCAGATGAGATCCACATGGCTCCCTCTCTCCCAATCTTTCAGAGGAAATTAAAGACTGCTCTTTTTTATTCAGACCGTTGGCCAACAAATTACTCCCCTCTGATTCCTTGCCAGATGGTTGTAGTTGTGTCTGTTGATTTTTAGTACATTTTAGATGAAGTTTTATGCCTATTGTATTAGGTTCTGTTTGTTGCCCTGGGGTCCTAGGATGAAAGGTGGTATAAAAATGTAAATTTTGCTTATGGGATGCACAGCTGTGTGTTCATTGGGAGAGTTAAAAGGCTGTTTATATGTCAAGTGTTATGTGTATGGACATCAGTCAACTGAACCTCTGCATAATGTGGGATGTATGAGCCAAACTGAATTTTCCAGTGGGGCCCTGTAGAACCATGTAGACTGTATCTTCTCTCCCCCTGCCTTGCAAAAGTGCTCAGCATGTAAACAACTAACCTCAATAGTTTCCCCTGCAGTAGAAAACAGGAGAGATGACTGACAGGCATTGTGATTCTTTTTATGTCACAAACAAGAGAGCCCTTGTTTGGCTCTCTTGCTGTAAAGGACATTCCTAGAATTATATTTTTAAAAAGTGTCTATAGGTTATGGAAGAATAAAAACATTAGGAATACAAACAGGGACCAAGGGCTTCACATTGAAGTGTATCATTCTTTATTCTGCTATGAAACTCCCATTGAGATAAATGCAAATACCATGTCTATCTGTTGTTACCAACATTTCTGTGAAAAGCTATGAAAAACTGATCTTACCCCTGCATTCTCCTTTTGATGTAAGCTGGCTTAACTCCCCTCTCCTTTAAAAATAAAACAACAGCTGTACCATAGTTAGCTTTAAAAAAAAAAAGTATTTTCCCTGAAATATAATTACTGGAAGAGTAATGCTCCTACTACGGGACATTAATTCTTAATATACTTAAAAGCCACATAAAGGTGAACTTTGTATTGTTGTGCCTTATTTTATTCAAGTGGTGTTCCAACGTTAACGTTGTCAGCAGGGTGACACAGCATGCTCAGGACTAGTTGGCATTGAATTTACTGTGTCTAATAAAATATTCTTTGACTGCTTTATTTCCAGCACATCATTGAGACAACACAGTTCTGGTGGTAGTAGTAAATCCACCTATCACCAATACTCAGTTACAGGCAAGCAGTAGACTGTTTAAAGTTTCAGCCATAGGGAGGGGAAAAACAAAATAAAGGCATTTCCAGCAACCTGGAGTGCTGGAATGGAATAATATGTAGCTGCAATTGAGATGGCTAACGGCAGTACAATACTGTGGTCAGGGATCTCAAGGTTTATTGCTCCCTTCCCTTTCAATCACCATTTACAACATCTAAGGCTCAAGGAACACTGTCTAACCAGACAGTTAATCAAACAGATATTTGCCATTAGCATTTTAAAATTGGGTGATGTAATTCAGAGATGATCCCACTGGAAGCTGGCATCCATGGGAGCTCAGGGCATTGGCTGATCTCACATAAACAGTGAGATGTGTCTAGGCATGTCTTTGCCTGTTGCTATACAGGGAATTCCAAAGCACAACTGTTGAAAAGCTTTTTCCTTTTTTACTATAAGGAATATATGCAGCAACATGTAAACTCCAAGGGAAATATCTAAATTCAAGAGCATAATAATTTTTACTGCAGCTTCCTGTAAAAAAAGGTCCAGGGGGATAAGTTTGTTCTTTGCATATAGAAAGATGTTCCATTCTTCTTTTCTTTTCATGACTTTTTAACATTGCATACTATTTATTTGATGACAAGTAATCTAGAATTAGGGGTGGGCAAAACTGGTTCAAATCAAACCTGGTTCAATTTGAACCCGCCCAGTCTGAAGAATTTGAGCTCAAATTGGACCAGCCGCCCAAGAGAGGGGGCCAGTCTAAGTTCAAATCGAACTGGGCATGGTTCATATTGAACAGGTTCAGCCCAGTTTGTCTGGCTCAACTGCCCTGTTTGTAAGGAGAATCCAGTAAGGATTCCTCTTTACAAAGGGGGGTTGCCAAATTAAAAATGGGTTCAGAGCAGCAGGCGAGAGGGCACCTTACCATCTCTGTTGGTGGAGTCACTGGTGGCAGCTTCCTGGTAGCAGCAGGGGTGGCTCTGTGGTGGTGGCAGCCCCTCTTGCCTACCCCACCCCCCGTGCTCCCTCCCCATGGCAGGTGGCCTGGTTCCAACCTCCATATGCAGAGGCCAGAAGTAGGCAGCCTGCCGGCCCGAAGTGCAAAGGAGGAGAGCTGGTCTTGTGGTAGCAAGCATGACTTGTCCCCATAGCTAAGCAGGGTCTGCCCTGGTTGCATATGAATGGGAGACTTGATGTGTGAGCAGCACTGCAAGATAATCCCCTGAGGGGATGAAGCCGCTCTGGGAAGAGCAGAAGGTTTCAAGTTCCCTCCCTGGCTTCTCCAAGATAGGGCTGAGAGAGATTCCTGCCTGAAACCTTGGAGAAGCCGCTGCCAGTCTGTGAAGACAATACTGCGCTAGATAGACCAATGGTCTGACTCGGTATATGGCAGTTTCCTATGTTCCTATGTTCCTATGAGGGAGAACTCTGGCAGGGTCCCGCAGAGCTGCCCTCACTTCCACCAGGGAGCTGCTGCCAGTGCTGTCACTGCAAGAGACAGTAAGGTACCCTTTCACCCACCTGCCCAAAAGCCCATTTTTACTTTGGCATTCTCCTTTTGCTTGTAAAGGGGAATCCTTACCAGATTTCCCTATACAAGCAGGGCAATTGAACAAGGTAGAACCCATTCAACCCTGCTGACCTGTTTCGATAGCTCGAAATGTACTGCCACCAGTTCTATCACCAGTTCTGTTTCTGGCCTCTGCATTTGGAGGCTCACGGATTGAACAGCTCAGTTCAAGTTCTGTTCAAATTCAAACCAAACCGTCCAGTCCGGTGCACACCCCTATCCTGAATCTGATGCTGTAGGGATATTTTCATCTTCATTTCAACTTACAGAGAAATCTAATTGAAACAAACAGGTCCACAAACACAATTCTTTATTAGCCATAGCATATGCATGTATAAATAAAAATAGTTGCTTGCAACGTTTTCAGTTCATTTGGAAAAGCACAATACTTGTTTGCTTTTTAAAGGAAAGTTAATTTCTCCAGTTAGCTAAAATTTTAGTAAAAAGGAAATCATTTGCTGTTGTCTAGTCTCCTAATTAGAGAGGGGTCAAAATGTATAGTCCTTTTAATGGTGGGTCAAAATGGCACAGAACTTTACCTCAGATGCAAGGGATGTGGTGTAGAAAGGTAAGAACATAAGAACAGCCCTGCTGGATCAGGCCCAAGGCCCATCTAGTCCAGCATCCTGTTTCACACAGTGGCCCGAAGTGGCCCATCCTGTTTCACACCAGAAGCCACTGGAAGCCTACAGGCAGGAGTTGAGGGCATGCCATCTCTCCTGCTGTTACTCCCTGCAGCTGGTATTCAGAGGCATCCTGAAGGTTTAGCTGTGGAACAAGCCTGTACAACATGTGATCCACCAAACTAAACACAATGCACTAGTCATGTATGATGGCATACCAGGGCCTTGATAAGCAACAGGAGAGGAAATCTCAAAGATGCTGTAGAAATGTTAAGTATAAGAATAGGCCCAGTGCATTTTAAAAGGATACTCTTCTTCAGGGGGTACAGATAAAGTAAAGCTTGTATTATCTCCATGTAATAATAATACAGGAAGCTGCTTTGCTTTATCAATACCCCTGAAAAAGAATAGTCAGTCAGAACAAGTTGGGCCTATTAATAAATAGCATTTCTAGTGCACTTCTGAGCTCTCTTCCCTTTTTCTTTCTGTACTGGCATCCTCTCTTCTTCCCTATGGCCCAGGGCCTTGAAAAATCTCCTGTTTTGCTGACTGTGTGGGGATGCAAAATGAGGGGTGGAACATATGAAGCAGGTGACAAGTCACAGTAAATGGCAAGTGGGCTGTGTTTGGGGCAGTCCAAGGGGGTCCAAATTATACACCGTCTATTATTTATTTATTTAGACTGGTTCACTCGCCTATTTGTAGAAAGAAAATGATTTATCTTTCATAATATTGGAGAGGATGCATGAAATGACAAGAAGAAAATATTTTGAAGGCACAAAAATAATGTACCCACAATAAAATATAGCTTTCTCAGATAATCTGTTTAAAGCCAAAACAAATGTATTTTATTACCCTCAGCATTCCTGAAGTTGAAAGTATAAGAAGATTCACACTCAAATCATAATTCAAATGTAAAAGTCATATTCAATTTTTTTTTAAAATGAGGGGGGTGGAATGGCAAAGAACTGTGGGAAGAATGGCAGGTTTTCAGCCACCACAATTATGCTTTCCTACTATAAAGTTCTCATTTCTCCATGCCAATAAAATGTCCACACTTGTAACTCTCAAGAGCAGAAGCCCATGTTTCTTTAAATCCATCCTTTGTCACTGAAGTCAGTTTTGCAAAATTTGAATATATTTCAATAGATAATCACCTGAAATAGATTATTCTGAATGTGGTGAGTGTTTTACGTGTATTTTGTGTATTAAAACATTTATATGCTACCTTTCTATTTTTAAAAAAATGATCCACAGGTGGATTTTAAAAATCTTTTTATCAAAGATAAAATCCAATAACTATAAGAAAAAACACAGCATAAAAATATAGCCACTGATCAGAACAAACACTACACTGAAAGCTTAAAACAGCCATTAGTAGGACCAAAACCAACAGTCTGCTTATCTCCCAAAGGCTCAGTGAAAAATAGTCTCAACAGGGAACTGGAACCATCATAAAACAATGTCTCCATCTCCATCTTTGCAAGGCTTTTTCTGCATCTCACTAGCATCTCAGCAGCATTCATTGCCACTGAGATGTCCAAAAGAATCAAAAGGGTTCTACAACCCCTGTCCATCTTCCAATGCAGGTCACTTGCCAGGCAATCAAGGCAATTTCATTTTCTGGTAATCAGATTCATATGGATGTAGGTCATCCAGAAATTCTGGTAACTGGGCCAGCCATCACCAAGCACCTTCCCCTGGAATAGCACATGGGAGAGAGGCCATAATAAGACATCTAATTTCAAACTTTTTTCATCTTTCACAGCACACAATTTCTAAAATGGATGCATGCACTGTTTGTCTATATAACTATCTGTAATGACCCCAGTGAGAGATCACAGACAAATAAATTTTAAAAATCAAATAAATAAATAAGTAATAATAAATTGTCATATGAGTCTCATGTCAAGTTTAAGTTCGGGACTGCAGGAGAATCTCCCTACACTCAGTTCCTTTGTTCAGGTCAGAAATGCCAGAGTAGACATGAGTTAATCAGCACTAGGGATGTGAAACAGTGAATTTCGGGTGATTCGGATCCGAACCGAATGACCCACGAAGAGCCCCGAATAATTTCGGATCCGAAACGAATCACCCCTGTTTCGGATCCGAAATATTCGGATGTTTTGGCCCTCCATTAGAGGCCCTCCAAATGAGATTTTCAATGAGACACCATGAATCTACTCTAATTTGGATCATAGAATCCACACTCAGAATACCTCAGAAACAACAGAACCCTGTACGCCATGGGTTAGAAACCCATGGGGGTGGTTGGCACCCTATGTGCACTACACCACCACTCACTCTGGGCCACCCCAGCACCCCCCAAGTGCACTTATGGGGCTGCTGAAAGCGCCATTATATTCTAACTTATGAGGAAAAACCTTAAAGATGCGTAAACTTCAACAATTAACCAAAAATCAGCCCTCTGCCCAAATCCTTTGAAAAAATTCAGGTAGCTTCCTTGCCCCTACCCAGCACTACCACCAACCCCACACTGCTCTAGGCCACCCCTTTCCCCCCAACGTGAAGCAATACGCCCTCCATTCTACCTAATGGGGGAAAACCTTAAAGACGCATAAACTTCAGAAATTCACCAAAAATCAGCCCTCTGCCCAATCACTCTGCAATTGGGATGGTAGCCTCCACACATTAGGCACTACCACCCCACCCCACTCTTTTGGCCCAGATCCCACTTTATGCCCCCGATCTGCCCCAAAGACACTAAAACTTCAAAAATTCACCAAAAATCAGCCCTTTGCCCAATCCCCCTGAAATTTGGGTGGTAGCCTCCACGCATTGAGCACTACCACCCCACCCCACTATTTTGCCCCTGGGACCCATTTTTTAATCCAAATCGATTCGGATTCGGATTAATTCGGATCCGAATCAAATCGGGTAATTCGGATGGGCCATATTCGGATACAAAACAGAACAGGGGTGTTTCAGTTCGGATCCGAATCGAAACACCAAAAATCCAAATTGCACACCCCTAATCAGCACTATTCTTTTCAAGAATTAGCCAAGTATTTTTCCCACGTTGGCACAGTGGATCAGGTCAAGATATCGCCTCCTCTGGAAGGAGTGATAAGAAAGTAGCAGGTCATCTCCTCTGTTAAAGAGTATTTTAATGGTTGCCTCAGGGCACAGAAAGCTAGCTTGTTTATATCTTAGTCACGCCCTAGGATTTTAAAAATATTTTTTAAAGGACATGAGATAAAGCTTGATGCATCCATTGTGTTTCGCTTACACAGGTCTTTTAGACATTTCTTAGCCTTTGTAAAGCAGGTCAAGGTGAATCAGACTGGTTCCAGATTGGCAATGCAGTAAGGCAAGGCTCTATACTTTCTCCTTCTTTATTCAATTTATATGCTGAACATATACTTAAGGAAGCTGGATTAGAAGAAGATGAGCATGGCTTTAAAGTTGGAGGAAGAAGTATCAATAACCTGCGCTATGCTGATGACACCACTCTGATAGCCAAGAATGCTGATGATCTGCAAGCTCTAGTAATGGAAATCAAGGAACACAGTGAAAAAATGGGACTACCATTAAATATAAAGAAGACTAAACTAATGGCAACCGGTACAGCAACCAGCCTCAGAATTGGTAATGAAGACACTGAAGTGGTGGATAGCTTCTGCCTTTTAGGATTGACCACCAACAGTAAAGGATCCAGGAGTCAAGAAATACGACACAGACTAGACTTGGTAGCATTGCAATGAAAGCCTTGGAAAGGATATTTAGATGCTGTGATGTGTCTATACCTACAAAGATTAGAATCATTCAGAGAATGGTTTTTCTAGTGACACTCTATGGATGCGAAAGCTGGACTTCGAAGAAGCACGATAGACAAAGTATTGATGCTTTTGAACTTTGGTGCTGGAGAAGACTTTTGAGGATACCATGGACAGCCAGGAAAACAAACAAATGGATCCAGAACAAATCAATCCAGAATTTTCACTCGAGGCACAAATGACCAGGCTCAAACTATCATACTTCAGGCACATTATGCAAAGATCCAGCTCCCTTGACAAGTCTATAATGCTGGGGAAAGTTGAGAAGAAGAGGATGACCAGCAGCAAGGTGAATGGACTCAATTACAACAGCAATGAATGCACCACTGAGACCTTAAAGGCCAAGTTGAAGACAGATCATCTTGGAGAGAATCTATCTATGTGGTCACTAAGAGTTGACACTGACTTGATGGCACTTAATCAATCAATCAATCAGCCTTTGTTCAAGAAGAAGTCCAGTCTTCACAATTGTCCCTATTATCCACCTTTACAAAGTACGATCTGCTAGCTGGGCAAAGAGGCATCTTTCTAATGTGGTGATTCTCTTTTTTTAGCAGGTGGTCGTAACTGGCCCTATCCACCCCCAGCACAGTACCTCCAGTGACTGTTTCTGGTGTATATCTTATGTTTCTTTTTAGATTGTGAGCCCTCTGCGGACAGGGATCCATCTTATTTATTTATTATTTCTCTGTGTAAACCACACTGAGCCATTTTTGGAAGGGCGGTATAGAAATTGAAATGATGATGATGATGATGATGATGATGATGATGATGATGATGATGCCTTCAGGCAAGACTTTTCCTATAAGAGCTCTTGTATCTAATGAGCTTGTATCTAAGATCTTGTATCTAAGAGCTAATGTACAGTATCTTGATTGTGTCCAAGTGGCTAGAGTGCTGGACTAGGACTGGGGAGACCCGAGTTCAAATCTCCATTCAGCCATGAAACTAGCTGGGTGATTCTGGGCCAGTCACTTCTCTCTCAGCCTAACCTACTTCACAGGGTTGTTGTGAAAGAGAAACTCAAGTATGTAGTACACCGCTCTGGGATCCTTGGAGGAAGAGCGGGATATAAATGTAATAATAATAATAAGAACCAGACAATAACACCTGTCTGACTGTGTAAACAAGAAATAATAATAATAATAATTCACCAGGTGTTTCTTCCTCTGATCTATCAGTAGCTTTTCACTATATCTTGGCACTGGCAACTCCATCTTGCCCAGCTTTGACTCTCTCTCCTGCTTTATTTTTCACCTCCAGATTGGCCCTTTTTCCTAACCCGGTCTATGCAGCACTCCTGGCTGAGAGATTCTGGTCATTTTTGGATTTTGCCTATCTCTCAGACCTCTGCCCAGTCCATAGACTCCCTGTTTTGCCTTCCTGCCTTCCTGCCTTCCTGCTTACCTCATAGGAGAGAAGCCCCTTGGTAACCAAGCTACAATGATTGTACCACACCCCATTGGAAGGATCAAGGTAGTAGCTAACCCTGGTCTCAAATTTCTCACTCCTTTTTTTCCTCACTCCTAAAATCCAAGGCCTGTTTCTCTCTTTCTCGCCAGCCTTGAGTGAACTTAATTTGGAAACTTAAGCCAAATTGCCTCTTTGTGAGCTGTAATATAGTCCTGTTAACCTCTTAGTCTTTTTAGTTAAATATTATTGCTCATTAATTATTAATTTCTCTTCCTGTACCTCTAAGAACCCTCAAATAAACCTTATTCTATTTTTGAACTTTAACACCTCTGTTCAGTTCTTTCTGCAACCAAAGCTTTGAACACATTTATTCTGAAGGTGGGCTGCTCCACTCAAGCACACTAATTCCCCCCCACAAGACTAAAACAAAGCATGGGATATCTGCCAATTCCCCAGGAGCAGTACCTTTAACAATACCTACGTTACTTATACTTATCACAAAGCTTGTTACACAGAAACTGACAAAAGAATAATGTTATATAGGATGGGCAGATGATTTTTGATTCCATCTGCATTCTAGTGGCTTGCATTTCCTAAGGAATGTGTGCACATAGTTTATAGTTTTCAAAGTGTTTGGAATCTAATTTAAATTTAGCCTTGAAAAATGCTGAGTAACTCATTTAAATTTCAGACCCTTGCAAGTATGCAGGACCACCCTGCAGATATCCACTATATATCCATGCAGCTGCGGAAAGCTCTGAGATCCAAATGTATATTTACAATGTTAGCTTACCTTAGAAGTTTAGGGAATCACCTATTATATAGTTAAATATATGTCTTGGTGCATGCCATCTAAATCAACTCACACACACACTCTTTGTACATTCATTAATGTGTCAAGGCTCCATAAGGCTATAAGAATGTTTAAATGCCTTTCTCATGTGGGCCCATAGGATTGTGAGACTCCAATGCCACATTTCCTTCAAGGCCAAAGACACTGGTGTGAAACCAGTCTTCTGAAAACTTGGAGAGCCACTGCCTGCAGGTGTAGGCAGTACTGACCTTAATTAGTCAATAGTCTGATTCACTATATGGTCATTGGTAGGGGTGTGCATGGATTGTCTGATGCGGTTTGGTCGGAATTCACCAAATTCACCATGGGTATGCAGACCGGTTCAGTCGAACTGATCAGCTGAGCTGGTCAGTTTGATTAACCAGCTCAAAGTGGTTTGAAGCGGTTCATGGTTGAACCGCTCAAACTGGCCTGGTTTGTGGCAGTACAGTTTGCGACCGAACCAGTTCTGCACATCCCTAGTCATGTGAGAAGGGATTGAAGCACTCTTGAAGCCATTCAGAGCTCCAACCAATCAGATGCAACTTTTGATGACAGCCATGTCTCTGTTTCAATGTCTAACCTAGATCTATGAGAAACTTATCTTCTTAAATTGCAGTTCCTCTAAAACTGCAGTAATTAAGTCTTCTTAAATCTGAATTATGAAAATTTACTCATAGTAATAATCCAGATGGCACTGACAAAACTAGTAAGCCTTCAGTGCGATGTGAATTTTTCCCATGATTTCAGCCCACTTTAAAGCTGCCTTATTTTGCCTTACTTGTGAAGACAGCATCATTTGAGCTGCCATTCTTCATTCAAGCCACACATCTACACCAGGTGTTTTACGAACGCATAGCATTATTGTAGACAGCTAGCAAAACAGGTGGTATGGTTGCTTCCACACAGTAACCAGGATCCAAGATTTGGGACCTTCAGGTTCTACTAGAGTTTCAGTTTTGGAATGTACTGTAAATGCAAGTATGAAATATTGTATATAAATTGCAATGCAACCTATAGATAGGGCCAGTTTGAACATATCTTATTGGCTCATATGATCAGAAAGGGGATGTGCCAAGAGCATAATCGTTAGGACATCTTGCACAGACATACTGATGCCCACCCAGCATATCTCTTTATTGTAAGGGAATGAGCTTTGGATGTGTCACCCGTCTAATCACATGGACTGGTAAGGTGTTATCTGAACCTTCCCTTGTATGTGCTGTCATATTTGCAGAGTTCTTTGTTAAGCAATTTATTATATTAATGTAGGGGAAGAGGCAAAAATCACTTAATATTTAACTTAAAACTCCTGCACAAAATACTTGGCTATTGCCATTTAGTTTTTCATTTCATAATTAATATTGATTTACATAAAACAGCAACAGGAGGCTACATTTTAGAGAAACTGTCACTGAATCAATGCTTTGCCATTAAAAATGCTTTTAGCCAGTTAGTAGTTCAAAGTTTACAGTGAGCTTTCTTTTATATGAAATTATATCTACTAACTGAACCCACACAGATTATCTGTGCACTAGGACTTCGTTGCTCTCCTTGCCCCCGGCCAAAGCCCCTGTTTTATTGCTGTCACCCACCCACTCTCAATCACCCGCTCCCCACCATTCACTTGCTCACTCGCCTCCTCCCTGCTGCTCACTGGCTCACTCTCCCCCTCCCTGCCACTCGCTCACTCACTGCCCCATCCCCTGCTCAGTCGCTCACTTGCCCCCTCCCCTCTGCTTGCTTGCTTACCTGCTCCCTGCCACTCACTCACCCCCTCCCCTCCAATCGCTCTCTTACTCCCTGCTCACTCTCACTCACCGCCTCCCCACCAGATGCTCATTCATTCACTCCCTACCCGCTCCTGTTCCCTATCTGCATATGGAATCCCCTCTATAGATAGATAGATAGATAGATAGATAGATAGATAGATAGATAGATAGATAGATAGATATCACACAGTACATACCAGTGGAAAAGATGTCATGGCCTGATTTCCATTCCCTTTATATTGTTATAAGAACATAAGAACAGCCCTGCTGGATCAGGCCCAAGGCCCATCTACTCCAGTATCCTGTATCACACAGTGGCCCACCAGATGCCGCTGGAAGGCATAGGCAGGAGTTAAGGGCAAGCCCTCTCTCCTGCTGTTATTCCCCTGCAACAAGTATTCAGAGGCATCCTGCCTCTGAAGCTGGAGGTGGCCTATAGCCCACCAACTAGTAGCCGTTGATAGACCTCTCCTCCATGAAGTTATCCAAACCCTTCTTAAAGCCATCCAGGTTGTTGGCTGTCACCACATCTTGTGGCAGAGAATTCCACAAGTGGATTATGTGTTGTGTGAAAAAGTACTTCCGTTTGTTGGTACTAGATTTCCTGGCAGTCAGTTTCATGGGATGACCCCTGGTTCTAGTGTTATGTGAGAGGGAGAAGAAGTGGAAGAATTTCCACTTTCTGCACACTATGCATGATTTTATAGATCTCTGTCATGTCTCCCCTCAGTCATCGTCCCCCCCCCACACACAAACTAAATAGCCCCAGGTGTTGTAGCTTTGCCTCATAAGAAAGGTGCTCCAGGCCCCTGATCATCTTGGTTGCCCTTTTCTACACCTTTTCCAGTTCTACAATGTCCTTTTTAGATGTGGTGACCAGAATTGTACGCAATACTCGAGGTGTGGCCACACCATCATTTTGTATAAGGGTATTATAATATTAGCAGTTTTATTTTAAGTCCCCTTCCTAATGATCCCTAGCATAGAACTGGCCTTTTTCATAGCTACCACACATTGAGTCGACACTTTCAAGGAGCTGTCAACCACGACCCCAGGATCCCTCTCCAGGTCAGTCACCGACAGCTCAGATCCCATCAGCAGCGTATACTTGAAGTTGGGGTTTTTCGTCCCAATGTGCATCACTTTACACTTGCCAACATTGAACCGCATTTGCCACTTTGTCACCCACTCACCAAGTTTGGAGAGATACTTTTGGAGCTCCCCACAATCCATTTTGGATTTTGCTACCCAAAAGAGTTTGGTATCATCTGCAAATTCGACCACCTTCAATTACCCCTACTTCTAGATCATTTATGAATAAATGAAAAAGCACCGGTCCCAGTACAGATCCCTGGGGGACCCCACTTCTTACTTCCCTCATTGTGAAAACTCTCCATTTATCTTCTACTCTCTGTTTCCTGTCTTTCAACCAGTTAGCAATCCACACATGTACTTGTCCCCTTATCCCATGACCGCTAAGTTTCCTCAGGAGTCTTTGATGAGGAACTTTGTCAAAAGCTTTTTGGAAGTCCAGGTATACTATGTCAACTGGATCACCTTGATCCACACACTTGTTGACACTCTCAAAGAACTCCAAAAGGTTTGTGAGGCAAGATTTACCTTTGCAGAAGCCATGCTGGTTCTCTTATGCACTCTCCATTTGAAGTACTGAGAAGTTCTAGGGGCAATGCGACAAGGTTTAATTTCCTTTGAATGGGAATACACTGGAGACTTGTGATATCTTTGTAATACTTCTCTATTTACAAATCAACGATGAAGATAAATACACTCCTCTAGGCAGACAGTGCAGGCCACATCAGATTCTTACTGTACAGCCATAACAGGAAATCAGTATAGGCTTTACACAAGCTAAGAAAGTTGAAGCTTAGGATATCACATTATGAGGGGCCTCTGAATACCAAAATATGACTAAATTTCAAGGGCTGGGCTGCGCGTGAGAATGGTTGGGATCAGGCCCAATCCTGGAGGGGCAATGCTGGCTAGCCCTGATTTGAAGCCTGGCTTTTAGCCTGGGTTAATGGCACCAATGCATCATTAGCCCAGGCTCCAGGATCATGTGTCTGTTCGGGCTTCATTTATACAGTGGAGACACAGAGATGGGTAGCTAAAGTGGTCGTCTCCTGGGTGAACCCCCCAATGCACTGTGCTTGGTGCACAGTGCATTGTGGGATACTGAGAGGCCAGGACGCATTGCCCCAGCCTCTGGAGCTCCACACTGCCTAGCACAGTGGAGGACCATTTGGGAGCATGGTTCACGCTCCCAGCAACACTAGATGGATCATTTGGGGGTAAGGTAAGCTTCATGCACCTTTTCCCTACCCACCTGTTCCCCTGCCTGCCTGGTTGTGTGGATAGCTCCATTATTTTCTGATAAGACAAAAATATACTTATATGGTTACACAATTATTTATCATATTCAATATGTAAATCTGTGCAGAAATAACTGTGAGTTATTTCTCCTGCTCCTCCTCCTCCTCCTCCTCCTCCTCCTCCTCTTGTTCTTCACCCAGCTGAGTCTAGCAGCCACCAACAGAGTTACAGACTAATGCTGCTGTAACTGTAGAGGCACAGTGAAGTGAGGGTGAGTGATATGCTGGGGTGGGACTTCTGACTCATTTTATAATGCTATGGGGACTTTTAAGCTTGACATAGTTAGGGCCTCAGCATGTCATAATCCACAGAACATTTTGGCAATGCTTTTCCTAAGTACAATTACATTTTTTTCAAAGGAAAAAAAATTCTATAGGAGTAAAAATAAACTAATAGGCATTTTTTAAAAAAATTCTGAATAAACTAGTCAGAATAAGCCAAAAATCCAATTGTAAGGCTTTTAACTTCTTTTTATATACTGTTTAAACTCTCATGGCCTTTAAACTACCATGTGGGGGGACTCATGGCCTATTGAACCATTTAATAAGTTAGCAAAGACTATTTCTCCTCGGCTACACCACCAAGTTGGTAAGCATGCCCACAAACAAAGGGAATCCATAGGGAAGAACTAGCATGTTAAGGCCTTGAGGAACACCTATTTGCCCCCAAAAAGGTGACCTCCTGGACCCCAGTGGCCCAGGGATATTTGTCCTCCTCTTTGTCCGATGGTGGCTATGCCCCTACTATAAGTTGGGGGGTGGGGGACCTGCAGCGCTTTCCCTGATATTCTCATTTCCACCTTGCAAAGAGCTTTCAAGGGAGCATTTAAAAACATAATCCCTCACCTGCAGTATGAAATGGTTCATCCATTCCACCACCTCTCAGTACCTCACTAACATCTCATTCTGCTGCATAGGTGTACAAATCCTCTGATTCCCAAAAGGTGTTAAAGTGGGTACATGATACAATTCTTTTCCAGTAATAGTCCTAATGGTTTTCCCTTCATGTTCTTAGGGATGGGGGTGTGACTGTGGGCTTAAATGCAGCCTTCCCTTTCTATTAACTGAATACATGATTTAACCAAAAAAGCACTCAATATAGCAACACAAATGCAGAGTACATGAAATCTGAATTAAGACATCAAAGAAAACATCAACTATTTTAAGGGGAGAAGGTGTCACTAAGATTAACCAGCTGGAGTTTCACTTCTCTTCATGGCAGCATAAGACCAAAAACAACAACAACCAACACCCCCCCCCAACACCCTTTCCAATTTAATTTGAAGACCTGCAGACATTTGACCTGAATCTTGTGTTTGGAATCACAAGCCCCTTGAGTGCTGCTTTCTAACAGCAGTAGTTCAGGGGAGCACATTATCGGCTTCCTTTGAAGCTGGCTCCTCTCCAGATACATGGTGCCAGCAATGCGATGGGGGCGGGGGGGGGGTTTAAAAAAAAAGAAGAAGAAGAAGCTGATTTCTCAGTCCAGCAATGGAAGAAACATGGTTAGGGTTTGTTCTGTTTGGAGAAAGATGGAAAATAGGAAACGTGAAATTAGTTGCTGGCATTAACTTGAACTTCTTGTTTTCTACAGACGAAGGTTGTTTTCCAAGATGCACCTTATTCCTCTTTACTGTCTTTGGCATGGTTTTCTACTCTGTGGTATCTAAAATTGATTGTGATGTTTCTGTTTCAGGGATTATGATAACAAAGCAAATAAGACATTGCAATTGTAGTTCAGTTTAGAAAAAAAAAATCAGCTGTACTTAGCACTTAACTTTCCATGCTGAGTGCTCATTCGTCAACGATGCTTGCACACTTCCTAGTCTTTTCACCATATGCATGATTGAATATAATCTGGGCTGGTGTGATGTCAAATGTTTGTGCCCTTCAAAATGCAACACCCACTGAGAATAAGCTACGTCTTATTGAGCCTGACTACCATTTTCTCATGTCCTGTGACGAATTGTATTGCTGTGCTCTACTGATTTCTTCTAATGCCATGCAGTGCCTTACATGATTCTTCTGTGGTCTGCTTGGAAAGGGTAGGAGGCTCACACAGGCTTCTGCAATTGTCATGACTCATTATGCAATTATCATAGAATCATAGAATTTTAGAGTGGGAAGGGATCTTGGAGGCCCCCAGTCTGTATTGAAGGTTCTGTTCCTCAGCCTGTTTTGCTCTTTTAGTTAAAGAAGCCATTTAGCTTAACTACCCTTAATAAACCAATGAAAGGAAAGCTAAATAGAACCTCCTAGGGATGTGTAGGATGTTTTGCTGGTGAAATGTTTCGACTCGAAATGGACTATTCTGAGTGTTTTGAGATTGAAACAGAACACTCTTTAAATAAAGGGCCTGTTTCAACCCCCATTTTGATAAAAATGTTTTGACATTCCTAGTGCCATTGCACACCCAGGCTTCAATAATGACAAGATGTGTGATTGGATGAACTAGGGCCATTTTTATTAATTACATTATAATAATCTGCAATGAGGAATTACAATTAGAGTGTGGGTACCCCCTCTGTGCCAGCCACCTAATGGAGCAGCAGGGAAATGGCTTGACTACCAAGGCAGAGGTTGCCTGTTCGAATCCCTGCTGGTATGTTTCCCAGACTATGGGAGACACCTATATTGGGCAGCAGCGATATAGGAAGATGCTGAAAGGCATCATCTCATACTGCATGGGAGGAGGCAATGGTAAACCCCTCCTGTACTCTACAAAAGACAACAACAGGGCTCTGTGGTCGCCAGGAGATGACACCAACTTGATGGCACACTTTACCCCTTCTGTGGGTCAGCCTCATAAGGAGGACTGCTCACAACAGGGCGAAGGACTGAATGTTGATTCAGCCTGGTGCCAAGTCCAGACACCATCACAACCGCAAGGCTTAATCCTGCTGAGGGGAGGCCAACTAGCACCACCCCCACCCAGGCCGCAAAACTGAGTGGTGGGCACCAACCAGCCTCCAAGTAAGGGCAGATCCCAGACCAAGGGCCGCAAAACCTGCAAGGGCTGCTCCTTGGCTTGCCTACTCGCCTTAAATGGTCCTCCTGTCAGACAACGAACAACACAGCCTACCTCAACCCGCACTCACAAAGTGACCAAACATTCAACAATGACAATCCTACAAAGAGAGTCAGTGAGAAATAGGCAAAAAACAAAAAACAAAAAATGCCACCACAAAGCCAATCAGGGATGACCCAAAAAATTCCTATTTTGCCCCAAAAGGCGACTGGATAACCTTCACCGAAACAGGAGGGGGGGATGGGTGCTTAGCCACCAGAGCGATTGACAGAGAAGCAAAGGGAGCTGGCCACTTAAGCAGCCACTCCCCTACTCCCATTGGCTGGCCTGAGACACCTGTCTCCAGGTCCAGGCACACGACTCCACTCCCGGTACAACCCTGGAAGGTAGAGAGCGGCTTTTTGGAGGTCTCTTTTTCCCTTGCTGATTGGTTTTGCTGGTAATGGCTTCTGAATTGCTTTCAATCTCTTTGTTTCTTGGTTGGCTTATTATAATAGAAATCAAGTGATGGCATTGGCAACTGTACCCCCATTGGCAGGAGGAAGTAAGGAATGAGGGAGGAAGACTTTTTGAGGGAATTTCAAAATGTATTAAAAGGGACTGAGAGGCAGATAAAGCCCTTATTCCTCTCTTGAAGAGGATACATCAGGAGAGGAAGAAGGTAGATTTGATTTTGTGGTTTTCTTTTGTCAGCACTGATTAAAATAAGTTGTGCTATTGCTGCTGTAACTACCTGGTTTTGCTGGATCTCAGACTGACAAAGGCAGAACTTGGGTGCCTGCCTTGAGTTGTGGTTTGTTTTGTTTGTGAGATAGGTACTCAGTCAAAATGTAGCTGAGGTTGCTCTAGTTGAACTTATGGCTATGTTTGCTGCTAAGAAGGGGTGCTAGGAAGAAACAGGAGTCAAATTGTGTGTGAGAGAACAACTTGTACCAATGATACTGCAGTGCAGTCAATGTGGCTGGCTGTGGATTCTGGGTCAGTGATTTCTTTTAGGCCATTTTTAAAATGTGTTTGAAATGTGTGTTCTGAGTTGGGAAGGACAGATTCCCTTTTACTGTGTGCTTCTGAAGTGTTTTGTTTTGGGTTGTTGTTTTTTTTTAAAGGCAGGGTTACAAACTGCATTGTAAATTGCAATGCAAAACTTGTGTGCAGTGCATTCTGTGAGTGCAGCTTGTTCCTTTCCCAAAGAAAGCCACAATAGGCATTCATGATAGGATATCATGATAGCAAGCAACCCCTCATCTCCACCTGGGACACCATTCCATAAGGAATCATCTCCATGGAGCCCAATTCAAAGAACATTTTTTTCCAACTGGTTTGTGGAAGACAAGCCAATCTGCTCTGCTTCACTTTATGCCCATCTCAGTCTTTTCTGCTCCACATCATATCTCTTGTGCTAGCAACAAAATGGCAGCATGCAGTGTCTTTACTGCTCCATCCTTACACTAGGCAGGAATTAATCACAAAAGAACAACATCTATCCTCATGTGTTAGAAGTTAATCATATTTATGGGCAATAGCACCTGCATGACAATTTCCAGAGGGCAATGAGATAATGCACATGTATGAGACAATGTTAACATGCACTGACACCGAAAGCTTGAAGATAACAACAAGAGTGTGTATGTGTGTGTGTTGGTAGAATACTTGCTAAGAACATTGAGAAAGTCCAAGCCACTTACAAACTGAAATGAAGCAATTCTGTCCATCACTAGTTCACAGGCACAAGTAATGTGTCCACCATGTCATTTGAATTAATGTCTCAGGACTAACATTACACTTTCTTTTAAGAAAAACAATACATTATTTCTTTGCTATGTTAATGAAACTGCCCCAGGGTGATTGGCGGACACTCCTAAATTTGTATTCAGGCTTCCATGGGAAAATTAGCTCAGAGAGGACAATTTCACATCAGAATTAAATTTGCACAAAGTTGTAGACCCCGAAAATGATTGGACTGAGGCAAGATCTAAGTTTCAAAATCAAAAGAAAGTCTTTATTGTAAGGAGTGGTACAGCAGAAAGAAGTGAGTGGTTAAAGCAAAATCACTACTAAAAATATGTTCAACTGCAAAGAGGCATTTTGACTTAAAGTTAAAATTGCATAAGTTCCCAGGCGGGCAAGCAAAAGCGGCTTTTAGAGGGCAAGATGGCTGGATTTAAGAGAAGAGACTAGGGATAGAGTTGGGCCCAGCTAGGGGCAAATGTTCATATCACCTGATCTGGATGAAGAAATATCAGGGCTCCTGGAACAACCAAGGGACCTCATTCCTCTGGGACAGCTCAGTCAGAGGAAGGGGTGAGAAGGTTGGAGGAGTTAGCTGATAGAAGTGAATCCATTAGGGAGCTTCCTCTGTGGAAGCAGCTTCCTATGTTAGCAAGAAAGACTGGGCACATCAGGCTAGGCAAGAAAGCCAGTCTGGGGAGTGGCACTAAGTACTGAACACAGCCTGGAGTGGTGGCCTGTGAACAGTAAGCAGTTGGTGACTCCAAAGTAGATGGTACACAGAGAGCACACTGGATCATGGAATTGGGGCTGGTTATACCCCCAAACATGTCCTGGGAGAACATTCCAATTGACCTTTTTTGTTCAATAGGTGTGTTGGGTGGAACCGGCAAGGATTCCATGTTGCTGATCGCTCTTTCTGAGTGTAACAACGTGTGAATTGCCAAGGCTTTTTGTCATGCCAAGGCTTTTTGTCATGAAAACAGAGTGCATAGATATGAGAAGAGGAAATCTGTATGGATGGAGAGTCCAATAATCCAATCAGTACTTTTAATGGGTGCATCTCTAGGTCCTTATCACTGACTCAACATCTTTTGTAAAAGGGGGGGGAAGCACCTCCATGAGCCTTATCTGCATTGTTCCTGCTGAATTAATTGATGCATTAGCTTGCTGCTATCCTTTGCTAAAGGAGGGGATGGTGAGGCAGTTCACTCTGAGTGCAGCGTGACCTTGGCAGAAAGTTAACCTGCTTTAGTTAACCTCTGGGGTCTATGTAGGGTATCCCAGCATAGGGAGGTCATCATCTGCTCCCCTTTCCAATTTGCTTGTTAGGAGCCAAATCTAGGGGCAACTGGCCCACCGTCAACTAAGTGACCTGTCCCCATGTGCCATGAATGGAGAGTTCATGATCAGCAAGCCTGGAGACTCAAACACAAATGAGGGGGCTCCTGGGAGCCAGCATAAAATCATTGCTAGTAACAGTCATCATAGACGGTACCAGGGAACGTGTTTGGGCAAATGCCAGCTCATCCTAACATTGCTGACCCATCCTAAAAGTTGTCTGCCCACTCAAGATATTATGCTGCTGCATGAGACTGCAGTTAGAAGGGGGGCAGGTCGCTGTCAGCAATTACTGTATTTTTAGTCAGGTTTTTTAAAACACATGAGAAGAATGCCTCTTCTGAGTGGTAAGATCCTTTGTTAACCCCACATTCCATGTTGCCCTACTCCTTCTCACTAAGGTTGCTACTTTTAGAGGAAACAATATGGAGGAACAAGAGCTGCAACACACCGCAGCTCTTTCAATTTTTTGACATTTTTGAAATTATTCCATTCCATCAGGAGGAATAGAATTCAAAGTAGAGTAAACTTATTCTTTTGAATAAAGCAACAGAACAAGGGAAATTCACTTATCCCTAAAATGATCCACAACAGCAGACATGGAAGTAGGCAGAACCCATTGAAACCATATCCCAGAGGATACTGCTATGGAATTCTAAAACCCGACATTACAAAAGATTTTGGGCATTCCTTCAGGATCATGTACTAGTTCATTGGTACCCGTAAGTGCCAAGCTGAGTATTTACCCCCACCTCTGCTCATTCTCCATTTCCAAGAATGACCTGGCAAATATACAAGAAATTGAATTGGCCATCACAAACAACCACTTGGGTTGCTTGTGCATATTCCAGGCCATGCTCTGTGGGATGGAGCTGGTATAAGAACCAAATAACTGCACATATTCCCCAACAGTAGCCATGATTATTAACTGCATTTGTATCTCACCCTTCTTTCAAAGATCTCAAGGTAGTACCTATGGAATTATTCCATTTCATTATCACAACCCTATGAAATATATTAGGCTGAAAGATAGTGATTGGCCCAAGATTATCCAATAAACTTTGCAGCTGAGTGGTCATTTGGCCCCAGGTTTCCCAATCCACCCAAGTCCTCCATTTTATTCATGCTACTCTGCCCCCATTTGTTTGGACCTGGATGTAGTTCTAAGTACCATCACAGAGCAGTCTAACTGTTTTTACACTGGAATCTAAAGTCATGAGATCAGGATACTAAAGATCTGTTGGAAAGAACAGCATAGCTTTTAATTTATTTTTAAATTGTGGATCAAGAAGATTATTAGAAATCCTTGTGTTTCATTTCTCTCTTGGAAAGAATAATGAGGAGTCAGGCCCTATATACCCTCAAGAATATTTATTTACGAGAAGGCTGGCCTCCATATCTGCTGAGGCTTCTGATACAGTCATCACAGCAGGGGCGTATCTAGCGTTCGGCAGGCAGGGCGCACGCCCCAGGTGCCACTTGAAGAGGGGCAACACTTGAAGGGGAGTGCCATTTTTTTAAGTTAGAATTTTTTTTAATGGCCACCAAAAACAAAATGGACACTGCGCATGCTCAAATGGCCTCTGTGAGGCCCTAGGCCATGCCAGGCCTAGCAGAGACCATTTGAGCATGTGCAGTGGCCATTTTGTTTTCAGTGGCCATTTTTTTTAAAAAAAATTAAAAATGGCAACTGCACATGCTCAAATGGTCCCTGCAAGGCCCTAGAGGCCAGCAGGGGGAGGGGGGACCTTTGCAGACCCCCCCCCCATGGCCTTTAGGAAGCCCCCCAAAGGGGCTAGAGCTAAAAAAATTAAAAAAAATTAATGTCACTGTACACATATTCAGATTGGCACTATGTACAGAGAATCAGGGCTTGTGAATACTGAGCTGAAGCTTATGAGCTAGGATTGTATGCATTTGCTCTTACTTTGCTTCTTGTGATAGTTAGTGAAATGTGAGGTCTTAATAATATGGCTATTAATGGTGAGTTTGTCTTTGAATCAGTGTGAAATCCTTAGTATTAAGGTCCACTGGGAGTTTCTTGCTCTCTTTCTAGGGTTGTGCATTTTGTATTTTTTCTGTTTTGATTTGTACCAAATCCGAATCAACCTCATTTTGTATTTTGTCAGAAATTAAGCCTTCCGAATCACCCCAGTTTTGTTTTGTATCTGAATTAATCCGAATCTGAATCCGAATTAATCCAGATTTAAAAATGGGTCATGTGGTCAAAAGAGTGGGTGGGGGTTATAGTGCCCAATGAGTGGAAGCGACCAAAAAAAATTCAAAGGAATTGGGCAAACTGCTGATTTGTGGTGAATTTTTGAAGTTTGCGCGTCTTTCAGATTTTCCCCATAGGGTATGATGTTGGTTTCAGGAAAAGTATAGCTTCATGTGGGGTGGGGGGAAAGGGTGGCCCAGAGTGGAGTGTGGTTGGTGGTAGTGCCCTGTTGGTGCAAGGAAGCTACCACAATTTTTTCAAAGGAATTTGGCAAAGGGCGGATTTTTAAAGAATTAATGAAGTTACGTATCTTTCAGATTTTTCTTGTAGGGTATAATGGAGGTTTCTGCAGTCCCATAACTCCACTTGAGGGCACTGGGGTGGCCCAGAGCAAGTGGCAGTGTAGTGCACATAGGGTGCCAACCACCCACATGGGTTGCCAACCCATGAAGTACAGGGTTTTGTTCTAGAGGTTTTCTGAGAGTAGATTCTCTGGTAGCATATGAGGGTGGATTCATGGTTTTTCATTAAAAATCTCATTTGCTACCAGAGAATCTAAATTCAACACCTCAGAAACAACAAAACCCAGTACCCCAATAGGTTAGCACTCCAGGGGGTTGGTTGGCACCCTCTGTGCACTACACCACCACTCGCTTTGGGTCATCCCAGTGCCCCCCAGGTGGAGTTATGGGGCTGCTGAAACCTCCATTATTCCCTATGGGGAAAAATCTTAAAGACACGTAAACCTCAAAAATTCCTAAGAAATCAGTCCTTTGGCCTATTTGTAATCTGGGTGCACCACCCTTGGGGCACTGCCACCCAACCCACTGTTTTGCCCTTGAAGCCCCACATAAACAAGTTGAAAGATTGAAGAGAATGACCAATGAGCCAGCGTGGTGTAGTGGTTAGAGTGCTGGACTAGGACCGGGGAGACCTGAGTTCAAATCCCCATTCAGCCATGATACTAGCTGGGTGACTCTGGGCCATTCACTTCTCTCAGCCTAACCTACTTCACAGGGTTGTTGTGAAGAGAAACCTAAGTATGTAGTACACTGCTCTGGGCTCCTTGGAGGAAGAGCGGGATATAAAATGTAAAAAAATAAAATAAAACTGCCTTGGTACTATGGAACCGCTTCAAATGTTCATTTAACTGAACTGGAGTGAGCCGTAGCCCAAACAAATCAGCCTACTATTCAGAATTGTTGAGATTTATCATCACTGCATTTAAGAAAGTGCAAAACCATGGATCATGGTTACAAGAATGAGAGAAGCAACTAAGATTCCTGGGGATGTCAATAGATTGACAGGTGTGTTCCCCACCTCCACCCCTCCTTTTGTCTCCTGTAGTCCCATCTGGATGACTTGTCCCTGCAGTGGCAAAAGTTGTGAACTCCTGGCTTAGACATGTCCCACCAAATTACATTGTGGTCTAAATTACATTTGACTGCTCAACTTGGGCATCAAAACACCACTATAACTCATAAAAATCAGAAGAAAAACAAAATAGCTCTTCAAAGGAGCCCTGAACAAGTCAAGAGATTCTTTCTAAACCTTTGGAAAGAAAAACCTGTGTAATTTCAGAACTTTCCTAACCAGCTTCTCGAAAAGCTTCTCCACACTATTTATTCCATGGTTTTTAGCAAGACCTTTGGAATTGCATTGAGCTCCCAAAAATATTTGGGTATTTCTGTCTCAAAATGCTGTCTTCCAAATCCCTTTGCAAGGTCAGTTTGCATTTCAATCACACTGAATACAACACTTAACTAAACTATTCATGTTCAACAGTTTTTGCATATCTTATCTTCTGCTAATCACTCAGTGCCTCAGCTGGAGTGGAGAGAGTCAAATTTCAATTGCAATGCTTTTCCAAAGAACAAAGCATTCTGTCCGAAACACAGACATTTCGATTTGGAAACAAAAATATCTGTTTTTTAATTCTTGATTTTGTTTTGGTTACAAAACCTCCGAAATTGCCATTTTGGGGCACAAAACTTTTTGTACCTGAATCAAAATGCACAAGCCTATCTCTGTCTCATTTTAACTGTCTTTTTGAAATATTAGAATATATTCCAAGCAGTGACACAGTTTACTCTGTGTATCTTTTAATTATTTTCAGAGTATCTGGGAAAAGTCAAATTCTCCATTAATTTTAAAAACTTATGTAATAGTGATGCTACAATACATAGTAGAGAATTCGGCAGGCACTTCTGTTTGGTTTTCCAAGTACACTTCCTATAGTATTTGGGTATTTTATGAGCCCCAGCATACTGAAATTTGTAGTTTCCCAGCATGTTTTGGTCTGGCTATGTCCACTGCTAAATAGTTTTTGAAATATTAAAAGATTAACGAGCTTGACTTGTATTTTTGAGCTGATATTATGGTAAAGTTATCTGAAAGATGGGTGTCAGATGTTTGGACAGGGGGTGCAATTTCAGTGCTTGCCCTAGGCATCATTTTCCCTAGATACGCCTCTGCATCACAGCAATCTGACATAGAGAACATTAAAGCAGTCTTGGCCTCAAAGAAGAACAGGTCTGTACCTGAATAAAAAGGTCTAGCATGTTCAAAATGCTGAAACTGAATTGCAAACCTAGACATTGATATAATCCAAATGCCTGATGAAAACACACATGTTGTCCATACATTGCCAAAAATGCAGGAGGGACATAAAGGGCAAAAATATTTTAAGCAAAGTATTTGTCATAAGATCAATAAGGATCTCATTGCAGTACATTTCTTAGTGAATTAATGACTAGTTTTGCTTAACAACCTTCATATTTGCCCAGGGCCATTAATCCTCCCCATTAGTCATTAATCCCTAGAAACATGGTTGTGATCATTACAATGTAATTGATGGAGTAGCTGACACTATTAATATAAGTTTCTTAAGGCACACACAAGCCTCTGTATTCCTTTTATTTTCTTCAGTTTACTCATTAATCAGGATAGGCTGACGCTGAACAGATAGTCAGGAAAATAATACAATTGCTCTGCTAAACACTTTAGGCAATGCAGCCTCACTTTTCATCCATGTATTGGGTTTCCAGACTATTCCCTGCTATACAAATAAATTAGGATATTCTCACAACCACTGGAAAGCGGGCCAAGGGAGCCCAACCCACTTTCAGCGGTCGTGGGAACCACCAGGTTCGCAGGCGGGCCCGGTGTCTAGCTCGCCTAAATATCTCTCCTCTAAAATGAGGTTAGCACAGCAAGCGCTCTGCTAACCCCGTTTTCGTGATTGTAAGTCGCTGTGGCGTGGCTCCGCACCACAGCAACTCATGAGGAGATCCCCAACTGGGAGGCTTCAGCAAGCCTCCTGGCTTCGGGGGGCTCCCAAGAATGCCCCACACACTCATGTGCAGCATTCTGGTACTTCCAGGGGCTAGGCAGCCCCCAATCCCTGTAGCCTCAACTGGCTCCATGATGGAGCCAGTTATTGTGGGAGCTGCCGATCCAGTTGCCCATGGAAAGCTGTATGATCATTTGCAGGGAGAGTGGAACAAGCCCACTCTCCCCGCCAAACCCCATCTGGCTCTCCACACTGCTTGTGTGGAGGGCCTCGATGTCTTTTTCATAGTTGTGTTATACTTGGTTCCCTTTTCTTTTAGGACATGAGCATGTGGTCTAGATAGCATATGCTAAGCGCACTGAAAAAGAGGCATGGAGTTCAAACATTTAAATTTCTGGCAAAAATGGAAAGTATGTCGATCACGCCTAGAACTGAAAATCTGTACAACGGTTTCATTACATTAAGCTTTTACATATGTATCCACTCTAGATCCAGAAGAAATTAAATTGCCAGATGGTGATAGGGATGAAAAGTATAATACTGAATTAAAACAAATCAGAATAATAAATTAAAAACAAAAAATGAAGGGGGGAAACCCACCATCAGATATTAGCTAATCAATATTTAACCATGATAGCTCCATGTCCAGTGGCCACAAGTCTGAACTGTTTCAATATTTTACAATCTTGATGTATGTATTGACCAAGCAAATATGCACTTGCAAAAAAACCTTTTAAAAAGACCAGATGGTATAATATTTTGAGAACAGAGAATAGTACATGAACCTTGTAGGAGATTTTGGCCACAAGCTTTTCTCCTCCAGCCTTCTAACCCTACAACTGATAAAAACTTGGGTTTATTATGAGCAGGAAACCAGCCTACTTGATTCAGTGCATAAAATAAAAGATGTTTCTAAAAAGCTCTCCTTATCATGGGGCAGGATAATATTTGCTTGAGTTACAGATTTCTGAGGAACCTTTTTCCAAATTCATGTTCTAGGACATAAGAGACAGGTGAACCATAAGCCCAAAGCCCATGTTTTCTCAGAGTACAAAGAAATGGGATCCTTGGGTCACCATATATTAAGAAGGACATTGTAGAACTGGAAAGGGTGCAGAAGAGGGCAACCAAGATGATCAGGGGCCTGGAGTACCTTCCTTATAGGATTAGGCTACAGCATCTGGGGGTTTTTAGTTTGGAAAAGAGGTGACTACTGGGAGACATGAATTATGCATGGAGTATAAAGAGTGGACAGAGTGAAATTTTTCTCCCTCTCCCACAATGCTAGAACCAGGGGTCATCCCATGATTCTTGAGCAATGTACTGGCAGCAGTTGGCTTCTTCAGGGGAATCAAGAACCAAGCAGCAGCACCGCACGGACCCCAAGTTTCCTCAACCACCCTCCTCCTCCCCCCACCTAGAATCAAAAGAATGAAAACTTTTTTAAAAAAAACCTAACAAACGCACACCGTGATCCAGCTCACGCTGGGAAAGCAGGATGGAACCTCTCTCTCTCTCTCTCTCTCTCTCTCTCTCTCTCTGTCTCCAGGGGCTAGGGGAAAAGGTAGGCTGTCTCTGCTGGAAGAGTGAGGGAAGAGAGAATGTATAATATGGTTGTTCCTCAGGAGGAGGAGGAAGAGAAGCAGGCAGTTATGTGAGCTAACCTAGAAAAAAGAAGGAGCTCTCTATTGTGCCTTGGTGTATTTAGAGCCTTAGAAGCAAACAACAGAACAGAAGAAACTCAATGTGCTGTCCATTACCTTTAGAGCACCTCCACTCTCAGGCACAAAGTTATTAAACTGTGTCTCAAGGAAAGGAGAATTGACTATCCAGCTCAAACCTAACACCAAGCCCCTGGTTTGTCCCCACTATAACACTTTTTACACCCAAATAGTTATTTGGAAATGACCAAAGAGAAATAAATTTGGAGTGATGTGACTTCTAAGCACATATTTCTATTTTAGGTTAATTTAGGCCAGCTTTGGTGCAGGAAACCATAGATTCCCCCTTTTGGTCAAGAGAAATCCAATCTGCAATTTAAAAAACTACCCTCTCCTTGATCTCTAATTGTAATTTTAAAAAAGCAGGGCTTCCCAGAAAACTCCACTGAAGAAAAATTATGTGGAGGAACAGTGAAAGCAAGGAAGCTACAGTTTTAATTTTCAGGTAGAGCCATAATTTGCAAATCAAAAGATTTGTTAATTAATTAGCTTGACTTGTATTTTTGAGCTCATATTATGGTAACATTATCTGAAAGATGGGTGTCAGATGTTGGGGGGGTGCAATTTCAGTGCTTGCCCTAGGCGCCATTTTCCCTAGCTACGCCTCTGTATACCACCAAAAACTTGTGTCTCATGGCAGTTTACCCAAAGAGTTTTATTACATTTACGAGCCTCATTCAGATGTTAGTGAGTGGTGCTCATGGTTACAGCTGTGAAAGTGGGGGGGGAGTCCAACCCCACCGCTGCCATTCACCCCCTCCGACCGGGTGCTCACGGTTACAACAACATTTGTGTGAAGGGGAAGCACCATCACTGTGAAGGCCAACACTTCCGTGAGCAGCTCCCTGGACTGACTGAGGCTATCTTTAATCATTCACTGCCCTGGGTGCTTTTGATGAGGGGCAGCTCACAAATTTACTGAATGTACAAATACTTGTAATCCATGCCATGCTTTGAGCTGGTAGCAATATTCACAGCAAACTCTTATTGTAAGATTTAGGCAACTGTTGAATCTTATCCAAGAAGCTAAAAGTGTCCTATTGGTCTTTTGCTTTCCCTCTGAGAATTATTGGATGTTTGGAAATGACCCAAATCTCCAGAGAGGACACCAGCTATATTTGCTCTCTCTCACACACAAAATTTCTCTATTCACATAAGATAAACTGAGAATATCCACCAGTATTCAGAAATACTCAGATTTAAAAAAAACCCCATCTCATAGGGTTTTTGCTTTTATTTATTTATTTATTTGATTGATTGATTGATTGATTGATTGATTTCTACAGTGCCCTTCCAATAATGTTTCAGGGCAGTTTACACAGATAGATAGATAGATAGATCGAGATGGATCCCTGTCCCTAAAGGGCACACAATTTAAAAAGAAACATAAGATATACACCAGCAGCAATCACTGGAGGTACTGTGCTGGGAGTGGATAGGGCGAGTTACTCTCCTCCTGCTAAATAAAGAGAATCACCACATTAAAAGGTGCCTCTTTGCCAAGTTAGCAGGGGTTTAAGGAAGGAGGAGGAGGAGGAGGAGGAGGAGAGGAAGGAAAAAACATTGTTGTTACTCCCATTTGAAAAGTCTACCCCCTTAGATAGAGACTTATTGAGTCAGTCTGCTGATTACTTACACAGCTTTGTCAGATACAGTGACTTACACAAACAGGACAGAAATACCAGCACTTCACTTTACAGAGGATTCCCAAACTAGGAAAGAGATAGCACAAAAGAAGCTGTACTTTTGAACGAAAACATCCACTGAGGAGTTGTTCTGCAGTGTAAAGTAGATTTTAAAGTTGTAATAGAAAGAAATGATAACAGCAAGCCAGAAGCAACAACAGCAGCAGCAAGCAACAGATAACAGAGGATTGTGATGTATTTGACTGGTCTACAGGATTCTATTCCAAACTTTTAAGGGGACAGAACTGAGCTGTGATTGACAGGAAGCAAATCTGCACAGAGTTTATTTAAACTACACCAAAAGGCACCTCTCATCACTGAAAAGCAGTTTAATTGAGTTGTGACACGAAACTTGTGCCTGTTTCAAAAAGTGAGCAGAATGACTTGTTTTGAGTTGGTAGCAATGGTACAGCAGAATGGAATGGGCATTTCAGTACAGTATATTGTATGCCCTGTTCCTGCATCTCTCTCCAATAGAAAATATATTTGTTGGTGCTTATATAATGCATTAAATTACACCACACTAACAGGTTTGCAATGGTGTCCTGGATCCAAAGAACCATGCAGGTAGTTTCAGGTGTCCAGAGGGGCTTTGGACTTGTCTTTCTCACTGCCCCAACACCATATAGTAAGCAGTTGTTGGAAACTGCGGGGATTTTCAAGAGCAATTTGTGATAGGACCCAGGGATCTGCCACTCTGAAACAGCTCTTGGGCACACCTAAAATAGCTCTTTGGATAACGGCCAGTGCCTGCATTCTTTTTTAATGTGAAAGCTCCTTTGTATGTGGAGTGGTGGTGGTTAGCTCTCTCAAAGCATATTTCTCCATTGGACTATAGATACTTGCTTTTGACAAGTTGCTATGCATAGCTTGCCTGTTGCCTTGCAAACTGTCATGTCTCTCACTTTGCCTGTGCTAAAGTAGTACCATGATGGCAGTTGACGGTCACTTATCGAATCGTTCTCTGACAAGCCTTTGGTTAACTGCCAAGGTTCATTGTGTGTTTGCACAATGCAATTTGACCAGATGAGATGCTTTGGTTAGGTATGTTTTGCTGGGCATTTGGAGCCCCCATGCTCCCCTTTGAATGCTCCTTGACGCTTTCAGATGAGCCCTTTAAATGGTTCTCCTTCCTCTTTCATTCTCATGACACTCACAGTCAATCTTCTGCTTTTTCCTCTGCCAGAAGTTGATAGGTTATTTTTATGCTAAACATGAGTCCATAGTTTCTGTGACCAACATGGCTTTTCTATGCTGTTTCTTTTCTTTTTCTTTCTTTCTTTGGCCTCCTCATGTGGAGAAATCTCCTTGGCAAAGTCAAGATTGTGGGCATCCCCAGCAGGAAGGGAAACATTGTCTAATTCTTTTGTTGCTAACAAAGCCAAAGTCCTTTTTGAGTCTCTCAACATGATAAACTACTACAAAGAATCCCTCCATCAAGGAACACTGTTATCAATTGCCCCTCAAATCTCTCCTTCCCTTGCAAGTCACACTTTTTAGTTTCTATAACACTTCAATGGGATTTTTTTAAAAGCTAGATGTGCAGTGTCAGACAGGTTTTTACAAATGCCTGGCAGGCTGTCTTTTGTTCAAAATATCACGGGGTTGTCAGAGTCGGGTGCATCATGCATCATGTTGTTCGCTGCACCAGTTCTCAAGATCCTGGAATTCTTGATAAATAAATAATCTTACCTGTGTATTTTTTTTAACAAGCAGTATTTGTTTACAGCTGAGTATGGTTAATATCATTCCACAATGAGGTGATTTCTGGTTGCTCTGTAGCCAACAACAGTGATGTCTTAAAGCAGTCCACCACTGTGGCTACTCTTTTGAAGCCAGGCATCCTGAGAGAGGGAAAAGGCAATGACAGGGAGAGAAGAATCGAAACTCAGCAGAAGAATGAGCCAGGCTAGAAGTGGGCCAAATAACAGGGTAACAAGAAGAAAGGCAAAGAAAAGAGATAACAACATAGGATATATTGGATAAAAAGCACCCAGCATATAAAAGGAAGAGCTTGTTTCATCCAGTTGGTGTGCTCAAAGCACTGAAAAATGGTCTCTTAAGGAAAGAAAACAAGAAAAAGGGGAGGGAAATATTTGGAAGTACTGGGAAAGAAAGTAATGTCAGAAGTATTAAAGGGGGAACCAGAAAGAATGAGAAATCCAGGATGAAGCTACAAGGGCAATGGTCAATGCAGAAATGCGTAGCTGGAGAGGAATAAATTAAAAATTGGAAAGAGAAGCAGGGAAAGACTCAACTGTTTGATTATAATTCCGTGCAAGCAAAAAGATGCATACCTTGTGTTGTTTTCCTGGCACGTATCCCAGAATTAACTAAAAGTAGAAAGGAGAGTACCAGAATGTTGTTGGTGTGTAGGTTTAAGTTGTGTTTCAGGTAACTGTCTTTAGCCATGTGATTTATTCATGCAAAAAATAGGGTGTGCATTTTTGTGATAGGATGACACCAATGCACACCTTTGTTTCCACATTCCAAGTTCTTCTGTGGAACAGATTAAAAAAAATAACCCCAAAGCTAGATAAAGCTCATTTGAGTAATTAAAAGACTGTTCTCATTATAACTATGTATAAGAGACCCACAAGCAAGGTTAATAATAATAATAATAATAATAATAATAATAATAAGAAGAAGAAGAAGAAGAAGAAGAAGAAGAAGAAGAAGGCGGCTGTGGCAGAAGAAGACCAAAATAATCCCAGTAGTAATTGGCACCTTAGGTGCAATTCCAAAACAACTTGAAGAGCACTTCAACACCATAGGGGCCACAGAAATCACCATCAGCCAATTACAAAAAGCAACTTTACTGGGAACAGCCTATATTTTGTGACGATATCTTTAATAATAACAACAATATTGATAATAAAATTCAGCCATCCCAGGTCCTTGGGAAGGACTCAATGTCTGGATAAAACAAACCAGTCAATAACATCTGTCTGACTGTGTAAACAAGAAATAATAATAATAATACAATATTATTAATTTTTCTTCAGTTATCCTAGACTCTTGGAAAGGGCCCAAGAATTAAAGTATGAAATCCAGTCAATATACATCTGGTAGACTGTGTGTAAATCACATAATAATAATAAACAAACAAACTTTGTTAGCCACCCTCTAACAAATTGGGTATGGGTGAGTGTGATGGTTTTCACACTGAGGTTCTTCTCACAATTGGTGAGAAGAGCCTGGATGAGGTTTGCGGGGAGAGCGGGCTAAGCTCTCCCGGCAGACAAGCAGGGAAGCAGCCCTGGGCAGCTGCAGTGGCTGCCCACATGACTGCCGGCTCCATTATGGAGCTGGTGGGAGCTGCAGCGATCAGGGGCCGAATGGCCCCTGGAAGCTCCAGCATGCCCTGTGCAAGCACGCAGGGCATACTGGAGAGACCCCCAAGCCAGGAGACTGCTTTTTAGCCTCCCGGTCAGGGGTCTACTTGTGAGTTGTCACGGCGCGGAGCTGTGCTGCAGCAACACATGAGCACAAAGACAGGGTTAGTGGAGCGCTCACTCCGCTAACCTTGGCTAAGGGCAGGGGCAGTTAAGCAGGTTACTCGCTTGTAAACCACCAGGCTTGCCTGCAAGCCCGGTGGTTTACACGACCAGCACAAATTGGGCTAGGTTCTCCTAGCCCAATTTTTGCTAGCTGTGAGAATAGCCACACTGTGTTCATTATACAAATACAGCATTTAGAAAGGTGGGGGGAGTTCAATATTCTGTTCCAGTACTGGCTAGTTAAATGTTTCTGGATAGCTGGATATGAAGGCAACATCTCACCACTGTTGCTTATCTCAGTAGCTGGTACTTTATTAACAGCTTTACTGCCTCTGAACATGGAGCTTGCATTTAGCTATTTATATATCTGAACAAAGGAAATATACATACAAATGTTAATGTATTTTGTTTCTTCTGCCCATTTTGCATTTGTACTAAGACATTTAGATGTACCAAAAAAGGAGTACATTTTGCATGGACATTTTAGTTTTCACATGATTGTAATCTGAAAGATTTTCACCCTCTGTTTGAAAATCTTGTTTGAAAGTTTTTATCATATATATGATGATCAGCCTTCTGTGATTTACTACCACATTACCTGAGTTTGAAAAAACAGTGAAAATCAAGATGGATTATAGGGTTTCATGCCTGTTAATTGAAAACTGCTCAACAATTAGACAACTTTCATTTCGTTCCCAGAATTAAATTCATAATAGAAGTATTGCTTTCAAAAAATCATTTTGGGTATATATCGCAATCAATCAATCATCTTTATTACGGTCCAAGACCAGCATAAGATAGAACATTATAGCATTATTCAAAAACAAATTATGGAACAGTAAAATCATATTACTTTAAAATTACTAATCTAATATTATGAAGCTATATTATAATGCAATAAAACTCTACCCTTAGAAAAGAGGGTAGCTATAAGATTATTAAGCAGCTGTATTAGAAAAATCATGAGCAATTTGATACTATGATTCTGTTTTGTAATACTGTAAAGCTACACCTTTAAACAGAGAAAAAGAGAATAAAAGCAAGACTGTAAAATCAATAAGATTACAGCCATAACTGAAAGCATCTATATTTAAAAGAATAAAAACATAGAATATATAAGGTAAAATAAAGAAGTGGAGAGAACTGTAAAATAAAGTGGCTAACAAGATAAGTAAAATAAGTTAGCTAACTGGGAGGACTGAACGGGCAAGTAAAGTAGTCAGTAGTTAAAATCAATACAAGAATGACGCATGGTTATGGACTAGCAGTCAGTGCCCAGCAGATCTTACATGCTGCCGTGCAGAACTTGGCAGTGTTATACATGAAGGCCCAGTCTTTGTCTGATAGCAAGTTCCAGGTGTAGGCTTGGCTTGGGAGACCAGGGTACTTGTGGAGTAACAGAAATATCAGCTTAGCATATGTTTAATCTAAGATCGTAAACAAACAACATAACACACATAACATAAGCTTAGCATGGCTGTCTCTATAAAAGGGGCAAAAGAGGAGTACGTGCTCTGTGATTTCAACTTTCCCAATGTCACAGGGACAAAGTCTCCAAGAACGGAATCTTTCTGCATTTGCCTTCAAAAACAGTAGAGGGGAGGGCATGACACAAGGCAAAAGTGAAGGTCCTTCTATGGCTTGCGATTTCCAACTGTGTCAGATACACAGCGGGGGAGGCCGGGGCATAGCTAGGGGAGAGAAGACCCATGTTCACCCCTCTCTCTGGCAGTCCCTTGGAGTGAGGGAGATAATGAAAAAAAAGAGGGAGGGGTGATTTAGGGAGGGGTGGAGATGGAGGGCCCCCAGTAGCTGGTGGCCCCGGGTTATTTGAACCCATCTGCTCAATTATAGCTATGCCCCTGGGGGAGACAGAGTATCTAAGTGGTTCCAAGGACCTCAAATTTGGACAGGATTCGTTCTAGTGAGGCAAAATTGGAGGGAGATCTCAAGTGGGCACCATAGAGTGATTGAGCCAGCAGCTTGGCCTCAAATAATTTGAGCGTTGTGGGTATGTATTGGCCACCTCTAGATCATAAAAACTTTAGAATGGCGGTTGAGCTCCTTTGCACAGTAAGGGTGCTGGCGGTGGTGGCAGGCAGAGAAGGAGTGGCCACTGAGCCTGACTGTCGAGCTCAATGACCTCTGAGAACTTTGAGGCGCTCAGCTGTGCCTGTGCAGTTAGAGTGTCGCAAGCCCGAGGCGTCATGGGCTTGCAGCACTCTATTTTAACTGCATAGGCACACTGGAGTGCCTCACAGTTCTCAGAGGCCACTTAGCTGGACAGTCAGGCTCAGCGGCCACTCCTGCTCTGCCCACCACCATGGGGGTGGGGGCTGCTCACCTCACCCCACCCCCACCCCATGCCACACATGTGGCGGCTAGAATATTGGCAGTTTGGCCTCTCGGTGGTGGGGAGGAAGGCTTGTGGTGGTGGCAAGAGGCCTCCCCAGCCCTTTCGAGCCCCCCAGGCCTTTGGAAGGCCTTGGAGGCCATGGTCTGGGGCCCCAAGGTCCAGGGGTAAGAGTGCCTCTGCTGGGAAATACACCTCTCTGGAGCCCTGGAGAACTGCTCCAAGTTATTATAAATAATGCCTGGTTAGATGGCCCAGTGGTCTGACTCAGTGTAAGGCAGCTTGGTATAATTTGAATGTTTACAGATGGCTGCTGGTGAAGCCACAGGTTGCAGCCTCTGCAATAGTTCAGAGCTCTGTAAGCACTAAAACACAAAGCTCCTGAGAATGTTAATATGCCCAAATGCAGTTCCATGTGCTTAAGATTGGTTTGGTTGAGAGTGAGGACCTAAGGCGATACTAAAAGCTTTGGGGAAGAGGTAGGTTAATTTGGGGGTTGAGAGTATTATATTATATTCTTCTTCAGCTACCATGAGTGAAGATCTCCTGGTTGGCTGCTTGCCCACATCCATTGCCTATATGTTTTTTCTGCAAATTAATAAAGTCACCATCTATTTGCATAACAGCCATAACGTTGCCCAGGACATTTTTGCACTTGAAAAAATCCTGAATAGTCCCAGCTGCCCTAACACAATTTGTAGCTTGCTAAATGTAGACAGATCGGCAGGAAAGAAAGGCACAGTGATATTGTGGCTCAATGCAGAAAAATGCCAGCCCTCTGATGCTTAAAGGGCCTGCTTCACGGTAAGGCTGTGTACTTCCCCCAGGATGCAATAGAAGCTGTTGTGGTAGAAATATCTGTCTGCATTGCCTCAGCTGCACAAGGGATAAGGTCAGACTCTCTGTAAGAATGATAAATATATATTTGTGTAGATAGCCTGTAATCTTCAATTTATCTCACAAATCAAATTTAGGGTGGTGTAGCCAGCTCCCAGTGTGAGAATTAGCTGGCCATTGAATTTTCTGACTTGGTAGTGTTTGGGAGAATGCTTACATTCACCATAATGCTTTTGTCACTGAAGATAATCCCAGAAGACATTCAATGTTCAGCCAGACTTTTTGCGGGATTGAGAAGTTCTTTTGTGTGGCTGCCGATAGACTCCAGTTGCTGATGAGCTTCAGTTGTTCAATAACCGTATTTCCTGCAGTTCTGAGCTGCTGCAATTTGCAGGCTGATTGAAGAGCTCGTAAGGAGCTGGAATTTCTTTCAGGTTTTGAAATTAAAAGAAAAACCCATTTGGCTCCTCGGGTAATTAACTGGAAGAGTATCACGGGGACCCTTTAACTCTGTCTATGGCATCTCCCTTTCTGAGGAGAGTTCACTGTCATGGATATGATTGTGTTACACCTTATTAATTTGCATAATAGAAAGCATAGAGTCCCAGGATGTGGGGAAAGAGTTGATCAAGTGATTGTCACTCTTTATAACAGCTGAACATTTCTTGAATCCAAAACAGTAAATGTTCTTTCTTAAGAATCAAAGTTTTTCATATTTCACTTAATCATACCCTGCTATATTGTAAAGGAACAAAACCCTTGTATCTATATGTTGTACTCGTAAAAAGCTTGCGGTTTTCAAACATCCCTCCTGTACCACAAAATATAGATACAATATTCAGTTGATCTGAAGCAGGGAATAAGAAATAAATAATTCCAATGGGCATCTGTTTTATTAACACAAACACATATTCCTTACCTTATTCCTTGTATTGTGATTTTAACACAAAGACAAGCTATCCAAAAGGGAAAGCCTGCTAGAAATAGTCACTGGCTGCCTTTGGACATCACGCCAAACTAGAGGCAACCATCCCAGAGGTTCAGGTTTGTGGTCCCTGAATACGGGAACCCTTGGTTCCATGAGAAAAGTCACCTCAGGTTTTGGACCACAAACCTGAATTTGTACCCTTGGTTGTTCTTCAGTTTTGCTGCTGAAACCTCCAGTCAGTAAGTGGTGGTGTGTTGTCTGAAGGCTTCCGCTGCTTTTATCCAGAGCTGAGGATAGGAAGCTTCTCTGATTGGCTGCCATGGCTGTCCTTCATAAGAAGGAGCAAGCCCATGCAGCCAGTTTTTCCCCCTTTTCAGGATCCCAGACTCTAGATCAGAATCATCTGGGAGCGCAGAATGAGGAATGGTGGCAAAGTCTGGGTCCACTGGATGAGCACAGAACAGATTTTGCATTTTGTTTCAGGCTCAAAACAAAATGCAGATAGCTGAAATATTTTGTTGAAACAGTGCTCGAACTGGTTGTTTCAAGTGTTTTTTGGCTATAGGGAACAATGGGGTGGGGAACCATGGGTAGCTCCTAGGGACACATAAGACTAGAACAGCCCTACTGGATCAGGCCCATGGCCTATCTAGTCCAGCATCCTGTTTCACACAGTGGCCCAGCAGATGCCTCTGAGAAGCCCAGAGGTAAGAAGTGAGGGCATGCCTTCTCTCTTGCTGTTGCTCTTGGCTGCTGCTTTTTAAGCTTGGGGAAAGGTTAGAAATTTGTTTAAAATTGCCCACTTGCCCATATCTTTGGTGAGTTGGGTGGTAGGTAGCACCCATTATGCCCTACCACACAAGCCACTTTGGTGTCCATAAGAGCTACCCATGGGGAATAATGGGGTGCTTTGTGTTTCCCAATTGTTCCTTATGGCCAGAACAAGGTGGACTCACAGAGTGCACACACATGTTTTACACTGCAATTTGCAATGCATTTTGCAACCCTGTCTTGAAAAATACTGTAAGCAAACAGTAAAAGGGAATCTGTCTCTCCCAACACTGAACACACATTTCAAACACAGTCTAAGAATGGCCAAAAAGAATCACTGACCCAGAATCCACTGCCAGCCACAGTGCCTGTGGCAATGTGGTAATTAGTACAGTGCCTGCAGTAATGTCATTGGCATAATTTGTTCTCTCACACACATGATTATGACTCCTTCCTTTCTAGCATTGCAACAGCTGCCACAACAGCAACATTAGCAACAAGCATAGCCATAAGCTCAACTAGAGAAACTTCCTCCTTTGGGCTCACCACTCCCTCCTCCCAGCCAATGGGGGCACAGTTGCCATGACAACACTTGATTTGTATGAAAACAAGCCAACTAGGAAGCAAGGAAATTGCAAGCCAGTTGGAAGCCTGTGCCAGAAAACCAATCAGCAAGGGAACAACAGGCCTCCAAAATGGCACTCGATACATCAAAACAGGGTTGTTGTGTTCTGAACTCGAAAAACGCCCATTTTGACTTGAAATGTTTCACACATCACCACACATTACCCACCCATCAGAATCAGGGTTTTCTTTCTTGCTGATTTTGGGGTGTTGTCCTAGTTGTGATAACTGAACTCGGCAACATCAGACAGACTGACAAAGAAGAAGAGGGTTCTGGCCCTCTATCTGTGTGATCAAGCAGAAAGCAGTGCCAGAGAGTCAGGTGCTGTTTTCAGGCAGCCTTCAGAAATTAACAGCTGCCATGGAGCTCTGTGCCTCAATTACATAATGAAACCATCAGCTTCCTATATCCAAACATCTATATATATAATTCTCATAAATGTACCCGTCACTAATCCCATATGTGGAAGCTCTTGCAGGAGTTCGTGAGCAATCTGGGAATTAGTGATGGGCATGGGTGGTCGGCTGGCCAGCGGAGGAGAAGCGACAGCCACCGGGCCAGTTGTGGAGAAGCAGCCGCCTCCAGGCTGGCTGAGGAGAAGCGGCTGCTGCCGGGCCAACTGGCGGGCCGAGGAAAAGCAGCCACCGCCAGTGCTGGGCTGGCCAGCGGGCTGAGGAGAATCAGCTGTTGCTGGGTCGAGACAAAGCGGCCGCCGGTGGACTGAGGAAAAGCGGCCGCCGGCAGGCTGAGGAAATGCGGGTGTTGGTGGGTCACCCGGCAGGCTGAAGAGAAGCGGCCACGGCCAGGCTGGCCGGAGGGCCAAGGAGAAGCAGCCAAGGGGAAACAAGGGGCACAGATGCTCTGTGCCAGGTCAGCTTTTATATAATAATCAATAGCTCTTTGCACAATTCCTTTAACCAGATTCAAAATAAAATTATTTATTCATTGCTCCATCGATTAGGTCAACAGCTAATATAACCAATTGTATTAATAATTCTACTT
This sequence comes from Hemicordylus capensis, assembly GCF_027244095.1. Lineage (NCBI taxonomy): Eukaryota > Metazoa > Chordata > Lepidosauria > Squamata > Cordylidae > Hemicordylus > Hemicordylus capensis. The sequence continues at coordinate 89,024,903 of NC_069661.1, read as the reverse complement.
ATAATTATTAATAAGAGCTGTAACATTTAGTCAAAGAATCTTGTGGCCCCTTCAAAACTTAAAAAATGTATTGTAGTATATGCTTGCATGGGCCACTTGTTTAATACAAAGACTTCATTGAAACCTAATCCATGCAAACCTGTGCTACAATAAATTTGTTGGTCTGAAGGTATTACCAGAACTCCCCTGGAATGCTGTCTAGACACTCCAATTATGCTTTTGGCTCAGCATGGGTTATTTGCTTGGCTAGAGGGCGCTGTTTGGTTCTAATATCAATTTTGAGCAAGTTGAGTGTCTTGGAAAAGATGAGGAATCAAAAATACAGTTCAAAAGTGTTATTCGGGGTATATAGGGGAACAGAATGCAAGAGTTCAGTTAGGCAAGGCAATAAATCTTAGCTGATATTCTAGGCAAGAGTATGGCTAGTGGCAATTTAGCTTGAAGTCTAATTCTGGATCAATTGGCTTGGCTAAGGTGCTTGACCAGAGCTTGGCTTAAGGCTTGTTGTGGGAAGTGCTTAAGAGCAAGGAGGTTGGAAAGAAGGAGTGTGAGTGAGTGAAGAAACTTAGAAGGGCAAGAGGCTAGTTTACTTATCCTTCCCTGTTTAAGTTGGTGCATTTGTTGCACGTTGGTTGTCCTCTTCACCAGTAGACAAGCAGACAAAAGCACGAAAGAAGGGAAGGGCAAAGGGCTACCACCCACTTGTATGAGAATCTGAATGATAGTGATCCAAACAGATTCTGAAGCCATGTGCTTTGTTCAGAGGTAGATATAACTCAAAATGTGTCCTGATGCAGTTAGCCATTCTGCCTACCCAGAGGGTGGAAGCTTCCATGAAAGACAAAGAAATCTTTTGCCACTCAAACTTAATCACTCTGAGAGTACTTTGCCCAGCAAAGGAAAGAGGAAGCTTAGTAAATGTGATGTACGTGTTGACTAGAGCTGCTGGACTGACTCTCCGAAGAACAGGATGACTCCCTCCGGGTGTATAGATTACACATCTCTAGTTTTGATGTGCTCATTCCCCTGAGTCCTTGCTAGCTAAGTTGTTCAAAAATGGGTTAGGAAATGTACTGCTTATCTCTGTGCCTCCTGAGAAATGTTCCACTGTTATCTCTTACAAGAGATAGGTAAACTAGCCTCAGGGATTCCTTCCCTGATTGCTTCTCCTTTTCAAATGGAGTCTGCTCACTGGCTACTGCCTTCTCTTTGAAAGAGCTGGGTAGGGGCATCCCACTCAGTCTTCGCTATTCTGACCCTGGGGTGCATTGCCCCACACTTTGCTCATGATGAGCGACCAGCTGTGAGTCTTGCAAAACACAGCAGGGGCATAGCTATAATTGATGGAAAGGGTTCAAAGAACACGGGCCCCCAGCTCCTGAGGGCCCTCTAGCTCCATCCATCCCTATTTCCTTCATTGTCTCCCTCACTCTGGGGGCCTCCAGAGAGAGGGATGAACATGGGCCCCCCTCCCCTAGCTACGCCCCTGAAACACAGGCAGGTGAAAGTTCACCTTTATGATCCTATTATGATCCTGCAGTCTCCAACTGATAGCCTTCCAACATAATATAGACAGAGCGGTGCTTTCTGGGCCACCCCCAAATCGGGCTGTCCAGCAACAAAGGTGCCACGAGGCTTTCTGTTCTTGTTGCAACAGACTAACATCACAAGCCCCCTCTGACTGTTTAGTCAATTGGTTTGTTAATATATCAAAAATATTCTTGTTGATCTATTTTAATCTTTTGGGCATCCCCAGTAAAATGGGCAGAAGTTTTTTAAAAAATATATAAAATGCATATACCTTCAAACATGAGTGACAGGTGCTTTCTCTGTCATACACAGAGGGAAACCTTCTAGTTCTTCCCTGCTCTGACATAAGCGTGTATTGTTTCAAAAGAAAATAATGGGGGTTTTTTCCCTGCTGCTTTCTTCATATAGACATTTATGCCGATTTACGATATGTGAACCCTTGTACTATGAGTGTACAGTGTACACAGGTAAATATTTGAAAACAGGTACAGTTATTCACATATTAGGTTGAACACAGATACAGCAGTTCACTTCCTATCTGTGCCATGCCTTTAAGAGGGTCTGTACCCAGGTTCACTTTTTAAAGGAATGCAGACAGAGTGATTCACACAAACACATGTACAAGTATACTGATGATTGTATACCCCTACAACATTATGTTTGAATAGGGCTTTAGTCTATTGCTGTATCTGTTAATCAACACACATGATTAATATATGTCAGTTAATGTTTTCTTTAATCAGGTGACAGCTCTAACAACAACCAAAACTATAATAATAATTTTCAGTTTAAAACTTCAGAAAATAATCAGCTATACAGTCACTGTTCAAGTGGAATTTTTAATAAGTGCTGTTATGGTTGTTTATTCCATTGCCTTTTCTCTGTGGCTGCACTGCTTTTTAATTTTTGTGCTGTTTTAGTCTTCCGTGGACTTATTTTTGTATTCTATTAATAGTTATTTTTATGTTTTATTTGTTCTTTTATCCGCAACTTTCAACAATTAGTAGACATGGGATATACATTTAACAAATAAATACATTGCTTTAGAATGAAGACAAAATTTTGCTGTTTAACCAATAATACTCAGCACATAACTGCTGGACATAGGATTTTGGTTACAAGCAATAAAGCACTCATTTATTAATCACTCCATATTATTTTTAAAAATGCACACGAATCCTGTCAGAAAATGTAATGTAAAAATAGAAACAGCTCAGTTTGGCCAAGACTCCCTAGAGAATACATCAAAGTCCCTCACTTTGAGGCCATACTTTGTCAGCAAACCATAAGTCAGTTTCCATTGAAGTGTAGTTTGGTGAGACCCAAAGCTAATCCACAAGCACAATTTAATGAGTGGCATGCCTGGTGCACTCCGAATGGGCCCGCATTCTCTGTTGGCTGCAGTTCATGTACCCAAATCTGTTAGCATTTGCCTATTTCTGTGCTTTTTTTCAGAAAGGCGGGGGGAAATGAAGCTCTTTGCCCAGTGAACAAAATCCTCCTCTGTATGATGAACAGCGTGGTGAATCACATTAAATACATGTAAAGTAATAGATAGCTGAGATATTTTGGTTTACAACTAGGCCACTAAATTGAAAATAAAGTGTCTACTTTTAAAATGTTTTGGTTTGAAGTGCCATAATCGTCTGTCATAATCTAATCAGATTAAAAGCAATTTGTTCCTGGCAAGGCATCAGCGCTCAAGGCATAACAGAAACCAATTTTTACTATAAGCCTTTACCACAGATATAGAAATTGGAAATAAAGTCAATGCCAAACATGTTTGCAAGAAGTCTAGGTCAATATGAGCCTTACCACTTTTATCTAATTTATAACTGAGCACCCTCTAAAAGCTTTATTCTGTCATAAATTATACCGAGGCTTTGTTATGACTGCTGATAGTTTACAACTTTCTAACTATCATGAAAGCATCATAAACAATGTATCGCACATACACATGGAAAATAACTGAGAAAGATCACCTACTTTGTCATTCAACCCTCAAGGCAGCAGGAAATTGTATATACCTGAGGAACAACAAAAAAAATTTGGGCTGCGGAAACAAACTAATCTTGATCTATCTACAGTCATGTCATTTTTCATAACATACCGTACAAATCATCCACTGTGAAATTCAGAAGGAAGGACTCAGCCCTACCAAAAATGTGTCACATGAGACTGGTGAAAACATACTATTAGTCTTGATAAAGTGGTTGATGGCTTTGGGGATCAAAACCAATCTGTCAATCCATATAGCTATGTCAATCCATATACCCAGGTCAACAGCTCAGGGATTTTTAGCAATAAATTTGTCCTTGTTTGCTGAAATAAACACCCTAATGGAAACTTTCCAAATATTTGTTGGTCTCACCTCTCTGCATGGAGATGAAACACAATACATTCACCTTTAGTTCAACATGTTAAGGGTGTTGATTGTTCCATTAAAATGACAAGATTCTTGTACTGTTAATTAGATATGCATTATTTGTCTCCAAAAACACTCAAGTGTAAGATCAACCTGTAACATTCCATACCTGTGCCTATAAAGACTCACTATAAGCAAAAAGGCTTCTGTGAGTAATCTGTGGGAATGGGATTCTTTCAGATTATTTGGGGGTGGGTTGGGTTAGAACTATGGCCAAGTATATAAAGTAAATAATCAGTTATACTTTGGTAACTTGATTCACCAAGGACCAGTTCAAACAATACAAGAGGCAGCATATGTGAAGAAGGAGAGGGGACGCTAAGAGCTCACCCATTGGGACATCCTCCACTGATGTCCTGATGCCTTACTGGGACATCCCTTGATTGTGTGTCAGGACTGTTCATCCAAATGACTCCTAAATACAAGCATGTGTTTGAACAAATATTTGGAGCACATGTTTAGAGGCCATTCAAATGAACAGCCCTGCTACATTCATTCATTTTATTGTTTTGTTTTGTTTTGTTTTGTTAACATATTACTATACCACCCAAAACCTGCGTCTCTGGGCAGTGATCAAGGGACCCACCCACACATGCTGGGAGGATGTCAGGATCTTTGTGGAGGATATCCTTATGGGTGCATTCTCGATGTGTCCCCTTCATCTTCCCGTGTGCTGCAGCTATATTGTCTGAACCAGCCCTGGAACTAATACAGTAATATCACTATTTGCTCTTTGAAGGCTATACTGTATGTTCCTCCCAAAGATATATGGTATGCTTCAAATATTTCTAATGCAAATGAGAATCACTTCCTGAGGCTTAAAAGTATGAGGATATAATAAGACTCACACAGGTTACTATAAAGAACAATGAGAGGAGGGGGGAGAAAATTCTGTTTTCATGATCTTTGGTTGACTAAGATGCTACCTGAACTGAGCTTACTGTTTCATGTAAACATTCTATTTCATGATCTGTGGGTGACTAGGATGCTACCTGAACTGAGATTACTGGAGTCTTTGAAACAGAACTTTAAAATTGTTGCTGATGTAGACCTGCTGAATCAATTGAGCCAATACTCCACCAAATCAATCAGGAATTTTGTTAATTCGTTGTTTTGCCAATTTTTGAATGGTGGTGTGATCTGAAATGAGCTTCCCTAGTTTGGCGGGTGGGGTGGGGGTGGGAAAGCTTTTTATTATCAATGTCAAAATCCCTTTGCATTTTTGATAGGCTTCTAGGGATCATAGGTAAGCTTTGTTCATTCTGAGCTGTTCTTCCTTTTCCTTTTCTTGAAAACATACCTTCCAGAAGCAGCAGTATTGTAATGGCTGCTCTCTGCAGCTTCATTAATCCTGAAATCCTTATCAACAGGAAGTTCCCAGTGTAAAGATCCCTGAGAAATGGAGTTTGTCAGGGCTTCTGAACTCTTATTAGGGACCCAACAAATTCCAGTCCCAGTTCTTTGTACTGGGAACTTCCTGTTGATGAATATGATTTTCAGACCTATTTGGAGACCCCTGACCCGTGTTCATGTGGCTAGAAGGTAGGTTTTGGGGGAAGAAGATAGGGGAGGAACATGCAAGGTGCTGAATGAGGGAAATTGGCTGAAGGGAAAGCTGGGACAATAGAAGTCTGGCAGGGAAGCATTTGGAATGGGGCAGGGCTTTCTATGTTTCTCTGAGCTTTTTCCAGGAATTATCTGAAAAAGCTCAGAAAGAACAAACCCATTCCAAATAATAAAGAGAGAAATTCACTGTTCTCTGTGTTAATATAAAGTCCAGCTTCTTTTGTACTGTCTGACTTCTCCCTTGCGTGAGAGTCCCAGTTGGTACTGAGTACCTACAGTTTGTTCTTTTTAAATTATAGTGTCTTGCTGACTTCAACGTAAATGTTCTTTAGGGCTGCAGCTTTAGTTAATGGAGGAGACTAGTCTCTGATTGAAACCATTTTGTCCAGAGCATTAAATTGGTGTGGCTGTTCTAGAACAAGTAGAAACATTGCTTCAGATAGAACAGCATAAAATTTGGTAATGGTGTTCTATTTATTTTGGTTTCGAAAATGTTAGCAGTGGGTTTCAGTTTCAATCAATAACTGTATTCTGTTTTAAGCCATACTTGTGATGTCTCTTTGTGTGCTGGGTTTTGCATCAGTTAATAAACTCATACCCTGAATGTTTCACTGATGAAAACAGTGAGGCGGGTCTCACGATTAGTGAGACCCGCTTTTGCTGCTACTGTGGGGAGAGCGGGCTAAGCCCGCTCTCCCCGCAGAAGATCGCGGCGATTGCTGGCTCTGTGATGGAGCCAGCGGGGGCTCGGGAGCTCAGGGGACTTGCGGCCCCCGGAAGCTGCAGTATGCCCTGTGTGAGCGCACAGGGCATACTGGGGAGACCCCCGGAGCCGGGAGGTGGCTTTTTGCCTCCCCTCTGGGGGTCTACTCATGAGTAGCCATGGCGTGGAGCCACGCTGTGGCTACTCACGATCAAATAGCCTGGGTTTGCGGAGCGCTCTCTCCCCAAACCAGGGCTAAGGGGAGGGCTACAGAAGCGGGTGACCCACTTGTAAACCATCAGACTTGCCTGCGAGCCCGGTGGTTTACACGATCGGCAAAAATCGGGCTACGCTCTCCTGGCCTGATTTTTGCCAATCATGAGAATAGCCCCAGTGACATGCATGTGAATGTGAAGAGACAAGAGGATTGTTCAAATGGCCACATATTCCTGGGTAGAAGGGAGTTAACCCACAAATCTGTGGTCATCTGGGGCACTGGGAGTCCTCCAAACCCAGCAGTTCTGAACCTGTGTAGCCCAGATCTGCTACCCAGGTTAAAAGTGAGGTAGGACAAGAAAAGAGCTGTCCTACCTTTTTGCTTTGGTTGCAACCTGGTTCCTGGGCTGCCAGCAGCCATGTTTACCATAGAAGCCTGTGGCTTGCAGGCACGGGCAGAACTGCTGCAATACTGAGGGCTTTCTCTCCACTGATCATACAATGCATTGTGTGATACATTGTGGGAGACCCAAGCTCTCAGTTTCAGCAGTGGAGAACACCTCTGCAGTGTCCGTGTGGGTGCAGTGAGCTGCAGAACCCAAAGGAGGCTCTGGTCATCTTGGAGACATGAGATAGGAAAGTGCCTTCCCTCCAGCCCACCTGATATGGTCAAGAGAACAAGCCTCATGGACAAGCATTCTTGGAGGCATCATATACAATGTGTAGTGGTATGAGCAAGTAACCTGGGAGGTATGGTGTGCAATTCTGACTACAAATATGCTGCAAAAGGAAAGCAGGCAGTTATGTGCATGCAAAGCACATTATTCCAGATTACCAAAGCAGATGAGCCCAGCACATACCCGCCAATGTTTCAGATATGAAAATGTTGTAACAACTAATTCTCATACCAAGGATTATTACTGAAGCCTCCCACCCAGTATTGCTGAAGACTGCATGAAGAATCTGTTATTCACTGCATAGTACCTTAATGTTGTGCACCTTATTACATGCAGGTGCACTAGAGACATTGCCACCTAATGGCTCAGTGGGGAAGTGACTTGCCAAGGAGCAAGAGGTTATTAGTTTGGATCCCCTCTGGTATCCCCTCTCCCAGATTTTGGGAAAGACCTATATCGGGCAGCAGTGATATAGGAAGGTGTTGAAAGGCATCATCTCATACTGTGCGGGAGGAGGCAATGGTAAAACCCTCCTGTATTCTACCAAGAAAACCACATGGCTCTGTGGTTGCCAGGAGTTGACACCGATTCAATGACAAGATCTTTCCTTTCCCCTCTTTTGCACTAGAGACACAATGCAACCTCTCATCCATTTGGAAATTTAATTTCTAGTGACTCTGGGGTGGGAGCTGTATCCTGAAAAATGAGACTCTAGCAACTCATATGGGAAAAACTGAATAGGGCATCCCCAAGTGCGAAAAGTAGGGACAAAAAATAGGGACAATGATTTACCAGGGACAGATTCCAGAAAACAGGGACTCTACATGGTAAATAAGGACAGTTGGAGCTTATGTTGTGTTCTTTAATAAGGTCTGTACAATGTATATTAAAGTGAAAAGGCTATGGTAGCTGAAACTTTGGGGTATCTAAATTATTTTCACTGGATTTATTTTTGTGAGAAACCCTTTGATAGATTTTAACACTGAAGTTGTTGTTGTTGTTGTTTCTTGTTTACACAGTCAGACAGATATTATTGACTGGTTTGTTTTATCCAGACATTGAGTCCTTCCCAAGGACCTGGGATGGCTGAATTTTATTACCAATGTTGTTGCTGTTATTATTATAGATATCATCGCAGAATATAGGCTGTTCCCAGTAAAGTTGCTTTTTGTAATTGGCTGATGGTGATTTCTGTGGCTCCTATGGTGTTGAGGTGCTCTTCAAGGTCTTTTGGAATTGCACCTAGGGGATTACTACTGGGATTATTTTGGTCTTTTTCTGCCACAGCCTTTCAATTTCAATTTGTAGATCTTTGTATTTGGTGATTTTTTCTTTCTTTTTCTTCTATTCTGCTATCCCCTGTTATTGCTATGTCGATTATTTTGACTTGCTTTTCTTTCTACAGTTATATCTGGTGTATTGTGTGGCAGATGTTTGTCTGTTTGTAGTCGGAAGTCCCATAATATTTTTGCATCTTCATTTTCTACAACTTTATGGTCCCACCAATTTTTGGCTACAGGTAGCTTGTATTTTTTGCAGATGTTCCAGTATATCATCCCTGCTGCCTTGTCATGCCTTTGTTTGTAGTCAGTCTGTGCGATCTTTTTACTACAGCTGATTAGGTGGTCCACAGTTTCATCTGCTTCTTTACAAAGGCGGCACTTGCTGTTTGTTGTTGATTTTTCTACTTTTGCTCTTATTACATTTGTTCTTAGTGCCTGTTGTTGTTGTTGTTGTTGTTGTTGTTATGCTATTTACACACAGTCTGCCAGATGTTATTGACTGGATTTTGTACTTTAATTATCGGGCCCTTTCCAAGGGTCTAGGATAACTAAAGAAAAATTAAAGATAGCATCTTAGTATTTGTGCTGTCCCAAATAGTGTGGCCTTCTATAGTTGATGTCTTGTAATTTTATCGATGCTCAAGGTGTCAAGATGGTGTTCAAGTTTTTTTGGTACTTCACCAAGGACACCAACAACTATTGGCACCACTACTGTTTTCTTTTTCCAGAACTGCTCAATTTCAATCTGAAGGTCCTTGTATTTAGTTATTTTCTCCAGTTCTTTTTTGCTGACTTGTCTATCCCCTGGGATTGCAATATCAATGTTCAGAACCCGATTCTTCTTGATGACTGTCAGATCCAGTGTATTATGTGCAAAATGCCTATCAATTTGTATTTGAAAATCCCAAAGGATTATTGCCTACTCATTTTCTGTGACCTTCTCAATCGGATGAGACCACCAATTCTTGCTTGCTGGCAGTTTGTAATTCTTGCAAAGGTTTCAGTGGATCATCACAGCATCTTTATGGTATCTTTCCTTATAATCATTCTGCACGATTTTCTTACAAAAACATATGGGGTGCTCAACCATCTCATCCACTTCCTTCCATAACTGACACTTACTGAGGCACTTCACACAATCGGTGTGAGGCGCCGGAGGGGATTATGTGGGGAGAGCAGAATGGGTTCTGTGGGGAGAGCAGGAGTGGGTTCTGTGGGGAGAGCCTGCAGATGATCAAAAGGTAGCCCTGGGCAGCCAGATCAGCTGCCCACACGACTGCTGGCTCCATTATGGAGCCAGTGGGGGCTGTGGGGATCGGAGGCCGCGTGGCCCCTGGAAGTTCCAGGATGCCCTGTGTCAGTGCGTGGGGCATCCTGGAGAGACCCCCGAGCCCAGGAGGCTGCTTGCAGCCCAGGAGCAATGCTTGCAGCCTCCCATTTGGGGGTCTACTCATGTGTTGCCGCACACCATGGCAACACATGAGCAAGAAGATCAGGGTAATGGAGTGCTTGCTCCATTAACCTCGCCTAAGGGGAAGGGTAATTAGCCGGGGTAGCCGCCTTGGAAGCACCAAGCTCGCCTGCAAGCCTGGTGGTTCCCATGGTCCCTGGAAAGCGGGCTAAGAGCTCCCTTAGCCCACTTTCCAGTGACTGTGAGAATAGCTTCACTGTCTTTCTGGATCTCATCAATTTTTGCTTTTATAACATTTGTTCATTATAACATTTGTTGTTGTTGTTTTATTCAATTTCTATGTCGCCCTTCCAAAAATGGCTCAGGGTGGTTTACACAGAGAAATAATAAATAAATAAGATGGATCCCTGTCCCCAAAGGGCTCACAGTCTAAAAAGAAACATAAGATAGATATCAGTAACGGTCACTGGAAGTACTGTGCTGGCAGTGGATAGGGCCAGTTTCTCTCTCTCTGCTAAATAAAGAGAATCACCACATTAAAAGGTGCCTCTTTGCCAAGTTATGAACCAGTATACTTTTGTAGCCCAGATAGAGCAGCATTACTCCTAGAATAAGTTATTTGATATGAATAGTCATTTTTGGCTATTTGAATGTGTCAGTTTAGACTTAGCAATCAGTCCCAAATATTTGCATAGAATATAATTTTGTTAAAATGGTTAAGTGTTAATTCTACTAATATAAGATTCTTGAAACACAGACATGCTTGTATATTGTCTCATTTAACTTTTAAAAATTCTGTTTGATATATGAGTTACTGGTCTTGTATTCCTTGCAGTTCTTACATGGGGTGTTCAGCACAGAAAATAAAATTGCGAGTGAATCATCTTCCAAATGCTGTGTAATTTTAAGTAAATCACAGTAGTTTATGTAATAATAGCATTGTTCACGCAACATTCCCCCACTCATCTTCAGCAAATTCATAAGGCAGGAGTGGAAGCATCATGCTTGCTAACCACATCCTGATGCTGATGCATCAGGATGTGCAAGTGCACAGTGTCTTCCTTCCCTCCCTTCTACCCCCACCCCAAATTTGTCAGCTGTGGCTGCAAGCTGCTGCAGCTGAAACACAATCAAGCAAACAAGATTAAGGGAGCGCTCACTCCATTAACCTCATTTAAGGAGAGGGATTTGTAGGCAGGCTAGCCGAACCTTGTGGTTCTCATGATGAGGGGAAACTGGGATGGGCGCTCTTAGTCCAGTTTCCCTCATCGTGATAATTTGGTCCTGTTTGTGGTTGTAAGTAGGGATGTGCATGGAACCGGCTGGCCCGGTTCGGTTTGAGTCTGGAACGGACTCGAACCTGACTGGACCTGTTTCGTCTGGCACCCCCTCGTTTGGTTTGGGGGGGCTTTGTGTATTTATTTATTTTTAGCGAGAATCTTTTTTTAACCTTTCTCCCCTTTGGGGGAGTTCCTTGGGGCAGCGGCGGGGGGGAGATGGTCTGCAGAGGTTCCCTCTCCCCCACCAGCCTCCCTAATCACCCCTACAGCTGTTTCAGACAGCTTTTTGGCCCATTTGGGCCTCCATAATTTGGCACAGCAGCCAAAATGGCCGCTGCCATGCATGTGCAAATGGCCTCTGTGAGGCCTTGCATGCCCCAGGGCCTTGCAGAGACCATTTGCACGTGCACAGCGGCCGGCATTTGGGGCAATGCACCAAACTACAGGCCTCCCTGGGCCATGCCAGGCCTCACAGAGGCCATTTGCACATGCGTGGCGGCTGCCAAAATGGCCAGAGGGGATGGTTATGGAGGCCAATGGGGAGGGGGAAAATTCCACGGACACTGCCCCCTGCTGCCCCAAGGAACTCCCCCGAAGGGCAGAAAGGTTAAAAAAAAAGGTTTGTTTTTTAAAAAAATAATTCACTAAAAATAAACAATTTGCAAACCCCCTGAACTGTCGGGGGTGGTGGTTCTGACTGAGGTCAGACCAAACAGGGGGGATTCGGATCAACCCCAAACCGTCGAACCGAACTGGTTCAACATCAAACTGGTTTGGGGTCGAACCTGTTTGCACATCCCTAGTTGTAAGTTGGTTGCCTGTTCTGAAAGAAAAATATGTGTATTTAAAAGTCAGTTTCAGCCAAAGGTTTTATTGAGTCAGCCAAGGAAACAAAACCCTGAAGTTTGGCTGCAACTAAAATCTAACAGAAGGCAAATTAGAACTGTGGGGACAAGAAGAAATGAAACTAATAAAGCTTTCTCATTGGTTAGTGTAATGATCAAAAGCAAGGCAGGGGGGTGGAAAATACAAAATCCCTCCACTAGCTTTGAGGAGTCCCAGGTAGGCTGCTACCAACCTCTTATTTTATATGAGCAGATTCACTCTTCCATGGGAATATTCTGGGAGAGTAAAGTCGAAAACCCCAACAAGAAAGGCTTAAGCAGTCTTAGGTCTTCAGGAGCGTGTGACTAGGGATGTGCACGGAACCATGGAGGCGCGGTCCAGCACTGGGGGGTAGGGAGCTTTAAGGGCGGGGGGTAGTACTTACCCCTCCCGCCGTTTTTCACCCTCCAGCACCCGACTTTGCAGCAGAGTTTCCGTCGTTGCCTGGCAAAAAGGGAAGCTGAATGTATGCATACACCCGTTGACGACGCCCCACATGTGCCACACACATCACACATTGCATGCACACGCCCCACGTGCGCCGCACACATCACACATTGCATGCACATGCAATGTGTGATGTGTGCGGCGCATGCGCGCATGGCAGTGATGGCATGCGCGCGCCGCAACAGGTGCATGCGTGCATTCAACTTCCCTTTTTGCCGGGCAATGACAGGGGCAGGGGCGGCAGGGAGAAACGCTGCCACCCCAAAAACTTTGCTGCAAAGTCAAGCTCCGGAGGGTGAAAAGCGGTGGGAGGGGTAAGTATTACCCCCCAACCTTAAAGCTCCATAATCCCCCCCCAATCCGGACCAGTTTGGAGGCCTCTACCATGGCCCCGGAACGGTCCAGTACACATCCCTACGTGTGACTAGGACAGGACCCAATAAAGAGTAACACTCTTTAACAACAACAAGGATTAATTAAGAATTGGGTGATAAGGAAAACTATAGAGACATCAACAATTGCTGCTTCCATTCAAGTAAAACCCTACAGGAACTACAGGAATCATAAAGTCAGATCTAGGCACTTAAACAAGAATAAATTATCTGATGTGTCTAGCTAAACTGGTCCCTATCCTTTCTATTTATTTGCAGGGGAGTAACAGCAGGAGAGAGGGCATGCCCTCAACTGCTGCCTGTGGCTTCTGGTGGCATCTGGTGGGCCACTGTGCAAAACAGGATGCTGGACTAGATGGGCCTTGGGCCTGATCCAGCAGGGCTGTTCTTATGTTCTTATGCTTATGTTCTTATGTTGCAGTTTCTTTCCCATCACACATCCAAGGGCCATCCCATCCCATCTAAACTTATAGTGTGACCTTCAAAGGGTTTGCGGGGGAGGTGCTGTTTGATGGAGGGAGCCATAGGAACAAAAGGATTTGCAACTCCAACATAGCAGGAGTAAAAGGGTGGTTTTGCTCACCTTCTATCCAGTTTACGGTCCAGGCCTGTGTCAAACCCTTGTACTTGGTTTTATATCTATTACCTTTTGAGTAACCAACACGTTACAATATTTTAAAAAATGTATATTTGTTTTGTGAGATCTGTTGTTTTTAATAATAAAAGTCCTTTTTGTCGGGGAATCAACCCTTTTGGGATAAGTCATCCTTTTGGGGATTCCATTCAAAATAAACTAATATTATAGGGTGCTTTCAAGGACAGGAGGCCCAATGGATTTACTTAGCATACTTCATTCTGAGCCCTGTGAGAGGAAATGCCATTTATAATCTGTGTACAGTGTCAAGTGTGTTACTGATTAATGAAACAGGCCCTTATATTTTATTAAGGTTATGTAATCAAGCACCAGCCTGGAAATGAGCATGTGCTTTTTATTTCAAAGGCACTTAAAAATAACAAAGCCTTTGAATTCAACTGACATTGTTGCAGAGGGCTTCTCCCACAAGGATTCCATACTCCATTATGCTAGCTACTTCTCTGTAGATCTCTTTATTTGTATAGAGAGTCAAGATTCTTTTATTTGGGAACTATAAATTGCATTAAAAGAGTTCAAATTCATCTCACAGTCAGGAAAAAAACTCCATAGCAGAGAGAGAGTTTTTTTAAAAAAAGAAAAGAATTTTCTTGGAATACAGTGGACACGCTAAATTTCTTGGGGACTTCTATAATGTAAATTATTATTATTATTTATTTACACAGTCAGACAGGTGTTATTGACTGGTTTGTTTTATCCAGACATTGAGTCCTTCCCAAGGACCTGGGATGGCTGAATTTTATTGTCAATGTTGTTGCTGTTATAGATATTGTCGCAGAATATAGGCTGTTCCCAGTAAAGCTGCTTTTTGTAATTGGCTGGTGGTGATTTCTGTGGCCCCTATGGTGTTGAGGAGCTCTTCAAGGTCTTTTGGAACTGCACCCAGGGCGCTAATTACCATTGGGATTATTTTGGTCTTTTTCTGCCACAGCCTTTCAATTTCAATTTGTAGATCTTTGTATTTGGTGATTTTTTCTATTTCCTTTTCTCCTATTCTGCTATCCCCTGGTATTGCTATGTCGATTATTTTAACTTATTTTTCTTTCTTCTCGACTACAGTTATATTTGGTGTATTGTGTGGCCGATGTTTGTCTGTTTGTAGTCAGAAGTCCCATAATATTTTTGCATCTTCATTTTCTACAACTTTTTCAATTTTATGGTCCCACCAATTTTTGGCTACAGGTAGCTTGTATTTTTTGCAGATGTTCCAGTGTATCATCCCTGCTCCCTTGTCATGCCTATGTTTGTAGTCAGTCTGTGCGATCTTCTTACAACAGCTGATTAGGTGGTCCACAGTTTCATCTGCTTCTTTACAAAGGAGGCACTTGCTGTTTGTTGTTGACTTTTCTACTTTTGCTCTTATTGCATTTGTTCTTAGTGCCTGTTCTTGTGCAGCCAATATTAAACCCTCTGTTTCTTTCTTCAAGTTGCCATTCTTAAGCCATTGCCAGGTCTTGGTGATGTCTGATTTTCCACTTATATTGTACAAATATTGACCATGCAGGGGCTTATTTTTCCATTTTTCTGCTCGGTTCCTGACTTGTTCTTTCTTGTAGGCCTTCTTTGTTTCATTGGTTCTGAACAGTTTCGCGTTATTGACCATTTCAAGTGTATCTTCTTCACTGTCCTTGATATATTCTTCAAGGCCTCTTTTCTCCTCCTCTACTGTTTGATGGACTTGCAGCATTCCTCTAACACCTGAGCTGTGAGGGAGGTACAGCCTTTCTACATCGCTGCGGGGGTGCAGAGCATGATTGATGGTCATGATTTTCCTGGTCTTACGATCTAGCGTCTCTAGCTCTGCCTGGGTCCAGTCTATTCTTCCTGCAGTGTATCTGATAACAGGTATAGCCCAGGTGTTTATGGCTTGTATGGTGTTCCCGCCATTGAGTTTGGACTTGAAGATTTTTCGAACACTCCTGATGTATTCACTTCCCATTTTTCTTTTAACTTCAGTGTGTGCCATGTTATCAGCCTGGAGAATGCCCAAGTATTTGTAATGTTCTTTCTCTTCCAGGTTCTTGATCTTGCTTCCATTGGGCAGTTCTATTCCTTCTGTTTTTCTTATTTTCCCTCTGTTCATTATTAATCCAGCACACTTGTTTAGTCCAAACTCCATTGCTATATCGCTACTGAATATACAGAAAGTGTTTAGCAGTGATTCGATTTCTGACTGAGACTTTGCATACAACTTCAGATCGTCCATGTACAGCAGATGGTTGATTTTACTGGATGTTTTAGATGTTTGGTATCCGAGGCCTGTTTTTTTTAGTATTTGTGAAAGTGGGGTCATGGCGATTACAAACAACAGAGGGGATAGTGAGTCCCCTTGGAAAATGCCTCTTCTAATGCTAACCTATCCAAGTGTCTCGCCATTGATTGTTAACTGTGTACTCCACATGCTCATTGCTTTTTTAATAAATATCTGAATGTTTTTGCTGACACCAGTTGTTTCTAAACATTTTAGTATCCATGTATGAGGCAATGAGTCGAAGGCTTTCTTGTAGTCAATTCATGCAACACTTAGATTTGTTTTTCTTCTCTTGCAATTTTCTAAAATCATTTTGTCAATCAGCAGCTGGTCTTTTGTGCCTCTGGTGTCTGGGCAATTTCCTTTCTGTTCAACTGGAAGCTGTTTGTTAGTTAATAAGTGTTGTATCACTTCATCTGCTATTATTCCAGTTAATAATTTGGACATGGTTGGCAGACAGGTTATCGGTCTATAATTACTTGGAACTGTACCTTTTGCTGGGTCTTTCATGATGAGATGAGTTTTCCCAGTTGTTAGCCATTGTTCAATATCACCTCCTTGCAAAATGTGATTGAACTGTTTTGATAGTTGTTTATGAAGGCTTGTTAGGCGTTTAAGCCAAAAGCCATGCAGTTCATCGTCACCTGGAGCAGTCCAATTTTTAATTTTCTTTGCTCTTTCACTTATTAATTCTGGTGTTATTATTAGATCTTGCATTTGTTGGTTACATTTTTGACCTCTTTCATCCAGCCTGCTTTTTTATTATAATCTATTGGATTGTCCCATTATTTCCCCCAGAATTGCACTCTTTCTTCTTTATTTGGTGTTTCTTGCAGTTTCTCCTTCTACGTTTTGATAGAAACGTTATTATCATTTCTTGTTTACACAGTCAGACAGGTTTTATTGACTGGTTTGTTTTATCCAGACATGGAGTCCTTCCCAAGGACCTGGGATGCCAGAATTTTATCATCAGTACTGTTGGTTTTTATAGATATCGTCACAAAATATAGGCTGTTCCCAGTAAAGCTGCTTTTTGTAATTGGCTGAAGGTGATTTCTGTGGCCCCTATGGTGCTGAGGTGCTCTTCAAGTTGTTTTGGAATTGCACCTAGGGTGCCAGTTACCACTGGGATTATTTTGGTCTTCTTCTGCCACAGCCTTTCAATTTCAATTTGTAGATCTTTGTATTTTGTGATTTTTTTTCTGTTTCTTTTTCTTTTATTCTGCTATCCCCTGGTATTGCTATGTTGATTATTTTAACTTGTTTTTCTTTCTTCTCGACTACAGTTATATCTGGTGTATTGTGTGGCCGATGTTTGTCTGTTTGTAGTCGGAAGTCCCATAATATAATACAAAAGCCATGCAGTTCATCGTCGCCTGGAGCAGTCCAATTTTTAATTTTCTTTGCTCTTTCACTTATTAATTCTGGTGTTATTATTAGATCTTGCATTTGTTGGTTACATTTTTTACCTTTTTCATCCAGCCTGCTTTTTTATTATAATCTATTGGATTGTCCCATAATTTTCCCCAGAATTGCACTGTTTCTTCTTTATTTGGTGCTTCTATGTTTCTTGCAGTTTCTCCTTCTATGTTTTGGTAGAAATGTTATTGTTGTTGTTGTTGTTGTTAATTCGATTTCTATACCGCCCTTCCAAAAATGGCTCAGGGCGGTTTACACAGAGAAATAATATATAAATAAGATGGCTCCCTGTCCCCAAAGGGCTTACATTCTTAAAAAACCATGATAGACACCAGCAACAGTCACTGGAGGTACTGTGCTGGGGGTGGATAGGGCCAGTTACTCTCCCCCTGCTAAATAAAGAGAATCACCACAGTAAAAGGTGCCTCTTTGCCCAGTTAGCAGGGGATTAAAAATGAATTTAATTCCAAGTGGCTGTGAAACTTCTAATATAAGAAATGCTTTTCAGGTGGCTAGTAATTAGTCTTTTTTAAATATGTGTTTTATCATATGTGTAAGCCTTAGGAATACAGAGGAAAAGATGTGCCACACTGACATCAGTAGGTCTAAAATACACCAAAAAGTATTTTTATTTTATTTTATTTTATTATTATAGTTAACATCTAATTACATCAAAATAAAACACAGTGTGCTCAATGAATATTCAAATCGTACTGTATAAATTAGCACTTAGCAATAGCAATAGCACTTACATTTATATACCGCTCTATAGCTGGAAGCTCTCTAAGTGGTTTACAATGATTTAGCATATTGCCCCCAACATTCTGGGTACTAAATTGTCCCACTAGCAATAACCAGCTTCTTCAGCATGTGGCTAGTTTATTGATTCACCTTTCTTGATTCACCTGCTCTCTCTTGGGCACTCTGTAAACTTTGTTGAGTTTGGGTCAGTGGAGATGTCCTGCCTTGAAACACAGCTTTCCCTTCAACAAAGATTTTATAATCCACCTACTACCTTGCTTTATTTGGGGGTGGGTGGGTTGGGAGGGGGGGAAGGCTTAAATCTCTAGAACTATTTATTATTGATTTGATTTGATTTGATTTATTGATTTATAAAAATCAACTTGGGACTAAGCAGTAAAGAAGCATGCGATAAAGGTTGGTTTTAGTTATCACATTTTTCCATCACAAACGGCTTTCTACTTGGGCCCCATTCACACAAGAATCTTGAAAAAAGCCTTCACATGCTCAGGGACCTCTGGCTCGCGATAGCAGCTATTCATTCAGTCAGGTGAAATAGTCAGTTGGAAAGCCTTGTTCCGACATTCTTATTTTTAATGGTGCTCACTTGCCACTCACTCTCCATTAGTCCAGAGATTTTTGTTGCTGCACCAGACAAGAACAAAGTTTCAGCATTACAGCCTTATCCTCTTCTCTGGTACTGCAGGAAGAATTTTATACTGCTGCTGGATTGTGCAACTGGGTGAGGGGAGACTGGTGGTGGGGCAGAGAGATTGCTGTTACAAGGCTCTTTGGTTGAGTCTTGTACCTAGCATGCAAAAGCAGTGTTTAAGTACTCCTTGTTTACTAGGCCTAAGAAAAAGTAATTAGGTAACATCCAGGCTAACATTATATGTCCTAACAAATATTTTGCACACAAGGGAGGAGGCAATTTGTATCAATGTTACCTTGCATCCACCTCCCGAAATTAGGTCTCTAAGGATCCAACAACCCAGAGGGACATATTTTCAGGAGGCACAGGAGGCTGAAGAAGAATGGGGAGATTAGTGGAAACTGCCCCTCCCACTTTGCGAACATGAAATATTTTCACTGGGTGCCATATTAGTCTGGATGTCAGCCACTATTCCATTGTTCCTAGCTCCCAGACTGATAAAAAGTCTATATGGTATTCCTGTGCATGCTGTCAGGTCCTCTTCCATAGCACTGGCCAGCTAGGAAGGAGGAGATTACTGATGCCTCCTGCCTTGTAGGCACTGAGACTGTCATGGGATCATAGCCTGGCATTATAACTGAATGAATACCCAACCCATTACATTTAAATATTCTGTTTTAAGTATCAAAAACTATAGCTTTCAGCCTGCGCTGCAACACTGATGGGCACCCAGTGTCCTGGAGGGAGGTATCTCTTTGAGACAACATTTATTCTCTCTCACTCCCTTTTTCAAACTCAAAATGTTTGCTCATGAAAATTCAGTTCAATCCAACTGAAAACTCCCACATCTAAACTTTGAACATTCCAAGTTTGAGATATATTAAGATTTCTAAGTACTGACATTAGCTCATTGCTCTTGTAGGCGGGTCACTAATCAACATCTTCAATGGTTACTTGAACCATTGAGTGAGATAAGAAGAAAGAGAAAGTGTTTCAAGGCTGGGTATGTAGTTTCAGAAAAATCCTGAATAAATCCAAATGGTATAGACTCAGCAACACTTGGGATGCCTCACACTCTCAAATAATAGATCAGAGCATGTTACTGTGCCTTGAGCAGGGGCGTAACTACCATTAGGCAAGGGGAGGCAGTCATCTTGTGGCCCCACTGCCTCGAGGGGCCCCCCAGAAGCACATCACATGACTCCCTACCCGCCCATGTTGCACCCCCTATGAATTATGTTGAGTCTCTTGGAGATCAGCAGGAACAGAGAGTAAAAAAACTAGATTCAATGTGAACTAGATTTTCACCGTATTCATAATGGGGATGTGAGTGATATATTGTGAAGTGTGTTTGTGTGTGTATATCAGCGAGGGGCCCATTTTAAAATCTTGTCTCTGGGCCCCCTCCAACCTTGCTATGCCCCTGGCCTTGAGATAACTAGGGATGTGTACAGAACCAGCTGGCCCAGTTCAGTTCAAGTCCAAACTGGACCTGGACTGGACTGGGCCAGCTCGGTCCGGTACCCCCTTGAGCCCCCTGGGGACCAAAAAGGTTTTTTTTAAAAAATTAATTCAGATTTGAGGGTGTCTGGGAGTGGTTCTGGGCAAAGAGGCACATTTTTAACATGGTGATGCTCTTTATTTAGCAGGGGGAGAGTAACTGGCTCTATCCCAGCCCCAGCACAGTACCTCCAGTGACTGTCGCTGGTGTCTATCTTATGTTTCTTTTTAGATTGTGAGTCCTTTGCGGACAGAGATCAATCTTATTTATTTATTATTTCTCTGTGTAAACCACTTTGGAAACTTTTTTTGTTGAAAAGCGGTATATAAATTTTGTTGTTGTTGTTGTTGGTTCGGCTCAACCCCAAACTGTCAAACCGAACTGGCCTGAAGTTGAACCAGTTCAGTTCCGAACCTGTTCGCACACACCTAGAGATAACATCTAGAATGCCATAAAGAAGCAAGGGTTTCTTTAAGGTGTTGGGTATGCCTTCTTTGAATCGACATCTTCTAAGATCAGGAGGTTCCACTATGTGTCTGCCTCAGTTGTGACTGAAAACAATTGAACCCACCACAGAAATCTGTAAGATTTACCTCCTTCAGAAGTTACATGCTGAATTTCTGCCTGAGTAACAGTACTTCCAGTTTTAATCTTTTTTTGAAAAAATAGTATGCCTCAGATGTTTGGAAAATGCTTCCCCCACTGCTGTAGGTAACATTCCCACGCTATCCCCCTGGTGCCATCTGGGCCATTTTATTTTGCTGCTACCATGCAAGGGATCACAGAAGGAACTTTCATATCATCCACTGTCACCTCAAACACAATATTTTTCAGTGATATGGTTAATTCATCCTGCTGCCCATAATCAAGCCACGAGAGGCAAAGTTATGTACATGCCCATATGAACCAACCCCTACATGGCTAATCTTTACAATTTGCCTTCACAGAATGCTGTATAATTATAAATATCTCTCTCCTCAGAATAGGCCCTGAGCAACTGAGCAGCCTGAAGGCTGGCATGAGAAATCCCTGGAGACTGCCCTATGTTTTTCAGAATTCATGTATCCACACTGATTGCGAAAGCCAATAAAATCTCATTGTGGTTTGTGTGGCATCAGTGTGGTTTGTGCTTGAATGTCTCCAAGGGCAAACCAAAATTAACTCTGTTCATCTAAAAGACTTTTACAATGCAGGGTGGAGCAGCCCCATTGCAGTTGTAGCAGATTAGCCATGAATTATTCAGTATCAAAATACACATGTGGCAATTGGCTTCTGTTATGTGACATACATAATTCATAAGGCATCTGTTGTATGTTTTCCCATTTTAAGGGGATGCGCAGAGAGTGCAAAGGCAACCAAGCTTCAGGCAGAGATGTGGGAACATTTTATTTCACAGCAGTGGTTTTCAAGCCTGTTCAATGAGAAGTTATGGTGAGAGCTATTTATCAAAAACAGAGACAGATTTTGAAGATCTTCTCTAAAACAGACAAATGGTCACAGTGATTTCTCTCTCCATCATACAAGCTGGAATGTTTGGGGACAGCCAGCATGGCGCAGCTGCCCCACCAGGGAACATGAAGAAAGTGAGATCTTGTTCGCCCACACATCCTTCCAGTTACAAATCAGAAAAAGGAAACAGACTGAATGCAAACAAAAGTTGTATTTCACAGTGCTGGAGAAGTTTCAGAAAAACATGCCTGCTATCAAAATAGGGATTTAAAAGTTTCTGCTAAGAGTTACAGTCTGATCTACAATCGTAATAAAGTTTATCTATCGATCTGCTAAGATGTTGGAACAGGACTTAGGTCTAAAAAAAAAAGTTAAGTTAACCTATTGCTTAAAAAACATTAGGTTTGTGTTTACATCTGATCACACATAGAAGGCATTTGGGCACCACTGACTTACTGATTTATGCATTGGGCTACCAAAGTTGCTAGGGCATTTCCTCCACAGACTTAACAGATGCAATTTGGAACACACATGACACACGCATACTCAAAGTGCTACAAATATCTGAAGTGCTAGAGTGTATACCAAAAAATGGAAATATGGGGGAGTGGTCACAACTTTGTGACATAACACTTGCTTTGCACAACGAAGGTCCCAACCTCACATTTCGCTAGCAGCTGCTGTCCAAGGAGACATCACTGAGCTAGATGGACCAGGGGTCTGACTTTAAGTCAAACTAGACTTGACTTTAAGCATGAGTTATGCAGCTGTGTCATTTCTTCTTTTCCAGCATGCCCTGGGGACTGATCCAGATCAGGATCATAGCAGGTGAAAGGGATCTTTAAACCCTTTGTGCCAATGCAGTCCTAATTTGAGTTGAGCCTGCCCCCCACCCTGACCTCTATTTGACAAGGGTAGAAAGCTCCTACTTTCCTCCCATGTCAAATACTCATAGGGTTTGATCCAGATCACAGTGATAAGGCAAAGAGTTCACACACACACACACACACACACACACACACACACACACACACACCTCTGCCATGGTCCTGATCTGGATCAGGCACCCACACATGCTATTTTATAGAGAAAAAACCAAGACATGGCTCCATAGCATGTGCTTAAAGTAACATGTTTAGCCCTTGGGCAGTTTTACATGTTCATGTTAATATGTGTTGATCACTTGAGTGCTACTGCTTGGGAAAGGCTGACTGACTCACTCACTCATTGCTGGTCTGATTCAGAATAAGGCAGTTTTATATATTTAAAGGTAAAGTGTGTCGATTTCAACTCCTGGTGCCCACAGAGCCCTGTGGTTTTCTTTGGTAGAATATAGGAGGGGTTTACCATTGCCTCCTCCCGCGCAGTATTTACTTTATTAATTATTTATTGTAAAATTTATATATACCACCTTTCATTTTAAAAAATCACGAGTATGCGATGATGCTGTTCAGCATTTTCATATATCGCTGCTGCCCGATATAGTACCAGCGGGGATTTGAACCAGCAACCTTCTGTTTGTTAGTCAAGCATTTCCCAACTGCGCCACATATATTGATTGCTTGAATGAGGAAAAATCAGCGCACTAAGTCACAATGATAGTTTGCTTACACACCAACAAGAAAGCTGTAATTTGATACATGTATAATTCATATGACCCAGGTTCACATACAGAAGATGCCCTGGTGCCTAACAGAACTTCCCAACTAACTGCAGTGATGCAGTGGGGAAGCGACAATTTCTGAAGCCCTTCCCTTCCCCAAGAAACCCTCTGTGCCATCTGAAAATATGTTCCAAGGGCTGCTCAACCCTCAGGGATGTCTTTTGGGATAGCACAGAGGGCTTCCTGGGGAAGGGAAGGGTGTAAAAAATGGCTGTTTCTGTGCTGCCCCACTGCGAACCCAGGCCCAAATAACAACAGGACATGTGTAGTTGGAAGAATCTAGGGCTATTTTATTAAATAATTACAAAAACTGCAGCGAGGAATTGAACTAAAGTGCAGCTATCCCTTATGAGTGTCGATCTCATAGGTGGTAAGCCCACAGGAGGGCGAAGGACCAGGCTTTGATTCTGCTCAGTACCAGGTCTGAACTTCATCTCAATCACAAGGTTATCCCAACAACGGCATGCATGCCAGCCCACCTCAACCCAGGTCATGAGGCACTGAGTGGCATTCACTGGCATGCATCCGAGTGGGAATGGATCCAGCCCAAGAGTCAAAAGATCACCAAGCTTTCCTCCATATTCCCACTCACCATAATAGCCCTCCAGTCCAACACTAATGCAATTACCTACCCCAACCTGCATTCAACCACAAAGTGAGCCAATAAAGCCAGTGACAACCTTAACAAAATCAGTGAGAAGTCGGCGAAAAAAGGCCTCAACCATAGCCAATCAACGGAGACAAAAAAAATTCCTACTTGGCCCCAAAATGCAAACAGAATATCCCACAATGAGTTAAGGGATGGGCGAAAGGGTGCTTGCCCGCAGAGCAACTGAGGGAGAATACAACAGAGACGGCTGCTTATGCAGGTGCTCCTATAATCTGATTGGTCCGCCCACAACACATGACGGGGGACAAAAATGGTGGTCATTTCTCTAGGGCCAGCCCACAACTCCGCTCCTTACTCACCCAATATCACAGCTAAAGCGGCGAAGGGGAAGGAGAGCAGCTTTTCAGTTGGTAGGGAAGTTCTGTTAAGCTGTTCTCTCGTGGCACTGGTGCATCCTTGCTCTGTGTATCAGCCCTATTTTTATTGCTTTAAAAGGGGAGGCATGAATTGTATCCTCAAATTGTTAAAGTGCTCTCAAACTGGTCTGAAAGCTGGACATTTTTCTGCCTAACAGTTATGATCTCATAAGAGAGGCCAGGACTCCAGCACAGAGTCAGACAAGCTGCGCATAGAACAGAATGTTGAGCTGGGGGGATTCCAGTGTCCCTTGACGCACTTGAATCAGCTTTGGGATCATTTCCAATAGAATCCATGGCTCTGTGGTTATGCAAGCAGAAGCACAAAGCAGAAACTGCCTATCAATTGACTATAATAACTGGACATTACTTAAAGTTTAGAGTTTAAAGTATGTTCATTTGCACAATCTTAAGTGAGGGCACAATAGACAATCGGTATAAAACATGTTCAGCTTGCTCCATTACAAACAAGAGAGTGGGATAGTGCACATGTTAATTTAAACATCACTAGGGAATGAAGGGGAAGGATCAAAATATAGAAGAGAGACATATTTAGAAAACAGGTGCCTGTGATTTTTTTCCAGCCTTTTTAATTTCCTCATATGGCGCCTACTGTGCTGCCCCAGTTATTGTTATAATTAATGAAGTATTAGTGCTCAGCAACTAAGAGTACCTGAGAAGTTTAGCATCAGTCAAGCTGTTAATTTGAAAAATCTCCAGTGATGGTGTTTTTTTTAATCACATCATACCAACCACATTACCCAGAGCTGTGTTCATGCTATAATGATGAGCCTTTCATTTCTACTTACAGATAAATTACATTTTCTTTGATCACTAGGAACTGCTGGGAACTGTAAGATTTGGGATGAGCCCTGAATTCCTAAATACTCACACTCAAGGCTGTTTCGCTTTGCATCCCATTGCTCTCCTAGCAACATGTGCATGCATAATACACACTTCATGCTCATTCATGAAGCATGCCCATCTCCAAATAATCTATGAATACAAGATTTGGGCACAGAAGCTTCCTTGTTTGTATGAAATAGGAGCTCATTATTTGTGGAAGGAAAAGGAGAGCAATAAACGGAGACAGTGTTGAACTGGGGAGTTCACTCCATGCTTATTTACAAGTATGAAGGCTGGACAATAGAAGACAGCTAAGATAACTGGGCAGAGCTGGAGCTACATAGTTGGAACTGCAAAGCTTAGGCCAAATAGCAAGTGAATGAGTAGAAAACAGCTCCAATGAGGCAGGCGGTCTCAGAATGGGTACCAGCTGTTGTCCAATTGCCTTGACGATGGCAGCCCTAATAAAAAAGAAGGCTCTTTTAAGGACATCAAGAAGTGTACTTGATCTTGATACATGCACGTTCATCGCTTGTTGACTGTACCTTCAAGTAATGACTTGCATGGATAAATGAGCCATCACAGATAAATCACAATACATAGAACTTTTGTATTCCTCAGTATCAACTCAGTTTCAGTATTTGTGAGATGTGCTCTGCTGAGGGTTATCAAATACTGAGGAATAAGGAAGATTGCTTTACCTATTATTCCTGCTGATGTGAACAGCCACTGTATTTGTCTGTTATGTTTACATAATAATGATCAATGACTGGACCTCTTCCATTGCATAGTTCGTCTGGTGGCCACACGGAGACAAGCCTTCTCGGTTGCTGCTCCAGGGCTATGGAATGTGCGCCCTATTGAGATACGATCCGCCCCATCTCTGACCATTTTAAAAAAATATTTAAAAACCCATCTTTTTACTCAGGCTTTTTAAGCTTCTTAATAATGTATCGGTTTTTAATTCTGTGATTGATTTTTAAATTGTTAGTTTTTAATTGTTTTTATGTCTTTTTATATGTGTTTTTAACTGTTTTATCATTGTGAACCGCCCAGAGACATGAGTGTGGGGTGGTATAAAAGTATAATAAAAAAATAAAATAAAATAAAATAAAATAGTTTTTAGACTGCCACCCTGTATATTTTTTCTTTCTCTGTCCCCATTCACATATGCCCACATGGGGATACAGAAATATATAGTATGTATATACTGAATATACAATGTGGCTGTAGAAAACTATTCAGACAATCCAAAACTAAACAGTAACTTGTCCCTCCAGATTTCAAGTGGTGCTATATATATTAAAAAGTGTGTCTTATCTAACCAGCCAGTGAGAGACTTACTAACGGTGGTAATTTATTTTTGTAATTTGAGCACTGCCTGGTGACTGGGCTTCTATATCCGTTTTACCAGCACCTCATGATTCAGACTAAAGACTGATCAGGGACAAAAATAATGAGCCTTATGAGTAAGATTTGTACTTTTAAAAATGGGGACATATTTAACCAGAACCTCAGGCTGTTAAGAGGCACTGAAGCTTGAGAATCAAAATGCCATTGAACCTGAGTAGGGTTTTTTAATCAGCTACCACAGACACCTAGAGTAGCATAGTTGCTGCTCCATCTGTTCTGCTTCTTAGAGCATGAGAAAGATTGGGGGGGGTGATCAGCATCTTTGGGGGTTAGTACATACCACATTTTAGAAGTGTCTGGTATGCTCACCACTGCCCACCCATTTGCAGACTGCAGTTAACAGCAGAATTGGAAGCAAATGTGTTGGTTCCCCCTCCGGCAAAATCTCTAATGAACCCAAAAGACTGGTGCAGACATAATACTGCCCAATCCACTAACTATTCTTAGGATCTTGGGAGTGTTTTTCTTTCCTCTCATAAAAACTTGTCTCCTGTCCACTAAGTTTGAGAGATAACTATGGTTAGTGCTACATTGGCACCAATCTTAATGCTAATCGTAGTAAAATCAGTAGCAGTCTCCTCCCCCATCACTGTGATAACCCCAGGGGTGTGTGGTGCTCATTTGCCAAGATTGGGGAACTGGATGAATGAGCAGCCTGTGCGTCTAGGGTTAAATCAAACCAAGGTTTGCAAACCCACTTCTGCCATGGTTCTAAACTGTGGTTTATGGTATTAACATTGGTGCACAGGCACTGAAACTGAAAAGGAGGACAGGGAATGTCTACACAAGAAGGGAGGAGGGAGGAGGTGTTGCTGATAGTCTAACCTTGTTTGTTTGTTTGTTTGTTTGTTTGTTTGTTTGTTTGTTTGTTTGTTTGTTTGAAACCCTGAAAAAAACAGGTACATTAAAACCCTTTACAACAATTTAAAAACTCTGGAAGGCCAGGCCAAACAGATAGGTTTTAAGGGCTCTCCTAAAAGCCAATAAAGAGTTCAAATTATGGATTTCTACAGGGAGTGCATTCCACAGTCCAGGCCCACCTCTGAGTCGCCACCAGACGTGCTTGTGGTAACTGGAGAAAGACCTCCTCAGATGACCTTAACATGCGGTGGGGATCATACAGAAGAAGGTGCTCTCTGAGGTAACCTGGACCTAAGCCATTCAGAGCTTTAAAGGTAATAACCAGCCCAGAAACATATCGGCAGCCAGTGCAGCTGTTTCAAAACAGGCATAATATTGTCTCTCCAAGTTGCCCCAGAGACCAGTCTGGCTGCCACATTTTGAACTAATGGAAGTTTCCAAACTATGTACAAAGGAAGCCCCATGTAGTGGGCATTGCAGTAGTCAAGCCTGGAGGTTACCAACTGGTGCACCACTGTTTTGAGGTCGTCCTCTTCAAGGAATGGATGCAGCTGTAGAATCAGCCGAAGCTGATAGAAAGCACTCCTGGCCATGGTGTCCACGTGAGATACCATAGTGAGGCCTGGGTCCAGGAGTACTCCCAAGCTGTGTACCTGCTCCTTCTGGGGGAGTGTAACCCCATCCAGTACAGGGAGATCTAACTCATCCCTCAGATTCCGAGCCCCTACAAGGAGCACCTCCATCTTACTTGGATTCAGCTTCAATTTGTTAGCCCTCATCCAGCTCATTACTGCCTCTAGGAAGGCATTTAGGGAATGAACACCATTTCCTGATGATGCAGATGAAAAAGAGAAGGAGATTTGGGTGTTATCAGCATACTGAAAACACCCAGCGGTTTCATGTAGATATTAAAAAGCACTGGTGAAAGAATTGAGCCCTGCTTTTACACCATATAACAGCTCCTGTTTTGAGGAGCAACTGTCACCAAGCTCCACCATCTGGAATCTACCCGAGAGATAGGAGTGGAGCCACTGCAAAGCAGTGCTTCCTATCCCCAACTCCCCCAGGTGACCTAGAAGGATACCATGGTTGATGGTATTGAACCCTGCGGAGAGATCCAAGAGAAACAACAGAGTCACACTCCCTCTGCCGATTCCCCGGAAAGGTCATCCATGAGGCCAACCAAGGCTGTCTCAACCTCATAGCCGGTTCTAAAGCCAGTTTGAAATGTATCTAAATAATCAGTTTCCTCCAGAACCGCCTGGAGCTGGTTGGCCACCACCCTCTCGAACACCTTGCCCAACCAAGGGAGATTGGAGATTGGCTTATAACTATCCATCACTAAGGGATCCAGGGAAGGCTTCTTAAGAAAACGTTTAACTATTGCGTCCTTCAAACATGGAGGCACCCTACCCTCCCTCTATGATGCATTTATGATATTAACTAGGACACCTCCAACAAGCAGCCAGGTCAAGCTAGGGTCCAGAGAACAAGTGGTAGGCTGCACTGCCCCCAAGCAGCTTGTCCACATCCTCAGGAGTCACAGATTGAAACTGATCCAACCTACCACTGCAAGAGGGATTGCTGGACACCTCCTTCAATGGAGTCCAAGTCGGCCTGAATACAGGAGATTTTGTCTGCTAAGAACCCACTAAAAATGCACAGCAATGCACCTCCAAGAACTGATTTGAAGCAAAAGGAGCAGAAATTATACTCTTCATAATCCAGGATAGCTCTACCAAACATGAACCCACAGATGCAATGCGTGCTGACCAAACTCCCTTTTTGCCACAAGCACTGCTGCCGCATAAGCCTTCAAATGGGTCCTATGCTGCATCCTGAAAGATTCCTGCTGAGTTCTCCTCCACTTGCATTCCAGTCGCCTACCCAGCCGCTTCAGCCTTCGGAGCTCCTCAGTATACCAGGGGGCCATTTTTGAAGCAGGTCTGGAGGTACACTTAGGAGCAATCATGTCTAATGCCTGTAGGGATGTGCGAACCGGTTCAAATTTGAACTGGTTCTAATTCGAACCAGGGTGGTTCGGAGGTTCAAATTCGAACCAAACCAGCCTGCAGGTTCGAATTTGAACCGAACCAGGGGTGGTTTGATTTGAACCAGTTTGAACTGGTTCAAACAGGTTTGGACACCCAGAAATTGGTAGTATGGTAGCTGGCACCGAGGGGTACCTGTCACCCAAACCCCAAAGCAATCGGACACTCGTACAATTTTTAATGAATTTTTGAGAAATATTTCTATTTTTTCTCATAGGGTATAATGGGACTCAAACCAGGCCATTATACCTTATTGTGGAGCACCCATGGGTGCCAACAACCACCCAAACCCTGAAGCAATAGGACAGTCCTACGATATATAATGAATATTTGAAATATTTTTAATTATTTTTCTCATAGAGTATAATGGGACCCGAACCAGTCCATACCCTATTGTGGAGCACCTAGGGGCACAAAAGTGGGGTGGGTGGTAGACAGACAGGGGTGCCTACCACCCACAAAACCCCAAGGCAATCGGACACTCCTCACATTATTGGTGAATTTTAAAATTATTTTGGAATTCCTCATAGAGAATAATGAGGATTGCAGCAAATGTATAGCTTCACGCTGAGGAGAAAGGGGTGTCCTAGAGTGGAGTGTGGTGGGTGGTAATTCCCAAGGTGGGCAAGGAAGCTATCAGAATTATTTGAACGGAATTGGGCAAAAGGCTGATTTTTAAGTGATTTTTGAATTTTATGCGACTTTAAGGTTTTTCTCCAAAAATTAGGCAATGAATTTCAGATATTGACACCGGGGACCACAGAGGAGTGGTTTTAATCTCATAAGAAGGATATCCAGAGTGAGCATTAGGGTCTCTATATAGATCATGGAAGTATTTCTCCCACAATTCAGAATGAATGTGACAACCTAAGGGGTTAAGTTTATAGCTAGGGGAGTATTTAACTAGGCACCAAAATAATGATGTATCTTTAGTTCATACCGCCTGAATAAGCCTCTTCCAGTTCTCCTTCAAGGCCTCTTTTTTTTTTTTATGGGCCAGTAGGGACTAACAATTTTGGGCGTCCAAACTGGTTCAAACTGGTTCTAACCAGTTTGAATTGAACCACCCCCTGGTTCGGTTCGAATTCGAACCTGCAGCTCGAACCTGATGGCTGGTTCGGTTCGAATTCGAACCTTCGAACCACCCTGGTTCGAATTTGAACCAGTTCGAAACTGAACCGGTTCGCACATCCCTAGTGAGTTCCTTATTCCAGGTTCCCACCAGGGCAGTGACAGAATCACTGGTTGCACCAACTTCAAAACCCTCCAAGGCCTTTTGGAAACCTACTGAGTCCAGCAGCCTTTTTGGGCGGACCATGCTAATAGGTCCATCACCCCTGCAGGGGTGGGTTGTGGCCCTGATACCAACCTTAACCAGGTAGTGGTCCATCCATGACAATGGGAAAACCATCGGATCCCCCACCCATGGAACACCCCTCTGATCCGAACAGAAGACCAAATCGAGTGTGCGGCTGGCAACATGAGTTGGTTCAGAAACTAATTTGGATAGACCCATAGTTGTCATGGCCACTATGAACTCCTCAGCTGCACCAGACAAGCCAGCCCCAAGGTGGATATTGAAGTCCCCCAGCATCAGAAGCCTGGGAGACTCCAACACCAACTCCACGACCAGCTCCCTCAGCTCAGAAGGGAGTCTGTTGGGCAGCGAGGTGAACGGTACACCAACAGAATCCCCAATCTATCCCAAGTTCCCAGCCTCAGAAATACTTACTCAATGTAAGTCAGCTGTCTCACAGGGGCCCTGGTAAGGGAGATGGTATTCTTGTGGACCACAGCCACTCCACTCCCCCCACCCACCCACTTCCCCTAACCTGCTCCACAACAGAATAAACTGGAGGAAGAAGCTGAGCCCACACTGGACCACTTGCCTCCCCAACCAGGTCTCAATTATACATGCCAGGTCAGCTCCCTCATCCATGATCAAGTCATGGACAATTTCGGTCTTATTCTGAACTGACCTGGCATTACAGAGGAGCAAGGCCAGGCTCCTCTGTTAGGTATTAGGCCATAGTTAGATATTAAGCAGCATTACTTCTAGGAATATAGGAAGTGGCCTTATACTGAGTCAGACCATTAGTCCATCTAACCCATTGTCTCTACACTGTCTGGCAGCAGCTCTCCAAAGTTTCCTACCCGGAGATGCTGGGGAATAAATCTTGGACCTTTTGCATGCAAAGCAGATGCTCTGCCACTGAACTACAGCCCCATCTCCCATCTCCACCAACCCAAAGGATTTGGTAAAACTACTGACATTTCTCAGCTGGAGTCAGCACAGGTTCCCTTGATCATCAAAGGATTTTGCTTAAATTGAAATTCAAAGATTCTTCTTCAGACAACACAAATAAGAAATTTTCAAGTAAAACCAATCTTTTTTAGCCTACTTTCCAGTAGGCTTATGAGATCATCCAGCATTCTGTGTGTGTGCCTGTGCGTCCGTCCGTGTGTCCCTGCTATCGACTTCACAATGCCTGGACCAGTATGAACCAAATCAGGTGCAATGGTAGGGACACACAGGGACACCTCAACCATGTAGTTTGTGATGATGTCATCCACCCTGATTCAAGATGGCGGATGCATAAACATTTGAGGCGCAATTGGGCTAACTTGTGAACCGCTAAACTGATTTGAACCAAATTTGCTGCAGCTGTAGGGACACATAGGGACACCTCAGTGGTAGAGTCTGTGATAATGCCATCTACCCCAATCCAAGATGGCAGACACGTGAACATTTGAGACGCATGTGGACAAATTTGTGGACTATCTAACTGATTTGAACCAAACCACCTTGGGGTTGTTTTTAACGAAAGGCGGTATAGAAATGTAAAAATAAAAAAATAAAAAAATAAATTAGGTGAAGTTATAGTGAGTGACACGCAGGGACACCTCAGTGGTGTAGTTTGTGATGATGTCATCCATCCTGATTCAAAATGGAGGAACCAAAAACTTTTGAGGTACAAGTGAGCTAACTTGTGAACCGCTTAACCGATTTGAACCAAATTTGCTACAGATATAGGGACACATAGGGACACCTCGATGGCAAAGATTGTGATGATGTCATCCACCCCAATTCAAGGTGGTGGACATGTAAACTTTTGAGGCACAAGTTCACTAACTTGTGGACAGTCTAACCCATTTGAACCAAATTTGCTAATTTAGCTGAATGGACACATAGAGATGTCCAAATAGTGTAGTTTGTGATGATGTCATCCAACCTGATCCAAGATGGTGGATGCATAAACCTTTGAGGTGCAAGTGCACTAAACTTAGATTGTCTAAGTGATTTGAACCAAATTTGGAACAGTTGTAGTGAGTAACACTCAGGGACACCTCTGTGGTGCAGTTTGTAATGATGACATCCACCCCGATCCAATATGGCTGACACATGAATATTTGAGGCGCAAGATATCTAACTTGTGGAACTCGATTTGCACCAAATTTAGTCCAGATGTAAAGACAGTGAAAGGAAAATAAGTGGATTAGTTCTTACTAGAACAACTTTTTATAACACAAAAAACATCTGTCAGGGGTATATCCTTGTAACCTGCTTTCAAAAGCTCTTTATATGGGCAAATAATGAAGGTTGATGTACAATTCAAGCTGAACATGACCTGAAGCAATCATTCAGACCACTTCAGCATGTGTAAAGCTCCATCCCAATTTGTTCAAACCTTAGAACTACTTTCCCCCAGTAGAGATAGATTTCCCACTCAAGTGGAGCAGAGCTGCTACTGATTAATACTATGTTCAAGATGGATAAAGGGAAACATTATTTCACCTCATGTATAATTAACATTTATTCTCATTCACATTTGTGTCTCAGCTTTCCTCCACTGAATTCAAGGAGGCGTGCAGGTTTGTGGGTTACTCAACTTTATCTTCTCAACAATTCTGTAGACTAGACTGAGAGAAAATCTCTGGCCTATAGTCATTCAGTGAGCATAAGGAGGGTATTTAAACTTTGATCTCACCAGCCAAATTCCAACTCTTTAACTATTATACCACTCTATCAAGTTCATTTCCACAAGATATGGTGATGGCCATAGCATAGGAGGCTTCAACAAGATTTGAAAAATTCATCAGCTAAGACAGACTTTTGGAATTTTGCTACCTATTAGCCTAATTCCACACATTTGTGAGCAATAGTCATTGTTCTGTCAGCTCGTGTGTGTGTGTGTATGCACAAAAAATATCCAGTTGCTAAGACAACTTGATGGGTGGGGTGGGGTGGAGGGGAGGTTTCTTCATTGTTTTTAGAACTTTTTAAAAATCTTAAAATTTTATCAGTTTATAAATTCAATGTCTAGGTTGTCATGAGGGCAAACTATCCTGAAAGTGTATGAGAAGGGTCTTCTGTTGAAGCTTTGGTACAAGTTTCTTGCAAATCCTATTCTGGCCTTGGAGTAAATACTCAACCCCATAATATGCCACAGTTCTGAGAGGTGACTTTCTTAACTCACATAACTATTTTAAAGAATCCCTTTAGGCCTCTCGTACAACCTTTTATGACCTTCTGCAAATGCCTTTTGCTGCTAGGCAATTGATTTTTTTTGCTGGTTTCTTCCCTCGGGTGGTCACTTTAACACAGATTTCACTGCACTTTTCTGCAACGTGTACTAATAGGAAGAAATGAATGGAGGCTGGAGACCAAAGGGTATTGAATTTATTGCACAGACATGCAGGTAAATAATTAGAAAAGTTGCAAGGGTTATTTTACTTGCTGATTAAATAGGCTTTCCCCTGCTGGGCAATGGAGTTGTCTTCATCATGGTGGTCATTTTATTGCCATTTTGTATCACTGTGTGAACTTGGGTACAAATGGGTCCATTTCACCTTTTATTTCTAACAAAACTGGCTGTTTCTGTCCACTGGTGCAACCTTTGCTCATAACTTACTCAGCCTGGCAGAAACAACTGGCTTGACTATAGTGCTCGTGCTACCAAGGAGGTAACTGATTATAAAACACTTTTATGTACAGGCAAAAAACCGAGCATGCCAGGTGCCTACTTTGAGTCTTTCAGCACAGAGATGGTCATTTCTGTGCCTACAAGGAGATACTTGAGACTATTTTTTCAATATATTTATGCATGGATGTACGGATTTTGATGTGTAGTTCATCCTACCAATAAAAGCCAGTTACTGTGGTGTGGAAGTGATACTAGACCACAGGCCATGGGTGGATAGCTGGCCTATTATTGGAGGACCAATAGTGCTTGATGGCATTGTGGATTCTTGCAAAGAATGCTTCACTAGAGAGATCTCCATCTGATCCAGCAAGGAACTTTTTCTTCTTTCATTTTTAAGAAGACTACATCCTCAGGGTCAGTAGACTTAGCTTTCTTGTAGCTTACGAGATCCTTCCTGAGTATGCTCACTTGCTTTGTAAACTCAACATTTTGATAGACTATGGGGACTCTAGGGGATGGGGTGGGGGAACATTACCACTTAGTACTGTTGTATAATGGATAAACTGTACAACTGTGACAGAGGAGAGCTGGGATCAAATCCTACTCAGCCATGAGCTGCTCACTCTCCCTCAGCCTAACCTACCTTACAGTTGTTGTAAGGAAAATGTGAGATAATCTTGTGACTATTGCCCTAACCTCCTTGAAGATAAGGTGGAATACATTTTTTAAATTATATTACAATGGTTAAGGCTAGGTAACAGCATCAAAAATGAAAAATAAATGTGTCCTTCATGATCACAATTTAAAGAGTGTAGAAAAACAAAGCAAATATTTAAACATGAAATACACAGGCAGAAATGTTGAGCCCATGTAATAAAAAATGGCGAGAACTGGGTCTTTTAAAAAGTGGATATCATATATATTCAATAGACAAAATCAGATCCCGCACATTTTGAGTGAAGACACTCTTCATCGGGGTAATAAAACAGTGAAAAGAGAAAAGTTAGTCAGGGGCGGATTAAGCTTTCTGTCGCCCATAGGCAAAAAGGCTTTTGTGGCCCTTTTACCTTAAAACAAAAAAGGTTTGCCTTTTAAAAAATAAGTTAAAAGGGAGGACTTTCTCCTTTCCCACTCCACCCTTGATGCAGCAGCTGCTGCCCACAGGGAGGGATGACAAAATTTGAGGGGGGGCAAAATTTGCTGCTCCTCAAATTTTGCCACCGTAGGTAAATGCCTACTCTGCCTCTCCATTAATCCACCACTGAAGTTAGTCCTGTAGACTTAGACTCAGCACTTATCTCCAGCAAGTTAGGAACACAAGAACATAGGAAGCTGCCATATACCAAGTCAGACCATTGGTCCATCTAGCTCAGTATTGTCTGAGATCTGATATTTTCAATTAATAGATACCCATATTTTGAAAAAAATGTTCTAAACTTCTAAATATAATGAGGAAGGTGGGGGGAAGATTTAGAAACTCTAGGAGCTGGCCTCAGGGGTGAACGAGCTGGTCAGTCTCCCAGGTTGCCTACCTGAAGGGAGCACCGAGCCACACAACTTGGCAGCACTGATAAGCTAACTATGGAGAGATGCCAAAGGCACTCCTTGCCCAGGATACTGTTTACCCAAGGGTTGGCCCTGGTCCAGAGCTAAAACTATTTTGGCAGAGAACCAAAACATTGTAATGGGGCATTTAAGACTAAATACCTCTAATCATAGGTGCTATAAAAGGCGGCTTCTCTAGATGAACCTTTTTGGGCTGTCAGTTGCCTGGTGAGTTCTCTGATCCAATGCACCAATCTCCTCTCTAGTCTTTTCAGATTTATCTAGAGCCTCAGTCTTCACCATTTTCAGACCTGAAGCCTGGCTAGAACCCAAACCTGCAATGTATGGTCCCATTTAATTTTTTAACATATATGCCTCTCTCTTATTCTGTTATCCTCCTTCTTTCACTTCATTTCCCCTTTTCTCTGTCTTCTAAAAAAGCCAAAACCAAACCAAACTGCCAAAATAGAAAAAAAACTCTCAATAATAAAAATAGAAAATGATGGTGGTGCCATTGGTGCAACACACTTTATAGTGTGCCACAGCTATTTGTGTATTATAACCCACCAGCTGAAAATTAATGACTTACATAAAGGCCAAATAAATACACATATGTTGTCCCTTACAGCCAGAGGAGATCCTAGGATGTCATGGTGCTTGTAGAAAGCTTTAGTCTTGGGTTCCTTCTGGCATGCCATTTAGAAGTGGACAATTGTTTATACTCCCCTGTGAGTATCCCATTCTAATATCCAACATGTCCACACTATGATGCACCATGTTCTGTCTGGTTCAGCTCTTCTACTCCTTATGGATTCTTCACAAGGTGAGTCATAATATTGGATACATATTTTAAGACTCACAAGTTCAATACACCAAAATCACAAAAATAAATAAATAAATAAAAATCGACATCACTAGATTAAAATGTAAATCAGTACAAATTCAGCCCATTTACAGTATGGGAAAAGAAATGTCTGTAGTTAGCTAAAGCAAAAACAAACAGGTCAAAATGCTGAAGGTACTTATTCCATTTGTACTGGGTCACAAATCTGCTATAAACATGATGTACTCTACATTCTGTTCCAAATGAAGGGACGCCAATGAGGCTGTGGAAATAACAAGCTTGATGAGGACAAGGTTGCTCATTTTATCAGGTTTTTATTGGCTCCAAAGTTCACCCAAAGCTTTGAAGGTTTTGTATGCTGAGTAGCAATTGGCCAGATAATGAAGCATTCAGAGTCTGAATTGGATAAGCACTCCAAAGTTTGGCTGCTTATCCAAAGTACTCCAAGCCTCTTGAATCTGCAAAGCCAAAAGTAAATCTCAGAAAAATCTCCCCTGCACACACTTTTTTTTTTTTTTTGGTCGTTCAGGAATAGAACAAGAACAGTCTCTGTCATGATCTTTTAGCATGTCTATTTCTAACATTGATCAGAACCAAGCTCTGTGTGCATGGAGGAGAAATGGAAAACGGAGGCAGTGGCTGACATGACACCCAGTGACCCATCGACGCAGTCAGATCTGCCTTGAGGCAGGGATCCTTCACGCTGCTCAGCCCTCATGGACATATTTCTGGGAGCAAAGAGCACTTTTGTGAGGAAGGGAGATAAGTGAAAATCTGTTCCTGATCTCCTTACCCCCACACTGCCTTACCCATCAGGTCTGCAAGGTAACTGCTCTGAAGGAGTAACTCTTACTCTTACTCTGAAGGGCTAACTACTCTGCAGAGAGTCTTGAGGCACTTCTGACTAAGGCTGTGCCAGACCAGTCTATAACTGAACCAGTCCACAGAAAACGGGGCCGGTTTGACTGGTTCAATCACAAATCAGACCGGCCCCAGCAAAAGTGGTCCTGTCTGCTATTGAACCAGACTGAACCCAGTTTGCCTGTGGACCAGTTTGCCAGTTTGAGCGCCTGTAAAGGGGAATCTGGTGAGCATTCTTCTTTGTTCCCAAAGGTAATAAAAGGTGGGGTGGCAGCAGCGAAAGAGAGGCACCTTTAAAACCAAATGTGGAGGTGCTTACTAGGAGGTCTGTGGAGTGCTCTCCCCACCCTTTCAGTGGCAGCATGTAAATGTCCTTCAAATACACTTGTGCAGAGGACATTTGCATGCCACCAGCACCACTGAGAGGGTGGGGACGCTGCACATGCCTGCCAATAAGCACCTTCTCTTTCATTTTTAAAGGCGCCTCTCTCTCACTGCTCCCCACCACCTTTTATTACTTTTGAAAGCAAAGGCAATTCCTTTCCCTTTGCAGGACCAGCCAGTCAGTTCAATTTAACTGTTGTGTGGACCGCGGTCCAGTCTGAATTTGGTCTATATTCAGACCTTACGGCTTAAACCAGTTCCACACACACCCCTAGTTGACTGTGTCAACGATCAATTCCCCATCATGTAAGCCACTGTAGAGCAAAGAACAATTTAGTAAAATACAGTTCTTTGTGCCAATTTTCCCCCACCTAAACCATCTTTATGCATTTTGCAATGATTCCACAACACTGGTACTGAAAAAACTATGTTTGTGTTCTTGGAAATGGTATAGACATATAGTCACTTACCACCGGTCCATATGGTACTTTCTCCATGACATCATGTCCATGAACGTTCCTGAGAATGACTGCACAAAGAAACGTTAGTGGTAAAATGATGGGCCCTAACAGTTGCCTCCTTTCTGACTTCCTTATTTCCTTATATTTCTTTCTCCCTTTGATATTTTCATAGTTACCTCACTCAAAAAAAGAAAACAAAAATCCTGACTCCTATCTGATCACTCCCATGTTTCACTAACTTCCTTATCTGACCATTCATTTTTAATCCTATCAAGGCAACCCATAGGATCTTCATTTCCTGTCCTAAATTACTATACATAGTGAATAGGTATAGTATATCAAGTGAGACTGCCTAACATGCTTTCACAGCACTCATATTAGGAATATATACATATATATAACAGCTTTGAATCAAACTGATAATACTGGTCTATGTAATAATAATAACTCACTATTAACACATGTTCATGTGGAAGTGATAAGCTAGCAACTGCTGGGTTTGGAGCAATGGTTTTCTAGTTTCAAGGAAGTATTTCCACATTTGTTTGTCTGCCAAGGGACCTTTGTATGTCTGTCACAGAATCCTGGAGATTCTGGAAGATTCTGTTGCACGTTCTATGAACAGTTTACATGGAATGTTGGCCAGGTTTATTTGGCTTCATGGATGCCCACTGTAAAATGAGAATATAGCATTCTAGAGCATAGGCAAAGTTCTCCTGCTGCTGTATATTGCAGGGAAATATTGATGGTGGTGAGCAGGCTGACTTTCAAGGAAACTTGGCCACCATTTGAGATTTTCACAATGAGAAAACCCAGTATTTCTCAGAACAGAGTTTGAAAACCACTGGTTCAGAGAGTTCTCAGCACCAGCTGGCATACCAATGAAATGTAAAAGTTGGCACTTTTAGTCTGATATGGAATCTAACTCAAACTATATAGGAAATAATGAAGAAGAATGAACAAGAGTCTTGTTTCTTTGTTCCACTGACAATGTTCAGCATGGCATATCTCCATAGTACATGGGCAAAAACAGTAGGAGTATTTAGAGTTTTTGAGTATTTTGCTTCATTACTGGCATATCGTGTTAGGAAATTACATGCTACCATTTTCTTCTGCCAGTGATATCGAATTCTAAACACAATGGAACCCCATTGGGCAGTTAACTACAATGAGTTTCTTTCTGCCAATTAAATTTGGCACCAAGAACAGCATGTGTATAAGAATATCCTGCAAGATGCCACATCAATGAGAGGTTTGGAAAGTCAGGTAAAAGAGATCATTAGATTCATAGCAAGTCTCATCTAAAATCATTTAGTACTTGTTCTAACAAATTAACCATAACTGAGTCACATTTAAATGCTTTGGGAAGTATTTAAAATGCTTTGGGGGAATTCATTAATGGTACAATTGTGTGCCATCGCCACCCCCATCACCCCCGCTTTGGCAAAGAGCAAATTTTTGTGTTAAAGTGTGTATTTATGTTCACAAATTCAGAATTATAATAAAATTATCTTTCAGAATTGACATCTTGAATGTTCAGAAATTTATAATGGGTGCTAGGTTCCCATGGCTTCCTTAAAACCACATTCTATGAATTCTTTTAGAAAGCTGCCATTATCCTGATTTGGACTATTGCAGGGAGAGAGGTTGAGATCCACATGTCAGTTGGCCACCATATTGTTGTGAGTCTGTTATGCAGGACAGTTACAACAGACATGAAAGCCCTTTAGTATGAACTCGATTTGCCTACAGTAGTGTACATCTTAACCTTTGTGATCCGTATTGGTTCAGATATATGGGCAGAACTGCCATTAAAGAGCTCTAGCAGAGTGTGGGGCTTGGGGCAAATCAGCCAGTATGGGGCCCCCTTCTAGTTAATTGTAGTGGGGGTTAGACGAGCAGGGCCCGGGGTAGTAGCCCTGCCTGCCCTCCCCTAAGAATATGGATCACTCGGCAGAATCATGTCATGTTCCTGGAAGGCCACTCCTCCAGGCTGTGCCTTCCCGATGGCCTGCCCAGTAGTCAGCATTGCTCACTGGTTAGGCTGAAGAGATGTTTGGCCATTTCTTGGGGAGGGCTGTCTCCTTCTTCCTACTCTCCTGGCTGTTCCAGATAAACTGTGAATATGTGTAGTCGCTTAGAAAGTTGGAAAGATACCAACACATAAAATGGCACAATGGAATAAACTGACAATTGTGATGATCCCCTTTGTGGTGGAGCTGGCAGGGAAAAGTAGTGACAGTAATACTACTACTGCTGCAAACAGCACTGCCTTATGCTGCCAATGTTTGGATTGCCCCTAATATCTCTATCTCTATCTCTCTCTCTCTCTCTCTCTCTCTCTCTCTATCTATCTATCTAAACTTTTTGCTTATGCATGTTGCTAGATGCATGTTGCATAGGGAGTTTAGAAAGGTTACCTTCTTCTCTGTTTCAGTGCCAGGCCAGATATTTGGTAGCCTGAATGAAACTTAAGAAACATGTTAGTAAAAGGCACAAATCAGAAGCAGCTGATAGTTTGGGATAATGGAAATTAGACTGTATATTCCATACTTACACTTTGAAGTGCCAGCTATTTTACACTATAATTCTAGCAGCAGGCATCTTAGAAGCATTTTCCTTTGACAAGTCAACAGCCCAATTACACTCAAAATTGAGCAATTGCCACCCTATTTGTTTAATATGAAAGTGTGTTAATGGTGACTTTTTATTACTATTATTATTTATCCATTTTGAGTTTGATGTTTTACAATAATCAGCAATGTTGGAATGTTTTTCTAAAATGCCATGACAAATCAATTGGGCAAACCTCCTAAAACTAACATCTGAATAAAATATGAAACAATTAAAAAAAATCAAAGCTCAATGGAAATGAGTTTCAGTTAAGTGAAGCTCTTAGCTGACGCATTTAGTCCATCATGAGACCAGAGATTAAATTAATAAATGCAGATGTTTCTCTTTTATTTTTATAAAGATATATCTCAGGAACGATAATAAGGGCATCTTCTGCTTTGCAGAAAATTGTTTCATGTAAGCATGAATGCTTTTAAAAAATGATATCCAAGATAAGAGGCAGGCTCAGACAACAAAAAGCTATCAAACTGTGTTCATAAAAGGTGCACCTCGTTTCAAATTTGTTGTCTCTTGAAGTTTTAATTCCTATCAAGGATTGTTCCCTGCTCAGTTTGCAAAACCAGAGAGATCTGCAGAATTGCCACATGAGTATTTACCAGCATGAAAAATATGTTTTAATGTTCCCTTTGTTACAGAATATGAGTTACAGAAAACTCTGCATGTGACAATACAGGATTAGATTCAGGGATACATTAACAAAGATACAAATGATCTCTTTGTTAATGTTTAATATATAATGAATATGGGAGGCTGTAAGGGCTGGGATATTGTAACTCTGTTTCTTATGTGTGTATTTTAAAACCAGGAAAGTATCAATTAAACAAATATTCAGCTTTGTAAACGTGGAAATAAACAACTAGCAAGTTGTTCTAGTAAGAATTAATCTGCCTACTTTCCTTTCACTCTCCCTACAACCGGAGTAAATTTGGTTTGAATCAGTTAGGTGGTCTACAAGTTAGAACTCTTGCACCTCAAAAAGTTCACGCATCTGCCATCATGGATTGGGATGGATGACATCATCACAAACTACACCATTGAGGTGTCCCTGTGTGTCACTCACTACAACTGTACCAAATTTGGTTCAAATAGGTTAGACAGTCCACATGTTTGCCTACGTGCACCTCAAATGTTCACGCATCCACCATCTTGGACTGGGGTGGATGACATCATCACAAACTACACTGTTTGACTGTTTGAGTTGCCTGGAGGTGGTAATGAGCTGGATGTGGACCAATAAATTGAAACTGAATCCAGATAGGTTTGAGGTGCTATGTGTCAGGGGCTCTCAAGTCCATGAAATGAGGAGATATCCTGTTCTTGAGGTGGTGGTAGTACCCTGGAAAGAACAGGTGCATAGCTTGGGGTTACTCCTGGATTTGCTGCTGTCACTGGAGGCCCAGGTGGCAGCGGTGGTCAGAAGTGCCTATTTTCAACTTAGGCTTGTCCGCTAGCTACGGCCATTTCTGGACAGAGATAGCCTGGCCACAGTGATCCATGTTCTGGTAACTAGGGATGTGCGGACTTGTTCAAATTTGAACCAGTTTCAATTCCAACCGGGGTGGTTCGAATTCGAACCAAACCAGCCATCAGGTTCGAGCTGCAGATTCAAATTCACACCAAAAAGGGGGTTGTTCCATTCAAACCGGTTTGAACCTCTAAATGTGGGTGGGGTGGTAGCTGGTACCCACCTGCCTCCCAAACCACAAAGCAACCAGACATTCATACAATTTTAATGAATTTTAGATTTTTATTTTTATTTTTTTCTCATAGGGTATAATGGGACTGGAAGCAGACCATTATTCCTTATTGTGGAGCACCCATGGGGGCCAATAACCATCCCAACCCCAAAGCAATCGGACACTCCTACGATTTTTAATGAATATTTGAAATATTTTTAATTATTTTTCTCTTAGGGTATAGTGGGACCTGAACCAGCCCATTATCTCCTATTGAGGAGCACCTAGGGGCACAAAAGTGGGGTGGGTGGTAGGCACTCAGGGGTGCCTACCACCCAAAAAACCCCCAAGGCAATCGGACACTCCTCCAATTATTGGTGAATTTTAAAAGTATTTTTGAATTCCTCATAGGGAATAATGAGGATTGCAGCAAATGTATAGCTTCACGTCAGGGGGAAAGGGGTGTCCTAGAGCAGAGTGTGGTGGGTGGTAGTTCTCAATGTAGGCAAGGAAGCTATCAGAATTATTTGAAAGGAATTGGGCAACAGGCTGATTTTTAAGTGATTTTTGAAGTTTACGCATCTTTAAGGTTTTGCTTCATAAAGAAGAATGGAGGTGTCAGCAAATGTATAACTTCATGTCGGGGGCAAAGGGGTGGCCAAGAGCAAAGTGTGGTGGTTGTTAGTGCCCAAGGGGGCAAGGAAGCTATCAGAATTATTTGAAAGGAATTGGGCAAAGGGCTGATTTTTAAGTGATTTTTGAAGTTTATGTGTCTTTAAGGTTAGCAGATGAGAGTGGATTCATGGTTTGTCATTGAAAATCTAATATGCTACCAAAGAATCTACACTCAGAACACCTCAGAAGCAATAAAACCCAGTACCCCGGTTGGCACCCTCTGTGCACTAGACCACCACTCACTCTGGGCCACCCCAGCACCCTACAAGTGGCTTTAAGGTTTTTCTCCATAAGGAAGAATGGAGGTTTCAGCAGCCCCATAACTGCACTGGGGCTTCAGGGGGGTGCTGGGGTGGCTCAAAGCAAGGGTGCTAACCACCCCCATGGATTGCTAACAGAATGCTGGGTGATCTCATAAGCCTACTGGAATGTTGGCTAAAAATGTTAACTAAATACATCAAAATATAGTTTTAGAAACTCCTCCCACGTGGGGGCAAGGGGATAGATGCATAATTTCCCATATAGATGTACAAAGAGCTCAATCCTATGGTTCTGCTGGGCAGACTCACCATCACCACAAGGCATCCTCATGCAACTACTAGGGCTCCAGCAGGGCCCATTCCTGATGTCTGTCTTGGGACCCTTTTGGGTGGTTCAAACAATATAGCCAGCAACAGATGTGAACAGAAAGGGAGCCCAAGAGCATGCACATCACAATGTTCTCTACAGTTGTCCCAACATATCCCTAACTTGTATGCGGGGGCTGTTCATCTAACTGGCCCATAAAGACACACACAAGTACTTGAAGCACATGTTTAGGGGGCATTTGGATAAACAGTACCCCTCCACACATACACAATTAAGGGTTTGTCAAAGAGGGCATCAGGATATCTGTGGAGGCCATCCCAATGGGCACACTCTCAGTGCGCACTCTTCCTGTTCACTTATGATGCTGGGTGCATCATTTGAACCATCCCTTTGAAAACTATGTTTCCTTATGCTTCAATCCCTCCTTTAACATTTTGACCCTTGACACTTCTCTCAATGCTGGGCACCTCAATGCTGGGCACACTTCTCTCAATACTGGCCCAACTTTCAGGTGCCTAGTGCCAAGAACAG
Organism: Hemicordylus capensis; assembly: GCF_027244095.1. Classification (NCBI taxonomy): domain Eukaryota; kingdom Metazoa; phylum Chordata; class Lepidosauria; order Squamata; family Cordylidae; genus Hemicordylus; species Hemicordylus capensis. The sequence goes on along the minus strand of NC_069661.1, from coordinate 88,980,439 downwards.
CACTGCACTGCTGCTGCTGCCTTCCACTATTGCTGCCACATAAGTCTGTCAGGGCATAAGAGGTGCCCCACCAGAGGGCACACTTTCAAGGGCTCCTTTCTAATCTTGATTCAGCCCTGCTGTTGTGTGTGCATAATATAGGTCAGGCCATAGGATCCCAGGACTTGCATATGATGTCCTAGGACCTGCACAGATCATAAGATAAGGGTCTAGATATTAAACATAGGTCTAGAGACTTTCTGCCACTCTGTGTTGAGATTGGGACCTGCCCAACTCTCTATGCTGAATTAGCTGTCAGACTTGGTACAGTGGCCATAGGAAGAAGCCCTTATGTCATATAAGAATGTCATGCAAGATGTTTCCAGGCTGAGGATAAAGCAAGGTCACCTAAGGACCCCAGCACAGGAAAACATATCCTAATGGCAGCATACCTAGGGATCATCTAAACACATTTAGAGACAAACTTGGTGAAGATGTTGAACTCTGTTCCGCTTCCATTGCAAGCTTCTGCTTGTACATGGCAGCCAGAGTGGGGAACAGAGTCAAGCTGCCCATAGGCAACAAAGCAATATCCTCTTTCCCATAGGATTTACTTTGTTCCATGAAATGCTATGTCAGATGACTGACATTTTGCAGCCTCCACTTACTAGCCAAGGGGAGTTCCTCAAGTGAATGCTAGCTTGCACTTCCATCCCCACCATATACTTTCCTTCTCCATTGCCCTTTCCAGACATTGTGCTAGAAAAGATTCTTATCCCAGTTTCGCAGCTGAACTGCTTTGCATACTTCAGACAAGCAAAGTGTTTGATTCTTAGGTTGATTAAACCAATAAACATTAAATTTGTCTTGGCAAACAGAAATGGGCAAATCAATGAAAAAGTAGTCACCATGGATTTTTGTTGCAATCAAAATTGCAGATCTACAGATCTGCAATTCCTCAGATCTACAGTTGAGTTTGGTTCATTTGGCTTTTGGTATATAGGTGTATGCTTTAGATCCAAACATATGACTCCAAATGGACTTGTTGCCATGCCATAACTCATGTGGCATTGTTCCTGTGGCCTTTGTTGGCAATCTGTTTTGCAGGTAGGTAGCAGTCATCACTGCCTCTCCCCAAAATTTAGTAGCCAAACCAGCATCTACAAGCATGCATCTCATCATTTCCATAAGAGAATGGTGGTTCTTTCTTTCCACCACTCCGTTTTGCTCCAGAGTATAAGGAACAGTCCTTTGATGTTCAATGCCCTCCTCCTTTAGGGATCTTATGACATCATTCCCAATGTATTCACCACAATTGTCAGTGCAGATGATCTGTTACTTTCTCCCAAACTTGCTGCTCACTCTAGCAACATATTCTTTTGGTCTTTCTAATACTTGTTCCTTTTCACTGAACAGGTGTGTGTAAGAACATATTTATTCCCTCCTGATGTATTAACTTGCATAGGTCCACAAACATCAATATGAATCAGATCTAAAGGATGCTGTGTTTCTGTTTCTCCAGTTTGCAGAGCAACTGTGCAGATCTTTCCCCTTCTGCATACATCAGTTTTTCATCTGCCAAATATATAGAGATTTTACAACTTTTATCTAGGTTTATAAATCTCTCCCTTTCTCTAATCAGGTAGCTTGTAGCACCTGATTCAATACAAATGCCAGTGCTGCATTTCTCAGACTTAGCTCCCAAAACTTTATCTGTTCTTGCAAGGTATATCCTTTGCTTATTAGCTTTAGTCCCTGATTGCTTGTAAGTTCTGTACTCTGTGTTCCCAGATGACTCACTCTCTTTGCAACTTTGTTTTGCTTGCCTTTTATCTGCAAACTCTTTATTCTTGGGACACTTAGTCTGCAAGTGTTTAGGCTTCCACAAATAAAGCATTTCTTATTTCTTTACAAGGTTCTAAATGCATTTTCTTCACTTTCTTTTGGTTGCCTATCATTCTTTCTACACAAAGCAAATTCCTCTAGATCACAGATCCAGTCCCCAGATGTTATTGAACTTCAACTCCCATAATCCCCAACCAAAGGCCACTGGGGCTGGGGATTATGGGAGTTGAAGTCCAATAACTTCTGGGGACCCAACGTTGAGAATCCCTGCTCTAGATGGTTAATTACAAATTGTAAGTCTCCATCCTCCTTGACTTCCAAGGCACTAGTCACACTATCAAAGTAATGTGGCAAACTATTCAACAGCAATCCTATCAAAACTGCATCTGGCATGATTACTTCTGGAGCTTGCAGGTGCCTAGATAGTTCTAACATTTCATTTATGTTCTTGGACAGACTTTCTCCTTCTCTAAGTCTTTTATTGCTCAGTTTGCTTACTAGATGCACTTTGGAAACTACAGACTACTTCTTATAAAATCCCTTCAGAGACTCCCACATATCCTTTGCATTTTCTTTGTCTCTTAGATTCACTAAGATTGCGTCACTCACCACCGAACAAATCATTCCTTATGTCTTTTGATCTGCTTTGTCCTATTCTTTCTGCTCCTTTCCTGTATCTGCAGGATGCTGGGTGTGCAGAACACATGACTCTTGAGGAGCATCTCCATCTTGAAATACTTGGAGCTTAGGTATTTGTATTTTGAACCTTGCTTTTAATATTTTCTTTAAAATATTTTATGGTGGCTTTTAAATCAATTGCTTTTAGAGCTGTGTCCAAAAAGCATTATATAAATATAAATAAATCAAAAGTATATGCTATGCTACTATGTAAGCTTGTACAGACAGACTTCAACTTCATTTATCAATTGCCATCTGCCAGTTTACAGTAATTTCAGGAACATTCCTTTTCTGTAAAGAACTCACACCATTTTATTTTGAAATATGGCATGTTTTTCCGATCTTTTCTCCATCCTTCCCTCCTTGTATCTATAGAAAACAGAACACATCAAGATGGCTGCACTAAAAGAGGACTTCTCCTTTCCACACATGTTATGAATTTGGGGCAGGGTGGGGGGGAGAGAGAGAGAGAGGGAGAACAAATAAGTTGGGGATATTTCAGATCTCTGAAACCTCCAGTTCAGTGTAGGACTAGCTTGTAGTTCAAGTCAAGAAAATTGGCAAGTTCATTCTTTTGGTCTTTCTGCTTCTTCCTACCTTTGCTCAGGCTGTTTGGCAGAAGACCAGAATTCAATTGTTCTTACCTGCAAAGACAGGATATTTAACAGCACTAAGTGCTGAAGAAGCTGCTTGAACTTGAGCCAGTTGAAATAATGAATCCAGAAAACAAAAGAGGGACTGTGTAGCCAAAAAAACCCCTCAAAAACCACGCTTTTGCCGGTTAATGTTCATTTAAACATTATGCTTTCAGCACATTAGCAATGCTAAACTGGAAAGCTTGATCATTCTTAAAACAAATCACTGTATCCTTACATGTGATGTTACTGTAAAAGGACAGAGTTTAATTGTTGTCAAATTGCTAAGTATATATTATATGGCTACAATTCACGATAATGGTAGGTTGAAGTCAGGCTGTGACATTTTAGAACTAAATTTTTCTATTCTCATACTTTGCACCAAGTGATGCCTTAGGGCAGTGGTTTGCAAATTATCTTCCAAAGAATGGCAACTCTGGGGCTCCTTGGAAACTTATTAGGCATTCTTAAATGAAGCACTAGTAATGTAAGATTCGTCTCCCTGGACGAGAGCTTCCCACCATGACCATCTTCTCCAGCAAATGCATAGCACCTAGGACTGTTGGGGGCAGTGTTCCCTCTAAGAGGGATTCCTAGATGTTGTTGACTACCACTCCCAGAATCGCCAAGCAAAAGCCATTGCAGCTCGGGATTCTGGGAGTTGTAGTCAAGAACATCTGGGAATCCCTCTTAGAGGGAATAATGGTTGGGGGTGTTTGAGGGCAGACTTTGAGGTCATAGGAACATAGGAAGCAGTCATATACTGAGTCAGACCATTGGTCTATCTAGCTCAGTATTATCTTCACAGACTGGCAGCAGCTTCTCCAAGGTTGCAGGCAGGAATCTCTCTCAGCCCTATCTTAGAGAAGCCAGGGAGGGAACTTGAAACCTTCTGCTCTTCCCAGAGTGGCTCCATCCCCTGAGGGGAATATCTTACATTGCTCACACATCAAGTCTCCCATTCATATGCAACCAAGACAGACCCTGCTTAGCTAAGGGGACAAGTCATGCTAGCTACCAAGTCACTCAGAGCAATAGTGAGGCCCAGAAAGTGCTGGTCAGGGCCTCACATGAATTGAGTGTGCATCCTAAAACATGCTCCAGAATCCTCTGTAAAATGCAAGGCTTCAGTGGTTCAGATAGGCAGTGGCTCTTTGGCAGACAAGTTGATGAGGAATGAATTTCCTGAAGCCAGAAAATTGAAAACCACTGACTCGGAGCACACCTCTCAAGAGCTTCCTGCAATCCCAATTTAGCACTTTAGAGTGATTTAAACAGTTAGGGAGGGGTGGTCAGAACCAGTATTCTGTGTAAAATGGATTCCCAGATATTATTGACTACACTTCCCATCATCCCCAATAGCAATCCATAGGCTGGAGGTGATGGGAGTTGTAGTCAACATCTGGAAATCCCTGTTATAGGGAACACTGGTCAGAATTATCTGGTACTGTTTGGCAGGAGAGTTTTTGCTGAATCAGATTTCCAGTCCAGTGACCCCCACACGTCCAAAACGTTTTCTGAAATCCATTAAATTCTTGAATCTCTCTCCTGGAGCTTGGTGTGGCCTAATGGCTGATGATGCCACTTCTTCACTGGATCAGTGTTGTAAGCAAGTTGAAGGCAGTCTGGATGCAAACTCCAGAACACCTCTCCACCCCTTTGCTCACCGCTTTGCTCTCCCCAATGCAGCGTTCGCTCACCACTTTGCTCACACCTGCTCACAGGGTTCTTCTCTCCCCCCCCCCCCCACACACAGCACTTTTCTCAGCACTACGTCCCCCACCTGCTGGCCAGCTTTTTGTTTGTTTGTTTCCTGCCACAGCACAGAGTTGGGTGAGCAATATAGGTGGTGAGAGAGGTTAAAAGGGCAGCCCTCCAGAGCTTAGGGCCTGTTTTCTTTGGACATGAATGCCCAATTGTGGCAACACCCAACACCCCTGCACTGGGTAGATGTCACAGGACTATATTAGTGATGTGGGCCAATTGTTTTGTCAATGCCTGTGACATACTGGAGGCTTCTGCATATGCACACATAGGCCTAGTACAGCCTAAGTATACTGTGAAGCCCACAGATCCCAGATTTCTGTTAGATCTGGCTAACAAATTCTATTAAAAAACAGACTGACTACATTCCATGTTGAGGGAAGCACGTTGTTCAGTTCTCTTCTCTCATAGATTTTACCATCTCAAATTGCTTGTGGGGAAGCACAAATAAAATATGACTGTTAGATACAAATATTAATATGTGTATGCATGTCTGCTAAGAGAGCAGGAGGAGGTAAGTAAGGCATTTCAGTTTCTTAGAGTACAGTCTTGATCAACAGTATTGCAGCAAGAGACATCAGTAGAGATAAAAGTAGAGGGTGCTGGCATAGAGGATTAAAAAAAAACATACCACAGAATTTTAATAACCCAGTCATCTAGGATCAGGAAATCTGCTAGTCTAGTTGTTGTATGTCTAATTGTTGTGATGATGTACCAACATAGCTCGACTAGTAAAAAAAATTTTGTTTGGCTGGTGAACAAAGCCAACATTTCTTGACCCCTTCCAGTCATATTTATAGCTTAAAGAAACTTTCGTGAGTTTTGATTTCTACATTAAAATTGGAATGTTAAATGGGGGTGGTGGACTTTTGTGGAACAGTTAAACCAATAGCATGAAAATCAAAATGCTTCTCTGTTTTTGCGGATGTCCTGGACACTACTCACAGGCAGAGTGGCCATCACACTATTCTAGCTGTCCAGTTACAGGATAAGATACAGTATGAAAGGCTGATCAAAAAGAAAAAGGAGACTGCACAAAGGGAAGTTTGGTGGGCTCCAGTTCTAGCATCACTTTTTACAACCATTGACTATACCAGGAAAGCCCCAGAGGAATGGAACTTGTCACTTATTTTTCCTTACTTTAAAAAGAGGGTGAAATCAAATCCTGCAAATTATCGTCCAATAAGTCTGTGAAGTGTGGTTGGAAAACTCTATGCCAGACATTTAAGTGGTAAGCTTAGAGAATGGATGGACAATAAGGGAATAATTACTGAAGAACAGGCAAGGTTCTGAGAAGTGCACCATACAGTAGATCAGTGCTTGATTCTGCAACATCTTATCGACAAATACTGTACTCAGCTAAAGGGTACCCTATTTGTGGCATTCCTGGATTTTAAAGCAGCATTTGATTTGACAGCTAGGGACAGACTATGGAGGAAATTGGAAGTCTTCCATAAACCATCGCCTCTTGGCCCTTATATGTATGCTACATGATATCAACTGGCTTATGGTGAGATACAGTACCCAGGGCCATTTAACACAGAGGATACCCGTTCAGCAGGATGTGAGACAGGGTTGCATTTTGGCCCCAATCCTCTTCATTTTTATATAAACTCATTGACACACTCTCTATTAGAGTCAGATTTTGATCCTCCAAAAATAGGCCAGCAACCAGTTCCAGCGCTGCTGTATGCGGATGACACAGCAATTATCTCCTTTACAGAGATAGGCTTGTGCAGAGCCCTTTGAAAATTTGTTACATACTGCCAAGAGGAAGAACTACAAATTAACTATCTGAAGATCAAAAATGATGGTGTCCCAGAAGAAATTTGTGCAGCATAAATGGTAAATTGATGGCCAAGATATAGAACAAGTCAAGCTCTATAAATATTTAGGCATGGTTTTCCAATGTAATGGTTATTGGAGAGCACATCTATTCCATGCTACACAAGAGGCACAAAATAGTGCAATGGCACTTAAATTCTTTTTCGAGAAAGGACGTGGTTATGTCCCTGCTGCAGTTCAAATCTTCAAACCCTAACCCCAACTACTACATGGAGCCCAGCTGAACAATTATAAGGATTTCCACCCCCTAGAGTTGGTACAAACCAAATTTATTAGAACAATCCTTGGGTGCCAAGAGGGATGCCCAATGCAGCGTTAAGGCTGGAAATGGGGTTAGTACCAATAGAAGCACGTGTCTGGGTTGCAAAGATCTCTTATTATTTGAAATTAAGTCTTGGTCAAGTAGGCCTCGCACCTCTGGTCCTGAAGGACAACTTTGCATCTACATGGAAAGAGGGAGTTGAGAGGAAATTAGAAAGTTATGGGCTAAGTATCCCCATGTTGGTCTCCTTAGGGTTCTTAAAAGCCAAGGCAGCAGATTTGGGATATAGTGATTCAGGAAGACAGGGCCCAAGTCAAGCATTTACCTTTCTTAGGTGATGCAATTCCCCCTCATTGACCAGCTAAATATTTACATGAGCTTGTTCCTGCCAAATCGAGAAGGGCATTTGCCTTGGCACACTTGAATGCACTGACCTCAGCTCTCTCAGATGGATGCTATCTTGGTATTCCTTTTGCACAAAGGTTATGCCTGTGTTAATCGGGAGCAACTGAGACAATTGATCATATGTTGCTTCACTGTTTGTTATATAGAGATATTCGGCTAGCACTTTTGTCATCTATTTTGTCTAGATTCCCAGGTAGGCTATTGGCCTTTTATGTGCCTCTCCTTTTGTCTGACAATTTTATTTATTTATTTATTACTTATTTAACATATTTTTATACCGCCCAAAACTTACGTCTCCGGGTGGTTTACAACAATATAAAAACAACATTAAAACATTAGTTGAAAACAAAAACAAGAAATTTAAAACACAACAATTTAAATTTTGTTAAAAACAGTATTCTAAAACAACATTAAAAACAATCAAAATAGTATCAGTTAAAAGCCTGGGTGAACAGATACGTCTTTAAAGACTTTTTAAAAATTGTCAGAGATGGGGAGGCTCTTATTTCACTAGGGAGCACATTCACCTCAGGGCAGCAACGGAGAAGGCCCATCCTTGAGTAGCCACCAACAAGCTGGTGGCAAATGCAAACGGACCTCTCCTGATGAGCTCAAAGGGCGGTGGGGTTCATGACAATGATATTAATGTTTCCACCAAGGTGGCAAAATTTTGCCACATTGCAAGCTGTGTAAGGAAGCAATTGATAAAATCATGAGTGCTGACTGTACTATATATTGTTATATATAGTATAACAATACTATAATATTATATATAGTATAACAGTGGTACATCTGCTGGTAACCTCCAGACTGGATTACTGTAATGCGCTCTATGTGGGGCTGCCCTTGTACGTAGTCTGGAAACTACAGTTGGTTCAGAATGCGGCAGCCAGGTTGGTCTCTAGGTCATCTAGGAGGGACCATATTACACCTGTATTGAAAGAATTACACTGGCTGCTGATATGTTTCCGGGAAAAATACAAGGTGTTAGTTATAACCTATAAAGCCCTAAACAGCTGAGGCCCTAGGTATTTAAGAGAATGTCTTCTTCGTTATGAACCCCACCACCCATTGAGATCATCAGGAGAGGTCCGTCTGCATTTGCCACCGGCTCAACTGGTAGCTATTTAGGGACGGGCCTTCTCTGTTGCTGCCCCAAGGCTTTGGAATGAGCTCCCTAGTGAAATAAGAGCCTCCCCATCTCTGACAATATTTTTAGAAGTCTTTAACGATGCATCTGTTCACCCAGGCTTTTAACTGATGGTGTTTTGATTGTTTTAAATGTTGTTTTAGAATATTGTTTAAAAAAATTTTTAATTGTTGTGTTTTAAATTTCTTGGTTTTGTTTTTAACTAATGTTTTAATGTTGTTTTTATCTTGTTGTAAACCGCCCAGAGACGTAAGTTTTGGGTGGTATAAAAATATGTTAAATAAATAAATAAATAAATAAATAAATAAATATTGTAAATGGTGTTTTGTAAGAATGTACTGGCAGAATCATGATTGCTGGAAGTTACTACTTATCTATTGTGTTGTATTCGTGTCTGGTCAATGACCAAAATAAAGATTCCATTCCATACTCACAGGAGAAGCTTAGAAGGAGCTGTGCAAAAGCCCCTTTCCCCCCCTTAATTTTATGTTTCAAGGTTTCAAGGAACAATGCAGTCCCTAAGATAACCCACAGGGGAGCTGTTGAGCCTTGGAAGGAAAAGGGCTGTATAATCACTGAGCTAGTCTGACCCAACTGACCCAACGTTTAGACAGAATCCTTTTATGTACTCTGGGTAAATCCTCCTCCCAAGCTCGTGTGAGTCTATCTAGGGCTGAGAGTGGAGCTCAAATAGGCCTCTTATCAAGCCAATGGGTTGTACAAGAGTTTACAAGAGAATATAAAGGCAAGTTTGTTAATCAATTGTCATTTATATCCCGCGCTTCCTCCAATGAGCCCAGAGTGGAATACATGGTTATGTTTATCCTCACAACAACACTGTGAGCTTAGTTAGGCTGAGAGATAAGTTAATGGCAGAGTCATCATGGCTGAACAGAAATTTGAACTCAAGTCTCCTTGGTCTTCGTCTAACACTCAAACCACTACGTTACACTTGCTCTGTTGCCTAAGTTTTTGATCCTTTGTGGCAGGGACCATCTATGAGATTGGTCAGACAAGCTCATCAAATGTACATTCTTTTGCTCCTATGGTTGTATGAAGCCTTAAAAATCAGGTTTCTTGGCATTTTGTACAGCGGCCTCTAGTGCAGGGCTGCTCAGTTTTGACCCTCCTGCAGATGTTGGCCTACAACTCCCACAATCCCTGGCTATTGGCCACTGTGATTGGGGATTTGTAGTCCAAAAACAGCCGGGGGCCTAAGCTGAGCTCTAGTGTGTCTAGTGTCCAGTACTTAGATAAAAATAGAGCCAATTCAAGAAAGCATATGCAAGTACATCAAGGGGGGGTGTGTATTTTGCATAACCAGTCTTAAATACAGTAGTTCATTTTGTCTCAGTAATGTTTTCTTACACCAGAGAATGAGAGGTATAGATAATATTCCAGATACATAATCACGAGTTAAAGCAATTTCTGTTTTATCTATAAGAGTGGCACAAATGCACTTTATACTGTTTGCTCCCTGAACTAGAGAACTCTGAACTGAGTAGATATACCATTATAATAAGGAAAGCTGACAAGGAAAGCTTTGAGTAGCCAGCATTTCCCCCCAGAGCAAGATCATTTAGCCACAACGTATAATTCAGCTCTATTTTTGCATGACATTATTATTTATTCTGTTTTATCACTAGTGAAAAACTTATACAATGAAAAATATAGTACAAAGAGAGAGAAGGAGAGAGAGGAAATGCCAGTTGGGATATTGCTTGCAGAACAACTGACATATTAATGGCTAAAAGCAAATAAAACAACTGTTTCTTCCCCTTAATTATGCCAAGTGAAAATAATGTAACTTTACCATGTCTTTACTTTGTTTACAAATGCCATGTGCTTTAAGCTGAATGCCTCAATACAGCCAGTGCAGTGTGATCCTATACAGTCACTGGAAAAAAGCATCACAATGAAGAGGCATTGTTTTGTACCCTTTTCTTTTGAGTTCTAGTGAGTGTGTTTTTCTTTTCAGTTGCCCAGATTCAATGAAACTGTGGCTTTGTGGGATGGTACTTAGGAAATATGTTGTTCTCACTGGAACAGCTATGAATGAAAGTTGATTGTATGGGCTTGTACAAACTCCAAGACAGCTTTGTTCAGTGTCCAAACTAGAAATGCAGTCACATGTATCTTTCCTCTTTAGGAGGAAATTTAACTTTTAAAAAGGAATGTGGGCAAAATCTGTTCAGTTCTGGCTTTCTTCTGCCTATTTTCATGAGACCAGGAGGTTTTACACACAGGGCTTTCCCCCCGAATCCACTCCTGATTGGAGTGTGCCAGTTCACATATTCACTGGATTTAACCGGACCTCCCTGCGGGCTATCAGGGACCAGGACAGACAGGGCTTTGTTTTTCTCCAAGGGAGGCTGTGAATTCTGGCTTAGCCCAAGTTATGTCCGGGATAAAAAAAATCCTCTATTTCCAGCAGCTTTTGGAAAAAAACAAAAAAACCTCCGGGGCTTCTGCTTTCTCTGAAGGTGTTGATGGAGGTGCTTATGGCTATGCAAAGGAGGTGCTGATATCTATGCCACTGGTCCATATTATCCCTCAAATTAAAATGCCTCGAATCTGCTGTGAAGCAGATTCGCTCTTCAGATACCCCGAGGCATAGAGCCATGTGTGAAAAACCTCCAGCCTTGAAACAAAATTGGTTGTTCTAATTGACTTTACAGTCCGATAATTCTCTTGTTGGTTGCAGTGGCTAACATACAAGTCATTCTGTCTGCCTTGTAACAGAACCTGGACACAGTTGCATGATAGTGCTTTTGTGCAAATGAGAGCAATTGTATGAACACAGTTGCACAATTGGTGGCCATTAATTACAATAGTCATTGATCGTGCAACTGTGTTTGTACAGGTTTTTTTTGTGTGCACAGGAGTGCTCTTGCACAGCTGCACACACTTTCTGTTATAAAGCAGACATAACATTGTGCAGTATGTCAGACAGTAAATGGGGGATGGGTGGGAGCACTCCAGGGTATTTGAGGAGAGTAAAGTAAAGTAATATCTAGTTTGGCCCTCAGCCTAACTGAAAAAGATTTATCACAGTCAAAATCTTTCTCCTGAATATGGCCCTTCAGAATTCCCTTAAATAATCATGGAGATCTTGAGGTGCAAAATCTCATTGGGAATTAATACGTTAAAATGAAGAAGGCAAAATTATTGGTAAGTATATTCTTCTCAAAATATGCAGCCAATGGTAAAGAAAGATACAGTTCATTGCTGTTAGCCATGGATTATAAAGTAATAATCACAAGGCAAGGAGAGTGAAAAAATTTTTGGAAGAGACCATTTGATTGGACTCCTCTTCTTATCTGCATCACTAGTACATATTTGCATCTTTATATTTTATTGCCTTTCATTAATAAAATTATAGGAACTGCTTGGAATTCAGCAAAAGAGTATATGACTATATTATCAGAGCAACCCATTTATAAAATTTAGCTCATGAATAAAACATAAAATGAATGTTTTCCAAGAGCATTTTTGCTGGCTAAATTAGATGTGATAAATAGTTGAAAGCCAAACTTTTTTCTCTACACCTTTTTGATTTTCCACAATGGACACTGTATCCTCTCCACAGGAAAGTTAACAGGATTATTAATCTTTTGCCTTCTAAGACAATGAAAGAACATTGAGCTGGGGCATTTCTACAAATGCTTCCATTTGTCTTGGCCATGCACTGCACTCTATTGTGCTCATTCAACTGAACAAATTTTAGACACATCGTTTTTTATTTATTTAACCATCTATTTATATATCTCCCTATGGCCTAGAAAAGGTCCTCAGGACAGCTTACAAAAGTTTTTTAAAAACATACCCATAATAATATTACCATTAATTTTAAAAATACAGTTATTATTAAAGGTATAAATCAATAAAATCTACAAGATTAAATGGTTGACTTAAAATAGTGCCTGCCTCACCACATAAGCCCTGCTGGATCAAGCCCAAGGTCCATCTAGTCCAGCATCCTGTTTCACACAGTGGCCCACCAGATGCCGCTGTTACTCCCCTGTAACTGGTTCTTACCACCACCACTACTATCACTTAATGCCAGCTGAAATAAGAAAGAATGTCACTAATTTTCTGGTGGGCTTTCCTAGGAAAAGATTCTAAACAATTGGTGAGAGAGCCATGGCCTTTTGCTTCCTCAGCCAAAGAGGGGATTCAGAGAAGGCTGAGGAAGTTAGTGCATGGGGAAAGATGGTCAAGCTCTCCTCCACTTGCTTCAGATTAACTTGGACAGGATTCAAGTTCTTTCCCAACAAGTTTATTTGCCAAGCTAACCCAAGGAAAATGTTCCTCTCCCCACCAACCTTTCCTGTTCCCATAGAGTCCTTCCTGCCTACCTCAGCACCTGCCAAAACACTATCCCCTTCCTTTTACTTACCCAGTCAGCAGCAGCAGAAGCAACAGTAGTGCCACACAGGGAGGAAGGAAGGATTTTACTTTCCCTCCCAGTCACCCTGGCATGATGCCCAAGAGCCTATGGGAGATGTTGTTCTCTTCAGTTTGGCAGCTAAGTGCAGTTGCTTAGTACTGGTGTCATGTGCTTTCTTCAGCCTACTTCCAAACTAAATGGGCCGTCACATTTTGAACTAATTGAAGTGTTATTACAAAATATGAGCACACTGGCTTGATTTGAAATGAGTTTCCTCACATTTCTAGAGCATACACTTTCTTTAATTCACATTTCAGAAGGGTTTTTTTTTGGGGGGGGGGGTAAGCCTTAAAAGTTTCTTCTTCTTCTTCTTCTTCTTCTTCTTCTTCTTCTTCTTCTTCTTCTTCTTCTTCTTCTTCTTCTTAATTTTTCCTCAGAATCATAGCCATAATGACTGACCTAAGCAAAAATTAGTTTTAGGAAGTTTGTGGAGTGAATGGGTGAGATTTTTAAACAGTGGGTGCACTATACATATCCTCATCTTGTGTTTTACCTCTGGGACCTTCTGCATGCAAAGCAGATATTCTACCACTGATCTACATACAGCTTCATCCTCAAATCTCCACTCTTTCTCCCTCTCCAAACAGCAGATTGGAAGGGCTCTGGATGTTGGCCTAGCTTAGGAACATGGACACAGCACCAAATTGCATGGATAGTTCTCCAACCAAGTAGGGAGATCTGTGCTGAAGCCTGCTTTCATGCCTGTATAACTAGATTAAGGTAATCATGTATGATATATGTATACATATATTAAAATGTGGGGTCCATAACAATGACAGAGAAATATTAAACTCCAGTCTTAGCTGTTAATTCTTTAATATGCAAGTGCATTCTTTTGTCCATACCACATTCACATTTATGCATAAAATCCAAAGATGCATATTTGAGCACCTTTATGCTTTATAGACCTGTGAACATCTGCACCCTTGATCTGGCATCTGCAGGTGCAGGCTTGCCTTCATTTGCTAAAGGAAAATGAGCAGTTGGCCCATTAAGGATAATGACACACTGATTAACAGCACAGCATAAGGCTGACAATCCATCCTTTGACCTGTTGCGATCTTGACTTGCAGTGTGCTGCACGTGTTCTCACTCGCGGGAGATGGCAGGCATGTTCTGTTTCTCAATGACTTCCAAAGAGCTTCCTTTCTCACACACTGTTCCCAGGAGCAGGCTTTCCCAGGAGTCATTCTATTATAATAGTGGCACACAGGAGCACTTATAACGTTCTATCCCAAGCATATGTATGCTTATGCAAGGAAAGTCCCACTGAGTTCAAAGGAGCTTACTCTCAAGTAAGCCTGCACAGGACGGCAGCTTTAAATGCCAGAGAAGCAAAACAAAAGGTAAACCTCAAACTGGTGCCTGAAGGGAAATGTATTTGGTTCAGATAGGTTGCCTGATACATTTCAACAAAATGTCTTCTTCAGGGGAGACAATTACAAGTTCTCCTATTTCCAGAGGTGCTTTTTCAGAGCTCTGGTTCACACAGGATATTCACATACTTCAAAGGGACTTGCTTCCAAGTGAGTAAGTGTGCATAAAATGTCAGGCTTAACATGCCAACCTGTCCAAACCTCACCCATCAAAAGCCCTTTAATCTAAAATCTCTGCATATCAAAAAAGAGAAAGGGGGGGGGGAGAGGGCCTTTAAACTACATTTCTTAATTCCTGTTCCCTGCCCCATGATATAATAAGAAACTTGCATTAATCCTACCATTAAAAGTACAATAATTAAAAACCCTTCTTGAGAAAATAAAAGTGATCACCCTCCTACCACTATAAGAGACAGAATATTGTGCAGCACAGATGAACATCCATCTTGGCAGCTGGCTGACATCCCAACTAGCCATGTGGGTGCACTTTGTGGGACCACTGGGGAGGGATTGGCCACATTGGGAGTCCTTACATAACTCCTCCAATTCCCCTGCACTGCTGCACCAGAGCCTTTAGAATCCAGGGGGCTCCCTGCACACGGAAAGGAACACACTGCTGACCCTCAGTGATGTGTTTCCAATGTTTCAGTATCCTTGTGTAGGGAGCACCCTGGACTGAAATGGCTCTGGTGCAACAGTGCACAGGCATGGGAGGAGAGCTGGTCTTGAAGTTGCTAAGCAGGGTCTGTCTTGAGGTTGCTAAGCAGGGTCTGCAAAGTTGGGCAGGGCTGCTCAACTTTGGACCTCCTGCAGATGTTGGCCTACAACTCCCATAATCCCTGGCTATTGGCCACTGTGGCTGGGGATTGAGGGAGTTGTAGTCTAAAAACAGCTGGGGGGCCTAAGTTGAGCAGGCCTGCCTTAGGGGATGGGGCTGCTCTGGGAACAGCATCTGCATGCTTGCATGCAGAAGGATCCAAGTTCCATCCCTGGCATCTCCAAGATAGGGCTGAGAGAGACTCCTGTCTGCAACCTTGGAGAAGCTGCTGCCAGTCTGGGTAGACAATACTGAGCTAGATGGACTGTAAATGGAACTGTGCCAAGGGGAAATGGCAAAATACCCAGAGCTATGTTTTAGGCTCATGTGGGGGGATTAGCAAACTGAAATGGAGCAGTACACCTTCAGAATAAATTTGTTCAAAGCTTTGGTTGCGGAAAGAACGGAAGCGAGAGGTTAACATTCAAAAATAAAATAAGGTTTATTTGAGGGTTTTTAGGGGTACCGGGGTACAAAAAATATGGTTAATGAGCAACAATATTTATCTAACAAGACTAAGAGATTACCAGGACTATGTTACAGCTCACAAGGAGGCAATTTGGCTTGAGTTTCTGGATTAAGTTCACTCAAGGTTGACAAGAGAGAAACAGGCTTTTGGATTTTAGAAGTAGCAGAAGGAAAGGGAGTGAGAGGTTTGAGAGCAGGAGTTAGCTACTAGCTAGATCCTTCCGGTGGGGTTCAGCAAAACCCTTGTTGCTCGGTCATTACCGAGGGGCTTCTCTCCTCCAAGGTAGTCAGGAAGGTGGGAGTGGGAGCCCAAGGACCAGGCAGAGGTCCAGGAGCCAGGAAAAATCCCAAAAAGTCCAGAATCTAGCAACCAGGAGTGCTGCACAGACCAAGTTAGGGAAAAGGGCTGGTCTGGAGACAAACAGGAAAGCAGGAGTCGGAATCAAGGAAGGGCAGGATAGAGGTGTTAATGCCAAGATATCGTGAAAAGCAGCTAGTGGATCCGAGGAAGAACCACCTGGGGAATTGGGGGTAGAGACACACCAATTGATTGTGTATTGAGCTTTTATATGAAAAGTGTTACCCGAAGGCATTATGCTGATCACACCTTGAAAAGGTGGATATAAGGGGCAAAGGCCAGGACAAAGCATTCTCCTATTCAATTTGCTGGGTGTACTTCTTCTAGGAACAAAGGCTGAGAAAGGTCTAAAAGGCCCGTGTAGGGCAAAACACAAGCGATGCATCAAGGTTTATTTCGTGTCCTTTTAGAATACTTGGGAGTGACTAAAATGTAAACAAGCAACTTCCCATGCCCTGAGACAACCTTTACATACTTTTTAGCAGAGGAGATGACCTGCTACCTTATCACACCTTCCTGAGGAGGTGATATCGTGACCTGATCTGTTGTGCCAACACAGGGAGAATACTTGACTAATTTTTGAAAAAGAATAGCACTGATTCAATCACATCTGCTCTAGCATTCCTCACCTGAAAGCAAACAGGGAGGTGAGCATAGAGAGATTCTCCTGCAGTCCCAAAGTTAAACTTGATCTGAGAGCTATCATCCCAGGCTACATGCCAAGTGACATGCCCCATGAGTCTCGTGCAAATGGGGGGGGGGGGAATGGAGGTCTCAGTGTCCTGTGGGATCTTAACAGCAAAACATTGGAACTACCAGCTGGTAGCACCAAACTAGGTTTAAGGGTGCTCCACAGAGCCCCAAAACAGGCTCTCTTGGTAACTGGACCAATGGGCTGACTCATTCTAAGGCAGCTTCCTATGTTCCTATGACCAGGGGAGTCCATAAAGGCTCCCAGTGTGTCCCTGCATTCCCTCGAAGCATGCATGCTTCATTAGTCAGGATGTCAGCCCCCATCCCTAGGCCTGCATCACTTCACCATTTAATCCCTCACTTGCATCACTTAATCCTTCATCATTCCATTCTCCATTTCTGTTCATGGGTTGACATGTTCCACAGTGTTAGTAGGATGGAACAGGAGAGGCATCCTCCCAGTAAGGGCTGTTCTGAGTGCAGCCGATTGCATGCTCAGTGAGGGGGGGAATATTTCCACTGCTCCTGCCTCTCTCCAAAAGTATTTTTCGGCTTCAGAAATATGTCCCTGAGGATCACACATCACATCTGTGAATACTTCCATGAAATTCATTCTTACATCACAATGGCATATTTCTTTGTTTAGAAACATTCCAGTGAGTTTTGTAACACTCATAATCTGCGGCAAAAATCATTAAATGTGTTCTTCGCTCGCACATCAAGTGTGAGTTGGATCAGCAGTATGGCAGCATAAATGCATATTCGAGTAGGTAGTAGGAGATTGTATTTCGTAAGTGTCAAAATAATTGCAAAGTTAGATATGTGACACTTCCCTTTGTACAACTGAGACCCTCCAAACTTTAAAGTGAAAACTGCAGCAAGGAATACAAGTGATAGAAAACTGTAAGTTCCAAAGGTGACAGTCAGTAGATGCAAATAAAAAAAAGAACTGTGTAGAAAACCAGAATCTGGAGCATGCAAAAATAGAGGAAGAAGATTATCCTAATCCAGTGGTTTTCAAATTTTCTGTCTTCAGGGGACTCTTTTCATGTCAGCTTGTCTGCTAAGGAATCTCTGCATATCTGCCATGGAAATCCTGTGCATCGCAGAGGATTCTACAGCATATTCTAGAGAGCACACTTGCTCATATAGGGGACACTGGTGAGGTCTGTTGGGTGTTGCACCTAGTGCTCCCTGGGAACTGCATATAACAGTGGAAGATCAGTAGTCCAGGCAGAGTGTATTTCAGAGAAACAATTCTGCCATTATTGAGCTGCTCATTGAAAAAGACCTGATATGCAACAGCCACAGTCCTGATTATACAGGAATACGGCTTCTTCTCCTGCAGCATTTTGTTTGCAGAGAAAAGTCCAAACAAACTCACACATTGCTATCCTGACAGAAGGTTTTCTGAAGATGAATCTTACTGCAGGTTGAGGTCTTGTAAACATGTGCTCTTTGAAGGTTTGTTTAGGGTTTTTGTTTTTAGGCTCTGTGATTAATGAGAGATTCCAAAGCAATTCCATATTTCATCTATTAGCCTGTGGGAATAGCCAGCAGTAGAATTATAACATACATAGATGTTTAGCATATGCTAACATATTCTCTATCTCAAAATAACAACAACAACAACAACAACAACAAAACCCTAGGGTGTTTTTGGAATGGACTTGGAAATGTTTGTGAATCGCTGTTCCCTTCTGGCCTTCCACTTTCAGTCAGAAAGTCCACCTTACTTTGCTCTGTTCTTGAATATAATCATAATATATGTCATTACCTCAGCCCTATTCACACACTGAGGCAGGTCTCACGATCAATGAGACCCACCTCCAGAGGGTTTGCGGGGAGTGTGGGCTAAGCCCACTCTCCCCGCAGACAAGCAGCAAGCCCTGCCTGGGCAGCAGCTGCAGCCACCCACACGACAGCCTGGCTCCATCACGGAGCCATTGGGGGCTTGGGAGTTCGGGGACCGCGCAGCCCCCAGAAGCTCCAGCATGCCCTGTGTGAGTGTGCAGGGCATGCTGGAGAGATCCCCGAGCCGGGAGGCTGCTTTTAAACCATGCCACAGGGAGACAAACGGGGTGCACGCACAACAGGCAAAAAAACCAAAAAGAAACCGTGCACAATAATTCCTCCTACATGAGCCCGAAACACTGTAGATCTATATATGCAAGTCCTTATGGAGGCAGCATTTCCTCCCACAGCTTCTTGAGGGGAAAACTTAGTTTTTTCCTCAAGTTAGAAAAGTTAGTTTTTGAATGATGTATTTCTTGCATATTAAAGTTAGTTTTTGAATGACAGATTATTTGAATAGGGGATGAACGTCTGCCAGTAGAATTTGTACAACAGTTAATATTGACTTTTGTTCAGTTTACCGATATGTATGATTTCTTAACATATGTATGTGTGTACAGAACTTGCATGACATTTGTCATTGCTATTTGTTCATACTACTGTTGTCAATATAGTACCCTTGGTCATAAGAGATTTGGCACATGTATTTTGTCTAGGGGTATCTTTGTACATTTCATCACACAGGTCCCCAGGTACAGTCCAGCTCGTGCTTCTTTAATTTTTCTTGAGGTTTTTCCTATCTACCATTGTGCATGGTTTCTTTTTGGTTTTTTCACCTTTAAACCATGCCGTGGCAACTCACAATCGTAGAGCCTGGGTTAGCGGAGCGCTTGCTCTGCTAACCTGTGCTTAGGGCAGAGGTGTATTTTAGCGGGTGACCCACTTAAGAACCACTGGGCTCGCAGCCAAGCCCAGTTGGTCTCACGATGGGAGGAAATTGGGCTAGCTTCTGCTAGCCCAATTTTCTCCCATCGTGTGAACAGCCTCAGAGTGCTCAATGTACATTCTGTGTACACTGTATATAGCTGCAGATCTGTATGCAGGTACAGTTATTAACATGTTATGTCAAAAGCAGGGACAGAAATATATTTCCGGAGTATACCATGCATTTGAGGGACCTGCACCCAGGTTCACTTTTATAATGAATGAAGACATAGAGCCCTTTCTCACAAGCAGTGAGAAAGGGCTACCGGGTTTGCGGGGAGGAAGCCCTAAAAAGCTTACCTCCCCGCAGACAATCAATCTGACATCCCTGGGCAGGCGGATTGCAGGCCCACAAAAGCACTGGCTGCTGCCGGTAGCTCCGAGGGTTGGGGTGACGCATCACCACACGTCGCCACACATTGCCACCCCCACCCCCGGAGCTATAATAATCACACCATGCAAGTGCACGGTTCATTATGGGGATCCCCACTCCCTGAGTCTGCCAGTCGTGACTGCTTGCTGATTTATTGTTAGATTTATTTAGATATTTAGATGCACAATTTAAAAACAAGCGGAGTTAGGGGAGTGCCTGCTCTCCTAACCCCATTTTGAAGGGGGGCTCCATCGAAGGGTTTGCCGCTTTGTGGTGCCACCAGGATCGGGCCCGATCCCAGAGGTTCACACACAGATGCAAAACCAGACTGGGCTCCCTTAGCCCGGTTTTGCACACGCGTGTGAATAGCCTCATAGTCATTCAGACAAAAACATGTATGTGTATACAGACATATGAATGCAGGTACAGCATAGTGAATGAACCGAGTGGGTATCTAGTGTCACTGAGTTCCAAAGATCAGTTTGCAAAATAAATGGTAATGGTTAGAGAATCTCTTCCATTAAAGAAAATAGCATAAGAACATAAGAACAGCCCTGCTGGATCAGGCCCAAGGCCCATCTAGTCCAGCATCCTGTTTTGTACAGTGGCCCACCAGATGCCTCTGGGAAGCCCACAAGCAAGAACTGAGGGCATGACCTCTCTCCTGCTGTTACTCCCCTGTCAACTAGTATTTAGAGCCATCTTGCCTCTGAGGATGAAGGTGGCCTATAGCCCTCAAACTAGTAGCTGTTGATAGACCTGTCTTGCATGAATCTACCTAAACCCTTTCATGTCTGCAAATGAAGAGATTCTATACCTGTTAACATTTATTTGGCCATTTGATCTTTGGTTTTTAAGGTTTGAAAGAAGTTCCTCTTAAATGCTTCAGAGGGATAAAAGGCTTGATCCAGCTCTCTGCAGATGCTGATACTACTTTTAGATCAACTGTAAGCAATGGGTGTCCACTTTTCCAGGGCTGAAAGTGCTTCCAGAACCCAGTGCTATTTAAGGTCCACAGCTGTAGGATGTAAGAAATTAGAGAGAAAGGCAGGCTGGCTCACAGTATTGATGACACATTGAGGCTATTCACACAAACAGCCTAACCCAAGCTAGGACAGCCCAGCCTGGGTTAGGCTGCTCATGTGGAGTGCCAGGATTGCTCCTGATCTCAGCACTTCGGTGCCCTCCAGCCCAACTTTTAAACCTGGCATTTAACCAGGGTTAAACAAACCTGTGGTTCGTTTAACCTCGGCGTGTGATCATGAGCACAATCGCCACTCGGTTAAAAGGTAACCCCCCCCCCCCGGCTCACCACCATTTCTGGCAGCAAGCTGGGGGAAAGAGCAGCTGTACCAATTGCAGCCACTGCTCTAATGAGTGCCATGTGACACTCTGGGATGTGGGAGGGGGAAGCCCTCCCGCTCCCAGCTCCTGCCATTGCCACACCACTGCCCGTGTGGGTGTGCGGCGCAGCGGAGGGGATCATGTGCCGACAGAGGCCGCAGGAGGTCGTGTGCATGACCGCAGTCTCTTAGCTGCCCACTCATGGGGTTCTGTGGATAATGTCATAATGCACCAGGCAGAAGTACATCAGGTGCATGTGTTGCAGTGATTTTGAATGGTGTACCTGATAATTTCTGCTAGGCATTTACTATAAGAGGTGGCATTTTGAGGAAGTGCTGTGACTTATAGGGATGCATCGGGCAGAAACTCATCAGGAGTATCTCTAGAACGTGGTAGGAGATGTTATCCATGTTGAATGTTTGCCTGGATACATCCCTCCCTGAACCAAATTTGAGCTGAAAGACCAAGTCAAAGTGTGTGTACATAAGAACATAAGAACAGACCTGCTGGATCAGGCCCAAGGCCCATCTAGACCAGCATCCTGTTTCGCACAGTGGCCCACCAGATGCCGCTGGAAGCCACAGGCAGGAGCTGAGGGCATGCCCTCCCTCCTGCTGTTACTCCCCTGCAACTGGTACTCAGAGGCATCCTGCCTTTGAGGCTGGAGGTGGCCCACAGCCCCCCGACTGGTAGCCGTTGATAGACCTCTGCTCCATGAAGTCATCCCAACCCCTTTTAAAGCCACCCAGGCTGTTGGCTGTCACCACATCCTGTGGCAGAGAGTTCCACAAGTGGATCATGCGTTGTGTGAAAAAGTACTTCCGTTTGTTGGTCCTAGACCTCCTGGCAATCAATTTCATGGATTGAAATATGGAATATATGGAGCTTAATCTATCATGAGCATAAATCTCTGGTCATTTAAAGTCATGTGATGCTGTATTGGTGCATTTGAATTTGTTTGCATACCTAAAACCTGGCAGTAACAACAAAGCTGTTCCATTTCCAGAAGGCTTCCAAGTCTTAATGCAAAATTGTCCTGAGCTATAAGGAGGAGTGTTGACATTCACAGTCAAGGCTAGGCTTTCACAATCCACTCAAGCTGTACTCAGACACAAGGATCCCATCGTGACTCATGAGCTTTTTTCCTTTTCTTTTCATGAGGAGGCTTGCTCTGGAGTGAAGTTCATATCGAACAATCCTCCTTTCCTAAGGAACTATCCCATCACTGCAGAGAAAAACATTAAAACATTAACCAAATAGTTACTCTCATTCCCAGTATTCTAGAAGGTAATGAAGTGATCGCTTGCTATATTAAAGTGTATTTTGAAAGAGAAATTGGAGTAGTCTAGTGACTGTTCGATCTTCACATCACCCACTCAAATTCTGTCATCCTCTTCATAGCCACAGTTGTGGTGGCCATTGGCTGTATTCTGCATATATCACTGTAGCCAGAGTTAATGGCTTGGTTGTAGTTTGCTTACCAGTGTCTGTTGCTATGGGTGTATCATTTTAAAGTAGTGGCTGGACAACTACCATAGAGAATTGAAGCTGAGAAATTAGCATATCCATTTTTGCTGTATATAATCATGTGTGTAAAAAGAGAGGGGGTTTTGGAAGGAATGTGGAATGACTCAGAACGGAAAATTATAGGATAGTGAAAGTGAGCTGGGTTTGTTCAAAATCTAAGCCACCAATAAAAAGAGAAATGAAGAGCCATAATATTGTAGAAATTGTACTGACCAGAAGGTAGCTGGGAGTAATAGAAATTATAAATATTTTTACATGAAATCCAAGTGCTTATGTGAGTAGTTTTTTCCCCTCCTTCCCCATTTCTCAGGAAGCCTGAAAAGATAGACTCAGCTTTAGAAATTCAACTTGACAATCCCACTATAAACAAAGCATGGGAAAAATTCCCAGAGACCATAACCTGTACCCTCTTTGCTTTGCTGTGTTTTCTCTACTTAGATGGTTAACTAAACATTGAGAGAGAATTTATTACTGGATATTTTGAAGGTGTTTGGCTTTGGTGATCAGCAACATAGGAGTTTTGAGGAGGAAAAGCACACTCATGTTGGAAAACAGAGGCATGCTAAGTTGTTGCTAATATACTAAAATTAGGAATTTAAAAAATCTCACCTGAATCCCCTTACCCTCAAAATATTAACATACCTGCCAACATATCCCTATTTGCCCACATACCTGAAAGGGAAAATAGGGACATGTTGGAAGGAATGTATTAAATGGAATATAGCTGAAACAGAGAAATAAAGGAAGAAAGCTGCTGGAGTGTCCATGATGCATTTTCCTTCCCACAGTAGTTATTCAAATTACTCTAAAAGCTTCATTATAGAAAAGCTCTCAGGATGGAATTCTGACTTATCCTTTCCATATTTATAAATGTTTGAAACCTGAAATAGATCTGAGCTGAATACGTGCTGAGGGTGACTTATAAAACCTTTAGTGGCTGTAATGCTGTCCCCACTATATGAATTATGCAGGAATTTAAAACAACACTTAGAGATGAGGATAATTGTCTAGCCAGAGCAGAAATAGGAAAAATGCAGGTGGGTGGGGGGATGATACAGCCCCCAAAAAATAGACAGAAAAGAGAGAGAAACTTTTGGGTATGTTTCCTCTTTTTTCTGTCTGGCAATTGTCTAGCCTCTAAAAGGAATCTGGGAATCATAGGCCATGTTCTTGGAAATAGCAGAAACAGAAGGATCAATGGGGAATCAGGAACACCATTTTGAGGTTATCTATCTATCTACCTTGCATATTAAATTCCATTATAACCTAATTCTACTTGATTCCCACCACTTTCTGACTGCAGAAGTCAATGTTCTGTGAAAAAAAATATTAGTGATTGTCTCTTTCCACAGTAACTACATGTTAAGGCTAGCTTTCCTTTATTTTCATTTTCCTCCCCCCCCACCCCTCAGGACTCATTGGTGAAGCTTAATGTCAGGGTGTGCTCCCCTATCAAGCAGTTTTTTTTGAAGGCAAGGGGGAGAAGATTTTGGATAAATTCTAAACCTTTGCATCTGAAGTGATTTTCTTTTTTTCCTTCCTAAATTACAGTAGACAGTCTAGCTTATAAACAAAAGTACAGACTGTTAATGACATATTTCCTTTTTTCCCCAACTTTGAATTTCCTTTTGAAGGCAAGAGAGGGGAGAGGCTATATATTGCACATGCAACCAAATATAGCATTTGCCAGCCATTTTGTACTCAGTATAACCATAGATAATTTCTGCATTCCAGTGGTATCCGTTTCTACAGAGAAGTTTCATTTCAGTGGTCCCACGTGATTATGGGTAATGTGAAACAAAACACTAAAGATAAAAAGTCTGAGGACATTCAGTATAAACATTTTTATTCTTGTCTACCAAAAAAGTGGAATGGTTCAGCTTGAAACATTTATGGTGGTTAAGAAAAATAATGCATACTAGAATCTTTCCTCCCCCATTTCATATATGCTGGTGAGTTGTACCATGACAGACACTTTTCAGTGTGGATCATCAGATAGTTCTCAAGTAACTGAATTGCAAACAAAATAACTAAAAGTTTTTAAATTATAAGTAATGACTTAACTGGGAGAGCGCCTTGCTCCATATGTCCCGACCCAGATCTTGAGATCTTTAGAGGCTCTGTTCCGAGTGCCACCACCAAAGTGAGGTGAGGTAGGTGGCTACTGTGGAGAGGACCTCTTTGGTAGTGGCACCCAATTTATGGAATGGAATAGCCTCCCCAATGAGGCTTGCCTGGTTGTTCTTTTAGATGCCAGGTGACGCCTTTTCTGTTCACTCAGACCTTTTAAAATAGCTTTTTAAAGTGTTTTAAAATGTTTTGGTGTTGTATATTTGTTTTGTATTTTATTGTAATTGTTTTGTTTTACATGTTAATAATTGTACGCTTTATTCTATTCTAATTCCATTGAGAGCCACCTAGAGAACAATTTGTTGTTATGGGGCTTCTACAAATAAAGCTGTTGTTATAAAACAGTTAGCAGAAGAAACAGGAAAAAATCTGGATGAGTGAATTGAATAGAATGGATATTTCTGGCTCTATAGAGAGGACAGAATGGTAAACAACAGAGGCTGACATAATGAGCAGCCTACTGCTTCCATAATGGTCTGACTCAGACCTGCTGCAAACTTCAGCGGTAGCCCAAATGCTGTTTTGAAGCAGCAATTGCAGAAGCTGTGATTCTGCAGGATTCCCCATTCACAGGAATGGAGAAAACCTGCAGAAACATAGCTTCTAAAATCACTGCTTCAAAACAATGTCAGGGCTGTTAAAGTTCTTCAGCAGCCCCGGGGTGGACTATTACGGAGGGCAGCTACACATCATATCAGCCACTCTTCCTACTGAAAAGTGATATATTTCAACTGAAGAACTGTGGTGGTTTTAAAAAAGTAAAGTATACCATCAAGTCAATTTCGACTCCTGGCACCCACAGAGCCCTGTGGTTTTCTTTGGTAGAATACAGGAGGGGTTTACCATTGCATTATGAGCTGATGCCTTTCAGCATCTTCCTATATCACTGCTGCCCGATATAGTACCAGTGGGGATTTAAAGCGGCAACCTTCTGCTTGTTAATCAAGCATTTCCCTGCTGTGCCACTTAAGGTGTTTTTACACTAGGTGAAAACCTGATAGAATATAGTTTGCTAGAGGCAGCTAGTGAGGTGGCATGGTAATAACGGCCCTTGCATCTGAGCTGTGGCTAGGTGGGGAAGGGTGCCATGTCCTTACTAGCAGGTGTTGTGTGGTGGCTCTGGAGGAGAGGTCACTAGGTCCATACTGTGCAGATGTGCAAATCCTGACTGACTGACAGTGCCCTTCACAGGCTGATGATATAGTCATGTTTGCCTCCATTGACCAGCCATATGTAGAGTGTCCAGGTCTTAAAACCTGAAATTTCAGATGCAACCTAGAGACTTCTAACTAACCTTCAGCACAGGGTTCTTGCTCTTATTACCAGAATATGTTTCTTATGCCTATCTCAGTGTCCCCCTCTCAGCCATTCTTCCCCATAGAAAAGGAAAGAAAGATATCAACATTATTTTAAAATATATGCTGGGGTAAAAAAGAAGATACACTTTAGAATAGGGGAGATGTGGGGGGGTGGCACTTGTGGAAGCCTCCCTTCATTGTTTCTGTCTCCTGGTCTAGAGGTATAACTCTTTTCCCTGGGGACCCTTGTTTAGGGGATAAAATCCTGGAATTTCAGGTCAAACCCTGACTACCCTATCCACATGATTAACTATTTGTTTGCATTATTTGTTTTGTTCTCTCACACAAGGTAGTTCTTTAAATTGTCACTTTCATCTAAGAATCCCATCTATTTACTTCAATATACATGTCACTCATTCCATGTCATCTGGATAGGATCACAGTGTCCGTGTTAAAAGTTTATTTAGGGTCAGAGTAAATGGAGAATTTCCAGAAGGTTTAGTTCTAGTAGCATGTTTTATGCAGTTCTCTGTATGATGTTAAGGTATGCCTATCTGGAAATAATGGACACAATCCAGCTAAAGTTCATTCTTTACAGTAATTCATGCCCTAGTTACATCCAGATTGGATTAGTGTAATTTGCAGAGGCTGCCTTTTAAAGATTAGGTTATTGTAACATACGTATTGTAATAACATGCAGCTGCCTTTGAAAAGGGTTCAGAAAATTCAGTTGGTTCAGAAGAACACAGCAGCCAGACTGTTGTCTGGAGTGAGGTGTTCTCATTAGTTCATTCCAGTGCTGTTTCAGCTGCCAATTTGCTTGTTCCAGGCCTAATTTAAAGTGATTGTCTTAATCTCTAATGGTCTGAAACCAGGACATCTAAGTCAGGGGTTCCCAACCTTTTTAAAAAACATGTGTACCCCTTCTGTCACAAACCTTCTGCCCCAAAAGGTGTGTTTGTCAGAAAGTTACTCATGAGTAACCCCACTGAAATTAATGGGACAAGTTTACTTGCCCACTAATTTCTTTTAGACTGTTCATGACTAACTTAATCTGAATGTAAGCCTATGACTGGAGTAGCCTGTCTCATAACTGTAACATTTAAATGTTTGTACACATATGTACATAAAAACACAAATTTAAGTGTTACAGATATGGAGGCAGGCTACTACAGTCACTGGCTCACATCCACACTAAGTTACTCATAATCAGTCTTCGAAAGACTTATTCAAAGGGAGTACTTAGCGCTGTTTTCTGAAGCCTGTCAGTCAGGCTGAAGGGAGGGTCTTCACTCTCTTCCTTCCCCTTCTTAAATGGACACATATCTGAGGATGCATCAGCTTCAAGGTGGCAATTCTTAGATGGAGAATAAATGGCATAGCTGAAGCAGGGGAGGCAGGAGGGCTGTGAGTACCCTCTGAAGTCCTTCAAGTATTCCTAGGGGTTCCAAAACTCATTGCGGGGAACTCCTGATCTAAAAGATCACCTCTTCCCATATGAAGAACAGATGAAGACAGGGTTGTCTTAACTGGGGCACTAGAGAGCTTTTCAGAGAACATGAAGGATGGTTCCTTCTACCACAGTGTTTCTGGCTATGGGGCTATTCACACAACTGAGCAAACAAGCGGGATGAAGGCACGGTCCAATCTACCTTCACACAGAAGATTGTTTTCAGCCCCTGCGGCACGCAAACCAATGGCCACACAACCTGCACTGCAGAGGCTGGAAGTCATTATCCTGGTCTCTGAGTATCCCACAGTGTACCATGTGCTGAACATGGTACACTAGGGGATTCCCCCAGGGGATGGGTGCTCTAGGTACCCATCTCTGTTAGGGATGTGCACAAAACAAGCTTGGCCTGTTTGGTTTGAACTGGAACCCAATTCTAACTAGGGAGGGTAGGTTTGGTTTAGGTTTTGCTCAAACTCTCCGCCCCCGCTTTGGTTCAAATTCAAACCCAATTCAAACCAGTTCTAAAAGGTTCTACGTAGGGTATAATGGGGACTTGAACAAGCCCATTATTCCCTATGCAGAGCACCTAGGGGCACAAAACTGGGGTGGGTGGTAGGCACCCAGAGATGCCAACTACCACCTGAACACCAAAGCAATCAGAAACTCCTTTGTTTTTTAATGATTTTTCCAATAGTTTCATTTCTCCCATAGGGAATAATGAGGATTTGAGGCCGCCCCATTCCCCCACTTGGGGGTGCCTGGGCACCCCAAAGTGGGTTTGGGGGCATGGCAGGTTGTGCCACAACCCACCTCCTTGGGATCCCCAAGCCAGCTGGGGTTATGGTTTTATTTTTTTAGGAATATTTTCGTTTCTGGCCTCTTTCACAGTCTATAAGAGTGGAATCTTTGGGGGGGGTGTTTGTGTGTGTGTAAGGTTCTTCATAGGGATTCATTGAGAGAATTCATACAGCAGCCTATAATCCAATGTGTATGAGTGGAACAAAACAAGCAGAGGGGGACTGGAGGGAACACAGCATGTCTGCAGGCAGACTCTTACCAGCAGAAGCAGCAGCCAGCACTCAGCAAGCCAAGGACTGCAGTAAGAATGATTTTACAAGGCCAGAGGCTTGCCTTTAAATAGAACTTGAAACTCCCTCCTTTTGGAGCCCCCAACTTTGCCCTCCCCCCTGGCCAATAGGGTGCCAGTTCTGCACCACTGCAGAGCCTCCCAAAGAGCCAGAGTCATCTGGCCAATCAGGGAAGCGTGAGCTTGGCAAATGAAATCAAGCAACACAAGTGACACAAAATGGAGGATAGCACCTAAAATGGAGGCTCAAGCCATTGAACTGATTCAAACCAGTTCAAACAAAACCAGGTTCAATTGGTTCGAATTCAGACTGGCATTGCCAATGCAATGCCCTGTTTGGTCCGAGTTCAAGCTATCGAACTGAACCAGTTCAAACTCAGACCTGTTTGCACATCCCTAGTCTCTGTGCCAGCACGAGCTGTAAGTAGCTCATGCTTACACATGATCCCGGAAGCTGGACTAAGGGTGTGTTTGAACCCTTAACCTCAGCTAAGATCTGGGCTTTGGCTCTGGGTTTGGCGCCACTGGGATCCACTAGGATCTGTGCGGATCCTGACAGTTCTCACAGGAAGCTAAACCTGGACTTCGCTGCTCATGACCAAAGCCTCTATATATGATTACTATATTCCTCAGGCCCAAACTATACATGGAACACCTGTAACTTGATGGCCCTTTTTAAAGAGGAAAAGTTATGTACAGAGAGCACTCTTTGTTATGCAACCATAATTATTGTGTGTAGAACCAACTGAATGGCTCTATATACATGTTAAAGGCACTGATTCCTTTGCTTAATAAAAGTGTGACTCTTTAACCTGTGCTGAAAATATTACTACAGGTCAATGTTCTTATAATGCATTGCTTTTTAGCACTTTTGTCTCATCCAAGCACTGGCTTTTTGACCTTGCTGAATTTTACCCCTCCCACTAAAACCTGGCACCCATGTTTTTGTTCTCTTCTGAGTGTTATGGTTTTTAACATTCTAATTTCTGATTTTTTCCAAGCTTCTGAACTATGTTCTTCTTTTTGAAGGGAAATACAGCATCTACAACTGTGGAATACCCTTATGCTCTCTGCTATGGAACATCAAACAAAAAACAGCCTAATGTCACAGAAAGGAATTAATTGTGAATTGTTCATAAAAAGGTCCTTAGTTTGTTACTGTTCTTAGCTTCTTTAGAAATATACAATCTGAGGGCAACTATGGCATGTTTAATGAAGGCAGATTGTTAAAAGAGTTTGTTATCTAGAAGCCTCCAAGAAACAGTGACGTCTGTTTTCCCTTTTCAGCCACTTCTGTATTAGAGATTCTGAAGGGGGGGAAAATGAGTTTTGCCCTATACATATTCAGCACTTCTGGCCTCTGTGCCACTGCATTGTTGATTCATTTTTTTAAGAGCTCATAATCACATTCCACCTCTGCTTAAATCATTCATTCAACATGATATGGTAAGTGGACAGATCTGGGGGTGGCAACTGGTTAGGGGATAGGCGGGTTGGCTAAAGGAGCTCTCCTAGGAGTAGAATAACTGGTGCCAATTGCTTTATCTTTCTAATTGTGAAGAAGGAAGTGGGATGAATCAATATCGGCTGTTTTTCTCAAAAGGCAGATGCTCCAACATTTTTAATACCAAAAGTGATTTTGCATAGGACCTCCACACGATTGATTGATTGATTGATTGATTGATTGATTAAGTGTTGCCTCTTAGCAATGACATAGATAGATTCTCTCCAGGATTATCTGTCTTCAACTTAGCCTTTAAGGTCTCTCAGTGGTATATTCATTGCTGTCATTATAGAGTCCATCCACCTTGCTGCTGGTTGTCCTCTTCTTCTCTTTCCTTCAACTTTTCCCAGCATTATAGATTTCTCAAGGGAGCTGGATCTTCGCATAATGTGTCCAAACTATGATAGTTTGAGCCTGGTCATTTGTGCCTTGAGTGAAAATTCTGGATTGATTTGTTCTAGGATCCACTTGTTTGTTTTCCTGGCTGTCCATGGTATCCTCAAAAGTCTTCTCCAGCACCAAAGTTAAAAAGCATCAATGCTTTTTCTGTCTTGCTTCTTCAAAGTCCAGCTTTCGCATCCACAGAGTGTCATGGGAAAAATCATTGTCTGAACGATTCTAATCTTTAGACACATCACAGCATTGAAACATCCTTTCCAAGGCCTTCATTGAAACCCTACCAAGTGCTAGTCTGCAGCGTATTTCTTGACTGCTGGATCCTTTACTGTTGGCGGTCGATCCTAAAAGGCAGAAGCTATCCACCACTTCAATGTCTTCATTATCAGTTCTGAAACTGGTTGCTGTACCCGTTGTCATTAGTTTAGTCTTCATGACATTTTAGTCCTAGTCCCATTTTTTCACTGTGCTCCTTGATTTTCATTACTAGAGCTTGTAGATCATCCACAATCTCAGCTATCAGAGTGGTGTCATCAGCATAGTGCAGGTTATTGATGTTTCTTCCTCAAACTTTAAAACCACACTCATCTTCTTCCAATCTCAATATATGTTCAGCATATGAACTGAATAAAGAAGGAGAGACTATACAGCCTTGTCTTACTCCTTTGCTGATCTGGAACCTGTCTATTTCACCATGTTCCGTCTGGACTGTGACTTCCTGTCCTGTGTGTATAGGTTTCTCCTGAGAACAATGAGATGTTCTGGAATGCCCATTTTCCTAAGGATATTCCACAACTTGATATGATTGACGCAATTAAAGGCTTTTCTGTATTCGATAAAGCACATATTGACTTCTTTCTGGTATTCTTTGGCTTTCTCAATTATCCTGTGTGCATCAGCAATGATGTCTCTTGTTCCACAGCCTTTTCTGAAACCAGCTTGAACATCTGGCATTTCCCTTTCCATGTAGAGCTCTAATCTTCGTTGGATGATCTTGAGCATTATTTTGCTAGCATGTGAAATTAAGGATATTGTGTGATGGTTTGCACAATCTGTTGAGTCTCCTTTCTTTGGTATGGGTATGTAGACTGACCTCTTCCAATCTGTTGGCCACTGTGTCATTCTCCAAATTTGCTGGCATAGTTTAGTTAGAGCCTTGACTGTTTCTTCTTCTGTTGCCTGCCATATTTCTGTAGCTATTCCATCAATTTCTGTAGCCTTCCAACTTGGTAATGACCGGAGTGCTGATCTAACTTCATCTTCCCATACTAGAGTAATCCACACGATTACTCTACCCCATTCCCCTTCAAAGCTCTGGTTGGACTATGCATAGATACTGAAGTGCACAGGCTGAGCCATAATCAGTATAAAGCACAAAGGTGTATCTACAGAAGGCAGAGCTGTTGCCCCAGACAAAAGGGTAATGGAACAGCAAAGCCTATTGCTGCTACATATCTGTCATATCCCACAGGAGTCATACTGGAGGCAATCCTGACCCAGGATTTGCCCTGCCTTCCTTTCTCCATAGCTGATTTGATGCTTAGTTCCTTATGGGAGGCACTGCCTGTCTTCCTCAGCCTCCCATCACCAATCTGGCAATAATAATACTAGTTTACCTTACATAGCCACCTAATAGCATAACGGGGAAATGTCTTGATTAGAAAGCCAGAGGTTGCTGGTTCGAATCCCCACTGGTATGTTTTCCAGATTATGGGAAACACCTATATCAGGCAGCAGCGATAAAAGAAGATGCTGAAAGACATAATCTCATACTGCACGGGAGACGTCAATGGTAAACTCCTCCTGTATTATACCAAAGACAACCACAGGGCTCTGTGGTCTCTAGGAGTCAACACCAACTTGATAGCACACTTTACTTTACCTTACATAGTGGTTGTAAGGATAACAAACTGATGCATATGAAGTGCTTTCAACATTCTCAAATGCAATGTTGATGAAGATGGAGAAGAATTGGGATTACAGTACTTCTATTACATTTCTGGGGATTAATGCATTTTTCTGTAGTTTGTGGTGGGGGCTAGTCTGGGTGAGGTCTAGAATTTACCTGTGAAAATGGCATGTTTCTAACTTCTGTGGTTTGGTCTGAAAGTTTCAAGTCAGTCAGTCAGTGTGTCAGTAAGGGCTAGGAGTTTACAAGCATCTTAACTTCTTATCTTGCTATGACTCTAGTCTTTTCGTAACTGTATGAGATCTCATTTCCCATGTTTTCTAATAGGAGAGGTTTCTAGATTTTCTGGAGAAATAATGAATTTTTCTGGAATTTTTGATTTATTTATTTTTGTTGGTGGTCTGGGCAAGGTCTGGAACTTCCCTGCAAAAAATGGCATGTTTCTGTCTTTTGTGGTTTAGTCTAGGAGTTTCATCTCAATGAGTCAGTCTGTCATGAGGTCCCAATCCGCTTTATATTATAAATGCAGTATTAAATCTCTGCACATAAAATGGTACATGTGTTTGAAGAGGAAGACTTGGACTAGCCTGGGCAGCTACAGCTTTATAGGTAGCACATGTTTTTTTAAAAAAAATCTCCTTGGCATTATAGACTACCCACCCACTTCTATTTTCAGAAAACAGTGCAAGTGATATTATTATTAAATGTCTATTATAGTGCCAGAATTGATGGTCAAGGAGGAACTTCCACTCCAGGCATATTGGCATTGAATTCTGGAGATTTTGTTGCCGTTGTTTGCTATGCTAATTAATCATTAGCATTGTACTGAGATGGGTGTGTCTTACTTGGGATTTCATTCAGCATGGTGCTGAATGTGTTGCGTTTCCACTAAGTTACACTGAGGGAGAAGCTGGACAAGTGGGATCTGCCCCTATGTTTCATTTTGCAAAATTGTGTGTGTGCACGTGTGTGTGCACACGCGCGTGCACATGCATAATTTTAAGGATGAAATGTTCACAAAGAAGTTTTCAAAAATTAAAGATATAAGAACAAGAACTGCAAAATAAAAAGGCAAAGCAACAATAGACAAATGATAAGCAGCAGGATACAATCAAATTAAGATCAGCATAAAACAGCATTAAAATGAATGTTGAAAGTCTAACATTGGACATCAAGGGCTGGGCCAGGTGGGATAAACATGTCTCCATGTCCATTTCACAAGCAGGTAGTGAGGGGGCCTGACACACATTCCCAGGGAGGCAGTTGTAAATGTAGCAACCAGGGGCATAGCAAAGTGGGCCCTGGGACAAGAAGTGAAGATGGGTCCCTGGACCCCCTGGCTTCCTCTGTCTCCTGTCTCCCATCCCCCATGGCTTTGCTGCAGATGAACTATTATTAATTAATTAATTAGTTATCATTATTTATTATTATTATTATTAGTAGTAGTAGTATATGGACATTGTGAAAAACAAAACATTCTCTGCATGCCCTTTCTCCCTATCACACACTCTCCACACTCCAATCAGGTGCCAACAGCTTGCCACAGAGTCAGGGAGGTGAGAGGGGAGAGAAGAGAGTGGACTGTTTTCCAACAAGTGCCCTCCCCCATGGCCCCAAAGAAATTCCGCCCCCTTCACAATTATATATTCCTATGCCTAGTTCCACCACTGTTGTTCCTGATCCCCACCAAACAATTGCATTAAAGGCAAGCCAGGGAGCAGGGATTCAGGCCAGGGAGCAGGGCCTGAAATATAGATTTGAGAGGACAGGTTCATTTAGGTGGAGGCTGTCTTTGAAATAAGTTGGTCCTAGGCCATATACAGCTTTAATCATATTCAGAATATTGCACTGGACCAAAAACAAACTTCAACCAGTGCAGCAGATATAAAATGAGCATTACATGTGTGGCTTGCTGTGCCTCATCAGCAATGTGGAAGATGCTTTCTGAGCCAGTTTCCAAAGTATCTTCAAAG
Source organism: Hemicordylus capensis (assembly GCF_027244095.1). Classification (NCBI taxonomy): domain Eukaryota; kingdom Metazoa; phylum Chordata; class Lepidosauria; order Squamata; family Cordylidae; genus Hemicordylus; species Hemicordylus capensis. The sequence goes on along the minus strand of NC_069661.1, from coordinate 88,945,942 downwards.
GCAGCCCCATGTAGAGTGTGTTACAATAGTCTGGGTCTGGATGTAGTCAATGCATATGCCTTCTCCAGGTAAGGCTGCAGCTGAGTAATCAGCCAAAATTGACAAAAGGCACAGCCATCACCTGGCATCACCTGGGTCTAAGAACACACACACATCAACCTCACAGTTCTGTTTTTAGATGGAGTGCAACTCCATCTAACACAAGTTGATTACCACCACCCAGACTGGCAGAATTTCCAACCAACAGTACTTTTGGATTAACTTCTCATCCAAATCAGAACAGTCTTTAAGCACCAGTCAAGTGTTTCCACGGCTGTTGCATCAGTTGGTGGAAATGAGAGGGAGAGGTAGGTGTCATCTGCATAAAGATGGTACTGCAGCCCAAACTTCCATCTGACCTCATCTAGTGGTTCCATGAGATGTTGAAAAGTATGGGGAGGACAATATAGTTTCTTGAGACCAAGAGGTAGAGCAAAAGTCCTTCAGCACCACCCTCTGGGTACGATCCTCCTGAAAAGACAGAAACTATCATAATATGGTGCTCCCAACCTGGCAAGGAGACCCAGAATGATATCATGTACTGAAAACTGCTGAGAAGTCCAGGAGACTCAGTAGACAATTTCCTGACTCCTGTCCCAGCACAGGCTGTCCTCCAAGTCCATAAAGCTAGTCTGAATGAATCTACATAATCAGTCTTATCCAGAGCCACCTGGATGATTCCTCTCTTGTTTTTCTGTTTCTCTTCAGAGCCTGTGCCCAAGGCTACACCTCACACAACTGGCAGGCAGGTACTTGTTAAAAGAGATGAATGTGGCATAGTAGCAAGCTTTGCGTTTTAAAATGATTCAAAGTTATTTCATCGGAAGCTAGTGGTTGGACCATGAATGACTACATAATGTTTTCTGTCTTTATGTGGAATGTGACAGTATGATAAGATTCAAGAGAACCCAGGGTTTTCAGAAGGGCTTGCAACATTCTTTCTGACTTCAGTGTTGCCGGTGGAAATATTTGTCTGTTGCAATGCCTTTCAGCACTACTATTTAAATCAGCATCTGAAAATTGCCAGCTCCCACAGAAGAAGCATGGCAAGGAAGCAACTAAACAAGTAAACATATATTTAGAGCTAAACTGAGACACCTGGTTGATTTCTCAGTGTGCCTAGCAACACTGTATCCGACCAATTTTTTAAAAAAATTAATAATTAAAGATGGACTAAACTTCAAAGAAAGTTTTCTCCTTACTGTGGTCCTTTGTACCATTATGGGTGGTCCTGTAATATGGGTGGGCAGAATCCAGTTAATTGCTAGCATTTTATTTACACGGCGGGATTTCTTTGCATACTGTCAAATGTGTTTATGTTTTTAGAGTCTTTTTAGACTAAATCATATAGCCCAGTATTTCTGAAATACAGATAGTGGTTACTTGGGAAGCATATTACATATGTGTCTATTCAACATAAAAGAAGCAACTGATGAAAAAGAATGCCATTGAGAACATAGAAATCTGTCCATCCAGTTTGTAATGATCTATTTCTTCTACTTGCCAAAGACACCTTTTCATTCTTGGTTCGCAAGTTTAAATCTTCCCATATGTATGAAAAATGAGGATTATATTCAGACTTCCATGAGCTTGACCACTTCACTTCACAAAGTATTGCCAGCCTCAGTATGAATCCTTGGAAGCTCTGATAAATAAAACCCTAGTTTCTATTCAAAGGACATATCCATTTTGGATATAGTGGATTTGCATCTGACTGGAACAAGAATAAATAAGAGATTATGCCTATGAACAATGGCCAATATATTTTGGTTTACCTGTGAACAATTTCACATATGGAACATTTTGAATAACCCCTCTAGTTTCACTGAGGGATTAAAAAAAAAAAGGATGTCCTACCTCTTCAACCAGTCTAATATCACTGCATCTCTTGAATGAGATTGTGTACAAATAAGCTTTGGAAGGAAAATAGTTGCCACTGCAATGTTACAACATGTTTCCCTTCATTTTATAAAATTATATGCATTTCTAAAAAAACACACCATAGGACTGAACAATAACAGAGTTTTCTTGTTGCTCAAATATCTGGAGGGATTTAACATGACCCCTTAAGTATGCATGATTCCCACACAAAATGCAAATTGATAAGCAGGAATATTTTCTGATAGTTTTCCTCTCATATGATGAAACAAACATCCACTCTTTATTGAGGTGAAACAAAGAAGGTGTTTTGAATTCATGAATAGTACTTGCACTTTTGAATGCTTTAGAACACTTCAGATTCATCATATATTTGACAAGTTTGGGATGTAGCACCATAATAGTCAGATTGGATTCTCATACTATCCAGTTAGAATTCATAATTTAATATGCTTTGTTTTTTTCTAGGCTGGAAATGTGTCCAGAACCTTGCTTGTGAACATCTGAAAATCCAGTGTTTTATATCTATTTATATCTAAGGTCTTAAACTATTTTAATTAGATGATTTTGATAGATGTCAGCTTTCAGGAGATGTTTGGTCAGCACATTAGAAGCAAAGTTTAATTAATTTGTGGTTTGATTGATTGATCTCTATATTGCTTTTCATCAAAATAATCCCAAAGTGGTTTACAAATATAATTAAAATAATGCACAATTAAAATACAAAAAGTACAGATATTAAATATTATATCTCTATTTAAAAGTGTAAAAATGTATGTAAAGCAGTAACATAAAAAACACAAAGCAGCAGCAGTAAAAACTTGGGGGGTGGCAAAAAAAATGGGGGCAAAAGCTGGGATTACTTCTGAGCACATAATAAATTGCAAGGGAAGTCAAGAATTTCAAGACTAGTGAAATCTATCGGTGGGGACAGGGTTGTCATTAAATTTCACCTAAAGCAAAATGCAAGCTAAAACACTGGACACCTCTGCATGGTGTTGGGGGCAGAATCAATGAATTTCTAGGAAAGCAAAACAGATTTTGGCTAATACCAGCAACATTGGTATTGTCAGGGAGGTTGTCAGGGAGGTTCCTCTCATCTCTACTCAATGCTGAAGCACTGTAGCCCCTCTCAGATATTCCATGCGTTAGCACTGGAGATGAGCAGCACTGCAAGCGCTGCCCCTGCCCTCAATATATGCACAGTATATTAACTGGAAAGTCTGAATAGAGCCTATGCACGAACAGTTCCATGTAATGAGGGTAGAGCTCTCTTCATCAGGGCTGACCCTTCTATTCAGCCACCTGAAGTACATGGCATTGGGCAATGAATTTGGGAGGGTGGCAAATTTGGGGGCATTCATTCCAACCCTTCACTTGCTCATCTTCTTGCTTCCGCTGCTGCTGGCACTGGCAGCACCACAGAAGACATCCTATTGCTCAACTTTACAAGCAGCATTCTCCTCTCCATTCTTCTACTTCCACATTCTCTTCCTTGCTTTTTTGCTCAATACATTGGCTCATGTCACTCAACTCCTTTGCTCTGGCCTCCCCAGATCTGTCTGTCTTCAAGTACCGGAGAGCCCAACAGGTCCACCTGGATTCAGAGTAATTGAGGAGACAGAGAGCGCTCCTATCGGTAAGTCCTGTTACTGGCACAGGTCTATTTAGGAGGTGCTTCTCTTCACCTCCCAATGAGTCCCAGGGCTTTTGCCACTTTGAGCCCTCATTACATACTGGCCCCTCATCGCTGGCCAGTGGTTCTTTAAATAGCTCCTGACAACCAAGGCAACTCTCACGAGATCTCAGCTGGTTCTTTTGGCGCAATCTCATCAACTCCCTGTCCGGGCCAGTCTGGGACATTGGCCATGCTGGAAGTGCCAATGTCCCCCTCCAGAGAGCCCTTCAGTGCCAGTAAGGCACACGTGGAATGGGACTCCCTTGGAGTTTCAGCCTTGCCCAGCCCTCTTTCTGCCCCTGCAACCCCTTCAGAGTTCACCACCAGGAGCTTTTTCAGATGGCGACTTTACTGCAACTTTACTTTGGAAAGGGTGTGTGTGTGTGTTCACATATCAAACAGATTTACCCTCCATATTGGAACCTAGCCCAGGGGCGTAGCCATCATTGTGCGAAAGGTTTCAAAGAACCCAGGCTGCCAATGGCAGGAGCCGCCAAAGAAGCCCCTGGGGGGCGTGGCTCAGGCTCCGGAAGAGCCCCAAACTAACACTCCCCGCCCAGGCTACCACAAGTCCCAAGCGCTTGCCGATCTGTTTCAGGCAGCGTTTGAAGCGCCTGAAAGCATCTATTGTCCCTTTCTCTCCCTCAGAGAGAACAGACATCACATGCATAGGGGGCGTGGCCTCACACTCCGAAGAGCCTGAGCGAGCCCTTCCCTTTCATTTCAGGCAGCGCTTGCTGCCTGAAAGCGTCTATTGTCCCTTTCTCTCCCTCTCTGTGGGAAAGAAAGGGGAATAGACGCTTTCAGGCAGCAAACACTGCCTGAAAAAGATCGGCGAGTGCCTGGGACTCAAGGTTGCCCAGGTGCGGGTGGGGGGCATTTGTTTGGGGTGCAATGGACATCAGCAGAGGGGCCGCCGGGCAGGGCTGGACCCAGGCCAATGCCAAGCTTGCTCCGCACCTGATCTAGCCCCATTTATGTCCATGGTAGAAAAATCCTCGTTTTGCATCAATTATGCCCCAAACTCGCAGTAAAGCCTTCTAGTAAACCCTTGGTAACGCCTGCTGTCTGAAAAGCATCCAGGCAGTTCCCAAGCCTCAGAAGAATATCCAGATAAGGTGGCAGGAAACAAAAGGGATAAGAGGATAAAACAAAAAGGTCTTGGGCTACTCCTGCTCTCCATGCAGTTAGGAACCCCACTTTCAGGGTTCTCAATCATGTGAAGAGAGAGTGTCATGTGTAGGCTCTAATGAACTTGCAAAGGCTGATGGTGAGACCTGCTATCAGAATCCTGCTTTCCCCCAATACATGTTCAGTAAATACATATGGAAGTTCTGAAAAGAGCTTCTTCATAAGCATTATAATTTACAATGGAAATTAATACTTCAGGTTGAGAAAACTTTGATGATTAGTGTGTGAAAGAAATTTAGTTTCCAAGACCAGTCCTATGTATTTTGACCTGGGAGACAGCCCTATTGGATTTACTGTGACTTTTCAGTAAACATATGTCGTAAGCATCTGAGCAGGATGTTTGGGCTACTTAACTGTTCTATAGAGTTGCTTTGTTTTTGTTTTCTGGCTGAGCTCCTTTGCCTTAGTCAACTGTAAGGCCGAAGTTAAATAGCTGAGGCTTTTCCTGGCATGCAGCTACAGTAATCCGAAAAGCTTTGCCAGTTGAAGTGTTGCTGCTTATGTACTTTACAGGCACAAGTAACCTGCCAGAAAAAACGTTGGCAACACTACTATTCAAAAAAAGGACTATTATCACTGCACTTTGCCATAAAGGGTAATGCTAATAATAAATGTTGCAAAGCTAAAGGCAAAACAAGCTACACCACCTTTAGAATCTCAGTAGATATTCCAAAATATATGATAAAGACAAGGATCTTTGTGCAGACAGGTCCTTTAAAATTGTTCTGCCTCTTCCTGGCCTCCAGCAAAATAATATAAATATATAGCCATAATGAGGTTTTTAAACTGATGATACATGGAGCTAGAATGCTACCGTGGTCTATTTGTTTTTAAAAACAAATGTTGTCCTTTGAATTTCACTTTGTGTCTTAAGATGTTGAAGATGGTTACTTTGTAAGTGAGATAGATGCATTTAAGGCTGGCAAAATATTACAGCTGTCTCCAGAAGGATGCTGAAGAGCAAAATTTGGTACAGAACAGGGGGAAAGCTCAGCAACATTGAAATTCAAGATGAATATGCACAAGATTGGAAAGATATACACCCTTCAGATGTGTGCTTATCTAAAATTAACCTGTGCTGAATCAAATCTGAAAGAGATAAAAATCAGAGTTCCAAAATCTGCACATTTACCAAATCCATAGAGAGAGAGAGAGAGAGAGAGAGAGAGAGAGAGAGAGAGAGAGAGAGAGAGAGAGAGAGAATGCTAAACATCTGAGCTCTATAAGGGAAAAGTGTTATGGAATGTATGGGATTTAAAAAAAACTCAACATGAACTAACTTGCTCAGCTAATAGGAATTTTTATCTTCCTTTTAAGTAACAGCTTGGATGCTGTTGCTCTTGTCACCTGATTGTGATTTATGTGTGCCATTCCAAAATGATTATCAAAGACACAGCTGGTTGAGGTGGTTAAGGGGACGCTTGAGAAGTGATAGCGACCCATCAAAATATTTGGATCTGTCTCATCTGTCTGGATGAGCTGAGCTCCTCCTTTTCAGTTTCAAATGATGCGGAGCTGAACTTTATTTTTATTCCCACCTACTTTTTTTTTTTAAATTACTTTCTGTTTCAACAGTCATGGGCACAGAACTGCTCTTCTGCATGACAAGGTCAATAATCACAGCCACGTTACATCTCAGTGCAATGGGCAATGCATCTAAGCGTGTTTATAAATGTGTGAAACCGGGGTGGGGGGCAAAAACAGATGGTTTCAATCAGCCTTAAAAGTCTGAATCACTTACATCCCAACAGAGTAAGCCCTGAGTAACAGATGACAGTTTCAAACATCTTGAAGCAGCTCACTTGGTTTCTTTTCTATTTCAAGCTCCAAAATGCTGCTGTCTTTTCACCTCAGTGTATCTCCTTCTCTTCTTTCAGACTCTTTTCTGTCTTTGTTCATATGCACCATTTACTCCTCCTCTTCTATAAGGCAAGCCCAATTTATAGAGTTGAGCTGGTTTAATAACCATTCCCTCACCCTAGAGAACCTGAGAGTTGTAGTTCTAGGAGGAGCTGGGTAGGAGTGTGTACAAAACCAGATTTGCCAGTTCGTCTCAAATCCAAACCGGGTTCAAGCTAACCTGGCCCAAATTGGTTTTGGCCCAGGTGAGCCAGACCAGGTTTGAGTTCAAACTGAGCCAGCTCAACTGACTTGGAGGTATATTGGTAAAGGGAAAAGGACAAGTGTGGATTCTCCCTTACTACTACAGGAAGGGGCAGGGGTTTTTTCCTTTAAAAATATATTTATTTATTTAGGTTTTATACCACCCTTCCAAAATGGCTCAGGGTGGTTTACAATTAAAACAAAACCATTAAAATCAGTTAACAATTTAAAAAATTATAAAACAGCGTAAAACAACAATTAACAATTAAAACATCATAAAACAGCAATTAAACAATCAGAACAATTTAAAAACCCTGAAAACCAGTTACAACATTAAAACCATTTACCACTATTTAAAAACCCTGGAAGGCCAGGCCAAACAGATAGGTTTTAAGGGATCTCCTGTAGACCAATAAACAACTGGCCTTCAAATTGTGGATTTCTGCAGGGAGTGCATTCCACAGTCCAGGAGCGACTACAGAGAAGGCCCACCTCTGAGTCACCACCAGATGCAGCAGTGGTAGCTGGATATGGACCTCTTCAGATGACCTTAACGTGCAGTGGGGATCATGCAGAAGAAGGCACTCTCTGAGGTAACCTGGACTTAAGCCATTCAGGGCTTTAAAGGTAATAACCAGCACTTCGTATTTTGCCCAGAAATATATCGGTAGCCACACTGTTTTGAGGTCGTCATCCTCAAAGAATGGACATAGCTGTCGAATCAGCCAAAGCTAATAGAAAGCACTCCTGGCCATGGTGTCCACCTGAGATACCAGGGTCAGGCCTGGTTCCAGGAGTACTCCTAAACTGTGCACCTGCTCCTTCTGCGGGAGTGTAACCCCATTCAGCACAGGGAGATATAACTCATCCTTCAGATTCTGAACCACTACAATGGGCACCTCCATATTGCTTGGATTCAGTCTCAATTTGTTATCCCTCATCCAGCCCATTACTGTCTGTAGGCAGGCATTTAGGGAATGAACACCATTTCCTGATGATGCAGATGAAAAGGAGAAGTAGATTTGGGTGTCATCAGCACACTGATAAGACCCAGCACCTTTAGATATTAAAAAGCATTGGTGACAGAATGGAGCTCTGAGGGATTCCATAAAACAGCTCCCATTTTGAGGAGCAACTATCACCAAGCTCAATCATCTGGAATCTACCTGAGAGATAGGAACGGAACCCCTGCAAAGCAGTACCCCGTATCCCCAACTCCCCCAGGCGATCCAGAAGGATACCATGGTCGATGGTATTGAACGCTACTGAGAGATCCAAAAGAACCAACAGAGTCACACTCCCTCCATCGATTCTCCGGTAGAGGTCATCCATCAGGCTGACCAAGGCTGTCTCAACCCCATAGCCAGCTCTAAAGCCAGTTTGAAATGGGTCTAGATAATCAGTTTCCTCCCAAACCACCTGGAGCTGGTTGGCCACCACCCTCTTGATCACCTTGCCCAACCAAGGGAGATTGGAGATTGGTTTATAACTATCCATCACTAAGGGATCCACTGAAGGCTTCTTAAGGAGAGGTATAACCATTGCCTCCTTCAAACATGGAGGCATCCTACCCTCCCTCAGTGATGTATTTATTATATTAACCAGGCCACCTCCAACAATCTCCCTGCTAGATAGCAGCAGCCAAGTCAGGCAAGGATCCAGAGAACAAGTGGTAGGTCGCACCGCCCCAAACAGCTTGTCCACCTCCTCAGGAATCACAGATTGAAACTAATCCAACCTAACACTACAAGAGGGATCGCTGGACACCTCCTTCATAGGATCGCTGGACACCTCCTTCATGCAGAAATAGTGGAGTCTAAATCAGCCTCAATATAGGAGATTTTATCTGCAAAGAACCCATTATAAGCGTCACAGCAGAATACCTTCAGGAACTGTTTTGAAGCAGAAGGAGCAAAAATTAAATTCCTCATGACCCAGGATAGGTCTGCTGAACACGAACCTGCAGATGCAATGAGGGCTGACTAAAATCCCATTTTTGCCTAAATATAGAAGGGATGGGAGGGGAGTAAATATGTACTTACAAGTATGAGCCGCAGATGTGGGGGCAGGGGTGGCCGGCCTCCCCCTGAGTAGCCTGGATTAGCAGTGGCCCGGTTCAGGCCTTCTCTAGCCTAGTTCAGGCCTATGAGCATGTGTGGGGGCCATTTTACTGGCCTCTGAACATGCACAGACTATTTGCATGAACCAGCCCAGAGAAGGCCCAAACCAGGCAGTCGCCAGCCCAGGCTACTCAGGGGAAGGCCAGTGTGGGGAGCCCCAGCCACACACACCCCACAGCCACAGTCACAGCTCATACTTGTAAGTACATATTTACTCCCCTCCCACCCCCTCTATACTTGGGCGGCGGGGGGGGGGCATGCCCATGCCTGTATTGGTAAAGGGGAATCCTCAACTGTCCATTCTGGGCTTGATTCAAACCGGCTCGGTTCGAAACGGGCCTAGTTCAGCTTTAACTTGGACTGGCCTCAGCCGATCTGGTTCATCCCCAAATGCATCTAGCCAAGTAAGCTCGATGTCGAGCCCAGCTTGAACCAAGCTGGCTCGCACACCCCTAGAGCCGGGCATTTCTATCAAAGAATTTTGTGCCTCCTTGTCAAACTCTAATTCTCAGGATGCTTTGGGGGGAGCCACAGTAACTAAACAGGTATAAAGTCAATATATATTGTAACATTTCTTTCTTTCTTCTGTTTCCTTTTGCTCACAGTTTGTGGGGCTCCCATATATAGTGCAAGGTTACACAGTTTAGACATTCAGCAAACAAGAAGGGTATTCACACAACCAGGAGGTGGGGTGGGCGGGCGGCGGAAAGGCTGCTCTAACTTACCTTCTCCCCAGATGATCCTTCAACACTGGTGGGAAGTACAGCCCATGTTTCTACACGATCTGCACTACTGCACACAGTGCAGATCTCCGGAAGCCAGAATGGTGTGTTACAGCTTCCACGTATCCCACAATGCACTGCACAATGAGCACAGTGCATTAGGGAATATCCCCCAAGCGATGGGCACCCTGGGCCTCCATCTTTATGACTATAAGCAGCCCGAGTGGTCACACAACCCTGGCTCTGGGATTAAGGGTGCACTCACGCTTTTAACCCCAGTAAGAGGCCAGGGTAAAGAGTAGGGTTGGGTGGGCAGCACTGGGATCCGTGTAGATCCTGGTGCTTCACATGTGCAGCCTACCCAAGGCTGGGCTGCCCTAGCTTGGGTTAGGCTGTCTGTGTGAATACCCTTCAAATGTGTGCAAAAATATGGCCTGCAAAAAGCTCTTGTGAACAGCACCCTTTTCCTGGAGCAAATACAAGTAGTCTTCATGACCACCTCAGAAGTACAAGATGGAATTGTCGCCTGTGTCACAGCAAGGCAACCAAAAGACAGCCTAACACACTGAACTTTTAAAATGATGCCTGGGGGGTTGCTAACAGGAACCGGGTGGTATCTGGTTCGGCAAGCAAAACCCTAAGGTGCAGAGGTGCAAACATTTCAGATAAATCAGAAGGGGACAGAGTAGAACCAGGAGTAGAGCAGATGGAAACACATGACAGCCGGTCAAAAAGGTCAAATGACAGCAGTACACTGATGGGGTTAGTGTACATGTAAAGCTGTGAGTTTTTGTACCAAAATGCCCTTTTTGTTGCCCACTCACCCATTTTGGAGAGCTCATTTTGGAGCTCCTCACAATCTGTTGCGGATTTCTCTGCCCTAAATAGTTTAGTGTTATCTGCAAATTTGGCCACTTCGCTGCTTACTCCAACTTCTAGATCATTTTTGAATAAGTTAAAGAGCACTTGTCCCAGTCCCTGGGGAATCCCACTTCTTACTTGTCTCTATAGTGAGAACTGTCTATTTATTTCTATCCTCTGTTTCCTCTACTTCAAACAGTTACCAGTCCATATTTGGAGTACTGTGTACAGTTCTGGTCACCATATCTTAAGAAGGCCATTGTAGAACTGGAAAAGTACAGAAGAGGAGCTACTTCCTTATGAGACAAGGCTACAGAATCTGGGTCTCAGTTTGGAAAAGAGGCGGCTACGGGGAGACATGATAGAGGTGTATAGAATTATGCATGGAGTAGAGAGACAGTAGAGAAAGCCGACAGAAAGATATTTTTCTGCCTCTCTCACACTAGAACTAGGGGTCGTCCCTTGAATGAAGGCCACGAAATTTAGGACTAAGCAAAGGAAGTACTTTTTCACAAAGTGCATAATTAATCTATGGAATTCTCTACCGTGGGATGTGATGATGGCCACTAGCTTGGAGGGTTTTAAAAGGGGCTTAGACAAATTCATGGAGGACAGGTCTATCAGTGGCTAGAGGCAAGATGCTTCTAAATACCAGTTGCAGGGGCGGAGGCAACAGCAAGAGAGAGGGCATGCCCTTACCAGTTGCTGTGGACTTCTCAGAGGCATCTGGTGGGCCACTGTGTGAAACAAGATGCTGGACTAGACAGGCTTTGGGCCTGATCTAGCAAGGCTGTTCTTATATTCTTAACTTATTGATAAGGAAACTGTATTGGTAGTATTGATAAGAGATTAACTGATTTGGCTTAAGAATTTATGCTTTAAAGAGACAGAAAGTATGTCTCTCGGTTTTGTCAGCATACTATAACCTTTAGTCACAGACAGTTCCAGGCACAGATGTTTCAACTCTTGCTGTCAGCTGATCGTTAAGTATAGGCCTTACAACACAGTACTTTGGGATGGGGGGATTTCCATGCAGCACAGGAAAACAAAAAGACCTCAGGTGTCACACAACTGATGTAAAGGAAAACAAGGCATATTTGGAGGGACCATGATGCAAAACACCAATTGAGCTTGTGGACAAAGGGGATAGACAATTAGGAGTACATCTGGCTTGAGGAACCTGGACCAGAGCCAATAATCTAGTAATCAAGCTGTGCTATATTTCAATTAGGGTTCCAATGAGAGAAAAGAGGTACAAAAGCATAAGGACAATTTAGGTAATGGTTGCAACTCTTCTTAGGAGCTGCTTTCCTAAGGACTGGTCACTTTCAGGTAGCTCGAAAAGCAATTGCGTACACTCTGCAGACCTCCATAGCTGAAAACTTTTGGTGAGTAAAATAAATTGTTTCTAACTTAAAGGCATTTCTGACCACTTTTTATTTGGGTCAAGTGGGCAATCAGATCTTGTCACCACTATTGTCACTATTCCTCTGCTGTGATAGTAGCCATGCCTTAATAGATAGGAGTGAAATTTATCATTTTCCTTCATTTTAATTCCCACAACAACCATCCACTGGATTTCATGATTGCCATCTACACAGGATGAAAACCAATTTGGACTTGGAACTTCCCAGCCATAATATTTCTCTACAAACAGGTACAGCCCTTATCCTTTGGGGCCTGATGAAGCAGTTGCAGCAAGAAGTACTATCAACCTAAAATATTGTGTACTGATCAAAATGATCATGTCTATATTTAAGAAATGGAAGTCTAATTAAAAATTAACCAAACAAAATCACCCGCACCCAGTTCATTTATTTACGGACTAGAGGTGGTGGTTCTAATTCTGTATTGTTTTTCTTCCAGTTTAAACATATGTCATATGTCTAACACTTTTAGTGTTGTTTTTATAGTACATTTGTTTTATTAGACAGTAGATTTTATGGATCATCTACATCAAAGGGTACATTTTTGTAAAGTGTACTTTCCTAAATGGGTAATTTACATCAAATATCTGACAGTAGATCTTTTTCTATGGTTTGTGCATTTTATTATACGGTTTGTTCTTTGGAGAGTTGTATGTTTGAAACATAATGTAATTCTTTTTTCATATTTTGCAATTTACTGAAGGGGGTACTATAGCTATTGTGCTACTTCACTGCAAAGGCATCCATACTCGGACGTACAGTATATTTTATTACTTTGCTTTTACAAATATAGTACTGCTTCTACTAGAAAATGCTGCACTGCATACCAGTTTGTATGACCTGATAATGGAATAAATGCAGAGATCAGGGAGGAGAACTTGGTAAGCAAGCATGAATTCTCCCTGTTGCTAAGCCTGGTCTGCCTTGGTTTACATTTGGATGGATGGCTACACATGAACACTGCAAGCTATTCCCTGTAGGGGTGGGACGATAGCTCAGTGGAAGAGCATCTGCATGAGGACCCAGGTTCACTCTTGGGCATCTCCTGCTAGGGCTGAAAAAGATTCCTGCCTGAAGCCTTGGAGAGCCACTGCCAGTCACTGTAGAGAATACTGAGCTAGATGGACCTATGGTCTGACTCAGTATAAGGCAGCTCGCTATGTTCCCATATTTTCCTAGATTATTTTGCTACTGCTGCCGCTGCTGCTGCTACTCTTATTCAGTCAGCACACATAGACCTTTACAGAGTAACATAAGCAATAGAGAACTCCTTCTCCTTCAAACATATAGTTAGGCTTCAGTTCTGAGTCTACAATTCCGCACATGGCCAGCTATGGGTTTCAAGGAGCCCTTGGCCAACTTTCCTACATAGGCCTCCTACTTCCTGGATGCGCACTAAGTAGGGTTTCGACATTCATCAGAGAATTCCTGAATATAATCGTCAAAGAAGGTGGGGCATTAAATCCCTGGTTTTCTGGCCTTAGTTTGAATAAGTGCTCAACAGTGGAGCTTGGCAGCTGTTTTGTGCACTTCTCCTTTTTAGCATTCTCCACAAGGGAAAGGGTTAGGCACACATCACCTCAACAAGACTGCAGCTGCTGCATCAAGCAATGGGTGTTCTAGAGAAAAGTAAGACTCCAACAATGTCACTTGAAAAAAGGAGGCTCTTTCTGTCCACATACTTCACAGCTAAACTCAGAGGCCCACTACCACCCTCACTAACTATAGAGATGATCCAGAGAGAAGGGAGATGGGTTTACTGAGTCATATGTAGAGACCCAACCTAGTCAGTCAGCATCACTGGTGCCAGATAAAAGGTAAGAATGCGGAGCTTTAAAATATTGAAACCATGTAGCTACAATGCCTAAGGAGAAGCACAGGAAATGGCTAAAATGTGTTAAAGCAATCTTCCCATTCAAATTCCTGGACATCCAGGATGACACTTTTTCTGCATCCTGGACTGTTCAGGCCAGTCCTAGACATGTGGCAACCCTAGACATGAAACAGACATTCTGCCGCCACCACATAAAAGCCATGGGCACAGAGGCCCTGAGTCCTCAGCAGATGCCCTCAGATGCCAGGCTCGGTTAAATATAAGCCCATTGCTTTGAGAGGCTTTAAACATGCTCAGTTATATATGAATAATGTATTGTTGTCCAAGAGTTTAAAAGTGAGGCTAAAGGCTTCAAGGTAGGTTATGAGTAGGGATGGGACCAAAACATTTTCATAGTGGAGAAATTTCTCCCAAGAAATTTCTCCCCAAATTCTAGAAGAGTATTTGATGGTTTTCCCCAAGGAAGTTATTTGCACGTGGCTTCAGGGTAAATGTTGAGCGAAGCCTCTTCAAGGTACACTCACGGCATTGAGGGAAGCAGCCCCTCCCCTCTGCTCTCGGGTTTTGTTTTTGCCAGTCCACATGGCAGGGGTCAGTGTTTTCCTTCCTAGCCAATGGGAGGGGAGGAAGAGAGAGTTCCCTGCAGTGAGAGATCTGCATTTCTGAAGAGACCATGCCTCTTATCATGCTAATGATTCTACGTCAGCACCTATCCCTGTTTGCCCCAGCATTTTCAGAAAAAGTAGCTTTAAAACAGAATTTTAAAAATCCAGAAATACCTTGAGATAAGCTAGAATTCTCATCACAAAGCCCGACTTGTGTGTGGAGTGGGTCCAAGGATCTCAAATGGACTTCAGGGTAAGTTTGGCTGGTGTGTGAATGCACACACACTCTCCCAAAAGAGATTCGGGGCAGAAACTGTGTGTGTAGAGCTTAGGAAACATAGGAAACTGCCATATACTGAGTCAGACCATTGGTCTATCTAGCTCAGTATTGTCTTCACAGACTGGCAGTGGCTTCTCCAAGGCTGCAGGCAGGAATCTCTCTCAGCCCTATCTTGGAGAAGCCAGGGAGGGAACTTGAAATCTTCTGCTCTTCCCAGAGCGGCTTCATGCCCTGAGGGGAATATCTTGCAGTGCTCACACATCAAGTCTCCCATTCAGATGCAACCAGGGCAGGCCCTGCTTAGCTATGGGGACAAAGTCATGCTTGCTAACACAAGACCAGTTCTCCTCTCCTTCAAGAAGAAGCAGATTTGAAGAGAATGTCAAGGAGATATTTCATGGAATTTTCTCAGGTGGTTCCTCCACTCTCCTAGTTTTTAGGAGGGATGTGAAGGGAGAAAGAGAGAAGTGGCACAGTGTGGGTGTACTGGAAATGATTTCCAGGAATAAGAGGGGAAATGAGAGAAGTCATTTGGAAAGTTATATGAAGAATATTTTTTTTTAAATTCCCACAATCTTTCCAAAATTTTACTGCCATGCTGCAGGGTAGAAAAGGTCATCAGAACCAGCAAATGACCTCTGATGACACCTCTGGGTTTAACTAGTTTCCAAATCTCTCCATGACAGAGCAAGTCTAAAGGTGATTTTATGATACTAATGCATAGCTCCTGAACTGTGTTTGACTGGGCCCAAGGATCTGGCTGTCTGTATTTAAGACTATTTAAGCAATATCTGTTTTTTCTGGCTTATCCAGTTCAATAACCACTTTGTTGTTTCTTTTATTGACAGGGAGGAAAGCACCTTGGGACATGTTGTGTGAAAGCTGCTGTAAAATAACAGTTTGTATTTGCACTGCATTACTTACCTGTGTGCAGAGATCGATGGCTCTTGTATTTTACCCTGTTAGTCTACAAAAGAAAGGCTTGAATGTCTTCTTTTACTGTCTCTTCCTTCCAGTAAATCAATGTTTATTTGTAATATTTAGCATCCCCTTAATGCAGACTCAAGATCTCTAGGTCTGTAGAGCTCTCCCCCATCCCCAAACCAGGTCAGGTGAAAAATAGCCAAAAAGCTGTTGTTGCTATATTGAGCAGCAGTCACATGAACTGTCATTTAAATCAGGACTCTTTGTGATTGCTTAATTTGATTCCCCTTGTGGTGGAATGCTAAACAAGGAGTCAGTGATCTGTTTGGATGATCAAAGCAGATTGCACATATAGACCACAATCCAGTGGACAGTACAACTAATTCAATGCTCCCAAAGGGCAGCTTCCCTAGATGCAAAAACTACATTTAAACTGAAGACAGTTTTTTAAAAAAACAGTTTGGGATCTAGTATGTGGTCTGCTGTTGAACAAAAGGAGAAACAGTTCCCCGTGGTATATGCACAAGACCTTGATGTTCCCCTGAAGTAACTCTTTAGATCCTGGCCATAATTTACTACATGGTCCTTAAACTGCAATCCTAAACTGATTTATTTGGAAGTAAATTCTGCTGAAATCAATGGGGCTTACTTCCAATTCCAAATAAATATGGGCTGTTATCATCTTACATAGAATAAAACAGTAGGGAACTAGGAAAATGTATCTATTCAGCAATATGGGGTAGTTTTGAAAAACAACTTGTGACATGGCATGGGAGTCTGGTATTCCTGCCCAGCCTAAAGTTGCTCTTTGGATTGTGGCTAAGTTTTTAGTTTCCGTTAATTATATTACTGCCTAGTTTTTATTGCTTAATACAATCAGAAGTCAGATTTTCTCCACACCAAAAGTTGGTATTTCCAGTCAAATGTATGGCTCCTAAGTTCTGCAGTAATCCAATGACACTTGGGAAATTCTACAGAGCCTTCAGCTCCAAATTTTACAGCGCAGAGAACTTATTACAACAAAATTGAGAACATCTAAGAGTGTAGCAGCTATTGCATATCTTCAAAAACATATTCTAGATTTTATTTTGCTTTATGAACAATAATGTTATCACATCAAACTGGAAAGCAGAGTTTAAACATGGTCCAAATATGTAGGGAAAAATCATGTCATGGTTACTAAATTATACACAAGCAACAGAGGGCAAACAAGTCAATAAGAAGAGAGTTGAAAAGGAAACCATGAAAGATCTTGGAGGCTTTTGATGAAGGTCAACAAATAACCAATGTTACAGGAGAGAGTGAAAATAATTGGTGCCTTATTTTGTTTAGGTTTTAATGTAGAAATTAACCTTGGCCTGATGGTTCACAAAAGCCTCACTATCAAAAGAAGGAGAAATGCAGATTAGGATATGTTAATGTACATTTGATTGTCTGATTTATCAGACATAATGAAAGTCACACATTTTAGAGTTTCAGACTGTTAGAGGCACAAAATGGGGGACAATGGCTTATGACCACCCTCAACAGTAACTTGCCCAGACTGACAGAAGGTAGCAGATGTGGGTGTTTTATATTAGCCAGAGGTACCACATCTGTCCTCTGATATCACCTCACTTCTCAGGCCTGGAGGATTATGGGATGTCATAAGAACATAGGAACATAGGAAACTGCCATGTACTGAGTCAGACCATTGGTCTATCTAGCTCAGTATTGTCTTCACAGACTGGCAGTGGCTTCTCCAAGGCTGCAGGCAGGAATCTCTCTCAGCCCTATCTTGGAGAAGCCAGGGAGGGAACTTGAAACCGTCTGCTCTTCCCAGAGCGGCTTCATCCCCTGAAGGGAATATCTTGCAGTGCTCACACATCAAGTCTCCCATTCAGATGCAACCAGGGCAGACCCTGCTTAGCTATGGGGACAAGTCATGCTTGCTACCACAGCTATCCTCTCCATAGACCAGCTCTCCTCTCCATATCGTTTAATGCTCCCACTAGAATTGTTTGTAGTTCTCTCTCTAATCATCAGCCCCCTACAACTGGATTAAATTTGGTCCAAATTGGTTAGGCAGTTCACAAGTTAGCCAACTTGGGCCTCAAATGTTCATGCACCCACCATCTTGAATTGGAGTGGATGACATCAACACAAACTATGCCATTGAGGTGTCCCTCACTGTTGAGGTGTCCCTAAGTAAGACTCACTGCAACTACACCAAATTTGGTTCAAATGGGTTAGGCGGTTCACATTAGCCCACTTGCACCACAAACATTTACATGTCCGCCATCTTGAATTGGGCAGGATGACATAATCACAAACTATGCCATTGAGGTCTCCCTATGTGTCACTCACTACAACTGTACCAAATTTGGTTCAAATCAGTTAGACAGTCCACAAGTTAGCCTATTTGCACCTCAAATGTTCACACATCCACCATCTTGAATCAGGATGGATGACATCATTACAAACTATGCAATTAGGGTGTAGTTTGTGTCTCTATGTGTCCCTACAATGGTAGCAAAATTGATTCATATTGGTCCAGGCATTGTGAAGTTGATGGTGGGGTGGACACACACACACGAACACAGATACACACACAGCATGTTCCCTGCTAACTGGGCAAAGAGGCACTTTTAAAAGTGGTGATTCTCTTTATTTAGCAGGGGGAGAGCAACTGGCCCTATTGATCCCTGGCATAGTATCCCTCCAGTGACTGTTGCTGGTGTCTAACTTATGTTTCCTTTTAAATTGTGAGCTCTTTGAAGACAGGGAGCCATCTTATTTATTTATTATTTCTCTGTGTAACCAGCTTTGGAAATCTTTGTTGAAAAGCGGGATATAAATTTGTAGTAGTAGTAGTAGAATGGTTGATCTCATAAGCTTGCTTTCCTTAAGGAAGGTAGGCTAAAATTACATAAATAAATAATAAATATCACATTCCATACGCAGATTATATCCCCAAATAAATTGAGCACATTTTAGCCGGTTTCATTTATTTTGCATGTCTTCTAAAATGTTGCTTACATATTCATCTTGCTTGCATCTTCCCAAGCACCCTTTCCTGTTATCACAGTAGCCACTTCCTCCTACTGTCAGGTTTTAGCTACCATGACCTTCTATTTCTAGCCTAGAAAAGACTGCTTCTAACCTAAGTGCATTTTTATCCCTCAATAAATGTAATCTGATCGCTTAACTTTCATATATCTATCTTTTCCTCTAAGCCCTCCTTTTACGAGTGTATTGACTCCCTGGTGCTTTTCTCTTAATTTTTACTGTGCACTTTTGATATTTTTTGTGGACAGAGAGAGGCCCCAAGGCATGACATAATCTCTAAAAATATTTACTATTCTCAGAGTTTGTTTTAGAAATAGTTTTTATCTTTTAGCTAGCACATTGACATTTATTCTTTTTAATGTTACAGATTTTTACTTTTAGAAAGTAAACAGAGACAGCTGGCAAGATGTCAAAAGCATCAGCCTCCTCCATATACCATTAACCAGAAAATTCTAGCTCATGGATAAAAGAGAGAGGGTCAGGGGATTTGAGGGTTGGTTTTTGTCTCCCCATGTTTGAATGAGCTGCTTCCAGAATCCCTTACTACCCTTCTGCTAATGTTCTCTGTATGAGGATTTCCCCTTTAAGCAGTGGCTTGAGTTTCAAGCTAGAAGAGACAGTTCAGATTAGCCTTTCTCCCATCTATATTGGGAGGTTTTAACAGCACAGCACCTGCTAAAGGTTTTCAGTAAAGACCTAATGGAAGTCTAAAGGCATTTCCATGCATAATGTTAAAGCAGTTCTTGCAACATGCTGTTATATAATGTAGATGTAAAACTTACTTTTACTTAAATGCTTGTTTCAACAAATGGCTTTTCCTGCTTTCTCCCCTGTATGAGCAACAGTCAGCTAATAAGATGTTAACACAAATAGCACAAGGGGATTTTTTTAAGCCTCAGGTGTGGGAATGCCTTAACTAGGATGAATACATAGAAAGCTTTAAGACTGAGGATGAGCTTAATTTCTGTTTCTATGATTCTGAAGTCAATGCATCTGGTTTCCTGTTCAAAAAGACTTGATAAGCTCTGTTGACTCATCATCTTACAGAATGATATCAAAGTCAGTTCATCGGTTAACTGGTTACTCATTAAAGCAGATATTTTGAAGAATTTATCACTCAGTACTGTAGTTTGAATCATATTACTGGTTTTGTGTCAGTGTCTGACAAACGTATATTTAATGTGCATCAATATTTAAGGGCTGTGGCTCTCTGTATGATGACAGTAGAGATGGGCAAAATACTTCTAAAATGTATTTTAGATACAAAATGCTTGGTAAACAAGCAATAAACATACAAAATACAAAGTAGTATTTTAAAATACATCTTAAAATACAAAGTACAGTGCCTGAAAAAAGGAAACAATAATGTTCATTACTTATACGGACTTGTTTCCATTTCCTTTAGGCAATACAAGTTATTCAAAGATTAAATCACTCAAGTTGTGCCTCCTGGGGCTGTGAATCATCCCAGTAAAGGAAAATAACTGTTCTACGGTAATGGGACCAATTGATGTTAGACTGGTATTATATCTTTTAAAATAGCCACCGGACAATGGGATGTCCATCCAACATACTAATGTGCTTGGATGTGTCCTGCAAAAACTGGAGTATTTCCAGCTTTTTAAACACTTGATCAGATAAATAATTCCAAAACATCATAATACCCTGTTTCTTTTTGCTATGTTTCTTCATTCCCTGCAGGCTTTTTTTCTGGCGGGGGTGGGTGGATATACACAAAGCATGTCAATAGAAGTCAAAACATAACCGGGTGTATATAATATTAATCCTGCTTAGAGTAGACCCTTTGAAATAATTGAGTTAGTCATGACAAAGGCTGCAATCCTATAGCTGTGGCCTAGTCAAATGAGTAGCAAGTAGTATTTATGGTGAAGCAATCAATATGGTCAATTCATATGGGGAGGAGAACAATTACTTTTACCCCAGTTAATCCACTCCCCCCTTTCCTCCCTTCTCTATGCTATTCTTGAAGCACTGAGAGCAATTGGGTGTGTGTGTTTTACTGGAGTGACTCAGAAGTATTTCCCTAAACCCAAGCTGTTAGTAAGAAAGCTGAAGAATGCTTCTAGTTTATATACAAATTGAATGGATTTGTTTATATATCCTCCTACAAATCAGAATAAAGAAGATTCTAACTTCTCCATAAGTCAATGTAATGTAATGATTAGGTTGTTGGATGAGGACTAGGGGACCCAGGTTGAAGCCCTCACTCAGTCAGATCACTGGATGATCTTGGCCACTCACTAAGGCTGTACACATGATCTGTGTATAGAGCCAAAAGGGGGTTTACAAGGAGAGCAGGCTTGGCCAGCTCTCCCTGCAGATGAGCAGGGAGTTCCCCCTGGGCAGCCAGATTGGCAACCCAGACGATTACCGGCTCTGTCACAGAGCAGGTTGGGGCAGTGGGGTTCAGAGACCTCCTGGCCCCCAGGCATCCCATAAAACACCATGTGAGTGCACAGTGCCTTTTGGGGAGCCTTCCAACGCCAGGAGGCTGGTTGTAGCCTCCTGGTCGGGAGGCTACTCATGAGTCATTGTGGCATGGAGCCGCACTGCAGCAACACACGGTCATTTAACCCACTTTTTAGGTGCTTTTGTGTCTGAAACCCAGGTTAAGTGGCAGGCTCCATACGCATTGCTGCCGAGCCACCACCAGGAGCTGCATGGCTCCCATCACTTCACACGAGCAGCAGGAACCGGGCTAGGCTCCCTTAGCCCAGTTCCTGCTGCTCATGAGAATAGCTTCACTATTTCTCAGCCTAGCCTACCTCAAAGGAGTGTTGTGAGGATAAAATGGGGGGGGGAGACAAACTTGGGATACTGTAAATGGAGTCATCTGCTTCTGTGAGGCTCTATCTATCTAACTATCTATATGACCAGACAGTTTATAGGCAATTGTGAGGGAAAAGATGGCTTTTATAACTTTAGAAGTGTTTAATCCAGTCTAAGTAAGCATGGTTGCTGGATTTCCTGTATTCTTCTGTATGTCCCACAGTTACACTGAGGACCAGATCTCACGATCAGTGAGAAGTGGTTCAGCAGGGTCCTCAGGGATAGCAGGCTAAGCCCGGGCTCCCCGCACATGAGCGGGGAGGGAGCCCTGGGTGGCCAGATCGGCCACCCACATGGGTTCAGGGGCCACACAGCCCCCAGAGCCTTAGTATGCCTATGCGAGCGCGCAGGGCATACTGGGGAGACCCCCGCAGTCGGGAGGCGAGTCTACTTGTGAGTAGTTGTGGCACGCAGCCACACCACGTCTACTCATGCACCACGGATACTCACGGAGTGCTTACTCCGCAAACCCGGGCTAAGGGGAGGGGCACTTGAGCGGGTTACCCGCTCTAGAACCACCGGGCTCACAGCCAAGCCTGGTGGTTCTTACGATCAGCAAAAATCGGGCTAGCAGAGGCTTGCCCGATTTTTGCTGATTGTGAGAATAGTCCCTGAGGCTGTTCTCATGACCAGCCTAACCCAGGCTAGGGCAGCCCAATCTCAGTTAGGCTGGCCATGTGAAACATACATACAGCCTGACCCCCTTACTAAACCCAGCTGCTAGTCGAGGTTAAAGGTGTGAATACACCCTTAACCCGGCTGTTGGGTGTTGGGTGTCTCCTCGTGCTGCATGCTGAAGACCCAGGCTTTGGTCATCTGGGGGAAAGGTGAGTTAAATGTAGCCTCCTCCTGTTTCCTCCCCACCCTCTCTCGGCGATTGTGAGAATCGCCTCAATGTCCACTGCCAGGAAACCTGGAAAGCCAGCTAAACACTCTGCATGCCTTCCAGCAATCGGAACACAGAGCTCTCTAAAGGTAAACTTCAAACAGAGAGTATGCTGATGCTTTGCTTCACAAAGACAAAAAAAAAATGGAAATTTGCCACCATTAGGTATACAATAGAGGACAAAGACAGGGAGATATTTGTAAACTACTTTGCTGAACAACCTGCCTAAGCCTTAGACACGTTTCAGATTTACAGAGACTAGACCAGAAGAACTTCAGCCTCTTCAGGTCAGGTCAGGTTCAAGTTGCAGCGTGGCAGCTAGAGGGATAGAGAAACTTTAAAGCAAGCGAGCTGTGAGGTAGGAAATTCTCTTGCATCCAAATTCTGGGGTGGGGGGAGTTTCTCCCTCTCCCCCTGCCCTGGACTCCTATGATATTAAAGGTAAAGTGTGCTGTCAAGTTGATTTCGACTCCTGGTGCCCACATAGCACTGTGGTTGTCTTTGGTAGAATACAGGAGGGGTTTAACATTGCCTCCTCCAACGCAGTATGAGATGATGCCTTTCAGCATCTTCCTATATCACTGCTACCCGATATAGTACCAGCGAGGATTTGAACTGGCAACCTTCTGCTTGTTAGTCAAGCATTTCCCCACTGTGCCACTTAAGGTGTGTCCTTAGGGTTCCCAAATATGACCTTGTAAATATGAATTCGCATTGCAATTTTTTAAAAAACAAAACAAAAACCTGCAACTATTTCTGTGCTAGAGGGCGTTTCCGTAGTTCAATTTCCGTAGTTCCTGCTGCAAGTGCCAAGTGGCTGAAATCACTCAGTGGCTATAACCTGTGAGTAGGTCTATTGAAAACAATAAGCTTACTAATGTGTAAAAAATGATGTGTGGTGGCAGGAGGAGCTGCTCATTTGTATGCTGCTGCAGTGCTGGCAATTCCCATCCCATCTCCCAGCCAAGAGTTGTTTGCAGCAGCCTGCCTCCTCATTTTCCAAGTGATTCACCATAACTGGCCCATTGGCAACAAGGAGGGACTTCTTCTTCTGATTACACCATGTGTCTCTGTTGCTCTACAGCTGTGGTGCGCAGCCAGCAAGCTCCTTCCAGGTCAGGAAATACTGGAAATGGCCAGTGTGTGTGCACCACCATGGAGGGGAGGCTAGTGTTGGACTTTGGAGAAGGGGTGCGTCCCTCCCCCAATAAATTAAAATGCACCATTTGCCCCATAGGATTCTGTGATCCAGAGGTTACTGGTGTTTGAACTGTGTGGAAAGGGTTCTGTGGTGGTTTCCCTCCCCCATGAAAATGAAAAGAAAATGCACCATTTTCCCCATAGGATTCTGTGATTCCAGTCAGATAAAGGTTGATGTTTAAACTGTGTGGGAAAGGGTGTGTGAGTTGTATTTGTTCTCTAATTATCCTGTTTTAAGCAAAGCATGAATATATTATACTAATTACCATATGTAAATTTTATGCAATTTTTTAATGCAGAGTGGAGACCTTGTTGGTGAACAGCACCAACTATTTCCACTTTTGACTATTTCCAGATTTCGACTATTTTCACCACCTGGACCTGGCAACCCTACATGAAGTCCTCAGCCCTGGTTTTCTGTTTTACTCACAGGGGCAGTCTCTTGCTTCCCCCACTTTGATTTTCAAACTTGTCTTACTGACCAGTCAGCAGCAGAGTGAAACTATTCAAACTTCAGGGGGCAGATAGGGAGGAACAAAGCACACACATGAAGATGCTTGGAAGCCAATAGACTGCAGGCAATAAAAAGGCAGCTCCTGAAGCAAGAAAGCAAAGCAATAATTGGCTGAGATGTATTTTGTTTTCAGCAATATATTTTCAAAATACAAAATACCTGAGCAAATATATTTTAGTAGGGATGTGCAGACAGGTTTGGGGGTTCGAGGTTCATGGTTTTGGTTTGGGGGTTCGATGGTTCGACCCCCGGACCAAACATCAACTGGCTCGATAGCCCTCAGAACCAAAACCACCCCGATGGTTCGGGGGGGGGGGGTCGCGAATCGAAAGTACTTAAGAAAAATTTAAATTACCTTTAAAATGATTGTTGAGGCGGGGGGTGCACAGAGGTTCCCCCTTCCCCCTCCGGCCTTCAAAGTGCATCCCTCGGGCCTTTTCAGCCCGTTTTTCGGCCCTTTTGGGCCTTGCTGAAAATGGCGTGGTGGCCCAAATTGCAGCTGCTGCGCATGTGCAAAAGGCCTCTGCAAGGCCTGGCATGACCCATGGCCTCACAGAGGCCATTTTGCGCATGCACAGCAGCCATTTTTGTTTTGGTGGCCATTTTTAAAATAATGGCCATCGCCCATGTCCAGGGGGTGGTTCAAGGGGTGCCAGTTCTGGCCCGGTTCTGTTCGAGGCTCATCCAGTCTCGAACTGAACTGTGCCAGACGGTTCCGTGCACATCCCTATATTTTAGATACAAAATCCAAAATACTTTTCTGAAAAGTATTTTAGATATGAAAGTATTGAAAATAAGTATATAAATATTGCCCATTTCTGGATTATGGGAGTCCTCGTTTGGTGTTGAGGACATACAAAAGCTGAGGTAGTTCAGCTGAAGAATGTATCTGGGAGATCAGAGGATCGGGTGGGCCTGGGGCTGGTGATTTCTCAGGTAGCGGGCAGAGGGAGATAAGGCAGTGGGAGTTGGGCAGGCTGTTACAGTGGGAAACAGACCAGGCAACTGAGGCCTGTGCCTTTTTCTGGCTCTTCTTCCTATTCTGCAGCCCCAGGGAGTTCTGGAAACACTCTCTCGAGGATTGTGGTGCTGCTACTGAATGCCATGTAAGTAAATGGTAAAATGTCTCTCATCTCATCATTCATTGTGGATGAGCATGCTGACCTGGTATGTGTGATAGAGACCTGTTTGAATGAACTGGGTGGGGGTGGTCTCTCTCAGCGTTGTACTCCGGGTTTCCTCATCCTGCAGCAGCCCCGCCTTGAGGGTTGGGGAGGGGGAGCTGCGGTCATCTATCATGAGACCTTTCCTCTTTCCAAGTTTTGATCGCTGGTCCCTGAGGGTGGGCCTCCGAGATAGGCTGGGAATTCTGTTGGTGTATTGACCACCCCAAATCACTTCAGTCTCCCTACCTGAGATGAGGTGGCATTGGGTTCCCCCAAACTTATTGTCTTGTGGGACTTCAATGTCCATGCTGAGGTCTCCCTAGTTGGGGTGGCTCAAGGCTTCATGGCCACCATAGCAACCATGGGCCTATCTCAAGGCCCATGAGACATACTTTGGATCTGGCAGGACACATGGCAGGACATACTTTGGATCTGGTTTTTGCAGACCAGGAAATGAATGATCTGGAGTGGGGGGTTGAGATAACTCCCTTGTCACAGACAGATCATCCTCTGTTTAGTCTGATTGTTCTATCTACCCTGTGCAGAGGTGGTGGACCAATTAGAATGGTCTGCCCCCAGAGGCTTATGGATCCATTTGGTTTCTGCATTTTCTTGATGCAGAAAGCCCTTGAGGAGTTTCCAGTGTCCAGACCTCTGTTGAGGCCCTGGTGAATCTCTGGAACATGAAGACAGCCCAAACTATTGAAAAGGTCACTCCTAAACTTCCTCTCCAACTTGGTGGAGCCTGTTCTGCCCCTTTATGGGGAGCTTAGGGCAATGAAACAACTCAGATGACGGCTGGAATGATACTGGAGGAAGAGTTGTAATGCATTTGACCAAACATGGGCTAGAACCCATTTTTGGGACTACTCCAGTAACAGTGCGGGTGAAAGAAATGGTTTTTCTCCACCTCTATTGCAATAGAGGTTTTTCTCCACCTCTATTGCAACTTCTCCAACAGAGGTTTTTCATGTTGGGGGAAGGGTCCAGAAGATGTTGCTGGCGGGACTACTGCTTGGCTCCAGTAAGCCAGCGGATCTTTTTCGTGTAGCTTAGTTACTGCTTCACACATCCCACTGTGTAATGGGGGAGGAACAATCTACAGCCCTCTGTGAACAGTTTGCATGCCACTTTGCAGATAAAGTTGCTCGCATCCATGCCGGTTTAGACTCCAGGATTTTGGCAGTTCCAGCAAATGTGCCTTGGGTATCATCTGGTCCTACTGTGTAGGATTCTTTTCCATTGGTGCAGCCTGAGGATGTGGACAATATTCAGGGCAGTGTATGGGCAATGTCATGTGCTCTAGGCCCTTGACTGTCATGGCTAATAAAATCTGCCAGGCAGGGTACAAGTTGGTGGTTGGAAACATTGATAATGAATCAGTGTTTCATTAAGTGAGGGCAGGATGTCATTGTGCCTCAAGGAGGTGGTAGCAAGACCACTATTTAAAAAGCCCTCCCTTGAACCCCCACCCCACCCTGAACAATTACAGACTTCTTTCTAACCTTCCCATTTTGGGCAAGGTGATAGAGCATGTGGTAGTGTCTCAGCTACAAAGGTCCTTGGATGATACAGATTATCTAGAACTCTTTCAATCTGGCTTCCATCCTGGATATAGGACTGAAACTGCCTTGGTCGCCCTAGTGGGTGGCGTACGCTGGGAGCTTGGCAGGTGGAATGTGTCCCTGTTGTTTCTGCTGGACCTCTCAGCAGCGTTCGATACCATCAGCCATGATATCCTTCTGGACTGCCTCTTGAGTATAGGGATCAGAGGCACTGCTTTGGACTGTCTTCAGTCCTTTCTTGGGGATAAGGGTCAAGAAAGTGGTGCTGGAGGCACTACTGCTTGGCTCCTTGGCCATTGGCTTGTGGGGTCTTGCAAGGTTTGGTTTTGTCCCCCCATGCTGTTCAACATCGACATGAAACCATTTAGAGAAGTCATCTGTGGACTTGGACTGAGTTGTCAGCAATATGCAGATGACACTCAGCTCTATCTCTTTTTATCACTTGATCCTAGGGCAGGCGCAGCTCGTGAACTCTCCTCCGGGGGGGGTGGCAGGCGGCTTATTTAAGGTAAACGGAGCCGGTGCTCCATGTCGCCCAGCAGCCCCCGCAGCGGGGAATCGCCTCCGCCACTCACTTGGCCGCTGGTGGGGGCTCGCCTCCGCGGGAGGCTGGTGAGTGGCGGAGACGATTCCCCGCCGCGGGGGCTGCTGGGCAGCACAGAGCACCGGCTCTGTTTACCTTAAAGAAGCTGCCCGCCATGCCCCCCCCGGAGGAGAGTTCACGAGCCGCGCCTGTCCTAGGAAGATATAGGGATGACTTGAATTGGGGTCTGGGGGCTGTGATGGGCTGGATGTGGGCTAGTAAACTGAAATTGGATCCAACTTCAAGATGGAGGTGCAGTTGGTCAAAGGGATTTGACTGGGTCTGGATGGGGCTGCACTCCTCTTGATAGAGCAAGTGTGCAGCTTGGGTGTACTGGTGGACCCGGCCCTGCTTTTGGATGCTCAGACAGAGGCAGTGCCCAGGGGTGCTTTTGCACAGCTTTGGCTAGTGCACCTATGTCTCTTTCTCAAGAAGGCAGGTCTGGCCACAATTACCCATGCCTTAGTCACATCACAGCTGGATTACTGTTATGCACTCTACATGGGGCTGCCCTTGAAGGCTATTCAGAAACTGCTGCCAGTGCAAAATACGGCAGCTAGAATTTCATCCAGAGCTGCCTGCTGGGATCATATTACAACAATTCTAAAAGAAATACACTGGCTACCAGTTTGTTTCTGGGTCCAGAGCTGTTGGATGGGATGGTCTAGAAATGCAATGAATAAATAAATAAATCCATGGTGCTGGTTTTGACCTTCATGGCCCTTAATGATTTGGGCCCCTGAAGGACCACCTGCTAGGGATGTGCACGGAACTGGTTCCATGCACTCCCGGGAGGTGGGGGTGGTTGCTTTAAGGTGCAGGGAGAGTGTGTTTCCCCCACCGGCACTGCTGCCAAAACCACTAATGCAGGGCAGCTGAGTACCTTCTTGCCACCCCAACTCAGTGTAATACCGGAAGTGGGTGGTGCACATGTGCATGTCACGCACGTGCACACACTGGCCATTTCCAGTATTACGCTGACTAGGGTGGCAAGAAGGTATCAAGCCACCCTGTGTCAACGGTTTGGGCAGCAGGGGAGGTAAGGGCACCTTCCCCATGCCTTAAAGCAACCACCCCGCCTCTGAAATGGCTCAAATGCCAGCATTTTGAACCAATTTGACACTTCAGAAAAGGAGCGCCAAACCGATTCCATGCACATCCCTACCGCCTGCTCCCAAGGGTTTCTGGCCATGACAAGATCATTGGAGGGGGCTCTGCTCTGTGTGCCAACAGTGAGAGAGGCTCAGCTGTTGACCACATGGGACAAGGCCTTCTCCGTCATTGCTCTCAGGCTTGGAATGCTCTCTCCTGGCTGGCAGCTGCTGCTCGGCCTCCATATCAGTTTTTAGAAAACAAGTTAAAAATGCCTCTTCACCCAGGGTTTTATTTGAGAGTACAGTTTCTACTGCTGCTGCTGCTGTTTTGTGTTTTGTATCTTACTGGGGGCTGTGTTTTATAGGTTTAAATAGAGATATATTATTTTTATATTTAATATTTGTATTTTTAATTTGTATTTTAATTGTGCATTGTTTTAATTATATTGAAAACCACTTTGGGATTATTTTAATGAAAAGTGGTATAGAAATGGAACAATAAATAAATAAGGAATATAACTTAGTACTCAGATAGTTAAGAAATTTAGTTATACTTGCTGACATCCCTACAAAGTTACTCATGGGTACATCCATTGAAATAACTGAACAAATTAGTCATGACTAATTTGTCCCATTAATTTCAGTAAACTTAGTCTGGATGTCAGCCACTATGGACTTGACAAGTATTCCATTTGTTGATGTTGGAGATGGAGTTTCAGTGCATCGACCTTTTGCAGCAACTATCCTAATGAATCATGACCACTAGTGGCACTGGGAGTACAGACAGTGAGTAAGGGTCTCCCTATCTGTCCCTACTTTATGACCCCTGATCTGACTATTGAGCACTTCCTGTGCTGAGTCACAATCCTTCCTTTCCTCTTAGAGAGTAGATGGAAACATATCTCTCTCTCCTTACCTATTCATTATGTAGTCCTTTAGATTAGGATTAGGTCTTTCCTATCCAAGTGTATTTAACCAATAAATACTTAGTATTTAGTTCTACAAAAATCTCCATGTGTTTTCTCTAAATAGCTGCAACAACTAAACCATCCTCTGCTACTTACTCTGTAATCAGAGTGTGTGCTCTCTTCCTTAGTGCTCTGTGGTTTAGCTACTGGGGGTAAAATTAACAACCCCCAACAGTTAAGAGATGTTAATATATAGAATAAGTGCCGCATTTTGGTATTGGCAGGTAGAGCAGCATGATAATATCCTTGTCACTAAAATTGATTTATTGAATGCATTTAGTAGTTTTTAAATCATTAATTAATAACATCAGATTTGGAACACTGTGTTATTTTTTAAAAATAGGGTCATTTGGATAGTAATGGTTTCATATAAGATTACTTAATATGTTTAACAAATTAAGCAACAATGATTTATTCTGCTGTTAAATAGTGTAGGACAAAAGAGAGCAGTGGTGCTTAAACTGCTCTGGCAACACTAGTGGTCTTCAGTGTACTTTTAGTTGCTCCTTGAGACAACAAAAACAATAGAGGAAAAGCTAGCAGGCTGTTTACAGCCACTTGATGTAACATTGGGGAGGGGGGAGCATCTGAAATGCAGCCACCAAGTGGTCATTCTAGGACTGCAAAGCAAAACTAGGAAAACAAGACAGGAATTCATTCAGGTTTGTTCTTCAAAGACACACAAAGCATATAGCACTTCACAAGTGCTCTATGTCAGGTACATACTCAAGACTAGACCTTTTATGCAACATTTCATACCACTACACCTTCTCTATTCGAAAAAGCTGAACAAATCATTTTTCAGCGTGATCAGATATAGAATAATATTTCAAACCTGCTCTGCACTGAATCATTTTGTGTATCTTTGGATGGACTGATTTTTAAAAAATTAGATCTTGTTTGTATGACAATCCTAAGTGTACTTTGATTGATTGATTAAGTGCTGTCAAGTAAGTGTTGACTCTTAGTGACCACATAGATTCTCTTCAGGATGATCTGTCTTCAACTTGGCCTTTAGGTCTCTCAGTGGTATATTCATTGTTCTTGTAATCAAGTCCATCCACCTTGCTGCTGGTCGTCCTCTTGTTCTCTTTCCTTCAACTTTCCCCAGCATTATGGACTTCTCAAGGGAGCTGGGTTTTTGCATAATGTGTCCGAAATATGATAGTTTGAGCCTGGTCATTTGTGCCATGAGTGAAAATTCTGTATTGATTTGTTCTATAATCCATTTGTTTATTTTCCTGGCCATCCATGGTGTCCTCAAAAGTCTTCTCCAGCACCAAAGTGTACTTACTAAAGAGTAAATTCCAATGAACTCAGTTGTACTTCTGAGTAAATAAGCTTAGAATTATGCTGCACATCAGGAAACACCATTCACTTACTTGCTATTTTTTTTAATCCCCCCTTTCTTAATGTAGTACTCAGATGGTGTATGGTGGCCATTTATTTATTACTATTGAGATACTTCTGAAACGGACATACAGAGACACACACTGTTTTGATGATCTCTGTGAAGGCCACTGATGGGCTTTTGGGGCTATGCATCAGAATATAATTAACAATAAATAATTATCAGTGGGAATTTATCACACTGATAATATTTTCTTGTTTATTCAATTTAAATTTTGATCAAGGTGGTCAACAAAACAGCTAACCACCATAACAATTAAAATATCAATAATAATAAAAATAATAATGTCAAAGATTATAAAATCATAGACCAACAGGGAACACCAACAGAACAACTTAACATTAAATAGGCAACATAAGAAAAAGTGGTCTCTACTGAACTCCTAAAATAATCAATGGCAAATCTCCCTTGGATCAGAAGATATTTTCATAGGTGCCACCCCAAATAGGGTGGCACCTAATTTCATTGGTGCCACCCTCAGGGTGCCACCCCTGAGTAGTCCGTACTTGTGTTAGATTACATATTACTTCTGATGGTGGTGACATACTAGGGTTTCCAAGCTAGATCTCCAGTGTTTGGGATGGAATTGATGGGTTTATATAGGAGAGAGCATTCCCTCAGATTTTGAGCATGAATTTACACATACATGCTCATCCCTCAATAACAGCAATGTCATGAAAACTTGCATGTGTGAAACAGCCAAACAGAACAAGCACCACAGACAGAATGTTCCTTTCACAACCTTCATCTGAAACATAATGTTCAGATGCATTTGACACATTCAACTCAAGTCACTGAGTGAAACTCAACATGTGATAAGATATCAAGAGATGTAAAGGTATGATTAAATCCATCCTAAAGCATGTTATTCAGGATGGAAAGTCTGTTATTTCAGAATAAATTGAATGATGATTCATACCAAAGTAATATCTTGCTTGTAAGAACATGTGAAGGATTAATATTGTAAAAAACAACAACATTCCGTTCAGTAAATTACTTTAAGAATGCTGTACACAATAGGTGAGACTATAATAATTCTGTAAAACATCTAATGGTCTTATTAATTTAAGGTGCTCTTTAAAAAGTCCTGCTGTACCGCAATGTTGTCCTTAAAATAGGAGGTGGAATAGGCCAAGATGGTTAAGGAAATGCTTGCTCAGTTTCCCCCCATTATTCAAAATTTTAAGAAACCCACTCAAATCATAAATGGCTATAATTACTGTACATTCCACAGTTATGGAAAGCACAAGAGCCTTTGTGGGGTAGAAGCAACCTCTTTAGACACATGTCCTGACACAGCAATGGAAAATTGCCCAGAAACAATGCCCCTTTTTCTTCCCACTTACCATTCCTGACTGCTGTGTAAGCAGAAGCTCTGTAAACTTTTAATGTGAATTATAAGGAAACTGCCGTGCTACTTAAGGCCAAAGAAAAACTTTCCTTGGTAGAACTGCTCTGCACTCAACAGAATACACTTACAGGGTTATTCTCAGAGCAATATACATTCAGAACTGTTGCAGTATGCAACAGAATTGCATTCTGTTCTATGCAATTATTAATCCTGAAAAATAAGTTGGCTTTATTGTGAATCACTTCAGTTGTGTTACTCATCAACTTGTGCTGCATATTCTGTCATTCTGTGATCTTGAGTAGAAAGATAACCAATGATGCAAAAGATGGACTTCAGACTCCTAGGGTTGGTTCTCAACTTACATTTTCTGACACAAAGATGAATTATATTTGGAAAAGTTCACACCTAATCATGTTTGCATAATGGAAAAAGCATTTTTCCCTTCATCATCTGTCATGGTGTCAGGGCTAACCTGAGGCCTCTAGAGATGGGGTGGGGATTTTCCAAACCATAATCTCTGCTGTCTCCTGGAGGATCTGAAACTGGGCAACTGAACATGATATATAAGATACTATTTCAATGAACAGGCAAAAGCAGAAAGCCAGGTTATGTATATTTATTGGGCCTTGGGAGGTCAGAGCCCTCTGAGGGCCCAGTCAGAAGAGGGGTATGTAACACTGGTCCCTGCTATTGGCCACCAATTGCATGCAGGGGCCAATGTTACATACCCATATTCTGACTAGGCCCTCAGAGGGCCCTGACCTCCCAGGTCCTAGGTGAAGTCCCAAACTCAGCTCATGAGGTTCCTGGATGAAATCTCAGAATCCCTTACGGCATACCAAACACCTGAGTGAGAACTCTTACAGCCTACCAGGAGGAGGAGGAGGAGAAGAAGAAGAAGAAGAAGAACAACAACAACAACAACAACAACAACACAAGGTATATACTTTTTCAGTGAATACATTAATTTCTAAGTTCGAACAGCAGGTGGGGTGGAGGGCTGATGGGGAGGCAGACTTCTGCCTACCTCATGATCACTTCTGGGCTACAGGCTCTGCTGCTTGCCTGACACACGATTGGTGCCAGGTGAGCAGCAGAGCACAGAGTTGGAGGACGAACTCCTCCAGCATCCCTCAGTGCACCATGCCAGGAGCACAGTGCATTGAGGGATTCACTCTCAGCCAGGCACTCTTGCCACCTGGTTTGCACTCGCACCCTTAACCCTGGCTAAAGGCCGGGGCAGAGAGAAGGGTTAGGCAGGGAGAGGGTTAGAAAGGGAGAGGGTTAGGCAGGCAGAGAGAAGGGTTAGGCAGCACCAGGATTGGGAGCAATCCCGTCACTCCACACTAGCAGCCTAACCCAGGCTGGACTGCCCTGGCCTGGGTTAGGCTGCTCATGAGAATAGCTTCTCTATCTCACTTGGAAAAAATGGCATATGAAAGAGTTCTCACTCAAGCCAGTCCTCAAAACATTTGTGACAGCAAGACAGAGCCCTACTGATGTCAGTTGTACATTGGTATATGGGATTTGAAGACTGGTGCCTTAACATGAGTGGGAACTTATAAGTCAGTTTGTCTTTCTGAAGTCAATGAGAGCTAGGCATTTCTATGCACTTGGTACATGCTCTAGTTGTAGATATTAAATCTATCCTTCATGGCAGGCATCCCCAAATTGCGGCCCTCCAGATGTTGCTGAACTACAACTTCCAGCATACCCAGCCACAAAGAATTGTGTCTAGGGATGCTGGGAGTTGTAGTTCAGCAACATCTGGAGGGCTGCAGTTTGGGGATGCCTGCTTCATGGTTATGAAGGACAACTTAAAATGAACACAATGAGACGAGACGTGGGCTTAGTTTTCCCAAACTGGAAATCCAACTCCACCTGGGCTGTACCACTTCACACTACAGGTTTGCACTTGTTATGGAACGTTTCTCCATGCAAGAAAAGCTCCCAGAACACAGAATATTGGTATGTTGGGGAAAGGCTAGGCTGGGATTGTTCACCCTAATAACTGTGTGTGGGCTGTTGTTTTTTTAAAATCGAAGGAGCATTCTATCATATGAGCATCTCCTTGTAGTTAAGTGGTACAGCCCAGAAACAGGTCTGCCACCCCATCTGCTGTTTGTGAAGTGGTAGACCATAGAAGCAATGAAACTAAATGGGGGCAGGTGGGGGGGAATGCTTGCTCATTTGCACATGTAATACAAAAGTTTGTTTAACAGGATGTCAAGGTCTTGTGAATGCTGAATTATTACTACTCACAATATATTCTTTCCTGGAAGTAAAAAGAGCTTTCTTTTCAAAACCCAGAGGAAAACAATTCTAGAGATAGATTCACTCTGAATTACATTTCAATCCATGACAATAAACTTGTTGGGGACTGGAGGTGATGTCAGGGTTGGCCACAGCTCTTGAGTCAATGAGGATTCCTCCCTGGCTCTGCTTACCTTAGGCTCTCAAATAGCCTCTCATAATGGTTGTACATTTCCCTGGATCTTGTGAAAATAGGTTCTCTGTTTCTTTGGGAATGCCAACATTATCATCCTCAAATAGTGCCATGATGCTGCAATGTCATACTGAGTCATTCTTCCTGTCTCCCAGGTATGCCCCCTGCACAAAACTTTGCTAGTAGCATTTCCATTGCTGTTTACAGTAATGTTTTGTTTTGTTTTACACAAAGAAATAGGCAAGGACCATTCACAGTGGCGAGGTGGAGCAAAGCAAAGAGCCTATAAAACTACTTGGGTTCAAGAAGGACCATTGTTTTCCAAATAGCTACAGTGGCCATTTTCACATATAATGCGGAACCGCAGATCCAATGCACCCGTGATTCTGCTCCCTACCCTACCCCACTCCCCCATCCAAATGTGGATGTCATAGAGAGCACTCTCTATGCAGTCAATGAGACTGCAGAGAGGAGGGGGGCTGGCTGTGTGGGCTTCCTTCTGGCATGAAGGACAGCCTGCACAGCCAATCATGGAGAGAAGGTGGAGCTTCCTCCCTCAACTATGGTTGAAGGGGACGCAACCTGTGGTTCCAAATTTGGACGCAACACAGGCTTCGTCTAATCTCAGGTTGTAGCTACGGAACTTACTACAACCCGAGGGTTCAAATTGGAGTTTAAAAGACAGAACCTCTGGTCAGTCGCTGCACAGAACTGGAGTTGCATGCATTCACACGTAAACCGCCCTGAGCCATTTTTGGAAAGGCAGTATGGAAATTGAATAAATAATTAAAAACCTCTGCTGCCTGAAACTCCAGCTCTGCAAACTCCAGCCTGCAAAGTGTTGGGAATTCTCTCTGGTAAGAGATACTCTTCTATTACACCAGAGTGCACTGAGGCACAACACAGTGGAGTCCGCCTAGGCATGTGTGTATGCTGAAAGTAAAAGAAGCTTTGAGCCAGTTCATAGTTTCAAATCAATATAAGGAGTCTTTATTGGTAAACTCCATTCTAGATAGTAAAGTGGAGAGACAGGATCTCTAATCTAGCCAGCTAGCTGGATGCAGAGGGATGGTTTCTGCATCTCTGCACACATGGTGCAGGGAGAGAGGAGCATGGGTGTTGCAAGGGAGAAGAAAAGGGAAAGAGGAAGTGGAAGGCAGGCAGGCAGGAAGTCCCTAAGAGTAGCATTCTACATATCAAAGGGATAGTGTCAGAGCAGTAGAGAAGGGATGACCAGTGTCTTGACCCCTCTAGCCCTCGGACTCACTAATCTGTCCCCCCTCTTTCACTGAGACATGAGACAGCGCAGAGTCCACTTTCAACACAAAAAGGTAGCACTGCAAACCTTGGAGGGAGGATTATTCCACATCAATAACTGTAAAGGTGCTGCTTCTTCTAGGCATGACTGTTCTCACCTCACATGGCAATAGACTCCAAAGCAGGGTCTGACTATTGATCAGAGGAAATCTGTGTAAAGTGCCCTGAGCCATTTTTGGAAGGGCGGTATAGAAATCGTATAAATAATAAATAAATGTCCCAAGACTGAGTGCCTGTACTGACAGGAAAGCAATAAAACAATTGCAGAATGAAATGAGGGTTTCCCCCCGCTCAGGGGAAACTTTTGGAGAAAACTTGGTGCTCCCCAAAATGCCATCTTTCTCTGCAAACTAGAACCAAGGAAAATTTACTGTTGCCTGATTTATTTGAAAGAGTATTGCCCTTGTGCCAAAAATAATGCAAGAGAATCTCTTTAGCTATAAATATTAATCAAACTGAATGTCCCAACAAAATACAGTAATGGTTATATTCATTATAATAAAACCAACTGGCAAACTGATAACCTAGATGAGAAGTATGCTTCCTCTCATTAATAGTCCCAGGACTCATTTAGTCTTTAGTTCCCTGGAAACCTTTGATCTCTTTAGCTTCTTGTTAAGCTTAACAAGTCAAACTCTGCCTTAAGTGACACCTTGAGGCCTCACTGACTACAGCAAGACGGTACATTATGGGAAATGGGAAATGGTTCTTAGGGTTATCTGAATACTATATACTTTACTGACTAAAGCTGTTTTAATCCTGTTAGTGCTATGAATCTACTCACAACCTAGAAAGCGATATTGTTCCTGCCTTCCACATTATTTTATATATATATATATACACACACACACACACACACACACACACACACACATACAGCCAGCCAGTAATAGTTCTGTTTCATTTGCAAATACCTGCTTTAATATAATACTCACTGACGGCTTTTAAAAATTGCCTTTCAACATACAAATTGAATGCTGTATCACCTAGTAGCCCCCAATATATACCCAAAATAACAGCAACCTGAATATGTAGATAAAAATGATAAGCCATTATTCCAAGGACAAATAACAAAAGTCAGAATAAAAATTCTGATTACAAACAAACCCTCAGAATGGGCTCATAAAATACAAGTTCTGCAGGACAAAAATTGGCATGATTCTCCCAAACACTACAAATTCACGAGAAGTATGATGCCTGCTACATCTTGGACCTGGCACCTGAAGAATATCAAGCAGGGATTCAGCTTGTGCCCTATCAACTGTCACTGACTGAAGGAAGGAACATCAGGAATACCAGCCACACACACACCAAAAAAATAGCCTCTTAGCAGCAGTCGGACAAAATGGATCCAATACTATCCCCTGATCCTTTACGCTGCTCAGGTGAGTGAGCAAATCTAAGATGGACTCGTTCATTGGTCCGAGCAATTAGAAGATTCTTCTCTGGCTGCACCTTGCATATAAAACTGCCTTCCACTGAGTCAAACCACTGGTCCCTCTATTTCAGTATTTTCTACACCAGCTGACATACTGCACTTGGAGCTCTGCAGCCATGCTGGATATGGGCTTGCCGCTTCTGGAGCAGCCAAGAGCCTGTGTGTGCACTTGCAAAAATGGAGACTACTCCATGTCTCCAAAGTTGTGCATCACTTCAGCTGTGAGCACCCCCCACCCACCCACCCCATTGAGAATTATGGTGGCTGGTCGCAGCTGCAATGACAAGGAACTTCAGAGAGCAGCCTCCATCTTCACATGTTGGGGCTCTTGCCTGGCATGGAAGCAACAAGCCCACATCCCTCTTGACTGCATGGCTCATTGCACAGTATGTCAAACATTGAGTGGAAGCATCACTCCAGAGTCTCAGATGAGAATCTTTTCTAAAGATGTCTGGGATTGAATTTAGGATCATCTGCAGGCAAAGTATATGCTTGACCATTGAACTATGGCTCCAGACAGTTTTGCCTTGCTTCACCTGAATCAGGGACTGAAGATTAGGGGGAATTTTAAGTAAAGTTCTTTAAACCGTTCTGTATGGTTCTGTTAGGATTGGCATACCCTAGTTGCTTTTTTAAAAAGGACAAACTTACCAACATTCTCTGATTGATTTTCCAAGTCTCACAAGCACACTCTGTTCAAATGTCCCTGAATCTCAAACCTTGGAGAATGGCTGGCATTTTTGTCAGACATGCAGGATTTCTCACAGTGAGAGAGATCTGGAAGGCATGTGGCATTCAACAGTTGGTCACATTGACTGTGGGTTGGGGCTTGGAATCTTAGTTCTTTCAGCAGCAGCAGCGACAACAACAGCTGCCACAACAGCAACAGCCGCAGGAGCCACAGTAGCAACTGCAGCAGCAGCAACCGCAACAGCAACTGCAACCTCAGCAGCAACCTCAACCTCAGCAGCAACCGCAACAGCAACAGCAACCGCAGCAGCAGTAACCACAGCAAAAGCAACCGCAGCACCAGCACCAGCAACAACCGCAATCGCAGTGGCAGCAACCGCAGCAGAAGCAATAGCAAATGCAGCAGCAGCAACCACAGCAGTATCAGCAACCGCAACCACAGCAGCAGCAACCGCAACCACAGCTGCTGCTGCAGCAACCACAGTGAGCAGCAGCACCAACAGCAACTGCAGTGAGCAGCAGCAGCAACTGCTGCAGCAGCAACTATAGCAGGAGCAACTGCAGCAGCAGTAACCACAGCAACAGCAACCGCAGCACCATCAGCAGCAACCGCAAACGCAGCAGCAGCAACAGCAACTGCAGCACCACCAGCAGCAACAGCAACTGCAGCAACTGCAGCAGCAGCAGCAACAGCAGCATCTGCTGCATCAGCAACTGCACCAGCAGCCACACCAACAGCAGCATCAGCACCAGCACCAGCAACTGCAGCACCAGCAGCAACAGCAACTGCAGCAGCAGTAGCAATGGCAGCAGCAACTACAGCAGCAGCAACAGCAACTGCAGCGGCAGCAGAAACAGGAACTGCAATGGCAGCGTCGGCAGCAACAGCAACGGCGGCAGCAGCAGCAACTGCAGCAGCAGCAACTGCAACTACAGCAGCAGCAGCAACTGCAGCAGCAGCAGCAACTGCAGCAATAGCAGCAATAGCAACTGCAGCAGCAACAGCAGCTTCAGCAGAAACAGCAACTGCAGCAGCAGCAACAGTAACTTCAGCAGAAACAGCAACTGCAGCACCAGCAGCAACAGCAACTGCAGCAGCAGCAACAGTAACTTCAGCAGAAACAGCAACAGCAGCAGCAGCAACAGTAACTTCAGCAGAAACAGCAACAGCAGCCACACCAACAGCAGCAGCAGCACCACCAGCAGCAACTGCAGCACCAGCAGCAATGGCGGCAGCAACTGCAGCAGCAGCAACAGCAACTGCAGCACCAGCAGAAACAGCAACTGCAGAGGCAGCAGAAACAGGAACTGCAATGGCAGCGTCAGCAGCAACTGCAGCAACAGCAACAGCAACTGCAGCAACTGCAACTGCAGCAACAGCAACTGCAACTACAGCAGCAACTGCAGCAACAGCAGCAACAGCAGCAACAGCAACTGCAGCAATAGCAACTGCAGCAGCAACAGCAGCTTCAGCAGAAACAGCAACTGCAGCAGCAGCACAACAACTGCAGCACCAGCAGCAACTGCAGCAGCAGCAACAGTAACTTCAGCAGAAACAGCAACAGCAGCAGCAGCAGCAGTAACTTCAGCAGAAACAGCAACTGTAGCACCAGCAGCAACAGCAACTGCAGCACCAGCAGCAATGGCAGCAGCAACTGCAGCAGCAGCAACAGCAACTGCAGCAGCAGCAGAAACAGCAACTGCAGAGGCAACAGAAACAGGAACTGCAATGGCAGCGTCAGCAGCAACTGCAGCAACAGCAACTGCAGCAACAGCAGCAACAGCAACTGCAGCAATAGCAACTGCAGCAGCAACAGCAGCTTCAGCAGAAACAGCAACTGCAGCAGCAGCACAACAACTGCAGCAACAGCAACTGCAGCAACTGCAGCAACAGCAACTGCAGCAACAGCAGCAACAGCAACTGCAGCAGCAGCAACAGTAACTTCAGCAGAAACAGCAACAGCAGCAGCAACAGTAACTTCAGCAGA
This sequence comes from Hemicordylus capensis, assembly GCF_027244095.1. Lineage (NCBI taxonomy): Eukaryota > Metazoa > Chordata > Lepidosauria > Squamata > Cordylidae > Hemicordylus > Hemicordylus capensis. Next base: position 88,905,765 of record NC_069661.1, on the reverse strand, counting down.
AACAGCATCTGCAGCAGCAGCAACAGTAACTTCAGCAGAAATAGCAACAGCAGCAGCAACTGCAGCAGCAACAGCAACTGCAGCAACAGCAGTCACAGCAACTGCAGCACCAGCACCAGTAGCAACAGCAACAGCAACTGCTGCAGCAGCAGCAGCAACTGCAGCACCAGCAGTCACAGCAACTGCAGCACCAGCAGCAACTGCAGCAGCAACAACAGCAACTGCACCAGCAGCCACACCAACAGCACCAGCAGCAGCAGCAGCAACTGCAACTGCAGCCACACCAACAGCACCAGCAGCAGTCACAGCAACTGCAGCAGCAACAAATATTTATATACCACTTTTCAACAAAAGTTTCCAAAGCAGTTTACATGGAGAAATAATAAATAAGTAAGATGGCTCCCTGTCCCCAAAGGGCTCACAATCTAAAAAGAAACCTATGATAGACACCAGCAGCAGTCACTGAAAGTACTGTCCTGGAGGTGGATAGGGCTTTGAGACGAACAGGTGGGTGGACCTCTTTTTAGAACTGGGGCCTGCTCTGAGACCCCACAAAAGCCAAAAGGCTAGATTGAGGCCTGTGTCTGGATTGCTGTTCTGGCAGGAAGATTTTTCTCTAAGCCAGGTCAGTGAACAGAAATGCATATTTTGGAAGTCTGAGAAAGGAGAGGAATTTTCCCTCACACTCTCTCTCAGCCTTGAAGCTGTTTACTGCCTTGCTAAACGCCTTGGGCTGCTCACGACTTGCTAAAACCAATCATGAAAACTAGTTTGACATGTCAAGAATAATCATATCTAGCTGATTTAGGAAATTATAAGAAACCATGTATAGATAAGAATGCCTACGCTGTGCTATGGGGCACATTATATTCATATGACACTGAGAGACACACACACACACCCTTGCTTATGTAACATTCTCTGTCCTTCTAACATATTTCCCTGGGCTGAAGAACATCAACAAAGATCTGAAATGGCTACAAGCCAGGGCCAGCTGGACATAATAAAGTGTCTCTATCTTGAATTTAATGAAAGAGCCAAGCTGGGCTCCTGATTGGCTCCTCACCTGAACGGTGAGAGAGGACTCAGGGAGCAGGGATGGAGCTTTGTTTATCAAATTGGAGACACCCTGGAGAAAATGAGATGATTGTTTTGACTTTGAGAGGGACAAAAAGGTATAAAAGCTGCAGACAGCCATTCATGGGGGAAGGGCAGGATGGGCTTCTTCATGGAAGAGGCACCATGTAGCTCCTCCCTGTATCTTCAGAGCTAGTCACCTCCCACCAGAGAAGCCAGCGGAAATTTTGTTCCAGCTCATCTGGAAACTGGTAAATATAGCCAGGAGCTGTGACTTCACAAACCAGCCACTTCTAACACACCTTTTCTCCCTCCCTCTTTTCCCGTCTGTCCCTGGATCTTCTCTCTTACCTATCCTGAGCTCCAGCGAAGCCCCTGCTGCAGCCATCATTGCCAGGTGGCAGGAAATGGCATCTGTCTCCCCCTCTCCTCCTTCCGGGCCCTCCTCCTCCCCTCTTCCTAAGCTGCCTTAATGGACATTCCTCTTGTCAGTCTCCCTCCCTCCTTGGAAACTGTACTTTAGCTTTTAGCTTTCTGCCAACACAGCTTCTAGGATTGTTTTGGGAACAATCAGGAGATAGCAAAAGGCCTTCAGCTACTTGCTCCTAATGAAATTAAACTGTTCTAAACTATTCAGCATTTAGTAGAATGGTTAGAAAGAAATGCTTTTTCTGTTAAAAGCCAAAGATGCCTTGCACTTATTATTGGTATGAATTAACTGTCATAGAAATTATTAGACCAAATTAAAGGGGAAACACTGATTGAACTGTGTGCTTTACAGTCAGAACTGAGCTGGGGGAAATTGTTGTGGTTTGTAGCCTAGGCAACTAGAGAGATAAGATATTTCTCACACAGAGCTGAATTCCTAAGCTGCCTTCTTCTGGTGAGGCTAAATTGATTCCTAGTTAGCAGCTCTGCATTTTGACAAAAGGGGGGGAATGATTTTAGAAATGCTTTTAGCTGTTACTGAACACTACACTACAATAATAGAAAAATGAAATTGATAACTACTTGCCTATATGCCTAATCACCTACACTTATAATCATTAGCCTTAATAAAGCCCATTACAATTCAAAGTTGTGAGTGTGTGTGTCATCTTTTCTTCTCCAGAATCACCCATGAATCTCAGAAAATGAACACTGAGGCAGCTTGTTAGCTGCATGTGATAGGATAAGGGGCAGATCAACCACCACCAATGCCCACCCCCTTATTGTATAAGCTTCAGGAAGAGCTACCCATTTTTTTTCCTAACCAGGGGTCTTAAATCAGAACAAGATGAACAAACTGTTGGGCAAAAAGGGAAAGAAAAGAGTTGTTAATAGCAACTCTTGCCTAAACTTTCAAATAATTTCAGACTGTTTTGCTGCTTTCTCATATCTTTCTCAGCAGTCAACTGTACTGCTTTTGTGGAGAAAAATCTAAAAAGTTTTGTTGTGGATTAATCCAAAGCGTTTCTAGAACTAAATACATTTTTCCTGGTTAATTACAGGAGTGCCTCAGGGGGTTCTGCTGTCCTTAAAACACAGCAGCCATAATCTGCTGTTTCAAAAAATCAGTAAGAACATGCATAAATCAACTGCTCCTAAACCCATCTGAATAGCATAGTAATAGTATAATAATTCATAATAAAAATATTATGCACTCAGAAAGAGGTGGGGGTTGATATATGTCAAAGAGGGTTCTTGAGGCCCATATGAGCAAATGTCTCCACTTTGACTGCAAAGAATGTATGGAAGGAATAAAGAGCTAAATACAGCATGACCTCAAATGCTTGATTGGAAGACATATGATGGCTAGGGGAGGTCAGAGCAGATGTAGAGCAGGTGTGACCTTTGTCCTTAACCCCAAAGTCTCTTGATCTGTGGAGGCACATAGTGAAGCTATTCCCATGATCAGTAGAGAGCGGGCTAAGAGAACCTAGCCTGCTTTCTACTGATTGTCGGAACCACTGGGCTTGCAGGTGAGCCCGGTGGTTCCAAGGCGGCTAGCCCGCCTAATTCCCCCTCCATGTAAATAAGGTTAATGGAGCAAGCGACCTCATTTTTTTTGCTTCTGTGCCATCACAGTGCATGGCAACACACAAGTAGACCCCCGACTGGGAGGCTGCAGCCAGCCTCAGGGGCAGGGTGGATTTGATTTAAATCAAACTGATTTAAATCACGATTTAAATCACTAGCAGGGTGGATAAAAATCAAAAAAATCCGATTTAAATCAAAAAAATCCGATTTAAATTTTAAAAATCCATTTTTAAAAAATTTAAATTGGATTTTTGATTTAAATCGGATTTTTTTTATTTAAATCAGATTTTTTTTATTTAAATCAGATTTTTTTTATTTTTATCCACCCTGCTAGTGATTTAAATTGTGATTTAAATTGTGATTTAAATCAGTTTGATTTAAATCAAATCCACCCTGCTCGGGGGTCTCTCCAGAATGCCCTGCGCACTTGCATCCCAGAACTTCCCGGCAGCTCCCGATCCCCGCAGCCTCCACCGTCTCCATGACGGAGCCAGCAGTCATGTGGGTTTGGAGGCTGCTCATCTGCAGGGAGAGTGGGCTAAGACTGCTCTCCTTGCAGACCCTCCAGAAGCTCTTCTCACTGATCGTGAGAAGAGCTTCATTGTGTGCATCTGCTGTAGGGGGAATAAGCTCTTTGTCAGGAACTCTAGGGTCTTCATCAATGGGCTGAGGATGGGACCTTGCCTACTGAGAGTGAGTGGGTTCAGGCCTCAGAGCCCGCTTCAAGCACAACATGGAATAGGGGTGTGCAACCTTGATGCAATACAACGTCTCTGGATTGGCTGGGCATGACATACATAGGACACTTGGCCTTCTATTCTAGCTTGTCAACAGAGCATCATCTTCTGCCTGCTGTACTTCCATTTCTAGCTCAACCATAGTTTCAGCTATGGATAGCAGGAAGCCTCTATAGCACACTCTTCAGGCTACCTTCCATTGGCTGTTTGAGCACCTCTGTGGATAAGTGGGATGGATACGACCCACAGTCAGCCCTGGATCAGAATTATTCTCTGTCATTCTGTTTCCAACAGTGGCCACACAGAAGCCTCTAGGAAGATTGTAAACAGGACATGAAATTGCTTTCCCTGGGTCATTTGCTTTCTTCCAGATAGACTGTTTTTATGCGTGAACATTCCATTTAGTTATATAATCCAGAGAAAAGGCAGTGAACTTTCATAGTTCCACTGGTCATGAGCAAGAGCTATTCAATGGGGTCCATGGATGTAAGTTCCTGCTTCATTCTATTATCTGTGTATCCAAACAAGTCAAATTAGTTTGTTGGCAACTTTAGTCTGATAGGATAAACAAAGAATGGGAAAATTATTAGTCATATTTTTAGTAGGGCTTTGCAGTTGTATTGGTCCAAGAAGAATATTGGACGGATATTGGACCATTATCAGGCATTATCGAAAGGATTTCTGATACAACAGCAAGAAGCCCAACAGTCAAGTTTCCAACTAAAATCTTTCTGGTCCTTTTGGAAATCTTTCTACTTCCTATAGTAAGTGCTAAAATTTAGTCATGAATGTAATTACATTCACAATTATTACATGTGTGATGTTCATGAAAGTTAGACCTGCGACAGCAAGCTAGAGAAGTTGTGCCCAGATTGTAAAATAGCAAGCAACAGTATCTCACAATATTCTGAGTAACTATGCTCGGACATCTGCTTATGCTCGGAGCAATGTCTCTGTATTCATTACTTTAATTTGTATCTAAAATTAAAGTAATGAATATAGAGACATTGCTCTGAGCATAAGCAGATTATTATTCTGTGTCATGTAAATGTTAATGAACTTAATAGACGCAAATATATTTACTGAATTAAAAACACTTTCAATCCAAGATGTTTAGCTGAAGTATTTGACTTATAAACAGGTTAAGTATGTTATATTATACCTTTTATTAAAAGTTATTTGTGCTGATGGTGTGTCTTGGCGGGGGGAACATGCAGAGCATGAATTGCCGAAAGGAATGTGATGCAACTTTGGAAGGACAAGTTTGCTCCATATATACAGTTGGGTATTATGGATATGCGTTCCCTAGTAAAGCAAAGTAGTGCCATTGAGTTGGTATTGACTCCTGGCGACCACAGAGTCCTGTGGTTGTCTTCGGTAGAATACAGGAGGGGTTTATCATTGCCATCTCCCGTGCAGTATGTGATGATGCCTTTTAGCATCTTCCTATATTGCTGCTGCCCGATATAGGTGTTCCCCATAGTCTGGGAAACATACCAGCGGGGATTCAAACCAGCAACCTCTTGCTCCCTAGGCAAGTTATTTCCCTGCTGTGCTATTAGGTGGCTAGCACAATTTAAACAAGTGTTTCCCCCTCCCCGCTACAAATTGGAAAAGAAGAAGATTTTTTTTAATCCAATTGAGATAAATAGTATATTTTAAATATGAAGTTCACACACAAAAATTGCTGGCAGTCGCCGGCAGCATGGGGGGTCAGAGCTGAGATGCTTCATCCCAGCCCCTAGAACTCCCATAATGCATTGCACGAGTGTGCGATGTATTATGGGGATTCCCCTGATGCAGGCCAGGAACCCCACAGTCTCTCAGCCAGTGTTCCCTCTAAAAGGGATTCCCAGATGCTGTTGACTACAACTCCCAGCATCCCCAGCTACAATAGCCTTTGCTTGGGAATTGTGAGAGTTGTAGTCCACAACATCTAGGAACCCCTGTTAGAGGAAATACTGCTCCCAGCCCTGGCTTCAAGCAGCCAGGGCTGGCAGATGATCCCCATAAAATGTTCTAAGAGAGCACTAGCACTAACAGCGTGGCTGGCTTGGCGAACTTGTCGCTGAGCCACTGCTGGGATTGGGTGTGATCCCAGAGGTTCCCATGCATGGGCAAGACCAGGCTTGGCTTCATTAGCCAGTTCTGCCTGCGTGTGAGAACAGTCACATCATTCACTTTAAAAAAAATTAACTTCTATTATTGTTGTTGTTGTTTGTTTACACAGTCAGACAGGTGTTGTTGACTGGTTTGTTTTATCCAGACATCGAGTCCTTCCCAAGGACCTGGGATGGCTGAATTTTATTGTCAATGTTGTTGCTGTTATTATTATAGATATGGTCACAGAATATAGGCTGTTCCCAGTAAAGCTGCTTTTTGTAATTGGCTGATGGTAATTCCTGTGGCCCCTATGGTGTTGAGGTGCTCTTCAAGGTCTTTTGGAACTGCACCCAGGGCGCCAATTACCACTGGCATAATAGACATAGCAATACCAGGGGATAGCAGAATAGAAGAAAAAGAAATAGACAAAATCACCAAATACAAAGATCTACAAATTGAAATTATTTATTATTATTATTATTATTATTATTATTATTATTATTATTATTATTATTATTATTTTCCTAATGAACCGGCGGAGTGTTCCCCTATTTTTAGCACTTTTGTAACCCCCCTTTAAGAATGGTGCACTCCCACATCTATTTTGCCCTATGAACCTTGGTTTCTTTTTTGAGGAAGCAGCAAACAGCTATTCTCCTGCAGCTAGACTACCGCCTAGCACTGTGGGTGCTCCATTGAGGCCTAGCAGAAGTATACAGCTAGGAATAAAAGCTGGGGTCTTGTCTTCTGAACAGACAGTAAGAGGAATGTGAAATCAGTGCTCAGTCATTCTGTGTAAACAGCAGCTGCACAGCCCACAGTGACATATTTTTCAGGGGGCACAAAGGACTCCCTGGGGAATGGAAGGGCATAAAAAATTGCTGCTTCCCTTAGGCACTGGTGCAGTTATTTGGGAAGTCCCCTTAAGCTGCCCTCTTGCTGTACCAGCACTTTCTTGCTCTGAATATCAGCCTAAACAGTTTAGATGGGGTGCCAAGAGGTCAAATGTCTAATGAAGATCAAACTTATATGACTCCAATCCTTTTTGGAACTATCCTCGAGAGGACAAAGAATTGTTTGATTCCCTTGCATGGAGAGAAATGATGAAAGTGATTGTGATCATCAGCTGCTTGGGAGTGGACTTAATGCTATGGTTGCAGTCATGGCTGCTTGCAATCAGGAAGCAAGGTTGGGGGTAGTTGCAGAAAATATACTGGAGCTGGAATATCAAGTTGATCCCCCGTGGATTTGCCAGAAAATTGATGGAGACAGACACAGATCATCCTACCCATCGGACAGCATTGCTGCAATTACTCTGTCTGAATGGATTTTGCGAATGGAAATCTATTGTGGAAGAAAAGAACATGCTCCAGGAAATATTTTTGAGACACACAGTGCATTGCAGTTCAGAACTTTCCTCATAATGTGATATCGTTTTAGGCACTTAGTTTGGCAGGACTGAACAGAAGTAATCACTGAGATTACTTCTGCCTCCCTTAGCATCACTGATTCTCAAATGATGTCCTACATTTTTAAAATATGGGTTGCCCCCCATAAACAACTTCTGTGCTTCCATGTTCACTTGCTTATCTGCTAGACAGATTCATCAGGTTGTGCAAGTTCATTAGTCTGTTTTGAAGACAGTTTGTGTATTATATATTTGCATACAACATTTAAGTGTGTGTTCAGGCACAGGATTGAATCCAGAGTCTAAAAATTTAACATAACAATTGACCCTCAATCTCAAAATATTCTCATTAATATAAAGTGTGTTTTGGAAGATAAATTCAAATGGCTGCTATTTGGAACATCCCACACATTTTCCTTTGTTCTGACTGCTACTGATTTCCTGTCCTTCGGTTTTATTCATAATTTCTTCTCAATGTAAAGAACAACTTAAAAAATAAAGCAGAAAGGATTATTTCTCTTTATATAGAAACTCTGGCATAATTAGGGCCCATTGCTTCATACAGTACTATACATAGTGGCTGACATACAGAGCAAAGCAGCACCAGTGCAACCAGAGAGCAACCTAACAGAACTTCCCAACTAACTGCACTGGTGCAGTGAGGAAGCAGCAATTTTGGACAGCCTCCCCTTCCACAGGAAGCTCTCTGTGCTACCCAAAAATATGACCCTGAGGGTTGCATAGCCCTTGAGGATGTATTTTGGATGGTACATGGGGCTTCCTGGGGAAGAGGAGGACATCAAAAATTGCTGTTTGCCTGCTGCATTGGTGCAGTTAGTTGGGAAATTCTGTTAGGCTGCTTTCTTGCTGCACCAGTGCATCCTTGCTCATCTTTGCTGTCAGCCACCAGACATGACCTGTAAACCCAGTTGCACAAAATCTGTGTGCTGCATGCACCTGGATCCCACCCCCCAAATATAGCTGTTAAAATACAGCAATATTCCTAACTCTCACATTAACTTTAGTTTAGCCTCAGTACCAGAGCTAAAGAACAGTAAATGATACAACACCCATCTTCATAGACAATCTCTTGAATAAGTGTGGGGAGGTAGAGCACTGGTTTGTACCATTAGTGATGGCTTCAGAGGTCTACCTAGGTAATTTTGGAGCCTGGACCTAAAGACCTTTGGAGGCCCACCCACTGCATGTTAAGCATCATTTTTTAACATGTAGGTTCTTGAGGGCACAGAGCACACCACCCAGGAAAGACTAAAGAGGAGGCCCCCAGGGGGTGTGGAGGCCCTGGACTTCGGCCCCAAAGTCCAGGGGTAAGAGCACCTCTAGATGGCTTAAAAAAAATTAAGAGCCATTCAGAACAGCCCAGAAGCTTGCAAAGAACAGTTTTGAGTGAATATATGGCTGGAAAGCAGAGGTGTTGGGACACATGCCCTGGATCAATTCTCTAATGCCCTAGTCCTCTGTACAGCTTGAAAAACTGGGTCACAGTGTTACCTTAACAGCCTCAGTGTCATACTTTTATTCTTAACAACTTCCTGCCATGCACACTGCATAGCATCTGCATTTGATATAGGTGTAGCAGACCTGCTCTCCCCGCCCTGGCCCGCCCAATCCTACAGCATGATGGCACAGAACAGAAGCCTCCTTACTGCATAGTACATCTACTCCCAGCTAAGGCAGGAAGTTGCTGTGGTGCCTGCATGTCGTGCTGAATGAAGGTGGTGGCGTCTTCCTCTTTTGTCCCCTTTCACCACGACAAGGCAAGTGATGGAGAAAATGTGGTATACTTTCTGTTTCTGAATAAAGTGTGTGTGTGTGTGTGTGTGTGTGTGTGTGTGTGTGTGTGTGTGTGTTTCAGTTTCCCACATGTGGAACTGAACAAGGTCTTGTGGGCCCAGGCCCCAGATCTTTTAAGTACCTAGCAATGCCTCTGCTAGAAATCACACACACACACACACACACACAAACACACACACACACACACACACACACACGGAGGGAGGGTCAGAAACTGTGTTCCAGCCAGGTTTGGGAGCTGTGTGTGCTCCCTATTCTCAATTGTGTGGAAGCAAGGTAGGAGGAGAAGCTACCCAGGATTTCCTCCTACCTTACTTCCACACAATCACTTCTACCCAGGTTTTCCACCTACCTTGCTTCCACACAACTAAAAATTGGGAGCACACACAGCTCCCAAACCTAGGTAGAACACAGGTTTTGATTGTGTGAATGACCTCATCATTTGAACGTTACGGAATAATATGCACATACATTTGAATTAGCCCGGAATCAACTGAACTTTCAGCTTTCCCAGTTGTAAAGGGAGTGGTTCAGATATTTTACCAGAAAGTAGTCCAGAGAGGAGTCTCGATGCCAAGCAGTCCAATGCAGTTATGCTTTTAAAGCTAATCAGGTGTAGCCTGGAGGAGAGACTGCCTGTCAGCCAGGAAAGTCAAGGCACAAGTATAATTAATAAATAAACCAGCACATTACTGACCCTTGCAGTCTAGAAGCAGCAGTAACTTGGGATACCATGAGCTGCTTCACTGTCCTGGCTCTTGCACGCAGTAGACCGAGTGGCTGTCAGGGTCACTGCAGGTTGTGCAGCTTGCAATGCAGGAAAGGGGAGGGCTTCTTTATTCAAGGGTCTCCTTCTCCCATTGACCGTTTCAGTGCTAATGAGCTGAAACTCTAGAAGGAAAAGATGAGGTACAGTCACATCCTGATGAAAACCATGACCCAAAGACTGGAAGCAAGCATGTTCAGGGCAGAAGATGAACAAGAAGATTTACTTTTTCCTATGAAAATCAAACTCTCCTTACCACAGAGCCAATTTTGCTATATTTTAGGTAGTGGTGAATCTTGAAAAGATTCAGAAGAAATTGTATTAAAGACTGTGATCTACATAATCAGATATTTCAAGGTGTATAAATAATTAGTGGCATGCTGAGCTTTCTATGTACATTTCACTAAATCGGCATATGTAAGACAATTAGACAATTAATTTTACTGGGGAAATGACAGCCAGCAGAAGATCCATAATTACAGTCCTGAGAGTGTGCTGTAATTGCCACTGCATTTTATTATCTTGATATGCAAGTTATGAGACTATATTGCTGGCAGATGAAAACCATCTTTTTGGCATACTTTTCTCATTGTATTCTGAGTAGCTGGGGTTAAACGCACAGCCGAAATTATAATATTACCTCAGGTCCAGCCCATAAAAGGTACAGAGTGCTTATGCAAGTTCTGTCCCCCACTCCACTTCTATACATTGTAATTTCAGCATCTGAAACATTTTGAGTACTAAACGCCACAGGCAGTAATGTCTAGCTTAAACCTCTTCATGCTAAAGCTGTTTGCAACAATACCACCATTCATAAGTCTTGAGCAATAAAATGACAGCTACAAATGCCTCAAAGGAGAGCGTGCTGCTCTTCATGCAGGTCGCTCTAAATCTTCAGTACAGTAACTTCTGTTTCAATGAAAGCATTATGATATGAAAAAGGCACATGACCTGTAGTACTGCCACAATGTTCCCACTGAAGCTCGCCCTTTTTATCTCTAGGCTGGGCTGCAGTGCAGAGTTAGCTGTAGCACTGATGTTCACTAAGTGCTGTGATTTAACAGGACCCGGCTTCTGTCTTTTGGTGTCCTTTTTAAAGTGGAAAGTCAAGCTCCCAGTATCTTCAGATCTATTTATTTACTAGTGAAAGGCCTGTGACATTTCATAGACAGGAAATACCCGTGGTCCTGTCCCTTTCACCCCACCCCACCCTTCATGGCAGTTCTGTTGTTAAATGTGTTTTTTTAATCTGTTGTCAGCCATCTTGGGACCAGTTGGCAAAAAGTGGGATAGAAATAGAAAAATAAATCCAGGCAGGACTGGAAGGACCCCTAATTGAAACCTTAGAAGGTCACTGACATTTAATAGAGCTCATATTGACCTAGATGGACCAATGGCCTTCGTGTGTTCCAAGAAAGTCTGCGTAGGTCTGTAATCTTAGAATGTCTGTCTGTCTTCACCCTTTGGGGTCACTTAAAATGTAGACAGGAGGTAACAGCAGAAATGGATAAACCAGCAGCAGGAGTGGTGATGATAGAGGAGCACTTCAGGAACAAACAAAAGGCAGTAAAGAAAGGTGGCCTGCTTGGTTAGAGACCTCCACAGTGAGGAGTACTATAAAGAACTCTGTGATCCAACATATTTCACTACTGCAAACAAGGGGACATGGGTCAGGTGGCAATAAAGAGCATTGAGAAGAGCATGTTAGTAAGTTCTAGGCAAAAGCCTACTCAGTATCCAAACAATTCTGCAGCCTTTCTAGGGGTGTGCATGGAACAGGCTGTCCCAGTTCAGTTCAAGTCCAAACTGGACCTGGACCAGACTGGGTCAGTTTGGTCCAGCAGCCCCTCAAATGGTCCAGCATCCCCAGTTCTGTTTGGTCCGGGGGTGTGTGTTCTCAGACCTCTCTCTCTCTCTCTCTCTCTCTCTCTATATATATATATATACATATAAATATATATAGATAGATAGATAGATAGATAGATAGATAGATAGATAGATAGATAGATAGTTTTTAAACTTATCTCTCCAGGGGACTCCCTTGAGGTGATGGGGGGTCCATGAAGCTTCCCCCACTGGCCTTTCTTTATGCAAAAAATGGCCATGTTTGGGCATTCTTTGACCTGTTCAGGCCTTTCTCCTGGCAGCCATTTTGGAGGCCGCTGCGCATGCACAGTGGGACCCTGTAAGGACAGGTCATGAACCAGGTCATGCAGAGGCCCATTGAGCAGGTGTGGTGGCCTCCAACATGGCCACCATGCTGGGGGAAAGGCCCAAACAGGCCGAAGAATGCCCAAATAGGGCCATTTTTTGCATAAAGGAAGGCCAACGGGGGGAAGAGGGAACCTCTGCAGACCTCTCACCCCTCAGAGAAGCCCCCCAGAGGGGGAAAGTTTTTTTTTTAAAAAAAACTTTAAATATTTTACTAAAAGGTCTATGAACCACCACCCCCGAATAGGCCGGGGGGGGGGTTGGTTCAGGGTCGAGCTGAACTGGAGTGGTTCAGCTCAACCCTGAACATTCGAACTGAACCAGTTTGATGTCAAACTTGTTTGCACATCCCTAAGCCTTTCATCATCTTTTCCAGTGGGAACTCACAAACAGGCCAGATGGCCAGCAGGGACCATCACATGGTTTCCCTAGCACCACTTACTTGGTGGTAGGCTCTTGCTGTTGTAGGCTCTGTTGCTGGCTCTTGCTTTCCAGGATGAATTCCAGGAGGCTGATACAAGTCTCATGGAAGAACCAATAATGCTTTTCTTTTCTTTTTGCTTAGTTAGCCTTGATGAGAGCTCCTTTCAAGCTTCTATGTAGTCTGCACCTCTCTTGATACCATGCTTTCCTAGTTCTCCTCTTGGCCTCTAAGTGGGATGCAGGGGCAATGCTAGAACAATGTGTTTTGTGGAGCAAAGGGGTGCCAAGAGTGTTAGGAGAGAGAGGATTTTGCTATACTGTAGGGCTATGCACACAATCATCAAAATGAAATTAGGAGATAGCAGATCTAGCTATGCTTGTGAGAACCTATGAAAATCCTTCCAACCCAGTTTGCTCAAATGTGGGTAGCCCGCCTTTTTTACCTTGTTCTTTACTGAGGTAGAAGGGAAAGAGATGTTGTCCTACCTCAATGTTTTAATTGTGTGGGTCCATTTGCTGTTTCCAGGAGTCCGCAGGAGTGACCGGCCATGTTTCTGATAGAGAGCTGTGCCTAGAGTGTGTGCCACTTTGCACAGCACACTGCATGGTCCTTTGTTTGCAATATCTGAAGCAGAGCTAGTCCTGCCTCCTAGGAAACACAGGAAACATAGGAAACTGCCATATACTGAGTCAGACCATTGGTCTATATAGCTCAGTATTGCAGGTAGGAATCTCTCTCAGCCCTATCTTGGAGAAGCCAGGGAGGGAACTTGAAACCTTCTGCTCTCCCCAGAGCGGCTTCATCCCCTAAGGGGAATATCTTGCAGTGGTCACACATCAAGTCTCCCATTCATATGCAACCAGGGCAGACCCTGCTTAGCTATGGGGACAAGTCATGTTTGCTACCACAAGACCAGATCTCCTCTGCCCCTTTGTGGCCAGTCGAGGGACAGCATGATGGTGTAATGAGGGTTCCCAGTCTCATGGTTGCCCAATGCATGCTGGGATAGCTCTTTCAATCATTGGAAGACCCAGCTCCTAATTTCACAATGGAGACCTCAGCTGTTTGGATTATCTTGTTGATGATGTAGCTGATCCAAACAGAGGGTCTGCTCATCTGTAGACACCAAGATAGGAGCACTTAACACACACACCCAAACGACTCACATATGATCATGTGCAAGACCCTATTAATACTTTTAGAGGTAAGGTAATTAATGTTGTTTGTTTGTTTGTTTACCTTGTTAATGAAACTTGCATAACATTTTCAGACTTATTTAGAAAATAGAAAATTCTGGGGCCGTTCACATGACTGGACGGGAAGGGTAGCAGGTGGGCAGGGAGGACTTCACGAAGCTTACCTTTCCACCAGATGGACCATGGAAGGTTTCTGTGATCATGAACCGTACTCCCAGACAATCTGCTGCTGTGCCAGGCAGCGCGGAGATCTGGAGGCCAGGACAACATGTCCCGGCTAGGGATGTGCACAAAACTGGTTTGCCCAGTTCAGTTCGAATCCAAACCAGATTAGAACCAGACTGGGTATGTTCAGTTTTGCCCCCCTCAAATAGGGATCCAGTTAGGTTCAAATTCAAACCAGTTCAGTCCCAGTTCAGTCCGAGTAGCATTAATATCATTTGTTTAAAAGTTTGACTTACTACTTCCTCGGGGTCAGCCTCATGGTGATGTAAATTATGCCCATGCAGAGGAGCAAAACAGCCAAAACAGCCTGGGAGACCTGGTGGGGAGGCTGGCTGCAGAGGGGAAATGCCAAAGCAACCCTGATTGCCTTTTTAAAAAAAATGATTTAAACACCACTCGTCACCCCCAAACTGGGCCCAAACTGAGACCTGGCTCAATCTTTACTAATGTCTTCCTACTGAATTTCACAGCACTTTTGATGGCTTGGAATAGCCTAGATTTTTACAATAAGCTGAGAAACAACATTGGTTTTCATGCCAATGAAATATCTAATTATCTACTCTGCATTTTTTGCCTGCAATACTTCCATCTTGGCATTACTGGAAGTGTGGCACATTTTGTATGCAGCAATAGGCTGGTGTCTGCATTATTATTCATGACAGAGTACAAACCAGAAGTCTACAATGTATTTAGGGTATTGCAAAAGTAAGATAATGATAAGATGTCACAGTGTTTCTTTCCTAATGCAAAAATTCGGTGTCATTTTAGCCCAGGCTCAAATTTTGTAGTGGGAGCTTGAATGCAATAAATAGGAGGTAGCCAAATTGCACCAAATTGGGGGAGAAAGTGTGGCAGAAGACAGTGCTGAAATATCCTGAACAATCTGAATTGTGTTTGGCAGATGTTTATCTGCCCTCTTCAAACATGGCACTTCTAGGAAGTTTTTTAACTTCTCTGGTCCTTTTGCTTTGAGGAGAGGCCATCCAGTTTAGCATAGGGCTGTAGAACAGACTCTGTACACATACAGAGAGAGAGAGTAGGATTTGGAGGAGCCACAGTTGCTTAAACCAATTAGTCACCCCCATTGTACCCTCCACACTCCATGAGAGAACAGAGAATCATTTTCCTCTCAGCCAGAGTGGTGTCATCTGTAATGCTAGTCAAAGTCTTTGGTACTGTTTGACAGCTAACAATGGCTGGTAATAAAATGTAAATCAAAAACAGCTAGGAAATGGATGCCACACCCACAAGCCTGAGTCCAGGGAACCAGAGTTGCAGGGACATGCAATTTCATTACCGTTCTGTCCGAACACATGGAACTACAGTCCTGTCCATTGCACAACCCAAGGTTTCACTCAGGAGAAACCCAAGGTTTCACTCAGTTTGAACCCTCGGTTTGTAGTGAGTTTCGCTGCTCAAAACTGAGGGTTCATGTAACCTCCATCTCATTTGAATACAGCACTGGAGGCTGTATTTGGCTGGACTGGTGTTTCTCCTGCCCTCAACCCTCTCCTCAGTGTTTTTGTTTGTCTTTTTTAATACTCCTATACCACTTCTATAGCTTCAAGGCAGTTTGCAGCATATTTAAAAATGATATAGAAAGGAAACAGTAACATTAATTTAAAAATATAAAATGCCATTTAAAACTCCATTTAAAAAAAAGCAGAGGGCTGTACAAAGTCATTTGAAAATAAACTCCCCCCCCCCAAAAAAAAACTGCAAGTCTCTCTCCTCAAAAGGAGAATAACTTGACCTCCTACCACATGGGGAAGTAGGAAGCATGGAACCATAAGGTCAGAGGAGAAGCTGAGGGAAACAGTCAGGGACTCAGAAACAGGCAATTATACCTTTAGTTGGTATCTATAAGCAGGGTTAGAGATGGCTCTTACAGAGCCAGCTGGCTTCTGTAGGTCAGATAAAAGGTACTAAGAAAGCCGAGAAAAGACTGCTGTAGAAATACCAAATAAACTGGTCTTCACACACTTCAGAGGTATGACTCCTTTCACTGATCACAAAAGGGCGTGATTCTTTCATTCTTGAATGATGCTGAGGAAATGAGAAGTGAAGCAATCAACAAAGAGTGATGTTCTGAAAGGTGTTTATCATCATACCCCAGTTGTGCAAATATGTATGAATAGTTTCACTAAAATTAATGAACTATGTATGCAAAGGTTCTCATATCTATAGACCACGGTCTGTCCTTCTACCTTGAATATGCTGTTTCTGCGCCTGTTGCTATTTTTGCTTATCAGTGAGTCTACTGGTGCTTTTAAAATTTTCTTGCTCATCAAGTTGTTTTTATTTTTCTTCCTACACCTCACTCCTATTGTTCTTCTAATCTATTATTTGTCAAGAACGCAGTGTACTAATTAATTTCTTTTCAACAAAATCAATCACAAGCTGTTTTCAGACAATTTTTAATTGAAAATTTGCTCAGGTTTTTATGCATGCTAAGCTCTTGTGCATATGCCTTGGCCTTTATAAATCAATTTGTAGATGAAAAGTAGAAATTCAGAACTCCCTCACATCCTCAACTAATGCAATCTTAAATGAATTAACCTATTTTTAAAACAATTTCAGCTTTGGGGTATGAAGCACAAAAAGTATCACTTGTTATTAACCCCTGTTGGGTTTTTTAGCCCCTAAGAAAATAAACATTGTATCAGATAATGGTCATTCTAGTAGACTCAAGGCCTGACAAGGCAGCAAAAGGAATACCAGAAATATGAGAAATCATGCCAAAGAGGTATCTATGGAATCTAGAAATCTATGGCCACTGCATGTAGACATCCACAGATTTCAATCATTTCCTGCACTATTATAATTCATGCCTAAGTAAATGGGTAGTGGGAATGTGCATGGAACACAACATGGGTGCCAAATCACAGCACATATGTTTAACACTGAGGGATTACCGCCTTGGGGTTATCTTTTTAACGAAAGGCGGTATATAAATGCAAAAATAAATAAAAAATAAAAATAAAAAAAAATCCCCTTGAACACAAAGGAGAGCAGGTCCATACCTACTCCTCCACCGCTTGCCACCCCGATTAATCAATGCGATTAATTAATCAATTATGTGAAGTGGCCATTTGCATGGTCAGCAACCATGCTGACAATTCCCATGGCCGTTGTGCATGCATGGAGGCCATGTGTGTGACAGCGTTGCACAAGGGCAGCCAGAGGAGGACACTGCCGGTACACAATGATAGCTGGAGGGAAGATAGTGAGCGGCAGAGGGGCAGGTATGAAGTCACAGCACACCAGCCTGCAAAAACAAAACAAAACAATCCAATTCAGTCATACACAGACAAAAGCAGCAGTAAAGAGGTGCAGCTTGGGGCTACAAGAAGGGTGGGGGGAACCAGGACAGGACTCCCATTATTAAAGCCACCGCTAGCTACAGACAATAAGCTTGGGGAGAGGATCCAAAAGCAATAAGCTTGTGGAGGGGGCGGGACCACACAAGGAAAAAAATTCCAAGCAGGCAGCAGTACCCAGTTAAGCCATTGGGGCTGCTTGTACAATTTAAAAATAATTGGAGAGGGGAGATCAGAACAGCACCCCAGTTATTAAAGCCACTTGGGGCTGGATACAAGCAAGAATAATACATCCGAATAAAACAGAATTCCAAGCAGCACCCAGTTAAAGCCACTGGTGCTGCTGGTAAAAGAAAAAAAAAAGATAGAAAAAAGAAGAAAAAGAAAGCAGTTGTTGGCACTGCAAATTTAAAGAGGGGTGGGAATAGAGAGACAAATAAGCCCTGCAGGCATTCTTTGTCTCTCTCTCCACTTACTGGGTCAGGCAGGCAGGCCCAGACCATCGCCACCACTCTGTTCTCAGTGCTGCTGCACTCTCTCTCTGATTATCATTCTTTCCTAAGAATGATAAAAATCATTCACAAAAATCAATGGCTCTCTCTGCCTCCAAGCATCCCCTTATAAACATTTTGAAAATCCCTCCTTTGGCCTCCCCACTCCCTGCTCCCTCACCACAGCCAACAGGGGCACAGTTGCCCATGCCAACACTTGATGAGAATGACAACAAGCCAACCAAGAAGCAAAGAGATCTCAAGCCAATCAGCAGCCAGTGCCAGAAAGTGAATCAGCAAAGGAAAAACCCAGAGACAAAATAGCACCTGTGATGCAAATCACATGAATCAATTCACATAGCATCAGGGCTGATTCAATTCGACCTTGAACCAGTCCCTCGTTTTATGGGTGATTCAATTCAAGGTTGAATCAGTGAACAGGACCCAATTTGGCACAAATCAATTCACACAAAAATCAAATTGCACATCTCTAATCACCTGGCAGTGTGTGTGTGTGTGTGTGTCCCCTATCAACTTTGCAATGCCTGGATGAATATGAACCAAATTGGGTACAGTTGTAGGGATACACAAGGACACCTCAATGGCATAGTTTGTAATGATGTTATTCACCCTGATTCAAGATGGTGTGCACATGAATGATTGAGGCTCAAGTATGCTGACGGATAAAATGGATAGAATTGTAAAGCACATAGAAGAACAGGCCCTGCGGGGAGTGAACCAGCAAGGCTTCCACAAAGGTAAAACTTGCCTTAATTTTTTTGAGTTCTTTGAGTGTGTAAACAAATGTGTGAATAAAGGTGATCTAGTTGACTCATCAAAGACTCCTGAGGAAACTTAGCAGTCATGGGATAAGGGGACAAGTACATGTGTATATTGCTAACTGGTTAAAAGACAGGAAACAGAGGGTAGGCATAAATGGGGAATTTAGACAATGAAGGGAAGGAAGAAGTGGGGTCCCCAGGGATCTGTACTGGGATTGGTGCTTTTTAATTTATTCATAAATGATCTAGAAGCAGGGGTAAACAGCGAGGTGGCCAGATTTGCAGTTGATACCAAACTCTTTCAGGTAGTGAAATCCAAAACTGATTGTGCGGAGCTCCAAGAGGATCTCTCCAAACTGGGGGAGTGGGTGACAAAATGGCAAATGCAGTTCAATGCTGGCAGGTGAAAAGTGATGCACATTGAGACGAAAAACCCCAACTTCAAGTATACGCTGCTGATGGGATCTGAGCTGTCAGTGACTGACCAGGAGAGGGATCTTGGGGTTGTGGTGGACATCTCGTTGAAAGTGTTGACTCAGTGTGCTGCAGTGTGCAGCTGTGGGAAAGGCCAATTCCATGCTGGGAATAATTAGGAAGGGGATTGAAAATAAAACTGCTAATATTATAACTCCCTTATACAAAACTATGGTGCTGCCACATCTGGAGTACTGCATACAATTCTGGTCACCACATCTTAACAAGGACATTGTAGAACTGGAAAAGGTGCAGAAGAGGGCAACCAAGATGACCAGAGGCCTACAGCAACTTTCTTATGAGGCAAGGCTACAACACCGGGGCTTTGGGGGGGGGGGGGCTTTTTTTTTTTTTTTTTTTTTTTGAAAAAAGACAACTGCAGGGAGACATGGTAGATAGTGGTGTGCATGGTTTTGGTCCGGCCCCATGGGAAAGACCGCCGGACCGGTTCGGTGGTCCGGATGGGCGGGGGACTGTGACTTTAAGCGGGGGGTGGTAGTACTCCCCCCCCCCCACTGCCGCTCTTCGACCTCCGGCGCTGGTCCGTTGAAAAATCTTCTTGGGGCGGCAGAGTTCCTCCCTGCCGCCCCTGCCCCCGTCGTTGTTAGTTAAGGCTTAAAAGAGACGAGCGCTAGCGGTGCGCATGAGCCCTGCGCAGCGCGTGCTCGTCTCTGACGCTGCCACGTGTGTGCCGCATACATGACGTATGCGGTGTGCGCACGGCAGCATCAGAGACGAGCACGAGCGCCGCGCAGGGCGCATGCACGCTGCTAGCACTTATCTCTTTTAAGCCTTAACTAACAACGACGGGGGCAGGGGCGGCAGGGAGGAACTCTGCCGACCCAAGAAGATTCTTCAACGGACCAGCACCGGAGGGGGAAGAGCGGTGTGGGGGGGGGTAAGTACTACCACCTCCCCGCTTAAAGTCACAGTCCCCCCCGCTGGACCGGGGGGGGACTCCGGACCATGCACACCCCTAATGGTAGAGGTCTATAAAATCATGCATGGGGTGGAGAAAGTGGATAGTGAGAAATTCTTCTCCCTCTCACACAAAACTAGAACCAGGGGTTATCTCATGAAATTGATTGCCAGGACCAACAAACAGACCCAACAATGAAGTACTCTAGGACCAACAAACAGAAGTACTTTTTCGCACAACGCATAATCAACTTGTAGAATTCTCTGCCACGAGATGTGGTGACAGCCAACAACCTGGAAGGCTTTAAGAGGAGTTTGGATAATTTCATGGAGGAGAGGTCTATCATCGGCTACTAGTTGGAGAGCTGAAGATCACCTCCAGTCTCAGGGGCAGGATGCCTCTGAGTACCAGTTTCAGGGGAGTGACAGCAGGAGAGAGAGCATGCCCTCAACTCCTGCCTGTGGCTTCCAGCAGCATCTGGTGAGCCACTGTATGATACAGGATGCTGGACTAGATGGGCCTTGGGTCTGATCCAGCAGGGCTGTTCTTATGACTTGTGGACTATCTAACCGATTTGAACCAAATTTGCTACAGTTGTAGTGAGTGACACATAGGGACTCCTTAACAGCGCAGTTTTTGATGATGTCATCCACCTCAGTTCAAGATGGGGGATGCTATAAACATTTGAGGTACAAGTGGGCCTACCACTTTGAACCAAATATGCTACAGCTGTAGGAACATATAGGGAAACCTCAATGGAATAGTCCATTGATCATAAAATTAATTTCTTCTTCTAACCAAGCTGAACCAAATTCAAATTCATGATAACTATGAACCTGTTTCAAATCTTCCATTAATAATAATAATAATAATAATAATTATTATTATTATTATTATTATTATTATTAATTTATTTTACACAGTCAGACAGGTGTTATTGACTGGTTTGTTTTACCCAGACATCGAGTCCTTCCCAAGGACCTGGGATGCCAGAATTTTATTGTCAGTGTTGTTGCTGTTATTATTATAGATATGGTCACAGAATATAGGCTGTTCCCAGTAAAGCTGCTTTTTGTAATTGGCTGATGGTGATTTCTGTGGCCGCTATGGTGTTGAGGTACTCTCCAAGGTCTTTTGGAACTGCACCCAGGGCGCCAATTACCACTGGGATTATTTTGGTCTTTTTCTGCCACAACCTTTCAATTTCAATTTGTAGATCTTTGTATTTGGTGATTTTTTTCTATTTCTTTTTCTTCTATTCTACTATCCCCTGGTATTGCTATGTCGATTATTTTCACTTGTTTTTCTTTCTTCTCGACTACAGTGATATCTGGTGTATTGTGTGGCAGATGTTTGTCTGTTTGTAGTCGGAAGTCCCATAATATTTTTACATCTTCATTTTCTTCAACTTTTTCAATTTTATGGTCCCACCAATGTTTGGCTACAGGTAGCTTGTATTTTTTGCAGATGTTCCAGTGTATCATCCCTGCTAATTTGTCATGCCTTTCTTTGTAGTCAGTCTGTGCGATCTTTTTACAACAGCTGATTAGGTGGTCCACGGTTTCATCTGCTTCTTTACAAAGGTGGCACTTGCTGTTTGTGGTGGATTTTTTGACTTTTGCTCTTATTGTATTTGTTCTCAGTGCCTGTTCTTGTGCAGCCAATATTAAATCCTCTGTTTCTTTCTTCAAGTTGCCACTCTTAAGCCATTGCCAGGTCTTGGTGATCTCTGATTTTCCACTTATATTGTGCAAATATTGACCATGCAGTGGCTTATTTCTCCATTTTTCTGCTCAGTTCTTGATTTTTTCTTTCTTGTAGGCCTGCTTTGTTTCATTGGTATTGAATAGTTTCGTGTTATTGACCATTTGAAGTGCATCTTCTTCACTGTCCTTGATATATTCTTCAAGGCCTCTTTTCTCCTCCTCTACTGTTTGATGGACTTGCAGCATTCCTCTGAGCTGCGAGGGAGGTATAACCTATCGACATCACTGCGGGGGTGCAGAGCATGATTGATGGTCATTATTTTCCTTGTCTTACAATCCAGCATCTCTAGCTCTGCCTGGGTCTAGTCTATTATTCCTGCAGTGTATCTGATAACAGGTATAGCCCAGGTGTTTATGGCTTGTATGGTGTTCCCGCCATTGAGTTTGGACTTGAGGATTTTTCTAACTCTCCTGATATATTCACTTCCAATTTTTCTTTTAACTTCAGTGTGTGCGATGTTATCAGCCTGGAGAATGCCCAAGTATTTGTAAGGTTCTTTCTCTTCCAGGTTCTTGATCTTGCTTCCATTGGGCAGTTCTATTCCTTCTGTTTTTGTTATTTTTCCTCTTTTCATTATTAATGCAGCACACTTGTCTAGTCCAAACTCCATTGCTATATCGCTACTGAATATGCGGACAGTGTTTAGCAGTGATTCGATTTCTGATTGGGACTTTCCATACAACTTCAGATCGTCCATGTACAGCAGATGGTTGATTTTACTGGATGTTTTAGATGTTTGGTATCCAAGGCCTGTTTTGTTTAGTATTTGTGAAAGTGGGGTCATGGCGATTACAAACAACAGAGGGGATAGTGAGTCCCCTTGGAAAATGCCTCTTCTAATGCTAACCTGTCCAAGTGCCTCACCATTGATTGTTAACTGCGTACTCCACATGCTCATTGCTTTTTAAATAAATATCTGAATGTTTTTGCTGACACCAGTTGTTTCTAAACATTTTAGTATCCATGTGTGAGGCAATGAATCGAAGGCTTTCTTGTAGTCAATCCATGCAACACTTAGATTTGTTTTTCTTCTCTTGCAGTTTTTTAAAATCATTTTGTCAATCAGCAGCTGGTCTTTTGTGCCTCTGGTGTTCGGGCAATTTCCTTTCTGTTCAACTGGAAGCTGTTTGTTAGTTAGTTGCTGCACTGTACATTAGTTGGTTTGTTTCTTGCAAATTATTGGTTGTTATTTCTGCAAGTGCAGCATTGACATCTTTTAATTCCTGAGCAAGTTGTTTTTTGGCAACTGTTTTTAGAGCTGGAAGTCGAACCCTCGTGGTTGTTTGGTTCATGTGCTCAGTTATTTTTTGCTTTAGTCCTTGTTGCTTTTCTGTTAAACATCATTTGGGTTTTTGAGGTGAAGGCAAAGGGGAGGTTGCCTGGTTTTGATTCTGGAACAGTTCAGCAACAGTGGCATCCTCGATTTCCAACACCTCCTCCACCTGCGCCTGAGCAACTTCTTCAATTTATGATAATTCTTCTTCCATATCTTGAGCCTGTGTTGCTCTTTGCAGTTCTTCAAGCTCAACTCCTGTGAATACTTTATTTCTTATTATGAATCTTCTCTGGTCTGCTAGCCTTTGTTCTGTTATTTCTGTGTCTGGATGCTTCTCCTTCCAAATTTGGTACATTCTTTTTAAATAACCTCCTCTAGTTGGACTAGACTTGTAATAGCAGATCATTATTTCCTTGTTGGCATTTTTCGTATATTTTTTTCGGTTAAGCGACTTTTCTTCCAGTAACCTTGCCACCTCCAGCCCTGGTTGCTCAACTGAAGATCCTGAGTCCTGTTGCCCACTTGCCACCAGATGTCTTGGAACTATAGCACCTGGCGCGGTCCTTGTTGACCCAGGCGACAACCGATCCGGTATAGATTTATTAAAGTTACGTCTCACCATATTGTTGATGGGAGAGGCTCTCTTTGTCTGCCTCCTCTGGTGAGACCTGTCCAGTATGGTTGGACCTCTGGCATAGCTCTCACCTTCATCCGAGCACACAAGCCCCACAACCACGCCAAGGTAGTGCCTTATTATTATTATTATTATTAATAATAATAATTCTATGTTTATACCGCCCTTCCAAAAATGGCTCAGGGAGGTTTACACAGATAAATAACAAATAAATAAATACAATGGATAAGATGGATCAAACTTTTAAACAAGTTGATAGAGCATGTGGTGTCTGCCTTGGTCACCCTGGTGGATGATCTATGCTGTGAACTAGACAGGGGGAGTGCATCCCAGTTTGTTCTGCAAGACTTCTTAGTGGCATTCGATGCCATTGACCTTGGTATCCTTCTTACTGCCTCTCAAGTATAGGATCAGGAGTGGTGCATTGGAGTGGTTCCAGTCCTTTCTTGGGGCGAGGCTTCAGAAGGTGGTGCCCTGGGACTTCTTTTCGACTCATTGGCTTTTGGCCTATAGCGGCCCACAAGGCTCAGTATTGTCCCACATGCTGTTCAACATCTACATTTATCTGCTGGGAGAGGTCATCAGGGAGTTTGGACTGAAATGTTATCAATATGCATATGACACTCAGCTCTACCCTTCCCTGACATCAGATCCTAGGGAAGCTTGGATGTACTGAACCAGGGGTCGGAGGTGGTAATGGGCTGGATGTGGGCTAGCAAATAAAGATTAAATCCAGACAAGAAGGAAGTGCTGCTGGTCAGGAGAAAAGAAATTGGGATAGGGTGATTCAGTCACTTCTGGATGGAGTTGTACTCTGCTTGAAAGACCAAGTACGTAGCTTGGAGGTGTTGCTGGACCCAGCTCTGCTTTTGGATGCTCAGGTGGAGCATCCTATGTTCTTATGTTGGTGGTGGCCAAGGATGCCATTGCACAGCTTCAGTTAGTGCACCAGCTGTGTCCCTTTCTTGAGAAGGCAGATCTGGCCATAGTTACCCATGACTTAGTCATGTCACGGCTGGATTACTGCAATGTGCTTTATGTGGGGCTGCCCTTGAATAATATTTGGAAACTTCAGTTGGTTCAGAATGCAGTTGCCAGGGTTCTCTCTGGACCTACTGGCTCAGAGCATATTACACCTATTTTGAAAGAGCTGCACTGGCTGATGCCTAAAGGACCTCCTGCCTCCCCCCCCCCCCGCCCCCAACAAGGGGAGCCTTTGCTCCATATGCCGACGTTGAGAGAAGCTCAATTGTCAAGCACACGGGACAGGGCCTTCCCTAAAGGGCATAGTTAGGAATGAAAAAGGGCATAGTGTGGGGTCATCCACCCTGATTCAAGATGGCAGATGTGTGAACATTGAGGCACAAGTGGGCTAACTTGTGGCCTAACTGATATGGACCAAATTTGGTGCAATTGCAGTCAGTGAGACAAAGGGACAGCTCAACAGCATAGTTTGTGATGATGTCATCTGCCCCAATTCAAGATGTCAGACACATGAATGTTTGAAGCATAAGAGGGCTAAGTTGTTCACCACCTAACTGATTTGAACCAAATTTGCTACAACTGTAGGGCCACATAGGGACACCTCAGCAACATAGTTTGTGATGTCATCATCCACCCCAATTCAAGATGGTGGACATGTGACTGATGTGTAAGTGAGAAGCAACTTGGACCAAATTTGGTACAGTTGTATTGACACAGAGGTACACCTTGCAGGCATAGTTGTGGATAGATTTAGGCACCATGCAGCATTAGAAAAGATCTAGCTTTAGTTCTTACCAGAACTACTTGTTGCTAAATTAATCTGTCTACTTTCCTCTCACTATCCCTACAACTAAACAAAATTTGGCCCAAATCGGTTAGGCAGTTCACAAGTTAGCCCACTTGTGCCTCAAACATTTATGCATCTGCTATCTTGAATTGCGGTTGATGACATCCTAATCCCGCATGGTGCCTAAATCTATCCATATTTTTACTGAATTACTGACTCATCCCTGGTGAAAGCCTCTGATCTAACCAATGCCACACAGAATACAATGGTTATTTAACTACAATAATATTGTCAGACAATAATCAAGGCTCTTGGAAGTCAATGGCTGCAATCCAAAAATCACTCTGGAGTTCCTTTGATATCTGGCAACAATCTATAGTCTGCCTCTTAAAGGCTGGTGGCCTTTAAGAGAGCCCTAAATACTTATTTGTTTGGCCTGGGCTTCCAAGGCTTGTAAAGTGTTGTGGGTTTTTTAAAAAGTATTTTAATTGGTTTTAAAAGGTTTTTTAATTGTTTTTATATTGTTTTTAGCACTGTGTTTTAATTGTGTGTTTTAATGTCTTTTTAAAAGTTGTTGTACACCGCCCAGAGCCTCTGGATGCGGCAGTTTATAAATGTAATTAATTAATTAATTAATTAATTAATAATTCAAGTATTACTCTATATAATACTAGACCAAGCTTGGTAAGCATGCATTATGGTAAGCATACAGCTGCTGCCCAGAAATGGCAATCACTTCTAGCTGCCCTTCACTTCCCATCTGTAATATCTAGTAGAAGCTATGTCATGAGTGTGCTGTGCCCAGTGGTGCAAAATGTACTTCCACAGAGTATGGGCATTCTTAACACTGCTCTAATGGCTGTAGTCATTTTCCTCCATTGGCAAGACAACTTCTGTGAGAAGTACCTGTGAGAAATATTCAGGAAGGACTTGTTCCCTTTGCTAAGCAGGGTCTATCTTGGTTTGCATTTGAATGGGAGACATGTGTGAGCACTGCAAGATATTCCCCTCAGAGGGTAGGGATGCTCTGGGAAGAGCATCTGCCTCCTTGTATGTAGAAGGTTCCAAGTTCCTTCCCTGGCATATCCAAGATAGGGCTGAGAGAGACTTTGCCTGTAACCTTGGAGAAGCCACTGCCAGTCTGTGTAGACAGTACTGAGCTGGATGGACCAAAGGTCTGACTCAGTAGAAGGTAGCTTTCTATGTTCCTACGATGAGCAGTGCATAGGTGTTCACCCTGTGATCTGGCCTACCCACATGGATAGGCCAGATCACAGCCAATCACAACCATTTATGGTTGATTCAACATTGAGTCCTTGCCAAGCACAAGCTGTTTGTCAGCAGCTGTAGCCAACCACCATACTGTGACTGCTAACATTTGAAACAGGCCTAAGTGTTGTGTAGAATGTAGCCAAAGGAAGTTTCCTAAAGAATTCTCTAGGTACTGGACCATCAGGCTTGGACTATGGGCATGGATTTAAAGAAGAGTTTCAAATTCAATTACATTATCAAAACTCTGGAAGATGTCCAGACTTTAAGTTAATCACCTTCACATCCAATAATAACAGCACTTTTTTGAATTATGCGGATGCCTTCAAGGCATCAGATGATGTAGAATTCTTGTATTATTGAATACCCTCTCTCTTCAGCCAATTTGTTTTAAAGCTAAGAAAGAGCTATGTTTTTTCTCTCTTCATTTAATCATTAGTAGATGTAGGCAATAGGCATCATTTTAAAAAGCTCATTTGAATTCTTCATGGGCTGTTTGTTCATGTATCTCATTCATTACCTGTGCATTTCTAATTAAAACGGCTGAAGTGCAACAATTCTTTCACTTTATTCCTTCCATGGACAGGACTCTGGACTATTTTTGGTGACTTGATTTACAACAGAAATGTGAACTTGGATTGTTTCCTTTCTCGCTTATTTCCTATATTTTAATGTCAAAATGTATCTGTTAAAACAAGTCAACATTTCAGGTTTTCCTATCCAAAGGAAAAGTTGTATTTTTCCTCCCAACAAAGACTCTGAACAGCTGGAAAATTTGAGTTTTGTATTCATTTTCCACTGTAAGCAGAACGTTCCAAATCAAAAGCCCTTACCTCCCCAAGTCCAAGAGATCTACTTCATTATGTGCTTGTCATGATCTTTCCCAAACTTTTCTTACCAGATTAGGAGCACTTCATACATGCCCCACTTTAATAAAAAATATCCTTATCCAAAGGATTTATGAAGTAGATTTGATCATGAGTTGATAGAGAGAAGTTGGGCCTAATTAGGTAGACATTACAGTAAAAACAGAAGTGCAGAGGCGTAGCTGGGGGAAACGGCGCCCAGGGCAAGCTCTGCCCCTGAAATTGCCCCCCCCCACACACATACCTGCGCCCTGGCCGGAGTGAGCATGGCGGTGGCGGGCGGCGGCAGATCGTGCGGCGGTGGCGGGCGGCGGTGGCGGGCAGCGGTGGATCGTCATCATGTGCCCCTGGGATCATGGCTTGTGGCAGCGTGAGAGTGAGCGCGGCGGTGGCGGGCGGCGGCGGATCGCGCGGCAGTGGCGGGCGGTGGCGGATCGTCATCATGTGCCCCTGGGATCATGGCTTGTGGCGGTGAGCGCGGTGGCGGCAGGCAGTGGCGGATCGCGCGGCGGCGGCGGGAGTGAGAGCGGTGGTGGCGGGCGGCAGCGGATCGCCGAGTGCAGCAGAGCAATGCCGAGGCCTGCCGTCTGGCCCGGCGTCACTCCCCAACTGCAAGGCGCGCCTGCACAGTTCATGAAGCCTGGCTTACCTAGGGATAGCACGTACATTATGCTGTTTCCACTTGATATATGGTTGTCTGTAATCACTCACAGAGAGAAATACATAGGAAGCGTGACAACAAATGGCTATTTTTGAAGCATTTCTTCAGACAATGACTAAATACAATGAATAAATAGCCTCTGATTTCCATGAATTAAATTTTAAATGGTCTGATCCTAAATAAATTTACTTGGAAGTAAGGACAAATTCAGTCAATCATACAATCAAGTGACTATATGATGGCTACTATAAATTCCACTCCATGGAGGATGCTCTCTGTGATGAGATGTCTGTGCACCCACTCACCATGCAGGATCTTTAGTCTTCCATATGCTGGTATGTTGGTATACAGTATGTTGGTATACATGCATTGTATACCAACATCCAGCAGAGTTTATGTTGGAATGGTGTAAATCAGATATTCAGTGTTAGCCTCACACACAATCCTACTGGAACCATGGCTTGCCCTGGGAGCAGTGAGACTTGCCATTTTAATACCTGAGAAGCTGAGTCTTGCAAATAACGCATAGAGTTAAAATGGCCACAGGACTAAAAGCTTGACCAATGGAGAATCCACCTGGGAAAATAAAAGTCTTCCCTACATCCTTAAGGAAGCTTGAATTTCCACAGAACAAAAGGAGTTTTGAAAACATTCAATGCCATGAGTCGCCTACTGCCATACAAAAGACTTCTTAATGCAATGAACTAGTGGGAACCTCTTTACTACTACAGAGATTTTATACATATATATATTGGTATGCAGATTGGACACAGTAGAGCCACATTGTTCTGGTCACCCAATGAAAGAGCACCGGGGGGGGGGGAGGGGATGTTTCTAACAGCCTGATCACCTAAACGGAAGAAAACTTCCTCATGTTTTCCCCACTGCTACTTTTGCCACCAAACCTAAAAAACCCTATAAGAAGATTTTGTTCCCGTTTAGTTTTCAGCACGGAAAATGATTGGCTTAGGCTTCAAATTGGCTAGCTAGTTCACTTGGAGATCTGATCAAGCTGTCTTTGGGACACAGTTCTCCAGGGCTGCTTCCATGGGAGTTTAGCAGCACTCACTGCAAGCTACTGCACCAGAACTCCAAATGTTTGAGAAGGTCAGGACAAACCCAGGGAAAGAGAATTCTTTGAGACTCAAATCCTCTTAAAGTGAGTTTGCCACTAGTCCAGTATGTACTCACACTTCACTTCCCAGGACACTCAGTGTGACTAGTTGTGATCTAGTGCACAACTAGCTGTGATTTGGTGCAGAGCTACAATCTTGGGTGCTGCACTTGGAACCCACTACCCATCGGTGCCTCCTGGCCTCCCTAAAGAGGTACTGTCAGCATTTTCAAGACATTGCACACAAGATCAGCGGAACAGGAAAGGTATGTAGCTCTTCTCTTCACCCTGAATGCTTGTTCATTACTCTCTCCCTGTCTCTCTCCTTTTCCCACCTACGTAACTGTTCCTCCCTTGCCTTATATTATACCACATAACTGCTTTGGTGGCGTTTAAATGTTTTGCTTTTGGCCAGTACAGTCGGCCTATGTCTGGACACTGGTTGTCAAATACTTCCAATTTGCATTGTGCTTCTGTTGTTTCAGAAACTTGATTTCTGTTTTTCACAGACCTTCTCTCCATGTCCATTGTTTTGCTAGGAAGTACTTTGATTTGCTTTTGCGCAGACTAATGATTCTCTGCTATCACACACTTGCAAATTGGTTTCAGATCTAAGTCCGCCAACTTGGGCAAAAGCATAGTAACAGGCCATTGTAGTTGACATGCATCTGAGCAACTGTACTAACTTATGCATCACAATGCCCAGATACAAATGACTCACCACGTGGAGCAACCATTATATGTGGGGCAACTTAAGTGGCCACTATGCAGCTGCTCAGTCAAATGACTCTGCCCTGGGTATGGCTTCCATATAAATGAGAATAAGATTTCAGGCTGCAGGCCATCATTACAGGCACCACGTGGAAGCCATCATATAGAAATAGTAGCTATCATCACAAGGAAGTCAATTCGTACAGAACTATCTGGGCCGGGCACAAAGCATCTGCGCCTCAGGCCGCCCCGCCCCCCCCGCCTTTCCCCCACCCCACCGGCCCACCCGGCTTCCTGGCAAGCTGGCAGGCCCGCTTCTCCCCCCCACACACACACTCTTCTCTTCCCCACCCTTTCTCCACCACCAGCCCGACACTTTCTGGCTGAAATCAGTGCTGCACCTCCTCCTACCCGCCCGCCAACTCCTGGCAGCAGCCACCTCCTCCTGCCAGCCGGACGAGGCCACCGCCTCCTGCTCCTGGTGGCCAGGCCAGGCCAGGCCAGCCCGCCACCGCCTCCTCCTCCCAGCAACCAGGCCAGCCTGCTACTGCAGTCGCCAGAAAACATCCCTATTTTCTCCCCTGTCCCCATTGCTATCCCAGCAACTGCTTGTGAACTCTCACGAGAGCTGCCACGCATTGGATTAGCGATGGGTACGTTTAAGATAATTATATATAAAGATAGACTGGGAATGATCACCATCCCAGCCTTCTTTTAGCAAGGTTGCAATGTCAGCGTGAAAACTTGTTCTCCAATGCACATGGGGACCTCTTCCACATAAACAGCTTTCCACAGGATAGCAACGGACCCGCACAATGATTTACGGGGCTAAATGTTGGCTGCAATTAAGCCAGTCTTGAAGTACAGAGCATAAATTGTCCCTTTTGCTAAGCAGCATTTGCCTTGGTTTGCATTTGGTTGGTTGACTACATGTGAGCGCTGTCTGCTGTAAAATATTCCCCTTAGGGGATGAGGCCATAACCTGGTGGTAGAGCATTGGCTTTGCATGCAAAAGGTCCCAGGTGCAATTCCTGGCATCTCCAGGATGGGCTGGGAGAAACTTCATCTGAAACCTTGGAAAGCCACTGCCAGTAAGTGGCTTATACAATTCTAAGCTAGATGGACCCATGGACTGAGTCAGTATAAAGCAGCTTTCTATCTTCTTTTTATACTTGCGCGATAGCAGCAGTATAGTTAAGCTGGAGAGAATTTTCAGTGTTCCACCATTATAAGCCCTAAACATTCTATTGCTTATATAATCAAAACCATTTGTCCAATCTGCCTGGCCATGATCACACATTCACTAGGTGACAAGAGACACCTCCCCTGCAAATCTGGTGAGGATCTGTTGGGAAATGACTTAGGGCAGTTTAAAGTTTTTCTTTTTCGAACAGGGGTTTAAAGGGTTGGCTACATATTTGCGGACTGAAGAAGTGATATCTAAATGGTTAATCCAGTTGCATAGTTTCAGCCTTTAGACTGCAGTCCAGAAAAGTGCCTTTTGTATATCCCCCCTGGGACCCAATTGATTGTTATTTTACAATTGGTCCTCAAAACTGGGTTTTAAAAGGCAGAAAGATGCATTTTTAGTGCTTACAGATAGGGGTGTGCACAAAACCGAGTTGCCTGGTTCGGTTCAAGTCCGGATTGCATTCAAACTGAACCAAGCATATTCGGTTTTGGCACCACCACCCTGAACCCTCTACGGTTTGGTTTGATTTTGGGGGGGTTGCTTTTTATGCCCAAATCACCCCGTTTGGGTGGTCTTCGATCCATTCTGGGCCTGCCCTCTGTTGCAGTGGCCATTTTGGAGACCACTGTGCATGCCAAAGAGGCCTCTGTGTAGCCATGGCATTGCCCCCCAGAGGGGGTGAGTAAAATTTAAAAAACCTTTTCTTACTTAGAAACTCCCCCCCCCACCCGAATAAGTTAATATTGAACCAAAGTGGCAGGGTGTCCGTCTGATATCAAACCATCAAATTGAACTGCTTCGATGTCGAACAGGTTTGGAATCAAACCTGTCTGTACATTCCTGCTTACAGATTCTGTGCAGTAGCAAGTTTGAGGTTACAGTGCCCACAATAAATATGGCAGCTGACTCACTGCCCCTGACTCACTGCCCCGACCCTGCTGCCCACTACTGCACTCCTGCCTGGTGCTTGCCCCAGCCCCTGGCCCAGCAAGCCAGCATTCTCTGCTGACTGGGAGAAGCTGCTGCCAGTCTGTGAAGACGATACTGAGCTAGATAGACCAATGGTCTGACCCAGTATATGGCAGCTCCCTATATTCCTATGTTCCTATGACTGCCCTGGCCTCCGTGTTTGTGTGTGCCTGTGTGTGTAGGGGAGTAGCTAGGGGAGAGGGGGCCCATGTCTACCCCTCTCCCTGGCAGGCCCTCAGAGTGAGGGAGAGAATGAAGAAAATAGGGAGGGGTAGGAGCTGGGGCCCCCGGGTTTTTTGAACCCATCTGCTCAATTATAGCTTCACCCCTGTGTGTGAGTGCCTCTGGGTGTGTGTGTATGAATGGCTACGTCACTTGTGTAGAACATTTACACTATTTTGCTAATAACATCATCCTGAAGGAAATTAAATCAAGCAGGAGAACTGTGAGGGTTATGGGAAATTTCTGGGAAGATAATCTGTCGTTTGGGACATGGTCGTTTAAGCATTTGTTTTGTTTAATTATTGGTGTGTGTGTGTGTGTGTGTTTCAGAAAAAGGAAAAAATGAAGTACAAACTGAAATACACTTTGCCTTTGTCTTTCAGTTGGACATCTGGCTGGAGAGGGATGCCTCCAAGCAGACGTTTAAAAGGTGCAGCTTCCCTAATCACTTCCTAGAAATGATGCCCCTGATGAATTCCTGTCTGAAGCATTTCTGATCAAGGCAAAGTGTGGGTGAATGGATCCTTATTTCTAAAGCCATTGTCATATACCAGACTGTGCAAAGTCTTTACAGATTTGATGGCATGGCACTTAAGATGGGGACCTTAGCTTGCAATTCCCATTCTTTTTAGGGCACAAGTGAAAATTTAAAGCAGCTTAACTCTCATTTTAAACTGAAGGTTTTTGGATTACTGAATGTTCCTATGTACACCAGTTCTAAATCGAAATACTTCTAAATGCAGACAGGGGTTTTTTTATTTAAAAAGGGAGGATGGGCTGTTTGTTATTGTCTACTCTGTGTGTGGCAAGACGGGGCTATTGGTCAATGGAGGGGGGGATCATCAAGTTTGCTAAGCACACAAGAGCCCTAGGGTACATCTAATTTTGTCTTCTGTATTAATTTCAGTAATTAAGGCATCATTAGATACTTAATTGGAAATCTGGCTTATAGCATTATGCATCAGATCAGCAATATGAGCTGTCATTTTTTGTTGCACTTGTAAATGATTTGCAATGCATACTCAATAAATAACTGAATCTCAGTTCGGTGCTCATATGCTATTATCTATAAAACAAAATGAGTAGCAAGAACCATCAAGATGTCAGAAAGTTTAATTGATTGCATTATTTCAGAACATCTATAAGAGTTATTTTTATGTTGGTTGTTTTTATGTGTTTTTATGGTGATGTTTTATGGTTTTTACTGTTTAACTGATTTTAAGGCTTTAAATATCATTTTTATGGAGTTTTGTTGTATTTTAACTTTTTAAAACTGCCTTGAGATGCCTTATGAAAGGCGGTATAAAAACTGAACAAACAATCAATCAGTCAATAATATAATCTTTAAGATGCTCAAATCTCACATTGATCAGCCTGAACTTTTAGGTTTTGATTTTCCTTGAGAATCTTCGGCATGACCCACCTTGCAGTGTTGGTAGCAAATATGCTGGAGACAGTAGAGGGTCAGAGCAATACCCCTGCACATTATGCTTGTCTGTGGGGCAAAAGGTCCTGACGCCACATGGGGCAAGGTAGCTGGAGAAGGTATTACTGCACTTGGGCATATTTCTCCGTCTTCCGGTTAGAAAGTTCAACAAGCAACAAACTAGAATTTAACATGTATACCTGTGGATAATCCAGTGTGTAGCAGCTCTCGCAAGAGTTTGTGAGCACGCTGCTGATAGTGGGAAAGGAAAGTGACAGTGGCGGTGGGGAAGAAAAAGTGAATGGGCAGGCGGATGGAAGGGGAAAGAAAGCAGTGGCTGGGGGAGAAGGGGGGGGAGAAAGCAGCGGCCAGGGGGAGGTGAATGGGTGGGTGGGTGGGTGGGTGGCGGTGGGGGAGAGGATGCTGTGGGCAGTGGCAGTGGCTGGCCAGGTGGCTGACCAGAGAGAGAAAATAGTGGGCAGGCTGGCAGGGGGGAGAGTAAGCCATGCCTGGGGGATGGTATGGAGGTCCAGCAGAAGCACACACCACCTCCAACCTGTGGCCTCCACTGTGAGCCAGTGGGAAAGTGAACATCACCTCCAACCAGCCTACTCATGAGGAGGATGGCCAAGCAGGCTGGGAGAGGGTGGCAAAACCTCCTTCTTTGGGTCCACCTGCCACCCAAATGACTGGTCGGGCCACACTGCCTGCTCAGAGAGCCCCGAAATGGGCCAACAATGGGGGGGAGTTGAGGGGGAGAGGAGGGGGAGGGCCAAGAATGAGGGAGGGGGCCAAGAATGTGGAGAGAGCCGAGAGGGAGCGGAGAGGAGGGGAAGGGTCGTGAACAAGGGGCCAAGAATGAGGGAGAGGGGCCGCAAAGGAGTGGAGAGCCAAGAACAAGGGGGGAAGGAGGGGGGAGAAAAAAGGGAGAACGAGAGGCGCAAATGCTTTGCTCCCCGGCCAGCTAGTTGTCAATGGAATGGTCATGTCAGTAAGGCTACGTCCATGGAAACTAGCTAAAGAGCTGGAAAAGTCAAAGTGCCAACAACATCCTTCTCTGTAAACTGTAGTGTTACTAGTCAATATCCAGCACACTGCCAATGCTCCTAACATCCAGCGGCACACAACACTAGCCCCTGAGCTCATATTACTCACCCTATAGGGTGGGCAATTTTGTGCAAGAATGCAAATACTTTCCAGAGCTCACCCACACTCTGAAAGTGCTCAGTTAGGGTTAGAAATATGTTCGATATTTGTAGCATGGGTGTGGCCCAAGAGGTAATCAATTTGTTATCACTCTTTTCCTACACTACCCCAGACTAGGGATGTGCATGAACCTGTTCGGAGGCCCTTTTACGGGCCCTTTTACGGGGGGGGGGTGGGTTTGAAGTTTGAAACCAGGGGGTGCTATTTTAAGGGTGGGGGAGGGTGCACTTACCCCTCCTCTGCTCCCCCTGCTGGCACTCCTTGCCGCCCCTTCCCCCTCTTCATCCAGAAGTGGCCAGTAGTACCGGGTGTACACGCCAGCGGGGGTAATGTGGAGGGAGGAGTAAGTGCACCCTCCCCCACCCTTGAAGTGGCACCCCCACCCCCTCAAGCCACCCCCACCCAGTTCCGTGCACATCCCTACCCCAGACCAGCCATGTTCTTCTTCTATGAATTCTATCAGCACAAAGCCATGGTACTTAGAACAGCTAGGTACATTTTGTTTTGCTGTGATTTATTTATTTATTTATTTAATGTTTATACTGCCTAACCCAGATGGCTCTAGGCAGTTCATGATACATCTCAAGAGCCAACCTTTTTTTTTTTAGTTAGTGCTGCTAGTTAGCAATGCATATATGACAAGATGAACATATAACAGCTGCGTGGATGTCCTGCCTCTGTAAACCATGCTCCATATTTTTGAATACCATCATACCAACTAGGCCACAAGCACAATGTTGCCCAAGGACAGAAAGCAAAACCCCTTAATTGGGTTTTGCTCCTTATGTAGGGGGTCTGTTGCTTTGCTTGAAGAACTTTGGATCTTCTTCCAAAGTTCCTCAATTACCAGGTGTAAACTGTATGCCTGTTTTATTTCACACTTGCTTTGTCATAATTTCTATTATTCACCATAATTTATTCAACATTATAGAAAGTTCAGACAGACTTTTATTTTGGCCAGAGCTATTGTTCATTTCATTAATATCCTGGCATTTATTGCTAACTGGATCCACTTTTTCCAGTAATATTTGTTCATCTTTGGCATAAAAACAACATGAAGTGTGTGTGGGTGATGGACAAGGACTCTCCAATCTTCTAATTTGGTTGAGCTCTTTTTTCCTTTTTGTTTACAGCATAATTCTTTCCCTCCAAGCCTATATTCTATTCAGAGTCTTTCCTTCCAATAATCCTGTAAATTGGTTTCATGGTTCTCCACCATGTCTGCCTTTTCTATTTATTATATAATTTTTTAGTTCTATTATTAATAGACATTTCTGTTCAAGGGTTTAGCTCCTTCAATGATTATGGGGAGCATTTCTTCATTAGAACATGCTGCTTGTTAAAGACAACAAAAATGTTTCTTTTTCCAAGGGTTTCTTTCATTCTTGGCCATGGAGTAGTCTGTGTGTGGGCCTGGATAGATTCCCTCAGTCTATGTGTTGTCTAGAAACAGAAACTGGCGACACCACCAATATTGTATAGGGTGAATCATCAGGCAAGAACAAAATAGATTTTCAGGTGCATTATTTTCTCAGAGCAGGAATGTTCCAGTTCCAAATGAGTTCTAGGCAGTAAATGATTTTGTGCACTGAAAAGCAATTACCTACTTATAAATCACCTCGCCCATTGTTTTATAACTAATAGCACATCTGCATTTCCCATGCTATAGTTATATTTGTTCATTATAATGTTATGCCTAAGCAACTAGTGTGGTCCAGTGAATAGCATGATGTAGATAGGTCATAGTGCAGAGAGCTACTTTAGGCATGCCTTGAGGCTGCTACACATCTTGTGGAACTTCTGACTTTTTCCCTTGGAACAGAAGGGAAAACCACAGTTTGTGCCATGAGCATTCCCAGACGGCAATTTTACTTTGATTAATGACGGAAGGGCAAGTGTGCTTTCACATATTGTCCAGCTTTAAGTTAAAGTCCCTGAGATCTATTGGGGAGCACTCCATACATGATTCGGGTTTCTCATTGCTCATTGGAGCTTAACCTGATTTATGTTTTTAGAAATACACTTTTTGTGTCAGTTTTTTAGGCAAATTTGCAATATCCATAACTCACACTACTTCACCCCTCTTAATCCTGTGGTTAAGCCTGCTGTCTGGGAAAGCTCCATGTCACAAACTGCCTTGGAACTTTCCCTGAACTTCAAGCATGGTTGGCTGGTTAGTGTCCTTGTGAAACTAGTTGTACAGTATTGTGGCTCTTTAAAGGTGTTTTTTTTTTTTTAAGATTTCCTTCACATCCCTCTTCGTCACAATCTCAGTTAGTGATTTGGGGCACATTTTTGTTCTTCAGATTACTTACCTTTCTGTAAAAGGGGAAGAACTGTGGCCTGATCTACTTCACTTACCCCATTAAGATGGGCATACTACTAGATAGATGTGCATATGATTTTACATTCCTGCAAAAGAGTGCTGGAAAGAGCTCCATATTAAGCACTTTCTGATAATATGAGTATGTGTTGAACAAACTAATCTAAACATGTCCCAAAATGGAGATTAATCTCCATGTCTGTGATCAATATGTGAAGCAACCCTAACTTCCCAATACATGTGCTAAGGAACGAAAGTCATTCCAGTGGGGTGGGAGCTTAAACAATTACCTACAAAAATATAATTTTATAGTTTTGAATGGGGGGGGGATATTCTCAGGCTTTAAACTATTTTATTGGGTTGTCATGTTTTGAAAACATGTATATTGGTTGTCGTGTCTAATAACTGAGAACAAATTTGTATCTAATAACAATAGATAGAATTAGTCTGAAGAAACGAGGTTAATGGAGCAATTGCTCTGTTAACCTTGGTTTTTTTATCACAGTACGCGGTGACACATAAGGAGACCCCCGACCAGGAAGCTGCAAGCAGCCTCTTGGGCTCGGGGGTCTCTCCAGGATGCCATGCTCACTTGCGTGGGGCATCCTGGAACTTCCGGGGGCTGCACAGCCCCCAATCCCTGCAGCACCCACCAGCTCTGGAGCCAGCAGTCGTGTGGCTGGCCGATCCAGCTGCCCATGGCTGCCTTTTGATTGTTTGTGGGGAGAGCGGGCTAAGCCTGCTCTCCCTGCAGACCCAAAAGAAGCTCTTCTCACTGATCATGAGAAGAGCTTCATTGAGTCCTTTTGTATGATCAATGAGAAAGGACTACAGGGTCAGCGGTGAGGAAGCCTTAAAAAGCTTACCTTCCCACAGATGATCTGCTTCCATGTATTGGGCAGGTGAATTGTTCACTCAGACGATTACCAATTATCCGCCCCCCAGAACTCCCATGATGCACCACATGAGTGGGGGTATTATGGGGATCCCCCTACCCCTTGCGAATCCCCCCTCCCCTCCTCGAAGCCAACCAGGAACCCAACAGTCTGCCAGCCCTGGCTGCAAGCAGCAGGGGCTGGCAGATGATCCGAAAAACAGGGTTAAGGGAGTACTTGCTTTCTTAACCCCATTTAAGCGGGTGGCTTCAGAGGCGGGTTTGCTGCTGAGGCAGTACCAGGATTGGGTCCGATCAGGTGGTTCTCGCATATGGGCAAAACCAGGCTTGACTTCATTAGCCTGGTTTTGCCTGTGTGTGAGAACAGCGTCAAAGTATACTAAAGAGCTTTATGTCCTTAATTTACATTGCTACATTTCAACAGAGCATCAGTCTATATACACTTTTTTTTGTTAATGTGGAAGATGGGAAAGAAACATACAGATACTAATGAGCCACAATGGGGAAATCCTGCCATCAGCTTTTACCCCAGTAATCTCCTTCTTTTATGTCAAGAAAGTGGTGGTTCATGCTTATTTTTGTTGGTGTACTTTTTATTCCTTTAAAGACATTTTAATGAATGCACTGGGGACTCTCTCATATTTTTCCTTTCTATCAGGACATCAGCCTAGAAGATTTTTGTTGTCTGGAGCTCAATTTTATGTGGTCAGTATCCTATTAATATTACCATTTCCTTCCTTCAGGAATTACAACTTTACACAAATGGCATGTAAGTGTGAATGTGTGCATTGGAGTGGGGAAGAATAGAAAATAATGGTGATGTACTGAGTACTAGAGTACTGACCACAGGTCACCTTTATTCATAATTTACTAGCAAACTAAATTTTAAGATCTGAAGCTCAGGCAGGATCACTTATCAGCTGCTCTTGAAATCAAATACAGTATTGACCACAATCCAGCCCAAGTTAAGCACCTTTAAGTAACATAGATTTCCAATGTTGGGAGAAGCTTAATTCTCCCACAAAAATTTCAGTGCAATTCTAAGCATGTTTATTCTGAAGTAAGCCCCACTTTATCTAATACTGGATTGTGCCCATTGTTATTAGGTAATCCTTAAAGGCAGAGTCAGGAAGATATACCTCTTGTTGGTAACAGATGCTATCCACTGGATGTTAGAAATCGTATTCCAACAAATGTTGGCTTTTCCACACATTTGGGCATAAATGAGTTTATTGTATTGCTAATCCTATCCGGTTGGAGTTAAGCATTCCTTGGAGATTTTGAGTCACAAATATAGAAGACATAAGGAGCTGTAGATCTGCAGTTGCTATAGACTGAGAATACTGTAAAATTTGGGAAATGAAGAATTAAAGGGGCTACTGTCAGATACAATATATTCTTATACTTTTAGGAAGGGAGATACTTAAGAGACACTTATTGCCTCCAAAGCCAGAGATTGGCGGGGTGGGGGTGGGGGGGTGCACATTTCAAATTCCAATCTTGATTCTCTGGTTACTTGGGCATTCATTACTTCCCCATTCACTGGCTTTCATTTGTGTAAAAGAGTGTGTACTAAAATAAAAGACAAATATAAAATGCTAGTGTTCTATCAGATAAAGGCTTTCTTTTGAGTTCATAGTATTTCTGAGAGTGACACGATGGCCTCCTTTGCACGTAACAGGACCCGTGGTTTCCCTCCCTTCCTCATACACTTCCGAGATATCAAACTTGCAGTCTGGGAGACTGCAGAGAGGAGGGGGAACTGGCCACGCAGGCTTCCTTCAGGCATGAAGGACAGCCCCAGCAGCCAATCGCAGCTGGAGAGAGTTAGGAGCTTCCTGCCTTCAACTCCAGTTAGGGAAACTGCAACCTTCGGATGAGATGATGAAACCTCAAGTAGGAGCAGTGAAACTCACTACAAACCAAAGGTTCAAACTGGAGTTTGGGGAGGAAAACCTCCAGTCACTTTTCCTCCAAAACCATGGTTTGAATCATTTGGACAACCACAAATTGGAAACTCTGGGTTGTTTACCTCCGGGTTTGCATTATGTGAGAAAGGGGCCAATGTGTCAGGTTATCAGCTGTGCTGATCATTCAGGTTTTTTAAAATGTCATTCCAAGTTGAATTGTTTCCAAGCTGTCCAACTCAGACTGCATTCTAAATAACCATACTGTTCTAGAACATAACAAGATCAATCTACTGGTGATCCTTATTCAGTGCAATTGATTTGATTAGAATCTACATGTGGGTTCTGTGAGTCTCCATCAACTTCCTAAGCTTGTCTGGTTTAAATTAAGGTCAAAGACAGTGTGCCCTTGATCTTGTCCATAGATTGGGAAGCAAGCAGATCAGATGAAAAAGGAAATGGCAGGGCTATAGTGTGCTCTGTGAAGAACCCAAGAAAGCAAAAGGCTTGCAAAAAAAAAAAGAAGAAGAAGCTCCTATAAAACATTTATTTATATCTGGAAGCACTGAAATGTGGATTGTCCCTGGCTCAGACAAGGCAAGCATGGGAATGCTGTTCAATGTTATACACAAGCACCCAAGTGATTGGACAAGTGAATCCATGTGAAATGTGAAATACATTCACATTTCACTTTTCACCTTTTCATGTTTCCTAAAGAGGCAAGTCCCACATCTTCCCCATGATTAGATGGGTGAACATGAGTTGTGTATGAGGCTCATGCATCTCACCATTGGAGAAAGGAGTGGTGTTCCTCTTCAGATGTTATACTGAAAGTTCAAAAAGTGAATATGCATAATCCCAAGTAAACCAGGGATTTTTCTGGAGCTCAGATTTTTATCCAAGCTAGAAAAGGATCTCATAATAGTCACCTCTTCTATGAAGTGATAATTGTTAAAAACCAAAGCTTCCATCTGGTCCCAAGTATGGTAAGCATATTTATGTCATGTGTTTGAGCCTTATTATATACAGATCATAAAGGAATTTGATAAACCAGGAGAAGGGAATTTACGTGGAGAAATTACATTCTGAGATGCTACATGTGAAACTCTGGAAAGAATTATCAGAAAATTAATATTTTTCATTAGGAGAGAAAAATATTTCTTGCTTATTTCTCTCTTATCAAGATTGCATATTTTTCCTCGGCCAAATGAAACTGTTTCCTATCAACTGTACAATATTACAC
This sequence comes from Hemicordylus capensis, assembly GCF_027244095.1. Taxonomy (NCBI): domain Eukaryota; kingdom Metazoa; phylum Chordata; class Lepidosauria; order Squamata; family Cordylidae; genus Hemicordylus; species Hemicordylus capensis. The sequence continues at coordinate 88,864,346 of NC_069661.1, read as the reverse complement.
ATGGAGATATATATTAATTTCAGAATGCATTTATTTTTTTTAATGTATTTTTAAAATTTTGCTTCCTCAAATGTCACACCTGATTATATTATAAATAAGTTAAGAGCCCCCATTCTTGGTGGCCTAGCTCATACTCATGCAAATGCAAACCACGGATAGGGCTGACACAGTTAAATGATGGAGGAAAGATAGCTGTGTCCTGAAGAAGTCCTTTTTGACAATTGTGTACAAGTTCATTAATTTATAGCGGGAATGATCAGTGGCTGAGCAGAACACATGGGCTTATGGGTAGATCATCAGGCTCTCAACAACTATGTATCAAAACAATATCAGATATCATTTTGTATGAGGAACAGCAGCACTGGATGCTTACAACAAGAGCAGCAGAGAGGAAGAACACACAGGTTCTGAGCCCACATATTCATTCATTTATTCTTTTGTTACACTCTGCTATTTTTCTGAGGCACTCAGGTAGCTTGTATACCCTAGAAAAGTCTGATCTAGGAAGTTTATCCAGACAGTCCTGCTAAGCTTCAGCAGTTGAGGTGCATGGACCATTCTATAAAGCAAAGGGGATTCCAACCAAATACTCTGGCGGGGAGCACTGGCTCTCTGAGAGCCCTTGGTCATTTGCCAGAGGAGGGAGTTGCTGGCCTGCTCTCTGGTATGCTTAGCGCCACTGTAGAGAATCAGCCCTCTTCATTATATTTTTAAAAATTAAATTATTGTATATGGAGGTTAAAGGTTGCCCAGTAGCGTATGCAACAGTGTACACTGTATAGTCTTGGGAACTGGTAAGGACAGACCTTTGTGAAGTAGTTATCTATTTAGGTTTCTAGAAGACCATTTTGGTTGCTAATGGAGTGAAGGGGAAGCTGAAAAGTATGACCTTGAAGCAGAAACCCATTATAATATGTAGGGGCTAGAGGAATGAAAATCAGTTGGTCCAGCACACTGGACACTATCACGGCACAATTCTCTTGAGATTGGGTAAGACCCTGAAAGGGAAAGCCATAGAAGGGGGTTGTGAGAGGGCTGAGAACAGAGAATGGATGGAAGACCCCATAAGAGAAATTGAACCTTAGAAAGAGATCTGGAGGTAGAAGACCAAGCCAGAGCTGAAGGAGTCAAGACAGGTAAAGAGCGCTGGTCACTTAGGAGATAGGAGTCTTTTCATGAAGCCAGATGAGACTGTTGCCCCAGGCAGTGGTTTTTCAGGGCATCAGCAGAGGCACATGTTAGACTGGTGATTATCTTGTATTTCATAGGGAGAAAGCAACTGACCCTGCCCAACCCCAACACAGCCTCTAGTAGCTGTTGCTGGTGTCTATGTTATATATTTTTAGCTTGTGAACACTTTGGGGACAAGGGATCCTCTTATTTATTATGTATTTATTTATTTTTCTATATAAACCACTTTGAGCATTTTTGAGGAAAAGCATTATATCAGTGTCTACGTAGTAGTACCCCTTGCTGCTGCCATTGGAGCAACTCTTTGGGACCAATGTGACCCTTGCAGGCTTTGTGAGGAGCACCTCTCCTCATACTCCTCATTGCAAGAAGCACGAGGATAGAAGAAGAGGATGCTGGCAACCTTCCGTTCTCCATGCCCCCTATACCTTTCAAAGCTTGCAAGGGCTGGTTTTGAAAGAGGGCTGGCCTTCACTGAGGTCGTGGGGCAGAGCAGCATTTGGTGCCTCACCTCCAGCACTGCAATATCTTGGGCTGCTCCTGACAGGAGTGGCTGTGGATTGGCAATGTTGCCAGGCTCTCCTAGGAGCTAAGAGCCTGAACCTCCCAAAAAGACTCACCTGCAAAAGGAAGAGCTGTGGCTGGAATCCAAACGCTTGGAGAGGACCAAGCTGAGTGGAACCTTCCAGGCCAGAGGCGTAACTATAGGGGGGGCAGGGGGGCACGTGCCCCGGGCGCCATCTTTTCTGGTCACGTGGGGGGCGCCGCCATGACAAAAAAAAATTTTTTTAATTTAAAAAAAAAATTTTTTGTTAATACAAATGTTTCCTGCTCAGTGCAGCAGCGCTGCAGCAGTCAAGGGAGCGCGTCGGCGCCCCCTCCCCCACGAGCGGCCCCTTCCACGCCGCCCGAGAATTGGCGGCGGCGGGCGCTTGTGAGGAAAAACCTAAGTATAATGTAGTGTGGGGGGGGGCGCCATTTCAGTGCTTGCCCCGGGCGCCGTTTTCCCTAGTTACGCCTCTGTTCCAGGCAGTAAGATTCCATCCCAGTTGCCAAGTGCTAGGCTGGGCCCAGAGCAGCAGTGAGGCAGCAGAAAGGCCTGGAGCACTTAAACAGTTGCTGGAGTTGTTGGTGAGAGAAAGCGGGGGGAGGAGGAGGAAGAAGAAGAAGCATGGAAGAAAGCTACCAAAGAAACTGAGGAGAAGTAGCAAGGCCTTGAAAGAAAAAGACTTACCTGTTGATACAGTTCCTGTAAGGATCCAGCATAGCAAAGACTGGTGTTAAAAGTGTCAGGCCTGACTGAAGCTTTGAGGGAGCTGGATGGGACTATGGGAAGGATGCCTAGGGAAGTGAGGAAAACTGTCATTTGTGTAACTGTCATTGTTTATTTATGTTGTTCTTTTGAGACCACTTATTTACTTCCCATCTCTTCCTTACTTTTGCCCATAAATTCTGTTAAACCTACCCTGCTTGTTGGATCTCTTTCCTTTCTGAAAACCCAGAGCCTGTTACAGTACTCTGTACCTTTATGATACCAGATGTGTGTTCCAAGGCACCAGGGGGAATATGAACTTAGGCTGAGAGAGAGAGTTGAACCAATTCATCTAATTCACATTGCTCCTTTAGTAAGTAATGCCACTCCATAAAGAAAAGTAACCTAATTTGTTTGTTTGTTTAAAAAAACTTTTACTAATTTCATAAGTAATCATAACTGGGCAGTTGCTGTCTCCTGTGGGATGCTAGTCTAAACCCACCTGCAGCTGCCTGTCCTAATTAACCACCCTGGGAGTTATTCACACATGCCTTCATGCCCAGGGGTATCTGAAGAGTAAATCTGCTTTGCAGCAGATTCACCAGATGTTTAATTTAGGGATTAAATAGGACAGTCCGCTTGGGGTCGGCTCCTCTCCGCAATCCCTACAATCTTTTTCCTGTGCATGTTCCTATAGCTTGCTCAGGGGTTTTTCTCCAGCCAGTCACAGGTGAGAGACCTTAAGTGTGTGTTTTTGTTGTTAGTTTGACAGAAGGAAAAAGAGGGAGTGTGTGCAGAAAGAAATTGGTGACAGGTGTCTCTGGAGAGGAATGTGTCCCTTGAGAGTGGGGAATGGGAGGCGATGTGACACTTAGCTAGGCACCTGCTCATTACTGCTGCTGCTGCTTCTGAGCCACCCCCCTTCCTGTGGGAATGAACCACGGCACCTTCTTGCCAGAAGAGCAGGTACCAGAGGGTTAAGAAGCAGTCATCCCATGGGGAGAAGGGACTGCTGAGATTCACTGAAGCTTTTGTGCAGCTTTCTCTCTTTATGCCTCTCTTTACCTGTGCTACTGCAAGGAGAGCAGAATGAGGCTGGGGAGAGGAGGAGGAGGAGGAGGCAGCGGCTTCATGAAGGAACGTTCTGCTTGTGAGCTGAGAAACTGGCATAGGCGTGCATCCAACTGGACAAAGATCTATTATTAAGAGCTCAGAGACTTTAGTGGGAAGAAGCAGCTGCTCCCCCACTGATTCTTTTGCAGAAAACTTGCATTTTCCCTGGTGTCTCCAACTCAACCCGCCTCCCACGTGCCCGTGATCACACATTGCCTAGTGATGCAGAACCAGCGTCTTGCATGCTCCTCCCCTCCTCCTCTTGATCTGCGGTGGCCCAGCAACAGCAGCAGCTGATCCTCTGAGGAGGGAGGGGACTGTCCCCCCCCATTTCGAGCCCCCTTGCTTGCCTTTTGGTTGGACTCAGACAGTGTTTTTCTCAGTGCTTGGGAGATGGGAAGTAATGATAGCTGGCACCCAAACTAATTCTGTGTCCCCACTCCCGCCCCAGTGGTCAGAACTGCAAATCACTCAGAACACATCTGTCAAACTCCCCTTCATTGTGTTTTGAAAAAAGCTGAGTTACTGCCAATGGCCACTCCACACATCTTGAGAGAAGTGACGGGGAATACCAGAAAGCTCAGCTTAAAAAAAAAAAGCTGCTTCTTTTTTTAAAAAAACATCGGACATAATTCGGTCCAAGCAAGAATGTGCAGTAAATTCTTAACAGTAATTCGGGGGAAAGCAGAGTCTGGATTTGAATTAAAAGCCCTATCTGTAAAGCCTCCTGGTGCCTCACACTGGCACCATCACATCATCATCATCATCATCATCACCATCCTTGGTGTGTTTCCTCATGTCAGGCTTGCAGCTCTCTGAGAGCCTAAGCTGCTGCTTCAGACACCTCCATCTCCTCCCTGGCACCCTCCTGCTCTGAACTAAATAATCCTGCCCCTGCCCATCCACCCCAGCCAGGAAGCCCAGTGCAGCTGTGAGCTTCCACAGCATCTTTGAACCCTGAAGCACTGAGCACAGTGCTACAGCCTGGCAGACTTCCAGGTTACTGTTGCAGTCACAGCATTTGTGGGTGTTACTCACCTGCTTTTCCTCACAGCAGGCATCTTCTGGAAGAGTTAGGCTTTGCCCTGGGGGAGTCCTTTTCTTTGAGCTAGGAATCCCAACAACATATCTTATATTTTAATAAACAGTAATTAGAATTGTTTTAATGTTAAACAAAGAAGTTTGAGTCTTGGTTCTCCCATGCCTATAAAATTTAATCATCTCCTAAAGGGAAAAGGAGCACGGTTATTTAAGTCGAGATTTGGTGGCAGTGAGCAGAGCACATTGGAGATGGAATAAGCTACAAAATAAGGATCCTCCAGACGTGGAAAGTGTGAGATGAGGATCCTCAGGATCCAATCCTCCACAACCATCATTGTGGTTGATCAGAGGGTTCTATTGCAGCTACCAGCTCAGAAGAAGTTGTGTACATATACCTGAGTACATATTGTGTACATATACGCCCTCCCTGAAGAGCTTCGCCATGCTTCCTCCCTCAGTGTTTAAAAAAAAAAACAATTGAAAAAACATCTTTTTAAAGAGGCTTTTTAATGTTGCATTTCTGTTTATATCTGGTAGGTTTTAGTTTTTATAGTTCTCAGTTTTTAGCTTTTAAAATAACTTAATTTGAGATAGATAGAGATAGAGATAGAGATAGAGATAGATGATATAGCTATAGAATAGATATATATATATATATAAATTTAAAATGTGGTTTTGGTTTTAGCTTGGTCTTTTAACTTATCTTAAAGTTGGTTAACTTTATTAATAAATAAAACTTTATTAATAAAACTTTATTAATAAAAATAAAATAAATGTCTTACATTGTACCTTTTTATTAATGTTGTGAGCCACCCCGAGCAATAATGTACTGGAGGGGTGGGGTATAAAATTTTTAATACATACAAACAAACATACATACATACATAATCTGGTGTTTGTAGAAGCAGAGGTGTATTTAATTTGACTCCATTCTCTCAGTTGCCCTCACTTTTCCTAAAGATATCGTTACATAGCCAAATGTGATTAGCTTCCCAGAGGCATCTGGTGGGCCACAGTATAAAACAGGCTGCTGTATTAGATAGGCCTTGGGTCTGATCCAGCAGGGCTGTTCTTGTGGCAGCATCACTTGTGAAGTTGTCCCATTTGGATGGGATCACGTAAGTGACTAATCCAGGAAGAAGCAACAGTCAAAGATGAAATGGTGCCATAGAACTAACAGCCAAGGGAAACAATGGAGCAGAACAATATTTTTAAAAGGTGAAGATCCACACAATATTTTTCAGGAAATATTTCTGCCTCACCAAAATTGCTACTTTCTACCCCAAAATTGAGAAAAAGAGTATTTGACATACTGCTAATGTGAATATGCTATTTCAATTTGTCATTTATAATTCTTTCCACCAGACATTTTATTTGCATTTTGTTTTCAGCACATGACTAGAAGTCATAGCTGTTCTTCAGTTGGAGAAATACAGCTTGGCATGTAATTATTTTTCTTTGCACCTGTTCAATCACATGTTTTTTTTCCCCCAGCAATGGAGATAATATTACACAATTTGGCTTTAAAGTGTGGCTCTTGTCAATTAGCAGTTGAAATGTTTTGTTACTTCATTTAGTTTGCGATATCAGTGTTGCACTTGTCGCCCATACTTCTGTCTCCTCTACCCTTCTGGTTCTCTGATTTGTCATATTGATTCTTTTTTGTTGTTGTTTTTTAAGGAGAAGCTGATGTTGAAAAGTAAATGAAAGAGAGGAAATTGAAAATGCTGAAAGTATAATTGTGTGCTTTAAGTTTTCCATTTTTAATACAGATAATAAGGATGTGATGATATGTGTGGCTATAACCATTTGGTATTATGAATAGCAAATTACTAGACTGCAGCATTGCTGTATATATCTGCCATCAGAGCTTTTTATAACTGCTTCCCTCATACACGCACAAAAATCTTAAGCAGATTTAACGAAAGGTTTATTCAGCAACCACTTTCCTTCTCCCTTTTCCTTCTCCTTTCCCTCCCTTTTCCTCTTGACTCCTCCCACACACTTTCTACAGGATCCCTCTTGGGACAAACGTCCAAACAAACAAACTGCAAAATTGTTTTAGGGGATCCAATTGCCATTTTAACCCCTGCTAACTGGGCAAAGAGGCACCTTTTACCGTGGTGATTCTCTTTATTTAGCAGGGGGAGAGTAACTGGCCCTATCCACCCCCAGCACGGTACCTCCAGTGACTGTTGCTGGTGTCTATCTTGTGTTTCTTTTAAGAATGCAAGCCCTTTGGGGACAGGGATCCATCTTATTTATTTATTATTTATCTGTGTAAACCGCCCTGAGCCATTTTTGGAAGGGCGGTATAGAAATCGAATTAATCATCATCATCATCATCATCTAGGAATATGAATGGCCCCAACTTTACTCCGAATTATGCCTGAAAATATTTATTTCTGCTTTGACTACCCTCATCTGAAGTTAGACGACTTCCTCCCACACTAAAGCTGGCAGACTGGAAAGGCTCCTGGTCAGTCACCAACATCTCAGACCCTATCAGTGTATATGGGAAGTTGGATGTTTTTACTCCAATATGCATCACTTTACACTTGCTTACATTAAACTGTATTTGCCGTTTTGTTGCCCAATCACCCAGTTTGGAGAGATCCTTTTGGAGCTCCTCACAATCTCTTGTGGATTTCACTACTCTAAAAACAGATCCCTGAGGGCTAGGACAAGCCAAGATGAAGGAGTAAGCAGGAAAGGGGCTCGGGCTCTCTCCTTTACCTAGTAATCATAGGCATGAGGAAAGTATCTTTCTGTAAGTACTCTGCCAACTGGCATACAAATCACTTTACTTCAATAGTACAGTAACATTCTACATCAGTGCTCATTATACTTTACAATAAATTATGCAATAAACTGGGAGTTGACATAACATCCCATTTCAAAACAATTTGTACAAGGAGAATGTGTAAACACAAGACACAAAGAGCCAAACTAGATGTTAAGCGGGAGATCCAATAATGGATCTTTTCACAACATTTTCTTTTTCTAAAAGTAGCCTTTGGGACTCCCAATATTGATTAGGGCCACAGGACTAGGCAGGTAAAGGAGTATAACCCTTTCCCCCTGCACCACAGCCCTAATCAAAATTGATCCCGCAGAACTGCTATTAGCAACAGAAGGGGACATATACAGGCAACAATATTGTGCCTGTGCATCTTTTCCTTCAAGATTAATAGAAACTCTGAGTGGGTGTATGATTTGGATTATGGCTGGCCATAGAGAGGAGGTTCAATCTCCTTTCCCTCCATGCTATGATCCCAATCATTCCTCCCTGTAGCTGCTTTTAGAATAAGAAATTTACTTGGGGAAATCTATGGATCTTTCACATAATGCGTAGCTTGGACCTAAAATAACATGAGCAGTGGATCTCCCAAAAGACCTGTCCAACAGAAGAGGAGGCAGGAACAAAAAAAATGAAGCAACTTCATGGCCTTCAGCCACAAAAACCTAATTACTCAGATACACACTGGCTGACAGCCAGAGCTTGTGGAATGAGCAACTTTGCTCATTTGGACAGAGCTTTTAGTGCTTGTGGAATGAGCAAATTTGCAGTAGTGCAAGTAGTAAGTTTCATTGCACTAAAAACAAATAATTTGTACAAAAGCACTACAGCGCTGTAGCACCCTTGCACACAAGTTCTCATTAAAACAAATGAGGCATACATCAGTTGCCCGACACTAGACTGGAATGCAAGCCCTAGTTTTGTACTAACCCAGTCTCCTTGCACAAGCTCTCTATTGCTCTGGATGTCAGCTGCTTATTTTCACCTTAAGGTCTTTTGCTAGCTGTTGCTGAGGCTTCATTATTTTTTGTTCTGGTCTTAATTGTCCTTCCTGATTTCTGTTCTTGGACCCAGTTCTTCATTATAGGTGTTTCTTTCTGCTCCCCATCTTCTGCGCCTCCCAGTTTCTCTTTTTGGGGAAAAATGATTTCCTATTGTGTAACAAATTTGCCTACATTCTAGGCTCGAGTTACTTCCTGCCCCTAGCTTCTTGTTCTCATTCCTGATGCACTGAACTGCACTGGTGTCCATCCACATTTACCTCCAGCGTCAACCTTTCACAGACTGCTTTATACCCTCTTTGGGGCAGGACACGTCAGTCAGATTTTGTTGAGTTCCTGAATAAGTATTGGAAACTTCAGCATATGAATTTACTCATATGCTAAAGTTTCTAATACTTATTCAGGAACAATCCAACATGACCTTTTTTAGGCAAACAAAAATAATGTAATGTCTAAAAGCTATGAAAGTATTTCAGCTTAAATGAAGAATTATGTTGAAGCTTGATTTTGTCCATTGCATGCCTAAAGAGAGAAACAGGTGTAGCCCTGCAGACTCTGTGCTTAGCCTTATGGAAGTTTTCAAATGATTTACTGATTCACCATGGCTTTTCTTTGGGTTGTTCTGCAATTTAGTCATTTGTGTATAAATGTTCTCCAAAGAAAGCACATGTTATTCCTGGACTGTTTTAGAAAGAGATTAACAAGGCATAACTAGAAAATAATGAGTAATATACTTTCCAGTAGAGTTCAAGGCCATAATCCAACAAAAAGTTAAGCATGTTTAAATCCATTAAAATAAAATGGCTTAAAGATGCTAAAAGCTGAACTGACTTGAGGCATAAACTCCTTCATCCAAACAATCTTGGGAACATATGAATTTTTCAGAAAACCAATCTGTGGGGGCAAAAAGCACATACAGTGATTCTGAGTAGGAAGGAATTTTAGATAACCAGATAATGGTAGTTCGGCACATATTTTTAGGTAAAGGGTTTAGATTTGGTACATGTTTGCATCAATGAGATGCAAGCCCTTTAATGATTAATAGGCAAATAAAAGTAGTTTGAAACACAATACATTGCAAAGTTATTGGCTGACATCCAGACTAAAAAAGCAGATGTGCCAATGCTGTTGTTGAGTTCCCAACTAATGCAGCACCCATGCTCACATGAGATGGGTATGAAATTCAATAACCTCCCCTTCCCTTGGAAGTGCTCTGTGCCACCCAAAACGATGCCCCAAAGGCTGTGAGAGCCTCAGGGACATATTTTCAGGTGACAAGGGGGTCATCGAATTTCACTCCTGTATGAATGCTGTTGCTGCATTCATTGAAACCATCAGTAGGACCCGCACTTCTCATCTAGCAGCCACACTTTGTTAGTCTGGATGTCAGCCAATATTATTATTATCAGCAGCATTTGATTACACGTATAATCCTATCCTGAAAGGTTGTTGTAATGGCTGTAGAACAAATATAGGCCTATGCCACTGCAGCTAAATCAATATCTTGTGACAGACAATTGGAGAAGTATTAGAAAGCCTGGATGGGGTTGTGTATTTAGACTTACCTGGGGAGCTGGGGTTCAAATCCCCACTCAAGCATGAAGCTTGCAGGGCAGCTCTGGCCATCAGCTATCAACCTATCAAGCAGATTGTAATGAGGATAAAATCGAATAACCACATGATTTTGTACTGGGCTCCTTGGAGAAAGGGTGAGAAGCAAATGTGAAATGCAAGCAAGTGAGCTATCTAGTTGCTTCCCATCTATCTATCTATCTATCTATCTATCTATCTATCTATCTATCTATCTATCTATCTCTAAACGCAGGCCTGCACAACATAAGGCCTGGGGGCTGGGTTTGGCCCGCAGGGACTATTTTACTGGCCCCACAGGAGCTGGAAGCTGCCTTATAGTGCCATCCTATGCACATTTTCTCAGAAATATGTTCCATGGTGTACCCAGTGAGGCTTACTCGCATGTAAGCATGCCTAGGATTGCAGTCTGAAAGCAATGACTATTTAGGGAGCGGAGAGGACTTGGCATTTGTTTGGGGCTGCCGTGCACTCCAGGGGCCCCACTGATTGAGCAGAGACAGGACCTATTTTCTGGCCACAATCCTTGGTTGAAACTTGATAGGTTGAATAGATCCACATGCAACGAATAATATTTTTAATGTTAATGTAATAATGTTCTAAAAATTGACCTTGGCCCCTGCATGCCAAGCTGTGAATGGTTCTGGCCCACTAGGGCATTTGGGTTGTGCAGCCCTGCTCTAAAGCATACCCATTGCTAATTCCATGTGTGTCAGCTCTCGCAAAAGTTCACGAGCGAGCTGCCGTCAGGGATAGAAGAAAGCAGCAGCACCAGTGGACAGATGGGCAAGGCAGGAAACAAAATGGCTGCAGGTGGGAAAGAAAATGGTGGCAGTGGGTGGGTGGGGAAGAAAATGGCAGCGGTTGGTGGGCGGGGAAAGAAATCCATGGCAGGTGGGGAAAACTAGAGGCACAGATGCTCTGTGCCTGGCCCAGCTAGTTTATCATTAATATTGGAGGGAAGTCCAGTTCTTCTGTCAACGACTACAAATTGCTTGTGCAACTCTTTAATTGTGCCTAAATGGCACTCTATTGTTCTCTTCTTGCCCTGTAATAGTCACAGCTGTAGTGGGCATAAAGAAGCAATGGTCTGTGCCCTTTCTAGTGACATATTTCTCTGCCAGCACAAGGGGACAGACTGTCCCCTTGCACTGGTATTAAGCTTCTTGTGCTGCATTCTGTGAGCTACTGCCTTTATTTATTAGCTGTGCTCTTAGGAACACAGGAAGCTGACTCATACCAAGTCAGACTCTTGGTCTATCTAGGTCAGTATTGTTTACACCAATATTTTTCTGGGCAAATACAAAGTGCTGGTTATTACCCTGAATGGCTTGGGTCCGGGCTACCTTAGAGAGCACCTTCTTCTGTATGTTCCCCCTCGCACGTTGAGGTCATCTGGAGAGGTCCATCTCCAGTTACCACCGGTACATCTGGTGGCGACTCGGAACCAGGCCTTTTCTGTAGCTGCACCTGGCCTATGGAATCCACTCCTGGCAGATATCTGCAATTTAAGTTCGCTGTCAAAGAGAGCCCTAAACACTTAATTTTTTGGCCTGGACTTCCAAGGTTTTTAAATTGTTTTTTAAATTGTTTTTTAAATTCTAATTGGTTTTAAATGGTTTTTGTGTTTAAATTGTTTTTATATTGGTATGTGTGGGGCAGTTTATAATTGTCATACATACATACATACATACATACATACATACATACATACATACATCAGGCTTCACAACATAAGACCCGGGGGTCAGATCTGGCCCATGGGGACTTTTTTGCTGGCCCATAGGTAGGAATATCCTGCAGCAACAACAGGTGCCATGAAGAATTTGTCTGCTTGAGCCAGATGTCCTCTGCCCCTTGGCCAGAGCCCACTGACACCATCCCTCTTTCCCTCAGTCTTTCCCCCCAACTTCAAGTTCCCCCTCACTTTCATTTAATATTTTTAATAATTAATTTTAATACAATAATGTGCTGGAAATTGACCTCAGCCCTCGCACAATGGTTGGTTCCGGACGACCAGGGCATTTGAGTTGTGCGTCCCTGGTCTATAATGACTGGCAGTGACTCTCTGAGTTTTCAGGCAGGGGTCTTTCCCAGCCCTACCTGGAGATGCCAGGGATCAAACCTGGGGCCTTCTGCATGCAACACAGATGCTCTAGCACTGAGCTATGGCCCCATCCCCTCTTCATGCTTTTCAGTTCATATTATATGTATTCAGATTCCACTGTTCACAATGACCAGAATCCAAAAATATGGAATGTGTGTGGGATGCACATACACAGCCAAAAATGTGTTCATTACCTCTGCAGCAACTTCTCTGCTAATAAAACAATCCAGTTTTTACAAGTGGCTCGTCTTTGACAGTAGTAAACGACTAGTGATAGACAAACTCCCTGCACCTTGATTCAGAATCACCCTGGTGTTTATGAGCATTCTTAGTAAGCATTTAGAAGACGTTCATCTGTTTTCCAGAAATTCTCTCTCTTCTTTTAATATTCGGCAGTATATATGCTCATAGAGAGTAAGCACTATATATGCTCAAATATAGTACCATTCAGAAGGTTGAGAGAAAGGTGGGGGAATCTTGCTTTTCTGGCAGCAGTTCTAGAACTAAGGGACTATGGGACTTAAAATGCATTGGATATTAATGAACTATACTTAAAGATATTCTGCATTCAATCTATTTTCAAGCATTCAGGGACATCCCCTTCTGGTGTTTTTTGGCATATGTAGTGAGACCATTTCATAGGAAGTATGCATGCCATGTCTATAAAATTGAATGAATCAAGGCATTTCCTATAGAAATCCCAAATGGCCTTGATTCGCCATCTCAGTAAATTAGAAGGAGATAAGAATATAGCATGATTAACAGTTACACATTTCAAAACAATAAACCCAACTCATCTCACTTCTTGAAACATACCCCCTTATTTTGTCATTTCTTCAGCAATTACATTGTATCTCTTTGCATTAAGTATGGGCCTACCATGTTAATACGACATTGTTCATTCTAGTAAACTCATTCATAAGGTATATATGCTAGATTAAAACTGATACACTAGTTTCACATTTTGTGCTCAAGGGACTCACACAAGAGTGAAAAGAGCCAACTGAATTTTATCGGCATGGCTTACCAAAAATTGTTACTGCAGTAGCAGCCAACAAGTTTCAAATGGCCCTAAACAATTTCCATTTTTAGAATGTCTTCACATATTATACGAGGAATTTATTTGTAATTAGACTTAGAGTCAACCTAATCTGAAGGCTCAGTGAGTAACAACATATTAAATGTGCTACTCTATCCTTTCAGAGGTTGAGCTCGAAATGGAATAAAACGCACTAAGGCGGTTCTCATGTGCTGCCTAACCCAGTCTAGGGCAAGCTAACCCGACATGTCCCGACCTCCAGAGAGCTGTACTGTGTGTAGCAGCGCAGATCGTGTGGGAGCGCAGTCTGCACTTTCCACCAACGTGGAATGCTCGTCTGGGGGGAAGGTAAGTTTTGCGCAGCCTCCCCGCCATCCGCTTGCCTGCCTCCCGACCACGTCAGTTGGGTGAATACCCTTATGCTGTATTCCACTGTTTCCAGAATACACATAAGGTAAGGATTTGGTAAGTCTCCAGGGAAAGAGAATTCTAAAGTTGAAATACTACCACTGATTCTATCTAACGAGCCCCTGGTGGCGCAGTGGTAAAACTGCCGCCCTGTAACCAGAAGGTGACAAGTTCGATCCTGACCAGGGGCTCAAGGTTGACTCAGCCTTCCATCCTTCCGAGGTCGGTAAAATGAGTACCCAGAATGTTGGGGGCAATATGCTAAATCATTGTAAAACCGCTTAGAGAGCTTTGGCTATAGAGCGGTATATAAATGTAAGTGCTATTGCTATTGCTAATAACCTCTTGCATATTGGTTTCCCTGTGATGACATGATTTCAAAGTGATATTCTAGCTATGAAAGTCTTTACCAACTCAGGGCCCCCACAGGAGTGATGAATTTTCTCCATGTGCACATACACTATTACATATGATGGATACACATGCGTATATTTCACCACACGTTCACATGTCAGGAAGCCTCAATTGGCAGCAAGTTTCTGTAGTACGTACTTGTGGCAAAGCAAGCTTGGTTATACTGTGATGCAGGGGCGTAACTATAATAGAGCAAAGGGAGACAGTTGTCTGGGGGGCCACTGCCTTGTGGGGGGGGCAGAGGCAAGTCACATGACTGACTCCCCCAGCTGCGCACCCGCCTGAGCTTCCTTCAGTTGTATTTATCCTCTGAAATTGATGTGAGTGTTAAGACCTGGAGCTACCAGAACAGCATGTCTTTCTCTAGTACCATTAAATGACTTTCATCGTCCACAATTTACAAAACCTTTAAAAAAATAATTTAGGATGACGTTCTATTGTGGCACATAGGTTTATATATATATTTCACTATGCTTTTTGTTACCACTATTCAGCCTCATTTAAGAGAGCTTTACTTCATGAGCTGAGCTTCAGGGGGGGGCATTTTAAAATCTTGTCTCTGGGCCCACTCCAACCTTGCTACGCCCCTGCTGTGATGACGATTGGTTTTAAACAAATATTTATGTATTTATTTGATACATTTACTAGTAAACTGGGCTTGCAGTTTGCAAGTATTCCTCCGGTATCATGAAATGACCTTGAACCCTCCATTGCCTCCTCTCTTGTGCTATTGTTGCTGCTCATGCATGGCCACCTTATGTGTACCACAAAGCACACACTGTCAGTCCACCTCCCAACCATCTTCCTGCCTGCCTCCGCCCACCTGCCATTCCTTCCTCTGTCCTCCTGCCATCCCTCCCTGCTTCTGACCCCAACAGATGAGCATAGAGTGGTGTGCATTCTTGCATGCACTGCTGCAAGGGGGCCTATGTGCCCCCTGGGGGGGCACACGCCACCAGGGCAGAGTAAGAATACAGGCCCTCCACATGCTGGCTATGCTGCTGCTTGAAAAATATCCAAGAGAACTGTCAAAGTTTGTCAGAAGGTATATTTTTCCATGCTTTTTCAATGGGAGAGTTTTCCCGCATTTTCCAATAAATAATTTTTTCCCCAGATTTTCATTTTTTC
Source organism: Hemicordylus capensis (assembly GCF_027244095.1). Lineage (NCBI taxonomy): Eukaryota > Metazoa > Chordata > Lepidosauria > Squamata > Cordylidae > Hemicordylus > Hemicordylus capensis. The sequence goes on along the minus strand of NC_069661.1, from coordinate 88,849,262 downwards.
TGATAGTGTGGGTGGAACCTACCTGCCAAATGGCATGTTTCTGTCTTTTGTGGTTTGGTTTGGGAATTTCATGTCAGTCAGTCAGTCAGTGAGTCCCAAACAAATATATAGAGAGATATAGAGATAGATAGATATTGATATTCTGCCTTTCTTACATCATGAACTCAAGTGGCCTACATGGGTTTCCATGAACAAATTATACACAGTTTGCAATCTGTCTGTATACATCTCAAAGGTGGAAAGTACTTGAGTCTGAAAATGTATGTAGCATATGCTGGAAATATTTTCATTTTAAAGCAAATCGGATCTAATGCAGACTAAATGAGGCCATTTGGCCGTGGCCTGATCCTATTTCCATTGAAACGAATGGAAAAAATTTCCATACACTTGGCTAGGATCAAAGGCACAATCCCATCGCTATTACAAGCCTAAGCCTGATAATCTGTCTTCCATTAGTGAGGTCATATGAATCTCACTAATGGAACGCTTACCAGAATATTTACCAGAATCTCACACCCATACTAACCTGTTGTGTAGCAGGTGAAAACATGTGTTTGCTAACTAACCAGCTCTGGATTATATTCATTGTTAAAGGGTAACAGAGTTTTTGCACCCATAAGCATACCAATGGAAGCATGATGGTTTGTATTTTGCACAATTATATCTGGTTTTCCAAAGGTTTTCTAGCTTCTTTTAACTAAGTGCACAGGCTATCAACAGCATAATATGAAAGCTCCATTTTCTAGAAAAATAAATCTGTGGTCTAAGCTGTGTTGTTCTCTCTCTTTGCTCTTTTAGTTGTTTAAAGAGAATATTTCTCTTGAATACAGTACTAAAATGTAAGCGAGCCAACTCACTAATAGCTGCTACTAACATAAGTTTCATGTAAAATACAGTAATCTATCTTCCATTTGTAGGGTCATTAGCAGATTTTAGAAGAAAGCATATGTTCTAAGCATATTTACCAAAACCTCTCCATAGCTTCATCACTGAAAAGAATTATCAATGACATCAATAACACTTTTTTTAAAACTATGAAATGTATCTAATGGAGGGAGGAGGGTTGTTGCAAAAGTTTCCTTTTATTGAGAAATCCTTTGTATTTTTTTACTCTCCCAATTTCATTCCCTTCAGCTAGAGCTAACATGTTTATGGTCTATTAAATTGCTTTCATTTACTTCACACTTTACACAATGGAGTGAGAATGTAAGCAAGCATAGCTAAGTTAGCATCCTGAACTCACTAGTCTGTGTACTTCATGCATTTGTTTGCATTAGATTCTGACTCTTTGAAGTAGAATGATGTGATTTATACTCAATTGCCTTCAAGAAGATTTTCTTTGTGAAGCGATTCCAAATTCACAAGCGTGCAAGACAGAATCACATCCTTTCCTCTTGTTCTTCAAAGCAGTTGAGGGCTTGCTTATTTGGTTTTTTGTTTAAATAAAAATAAAAATAAAAATTAGCATATATAATTCATATGGAATGACTTATCCTCTCACCCCACCCCCACCCTTGTCATACTGTCAACCACTGATGTCTTACTGCTTGTTTGCTGTCTTAAGGCCAGATCCTTGCATTATAGCTGATATGCAACTACCACCAAAAGCAGTGGTTTCACATCCACTCCTTTTTCTCTACCTTCTAAGATTCAGCAGTTTGATTGACGAAACATGATCAGTGGGAGAGCAGAAGGAGATGGAGGGAAGAAAACCCCTACAAGCTCTTATTAGGGCCTATCTGAAACGGCACTGTCCCTGTTCTTGAACCCAGGTTATCCTTCAAGCTTGATGACATGATTTGATGACTCAAATCTTTTAGTTACTTCATTGCTGGGATGCTAAGCTGCTACAGGTCCATAAGCTGTTAACAGGTAAATAGGCAGAAAGTATATCCTGGCAGAGATATAGGTGGGGACTAAGCATCTGAGGAGTCCCCCCCTCATTTTACTGAACCCTCTGGGTCAAACTTTATTCATTCATTCATCCATTCATTCATTTTCTGTACCACCCTTCCAAAATGTCTTGGGGCAGTTTACAATTAAAATGGAAAAATTAAAATCAATTGACAATTAAAACAGAGATTATAAAACTCTATAAAACAATATTTAAACAATCAGAACAACTTTAAAACCCTGAAAAACCAGGTCACAACATTAAAAATGCTTTCAACTCTTTAAAAACCCTGGAAGGCCAGGCCAAACAGATAGGTTTTAAGGGCTCTCCCGAAGGCCAATAAAGAGTTCAAATTACAGATTTCTGCAGGGAGTACATTCCACAGCCCAGGAGCAGCTACAGAGAAGGCTCACCTCTGAGTGCCACCAGATGTACTTGTGGTAACTGGAGACAGACCTCCTCAGATGACCTTAACATGAGGTGGGGATCATTCAGAAGAAGGCGCTCTCTAAGGTAATAAAAACTGTTTTAATAGAAAAGTCTCTTTTCCCACAACATGTCTTTCCTCTTTCCAAAATAATTGAGGAGTTGTCTCTCAAATCTTCCCTCTGTCTGAATCCTTTCCTCACTGGACCTTCAGCTCCCAGCTCCTTAATTTTACTTTATTCTATATCTCTTCTCCTTCTAACGATCAAATAACATCCTCTCCATTTCCCCCCTCAAAGCTCTAATCATCTCTAGATTGATTTCTTCAGAATGCTGATACCTAACTAGGCTCCAAAGAGCTCCAAAAGGATTTCTTCAAATCAGGGATAGGGCAACAAAATGTGAAATGAAGTTCAATGGATGACATGTTGTGAAAGGCAACGCGAGCAGTTCTGAACTGCTCCTGTCATTGCAGGCATCTAAAGCAACACTGGGATGTGGTGGAACAGGGCTCCAGGGGCACACCTAGGTAATTTTGGTGTCCCGACTTGAAAGGTTTCAGAGCGCGCCCCCCCATTGCAAGCTGTTTTTAAAAGTTAAAGGGTTTTCTAAAGTTTTTTTTTTTAAGGCACCTGTATTTTTCGAGGGTTTCCCCAGAAGCATGCCACCGCCACTGCCCCACAGCGCCAAAAACGTCACTAATTCTAGCCACCATCTGTGTGGTCAGGGGGGTGGGCAGTGTGGGGCATGAGCTGAGTATGTCTCCCCCACACCCATGGGGGGGGGGGTGGCAGTGGCAGCAGGCAGAACAGGAGCAGCTTCTGGGCCTGACTGTTTGGCCCAGCAGCCCTTGAGAACTGCGAGGTGCTCTGGCACACCTGTGAAGTTAGAACAGAGTGTTGCAAGCCTGTGACGTCATGGGCGTGCGATACTCTATTTTAACTGTGCAGGTGCGCTGGAGTGCCTCGCAGGTCTCAAGGGCCACTGAGTTGAACAGTCAGGCCCAGCTGCCGCTCACCCCACACACCCCAGTCACACAAATGGCGGCTAGAATTAGTGGGTTTTGGTGCTGCGGTTCAGCGCAATGGGGCAGTGGCAGGGCAGGCATGGCGTGGTGACAGGAGGCCCTCCTGGGCCTTTTGGAGGCCCCCCTGGCCCTTGGATGCCACGGACCGGGGCCCCAAGGTCCAGGGGTGAGAGCACCTTTGCAGGGCTCATCTGCTACTGCTTGAAATTTTGTGACACTGTGAAAGTGCAATTGTGCAATTTTAAGTAGTAATGGATGATCTGAGCTTCAACTTTTTGTCTGTCTTTGCAGTTCAGGTAAATCAAAATTGGAAGTTCTTCATGTTTTATAAACTTGTTAATTATGCCTGCTGTAGGCAAACGGGTAGATTTAGTTATTCCAGCGATTAGAAAGGATACATAATTTCTACATTAAAATGCGCAGACAGATGTTCTGCTCTGCATATTAGAATCCCAGAGTTACTGAGTTCCATTACCTAGCAGAAATAATCATGAGGGGGTGAGCCAGTCCCACCATGGGTACAGACCTGTTGCTATGGAGTTCCACAGAGCCCAATAAATAGTTCTACATGCTCTGACCCCACTTCCGGATGTATGTCCAGGCAGTCCAATGAGCCATTATAGATGCTGGGTGGTCTGTGCCTACTTCCATATTCCTGTCTAGCCTTTCCTTTCTTACAATGAACGTTACATGCTCTGAGTATGAGCGGTATCTTGATGAGATGGAGAGCTGAATGGAGATATGGCACAGATCTCCAAATCGCTGTAATATTTTGTAAGGATCTTTCCCTATCTAGTACTTTTCCACAACAACCCCTGCAGACGAGCAACAGCAAGAGAGAGGGGATGCCCTCGCCTCTTGCCTGTGGGCTCCCCAGAGGCATCTGGTGGGCCACTGTGTGAAACAGGATGCTGGACTAGATAGGCCTTTGGCCTGATCCAGCTGGGCTGTTCTTATGTTCTTAAAGCCTACTCCTTCCTTTGGGTTCTTGACAAGTGTTTCCTTTTTTCCTTCTTTTTTTTTTTTGAAACAGTAGGTGCTCTTTTTCTGTTTTCTTCTTGTGTTCCTGTTAAGGTTATTCTTTTCCCCTCTGTGTGCTTCTTGCATCATGATAGATCAATCTACAAAAAAGCATAAGATTCTCTGAAGGACTTATGAAAGAGTTACGTGCACAAATACAGAAAAGCAGAATGTCTTCCTTTTTGCTTTTTAATATCTCTAAAGTAGCCTTCACATTAACTATTAACTAAAAATATCTCGGAAGTGGCTTTGACTTAAATATTAAGTAAAATCTTGTAAACACATAAGCAACTCTTCTCTTCACACATTGTAAGCATTAATTCCAATACACGTCTGAATATGAGATGAAGACATGCAAACACGATGACAGATGGTGAGAGTGCATTGGATTTTAGTCGTGGGGAAGTACTTTTGGAATGAGTAAATGGTCCAGGGACCAAAGCTGTATATCTGTGTTATTGCACCCTTTAATAATTTAACAGTTTCAAGTGGTCATACTTAAACTTCTGATGCAGAGAAAGTACAGTGTTTCATCAATATTGAATTGTGCTCTTTTGTGAAGCAATCTGTGCAAGCCAAATATTCCTTGCATTTCTAAATCATGTAGCTGCAATCAGGTTATTTGGACTTGCGGCATACATGAAGCAAACTCATTATGGCCTGCCCTACATGTTAAATTCAGGAATTAAATGTCATAATAATAATGGCATTGGTTGAAATTCACAAGCAGAAGAATAATATCAGAAATTCAGAATAATATCAGATGGCTGGTGGCTCCTAGAACTAAGGGGAAGCTAGGCGGGGCAGGAGATGGGCAGAGCAAGAGGTGAAGCCAACTACAGTCAGTACTGGAGGCAGAGCCTCTAGTGGGAATGTTTGGGAGTGTCCAATTGTACTTTCTGAGCCTTCTGAGTAAACATATAAGATGTGGTGTAGTGGTTAGTGTTGGAATAGGTCTGGGGAGACCCAGGTTCAAATCCCCATTCAGCCCTGAAACTCACTGGGTGACTCTGGGCCAGTCACTCATCTCTCAGCCTAACCTACCTCACAGAGTTGTTGTGCTGATAAATATAACCATGTATGCACGCTCTGGGCTTATTGGAAGAAGAGTGGCATATAAATGTAGTAAAATAAATACTGCAAGGTAAAATATTTAAGTCTCAATGAATGTAAATTAACTTCCAACAGTTTGCACTCAGGAAGACTGCTGCATTGTATCTAGACCAATTAGATATTTTCTATCCAAGTAGACATTTATCCAGAGCCCTGGAAATGAATGCGGCTGGAGTGGATAGGCAGGGACAGAGGTAAATGTGCACATGTGGGAATGCAGTCAAAATTAAAATGGTGGCTGTTGATTAAACAAAATGGTGGGTGTAGGATTTTTAAGGGGACTGTGCCCACCCTACCCTCGCACAAAAATAACCACTGCAGAAACTAGAAGCAGAATCCTTATGCTAGAAGGAAGATAATTTAAAAATAACAGAGCTTCCCTGGATCCATTTTTGTTAAGGAAAAGAGACTTAGTCATAACATCTTATCTGGGGCAGTCATAAAAACAGAAAATATTGACAACCCATAAATTGTTGCTATGACATTATTGCGCAGGCAGTTGTTCCAGTGATAATATAACTCAGTGGTTCTGAAGCTGTTTTCCAGTGAATCCTTGAAACTTTATCATGCATAATCAGTAATGGAGGAGGAACAGCTGCCAGCAATGAAAGTGCATATATCCCTCCTGTAGAATCCAAAGGAAAGAGTTGTGGTATGCAAGGACAAGGCAGTGGAGTGGAATCGGAAATACTAATAGTTTAATGAAATAGATATTATGTACAGAGAGGCAAGTGCAGACTGCTTTTCAGTGCTCTTGCCGCTGGCTGGTTTTTTAGCCCCACCTTTCCTCCAGTACTGGAATACAAGTAACTAAAGCCCCATTCAAAAGCTGGCCTGGATCAAGGAATAGATTAACCCCCAAAACCACATCTCCCATTCACAAATGGAGAGGGAGGGAGGAGCCGCCGCCCACTGTAGTACCAGCCCAGGGCTTTGTCTCAGGACCCATTGCAGCTTGGCCCAGCTCTGTTCCCCCCTGTAGCCAGAAGTGGGTGGTGTTGTTGCATTTCCTCCTTGGCTTCATCCACCAAGCTTGCCTTCTGATCATGAGAGGAGAAAGGTAATGGTCCACTGGCTCTTCCTCCTCCCAGGCACAGGCTCTCCCTCTCCCTCCCTCCCCTCACTAGAAGCAGGACTTCACACCAGTCCTCCCTCATCTGCTCGCTCCCCCAATCTGCTAAATTGACTGCGGCATGCTGCGCAGTCTCAGAAGAGGCAGACTCTTTTGAGACATCGTGGCCTCTTTAAATATTAAACTGCATCCCCGTTGCCTGGGCAACCAGGCTGCTCTTCACCTTGCCACCCAGTTTTCTGCTGGGCAGGGGAGGCCCAACAGACTGTGGTGCCTGAAGCAAGGAACCCAATGCTGCCTTGCCCACAACTCTGCTCACCTCTCTTTCACAGCTGACCTTGCAAGCTTTGGAAGTGGTGGTAGTGGGGGTGGAGAGATGGTTGCCAGCAGCCTCCTCTTCTCTCCTCCTGCTTCCTGAAAGCTATGCAAGGCATGTGAGGAGGTGCTGCTTGCAAAGCTTGAGGTCAGACTGGTCCCAAAAAGCTCCTCTGGTGGCAATGTGTCTCTTGCTGCCCTGCTGGCAATCCAATAATCTGTTGCCTGAGGTGACTAATTCACCTTGTTTCATGAAAGGATTGCCCCTGCTGCTGGGGCAACTTGGCAGGACTAACATCAAGGCTGGCAACTGTCCACGTACGAATACGAACCTTACGAATAAGCATATTTATATATTTATATACCGCTTTTCAACCAAACTCCCCAAAGCGGTTTCCATACAGAAATTGATTGACTGACTGATTGATTGATTAAACCACTGCTTGTCCCCAAAGGGCTCGCAGTCTAAAAAAGAAGCATAAGTCAGACACCAGCAACAGCCACTGGAGGGATGCTGTGCTGGGGTTGTGTAGAGTTGCTCTCCTCTGTTTAGTGAGAATCATCACTTTTAAAAGGTGCCTCTTTGCTCAGATAGCAGGGGTAAGTAAGTGGCTTCTCTTCTGTCCCCAGTTTCACTATTAGCAGTGAGTGGAGGCCGGGGCCATTGGGATGAATGATAGAAAATGAGCTGTTGTAGCTGCATCCTTTGTACTCTGTTCCTGGCCTGCCATGGTTCATGTTCTCTGTCCTCTCTCCTGGTCATTTGTCTGGTTAGGGATCCTGGTGGAGGATCATCTGGCCTCTACTGAAATGGTGGCAAAGATATATTTCTAGATAAGTGGTGCACCTGATAAACCTCACCTGATATCCCTGAGGCTATTAGTTTGAGTACCATTGTGAGATCAAATCCTGATGCCTTTCCCTTTTCTTTTTTATTAGAAATGTTGCTTTCCAAGCTACGTCTTTCCTGTGTGGTTACTGGGAGCTCTTCACAAAAATATGTTAGCCTAAAATCAAATTCTGGATATGAAAAGTAGTAGACACAAGATAATGTCTTTCTCACGTTCATCTGTGAGCTTAATACATCTCTGTTTCCAACACATCTTTAAAGAATGTACAATTGTGGTCGAGTTTGATAACTGCGACCCCATTTCAGAGGACAGAATTAGACAATATCTGCATGAACTGTAATGGCAGGCAGGGCTGAAGCATACAATATAACATCCTCATGAACAGCAGGTGTGCAGAAGCCCTGAAGATGGATCATGCCCAGCTGTATGAACCAGCCCCTTATCTTATTAAAGATCATTGCATTTAGTGTGCCTTCCACCAGCATCGGTAAAACAAACACAGAGGAATGTAAAATGTGTTATTTCAAATCAATGTTAGGCTTTAAACATTTCATAAAACAAGCTACGCTAGCAGTACACTGGAAACTGCCAACAGATAGATAGATAGACAGACAAACAGACTGTGTGTGTGTGTGTGTGTGTGTGTGTGTGTGTGTGTGTGTGTGTGTAAGCAGAAATGGGAGGGAGGGTTTTAGGGACTATGCAACTGATATACATTTTCTTATTAAAATGAGATTTTTGACAAGCTTTGTTATGGATGGTTAGGAGAGAGTGGAAAGAACATATTTTACATATAAAATAATTGCAGGGATGACTCTATTTTTGTAGCATTCTGCATAATTTAACTGTTGTTTATTTTATGTTACATTCATATGTAATAACCCACAAGCTAAGTTGTCTGTGATTCCTGAATAAGTCACTTGTAGTTATACTTGATGTGGCATATTCATGCTTCTGGGTGCATTATTCCTTCAAGAAGTGTATTTCATTTAACCACAGATAGGTGGGGGAGGTGATATAATATTTCCCAAGTAAATTGCTCAGATCCTGTTCAAATAACAGCTTTATTACATCTGAAAAATGGTATTATTTAGAAAGGCAGTCATTCTTTGCACTTCTGTAAAATAGCTTAGATATTGTCATAAAAAAGTATATTGATACTGCAGATATGAAAATATTCTCTTCTTTATTTTATTATTCCTTCCATACAGGCAGTGCAATTGCACCTAAAAGGAACCAAAAAATAATTTTTGCTGTATTTATTAAGCTAATACTTCTACAGAGATTGAGTCTTGCTCATAAGAACATCAAACCAGGTGACTGATGTCTACTCTTTTGATGAAGGCAGCTGTCGGAAAGATGAAAAAAGTAAATTATTAACCCCATTTTCCTTCCACATTCCTAACTGGTTAGGTAAATGAAGAACAGTTAGGAAAGTATGAGTGTTCCACCTTTACTGTGTCCACCCATATACCTACTAGGCAGAATTACATCTAACATACCAGAGGTTTCTTTGAACGCCAATCTTTCAGCTACATCTAACGCCGAAAGCACTGAAGGAAGAAAATGGGGGAAACAAATTAATGAATTCCATTAACATAGTGAGGGTTGGACAGCTGTTATTTTAGGTTTAGGGTGCTCCATTTTATAGGGAAGCTCCAGGAAACAATGGAATGTTTATGTGCACATTCTTTGCCGATGAGAATTGCTTGGGAAAGGCATGCCAGTAAAGGCATGCAAATATGAACACTCAAGATACTGGCAGCAAAGACAAGATTATATTATTGCAATCCCCAGGAAACATTTATTTTAAAAGCGTATGATATAGGTTCATAGAAAATGGAGTAGAGGAAAGATAAGGAAGCTGAAAGTAAGATCTTGATCTCATTGAAATCAGTGTGGATTTTGCCACAACTTTTCATGAGCCTTCCAAAACTGTGCATTTAAAAGATAGGCATATTTATTCCTCTAATGCATCAGAATGATAGTCCAGATAGTTGCAGTTGGCAAGAATACCATTAAAAAGTGATTTCTGGTGAAAATTGAAATTCTATCTTTTTAAAAGGATGTGTACCATACCTGTGAAAAAGATGTCCTAACTAGGGCTTAGATGTCCTTAGCTAATGTAACACTGTTAATAACAAGATTTTTATTTATTTATTTATCATATTTTATACCACCTGATATGTAAATATCTAGGTGGTGTACAAATACCAACATTAAAATCACACGTTAAAATACATAAAATGTGATAAAAACAATATAAAACAAATTATTAACATTCTAATTAAAAGCTTGTGAGAACAGGAAAGTGTTGTGGGTCTTCCTGAAAACAAACAGAGAAGGAGATATTCTTAGTTCAGCAGGGAGCATATCCCAAAGCCCTGGTGCAGCCACAGAGAAAGCCCGATCGTGCGTCACTGCCAGACGAGCTGGTGGCAACAGCAACTGGACCTCTCCAGAAGATCGTAAAAGGAGAGCAGGTTCATTACAGAGGAGGCACTCTCTTAAATAGCCTGGTCCAAAGCAGTTAAGGACTTTATAGGCAATAACCAGGACTTTGTATGTCATCCGGAAACATATTGGCAACCAGTGCAGTTCTTTCAAAACTGGTGTTATATGGTCACTTTTTGTTGTCCCAGAGACCAATCTAGCTGCTGCATTCTGTACCAGTTGTAGTTTCAAGGCTATGTACAGAGGCAGCCCCACGTAGAGTGCATTACAGTAGTCAAGTCTGGAGGTTACCAGCATATATACCACTGTTTTAAGGTCATTCACCTCTAGAAATGGATGTAGCTGATGAATCAGCAGAAGCTGATAAAAAACACTCCTGGCCACCACCTCAACCTGAGAAACCAGGGAAAGATTTGGGTCCAGGGGGACTCCCAGGCTACATACCTGATCTTTCAGGGGGAGTGTAACCCCATCATAACAAGCAGATCTAAACCATCTCTCAGGTCCCAAGCGGGCACAGACAGTACTTCTGTCATTTGGATTCAGCTTCAGTTTGTTATCCCTCATCCAGCCCATTCCCACCTCCAAGGAGGCATTTAGGGAAGATATGTCATTTCCTGAGGAGGTTAACATGGAAAAGTAAATCTGAGTGTGATCAGCATATTGATAACACCCACCACCAAACCTCCTGATGATGTCTCCCGGCGGTTTCATGTAGATGTTAAAGAGCATTGGGGACAGTATGGAGTCTTGTAGAACTCCATATTTCAGTTCTCGCTTTGCAGAGCAACAATCTCCAAGTGACACCATCTGGAATCTACCAGAGAGGTAAGAGAGGAACCACTGTAAAACAGTGCCACCCAATCCCAACCCTCTCAGACCATCCTGAAGGATACCATGGTTGATGGTATCGAAAGCCATGGAGAGATCCAAGAGGATCAGCAGAGTCACACTCCCTCTGTCGATAGCCAATTGGAGATCATTCATCAGGCCAACCAAGGTAGACTCAACCCCATAGCCCACACGAAAGCCAGTTTGAAATTGGTCTAGATCAGGGCAGCTCAACTTTTGCTCTCCTGCAGATGCTGGCCTACAATTCTCATAATCCCTGACTATTGGCCACTGTGGCTGGGGATTATGGTAGTTGTAGTCCAAAAACAGCTGTGGGGCCTACATTGAGCAGGCCTGGTCTAGATAATCTGCATCATCCAAAACTGCCTGGAGCTGAGAGGCTGCCACCGGCTCAATCACCTTGCCTAACCATGGAAGATTAGAAACAGGTCTGTAATTAGCCAACTCCAAGGGATCCAGTGCAGGTTTCTTCAAAAGTGGTCAGATAATTGCCTCCTTAAGACAAGGAGGCATCCTGCCCTCCCTCAGAGAAGCATTTATAATATTTAACAGACCCTCTCTGATAATATAATTATCATATGAGATAAGCCACGTTGGGCAAGGGTCAAGAGAACAAGTTGTAAGGCACATAGTCCGAAGCAGTTTGTCCACTTCCTCGGGAGTCACAAACTGAAAATGATCCAATCTAATCCCATAAGAGGAATTGCTGGGCACCACCACAGTAGACTCTTCAATAACCGTAGAATCCAGCTTGGCCCGACTATGAGAAATTTTATCCACAAAAAAATCATTTAAAATGTCACAGCGAGTAACCAATAGTTCCAAGTTTAAATTCAAGGGGGAGGGGGTACATACTAGACCCCTCACAACCCTAGACAACTCAGTTGGACATGAGTTTGTGGAAGCAATGTGGACAGAAAAGAACTGCTTCTTTGCTGCCTGCACTGCCAGAGCATAGATCTTTAAATGTGCTATGTATTGTACCTGATCAGACTTTCACCGATCCAGCAAGTATAATCCTGAGCATAGTAAATAACTTCTTTTGAACTATTGTCACTAGAGGGGGAAGCTGAATCTTAAAATTGTGACTTTTAAAAAAAGTAAATAATGTAAATGTGTTTGGGGGTTTTTTAGAATGTGAGCCCATTGGGGACAGGGAGCCATCTTATTCATTTATTATTTCTCTGTGTAAACTGTCCTGAGCCATTTTTGGAAGGGCGGTATAGAAATTGAATTTATTAATAATAATAATAATAATAATAATTAATAATAATAATAGCAATAGCAAAAGCAAAAAGAAATAAATACTGTTTAGCAGGAGCCAGACTATGGGTGGCTTCATAACAACCCTGAGCCTTTTGGAAGGGCGGTATAAAAATGTTAATAATGAAAATAATAAAATAATAAATATGACTGCTCGCATAGTCCATACAGTACGTGGGCCTGAACTATGGGGAAAAGTCAGGAACTGGGAGCACATGCTCCCGGGGCAGGACATCTGAACCTGCCCACATCTGGTTCTCATGTTGGATTTTCAAGATTTACCCAAAATTCTCCTGAGATTCTCCATTCATTTGTGGAGTGGAGAACTTCAACACTCATTTGAAATTGGGTGGAGAATGTTGAGGGAAGCTTGGGAATATGATACAGGAACTGGACTTGAGCGGGTTCAGACATCATGCTTACCAATTTTTTCCTGACATGTTCTTGGTTTACTGACTGGCTGGTGGTTGTGTGAAGCTGCCCTATGTTAGTCATGACTAAGCACACTGAAATAAACAAGACGAAGTTAGGCATCATTAAAACCAATTAATTTCAATGGGACTTAGTCATAACTAATTCAGTCTGGATCCTGCTATTGAAATGTAACAAATACAAATCCTTCATTTGCATAACACACAATGCCCATGTTTTCCAGAGGGTAAAGTGCTCATATTTTCCAGAGGTAGGAATAGAGAGTAAAGACTGCCTATGCAAGTTATATGATTAATTTGTATGAAGAACTGTCTGTCTATTTGACAGATGGATTTTTGCCGTTTCTTTCTGGCAAGGAGGACACAATTGGCAAGATCTGAAACAGAACAATTTATTATAATCTTTTTTTTTTACTGCTTCTTTTTCCTTGCTCCATCTCTCACCTTCCTTTTTCCCCTTAAGTATCTTGGTAAACAGATCCCTGAGGGCTGGGGACAACACTAAAATATGTTCCTAACACTAATATGTTCCTAGATAAATAAGAGGATGAGCTGCTTAATAGGATACAGCAAGGGTGATTTATCTCAGGTGATTCACCCAAAATGTCCTCAGCATTGTTTCACCCCAAAACTCTTCAGCAGCCATTGCTCACTACTGACAGAGTGAGAGTTCTACTCACTGCTGCAGAATAGGAGATGATAATACAGGAAGAACTACAGGAAAAGAGAAGGAGGCTGCGGAAGCAGACCCAGTCAAGGCATCTTACGAATTAGGGCTGGCATTACTGGCCAACATTCAGACTAACCATTTGCTGACATGACACTGTTTTCCATTATAAGGCAGGGGGTATGATTTTTTGTGATTGTCCCTTCCCTTTGCAACTACCTGTGGCTCCTAAAACTATGTCCCTGAGGGTTGGGAGACCCTCAGGGACAGTTTTGGGAGGCATAGGTGGCTACAAAGAGAAGAGAGGATCAACAAAAATCATGCCCCCCCAACCCTGTACAATAGAAAACACTGACACAACAGCAAGGGTTTAGTCTGGATGTTGTCCGCTGTAAGCTCTCAATATGAATTATGCACATGAAGGAAGTGTGCACTCCCTATAAGAACTGCACTCTGGATTTGTTTCACAGCACCAGTTTTCTGTGGGGGGAAATGCTGCCACAATCACGGAAATTGCTACCTGATGCATTTGCCTCAGTCTTGTGTTCTTCAGCACAGCAGTGCTTGGCAAACCACTTTTGACACTGAGAGGATTTTGAAAAGCAGTTTGAGATTTGGTGCTAGAAGGCCCTCTGAGCAAACACTGGGGATGCCCAAGTCTGTAGGCAAGCCTAAAATAGTTCTCTGCAAGTAGAAATCCCACATCCATGCAATGCATAATTTGTTTATGAATAAATGAGAATTTTAAAATCTATGAATAATATGTAGCATTCATGGGGCACTTATTATTCTAGAAGCATTATAAGTATTTCACCACCACCACAATATACTGCTAAACTGCATACTAATTGAATTTACAGTTTTGGAAATGACAGCTTTAGGCTCAGTTAGTATTGTGCACACTTACTCGGAAATGGCGAGCTACATCTCCAATCTTGATTACATACTAATAGGTTTTTATAAGGAAAATGAGCAATTAGAAAGCTTAATCTCATTTCAGGAAGACAACAAGGACCAAATTAAACACTGGACAAAAATTAGACATTTCAGGGCCAAGTGACAACCAGCTTTTCTTGTGGTAACCACATATTCATGCTACTTGTTATCCTTGTGTTTGGAAATTGACATGTTTAAGGAGTAAGTACCATTCAGATACAGGGGATGTAATGCTGAGCAGTACTGTGTAAAAATGGGGCAGAATCAATACCTAATGGAATCCAATGTCCATGATTGTCCAATCTTTTTAATTGGTCACTGCAATTTTTTATACCAGATAATTCATTTGTGACCACCTTGGGGTTAGAAAGGCATTTCCTATTGGGGAACCCCAACAGGAACACCTATTGAGGTTATTGATCATTCCCCTTTCTCAGGTGCATGGCTGCTACTGGGAGACAGACTATTTGGGAAGCTTGACTTGTTCCTCAGTCAAATTTCTCTGGAAAATTCTTGATGGGTAAATTGAATTTGAACTCAAAGTTGGAATTACTGTCATATTTGAGTAGAGAATTTCCCCTTTTGTCCATTCAACGAACTTGTGACAAAGTTACCTTCCCCAGTAACATATAGCTTGACTTATTTGAAAGGCTGTTCCAGACAAGTAGGTTTGCACATTATTCGTATTTCAGATCTGATCACCCTCAAACTAGGCATCTGGGGATGGGAGGAAATACCTGTTTGGATTACTACAATCCTGATGGATTAGCAGGATTAATATGAGATGGCAAGCTAACATCTCACCAAAACATTGTAGCTTAATTAAATTAAGCATACTATTAACCTTCTCAGCAGGTGGTACCACATTTGCAAGACAAGTATTTGCAAGACAAGGGAGCTATTCATATGACCATTCAGGACAGCGGGCGGGCAGAGGAGGGAAGGCTGTGAAATCTTACCTTGCCCCCAGACAATCCTTCGAATGTTGCTGTGAGCACGGACCCATGCTCCCAGACAAACAGTGCTGCACCAGGCAGCACAGAGCTCCAGAGGCTGGGATGATGCATTGAAGCTTCCAGTTATCCCACAATGCACTGAGCGCTGTGCATTGGGGGATTCTCCCATCAGACAGGAGCTCTAGCCAACCGTCTCTATGTGTGCAACCCAAGGAGACAAACAATCGCATCAGCTGGGTTAAAGGAGCCCTTGTTCTCTTAACCTCAGCTAAGAGCCAGGCTTAAAAGAAAGATTTGGCTTGGCGGGAGCACTGGGATCCGTGTGGCTCCCAGCACTCCACACGAGCAGCCTAGCCCAGGCTAGGCTGTTCTAGGCTGCTCATGAGAACAACCTCAAGGATGATTACAAAAGAAATTTACTCTGTGATTTCCTACTCAACCCTGCATGGTCATATAAAGACACCCATCATATAAGTACATTCAGAACTTTAGCGTCTTAAGTCGAATTGATTTTCAAGTGATTCTCATTTCTCATACAGCACAGCTTTGGGAAGCTGGACCTAGTTTTTTTTGGCATGGAAACACTGGAGTGTGTGGGGAGGGGAGTGGGGAGCATTCCTCAGCCAAGCTTGCTTAAAAAAAACAACAGCAACTAAAGAACACTATTTAGAAATCTGAAAGGAGTAGAGAGGAGAGACTTAATCTGAGATTTTGCCTCAACCCTTGAGAAGCCTGAAATTTGATTCAATAGAGGCATACTGTAGCACCACTAAACACATACTGCTTTATCCCTTTGCAATTAAGTAGTGCAGGAGATGGGGGAGAATAGAATCCCCTTACATGGCAGAAGTTGGGAAGAGTGTGTGTGTGTGTGTGTGTGTGTGTGTGTGTGTGTGTGTGTGTGTGTGTGTGAGAGAGAGAGAGAAGTCAAGCTTGACCATGGATTACAATCTTCAGTAATCCATGAGGTATGAAGTGATACTTATCCTCTTACCCAATCATATTTAACAGGTTCAGTACTTGATGATGGTTGTAACTAAAAAGGTCCAAATTCATGCAAGAAAAAAAATCATGGCTGTTGTCCAGAATGATGGGGCCATGTATACTCATGTTTAGCCTGTTTCTGAGGATGAGTTATTCCATTGTGTTTGTCCTGTGATGAACTGTATCCAGCAAAACAAATCAGAGATACACATTTTGACTTCATGCTTTATGGAGGAGAGCGTGCGCTAGATTTGCCATTTGAATGCAATTCTCAGAAACTAGCTCTGAGGAAACAGTGTTCCACTTTGGCATGAAGGTCTGCTTCATTCTCTCAGTTTTAATTCCTGTAGCCAGCCACAGCTAGGATGGAGGAAGGAGGTGAAAGCAGAGGAAACACTGAGAACAGAAACTTTCAACTCATTGACTCAGACATATTCTTGCCAAAGTGGTTTTTCCCCCTCCCCCCCCCGCTTTATTGCAATGAGATTACAACAATGCATAAACATGATTGAGGATAGTAATAATAAATGTGAGTATAACTGAAAAACAAAAGAAAAAGAAAAATCCCCTAAATATAACTTAAACATAATAAGATATAACCAATGCTGGAGGAAAAAAGTGTTGGGGGGGGGGATCTTCTTCTAAGGATATATATCTTATGTTTCAAAGCATAAATTGGACCAAAGACCTGAAAATTCCTCTTCTTTACCTTGCCGATGGGGGAAAAAACAGTTCAGATGCTGACAAGGAACACATATTAGTTACCCAAAGTTATAGCCCAGGAGTGAATTTGTCCTTCCAGTGTTGTATTATAATCCTTTTGGCAACCCCCCAAGAGCGAAGAATCCACAATTCTCGATATAATGTTAGATTCCATATGCTGGGGATATACCCCAACAAAACATGAAGGTCCTTGACAGGCAATGATAACCGCAGTGTCATGTTAACAATCTTATGGATTTCAAGCCAAAATGCCACAATAACCAGACAGGATCACACTATACGCGTAAGTGTACCTTCATCCAGATTACACCTCCAACATCTAGAAGTCTGCAGCCATCCCTTGTTAAACATTCCCTGGGGTGTTCAATAAATGTGGCATAAAGGTTTCTGTTGTATTAGCCACATTTTGAGATCTAAAAAGTCATGTTTCACTGCCTTCAAAGCAACCTGCCATTGATTTAATAAGATGGGGTGTTCAAGATCATTGTTCCAAATCTCAGATATAAGAGATACCAATCTTATCAATATCTTTAAGATTCTGATAAAACAAGGTTACAGGCTTAGGTGCATCCAATAGATGTTCCAGGTCTAATCATAGAAATGGAGTTTCTATTACATCAGGACCAAAGTCCTTGTCCCCATAACTAAGCAGGGTCTGCCCTGGTTGCATCTGAATGGGAGACTTGATGTGTGAGCACTGCAAGATATTCCCCTCAGGGGATGAATATTCCTGCAAGATATTCCCCTCTGGGAAGAGCAGAAGGTTTCAAGTTCCCTCCCTGGCTTCTCCAAAATAGGGCTGAGAGAGATTCCTGCCTGCAACCTTGGAGAAGACACTGCCAGTCTGTGAAGACAATACTGAGCTAGATAGACCAATGGTCTGACTCAGTATATGGCAGTTTCCTATGTACCTATGTTCCTAAAGAGCTGTGATAGAAAATGCTTTAGCTGAATAAACTGCCAGCTAGCATTTAAAGGCAGATCAAACTCAAAAGATTTTAAAACAGCTTCAGAAGAGATAATTTGATCTAGTGTAATGATGTTGTGGGAGGTCCAGTTAGCCCAATACAAAATTTATGATCAATCTTCAAACAGAGATTCTCCCACAACATAAGCTTTTCATGCTGGAAAGAATCAAAACCATGTCTAGAACCCAAAGTTCTCCATATATGCCTTGTAGCTTTAAACACCGCTAATGACCTAGATCCATGAACAAATGATGAACCGAGTACCTGCCAAGATTTCAATGGGAACAAATAATAACTCTCAAGCTGTGCCCAAGGCATAACCAAACCTGGGATTCATTGTTCCACCCTAAGACTGAAGATAAAATAAATGCCCAATGGAAATGTGAAAACTTAAATCTGCCTGACAATGTGGAAAATTAAATCTGCCTTCTTCAATAGGTAGTTGAAGTTTACAAAGTGAAACTCAGGGTGGGTATCCTTGCCATAAGAAGTCATTGACTAATTTATAAGCTTGCTTAAAATATGATAAAGGTATAAGAACAATGAAAAAATGGGACTATGACTAAATGTAAAGAAGATTAAACTAATAACGGGTAGAGCAACCAGCCTCAGAATTGATAATGAAGACACTGAAGTGGTAGATAGCTTCTGCCTTTTAGGATCGACCATCAACAGTAAAGGATCCAGCAGTCAAGAAATACACCACAGACTAGCACTTAGTAGGGATGCAATGAAGGCCTCGGAAAGGATACTTAGATGCCATGACGTGTCTATACCTACCGGTACAAAGATTAAAACCGTTTGGACAATGGTTTTTCCTGTGACACTCTATGGATGCAAAAGCTGGACCTTGAAGAAGCAAGGTAGAAAAAGTATTGACGCTTTTTAACTTTGGTGCTGGAGAAAACTTTTGAGGATACCATGGACAGCCAGGAAAACAAACAAATGGATCATAGAACAAATCAATCCAGAATTTTCACTCAAGGCACAAATGACCAGGCTCAAACTATTATACTTTGGACACATTATGTGAAGACCCAGCTCCCTTGAGAAGTCCATAATGCTGGGAAAAAATGGAGGAGAAGGAGAGGACAACCAGCAGCAAGGTGGATGGACTCAATTATGACAGTGATTAATGCACCACTGAGAGACCTAGAAGGCCAAGCTGAAGACAGATCATCCTGGAGAAAATCTACCTATGTGGTCACTAAGAGTCGACATCGACTTGATGGCACTTAATCAATCAATCAATAAGAATTGGAAGACCTTCAAAAATATATATGAGCCTCCCTGTGTGATGATTACCAATCTAGCTGGATTTGGACAATTGAGACAAAAATAGCTACCCTGGGTCTTTCCTCCTTGACCTTGCTTAGCATGGGTTACAACCAGGCAAAAGCCACCATCAAGCAGCACATTATAGATACTGAACACCAAACTGATCTCAGCAGGGTCCCAAATTTTAATATCAGTGACGGGCTTAGATATTCTGCCTCTCCAGCAGCATACCTCAGCCAACTGGAGGTTCCAAAGCACAGAAGGGCATTCACTCTTGCTCACTGTTATGGCCTCCCTTCAGCAGTGCTAGAAGGCCATTGTAGAAGGACTCCATTTGCAGAGCGACTGTGTCCTTGTGGCTCAGGGCAGATTGAAACTACTGAGCATGTCCTCCTCCACTGTTTGTTCTATAAAGACATTTGCACCTCCCTCATCCTTCCATTGCTAACCAAGTATTCAGGACATTCAAGACAATTTTACAGCTCCTTGCTGCTCTCTGACTCTAAGCCTGCAATCACATATTGCATTGCCAGGTACTGTGTGGCTGCAATCAGCATTCGTTGGTGGATGGTAGAGAGTGAGTCCTCTCAGCCTCTATCTGACCCTTGGTGAGTCAAGGCAGGCTCCACAATTGCTCACTCAGTAATGACTCAGTAGAAAGACTTACGCTTCTCCCTTTTTTATTGCTTCTTATAGCCTTTAGTCTGACTGTTATCCAGTTTTATTACTCAGGCTTTTATGTATTTCTGTCTTCTCATGTCTTTTTAATCTTTTTACATCCAGTTTTATGTCCCCCCACCTTTTATGCCTTTTTATGACTCATTACTTTTCAGGCTTTTATGTCCTCATGCCTCTGGTGTATTATCTACTACTTTTAGTATTTTTAGTATTAATATGTACCTTTAGTACCATTCTATATGTAATCACTTTTCATCTACTCTCACTTTTAACATGTAATCACCCTTATACTTTATGCTGGTCTATGACTGTAATAAAGACTGATTGATTATGAGAGCCTCAGTATTAGAGTCATCTTAGCCACATTTTTTTTTGCCCCAGATACTCAATGGAATCATAGCCCACCAATCTAAGTCATTTTTCATTTAAACTAGAAATTTTGTGAAATATAAATTGAGAGAGTTTCCTAGAAATTATGATGCCAAATAGTCAAAAAAGACACCACCTAAAACCCCAAATCCTACACCCATCAGGAAAATCTGTAGAACCTAAAGGCATAAAATCTGATTTGACCCAATTTATAGAATAACCGGACTAATTACCAAATGTTTGAACTAAAGTAATAAGATTAGGAATTCATACCTCGGTTTATCAATAAAACATAAAATGTCATGTGCATATAAAATCAACTTGTGCTCAATCCAACCTAGTGTAAGACCTTTTATATTACCCTTTATATTACCTGAGTCTCTAATAGCATAAGCCAGGGGTTCTAACGCCATATTGGAAAAAAGAGGACCTCAAAATTCATTCATTCATTCATTCATTCATTCATTCACTTTCTATACCGCCCTTCCAAAAATGGCTCAGGGCGGTTTACACAGAGAACTAACAAATAAATAAGATGGATCCCTGTCCCGAAAGGGCTCACAATCTAAAAAGGAACATAAAATAGACACCAGCAACAGTCACTGGAGGTACTGTGCTGGGGGTGGATAGAGCCAGTTACTCTCCCCCTGCTAAATAAATACCACATTAAAAGGTGCCCCTTTGCCAGGTTAGCAGGGGTTAAAATGGCAATTGAATCCCCCCAAACAATTTGAAGTTATTTGAAAGTGATTCATTGAGACAGCTGATCAAGCCAGCTGTTTTCAATGTATCAATTTGATGATTCTGAAATTCTATTCAACCTCAAATTAAATCACAGAATCTGATTCATTCACACCCCTAGTGGAGAAACCTCTTACCACAGAGTAGGGGTGTACACAAAATCATCTAGCCCAGTTCAGTTTGAGTTTGAACTGGATCCGAACCAGACCAGTTTGGTTCCCCCCCCCCATTGGACACCCCCCACCCTGCAATTTGGTTTGGTGGGGTTTGTCAAACTTTTTTTCATTTTTTTAAATTTACCTCTTCCAGGGGGCTTGTCCGAGGTGGCATGGGGGTATCCAGAGGTTCCCCATCCCTCTGCCAGCCTTCTTTTATGCAAAAATCACCCAGTTTGGGCGGTCTTTGGCCTTTTCCAGGACTATTCACCAGCACGTCAGCCATTTTGGAGGTTGCCACACATGCACAGTGAGACCCTGTGTGGCCTGGGTCATGACATAAAGCCCATGGTAAACATGAAGTCTATTCATTCTTCCATTGTGTTGCAAGGAAGAAAAGGAAGAAGTGCTACAGATGCTTGTCTATGTGCAAAAAAAGTTTCTTTTAGGATTTAATTCCAACAAAGCCTATTTTGTTTGACAACAACCAGGGAGTTGTTTTATTTTTAGCCTACCTTCCTCATGGAAAGTAGCCTCATGAGATCACCTTGCTGTGTGTGTGTGTGTGTGTGTGTGTGTGTGTGTGTGAGAGAGAGAGAGAGAGAGAGAGAGAGAACTGCACTAACATGTATACTAACATATATATGTATACATATATACACATGTATATATATATATATATATGTATGTGTATATATATATATATATATATATATATATATATATATACATATACATGCATATGTAACATATACATGTATATACTAGCATGTATACTAAAATGTATACATGTTAAGGTTGTAGAGGACATCAAACCTTGATATCACATATATGAATTCCAGAATCCATTGAAGATGGTGGCTGTGCGGGTGTTGCAACTTTGCAATGCCGATGCTAATTTGGATCAAATTTAGTACAGCTGAAGTGCCACACAGGCACATTTCAATAGCTTGTTTTATAATGACATCATTATCTGATTGCCATCCGCCACCTGTGCACAGTGCACCCAGTTCTTACAGATGAGGCTTTGGCGACTACTGTTTTAGTTTACTCTGCATATTGCATGTGGTGTTTAACAATAAAAAGTGCATGCATTTGAAGATGGTAATTATAATGGAAATTATAATGAAAAGAACGTTCTTATAAGAACTTCTTGTTTAATTTTATTTTGATCTGATCTCTCACTGTTTTCCTTATACTCTGTACGGATGGACCACTAGATCCCATTTACTTATTCTATCCAGAGTATGGGGGGGGGTTGCTTTTATTTTATTTATTTGTTTATCAAATTTATACCCCGCCCAAACTTATGTCTCTGGGCGGCTTTTGCTTTATCTAGACCAGCTCATTTGAACTCTTCTATCTAAAACCTGGATCTGTATTCATCCCCTCTTCATACTCTTTCCCCCGGCTGACTGAGGGCTTGGGAAGTTTGCTGGAGTGCACTCCTTACCTTGGTTTTTTATTCTGAAGCGTTTTCTTTGAAGAAACACAGCTTGAAAAGATTCAACTGACCCCACAGTACAGTATTCCAATTTTTATTTACCATTAGTTTATATAGCAGTTAGGCTGTGTCTCTATGAACGTTTTGATGTCTTCTAAAATGGAATCCCTTATAATTTGGCAGACTCAGTTTCTTGGAGGCATCCAAATGCCTACATACTTCATGAAGATTGGCTAGAAAATCATGAACATAAACAGAGGAGAAGTAGAGGTAGTTCCCTTATTCAAACTAAGTGGAATAATGGACAAACCAGCATCTATGATTCTCACAAATCCACACAGCCATGAATAAGATCTTTAGACACAAAAATAGAGATACAGAATATTTGTTTCTTGTCCACCCCACCCCCCAATGAGGTCATGGGATCAAACTGCTTGGAAGCCACATCTTCTGGCATAGTAACATTATGTAGTAATCCCAGCTCTGCGGAAATTTTTTAAAAAGCTGTAGTTTTTACTGAGGAAGTGAATGCCCTCTGCACATGCTTCAGTGAATTCTAATATTACGTCACATCATCCGTAGCATGGAAAACAGACTTAGTGGGTCTGATGAGCCCATACACAAGTTAAGCCTTGAATTTTATCTTTATAAATAATGATTTTGTTCAACATAAAGTCATTGCTGAACTCCAAGCTATTCAATATAACATGAAATGTATCCATAATCAAGAAACTAAAGCAAATGGTAGGAGATATAAATCGTGTTGTAACTAGAGAAATGAATGAAATAGGCTCTAATGCATATTTCAAAACACATACATTTGAACAGAATTTGCTTATTGCCCCAGTGGACTTCATTATGTCTACGCCTGTCATGTAGATGTAAATCTAGCAGTCAATCAAACAACTTTTCAGATAGCCAAATGCAAATGAACATCTCAACCTCACAAACATCAAACTAGTCTCTTTTATAAGATTTTTGTTTTGTTTTGTTTTTGCTGCTGCTGCTGCTGCTATTAGTGCTAGAGAATGGAAGTGTGTATGTCCATATGCACATGCACATGTGCCGGTGTGTGAATGTGTATCTGTTTTGTTTTCTCTGTACACTTCTCTGGCTTCTGAAACCTTTAAGTGCCTCTTGAGAACTGTCACCTGTTCTAACTGGAAAATATCACTTTATAATTATATTAAAATTTGAGTGTGAAACAATGGTCCAGAATGGTATCTGGAAGCATGTTTCAAGTCAATCTTTCATTTTGTGACATATTCTTAGGGCAATCTTGGAGGGAAGGACAAACGAAAGGCTGCATTGATTTGGTTAAGAAGACTAGCAATTATAATAATAGCAGCAGCAGGATAAGAAATAGTGATCATGAATAATTTGGCACAGTTTATAGGTAATATGCTACTTTGGTTCACTGTGCCAGTTCTGAAGCGGGGGGTGAATTCTGAATGGGTGAATGCTAATCCTTGGTTACATGGTCATTTTCTAACATTATGGTATTTCTTTTCAATATTTCTGTACTATTTCATCTGTTGACATAGTCACAGTGGTCAATTTAAAACAGCATAATAAAACTCAACAAAATAAAAATATAACCAAAGCTCTACTCTAGGGATATACCTTGAATGTTAACTCCTGTCTGGGGTGTATACATCATCAAGTGCCACAATAATTGGAAAGCATAGTTATTAAAGAGCTGGTGTAGCATAGTAGCTAAGAGATTGAGCTACAAATCACAAAGTCCCTTGTCTCAGTCTTACCTCTGCTATGAACTCACAAGCTGGCCTTAGCAAGTCACTTCCTCCCAGCCCAAGCCCCACATCTGCAATATGGGGATAACACTGGGGAGAGACTGGGATCAGTGCTAGAGCACTACTTTCTCTTCCAAAAGTCTCAATTCAATCCCTAATATCTCCTAATATCCTAATATCTGGAAAAGACCTCTCCTTGAAACCCTGGAGACTTGCTACCAGTGGTGCACCTAGGCAATCTGGGTGCCCGGACTGCCCTGCTGCGAGGCTCCCCCTGGCACCACAAGACCCCCGCCCAGCACTGCAAGCCCTCCCCCACACACTGTCATGGCAAGCCCTTTTCCCCACAACCGCAAGGCTGTACCACCAATATTCTAGCTAAGCTGGGGGTGGGGGGTGAGGCAAGCAGGCCTCCCCCCATGGCTGTGGCGGCAGGTGGAACAGGAGTAGCTGCTGCGCCTCACTGTCCAGCTCAGTGGCTTCTGAGAACTGCAAGGTGCTCTGGCACACCTGTATAGTTAGAATAGAGGCCCAGACCTCTGAGTCAGAAGAGTCAGAGGAGGAGTGGGAGAACTTGGTTAAGAGAGCAGGCTCAGAAGCACTGCAGGAGGACCTGGCTGTGAGAACAGACTCTAGAGCTAAGGTGAGGTGGCAGCAGACAGGGGAATCTGAACAGCTAGCAGAGATGAGGGCTGAGGAGACTGATCAGGAGGAAGCTGGAATTTCACCTGTGTTAAGAAGACATCTCAAGAGAAAGGCTCAGTGGGAGACACGCAGGCGCAAGATCTCACAGGAGAGAAAATAGAAATGCTGAGTCAGGAAAGCCTGATTGGCTGCCGGTTATCTTGAGCCCTATATCAAGCGGAGGCTGTTCCTGAGACGATACTGTCAGCAATGTTGCCTTCTACAGACAGTGTTCCTCGTACTTAGAATTGTTCAGCCTTTCTTGTTTCAGCCTGTCCTTGTTCTGTTCCTTCCTTGATCCTTTCTTTCCATTATTGCTCAGATATGTTACAGGGGGGTACCTAGTTTAGTTTCAAGGCACTTTATTTTGCTTATACTACTTTATCTTTGACAGTCATTCTTCGCTTTCATCCGTGCAGCTAAGCTGCTACTCTTATTTAAAGAATTTCGATCTTGACTCATAGAAGTAGAGCTGGAGGGATCGTAAATCCTGTCGGGTCAGCCGTACCAACAGATTTACAACACACACACACACCCGCCATGCATATGGCAGCTAGAATATCGGTGGTTCAGCCTCGTAGTGGTGATGGGGAGAATGGTGAGGGGTAAGGGGCTCACGGCGGCAGCAGGAGCCCCCTGGGCCTTCGGAGATCATATTGCCTGCTACCAGAATAGGCAGTACTAGACTAGATACTCCAATGGTATATCTCAGTAGAAGGCAGCTTCCTATGTTCCTATAATAATGTTCCATGATTAGCTGCACTCAGAGTTAAGACTAGTTGACCAGAAAAAGCTGGAAAACAACCACCAACAACAACAAACAGCCTGGCCTTAACAGCAGCTTGCTTTGTGTATATTAGCAAGTGTGATAATACTTATCACCATGACCACCTTCTCATGAAATTATCTGCTTGGTTACTGAACTCAGGGAGAGGAAAGAGGATCATTCCTGCTGACCATGCCCCCTGGTGCCTACTGGTCAAGACCCCCAGCAACACACATTCAGCTTTCATGAGAAAGAGGCCATTACCTTCTTGACAGTGTGGAATATACAGATATGGCCCTGTTTCTCATACAGTAATTATGAAAACTTACAACTGGACAATACGCAACAACTACTGGAGAAAGGCAATCTGTGAAACTCTCTTTGCTTACTGACGTTCACTTTCTATTACAGGAAAATCACCTTTTGAACTAGTGAGAGGATGCAAAGCAACCACCAAACTTACACAATGGCAACTACTGATAGAGCTTTCCATGCCATCTCACTCTGAGGATGCAGAGATTCATGATTGGGTAAGGGAGAAGCAACAAAAATAAAAATTGTATGTGAATCAGAAATGGGGTGCGAAAAGCAGACATTTCAGGTGGGGGACTTTGATTGAGTACGGCTGCCTTATAAAGTGAGAAAGGGATGTTCCCAATATTCTGGACCAAAACAAATAATTGAAATCTGAGGAGATTTTGTCATATTGGATGATGAAAAGAAATGGAAGAGTTCGAGACTTCTCAGCATGCATACTATGAAAAAAGGAGAAAAGGAGTCTAGTCTTGAGAGAGGAACTGGAGAGGATTTTGATCCTGCCTCCAGTTTTCACCTCACAGATGAGGCTGATGGAAGTGATGGACAGAAGTAAAGATACAAACAGCTCCTGTGCCAAAGAACCCAAGAATTAGGAGAAGTGTGCATGACAGAAGACGGCCTAAAATGACTTCCAGACTTTATCACTGAATTTTAAATTAATTCAGTTCTGGTTGTTATAAAGGAGAGGGATGTATTGTATCCTGTCCAGTAATCTTTTATGTTTTGTTGTTGAGAAGTGTGTCCCAGAGGGGATCCTATAGAGAGTGGGGTGGGGTGGAATCAGAGAGGAAAAGGGAGGGGAAGGAGAAGGAGAAATAGTTGTTTCTTAATAAACCTTTAGTTAAATCTACATAAGATTACCTTGTGTTTGTGAGAGAAGCAGCTATGAAACAGGCTACTAACTGACATTGAACACTGCCAGCTATTGCCATCATGAGGCTCTAGACCAGGGGTTCTTAACCTGGAATCCATGGAGTAGGGCCAGGCAGTCTATGGAAAATTAATTGACTAATTAATCTTAGCTCCCCAAAAACATCATTATATTCAAATGCAGCTTGTCCTTGATTTTTCCTGAATTTTAATTTTACCTTCAGTGCTGACAAGAGATAAGAGTGGAATTGCCTATTCTGAGTGTTTGTTTTTCTTTCTAATGTTTACTGGAGCCTTATTAAAATATATTGTATAAACTGGGTGGGGTCCGTGAGTAATACTTGACGATCTGTCGAAGGGATCCAAAGGTTAAGAATACCTTCCCTAAAGATATCAACTTATATCCTCGTTCACATTTGTTGCTGCTTAATAGTGGTGACTAAATGTGGAATATCATATTCCGTCCTCCCCCTTACCATGGAAGTAAACTTCCTATTCCTCCAATGCACCTGCAGTGTCCAGAGTCTTCTTCCTCAGCTTCTGATGGTAGAGAGGGTGGTGGGGGGATATATGTGTGCTATTGAGGCATTCAGGAGAACAGGGTCTGGCTCTAAGGAACAGGAAGCTATTTTTATTACTAGCCATATGCCTTTTAAGAACATAAGAACAGCCCTGCTGGATCAGGCCCAAGGCCTGTCTAGACTAACACCCTGTTTCACACACTGGCCCACTAGATGCCCCTGAGGAGCCCACACGCAAGAGGACGAGGTGATGGCATGCCCTCTCTCTTGCTAATGCTCCTCTGAGGCTGGAGGTGACCTATAGCCACCAGCCATTGATAGACCTGTCCTCCATGAATTTGTCTAAGCCCCTTTTAAAGCCATCAAAACTAGTGGCCATGACCACATCCTGTGGCAGAGAATTCCATAGGTTAATTAAGTGCTCTGCTCTGTGAAAGCACATTATTTTGTCAGTCCTAAATATCCCGACCTTCAATTTCATGGGATGATCCCTGGTTCTAGTGTTGTGAGAGAGGGAGAAAATTGTCTCTTTATCCACTCGCTCTACTCCATGCATAATTCTATACACCTCTATCGTCTCCCTATAGTTGCCTCTTTTCCAAACTAAAAAGCCCAGATGCTGTAGCCTTGTCCCATAAAGAAGGTGCTCCAAGACCCTGATTATCTTGGTTGCCCTCTTCTGCACCTTCTCCAGTTCTACAATATCCTGCTTAAGATACGGTGACCAGAATTGAATACAGTACTCCAAATGTGGCCACACCATTATTATACAATGATTTATTTATTTTATTGAAACTTCTTATATACCACCTCCTCCAAAGACTCTAGGTGGTGAACAACAGAAATACCAACAACAATCAGTTTTTTTTTTAAAAAAAAATTTAAAGGGCAAACACCTGGCGAAACAGGTGTGTCTTAAGAAGGGCCTTAAAAGCAACCAGGGAGGGGGGCTGAACGAATGGGGGGGGAGTGTTCCAAAGAAGAGGAATTATAATACTATAATTATAATATTAGCATTATTTTACTAGCATTTTTATTTTCAATCCCCTTCCTAACAATCCCTAGAATGGAGTTTGCCTTTTTCACAGCTGCCACAGTCGACACTTTGAACGAGCTGTCTACCATGACCCCAAGATTTTTCTCCTGGTCAGCCACCAGCAGCTCAGATTCCATCAGCATATACAAGAAGTTGGGGGGAGGGGTTTGCCTCAAAATGCATCACTTTCTAATGGCTTAGATTGAACCACATTTGCCATTTTGTCTCCCACACCCCCAGTTTTGAGAGATCCTTTTGTAACTCCTCACAATCTCTTTTGGATTTCACTACCATAAATAGTTTAGTGTCATCTTCAGATTCGGCCACTTCACTACTTACCCCAACTTCTAGTATTTGGCCATGATTACGATGATCCCTTATTAAGGTTCTTTTGACAACGGATAATTATGGCTGAGCTCCGAATCTTTATCTCCAATAATAATGTCCAAATGTGTATATATATTGAAAAAGAAAAAGAACAATTAAAATTTTAATGTTTTAATTTGTTGATGATTTTTAAATTGTTAAATTGTTTTTAAGTTTTTGTATATATTTTAACTTGTTTTATGCTATTGTTAACCGCCCAGAGATGAAAGTTTGGGGCGGTGTACTAATGTGATTATAATATAATATAATATAATATAATATAATATAATATAATATAATATAATATAATATAATATATATAGGAAATGGGAAATGCATACCATTTTGATTTTCCAGGGTTGAAAACAGTGTGTAGATCCCTAGAGATAAATAAATTAGATTACACAGTTCGTTGGAGGAATTGTATTGTTTTTAGGAAGGAAGAAAGTCAGTTCAGCAGTGAAAGAGTAATATTATTTATTTCTTACTTTAGAATCATAGGTTGACATTTCAATGAAAATGCATGCAGTCCATGCAGTCCATACAGTGAAAGGCCACAGTGGTAGCATCCCAAATTCAGAAGCGCAGATGCTTGCATGAGGGTATGTGTGGAATTTTCAACAAATCTCCCTTTCCCTTGGAAGCACTCTTTGCAACCTGGAAACGTGTCCCTGAGGATTGCAGAAGGTTGCTCCGAGCACCTGGGGAAGGGGAGAGTGAAAATCCACCCCTCACCATGTTCATGCACTCATCCTTCCAAAACAGGGAGGATTCTGCTGCAGATGTTCCCTTCCCTTGCAGAAAGTAGCATTAGCCAGGATGTTGGCCATAATATTTTAGATTTGGAAGAGAGCTCAACTCCCTGCTCGGTACAGGAATATGCTATAATACTCCTGACAGATGACCATACAGCTTCTATTTGAAAACCCCCAGCAAAGACACACAACAGAATGTCCCATTGTCCAACAGTTTGTACAGTTGGAAAATTCCTTCTAATGGAGAGCTTCCTTGTAATTTCAACCCACTGGTTCTAGTCCCTCTCATGAGCAACAGACAAAAAATCTGCTCCTTCTTCTGTGTAACAAACCTAGATGGCTATAACACCCCCTTCAGTTTTCTCTTCTGCAAACTAAACACACACAGCTCCTTTAACCATACCTTAAACTATAAAGGAATTCGTGTCCATGCTCCTCACCAGCTTTGTTGCCCTCCTCTGAGAACCTGTTCCAATTTATTAATGTCTTTCTTAAAATGTGGTGCCCAGAGGTGGGCACAGTGCATTATATCCAGAGCAATGAATTAATTGTGGAAGGACATTGTGCTACTGCAAAACTGTTGCACTACCACAAGCATGCTTGTGCTTTCACAACAGCTGTGAAACTGTGCCACATCTCATTTGTTTTAGTTGGGACATTTGTGCAAGAGCGCTATAGCACAATAAAACAATCTGCAAACCGCCATGTTTTAATGCAACTAATCTAACTTCTTGTGCTAGTGCAAATCTGTTCATTCCTCAAGGGGTCCATTGTTCAGGATGTCAACCAGAATTCCAAATAAAGTCTGACCAGTACAGAATAGAATAGAGCCATTACTTCTTGTGATCTGACACTAGGCCTCCGTTAATGCAGTCCAAGATTGAATTATATTTATATTCCACCTTGTTTCAATTAAACTCAGAGCAATGTTTTAGCCTCACAAGAAACCTATGAGACAAGGTTAGGCTGCGAGACAATGAGGCTATTCACACGATGGGAGAAAATTGGGCCAGCAGAGGCTAGCCCGATTTCCTCCCATCGTGTGAACCACTGGGCTCGGCTGCGAGCCCGGTGGTTTGTAAGCGGGTCACCCGCTACTGTACCCCTCCCCTTAAACTGGGTTTGTGGAGCGAGCACTCCTCAAACCCGGTTGTTTTAATTGTGAGTAGGCGTGGCGTGGCTGGGTGGTGTGGCTACTCACACGGAGACACCCGAATGGGAGGCTGAAAATCAGCCTCCAGGCTCGGGGGTCTCTCCAGCATGCCCTGCATCCTTGCACAGGGCATGCTTGAGCATCCGGGGGCTGCGTAGCCACCGAACTCCCCAGCCCCCGCTGGCTCCGTGACGGAGCTGGCAGTTGTGTGGATGGCCACTGCAGCCGCCCAGAGCAGACTGCTGCTCATCTCCAGGCTCTTCTCTCCAGGAATTTGATCCAGGATTAGGGATGTGCAAACCGGTTCAAATTTGAACCGGGGTGGTTTGAAGGTTCAAATTCAAACCGAACCAGCCATCAGGTTCAAGCTGCAGGTTGGAATTCAAACCGAACCAGGGGGTGGTTCAATTTGAACCGGTTTTAACTGGTTGGAACTGTTTCAGACCTCAAAAAGTGGGTGGGGTGGTAGCTGGCACCAATGGCTACCTACCACCCAAAACCCAAAGCAATCGGACACTCGTATGATTTTTTTAATGAATTTTTGAAAAGTATTTATATTTTTTCTCATAGGGTATAATGCGACTCGAACCAGGACATTATTCCTTATTGTGGAGCACCCATGGGTGCCAACAACCACCCAAACCCTGAAACAATCGGACACCCCTATGATTTTTTATGAATATTTGAAATATTTTCAATTATTTTTCTCATAGAGTATATTGGGACCCAAACCAGCCCATATCCCCTATTGTGAAGCACCTAGGGGCACAAACGTAGGCTTGATGGTAGACAGACAGGGGTGCCTACCACCCACAAAACCCCAAGGCAATTGGACACTCCTCTGATTATTGGTGAATTTTTAAAGTATTTTTGAATTCCTCATAGGGAATAATGAGGATTGCAGCAAATGTTTAGCTTCACGTCAGGGGGGAAGGGGTGTCCTAGAGTGGAGTGTGGTGGGTGGTAGTTCCCAGGGTGGGCAAGGAAGCTATCCGAATTATTTGAAAGGAATTGGGCAAAGGGCTGATTTTTAAGTGATTTTTGAAGTTTATGCATCTTTAAGGTTTTTCTCCATAAAGAAGCATGGAGGTGTCAGCAAATGTATAGCTTCACGTCGGGGGGAAAGGGGTGTCCAAGAGCAGAGTGTGGTGGGTGGTAGTGCCCAAGGGGAGCCAGGAAGCTATCAGAATTATTTGAAAGGAATTGAGCAAAGGGCTGATTTTTAAGTGATTTTTGAAGTTTATGTGTCTTTAAGGTTGGCAGATGAGAGTGGATTCATGGTTGCTCATTGAAAATCTAATATGCTACCAGAGAATCTACACTCAGAACACTTCAGAAACAACAAAACCCAGTACCCCAGGGGTTAGCAACCCATGGGGGTGGTTGGCACCCTCTGTGCACTAGACCACCACTCACTCTGGGCCACCCCAGCACCCCACAAGTGGCTTTAAGGTTTTTCTCCATAGGGAAGAATGGAGGTTTCAGCAGCCCCATAACTGCACTTGGGGGGTGCTGTGATGGCCCAGTGTTCTGAGTTTACTTCCCATTTCCATCACTGCAGAACAAATATCAATATAAAAGAATCTTTTGAACAACAATGCTGCAGTACATCTACTTCTTCAGGACATGTGATCTAGCCTACTTTAGGTGAAGGGTGTAATGGCAAACCATGTGTTAATCTGAATTAATTTTTCCCCTTTCTGCCTAAGTGTAGATAATGTCTCATAATTATGTAGCTCTGCTTCCAGAATTATAAAGCAATTACAGTATTTCACTACTTAAAGGGACCATATATACTTCCTGTTTGGAAGGCAAAGTCTTTTCATGATTCCTTGAAGGAAAACAGAGGTCTAAGGCAGGCATAATAAAAATAAAGGTAATGCATGGCAATTATATAGCACGGTATATCTTCAAAGCACTGTGTAAGCTTTTAATAATTTAAATGCTGGTGAAATGGTTCATTGCAAATTAATTATCCATTACATTTCCATCTTTTTTTCTGTTTCCAAGTTCTTTGGGAATCAGTCCCATTTTGTATAAACGTATTCTGTGTTCAAAAGCATTATATTTTTGGCTTTGTTTGCCAAATACATTATCTAAACAATTTTCAGCCTACACCCTCTGTATAACTAATATTTCTGACAGTTTTAAGTTTGTTGCTCATTGTTGCCTCCTACAACATGTTTCTGGTTTCCCATTGATTGGAGGAAGGCTTCGGAAAGGAGGACAATGAAAAACAAAAGAACAATAACAAACAAAAGCAAATGTTGTACATGAATACTTTTTCATGATTGAAGAGATGGAGCTCAAAGAAGCCAACTGGATGGACGGCAGCAGTGACTGAAGCTAAAGCCTTGATCTTGTGCCTGGCCTGATGTGGATCAGCCTGTACAGAACTCTGCTGTGAGCAAGACATGATGGAGTTAATCAAAACTGCTTGGCTTGCCTGCAGATATCAAAATTGCACTACCTCTGGAAAAACAAATCATGACTGTTCCAAAGGGTTTTTGTGACCTTTCACCTCAACCCACAAGCACTAAAACAGAACCAGTGCAATGAAGGGGCGGGGTCCAAAGGGGACAAACTGCCCTGGGGGTCCCACAAAACTGAGAGCCCAAATATATTGGTTCATATTGACAAGGTGCAGGAAGGATGCAAGTGGAATGTCCCATGTTGTTTCCTAGGCCCTGGATTACCTCTCGTGGCCCTGGTGGTAGACAATGACTGAGGAGACCCAAACCCCCACTTAACTATGTATCTCACTGGGGAACCTGGGCCAGTCACAATCTTTCAGCTTCCCCTATCTTACAGGGTTGATGTGTCAGATTATTTCTTCATAAGCAGGTCCAGATATTGTTTGGCAACCTTCACTTCCATCTACCTTACCAATACGTATAGTTGACTTATACTATAAAGTACAGATGCTCCTCAAGGGGTCTATATGGGATCTTGTCTTCACTAGACACCAGAAAGATTGACCTGACTATCCTTGTTTACAGGAAACAACTTGTGTTGTAACTTATGGATCCAAGTAGCGTAGATATTTTAAGGTAAAGAAGTCCATATGTGCCTTGATACAGCAAGAAAAAACTGTGGAGTCCTTTTGTGTTGTTGATGTAGATACAGATGTGCATCTGGATGTGTGTCCCCCTTTGCATTGCAATGCTCACTAAAGCACCATTGGACTGGCTGGATGCCTTTTGATATGTATTGGGATATGCACTAGTGTAGGGAGGGCATAGTGGCCCATGTTCAGGCTACCTGCCCTCCATGCCACACAACCAGTGGTGGCTGCATAGTGCCCCTTCTTTCCCATGATGTGGTGCCTCTTTTCTAATATTGTGTGTGCGCATGGTGACAGACCCTCTGATGAGCAAAGGCTGCCCTGCCTCTGCTGCTCAGCTGTTGTGCATGCACGGCAGCCATCTGAATGGTTGAATGGCAGCCAAATGCCATGCTGATCACTCAGCTGGCTGCCATATATGCACAGCAGGCAACTGAGTAGTGGGGACAGAGCACTCTACCCCCAGCTGCTCCATCAAGGAGGCCACCACCATGTGTGTAGTGGGAGGGAAGGGGTGCCACGCAGGGAGGGCCACCACCAGGTGCCAGTCACAACAAGCATGGCAGCTCC
This sequence comes from Hemicordylus capensis, assembly GCF_027244095.1. Lineage (NCBI taxonomy): Eukaryota > Metazoa > Chordata > Lepidosauria > Squamata > Cordylidae > Hemicordylus > Hemicordylus capensis. The sequence goes on along the minus strand of NC_069661.1, from coordinate 88,814,788 downwards.
ATAAAGAACTAGTGGTGGCCCAGTAGCAGCTGTGCACAGGTTCTTTGAACCCGTACATACAATTACAGCTCTGCCCCTGGGGATACACATCCAGGGGCGTAACGATAGGGGGGCAGGCAGGGCATGTGCCCTGGGTGCCACCCCGGCAGGTCATGTGGGAGGGCGCCAAAAAGTGGCTTCCCCCCACCCCCACCCCCCGAGTGTGGCGGTGGGCGTGTGGCAGCGATTTGGCGGTGGCGGGTGGCGGCGGCTGGTCGCCCGCCGAGTGCGGCGGTGGCTGGCGGCTGGCGGCGATGGGCTGTAGTGCGGCCCGAGAGGCGGCAGATTGCCCGCCGAGGAGTGCAGGCAGAGCAACGCCAAGCCTGCCTTCTGGCCCGGCATCGTTTCCCAACTGCGCAGGCACACCTGCGCAGTTGGGAAGCGATGCCGGGCCAGAAGGCAGGCTCGGCGTTGCTCTGCCTGCACTCCTCGGCGGGCGATCCGCCACCGCCGCTCGGGCCACGCTACAGCTCGCCGCCAGCCACCAGCCAGCGCCGCACTCAGCAGGCGACCTACCGCCGCTGCCCGCCACCGCCAAATCACCGCCGCACATGCCCGCGGGCCGCCGCACTTGGACGACCTGCCACCGCCGAATTGCCGCCACCACCGGCCATCTGCCACCTGGGGGGCACCGCCGCGCCCTCACAGGTATGTGGGGGCCGGGGGGGGGCGCCATTTCAGGGCCAGAGCTTGCCCTGGGTGCCGTATACCCCCGATACGCCACTGTACACATCCCATTCCAGACCATTATTTGTTATGTGTGACTCACTGCCATTGATTAGAGCTGGATTGGAATCATGGTACTCTCTGACAACACAATCCTGAAAGAGGTATTTTTTAAACCATGATGCTCAAGACATACACAACCACTATAACATCATTTAGAGATTATATAGCAACTTTATCCGTTGCTAGTTACAATATGTACTAGCTGATTTTTTGTTTTCTACTTCCAGGGAACAATAGCCACTCATGTGTTGCTATTAATCGTTTGTTTACAGCAAATGAACTTCTCGACATTTGTATGAATTATTTTTCCCCATGTGCAGTCAGTTATAACTAGGATCAAAGGCTGTTGGTTCTTTTTGATGTATTATATTTAAAATATAATTTAAATGCATGGCCCTTTTTAATCAGTATGGAATAAAATTAGTGGCATGTGGCATGTACTCATATATATTCTCCATGGTTTCCACCAGGATTTGCTAACAATCTTTTCATGCAAACACAAACAGCCAAATTTGCTGTGGGCTTACTCTCATGCAAAACCCCTAGTGCCTCACTAAATAACAATCAGTTCAAAATGGCACACATATGCTTTGATTTTCAGCATTTGGATCTGAAGTGTCTAAGGCCATGTATGCAGCTGAGACTCTGGTGAGAGAGTAGAATTCAATCAATGGAAATAGGGAATTAAAATCTACATGAAAACAGTGAAGCTGTCCAATTGTCTGAATTATATCATATGAGACTTGCAAATATGGGAGTTACTACAGTTGAATGGGGAATGGGGGGAGGGACACAAATGTCCCTGGGCACCTGAGGGCCCACTGGCTGGATGACCGATAGATTTAGAAAGGGTTTTCTCCATAGAGCTGGTTCTCATGATGACCTGCAAGATGCAGCCAAACTGGGAAGCAGGAGATTTGTGAGGCATGCTGTAATGATCAAAAAGGCGGCAGGGGCAGGGACATACAAAGTCCCTTCCCTAGGTGTGAGGAGCCCCGGGTAGGCTGCCACCCATCCACTTTTTTGTATGAGCAGATTCACCCTTCCAAGGAAATATTCTGGGAGAGTAAAGTGGAAAACCTCTTCCTACAACGAAGGCATAAGCACATAAGCAGTCTTAGACCTTCAGGAGTGAGTGTTCAGGGCAGGACCCAATAAGGAGTGACGTTCTATAGCAAGAACAACAATGATTTATTAATAATAAATTAATAATTATTATTAATAAGGAAAACTATAGAGGCATCAACAAACACAGCTTCCATTCAAGTAAAACCCTCCCCCAGGTACTACAAGACCATGCAGTCAGCTCCCAGCACTTAAACAAAAATAAATTCCCTGACACGTCTAGCTAAACTAGTCCCTATCCTTCCTACTTCCCTTACTTCCAGGTAAGGGACTCCCAGTTGATTCCCAGCCCGAGGCTGTTAGACTCCCTTTGTTCTACAGAAGTTGCTGATCAGACCTCCTTCAGAGGCCTCCAAGGAACAACTAAACTCTAACACACCCCTCCCCTACATATCTATATACTGTTGTCCGGTAAACCCTGCCCCTCACTCTGGATTGGGCTGCAGGGATTTGATTCTCCAGGGCTTTCTTCCTTATTTGGAGAGGCCCACCTTCCAAGCAGTTACTATAATTGAGGCCAAGTCCTCTCTTGCTCCCTGGATATCACTACACATGCTCATTCCCATAAGAAACTGGAAGATTTCTCAAGTTGGCACTGCACCAACCCAACATTTAACTAGGTTCAGTAATCTAGGATTTGGCCTCAGGTTATCAGTAGTGGTTAAATATCAAGTAGGCACAATGCCAACCCAACATTGCCAAAACTTTCCAGGTTCTCACAACCAGAAACTGTGAGTGTGTACACCTCACAAATCTCCATTTCCCAGTCTGGCATCATTGTTCAGGTCATGAGAACCTGCTTAATAGTGTGCTTATAATAATGCACTAGAATAAGTTGTACCATGGATTTTAAAAGGGTTTTCTTTGAAGTTGCTTAATTTGCACAAAATACAGCTCTCTGGTTTCTAACTAGGACCATTTGTTAGAAATACATCTTGCAGATGCTTAAAGAGCTCTACTGACAATGGGTTCATGTCTGACATCATGCTAATGTAAGTCTGCCTAAACAAACATTATACCCTGCTGAATCATAACAAAAGTCCATCTAGTTTGCCATGGTAGCCACAAGCCAAACAGATGCTTCTGGGAAGCCAATAAGCAGGACATAAAGTGAATAATCCTCCGTCTCTGCTGTTGCTTTCCCACATTCAGCAACTGGTATTCACTGGCATTCTGCCTCTGAACCTGGATGTTCTTTTTAGTTATCATGGCCCATACTGGTTGATAGACCTATACTCTCCATTGCACAAAGAGGGGAAAGAGCTGGACATGGTATTGTGGCATTTGGTTGCAGTCGATGTTAAGTATCATGTCTAAGAATATAAGAAGAGCCTTGCTGGATCCAGATGGCCCAGGATCCTGTTTCCCACAGTGGCCCACCAGATGCCTCTGGGACAGGCGCGGCCCGTGAATGTGCCTCCGGGGGGGGGGTGTCAATGGAGCCAGGGCTCTGTGCCGCCCAGAAGCCCCCGCGGCGGGGAATCGCCTCCGCCACTCACCTGGCTCCCATGGAGGCGAGCCCCCACCAGTGGCCAGGTGAGTAGAGGAGGGGATTCCCCACCATGGAGGCTTCTGGGAGGCATGGAGCACCGGCTCTGTTTACACTTAAAGAAGCCGCCCACCACCGCCCCCCACCGGAGGCATGTTCACGGGCTGCTCCTGCTCTGGGAAGTCCTCCACAAGCAGAAGATGAAGGCATGCCCGCTCTCCTGCTGTTCCTCCCATGCAACTGGTGGTCAGAAGTGCCCTATTCTGAACCTAGAGATAGCCTATAAGCATCCAGACATGTAGTCATTGGTAGAACTGTCCTCCACAAATTTGTCTAGTTCTGTCTGCAGAGTGGAGCCTTACTTGTAAAAAAAAAAGCTTTGCACATGTCTTCAGTGCAGCATCCAAGAAGGGCACTTGCTTGCTTTTCTCCAAAGATAACAACAGTAAATAAGAGTTAGCATGAAATAAGTAATGCAAATTGATTATTGCACATATTTTCATCATTTATTATGGCTGCATTCTCACAATCATGGTGATCCTGAACATAGGGACATAGGAAGCTGCCTTCTACCGAGTCATACCATTGGTCCATCTAGCTTAGTATTGTCTACATAGACTGGCAGTGGCTTCTCCAAGGTTCCAGGCAGGAGTCTCTCTCAGCCTATCTGGAGATGCCAGGAAGGGAACTTAGAACCTTCAGCATGCAAGCATGCAGATACTCTTCCAAGAGCATCTCATCCCCCAAGGGGAATAGCTTACAGTGCTTACATGCAGTCTCCCTGCTTAACAAAGGGGACAATTTATGCTTACTATCACAAGACCGGCTCTCCTCCTATAAATCCTGGTTAAAGAATGAACTAGGATTGCTGAGCCCCATGGAACTGGTTGTAAGAATGCAGAGCTCCTGGCCAACCCTGGAGACCCAACTGTGGTTAAACCACATTTAACCAGGATAGATAACCAGGATCTGATTCTAGTTAAATGTGGTTTAACCACAGCTACCACAATTTGATCAGCAACCATGGTTTGACCAGGACTGCCCAGGAAACCTGTATTCTCACAACCAACTTTGTGGAGGCAACCAGGGACCAGTGGGCAGTGATCAGTGCATAGCAAGACATGGTTTACGTGCATCTACTTTCAATCAATGTGGCAGAGTATCTGCTTACTATGGGCTTACCTTGGAAACACATAACTGTTAATATGTATGTGTGAACTGCCATATAATTGTACCATGAGTGTTTGCTTAGTGTCAGCTAGGTTAGATGCATTTGTTACTAAAGTATTTCAAGATTTTGACCTAAGGGAGAACAGTTTAAAAAGTATGTTTTGCTAATTATGTTTCTTTCTGGTGGTTAGCTAGGCTTGAGAAAAGAACTAAAAGATGCCTACCACCAAACAAACAAACAAAAAAAACCCCTCCCAAAAAAACCTACGAGAAGAAATATACAGTTTACAAAATTCTCCTGAATGTATTTCTTATATGCAACATGAAGTTTCAAATCAGTAGCTAAGCATGTTCCTTTTAAAAGACTCCTTCATCTAACAATGGCCCAATGTCATAACACGTAACCTGTTTCACAGTTCTGTTGAGTTGCAGGATCCAGATATCATACACACCATCATCCAACTTTTGCCTCTGGTAAGTTTTAGGCATGCTTTTATTGTTTGTTTCCAAGACCTTCAAAACCTATCTGACCAGAATGAAGTGAGACAAAATGTGTATACATTTGAAGCAATGCAATGCTTCAAACTATTTTCAATTACTATCCCTAATCTCTGTTGTTCACATTATAGGGGTATTATTGTTACTAATAGAGCAATATTAATAATATTATTGTTAACTAGTGAATTTTGGCCCGTTGAACAATGGGCCCTAGTAACGGCTCTCCTGTCCCCCTGCTGCCATTCCCCCTCCCTCCCTCCTGACCCCCCCCCATTAAGGGCCAAATCGGCCCAGCCACTTGCCCCCGCAGCTTCCGCCGCCGACCAACCGGCCGCCCACCCAGCTGCCGATACCTCCTTACCGCTGGCACACGTCCTCCGCTTGATCCGCTGATCAATTAACAGAAGGAGAGAGGTGCTCGCATGCAGAGCTCCACTCTCTTTAAAGTCTCTTCCCGAACTGGTGCTTTGCGTCCTTGCCGCCCAAACCGCCAGTTCGGGAAGAGACTTTAAAGAGAGTAGAGCTCTGCATGCGAGCACCTCTCTCCTTCTGTTAATCGAGCAGCGGATCAAGCGGAGGACGTGTGCCGGCGGTAAAGAGGTATCGGCAGCTGGGTGGGTGGCTGGTTGGTCGGCGGCGGAAGCTGCGGGGGCAAGTGGCTGGGCCGATTTGGCCCTTAGTGGGGGGGGGTCAGCTGGGAGGGAGGGTTGGCGGCGTCGGCTGCGGGTGCATTTTTTTAAATATTTAAGTGGCCTCCGCTCCGCCCCCGGCCTCGTCTCTTTTGGCTGAGGCAGCGGCTCTGCCGCTGCCTCGCTCAGTTTACCCCGGCGCTGGTTTTCCAGCTTCTTCGGGGTGGCCGCTTCTGGCCGCCCAAGATGGCTGCCGGGTACCGGCGAGCGTGTCTCCCTTGCCCTGTTCTGGGCCTGCGCTTCGCACAGGCGTAGAACAGGGCAGGGAGGCAGGACACACGCTTGGTGTCCGTCCACGGACGGACACCAAGCGTTTTATTAGAGAGGATAATTGTTAATAATAGAAAGAGAACTCAGAGAAGAATGAGTTTATTCTGTTTCTAGTCTAGTTGGCTACAGGAAGACTTTCTAATTTCAGATAATAAAAGTGACCTTTTATTTACTACAGTGTTGATGGTTCTTATTTTACTTATTTTCAATTCTTCCTCCCTAATATTTCAACAAGCAAAATGTCAGTTGTGTCCAGATACCTCAGGCTGCAAAAGCTCTGGTACTACTATAAATGTTGCTTAGTGTATTTGTGGCATCTTAAAACTATAAATGTCTTCATTTAAAAAAAACCAAAAAAACTTATGTGCTAAGATTTTACATTGTCCATTTTGTGTCTTTAAAACAACAAAGTAAGTTTAAATATTAAACAAAAATAACTCTTGCATATATTACAATTTCCCCCAAACTTTTAATTTTTTCTTGAAAAATAACCCAGCCCACCCCTCAAAGCTTCAAAATTTATTGATTTTAACATCTTTATTGTTCGACATGTATATTGTATCTAGGTCGCACCTTGTACTACAGAATGTGGATTAGTAGAGGTGCTTGCAACTATCTCCAATATTCAAATGTCATGAGAATGTAAGTCATTCTAGATTTTTAAAAAAGTATTTATAGGAAAATGCAGCTATCACAAGCATGTAACATGCTTGGCAACAGTGAAAACTTCCTGATCAACAATGATCATTCTCAGGAAGTGGAGCAAATTTCCAGGGGAGTTGCATGCATTAGAAGAGTTAACCCAATTTTCAATTTTTGCTAATGTTTCCATTAAATCTAATTAGAACTCTTACACTGGATGCATTCCTGGACGTATGTGCTCCTGAGGCACAGGACTGGTCTCTAAAAGAGAACCTTAAATCAACTCAAAGTACAAATACTTCAGCATAATTTAGGCCAGGCTTATTTATTTATTTATATTTGTTTGTTTACTGTTAAGTTTATATACCACCTTTCATTAAAACAAGCCCAAGGCAGTTCACAGAAAAATTAAAACAAGACTATAACAATACACAATTAAAATATTAAGCTAAAATATAAAAACATAAATCTGACTAAAGATATAAAATACAAGCATACAATAACCATATAACATACAATATACAAAGAAGCAGCAGTAGAGACAATAATAGAAAACCTGGGTAAAAAGCGAAGATTTAACATGCTTTCTAAAAACTGTGATGTAGACTGAGGAGTGAATAGTCACCGAGAGAGCATTCCAGAGTCTGGGGGTAGCAACAGAGAAGGCCCTGCCGCAAGTGCACGACAGCCGAGCCTCCCTCATTGTCAGCACCCAGAGCAGAGCCCTCTCAGATGACCTCGTCAAGCAGGCAGCAACGTTTGGGAGCAGGTGGTCCCTCAGGTATCCCAGACCCAAACCGTTAAGGGCTTCAAAGGCCAAAACCAGCACCTTGAATTGGACCCAGAAACAAACTGGTAGCCAGTGCAGCTCTTTCAAATAGGGTCTGATGTGATCCCAGCAGGCAGCTCCAAATAAAATCCTAGCTGCCACATTTGCTGCAGTTTCCAAATATTCTTCAAGGGCAGCCCCACATAAAGTGTGTTACAGTATTCCAGCCATGACGTGACTAAGGCATGGGTAACTGTGGCCAGATCTGCCTTCTCAAGAAGGGGATGCAGCTGGCACACTAGCCGAAGCCGCACAAAGGCACCCCTAGCCACCGCCTCCACCTGAGCTCCCAAAAGCAGAGCTGGGTTCAGCAATACCCCAAAGCTGTGTCCTTGCTCCTTCAAGGGGAGTGCAACCCTATCTAGAACCAGTAGAATCTCTTCATCCCGATTGGCTCGCCTACTGACCAACATTACCTCTGTCTTGTCTGGATTCATTCTCAGTTTATTAGCCCATATCCAACCCATCAAGTCCTCGAGCCCCTGATTCAGGACATCCACTGCTTCCCTAGGATCAGGTGACAAGGAGAGATAGAGCTGAGTGTCATCCGCATATTGCTGAAAACTCAGTCCAAGTCCCCGGATGACCTCTCCCAGCAGTTTAATGTAGATGTTAAACAGCATGGGGGACAAAACCAAACTGTGTGGGACCCCACAGGCCAATGGCCACAGAGCCGAGTAATAGTTCCCCAGCACCACCTTCTGGACCCCCCCCCAAAGGACCAGATCCACTGCAAAGCAGTACCTCCAATTCCCATACTTGAGAGGCGGTCCAGAAGGATACCATGGTCTATGGTATTGAATGCCACTGAGAGGTCCAGCAGAATCAACAGGGATGCCCTTTCTCTGTCTAGTTCCTGGTGTAGGTCATCCACTAGAACAACCAATGCAGTTTCAGTCCCATATCCAGAGCAGAAGCCAGACTGAAAAGGGTCTAGATAATCCGTATCATCCAAGACCTTCTGCAGCTGGGACACCACCACACACCTTATCACCCTTCCAAAAAGGGAAGGTTGGGAACAAGTCTGTAGTTGTCCGGGTTGGAGAAATCAAGGGAGGGCTTTTTTAAAATAACGGTCTTACCATCACCTCTTTGAGGGATGATGGCATCCTGCCCTCCCTTAATGAAGTGTTAATTATCACCTCCATCCATCTGCCCGTACCCTCCCTGGCAGCTTTTATTAGCCATGAAGGGCAAGGGTCAAGAGCACACAATATCGCCCACACAATGCCCAGGATCTTGTCCACATCCTCAGGCTGCACCAATTGAAAAGAATCAAACACAATAGGACCAGATGGTACCAGAGGCACGTCTGCTGTAACTGCCAAAACTCTGGAGTCCAAATCAGTATGGATTCATGCAACTTTATCTACAAAGTGGCATGCAAACTGATCACAACGGGCTGTAGATGATCCCTCCCCCTTTACCTGGGGGCATGTGCGCAGCAATGTCTTTGCTACACGAAACAGCTCCGCTGGACGGCACTGAGCAGATGCAATGGAGGTGGAGAAAAATCATTTCTTTGCCACCACCACAGAGTAGTCCCTAAAACGGGCTCTAGGCTGTGTACAGACGGATTATAAAGTTACTTAAATTGCAATCTTCCACGTGTTTACATGGCAGTAAGCTCTATTGAACATAGCACTTACTTCTGAGTAAACAGGCATAGCTCGAGATGTAAATGTGCCCAGTTGCTACCAATGTGGCTTGAATATTAGGTAGTAGTCATGTAGACAACTTGTGAAGTGCTAGCGGTGCTGAAGAGCTGCTAGTTGTCAGCACTGAACAGCCACCCTGCCTGGTCAAAGTGCAGCTGACAGCTGTGTTATTTGACATACGTTTCTGTCACCAAAGCCTGCTAGTAAGCATGTTGATAATGCAAATCATTGTTTTAAAAGGACTATCTATAAAAGTCCGTTCCCAATATTCTATTTCTGATAGGCTCTGGATATGACAGGCCAGAGCATGACAAAGAAAGGGAAGACAGACAACTGGGTTTGGCAGAGCAATGAATCAGCAACATCTCTCCCCTGATTTAGGACCTAGGGCTGAGGAGAAGATGGGAAGCACTTCTGCCCTTTTCTAGGAAGTAAACGTGGCTCACATTTCTGCTGCTTCCTCCTACAGGAGCCATGCAACACTCAAGCTCCTACACCTTCAGCCCAGGTTAAGATATGAGTGGGGACAGTTTGAATGCCTATAGCAAGGTTGTGTGTGTGAATTGGCTCTGTGGAGAATCAGCCACTACAGAAAAGTATTTGATTTCTTTATCTACCTCCCAGCTGCAGTGGAAGTGCAGTGGTAAGGCGAGCTCTGCTAATTAATATTGTCTGGAGACATGGAGCTGAAGTTCTAAATAAAGTCGTGTATTTAGGGAATCCATCAGGGAGATAGCTGCTTGCTAGATACAGGAGAAGAAGGAGAAGAAGGAAGTCTCTCTCTCTCTCCAGGTGAGAGAATGAAACCTGAGACTCTCAGTCTAACTAAGGGGAAGTACAAGGAGAGAAAGCGTAGTCGGAGAAGGGGTTCTCTTGCTCACTATCTCTACTGCTAGTGCCCCTAGTGGCCAATAAGGTTGCTGGTTCTAAGAGTCAATGCCATCAAGAGCTGCATCTTCAACAGTATTCTCTGTGGGAAAGGGTAGGTTATGTCAAACTGCATAGTGAACTTTGAAGGATACTGGCTGACATTTTCTGCAGGGCTTCAAAAACAGAAGTAGCTATTTCTGACCTGTGACCTGGAGTTAAAAACTACATCAGGAAGGAGGAGAAAACAGTGCAAAGATTATCGAGCAGTTAAGCTCACATCCTTTTACATCTTCTCAGGGCTACTTCCATTTTTGTAGACCTGCAGAGAATGTCAGCCACTATGTTTAAAGTGCAGCCCACCTATGCTCTGTTCTTTGGACAGAGCCTTCTTTGGCGCCTTCTTTGGGCCTTCTTTGGCTTGGAAGTCTTCCTTCTATTCCGTGTCTTCTTGAAGCAAGTTCAATGCAAAGTGACAGTGAGGCTCTTCTCATGATCAGTGAAAAGAGCCTGGATGGGATTTGTGGGGAGAGCGGGCTAAGCCCGCTCTCCCTGCAGACAAGCAGTCAGTCTGCTCTGGGCAGCCAAACCGGCTGCCCACACAACTGCCAACTCAGTTACAGAGTTGGTGGGGGCTGGGGGGATTGGGGGCCACACGGCCCCCAGAAGCTCCAGCATGCCCTGAGCGAGCGCACAGGGCATGCTGGAGAGAGGCTGCTTTTCAGCATCCCAGTTGGGGGTCTACTTGTGAGTTGCCGTGGTGCGGAGCCACACCGTGGCAACTCATGAGCATAGAGCCCAGATTAGCAGAGCACTTGCTCCGCTAACCTGGGCGTAGGAGAGGGCTACTTAAGTGTGTTAACCGCTTGGACTCCACCGGGCTCGCCTGCAAGCCCAGTGGTTCTCACGGTCAGGCGAAATCGGGCTAGGCTCTCCTAGTCCTCGCCCCATTTCACCTGATCATGGGAATAGCCTCAGTATCTCCTCCTGGAAGGCTAGGCCTCAAAAGACTCATTCTTTCTTCTTCGGAACATAAGCACAGCCCTGCTGGATCATGTTGCTTCTTCAAACATGTTGCTTCTTCGGAACATAAGCACAGCCCTGCTGGATCAGGCCCAAGGCCTATTTAGTCCAGCATCCTGTTTCACACAGTGGCCCACCACATGCCGCTGGGAAGCCCACAGGCAAGCGCTGAGGCCTGCTGTTGCTCTCTTGCTGTTACTCCCCTGCAACTGGTATTTAGAGGCATCTTGCCTCTTAGTCTAGAGGTGGCCTATAGCCCCCAGACTAGTAGCCATTGTTTGACCTGCCCTCCATGAATTTATCTAAGCCAGTCTTAAAGCCATCCAGGCTGTTGGCTATCACCACATCTTGTGGCAGAGAATTCCATAAGTTAATTGTGCATTGTGTGAGAAAGTACTTCCTTTTGTCGGCCCTAAATTTCTTGGCAAACAATTTCATGGGATGACCCCTAGTTCTAGTGTGAGAGAGGGAGAAAAATTTCCCTCTCTCCACACCATACATAATTTTATAACTCTCCATCATATTCCCCCCAGTCGTCTTTTTTCTAAACTAAAAAGCACTGGTCCTTGTACAAGTCCTTGGGGGACCCCGCTTCTTACTTCCCTCCATTTAGAGAACTGTCCATATACAGTATGCTCCTCTCTTTTTGACCCTGGCCCTTTCTTCCTTTGCTTTCCCTCTCAGTTTCTTTCTTCTGACAGCTCCCTGCTGCACACCAGCTCCAACCGCCAACTCCCAACTGCTCTCTTAGTCTCAACAGATCAACAGTAACCTTTCCAGAGTATACATATAGTCGCGCCCCTTAGCAACTCTGTTTTTCTCCTCCTAAGCAACACGGTCAGTTACTGTTTCTTTTTATCTCCGATAGAGGGCCTAGCCCCTAAACAGTACAAACACAGCACTTTAAACATAATATCTTCCAAAGTTCACTCTGGAGTTTAATATAAACTGGAGTTTAATCTTTCCCACAGAGAATTGGGGTTGGTTCTCCATAGGCTCTGTCGCTTGTGGAGCCTGCAATAGGTTTGGTTTCCCAGCTGCTGTGATTTCAGCAGGCTTGAAAACCACATTAATTTGAGACTCAAACCTCATTTCTCAGTCCACATGATGACAAAACATATCATCACCTCATGATTCCCAATCAAATTGTAGTGTTCTGTGAATCCTTTGCCTAATTCACACATTATGTTCAACATACACACAAAGGTCATTCACACAACCAACCTTACAGGAGTCGGACAGGACTACCCCAGGTAGGGCTGGTCGTGGGAAGTGCTGAGATCACTCCCAACCCTGTCGCTACTCCCCTGGGTAAAGCTGCTTTTAAACCCAGGCTAAAAGTGAGGTAGGAGGACACGCATGCTCCCCCTGCCTCACTGCCTGGTCATGTGGGTGCTCCCAGGCTGCTGGCAGCCATCTTGTCCATAAAGGCAGGGGGAAGGAGCAGCCCAGCAGCAGGAAGATTTCCCAATGCACTGCACTGCTTGCACAGTGCATTATGGGATATCTGGCAGCCTGGCTTCCTTCCCACCAGCTCCCATTCACAGCACTGCTGCTGTGTGGACACACGGGCAGTGGAGCCTGTTCAGGCTATGGTCGTGTGGGGGAAGGCAGTTAGGCTGCTGCCTTTTCCCCAGCCTTCCCCACTTTGGTCATGCAAATGACCTTCTGGTTTGTGTGCTGTGTCTGTACATACAGACACAGAGATATTCATATATTACATCCAACACACATGCAGTACTATACTTCAGATCTGTACTCTGAGTAGAGCAGGGCGGGGCTGTACCCAGGTTCATTTTTAAAGGAATGCATGTATAGTCATTCACACAAAAAGGCAAAAGCATGAACTGGACAAAGTAATATCTGAATAAGTCTCTTTTTTTCTATTAAGCAGAGAGAAGTAAAACTTAACTAGATGTAACTTAGCCAATCTGTATTTGATGTGAATATTTTGCTTTTATGTCCCATCTTTTAACATTAGGAATAATGAAAAAGGCCATGTGACTGAAGACAATTGGACAAAAAAAAAATTCAATAGTGTTGTAGACAAGGTTAAATGTTGCCAGACATCAAAGCAGAACAAAATCTCATAGGCATTTTCTAATAAATACTTTGTAACATTGTGTAATTTCCCCTTGTGCTTTAATAACCATTAGCATTTCATTCTCTAGAATTATTCCTTGTTAGATTTGTGACTGGAGCACACCACTTCAGGGTAGAAAAGAAGAAAGAAAAGCATAGGGTTACTGTAAAACCATTTCTGCACTCTATCTGAAATATTTGTCATATTCACATAGCCTCAGTATCTTGTGACATCTAATAGTCTGATCCCACACATGCATTTTCCCTGCTGTGGCACCACTAGTAGTACACTGTACTGGGAATGGGGCATTAGAAAAATCAACCTCAGCCCCTCTTGCCTTATATAAGCTCTTACTTGGCCATAGGATGCAGCCCATTGGGACTGGCTAGTGGCCCCACCTGACAAAGCCATGTAATTCCCTTCCCCATCACAATAATGATGTGTCCTGTGGAGCCCAGGAATGGAAACCAGGCTCCTTGCATGAACATTAGGATCATATGAATCTAAACTTCTTTCTTAGGGCCAAATCAGATTAAACAGAAGTTGCATGATTGTGTGTTGGCTTCTTTAAAATATGTAAATTAATAGCAGCTGCACAGGAATCAAATCTATATCATGACTACAGCAGGGGGGAGGAGCTTTAACCCTCTGTCCTGATCTGGATCTCAAACACCAGCTACAGTATTTGACCAGGGAGGAAAGGTCACATAGGTGTCTATAGGAATTTTCCTTCTGGGGCCAACAGCAGCGATGGTGGCCCCCAATTCAGATCCGTACCATCTTGGGTCCAAAGGTCAAAGCCCCTCTTCCCCTACTGCAGTCTCAATCAGATTTGGGCGCTGCACAATTACTGTTTTATACTTTAAGAAACAACAACAATGTATATACTGCTTTTTCAACAAAAGTTTACAAAGCGGTTTACATAGAGAAATAACAAACAAAGAAACAAATAAATAAGATGGATCCCTGTCCCCGAATGACTCACAATCTAAAAAGAAACATAAGATAGACACCAGCAACAGTCACTGGAGGTACTGTGCTGGGGGTGGATAGGGCCAGTTACTCTCCCCCTGTTAAATAAAGAGAATCACCACATTTAAAAGGTGCCTCTTTGCCCAGTTAGCAGGGGCCATATCACATAATAGTCATGTAGTCTATTTTGGCCCTGGATCAGCAGCTGGTAAGAAAAGGCTTTGTCTGCATCGATTGTATTATAATACCAGAAGATAATACATGTACTTGCCAGTGTGAACAGAGGCGTATCTAGGGAAAATAGCACCTAGGGCAAGCACTGAAATTGCACCCCCTGTCCAAACATCTGACACCCATCTTTCAGATAACTTTACCATACTATCAGCTCAAAAATACAAGTCAAGCTCATTAATCTTTTAATATTTCAAAAACTATTTAGCAGTGGACGTAGCCAGATCAAAAATGCTGGAAAACTACAAATTTCAGTATGCTGGGGCTCATGAAATACCCAAATACTACGTGGAGGTGTACTTGGAAAACTAAACAGAAGTGCCTGTCTAATTCCCTACTATGCATTGTAGCATCACTATTACATAAGTTATAAAAATAAATGGAGAATTTGACTTTTCCCAGATACTCTGAAAATAATTAAAGGATATGCAGAGTAAACTGTCACTGCTTGGAATATATTCTAGTATTTCAGAAAGACAGTTAAAATGAAAGAAAGAGAGCAAGAAACTCCCAGTGGGCCTTAATACTAAGGATTTCACACTGATTCAAAGACAAACTCACCATTAATAGCCATATTATTAGGACATCACATTTAACTCACTTATCACAAGAAGCAAAGAAAGAGCAACTGAATACAATCCTAGCTCATAAGCTTCAGCTCAGTATTCACAAGCCCTGATTCTCTGTACATAGTGCCAAACTGAATATGAGTACAGTGACTTATATTATATTAAATTAAGAATTTTTTTTACCTGTAGCCCCTTTCGGGAGCTTCCTAAAGACCGTGGGGGGCAGTCTGCAAAGGTTCCCCCTCCCCCCACCGGCCTCTTAATTCACCACCAAAGCTGGTCCCAGGCTGATTTGCAAAGATCAGCATGGTGGCCATTTTGGAGGCCACCATGCATGCTCAAATGGCCTCTGCAAGGCCTGGAAAGACCTAGGGCCTCACAGGGATCATTTGAGCATGTGTGGTGGCCATTTTTTTAAAAATATATTTTTTAAAAATGGCCGCTGAAAACAAAATGGCCACCGTGCATGCTCAAATGGCCTCTGTGAGGCCTGGCATGACCTAGGGCCTCACAGAGGCCATTTGAGCATGCACGGTGGCCATTTTGTTTTCAGTGGCCATTTTTTTAATTTTAAAAAATGGCGCCCCCTTTCAACTGGCGCCCGGGGCATGTGCCCTGCCTGCCCTACCCTAGATACACCCCTAAGTGTGAAATATGCGTCTATGTCTAGCCACCCTTCAATCTCTCACACTCTTACCAAGCCAAATGCATCCATTCACACAGCTCACATGCAATACTCATGTACAGTTACTGTCACAGGTTGTCACATACCACTCTCATGTACACCCCCCCCCATTCACAAACATACAGTGGTTGTTCGTATGAGCAGCTCTGTCCTGGCTTCTGCAGTCCTAACATCATAGGGCTGATCATTTGAAGTGCCGGGATTGGGGCCAATCTTGGTGTAGCCTAAGAAATTGCTGTGGGCTTTTACTTGGGTAGAAGGGCACAAGCGCACCTTTCTATTTATTTATTTGCATTTATATCCCGCTCTTCCTCCAAGGAGCCCAGAGCTGTGTACTACATACTTGAGTTTCTCCCCGCAACCACCCTGTGAAGTAGGTTAGGCTGAGAGAGAAGTGACTGGCCCAGAGTCACCCAGCTAGTATCATGGCTGAATGGGGATTTGAACTCAGGTCTCTCCGGTCCTAGTCCAGCACTACACTACACCATGCTGGCTCTCTACTCTCTCTTCTACTCAAGTCCCCAGTGATGGATCTGCTCAGGCTGCAGGTAGCCCAAGCACACACAAAGCCTAGAGCTCCCAGCTTCTGGGGGAATCCCCCAATGCACTGCAATCATTGTGCAGTGCATTGTGGAATGTGAGAAGCTGTGGTCTGCTTTCCTCCTGCTCTCCAACTGTTCTTGGAGCCACCACGTACCAGTTGTGTGGGCTGGTAAGTCCGAGAGCAGCTTGGATCATGTTGGGGAAAGCAGGGTGGTTCTTACCTTCTTCCAAACCCTTCCATGGTCAGCTAAGTTTTGGTTGTGTGCAATGCATCCAGACATTGATAGTGCTGCTGCCCCCTTCTGTCCACCACACTCTTTCTAGGCTGTGTTTGCTGAGATATTTCTGGAGGTAAACTGGCAAAAGGACTATTTCCTCACAAATTGCATGTTCTGTGCTTTAATTTGACACCTCTCCCATCTATCTACAACCCCAATAAGTGCCTTAGAAGATTGTCCAAAGCTTGCTGGGACTTTGCAGACAGATTATAGTGTTGCTTGCATTCAGTGATATACAGACAGATAAATAGCGCTGCTTGCACTCACATTGCTCACAGTGGATGCATCTGTTTTAAAACTCCTGTTTACACTCCTGTCTTTATTGTGTATTTTCTGTTTATCTCTGTTCATGCATTAGGCATTGCCCTCTTTCTCACCACACACATCAACTACAGGCCATATGCACATTAAACTCTGTTACTCTGGAGTGAGTAACTAAATCTACTGGAGGCTTGTCTTACAGGTTAGCGTGCAGGAAGGGGGATGTGGATGAGATTTTCTCTTTCCTCCCCTCCCCACAATAGCCATTTTCACTTGGAGAAATAACTCCTCTTAGAGAGAGAAGCAAAAATCTTATCTGCATCCCCCTCACTGCACGCTTCCCTGTGAGACAAGCAAAAGGGTTGTTCTCCCACCCTCCCTTCAGCCCCAGTTTGTTCTCACCCATGGCCAGGCCAGCTGATGCTTCCTCTTGCTGCCTGGCGGCCAGGCCGGCCACATCTTCCCGCCCAGAAGGCAGGTCGGCCGCCACTTCTTCTTTCCACCTGGTAGCCAGGCTGGCTACTGCTTCCTCTCGCTGGTCGCTCGCCTTCCTCTCCCCCTCCCCTCACTCGCAAACTCTTGCAAAAGCTGCCACACATGGGATTAGCCATGGGTATATCTTAGCAAATTTTATATATAAATAGGATGGATCCCTGTCCCCAAAGGGCTCATAATCTAAAAAGAAATGTAAGGTAGACACTGACAGTCACTGGAGGTACTGTGCCCTGGGTGAATAGGTCTAAATACTCTCCCCCTGCCAAATAAAGAGAATCACCATGTTTAAAAGTGCCTCTTTGCATTGTTATAAATGGGATGTGCATGGAACCGCAGAGGTGCGGTCCCACACTGGCGGGGGTCTCCCTTTAAGGGCGGGGGGTTGCACTTACCCCTCCTGCTGCTTTCCCCCCACTGGCGCTCCGTTTCAGTGAAAGGTTTTTGGGGCAGCAGCGTTCCTCCCTGCTGCCCCTGCCCCCATTCTTGTCCAGAAATACCAGTAGTAACGAGCACGCGTGCACCCGCCGCTGCACCTGCGCGCCCACTGCGCATGTCACACACATGCAGCATGTGGTATGCACAGTGGGCGCGCACACTCATTACTTCCAGTATTTCTGGACAAAAACAAGGGCAGGGGCGGCAGGGAGGAACGCTGCCGCCCAAAAAACCTTTCACTGAAATGGAGCGCCGGTGGGGGGAAAGTGGCAAGAGGGGTAAGTGCAACCCTCCCCCCTTAAAGGGAGACACTCCTCTGCCATCAGACCACCAGACTGGCCCAATTTCAAACAGGTTCGGAGGCCTCTATAATGGGCTCTGGACCGGTCTGTGCACATCCCTAGTTATATACACAATAGGGATTTTGCTAAGGGATTACAGTATATATTCTGTGATGGTAAAAAAAATCTATCATATTAAAATAAAATAAAAAGGTATAGCTTTGTATAACACTGGTTAAGAACATAAGATCAGTCCTGCTGGATCAGGCCAAAGGCCTATTTAGTCCAGCATCCTTTTTCACACAGTGGCGTACCAGATGCCTCTGGGGAGCCCACAGGCAAGAGGTGAGGGCATGCCCTTTTTCTTTTGCTGTTGCTCCCCTGAAACTGGTATGGAGAGGCATCATGCTCTGAGGATGGAGGTGGCCCATAGCCCTCAGACTAGTAGCCATGAATAAGAACATAAGTTTCATACTGGAGTAAGTTTGTATTCATGTTGATAAGCAAGAAACATAATTCACCCCGACCCTACTACTGCTTGTTATTAAGATCCTCCTGGATTACTCAGAAATTATCTCCAACATTTTTCCTATAGATTTTATCAAACCGCCATAATATGTGGTCAAACGACATGGGCCAATATGCTGCACAGTGAGCCATGAACCCAAGAAGGGTGCATGCTTGCTGGTTCCATGGCACAAACCAGTCCATCAGTGCTTCTAGCAAACTCAGAAAAGGCTCCATGCAAATTTCATTGTGCATCATCAGTGCTGGGCTTGACTCTCATTGGAAATTATGGGAGTCAGGCAGACTTGCGCTGAATGGAGTGGGGGAGGAGACAACTCATAAAACATTTTCCTTAGGGCAAATGGGAGCTATTCCATGGTTTTTTTGTGTTCAGACCCCTTGCCCCCCCTTCTTTTGGCATCTCACCTTTGAGTGATAGATCAGCAGGGACATTCAATTTTAACCATATTTAAGATGCACTGTGCCTTATTTATTTATTTATTTATTTATTTATTCATTTATTAATTACATTTTATATCCCGTTCTTCCTCCAAGGAGCCCAGAGCGGTGTACTACATACTTAGGTTTTTCCTCACAACAACCCTGTGAAGTAGGTTGGGCTAAGAGATATGCGACTGGCCCAGAGTCACCCAGCAAGTATCATGGCTGAATGGGGATTTGAACTCAGGTCTTCCCAGTCCTAGTCCAGCACTCTAACCACTATACCACGCTGGCTCTTTATGTGACTTTATTAGGCTCATTCTCATAATCCTCTGTAGGATTATGAGAATGTCTCTTACCCTAGTTTTAAAGCTCATTTTGTGATCATCTGTGAATAAAAAGCAAGGCAGGATGGGAAGAAAATGATCGTGTGCAGAGTTTTCCTCCTTCCTTGTTCAACAGCTGAGTACAGCTGCTGGGTAGGACAGAGCCTTCCTCCTACCCAGTGCAATCTTCACACATGATCACATCCTCCCTTCCAACCTTGCTTTTTACTCAGACAATCTCAAAATGGGAGGATGCACAGCTCCCGAACTAGAGTAGGACGCATTTCCTACCCTACTGAGGAACATGAGAACAGCCCTATTATGCTGTAAGCAGCCAAATCCAGATTTCCATTCAGCTCATTCATAAAAATTTCTTCTGTCAGCAGCCAGGTGCTTTTGGGCTCGACTCTTCCCTTATGATATTCCTCACTGCCTTCCCTCCTTGATGTCAGGATCCCATTCAGTGTGTCTTCTATAGCTCTTCTTTCTCCAGCCAGCCTTCTTTAATAGCCAATATTTTATTTTGCTACACTCCATTAGCTCCATTGTTACATCCCTCATGGGCTCAGCCTGCAGACTGTGCATTTTGTCACTGCAAATGCCAGAAATATTCTTTGTAAAAGAGGCATCATGGACTCCTGAATGTAATGTACACACACTGAATTTCTGCAGCATTTCTGGCAGGATAGATTCATTTCCTACAAGCCACATAGATGCTACTTGACCTAAAGCAATGCTTGCCCACTATTTTTTATAGATTTATATAAATGAAATAAATATTAAAAATAGGCAACTATTGCTTCCTCCATATAACCCAAGCCAAGGTGTAATATCCACAATTTTTTCTTAAGGACCTCCAATGATAATATCCATTATCTACCGAAAAATTGATATGTTTTCTTAAAACTGTATTGCCAACACTCCGCATAATAAGAATACCAAGTGTGTTTTAACTTCTTCCCCTCCTCAGCATAATTTCAAAAGAGTATCTCTACAATCTGCACTCACTGAAATGTCCTTTCCAAACCAGGCCAGGAATATAATGAGGTCTTTCACACGACTGGGTCAGTGGTGGGTGGTGGGGAGGCTGATCAAATGCACCTCCCCCCCCCAAGGAGGCACTGAATTGTTCCTGGGAGCATGGACCATGCTCCCAGATGTTCCACACTGTGTGCCGCAGCGCGGAGCTGGATATCCCACAATGCGCGCACACCCCTATCTCTCTCCCACCACTCCTGGCTAAATAAATACAAAAATATTGAAAGATCCAGTTTCTGGTGCTGTGTATTTTGGTCAGCAGCCTCCATCAGCTGAAAGTCAGCAGATTCACTTTAATCAGCAATCCAAGACAAGGGTGTGAAAAACAGCATGTGAAGTTGTTTTGAGCGGCATTCATACTGCTAGGAAGACCAGCTGCTACAATGCCCACTGCCTGCCTCTGGTTGGAGAGCTGAGGTCTCTCTGTCCATGCTGGCTGGCGAGTCCTCTCACTTGAATGGCTGTTCTTTGCCTGTTACAACAAGCAGTGACACACCAGCCAAGGCAGGCTTCAGGTATCGTAGTGGCTGGTCTTCCTCATGCACATGCTCTCTCTTCCTCCAGTGGTTAATTTCTGTGCTTTGCCTGTTCCCAAAATGGAGGGGATGAAGCACAACAGTTTGCTGAGGATAGAGGGACAGGTTGGTTGGTTGTGCTTACTGCTGGTGGGAGAACAGTGTTGGATGCTGCCAGGAAGAAGAGGGGTGACAATCAGCATGTGGGTTTCAAGCCCAGTTGTGGGTCCTTTGGCTTTGGCAGGGATGTAGGGCTGTAGGATGTAGGGCTAGTGATGTGGAGATGCCAACTTCACTTAAAGCAGCACCCTTCCTCCTATCACCTCTGATGACATGGCATGCTGCTTCTGAAAGGTTGCTGACCCCTTAATGCATCTGTTAAATGGTGGTGGGGGGAAGCAGTTTGGATAAATTGTTCTCTGTGTTATTATGAGGCTAAGGCATAGTGAAATGGGGTGGGGACATGTTTGATCAGATCCAACCAGATGTGTTTTCCAAACTGGCCCTGTACAGAAGATGGTGGGATCCTATTGGTCCCTTGTTCACCTGATGTCTTCTGAGCTGATAGCTGCAATATCACTTTCTTTTCATTTGCAGTGTTGGCACTGAAGCAAAGCAGAGGAGGCCATCAGCTTCTTCCTCTGGCAAGCAGTAACATGGAGAGTAAGGTCACTGGGTCTTGTTATTGGAGACTGTTGATGCCCTATAGCAATGTTTCTCTACCCCATTCTGCCATTATACTCATTATGCAACTAGGCTACTCACATAGACAGCAATGTTTCCTCTAACAGGGATTCCCAGATGTTGTTGACTACAACTCCCAGCATTCCTAGCTTAAATAGCCTTTGGTTCTGGGAGTTGTCATCAGCGACGTCTGGGAATTCCTGTTAGAGGAAACACTGATAGACAGGTTGTTGTTTGTTGTTTTTTGCAAGGGTTAGCTAGCTGCAGTAATGTCTGCACTGGCTCACAAACTCACCTCTCCCTTGTCATTCTGTTCACAACTGAACTCACTGAGTTCCCTAGGTTAGTCACCACTGATGTCCCCTTCTCTACACTGCAATGTTAGAATATCAATTGTAAATAATCTGAAATGACTTTTATGAAGTTAGCTGGCCATCTCTTCCTTGGCAGACAACTGGCTGATAACAGGGAACCAGTTGCCTAGATCAGATGCCTGTGAAAAGAAAAGAAGCAAATACAAAAAAAATATCACAGTGGAGGAGGAAGTTATAATAGAGTATGGCCAGAAGTCACATAGAAAGCATCTAGCCACAGTGCTCTGATTTTCACAGTGATTAATAATCTTCATAGTGTTGCGCACTCTCCAACCACACTTTGCTGAGCAGTGAGAAATCCCAGGGGTGTAGCACGACTTGGATTCTGGCTTACTTTGAGGGAGAAATATACAGACTGAGCGCTGAATGGAATTGATGGCAACAGAACTCCCAAACATCAGCAACAGGTTACCTCAGTTTCCAGAGAGACAGCATTCTAAATGCTGTAGCTCCTGGCTGGCTACTCTGTCTCATGCTCCAAAAATCAGTTTCTTTAGCCTGCCAGAACTCCTCTTTATGGATCACTCACAACAAAAGAGGAAAAATGAGTCCTGTGGTGCCTTAAAGACTAACACATGTATTATGCCATAAGCTTTCATAGACTAGAGTCCACTTCATCAGATACATATACTCTAGTATATGGAAGCTTTACACTACAATAAATGTGTGGGCCTTTAAGGTTCTCTAGAACTGTTGTTTTTGCTAGAACAGTCTAACATAGCTACCTCTCAGAAACAAAAAGGTAATAGCTTTGCTGTTCATAAAAATAGTCAACATCCAGACTTGAGAATCATGAGTAACCACCATTGAAATCAATGAGACAAGTTACTCATGACCAACTTGCTCCATTAATTTCAATTGGAATTAGTCATATTTAATTTTGTCTGAATGCTGCTCAATGTATTTTAATAACCAGCCCATGAACTCTGTCTTTATATAGAATGATGCATCCAACTTCAGACTTAAAGTCTCATCTGTCCTAAAAAAAACATTTATATAGGAATAAAGCCGACTGGTTTCACAAAGAAAGAGTCAAAGAACAAGATCCAAAGGATTTTAAAAAATTTTGTGGGGGGTTTTAAAAGGCAAAACCTTAAGCTATATCATAATCCCTTTTGGTTTTCAGTTTAGGAAACATAACCCCAAAATTCTACTGGGTGTACACAGCTAGTTGTGAAATTCTTTAGATTCCTACTAAAGACCACATTTCTATTCTATTCTATTCTATTCTGTTCTATTCTATTCTATTCTATTCTGTAGAAATCCTGTTACTAATTCTGACTCCACAGCCTGAATTAAAGTCTCTGTGGATTGAATGGTTGGCCTGTTTATGTCAACTAAGATGCTAAGAATAAATTCAGTTCAGTATTTGGAACTCTAAAGTATAAGCCCTGAAAATATGAAACAATACTATATGTTTTGTTTTGTTTAAAGGTTATCTCATGCCAAAAGGCATAAGAAGTAGGTAAACAAACTGATGTTTCACTCACAAGCAGAAAAGGATGTGTAATATTTCATATGACTGACACATTTATATACACTTGATGATGTGAAAATAAAGTAGATGGGCATTGATTTTTACTTAGATCCTACTTGGATATGTGCCTTTATTTTACAATCATTGACCTTTATATGATCTCATTTAGAGAAGGAAATTCAGCACATTCCATTTAATATATAATATTGGTCTAAATGAACATTTCTGCAGTCTTCATTATCAGTCTAATTTACATGGTAATAACCTGAACTAAGGTGCTATAACATGCTAAAGATTGTTTAGCAACCAAACCTACAAAATAAGAGAATAGCATTATTATAGACTATGTACAGAAAATTTGTTTCTTAGGTTATTAAAAGCTTTTGAGGGAAAGCAGGGAAGAAAAATAACTTTTCATATAAGTTGGGACACAATCTATCTCAAGGTGTTTTTCAGGAAAAAGTCCATGTGCAGCTCCCATTTATTTCAATGGGGCTGAATTGTGCCCATTGGGTCAGATTAATCCATAGGCCAATAAGGCTGTAGCCATAGGCCCTCACATTTTGGGCCCTATTTTAGGTCCTCCATTCCAAAAATTTAGACCTTGCATTCTGGTCCTTCTCTTCTATTAGCCTTAAGTTCCTTATAACCTGTAGCCAATTCTAAATGCAGCATTAGATCTCTAAATGCAGCATTAGCTGGAAAACAGACCAGCTTTTTGTAACACAATCTGAAGTAAGGAAAGAGGAAATTTACATCTTTTCCATTAAATCCTTTTATTTTTGCCTTTGTTTCATCATGTATATATGTTGACAGAATCTCTTGAATGCAATATAACTGGAGAATCAGTTCCATTAAGGATATAATTTCATGCCTTTCCCACAATAATAAGGACATTTCATGTACACTTGTTAAGCTATGAAGTAATGTGAATCTATCATTTAGTAAGGAGAGAAAATGCTGAAGGTGGGACTATTTATTTATTTACCTACTTACCATATTTCTATACCGCCCAAAACTTGCGTCTCTGGGTGGTTTACAATTAAAATCATTTAAACATTAAATCAATTAAACAATTAAAATCATTTAAACATTAAAGTCATTAATATTAAAATCATTTAAAACCCAGCATTAAAATATTAAAACTATAAATCTAATTAGAAGCCTGGGTGAATAAATATGTCTTCAGTGCCTTGTTAAAAGTTGCCAGAGATGAGGAGGCTCTTATTTCAACAGGAAGAGTATTCCAAAGTCTAGGGGCAGCAATGGAGAAGGCCCATTCCTGAGAAGCTGCCAAACAAGTTGGTGGCAACTGCAGATGAACCTCTCCAAATGATCTTAACAGGTGATGGGGCTCATGGTGAAGAAGTTCTCTTAAATACCCAGGGCCTGAGCTGTTTAGGGCTTTATAGGAAATCACCAGCACCTTGTATTTTGCCCGGAGACATATCGGCAGCCAGTGTAGTTCTTTCAGTACAGGAGCAATATGGTCTCTCCTAGATGACCCAGGGACCAACCTGGAGACCTCATTCTGGACCAACTGCAGTTTCCAGACTATGTACAAAGGCAGCCCCACATAGAGTGCATTGCAGTAATCCAGCCTAGAGGTTACCAGCATATATACCACTGTTTTGAGGTCATTCATCTCAAGAAATGGAAACAGTTGGCATATCAGCCGAAGCTGATAAAAAGCACCTCTGGCCACCGCTTCAACCTGGGGCACCAGGGAGACTTTTGGATCCAGAAGCACTCCCATGATTAATGCTAAACCAACACTTAAAGAGGTGTGTTGTCATACAGAGAGAAAGAGAGAGGAAGAATAGGCAGTGGCCTAATTTTTAGCATTATGAAGCACCCTTGACAATAATACTGATAACAGTGGAAGGTTGGGTGCTCAGCACTACCAATATATTCTAAACCAAGAGCTGTTTCTATTACTGAACATTTTTACTCAATTTCACAGGAAAGGGGGTGCACTATTTAAAACAAGATGAGTGACTTCTAATCTCCCTACTGTGAGATTGCTGTTGACTTCTAAAAGGAATAATGTTAAGAGAAATCTGCTTTTAATGGCTTCTTTTGAAGCTGAAGTTCTTGGACAGGAACAAACATTTGTCAACAAAGAATATTCAATTTCTTGGAAGTATGATATTCAACAATACAGTTCCCCACGGAACCCACCAACCTCCAGTTCCCCTGCAGCACTTCCCTCTGCCACACAGCATTTGCCACCCACCTTCAAATGTAGATTATGAATGATCAGGTTTCCAGAGGGAGGTGTGGCTTCGGAACTAGAGCTTGGCAGGTCCAGATGACATGGAAATGGGTGGAAGTAGCTGCTCGCACTGGGAGTGTGTGCATAGGGCTGGTACCAATGGTTCCCGCCAACATCCCAGTAGTTGTGTGAACCTGCCCTCTGAGGGGCACCCTTACCCTGGAACACACAAACTGAGCATTCTCTCATGTCATCTCTGATCTTCTTGTAGTTGCACTACTGGGGCAGTGGGTACTTTGCTGGTCTTGGATGCCCTGGCATATGCCCCCACCATATGACTTCTGGAGCTGGTGCTGTTACTACTGCTTATCATGTTCCAGCACAGAACTTTGTTTTTAAAACAATCTCTAGGACAGAATCCTGCGAGAACTGATGCAAACTGAGACCATTCCGATGCAGAGATAAGTGGCTGAAGGGACAGGAGGCTAGGCAGATGATCCAAGCACAGCACTGCAGAGCTCATGCCTGTTGGGATTCCCCTTGCTTTTGTCATTATCAAACTGGGCACTAGTCAAAGTGCAGGTTCCAGTGTTAAAACTTTTCTTGTGGTTTTGCTTCCAGCATCAGCCAGATAGAATTCTTCTCTTCCCAGCACTTCTGCCATGGCAGCTACACTATCAGTGAAATGTCTGTGATAGCCTTCCCTAGATTTAAACGTCGAGGGGTTGCTGCCATGGCATTTGCTGCAAAAGACCCTTGCCTTCAGTCTTTGCTTTCCCCATAAATCACTTTCCTGGTTTATCTGACAGGGTGCTAGTTTGTTATCATCTGAGATAGAATGAAAGGTTGCCCAGGCATTTGCTTTGAGACAGGCCTGCAAGGAGAATTATGTGTATGAAAGTCGGGGCATGAGGGGACCTCCCCCTCTCTGTTGGAAATGCTGTTTCTTTTTAACCGTAGCTTGTTTCCAATGGGAACAAAATAAGGAGCTTTAATACCATCTCTCATGAAGGGAAATGTTCCCATGGTGGAATAGCGAGAAGCTGTGATCACTTTGGGTTTATTCAGTATATTAGGGGTTGCCTGGCAAAAAAGAATCCCACTCCAGGGTACAAGCCAGGCCTGAAGCCAAATAAAATGTTTAACATATTAGCTGTTATGCAATACCCAATTAAAAATCATCCTAGGATTGATGCTTGTTTGCAAGATCAGAATCCAGGCTCAGGATAGATGCACAGGATCAGGTTTCAGCCAAAGGTAAAGCAAACGCCACAGGCTACCAAACCATACTGATTAGAGATCTCTCAAGGAAAGTTCCAGTTCACAATGCTTAGCTCTGTTGCTGGTAATTCCAAACTAAGGGGGTGGGTACTAGCATGCTGTGAAAGAACTGCTAGTGTGCCATGAGAAATTAACTAATTTAGGCTCTTGTGAGTACCAACACCCACCTCCAAACACACACACACACACACACACACACACACACACACACCCTGGTGTGAGAATAGAAGAAACTTGCTTGGAGATGCATCCAAAATCTAAAACTCCAGTGACTTGAAAACACTGAGAGAGATTCCTAAACAGAAGCTTTGGCAACTTTTACAATTAAGCTGAATATTTTCAAGTGTGTGGGTTTGTTTTTGTGCTTTGCAAATGTATGCTGAGTCTTTAAAAATAAATAGGGAGAGTAAAAGAATGAACACAGTTTGGCAGCATTCAGATTTAAAGCATAACTGTGGTTTACTGTTATATACTGTATGTAGCCAGGCATGAGCCGTGGTCTTGTACAATCTGTCCTCACTTTCTCCCTTCCTCCTCATGTGATGGAAGGAAGATTAGAAGCTTCTGATCTTGGTTTGCAGCAAACCATTGTTTGTAACTTCATCCAAACCAGCAAACTATAGTTTGTGCAAACTATTTACACAACTGCCAGAAAGTAAGTAGGGGGGACCAGAGGTTCTCAGTGAGCACATATAGCTGGGCTCTTTCCAGATTAGACACTGCAAAAGGATCAGGATGTTTATCTGAAGTGTGCTTCCACACTTCCTGTGTTGTGACACTGCAGTCCCTATGCTGACAGCAGGGTGCCGTTCATATTTCCAATGCCTTGTTTTGAATTTAATCGCTGCGATATAGTGCTATGACATCATATATCAGACATAAAGAAGTTGCTGTTTTTCCGGGTTATTCATTTTTGCAAGACTGCTCGCCATGCTGTTTATGTTTTGAATGTGATTTGCCAGAATGGAAGCATTTGCTGCTGTTGAGCAGCTAATTTGGAAAGCACCCCAGTGCTAGCAGAGCATTCTACTCCTTTCTGTGTTGTCTGAACCTGCCAGTGATGGGTGGAGAACGTCAGGTTCCCTCTGCAACCCAACATTCTCTGTCCAGCTTCAAATGTAGGTTGCAGATGTTGGGTGGTAGAGGGAACCTGACGTTCTCTACCCAACACTGACAGGCTCAGACATCATGGAAAGGGACAGAAGTACCGGCTTCTGCCAGGAGTATGTACTCTCCAGGAACTTCCAGTTCCCCCTTTCTTACTTCCTGGTGGTCATATAAACCTGCCCATACTTTGTCCTTACACCAGGATTGCAAACCACAACAAAATTGTGGTTTGCAGGCGTCCTCCACTTTCGAAGTTATACTCATTGGTTACATAGGAAGCTGCCTTATACTGACTCAGATTATTGGTCTGCCTAGCCTAGTACTGTCTACATTGACTTGCAGCAGCTCTCCAGGGTTTCGAACAGATATTTCCAAGTGAAGCCAGGGACCTGGGTCCTTCTGCATGCAAAGCAGATGCCTTTCTACTGAGCTATATTCAGTTCCCTTCCCAAAACACATTCAGCAAATGTGTGAGGGTATGTGTGGCTTTACATGTCGATGTGCAAACTAGCCATGCCCCCAGATGCCTGCATGTTTAGTGTTTGTCTGCAAAGAGAGGGGCTGAATGCCTGGTGGAGGCTCACTACATAACTTAGGGCTTTGACTTGCCAATGCACAAAATAGCATGGAGCATGCCTCTGTGCTATTTATGCTTGCCTTTGCAAACAAACTGGATGCATAAATGTTTGGGAGCAAGGTTAGCCCATGCATCAGAGGGGAGGCATGGCTAGCTATTGTGCCCCCCTCCTTTCACACATTTGGCTGAATGCCTGAAGAGGGCTTGTGGTATGCTGCAGTACATACCAAG
Organism: Hemicordylus capensis; assembly: GCF_027244095.1. Lineage (NCBI taxonomy): Eukaryota > Metazoa > Chordata > Lepidosauria > Squamata > Cordylidae > Hemicordylus > Hemicordylus capensis. Next base: position 88,786,154 of record NC_069661.1, on the reverse strand, counting down.
ACTAGAAACTTCTAATCTCCTCCTTTCCTGAGCAGAGGCAGGAGTACAATGCTCAACCTACAGAGGGGGGCTGACCTCCTTGCCTTTGTGCTCACCCCTTTTGATACAGTTTTTAGAAGGCTATGGGAGCATGATTTGGCTAAAATTGGATGGGAGAGTCAAGGGATGGAGCTTCTGGATTTTATTTTGCCCCCCCCCCTCCATAATTTGAGCACTAATCATGGAAACAGCTCATGCTTGTTTGTACATGAAATGCACCACAGTCTGAACAACCTCTCTGGGTAACGGATTTTATGGCTAACAACTTTTTGTTCATTTAATTTGTTTTAATGGGGGAAAAACACATAAGTAAATCATGCACACAATTTGGGGAAATGATCCTCTCTGCATTAAATGAGTGGATGAACTCATGCTATAGTAGCCTGGAAATAATCAGGATCTGCCCCAGTTTTAAAGTTTTAACAGTGGTGTGTGGGTATTTTAATTTTTGGAACAAAGCTGGACCAAAATTTTTCACAACCCTCTGTTTTCATAAATAACGAGAACGCAGTCTAGCCAAAGTTAGACGCTTTGAAAATGTCCATTAATTTCAGTGAAAGAGTTAGCACCCACTTAAATATTTCAGAATGAAATAAATGCAAACTGAAAGTGCTTAGGACATTATTTCAAGAGATATCTAAAACAAAAAACAAAAACAAAAAACCAGCCAGAGGAATCAGAAAATTAAACTCTCTGCCCACAAGATAAGTTTTTTGCTAGAACACTACTGTTAGTATAAACTCACCCTGGGAGTTATTTGTTTTCAGGAAAACAGATTATCTAGTTCAGTAACTAGGGCAGTGTATTTTTCTTAGCCATCATGGTTTCATGAGAGCTGTGGAATCCATGCCATTCTGTGTATGTAACATGCCTCTATGTAAAAGTCTATTAATAAAAGAATTAGAGATATACTGAAGTGGGCTTAATTTCATTCTGTATTTCAGAAAGGCTGCACAAGGAACTGTGTAGTTTTAACTCTTCAGCCATATTGTGTGATGGTTAGTAATAGCAAATTAATGAAGCTGGGTGTTGTTTTTTGGCTCACTTCCCCATCATGATCAATCTTATAATGGCCCCATAAAATGTCCTTGCCTTCCATTTTAATGGGCTGAAGAGTAGGCAGTACAACGTGTAATTGCTTCCACAACATTTTCACCCAGGGATGTAGCAATGTCTGTTTAAGGCCTTTGAGTCTTATGCTAGTATCTGTTGCTAGAAATGTATAGGAAAAGAAATCTTGACATTAAGTACTTTGGACAGAATCATTCAAAATGCAACTCAGAGTAATATGGATTGCTTGATTTTGAGGGGTATATTGTATGAAGCATATTCTGTTCTACAATACCTCACACATATACTCTCCAGCCCAAAGCTTGCCAAATTTTAGCACTATTTATATACATGTGGAGGCTCATTTGTTCATAGAAAAAAATAAATTCCTTTCAGCTCTCCTCATTTTCTCCATATCACTTTCCTACTAACAGTACATATTCATATGTTATGGTGCCTTCCTGAAGAGAATTCTGTTCAGTTTCACTTTATAGTCACCAGATTTTTATGCAAACATCTCTTGGGGAAGAAGAGAGAACACACAGAAATTCAGCCCACTTCACACAATTTTTCACCACACACAATCCCTTCTGCCCCCATTGTGCTAACACTTTACTCCTGAACATTTTAGAATGCCTTTAAACATTCCATGACATCAGTTATCTCAACCAATGGCAAAAGAGTAGATAGAAGCATTTCAGTAATCTGAAGCCAGTACTCTGGCAGCTCTGACTTCCAGTTACATAAGATCAGAGCAAATGACATATACACAGAAACCTTGAGTTTGAAAAAAGACTATTCAAAGGTGTTTGAATTTGTGGTCTGCTTTAAACCCTGGAAATGTCCCTAATACTAGACAGTTTGCATATAACCAGTTCTAAACACATTCTGAAGAGGGTATTAATTAGTGTTGGAAACTATGACAAAAGGCCTTGATCCTATCAGTGAAGCCTTCAGGTTCCCTTTTGATCAGGCTCACAGTTTATAAAACATTTAATATCCTTATTAACAAAGGAGTCTCTGTATAAGAGTCACACCATTGCTATTCCCTTGTGAGAATATTAAAGTCACTGGGACTGTAGCACTTCACTCAGGTAAGTATTATTGCGAAAAGGAAAACAAGCTTGTTTTCCTGTTTAGTCTGCAGTATGCTCCTCTCTCTGTACAGAACCTCTGTCATTCACACTCTGCATATAGCTGAAACTGTACACATCTGTACAGTGTCATTTTAAAATATAAGCCCATTCAGATAGCCATGGGGGATGTAGAAGAGGAAAGACAAACTGTAGAAAGAATGAAGGGGGAGTTTTCAGAACTAAGTGATGTTGTTTTAATCTTTTAGTGCAGATATTACTGTAGGGAAGTAGAGAAGTCTTGAGTGCTTGGGAGAGGAAGTCTTGACAGAATGCTACCTAAAATTATATCTGTAAGAGGATTCAGAAGTAGGTGATATAATAAAACACAGTGGCAAAGGAGTACAGCCTGCATAATTGATTTTTCCCCATTTAGTACTCAAAGCACCCACTACCATCACCCTATATACAAAAACCAAAAACCTAAATGCTTGCATATCACATCAGTTCACGGTAAATGAATCAGATGCATACTGCCAACACAGTGCTGAAAATGAGTCCTACTGAATCATATTTGTAAGAACTAGCTCAACCGCTGCCCAGATCCATCATCTAAGGTCACATTACTGTCACATCTGTCATTTTTCATCACAGCACAGTAATAATGAATCTGATGCAGCAATGAAAAAGCACACACAGAGGGCCATGTTATCCTGCCAGATCATTTTCGCTTGGACCCTCCAAATCCATCATCTCATGTCCACTACACCATACACCTGTCTACCCGCATTGATCAAAGAAGACCATAAATCAAATCAGGTGCATCTTCATAGTGCAGTGAGGATGATCCTACCAGATCCCAAAAGCTCCCCTCAAAAGCACCACAGATCTGCCTTACGTAACTGCATATCAAAACAAAAATAGAAAATTCAGCACATCTTGGCATCAAAGTAGGGGATAAAAAGACAAATCAAGGTTTGCTTTGCCATTAAAAAAAAAAAAAGCTTCAATTTCAGGTTGTTTGACCTGGGAATCACACTGAACCTCAGGCTTAGTTAAAAAATAGATTAAACCTTTGTTTCCCCCAAATCAGAACTATCTGTCCTGGTTTCACTCCCTGATAATTGTAGTAGTAGTGTTGCTGCTGTATAGTACCATCCATGTAGATGGCATTTTGCAGAGTGAGAAGACAGATTCCTGTCTCAAAGGGCTTATCTCAAAAACAACATTCTACATATTTCATAACTGTATGTATGCAGTGATTTCTGTGTTTGTTGGAATTATTTCCTGCTTTTTCAAACCAGGAAATAATTCCATGTTCAGCTCAGCTAACAGAATTTAAATAATTACAATTACAATGACCATACAGTAGTGGATATAAGATACATATTTAAATATTGATGTATACACTGGAAAGAAGAAATGTTACTACTGTAGCCAAGGCGTCACTACCTATAATAGGGCGGCCAACCTTACTAAATGTTCCTGTTCACACACCTAGACAAGGCTGTGTCAATTAACAGAATATTTCATAGTATAACCATAAGCCAACTCAACAGAAAGGCTATTCACATGTGTGAATAGCAGGAAGTGGGGGAGACTCTATCAGTTTACCTTCTCCCCAGACAATTGTCAATGATGTCTGGCTTTGTAAGCTCCTACTAAGGCTGGGCTTAGTAGTTGGGTAGTTGGGTTTGGCTGGATGGAAGCGCTGGGATCTGTGTAGATCCCGGTGCTCCACACGAGCAGCCTAGTCCAGGCCTGGGCTAGGCTGCTCGTGAGAACAGCCTTGTTGTCTTGTAAAGTAGCAATCTTTGTAAGTCCCTAAGTAGCAATCTTGTAAAGTAGCAATCTTTGTAAGTCCACATGAGCAGCCTAGTCTCGGCTTGTGAGAACAGCCTTCCTTAGTAACTGAGTCCCTGACTAAACTGATTAGTCACCTGACTGAATTCCTTAGGTGTCTGATCAGCTACAGCTCCAAAGCAGTGTTGAGTGTTCTGTTCTTCTCATTCTTTACTCTTGAAGTGATCAGCTGCTAGTCTTCCATTCTTCAGAGGCTGTGTTATCCTGGTCTGCAAAGAAGGATGGAGACATTGACAGTGCCACAGTCTCAGTTCTCTAAGCAAACAGATCAACAATCTCTCTCCTCTCCTCTCATTTTCTTGAAGGCATGGATTCTGCAGCTCTTTTAGGAAAAATGGACACAATCCCAGTTTTCTGTTGTAACAGAACCGCACTCTGTTTTCAGCTCTTTCTTTGATGCTACAGTAAGTAGCCTAGAGTTAGTATTTTAAATACTAAATACTAAATTTATTTATTTAAATACTAAACTACTAACCAGCATTTATTCTCATACCTTTCTTCAAACAGCTTTTCTCAGGGCTTTGACTTAGCTGCCCACTTTTGTCAGGGTGGAAAACTCATACAGTTGACATACAATAACGACCCAAACTATAACCCAAAGAGATATAACTTTAGGATGATACATGTGAGTACATGTGATCAGCACATGCATACATTGTGAGCATGCATGTCCTTTCCCTCTGACATGGTGCATCTTTTCCTAGTGGCACTGGGAGGAGAAGTTCATCTCAACTGCTCTTCTACATGTAGTACAAACACTACTAAAATAGTATATGCATCATGTGTAGAGGAGCAGTTTGGATTTATTGCTCCTCTGCAAAATTAAGAAAAGGCATTTCTGAAGCGGAAAGGATGCAAGTGTACAAGCATGTCCTGATATTGTGTGCTCAGACTGATCACTGGACAAGAATTGTCCAAACTGGCCCATTAATTCACACTGCAGCAAGCAAAAGTCCCTTCCAACTCTAAAATTCGACGAACCTATGTACACAAGACAGGCAGATTAGCTCCCACCAGCCTTTCTGTACATCTTCTCCCTGCATCTTTGCAAGCATCATTTATTTAGTGTGCTCCACTAGGTACCAGGGGAAGGCCTAATCTGCTGTACTCCTTCCATATTTCCAATGTTTTGCTTTTAAAAATGAGAGCGAGAGAGAGAGAGAGAGAGAGAGAGATTTGTAATGCCTTCTGAATGCCAGAAGGCTGGTATTATGGAAGACCTCCACCTTTCTTGTTTTACTTCACAAATTGAGGAAAACCTTAGCAAGTGATCACCTGAAGATTTCAAAGGACAAGCAGATTAATATGCACCATAGCATTTAAAAATAGCCTGGATATGAAAAGCTTGGTTCCTACGTTTATTTGTTTTTAAAGCTGGACACCAAAAAGTCCTCATCTATTTGAATAGTATATCCTCTATTCATTGCTCATAAACCTCACAAATTTGGCACCACAACAGTGGTAGATGAAGACCGATGGATGCTAAAGGAGCTTGACTCACCCAATCACCAAAAATGCTTTCCAAATCCAAATCCATTCCATATCCATCCAACATCAACTCATCACTCAATCACAAATCTGATGCATGTTAGTGACCAGAGATTAAAATAAATCAGATCTATATATATGGATGATTCTGAAAGAGGTGACTTCTATTTCCCCCCTGAACCTCACAGTCTGTCTCTTGAAACCTATTCACATGTTGCACAATGTATTTCAATAAACATAAATCTAGAGTAGCATTTTGCAAATGGTAGATATTATTATGAATGTGCATAACATCTCACACTCACAGCTCAAAAGAGTTAGTTTTAAAATGATGTAAGAATGACATGCTTTTCAGAGAGCCCAACTCCCGTGCCTCAGCATGAATCACTGGTTGGGATATGCTTCCTGGTTGGAAGGAGGTAGGCAAGCCCAAACAGGCAACTTTCTCTGAGGGTGGATAATTCTGCTGTGTTTGCATCCAGGGTACGTCGCATTTTAGACACATAAGAATCTTTAATGTTTGCATTCATTTGTTACAGTTTGGGAATAACTGAAGGCAGATCCTGGAATGAATTTCTTCTTTGTTTGTTACCCTTCCTCCAAGGAGCTCAGGGTACCTTCCTTGAAGGAAAATACCCTTCCTTTAAGGAGCTCAATGTGGTTCTCATTTTATTCTCACAACCCTGTGAAGTAGGCTAGGCTCATGCCAGGCTCACCATCAACCAGTGTGCTTCACGACTAAGTATAGATTTAAACCAGGGTCTCCCCCAGCCCTAGTCCGACACTCAGTCTAAGCACTACACCACACTGGCTCACAGGACTTCCCAGGACATGGTAACCGCTGCTGTTGGATCTTGAAGGTTATTTTCATTCTGTGTTCCCAAACAAGCAGTCTAAACAGGACATTCATTATCTACCACACCACAAAAAATCTGAAGAATGATGCATCATAGTTGGGAAAACAAGCTACACGGACCTGACCAGCTTTTGGTGAATTTTTGTAACCTAAACCTATCATCTGGAGTCATGGTGGTCCAGTTTCACAATTTTGTGCATCCTGGTACAGTATGTGTATATCTGTGGGGAAAGGCAAGAGAGTCACAAAAAGGACTGTTAGAGCATTGATAGTGTAAGATGGTGATGATTTGTTCATCTGCTTTTCTTCTCTAACATAGGAAGCTGCTGACAACTGAATCAGCTCTGTCTAGCTCAGCATTGGCTGCTCTGACTGGCAATAGTTCTCCAAGGGCTTCAGGGAGGAATTTTCTCAACCCTACCTGGACTTTCTGCATGCTAAGCATAATACTGAGCATGCTAAGCTCTGCCACAGAGCTATGGCTTCATACTCTGCTTTCCTTTCTTTTGCAGTGACTCTGGATGGATGGAATACATATTCCAGTCAGGCCCTCTCTAAGGCCTAACTGAAGAAAATGATCATCATCCATTATTTCAGACCTGTATTGTTTTCCTTTGCACTTACAATGCTTCTGTGTGAGAAGCAATGGGTCACTCTTTTTCCTAGTATATGTGTTGAACATAATGTATCATCGGGCTCTGTCTAAAGATTATCATTCCACTTCCCCCCATTGCACTGCACGCATCTGATGAAGAAAGCCTATCCTATAGTAAACATGTCAGATTCTTTATTGGTTTTGCCACAGAGACTAACACAGCTACCCTTCAGTAAGCGGCGGGGGGGGAGCATCCATTCCACGGATCCACGATGCTCGCCTCTGGGAGGGGAAAATCACAAGCGCGCGTGTGTTTGTATATGTAGCAACAGCCGACGGACGTGGCCCTCAAAGAGATGTGACCACTTGCACACAGCGGAAGTTCGGAAAAGTCATGCAGAATGGTATCTGCTGCTGAGGTTCTGCCCGCCCCGGCTCTGTGGTTTTCGCAAGGGCTCGGATTCGCCTAGGAACCCCTCCGGACTGCAAGGCAATCAGCAGCAGTCCTTGCCAGAGTGGCTCCTGATCTCAGCCTCACCTGCCTGCAGTCGCTCAAAGACACGCACGCGGCGAAGGCAACCCTGCAGGCGGAAGAGCGGGGGAAGGGAAGAAGCCTCCTTGCAGGTGCTCCGCCGCGCGCAAGGCAGAGATCCATCCACCCGCGCCGCGGAGATGGGCTGGGGCTAGGTCAAGAGCGCCAGGCTGCCGCCACCGTCGTCTGGTCTGGCTGGAGAATCCCTTCGGTCCAGCGGTTGGAAGAGGGAGTGGGCGGCGCTCCAGCGAGCGAGTTCCAAGCAGGAGGGAGGGAGGGAGTCAGTGTGAGCCGCTGCAGCCCTCGCTCTCCCCAGCACTGCAACTCAACTCTCCCCACACTCTTTGCCTGGACATGTCTTGAAAACTTGGATCTTTCCCTCCCCCTTCCAGCCAAGCCTACTCAAGTTTAAAAACCGGATGGGTTCAATCCGGCAGGCGGCCATTTGGATATGGAGAGAAGCGCTAGATTTCCCGGGCGCTGGAATACGCTGGGCAAAGTTGGCTTTTGATTTTATACGCATCTCTTTTTGATCAAAGTGTGCTGGAATGGACTGAAACAAAAGGGAACTGGATTTAGGGAAGAGAGCAACGTTGCAGCCAGCTGGCCTGGTTGGTGAGTTTATTTGATTTCTCTCTCCCATCTTCCTATTTAATTTCTACAGTTGCATTGGAGTCACTCCGCCGAGGCGGCTGGGTTATTAGCATAAAAAGGGATATTAAGTCTTGACCACTTAATATACTGCTGTGCTTTCCCCCTTTAGTTTCATCGCAAGTGTGCAATTGATTTGTTCCCCCTTCCCTCTCATATACGAATAAATAACCATCCCTGCTACCCGCTACCCTTTCTACGGCGAGAGAGCGGGATACAGCTATCTCGATCAAAGCCTGCACACTACAGAACACGATTAAGGAGCCTTGTTGCAAAGATGTGCTACTGGGTTTTGCATTTATTGTAGAGTGCAACTTGTTTTAGAAATGGTGCCTTTGGGAAGGAGAACCGGGGAATTCACGAGGATGTATTGTAGCGCAGCGCCCTCTAGCGACCGATTCGGATCGGGCCGCTCTGCTTTATCCCAGTCGCGGTTGCCTGGCCCTGGAACAAACTGGTCAAGTTCAGCATAGTCCAGAATCTTGAGACATGAGCGAACACGAGGACTCCCCATTCATTGTCCTCTCACTTCTCTGGGGGCTTTCCTGTTTCTTAGACGGTCCCAAACTCATAAGGTGAGCCTCGAGGGCAAACAGTTTCGTATTTCACTCCACATGCCAAGCGAGCACTGGAAGGGGAGGATCGCGATTTATATACACGGAGTGATTTATGCTTCTTCCTTGATCGCTGTGTTAAGATTCAACATGAATCCCTCACATCTTTAACGCTTGCCGCGAGGGACTTTCTTTTCTTTTTTTAAATGCAAAGGTGCGGGGGCCGGGAATAATAAGTGAGCCTAGTGCGAAGTAAACCTGTTTGGATGCTCTGACTTGCCATCTTTTAGCGCTTTTGCTGGTTTCCTGCTAGCTTCCTTCCAAGCAATTAAGTTTCTCGGGGCCGGAGGAGGGGCGGGCTAGAAACCGGAACTAACCAGACAAGTGCCTGATCGTTATTAAACCTGTCTGATCAATTATTCAGGAGGGCCGGATCCTTCAAATGTTGCTCTCTCTTCCATTCTTTTTATGGTATGAGACGATTCAAATGGAGATCATCAGCGTTAATTTTAATCCGTAATCATAATGCTGTTCTACATCTCACCGGAACAAAACGGTCTCCGGTGCAGTTGATTCCAAAGCGGTTCATCACATAAAATGAGTGGTATGCAGGAAAACGTGATGTTATGGGTGATCTATTAGGTGCAGTTTGGATTTAACCTGTGTTAGACGGTTTCAAATCAGGTTGCTATCCACACACTTATCAGATGACACTGGCATTTAAAACGGTTTAATTCTCAGCCTCCGAAGCAACATAGCCCGATCCTACCCATGTCTACTCGGAAATAAGGCCACAGATGTCAGGTTAGAATCGGACTGCATAAATCTCGTGCACCACACAATGCCAACCGGACAATTTGAGTATCGGACCGTTTAGCCCCATTGAAGTGGATTGGACCAAATCGGTTTAAGCCCAAGAATTTCGGGCCAACTAGGCTGTGAAATGCATCTGAAAAATAAATAACCCAGTTGGATTAGATCACGTGACCAAAATCGTTCTTGCAATGCTCTGTCCATCTCAAGACCCAGAGTAGACCTGCTGATTTGGCGGTGATTCTGGAGTAAGTGATTTGAGAAGAGGAACGCTCCGATTTTCCCTTTTAATATCTATTTATCAACGCCTGTTCGTAGGTTAGGGCAGGCACGTCCTCTGTGTTCTGCATAAACTGCTGATATAAATTATACAGGTCGGCTCAATGTATTAATTAACACTTCCAGCGAAATAACACGATTATAACATGAAAGTTAAAAAAGAAAGATCTATTCATCGGTCTTAGTTGTGTCTATTAGTACACCCCGCCCCGCAATAGTTCTGAGAGTCTAACGTTAGAGCTGCCTTGGCATAGTTTTAAAATATTGGAGCTCTTACTGGAATTTGATATCTTACCGTTTTCCCTGAGTTTCCCCCTCCGCCCCTAGACAAAAAGTCCTCTCCGTTCCTATTGGAGAATTCCGTCTGGAGTTCAGTCTCTCAGAAATAAGGCAGCCATGCGTCTGGGTCTCCGCTCCTTGGAACTCCCTACACCTAAGAGTAAGTAGCTTTGAATACCCTCGGAAACGTCCCCCTCGTTCTCTCCAGCGGGATCTGGAGTTAGAAGTGTGGGCGATGGATGATGAATCGAACTTCTTACTCGAGTGCGTTTCCCCTAGGAAGTCACTGTGGTTAGGTGTGTAATAGTAGCCCAATCTAGACACGACTTAATGCTGAATCCCTGTGATTCCAGGCTGATGGAAAGCACAGAGCTCGACCTTTTGCAGAGTTAGGCGCAGCTAGGCCCGTTGATTTGACTGGATTGAGACAGACTCAACTAACTGGCACAGGGTCGAGTTGCATGTCCGATTGAAATCTACTGGACCTTCTCCTGAGCAAGCAAGCATGCTTAGGATCAAGCTACAAGGTGAACTGTTTGTCGGGAGCCCGATATGAATCGGCTTAAGCCAAATTGCTGCGGCTTAACTGCTGTACGTTCGTATGCAAATCTAAGCAGTACGGGGGTGCAACCCGATCCTATTCATTGAAATGTGACTTCTTCCCAAGTAATCGCGCATGGGTTTATGGCCTTAATTGATCCTCTTATGCTTGAAGGAAGTAAGTGAGGTTCAAGATTTCGTATACTTGGAGATACTACCCACATTACTCTCTGGAGGAATTTTTTTTTTTTAAGAACTCCTTTAATTCAAAGACATAATTGGATGCAAAACTGACCGGACCTCCCAGGTTGGTATTTTTGTCGTTTCCGCCTTTAATTTCTGGTTGAGTAATGATGAGGAGATGCGGTGGCAACTGAGCGACAGCACCCAGCCCGCTTTGCAACGTTGGAGTTTTGCAGCAGCAGGCGAAGTTAGTTTAACCCAGCGGAGGCCGCCGGTGCTGGAGAATATTTATGATGCTCTCTAGCAGTTCTGTGTCATGGGGAGGTTTGGGCAGTGGAGTGTTAAAGCCCGGGGGGGGGGGCAAGATTTGGTTCGCGGAGGCTTCCTTTTAAGGGCTTGCGGCATCAGCAAACTAGAAAGCAATTATAGAGCCGGGGATGTGATGAGAGCGAGACGTATTCAAAGGCAGATTTGCAATAACTCTCTGCGGAAACGCGAGCGGTTGGAAACAACACACTTTGAGGATCGCGCGAAAGGAAAGACTGAAGGGCCCTTGTTCTCACTTTCTTGACTTATTGCATCATCAGCCTCGTGAATGGAAATCAAATATTTCGAACCGCCAAAGAAAGCACAGCACACGCAGGAGCAAGAGCAGCCCGAGCCTAAACCTGTTTACTCAGAAGTAAGCCCCGGGCCGGTGCGTTGAGCGGGGGCTTGTCGCCAAATAAAACCCAATCCTATGCATGTCTGCTCGGAAGTAAATCCTTGTATGTTCTGTGGGGCTTACTCCTAGGTCAGTGTGTTGGAGCCCCTTCTTGGAAATATGTTCCACTGAACTGACTCCCGAGTAAACATGGTCAGGATCGGAGACTTATGTATGGATGAACGTACCGGTGAACTCGGTGGGATTTGCTTCTGAGTAAAGACGCTAGCATCGCGCTGCAACTCCACATTTACCTTACAGGCTTCCATTCCGTGCCCTCCCCTTTTCTGCGTTTGATCAGGGCAGCCCCGCTAAATTTGCTCCTTCCTTAGAAGAAAGATAGTGGCGCGTTTGATCTGAAGGGTTGTAATCGCTCCGGAGCCAGATGGTTGCGAGCCGTGGAGTCGCTGAAAAAGTGTGGTTTAGGTTTTCATGCCAGAGAAATTAGTTCCGGAGGCGGTTTGTGGTGGCAGCCCCTGCTTTGGCGGAGGAATCTGGGGATGAGAGTGTGCCGCGTAGAGCGCCGCGCTGGAGAAAGAGGAGCGGAGGGGCGAGCGAAAGAAAGAAGAGGCTGTAAGAGGCGGGGGGAAGGAAAGAGAGGCAGCCGGGTGGACACCATGAGGGAGTGGGAGCGCAGACCTTCCCCCTACTCGGAAGCCTCTTCCAGGCAGGAGCTGAGGATGAAACGAAGGTGAGAGACAAAATGGGCCGCCTTGGGTAATTGCAGTGTCTCCGGGGAAAACTTTCGGGGTCGGGGAGCAGTTCTGGAATGGAGTCTGACTACGCCACTACTCAGTACAGGGAGCAGGAGCGGCGGCTGCCTTGTGGCTGAGAGGGGAAAACAAGGGAAGGAAACCCCAATTGCAACGAACTTTTCAACTTGGGCAAGGAAGGAAGGCGTTGAAGGCAGTGCCCTCGCTTGTCTCTGTCCCACCCAGAAAGCGCGTGGGGAGCGGGGGCTGCTTGCTTCTGAAATAAAGTTTCTGTTTTGTCACTCCCTTTATTAGCCGGGGTGGGGGGCAGAGCAGGGAGAACGTGAGGAGAATAGCGAATGGGGTACAAGGGGCTGCTGCAGCAACAGGAGGTCTGCGCAGGGTTATTGTCCTGCTGCTGCCATGAACTACACAAAGCCAAACCACGTTGGGAATGGAACCGGAATTGGGGGTGGGTGGTAAGACCTGCGGGGCGGGGGGATCCTCCAGGTCCCTTGAGGGGGCGGGCGGGTTGCTAGCCGCCTTGTATCTTCTGGAATAACTCCTAGTTGTGGAGTAATGCACCCCCTGCTAGAAAGAGCACCGCTTCCTAGGATGCAACAGAGGAGCTCAAGGTAGAGCTGTGCTGAGATGTTTAGTAAGCCTGATTAGGGCTTTTATAATAAGGCTAGGAAATAGATGCTTCCACTTCCCGTCCCTTTCCCTTCAACTAACTCACTTGTTTGTGGCATGGCTGTTGTTAACTGGCTGAGCTGATGAAGAAGAAAAAGATAACTCTCTTTCCTCATTAGCAGGAGTTGAAAAAGAGAGAAAACTTATGGACTGGGGTTGTGGTTTTTGTCTCTTGCTTTTGCCTGCCAGGGTTGTATTGAGGAAGAGCAAAAGAGTGACTAATACTGTACTGTGAAGGGAAAGTGCACATAACTTCTCTGTGTGCTTTGTATATGTCATGAGAGTGTAAACTTAACACCCATAATTGAACTACTTATTCAGAATCATTTAAAAAAACAATCCAGTCATATTTAAAACACTTTGAATTGCAGTTGTTTCCAGAAGAAAAGTTAAGCCCTGTTCAGTAGTTATGGAATGTGTGGAAGCTACAGTGCCCCCACCCTGTGCACCTCAAGCCTCTCCCCTTGTTTTCCACACAGTGGGAGCACTCTTGAGGATGGAGCACTCTTGTGGGAGCACTCTTGAGGATGCTGTCTGTGAGTAAAGCATCCCAGATTCCATAACCAATGAACATGATTTAAATATTCTACCATTTAGAATATAAAAAGAGCTCTGCTGAGTCAGACGCAAATTCCCTTGAGTTCTGTATTTCCCAAAGTGGCCAGCCAGACTTCTTTGGCATTTCAATGGGGTTTCAAAATGCTTAACTTTAACTGGATTGTGCCTTTGATCTCTGTTTCCTTTTTTGTTGTTGGCAGTTCCTACAATTGGTTCGACCCTAAAAACTCTTGAAAAATATACTGAAATGTTCAGACAGGAGGAACTCACAAACATCTAATCAAAGTAATTTACATCACAATCCTGTGAACTCAGAAGTTGTGCCACTGAATTCAGTAGGATTTATTTCCAAGTAAGTATGCATAGGATTGTAATTGTGCTGCAATCCTTTGCACACTTATATGGGAATAAATGTCACTGAACACAGTGGGCCTTGCTTCTGAGTAAACATAGGATCACACAGTTCGTATATTTTTCCAGTATTCTTTCCTTGTTTAATAGCCTTAGCATTCTGTGAAGGTCTGATTTAAAAGAAAACAAAACTTTTTTCATAGGTTACCTTTAGGGTTTAACATGCACACGTGCATGCGTGTGTGCATGCACCCACTCTTATATTGTGTGTCTTTAGTTGTTCCATACACATGAAATAACACTGCATCAAATGTCGTACATAGGAATTCAATAGCTTGATCCATGGACTAGTTAATCCAGGTTTAACATACTTAAACAAGTCAATAAGATTAAGGCTGCAATCCTATATGTGTTTACTTGGGAGTAATTCCCATTGAATTTAGTGAGTTCTATTACATGGTACTAGGAAATTTACAGTGCAATCCCATTCATATTTTCTCTTAAGCAAATCCCATTTAATCTGATAGGTCTTTTGTTCCATGGAAGTATGAGCAGGGTAGCAGCCTTAGCCATCATAGCAATGCACATTTTCAGAATCTATAAATTCAAAATACTAATGTTGCAAGATTTTTCCCCAGGTTCATTTCATATATCATTCTTAAATGGTTTAGGATATACTTAAAAAAAAAAAACCAGATAGGATTTCACTGATTTGCTTATAGTTTGAAATAGGATAATGTAAACTACTATATGTAGGCAATCCACTGACAGTTTATAGTAGTTTCACTTAATCCAGTAGGATACCATCTCTAGAGTTGGTGAATTACCTTGTGTTCTGGTATTGAAGAGATTTTAAAGTAACCTGAACATTATGCCAAAAGAACCAACAAAAGAAGTATTGTGTCCTTTTCTACAGTTGTTACCTGTATATGCAAACCTTAATAGAGCATTGGTGAACTAAGCCAGTAAATGCTTTCAGGTTCAGAATTGAGCAGTTTGCAAATGGTTTTGAATATCTAGGTCATGGCTGCATAACTTCTGCCATCCAGCTGTTTTTGGACTACAACTCTCCTTATCCCAAGCCACAGTAGCCAATAGTCAGAGATGATGGGAGTTGTAGTCTAACATCTGCAGGAGGGCCAAAGTTGTGCAGCCCTGATCTAGGTTGTTAGTGACTGCTATTTAACACAATTTAAATTTTTCCAGTGAAGGTGGGGGGCAATGGGTTTTGTTATGTTTGACAACATCCACACTGAAAATTTTATGTGGTTGGAATTGTTATTCACCCACCTGTATGTAAAATTCAGCATGTCATAGCATTATGAATAGTTTTCACAGCATTGCATAGTAATTTTGTTACATTTGGTTGTGCATCTCTCTATACTTCGGAAACATTTGTTGTGGTTTAAGTACAGGGCTGGAACTTTGGAGAGAGGAATTTTGATTCTTCCCATGTTCCTAAAACACTTTGGGCAAATCACTTAATAACTTCCTGTGGATTTAGTCTTCAGTGAAGGTTAAATTGTTCTAACAAGACTTTATTGGTCCTTTAACTTGATCATTTAACATATTTTCACTGGCCAGCAATAACAATTCAAAGCATAGCTGATGCCTATCCTTTGCCAATTAGACTCATTGCTGTTTATGGAAGAATCATAACTATTAATGGAAAACACAGCCTTAGAGCTCCAGAAGGTACGGATGTAAAAGCGTCTCAGCTGTTGTGGGGTACAATATTACAGATTTCTTTCTGTAGAACTGAGAAGAGGCAGGCACCTGTAATAGTTAGATGCTTTTTCTCCTGGTTTCAAGGGGCTGGGAGGGATAACTATAGTCATGCTCTTTTGGTGGGGGTGCTGTTGCAACTTCTCCTGCTGTTCTCCTGTTCATTAAGAGCCATAGAACAAATAATCACCCATGTCCAAGTTGGCAAGCACATTTAGGAAGATGTTGTAGTTGCTAGGATGCAATTGATATTTGACCTAGGCAAATGGCTAACTGCACTTATGACAGGGGGTGGGGGTACTATGATTTGTGTAATATAACCCACTTAGGGAAATTATTTAAGGTGTAGAATTTGTCTTCCAATTTCGACTTGCTATAAAAGTCGTGTTAAAAGAACTTGTTAAAAAAAACACTGTTTCAATTTTTATTTTATATTGTACTGCATTCTCCATTGGCAGGGTGCCACAATATAGCTGAGGGCCTTGATTTAGTTCCTTTTAAAAAGAAGATTATCAATCTAGAATAAAAGACTAACAAACTTCAAGCCAGTTCCTCATGTTAAGTAAGAAATGTAAGCACTAATCACTCTCTCCACATGAGAAATTGAAATCTTTGGTCATGACCTTTGGAAAGTTTATATAAACCTAAGGCAATGATACATACAGCTTTACGGTTTTGAAAATTGATTGGAAAAAAATCTTAGATCTGTAGTATTTTGAGGATGATACAATTTTAAAAGTTGTAAGCATGACTTTCAGCCAAAGTGTTGCTGAAATGGAATCAGTTTTGTGTTTTGAAGATGAACTGAAAGTGATTAAAGCTGAACATTTTACCATCACTGACTGTCTTACATGTTTACATCACTTTAAAGATTATCTTGTCCATGTAGTCAATAGTGTGCATTAATTATGGATCTTATATTGTGGTTGTTCCTAGTTGTCAGCATTATAGCACAGGAAGGATTTGAACTTATGTGAACACTTGGGGCTTGACTGATGATCCTGTCTGGGGAGATTATTAGTGATGCCCCTAGTAGGTAGAAGAGAACTGGTGTAACATAGTGGCTAAGAGGCTATTTACTTATTTATTTGATTTATATACTGTCCTTCCAAAAATGGCTCGGGAATTGGGCATTTACCAATTTGAATCACATGAATTGGGAATTTCACAGTTTGAATCACATGTCTGTCATGAGCTCACTAGGTAGCCTTAGGTCACTCCCTCTTATCTTCTGCTTCCTATTCTGCAAAATGGGGAATCATTACTAATTATTAAAATGTATATACTATATAATATTATAGTATAATTGTAATATGTAAGGTTTTCAACAAGCAATCTTGTGAAGCACTATGAACACTCAAAAGTGCTATACAAATAAGTATTATTAATTATTATTAATTGTTAGGGTATCCTTTGCTGGGATACTTCCACACACTGGGAGTAATTTCGATCAATACCATAGAGGGGATGGGGTGCCTATATTTTGAACTACCATGGAATGAAGTACTAAATAATGAATCTCCTCTTATGAAAATGTCTGCTAAAACAAATGTCTCTTTGTGCAATATGCTGAGTAGAGAAAACATTTATGTAAGGTGGTTTTATCCCGCTTTCAACCCCTAGTTAGTTATTTTGTAATATGACCTTTGTCACTGCCTAATGACTCTTTAGATAGTCCTGGGTTTTATGACCACCAATATGCTTAGATTATCTAAACCAGTTCTTTAGGGCAGTGTTTCTCAACGTTTTTGGAGTCATGGACCGGCATATCCTTTGTGCGCAGTTTCCAGGACCAGCAGTTAGTAAAGGGGTCGCCCCCCCGCCCCCACCCTGGCACCCCCAAAAAACAATTTCAGGCTGGGATGGGGCACTGCCACTGGGAGCTCTTCAGAGCTCATTTCTAGGCAGGCAGGCCTCGCACGCATTTAGCTTCCTCGAAATGAACGTTATCCCAGCAGTGAGGGCTGCCTGCCTAGAAATGAGCTCTGGAGAGCAGCCAGCAGCGGTGGCCCCTACCGGCTCAAAATTGTTTGGTGGGGAGATTAATTCCTCGTGGACTGGCACTCCTTCTCATGGACTGGCACCGGTCCACGGACTGGTGGTTGAGAAACACTGCTTTGGGGTATAAAGTGTTCACCTATTTACAGTACACGAAAGACGATAAATAACAACACCTTTGTGGTATAAAATGTGGATTTATACAAAGAGAGGCTTGGAGGCCAATGTGGTGTAATGCTTAGTGTGTTAGACTAGGAGCAGGAAAACCTGGGTTCAGATCCCCACCGTGAATGCAGCTCCAATTCCTCTGGGTGACTTTGGGCCAGTCACTTTCTCAGCCTAACCTACCTCACAGGCTAGTTATGAGATAAAGGGAGTTGTCTCAAGTACACACCCTAAGTTCCTTGTGGGAGGGATGGTATATAAATGTGAATGCTAATAATAATACTACAAGTCCTTAGGCAGACTGTCATTTAAAGTTTTCAATCTGGTTTTCTCAAGTGAAGCAAATGGGCTCAACTGGTAGTCTGCGGCTGAGAGAGAGTGCATATCCTTCACTGTATCCTCTCTTTCCCTCTAAGTTTGCTAAGTAAGATGTCTGCCTCAGAGATCATGGCTGTAAGATCATATTAAAAGGTCACTATCCTGTTGTCATAATTTTGATTTTCGATATGATAATATCAGATGCATTTATATTAGGCAGGGCAACACATGCAAATGTAATTATTTTTGTGGCAGATGTACTCAGAGGAAATGAAGATTAATTTGGCCAAATCTGAATTGTTTGGGGGGTATGGACCACACACTAGTCCAGTTATATAGAACTGTCTTGGTGGTTGAGATGATGCCATTGTTTCCCCCCATCTTTCCTGAATTTAGATGTGGCTAAACTGTATCCAGGTGGTGATGCCAGTCAGATTTGACTTCTGCAGAGAGAGATGCATGAGATACCTTGACCATTGTACAGCATCTATTAAACCTGGGAAATGTCAAAAACAAATCTTATGATTCCAGGAAGCTGCCTTAACTCTGGTCAGTCCACCTAGCTCAGTATGGTCTACACTAGCAGCAGCTCTCCAAGGCTTGAGACAGAAGTCTGTACAGCCCTCAGAGAAATATTCCTGAAATCTAAAGAGCACTTCTGGAGGGAGGGTCGAGCAGCAGAACTCATGCTATCTCTCTCTGTGCACGCTCTGCTGCTTGATAAGCCCTTGGCTGAATTTGGAGTGGCCCTCACTACAAGGTGTGCAGCTCCTGCTCTGTCCTAAAATGTTGCGTTGGATACCCGCTGTTACCTTGATTGCATGTGGAGTCATTGTATCAGTTCATTTTGTAAAAATATATGGCTTACTAGTTTTTTAAAAACTTCAAATGTCTTGATTAAAGACATAGAATACTGATTAGTAGAGAACAGTTTGGGAAAACTTGATTAATATTTCTGTTTTTGTTTCAGGTTCTGGTGAATTGCCATCATTTTGGAGAACCATTTGATGACCATGTTGCTGCTGCTTTTGACGCTGCTTCTGCAGCATTTTGGAAACTGTGAAGGAAATACAAGACACTATCGCACATTGCCAATGCAATTCACTCAAGCTCATTACAATGCCACAGTGTACGAAAACTCTGCAGCCAAAACATATGTTGGACATCCAGTAAAAATGGGCATTTATATCACAAACTCACAGTGGGATATAAAATACAAAATAATTTCTGGGGACAATGAGAACTTGTTCAAAGCTGAAGAGCATATTATGGGAGACTTTTGCTTTTTGAGAATACGGACCAAGGGAGGAAATACAGCTATACTTAACAGAGAAGTAAAAGACCATTACGTACTAACTGTCAAAGCAATAGAGAAGAACACAAATGCAGAAGCTCGCACAAAAGTCAGAGTGCAAGTACTGGATACAAATGACTTAAGGCCTTTGTTTTCTCCAACTTCATACAGTGTTTCATTGCCTGAGAATACAGCAATAAGAACCAGCATTGCCAGAGTCAGTGCAACAGATGCAGATATTGGAACTAATGGGGAGTTTTATTACAGTTTTAAAGAAAGGACAGATGTGTTTGCTATACATCCGACCAGTGGTGTAGTAGTTCTGACTGGCAGACTTGACTATTTGGAAACACAAGTTTATGAAATGGAAATCCTTGCTGTGGATCGTGGAATGAAATTGTACGGTAGCAGTGGTATCAGTAGTATGGCAAGATTGACTGTTCATATAGAGCAAGCTAATGAACATGCTCCTATCATTATGGCCCTTGCTTTGGCTCCTTCAGAGTTGGATAAGGATCCAGCATATGCTCTTGTTACTGTTGAAGATAGGGATCAGGGTTCAAATGGGGAGGTAGCATCTGTAAGCATTGTGGCAGGTGATCCACTTCAGCTGTTCAAAGCTGTGAGGACTTTTCCAGGAGGAAAAGAATATAAAATCAAAGCTGTTGGCAGTATTGATTGGGAGAGCCAACCATTTGGCTATAATCTCACTCTGCAGGCTAAAGATAAAGGAACTCCACCAAAGTTTTCTTCTGTAAAAGTAATCCATGTGGCATCTCCCCAGTTTAGATCTGGACCAGTAAGATTTGAAAAAGATCTTTATAAAGCAGAAATGAGTGAATTTGCTCCACCAAACACCCCTGTGGTTATGGTAAAAACCTTTCCTACATACCCCCACTTAAAATATGTGTTTAAAAATACACTCAGCAAAACTAGATTTAGTTTGAATCCTCATACTGGCCTTATCACTACTATAGATCCCTTAAAAGCAGAGCATGCATCCTATTTTGAATTTGACATCATGACAAGTGATAGAAAAGCATCTACAAAAGTATTGATTAAAGTCATAGATGTGAATACTCATTCCCCTGAATTTACCCAGACGTCGTATAAAGCTTCATTTGATGAAAATGTTCCTATAGGCACGAGTGTCATGAGTGTCAGTGCAAAAGATGTTGATGGAGGTGAAAGTGGCTATGTGACATATAGCATTGCAAACTTAAATCCTATTCCTTTTGTGATAAACCACTTCACTGGTGTCCTCAGTACCTCTGAAAACATGGATTATGAATTGATGCCGAGAATCTATAAACTTAGGATTCGAGCTTCTGACTGGGGCACACCGTATCGTCGAGAAGTTGAAGTTCCAGTTACTATAGTTCTAAATAATTTGAATGATAACACTCCACTATTTGAGAAAATAAATTGTGAGGGAACAGTTCCAAGGGAACTTGGTGTTGGAGAACAAATAACAACAGTATCTGCTATTGATGCTGATGAGCTCCAGTTGGTACAGTACCAAATTGAATCTGGAAATGAATTAGATTTATTTAGTTTAAATCCAAACTCTGGTGTGCTTTCCCTGAAACAATCATTGGTAGATGGTTTAGGTGCAAAAGCATCTTTTCACAGCTTGAGAGTAACAGCTACAGATGGAGAGAACTTTGCAACACCTTTATATATTAATATTACTCTAGTTGCCAGCCGCAAGCCAGTAAACTTACAATGTGAAGAGACTGGTGTTGCTAAAATGCTGGCAGAGAAACTCCTGCAAGCAAATAAGCTTCATGGCCGTACTGAAATTGAGGATGCCTTTTTGGATACCCACTCTGTGAACCTGCATACACCTCAGTTTGGAAGCAGTCTTCCCAGTAGCATTGAAATAAAAGAAGATCAGCTAGTAGGTTCCAGCATCCTACTTATGAATGCTACTGATTTTGATACAGGTTTCAATGGAAAGTTGGTCTATGCTATCTCTGGAGGCAATAACGATAGCAGCTTTATCATTGGTATGGAGACAGGAATGTTAAAAATTTTATCTCCCCTTGACCGAGAAGTAAAAGACAAATATACATTGAATGTTACTGTTTATGACCTTGGAATACCACAGAAGTCTGCCTGGCGTCTCTTAGATATCAGCATTTTAGACGCCAATGACAACTGTCCAGAATTCTTACAGGACAGTTACTTTGTTGAAGTGAATGAAAACCAAGACCTAAATGCAGAAATAATTCAAATAGAAGCCAGAGATAATGATTTGGGGACTAATAAGGAAGTGCGATATTCGTTTATCACAGATACAGATAAGTTTTCTATTGATAGTGTGACGGGTGTTGTTAAAGTTGTAGGATCTCTGGATCGTGAAGTTCAGCCTGTTCATTTCCTGAAAATAGAGGCTAGGGACCAAGCTGAAGAAGAACCTCAGTTGTCTTCAACTGTACTTCTGAAGGTATCTTTAGAAGATGTCAATGATACTCCTCCTAAATTTATTCCATCAAGTTATCATGTGAAAATTCGAGAGGACCTTCCAGAAGGAACAATTATCACATGGCTAGAAGCCTATGATCCTGACCTGGGCCAGTCAAGTCAAGTACGATACAGCCTTTTAGATGGCGGGGATGGAAGTTTTGATGTAGACAAGCTCAGTGGAGCAATTCGTGTTGTACAAAACCTGGATTTTGAGAGGAAACAAATGTATAATCTAACTGTTCGGGCCAAAGACAAAGGAAAGCCCATTTCATTGTCTTCTACCTGTTACGTTGAGATTGAAGTTATCGACGTAAATGAAAATCTCCACCCTCCACGTTTTCCAAACTTTGTGGATAGAGGTTTTGTAAATGAAAATGTTCCTGTTGGTACTTCAGTGATGACTGTGTCTGCTTATGATGAGGATACAGGAAGAGATGGTGAAATTAGATACTCAATAAGGGATGGATCTGGTGTTGGAGTTTTCAGAATAGATCAACAAAAAGGTAAGCATTGATCAATTCTGTTTGTATTATACAATCCAAATAATTGCTGTCAAAATGAGACTTTGTTTTCTCAACCAGACAACCACCTAAAATTGTGCAAACAACTTATTTTGTATATAGTACATCACAGCATTCATAAGAGTTCATAGAACTTGAATGTTCTTTGCAAGAGCTAGATTATAAAATTGTGCTTTCATTAGGAGAGAAATGTAGAATAAACTGCATGCATAAACCAAGTCATGATAAGTCCCCCAGAGGGCCAAAGATGCATATGCCCTAGTTGCATTCATGAAGATAAGTTTGCATGCAGTGGGAAAAGTAGAATTGAAACCTACTCTAGCACTCATGGTCCACACCTATGCTGGGGTACCTTTCCTCATGCCATTTATACTTCGGTGGACTCCAAGCAGAGTCCATTGGATTTTGTGTGTGGATCTAGGGGAGATGTATTGTGCAAAGGGCATTTTGATGACTAATAAAGTGTGCCGTCCCTGTGGTTGTCTCTGTCAGAATACAGGGGGGGTTTACTATTACCATCTCCCACGCAGCATGAAATGATCCCTTTCTGCATCTTCCTATATTGCTCCTACTCAATATAGGTGTTTCCCATAGGCTGGAAAACATACCAGCTGTGATTCGAACCGGCAACCTCAGGCTTGTTAGTCAAGTCATTTCCTACTGTGCCAGCAGAATTCCTTGTATATATCTACAAACTTAAAAATCTGTAATGCATATCCCATATTAGTTGAGACTACACCATACATCTGCACTAGAAGCGCTGGCTTGGGATGCGGGGGCATATCTAAACAGAACACTGCCATAGGAAGGTATATTTATGGATCAGAGATTCTCCATTTCTTCCCCTCCTGTCAACCCACAGACTGACAGTGTGTGCAAGTACCACCTGGAAACCATTGGATAGGCCCAGCCCAGATTTGTGAATTACAAAAACCTAGCTAAGCAAGTCTGGTAGTATCATGAATAGATTACTATGGATGGCTAATTCATTCTGTGATATTAAGGAAGTTGAAATGTTGGCCAGAATATACTTTGCTTTATTTATGTTAAATTTAGATTGGATCATGTTGAAACTTCGATTATTGTCTTAATTTTCCTCGCAGAGAATAAATCATACCTAGAATTAAATTGACATTAATTTCTGACTCATATAATTTAACATTCATTACGTATTGTATACCCTCCTGGAAGTGGCCTATGAGTACTTATTAACTTTGTCAAATGGATATACTTGGAATTCGAGATTTGAAAGAACAAAATGCCACTTGTAGTATTGTTTTTGAAAATCTATTATTACCAAAATAGTTTATGCTCTTTTTTTAAACAGTCCCAAGAGTTGTAATTAAACGTCTTGGCTTTTACTTCTCAAATTTGTATAGTACACATCTTACAAAGTTTAGTTGTCAGGCTACAAAGCAAGAGAAAATACTTAATGGAGTACATTCAATGCATTATTACACAAGTAACTTCTGTCTTGCTAGCAAATCATGTATAATTTGTAGCATACAGAATGTTCTTAAGCAAATATGAATGTGTCTGTATTAAGTTGCAAGTTTCAAAATGGGTTAGAAAAACAACCCAGTGAAAATAAATACAGTGTGAGTTTGGGATTCATATTTTGAGATAACCTTGTTGCTTCTGCGCCGGTATTTATTCTTTTGAGTCAGGATCCTGCTTCTAGAGTTGGGTCTTGGGTTCCTAGGTTTTCTTGACCTTTTTCATCTTACTTATTTGTTCTTGCATGCAGAGACATTATTTTCTTATGCTTACATAGATCACAGTCCAAAGATCTGCGTTAGGCATTTCCATGGGCTGGCTTGCCTTTCTTGCTCCCAGTGGGATGTCCAAACATGGTCTTTAAACAGCAGCTTCCCCTCCCCTTCAATGTGTTGTCACAAAGTGCTTTAAAAACCCTTGAGTTTCAGGAACTACTTGCTATGTGGAAGGATGCTTTATTAGGGTGGGGGAGGATGGAAATTATAAAAGAGTATGCAAATGTAGTGCTCTGGATTGTGGCTATGTCTTCTAGGAAACATTAGTTATTTTTAAACATTATTTTATCTGGTATCATAAGAGATAGTAGGGTTTAAAAAACTTGATTCTGTTAACAAATCGTTGGTACAGAACACTTTGTATAGAAGCAAAAAATCCACTTTACTGAATTAACTATGTTTACATCATCCTTAGAAGTAAGTTTTCAAGAAATGACTGTTACACAAATTCTTAATATTTGCTTTCCAACACAGGCTTATGTTAGTCTTAACAGTTAAACAATTGGTGACGTAGAAAGAAAAACTTCTCCATATATTACAAAAGCTTTTCTGTCTGTTCACCTGCAGTAAACTTTCATATGTTGTAGGAATGAGATGAGAAGTGGACTATTGCCCACAAAAGCTTGTGTTACAGTAACACTGTTAGTCTTTAAGGTGTCACAAGACTCGTCGTATTTGCTGCAACAGACTAATGCAGTTGAATGAATCGCAGTTAGACTGAGAATGCAATTCTATGTGCATTTGCTAGGGATTCAACCCACTTGAACATAGCAGATCTTTTTCCAACTAGACACACATCGGATTACACTACAAGAGCTGTGTGTTCAGGGAAATTGCTCCTCTGTGAATTTCCAGAGAGGAAAGGTGGTTCACAGACTGATACTGAATTAAAATAATGGCTAAATGGCTTGGGCCCTGGGTTCCCTAGGGATCACCTGCTCCCCGCTGAATCTATCCACTTGACTAGATCAGCTGGGAAGGCTCTGCTCTGCAACATCTGTTGAGGCCCATCTGTTAAGTACTTGGGACAGGGCCTTCTCAGTTATTGCCCCCGGACTGTGGAACTCATTCACGGATATGACTTGCATGGCTCCCTCTCGCCCAGCCTTCAGGAGCAGAGTGAAGACTGCCTTTTTTATTCAGGCTTTTGGCCAATGAGCTGTCTCTGTGTTCTAAACTTTTACCTACATTCTGTTCTGTTCTTATATCTTTTATTGAGATCTGGGTTTCATATTGAATTTTATGTCTGGTTTATGTTTTGTTGAATTTTATTGTCTTGTTGTTAACTGCCCTAGGGTCTTAGGACGAAGGGTGATGGCATATAAATATGAATATATATAGTAAAAACACAGTGTAGCTGACATTTTGAATGTACTAAATTGCAGTCTCTTGTTGGTGATCTGCAGAGATGTGGGGTGGAAAATTTCCATTTCTAAAATTTCTACTTGACTACTTGAAAAACTTGGGAGAGAGTGTGGGGGAAATTAATGGGTTTTTTTTGCTGTATACATAGGTCAAACATGCCAACTCAGGTCATAATCTATTTATGGCATCAGGGAAATGTGTATAGTAGTGTGTTTGAGAACATTAATGCAAAATGTATGCAAATGAATGGGAAATTTTTGCAGAGAAAAATATCTTGATCCCTGTAGTTATGAAGGGCACCTGACCTTACATTGTACTGTGCAGTACACATGGTTCAAAAGGGAACAGTTGTGACTAAACTTTTGCAATAGAACAGGAAGGACTTTAAGTAGTCTTGGCACAAGAACAATCAACTAATGCTGTAAATTAAAAAATTAAATGAAGTACAAAATTTGGTTAGTAATTGGTTTCAGTATCATCAGCTAAATGAAATTTATAAAAAGGATCTTAAGGTTGGGTTTGTGGATCAAATGTCGAGATTTGAGAAGGAGCTGTGTGAAAATGATGAAAGATTAGTCTCTAAGATGTATAAGTTGTTGCTTTTGGAGGAGACAAGAGATGAAGTAGTTAAAACGACTATGCTAAAATGAGCTCAAGATGTGAGTCATAATATAGATATGGCTGCTTGGGAAAAATTATGGAAAACTAAACTAAATAAAGTTTACTGCATGTTATACTTTAAAAGAAAATTATTATAAGATGATGTATAGTTGGTATCTGACCCCGAAAAAATTAGCATTAATGTATAAAAATGTTTCAAACAAATGTTGGAAATGTAGACAATGTGATGGAGCTTTTTTCCATATGTGGTGGTCATGGTCTTTGTGGGAAGGCAAAGGCTTTTTGGGATATGATATACAATGAATTGAAGAAAATCTTTAAAGTGACATTTCTTAAGAGGCCAGAATCCTTCCTGCTGGGAATAACTGAAAGAGAGTACTCTAGAAGAAATTTAACATTTTTTGTGTATGCAACCATGGCGGCCAGGATAGTATATGCACAGAAATGGAAAGACACTAAAATGCCCTCAAAAGAAGACTGGTTGATAAAATATTTGGAATATGCTGAGATGGTAAAGCTTACAGCACTAATAAGAGAGGAAAATTTGGAATGTTTTAAAGAAGATTGGGAACCATTTTTGCTTTACTTAAAGAATTATTTTTCTAATATGGACTTTTCAATAGGGTTTGAAATATAGTAATAACAGCAGGTTGGGTAAAATCTACTAGTATTGTGGAGTATGTATGTTTTGAATTATTATAGCAATGGTTTATATGTATAGGTATTGTGAACCGTGCAGATAGGCAAGCAGGAAGTCAATATTTACTTATGTGTAGAATTAGATAAATGAATGTAATTTGAATGTAAAAATGATTGTTAAATCCAATAAAAATTTAAAATGCAAAAGAAAGAAAAAACAGTCAACTAATCTTATCTTATTTGTTTGTTATCGCCCTGAGCCATTTTTGGAAGGGCGGTATAGAAATTGAATTAATAATAATAATAATAATAATAATAATAATAATAATAATAATAATGCAGTAGAGTCAGTTGACAACATCCAGACTAGGTTAGTCATGGCTAAGTCACATTCTGATGAATGGAACTTGGGTTAGCCATGACTAGCTTGTTGATTTCAGTGATGCTTGGTGACTGCTAACCAGTGCTCTCTCTAATTTTTTTCCATCTCTGTGCGGAATGAGTTTTGTTCTGGGTGGCAGCATCAATGCAGCGTGTGTGCACATGCATTCAGAGTGGGGCCTTTCTGATTCAACCTGAGCAGGGATGTAAAATTAACTGAGGGGACATCAAAAAGCTTGTGAGCGTGTCGCATGCCTTAGAGAGAACACTGCTGCTAACTAGTGATGTTTCTCACTGAATCCATCCAGCATTTGTGTATCTAACATATTTGCAAGGATTTTTGGTAACTATGTTGGAATTTGCAGAGTCTTTCCATGCTGCTTATGAAAGATGTCACACAAACTTGTATTATCTGACCTTTTCTTAATTCCCACACTATAAAAAAAGCTTTTTCTGCAGTGGTCTGATTTTATCCCTCATAGTGGGTTGTGTTCGCATATCGTGCCTCAGGAAGATAGGAAATGGTGTTTGAAATTTGCATGCCATATCTGGTAGCTAGGTAGGCGGAGCCCCAATCCCCAGTTCCGTTCCTGTTTCGCCTCAGGCAAGATGCTGCTTCTAGAGCTCTGTCTTTCTTTGGCTTCTTGGGCTGGTTGATTGTATTTCTTTGATCCCTCACCCTCCTTCTAGTGTGCAAGGGTGGGAAGGGAGCCTATTATTTATTATTTTATGAATTCCAAACACTTTTTTATGTTTCTTGATTCGACCATTGGCTGTTTGGTTATGTTATTTCTGTTTGTTTCTTCTGGGGTTTCCTCAGTTTTTTCTGAGATGGATCCCTTACATGCTGGGCAGTTGCTAGAAGGCTCCCTCTCAGAGGGACGCGCTTCTGAGTCCAGGGTTATGGCGGGCTCTGGGAAAAGCCACGAAAAGCGTTCCAGGGACTGCAAATGCTCAGCTCACAACCCTCCCACCGATGCAGTTCACACCTCATCATCTGCTGGGCTTGATTTACCACCACCACCCCCCCCCCCCCGCTATGCAAGTTATTGAGGTGGAGGCTGTGCCTCGTAAATCCTCCAAAAGGAATAAGAAGCGCAAGGAGGAAAGCGCTAAGGAGGCAAACAAACAAAAACCGAGTGGAGATAAGCATAAACTCCACAAAAGGAGAGCGAAACTGCCAGGCAGGTGTGCCTGAGTGAATGTTTGTTATTGAAAGCTGTTTGCCAACAGTGGCTGCCGAAATGCCTCCCTACTGCTGTCTTGCAAACACAAGTAGGTGGTTTAACCGAGATTATGGGGACAGGAGGTGGTTCAGCCCCTCCAAATGTGATAGCTGGTGAGCACTCAGGGGGAAGAGTACCTGGCTCCACCAACAGCTCAATCACCACTACTAGCATTTGAATCCTGGCTTAGAAATTTTATTTGGACTGAGTTAACAGCTAATCCTAATAGTACTGCTAAGACTGCAGAAAATCCACCTTCTAAGCCTATTTTCCTCTCATCTTCTCCTGGCTCCAGCCCTACTAGGGGTGTTTATTCCATCTAATGAGAAGGGGAAGTTTGTACCAGCGCCACCTAGGAAGCGCATTCATGAGAGACCAACCATTCCCGTGATCCCAGGCTCTTCTTCTGTTGAGGGGGCTCTGCCCCCACCTCCCAAAAGCCTCACCTGCCAGCTTCCCCCATTCTTCCCCCTCCACCTCCCAAACCTCTGCCTTCTCAAGCTGAGGACTCCTCTGCCTCAACTTCCACAGAAGATGGGTAATTATCTGAGGAGGAACTGCAGGCCACTCACGCTACCTCCTTTAGACTTTTTCAACAGGCGGATTTTGAACTCCTTCTTATTAAGGTACGGCGTGCTATTAAAGAGATCTCGCCAGAGGCTATCACGCCATCCCAGCCTTCCCTTGACCAGGAAGTGCCCCCCCTTCTGCCCCTGTTTCCTTCCCTCCTCTTTTCAAGGATACCATGTTGGCAGAATAGAAAGTGCCCTTTGCTTCCAAACCTACTAGCTCATACCCCCAAAAGCTGTATAATCTGCCCGAGGGTGTTATGTCTTTTCTAGTCCCTCCTGTTATAGATGTGCCCTTTGTGCAATTGGTCTCTGTATCGACAGTTCTCAATCTCAAACATTTGAATCGCTTCATCAAAAAAGCGGACCTTCCGGATGAAGTCCTTCCATACAGTCAAGGAGGTGATACAGAAGAAGGAATACCTGGCATCCATAGACTTGTCAGAAGCGTATCTCCATGTCCTGATCCTGCCAGCCCATCGCAAATATCTCTGGTTCCAGGTACTCGGCAAGCATTTCCAGTACACCTCCATGCCCTTCGGCCTGTCTTCGGCCCCCAGAACGCTTACCAAACTCATGGTGGCCCTCATTGCAATAATGCGGGAGGAGGCATTCCATGTCCATCCATATTTGGACTATCTTTTGATCTGTTCGCTGTCTACGACAGGCCCACAAAGATGGGCACAGCTACATCTGAACTCACTCTCAGCCATACACCTGAGTGGAAAGACCAACCTGACAGCAGATTGGCTCAGCCACCAAACCCTGGATGCAGGCTCTTAATTCATTTTGGTCTCTTTTTTTGCTATCTTATTCCATTTTATATTTTATGTAATAGTTCTTAATTGTATATTTTATGTGTATGTATGTATATATGTGTGTGTGTGTGTGTATGCACTGTAATTGATCACTGTAATTGAGCACTCTTGTATCTGGATTTGATCTGTGTGCAGATCTTTGATTGTAATAAATGGAATTGAAATTAAATTGCCTACAGGCAGGAGTTGAGGGCATGCCCTCTCTCCTGCTGTTACTCCCCTGCAACTGGTACTCAGAGGTATCCTGCTTTTGAGGCTGGAGATGACCTGTAGCCCTCAGAGTAGTAGCCATTGATAGACCTCTCCTCCATGAAGTTATCCAACCCCCTCTTAAAGCCATCCAGGTTGTTGGCTGTCACCACATCTTGTGACAGAGAATTCCACAAGTTGATTGTGTGAAAAAGTACCTCCGTTTGTTGGTCCTAAATTTCTTGGCAATGAATTTCATGGGATGACCCCTGGTTCTAGTGTTATGTGAGAGGGAGAAGAATTTCTCTCTGTCCACTTTCTCCACAACATGCATGATTTTATAGACCTCTATCATGCCTCCCCGCAGTCGTCTTTAAAAAAAAAAACAAACCCTAGAGGATCAAATGTAAAGGCTGTGGAGACTGGCACTCATGGGATGAGCTCACTCATTAAACTCGCTGATGCTCTGTGATCCTGGAATAATAGTTTTTTAAGTCAGAGGGCCAACACTAGGGGCAAGGCAAATTGTAACCCTGAAAGGTAAAAGCCTGCCAGTAAGGTGTCCAGAATTGTGTGTGTGTGTGTGCACACACGCATACTCATTCCTTTTTAGTTAGAAGATCAAAAATGACATGTCTGACTCCATATACATTATAGATTGAACTATCAGTATTTTGATTTGCTTAGAAGAAGTTTCCCCACTATCATTTGCCTAGATAAGTGTATCTTTGTATACACATGGAAAGGTCACTTTTATTTACTCAGTGTACCGCATATACTGCCCTTCCAAAAGTGGCTCAGGTTGGTTTACATTAAAATAAAAAAAAAAATAACAAAATGATTAAAAACAGAAAATATTTAAACCAGATAAAAATTAAAACTACATATTATTAAAAGCCAGGCTAAAAAGATGGGTCTTTAAGGCCTCCAAGGAAGATTGAGAGGTGCCATTAAGTCTAGCCTATGGCACAGTGGGGAAATCCAGAAAGTTGCCCATTCGAATCCCTGCTGGTATGTTTCCCAGTCTATAGGAAACACCTGTATCGGGTAGCAGTGATATAGGAAGATGCTGAAAGGCATCATCTCATGCTGTGTGGGAGGACTTGACTAGCAAGCCAGAGGTTGCTGGTTCAAATCCCAGTTGTTCTGTCATGGTCCTGACCATGCTGCCACACCTATACAGCTTGGGAAATGAGAGCTCTGAGGATAAGGCACCTGAATGGTCTCCAGACCCACTCGAAGGACCATCACATCCTTGACCCGAGGGGCTGATAGTGGACTCACCTTTGCAGCCATCTGTGCCAAGCCAGGCACAGGATGTGCCAGGTGAGAGGAAGGTACACTGGCTATATTAAAGCTATCATGCCCTCCAGTCTTTCTCCCATCCAAGGAGACTCCAGTAACTCTCCCAGCAGCCCACCTTGCCTAAAGCTGATGCTATTAAATGCCAGGTCCATAATTGCACAGACCACAGCTATCCAGGAGGTTATTCTGGATGAGCATGCAGGCCTGGCATGCATTACCTAGTTGGATGAGGGGGGGGATGTAAATCTCTTCCAGTTGTGCCTATCGGGTTTCCGGGTGCAGCATCAGCCAAGGCAGGGTGAGCTGGGAGGCCATCAGAAGACCATCCCCCTCACCAGATGCACTGTCTGCCTTTCTGACCAGTTCGAGTGCCTGCATGTAATGATTGTATTGCAAGAAGTTGGGATTCTGTTGGTATACTGCCCACCCTGCTGTCTAACAGTCTCCCTGACTAAGCTGCTTGAGGTGGTCTCAGATGTGTTATTGACGATCTCGTGGCTGTTTGTCTCGAGGGACTTTAATGTCCATGCTGAGGCCTCCTGGTCTGGTGCATCTTGGGACTTCATGTCCTCCATGATGACTATGGGCTTATTCCAACTGATTTCTCATCCCACACATGTGGCAGGCCATACACTTTACCTGGTCTTTGGGTCAGTGGTGGACAGTGGTGCTCCATGGATAGTCCAGGAGTCCTCAATACCATTATGGACAGATCACTCTCTTTTGAAGATTGAACTGAGAGTGCACCCACAACACCTCTGCAGGGGTGGGGGACCAGTTAGGATGGTCCACCCTCGGAGGCTTATGGATTCCTGATGACTCTGGGGGAGTTGTGACCTGCTGAGAGAGTTGTCGATCCTATTGATGCCCTGGTCTCCCTTTGGTATGAGCCCAAGTGACTCCCTGGTATACAGATGAGTTGCGGACAATGAAGCAGACTGGTAGGTGGGTTGAGTATCATTGGTGGAAAACTCAGAATGAATGTCACCGAACACAGGCTAGAGCTGATATTAGGGCCTACTCTATGGTGGTGATGGCGGTGAAGAAATCCTACTTTTCTGCCACCATCGCGTCAGTTCAATGTTGTCCAGTGGAGTTTTTTTAGGGGTTTGTGCTCCTAGGTGAGGATCCCAAAGACCATCAAGCAGAATCCTCGGCAGCCCACTGCAACCAATTTGCATTAGATTTTGTAGATAAATGTTGCCTGAGGATGTGGACAGACTGCTTGGAAGATTGAGGCCTACCACGTGTATCCTCAACCCTTCATGGTTGGTGAAGGCTTCTAGGGAGGGACTGGGTCCATGGGTGGTGAGAGTGGTGAATGCTTCTCTAGAGCAGGGGGTGGTCCCCCCTTGCCCAAAGGAAGCAGTCATTAGGCCCCTCCTTAAAAAACCCTCATCGGACCAAGATGACTTAAATAACTTTAGACCAGTTTCAAACCTCCCCTTCTTGGGCAAGGTGCTGGAGAGCATTGTGGTGTCTCAGCTCCAGGAAGTCATGGATGAATCTGATCTTAGATCCTTTCCAGTCTGACTTCCGACCTGGATATGGGACTGAAACTGCCTTGGTCGCCCTGGTGGATGATGGGAGATAGACAGAGGGAGTGTGACTCCGTTGATCCTCCTGCACCTCTCAGCGGCTTTAGATACCATTGACCATGTTATCCTTCTGGAACATCTCTCTGGGTTGGGACTTGGGAGCACAGTTATACAGTGGCTCCGCTCCTACTGGGAGGGCTGAACTTAGAAGGTGGTGCTGGGGAATGCCTGCTCCACCATTTGGCCTATGGGGTGCCACAGAGATCTGTTCTGTCCCCCGTGCTGTTTAATATTTACATGAAATCCCTGGGAGAGGTCATCTGTGGGTGTGGGCTGCAGTGCCACCAATATGCTGCTGACACCCAGCCCTACCTATCATTTAAGTCAGCAGACACTAGGGAGGCAGTTGATGCTCTGAGCTGGGGCTTGGAGGCTGTGCTGAACAGGATGGGGGCAAACAAGCTGAAACTTAATCCAGATAAGACAGAAGTGCTCCAGGTAGGTAGAACTGATCATCCGAGTAATGAGGTAGATCTGGTCTGGATGGGATTACATTTCCTCTGAAAGACAAAGTCTTCAGTTTAGGGGTGCTTCTGGACCCGATGTCATCCTTGGAGGCGCAGGTGGCTGTGGTGTGCAGAAGCGCCTTTTACCAACTATGGCTGGTATGCGACCCTACTTGGAGAAGTTGGACCTGACCTCAGTTACTCATGCATTGGAAATATCCATATTGGTCTACTGCAATGCACTCTACGTGGAGCTGCACTTTAGAAGCTTCAGCTGGTCCAGAATCCTGCTGCAAAGAAGCTTGTGGGTGTAAATCACTTTCATGAGTATCACACCCATCTTGTGGCAGCTTCATTGGTTACCAGTCCACTTCCAGGCTAGATTCAAGGCGCTGTTCTTGACCTTTAAAGCTCTACATAGCTTGAGACTGAGGTACCTCTCAGACCATATTCACCCATATGAACCTGCCAGGGCCCTCTGCTCATCGTCTCAGGCCCTGTTCATGGTCCCGCCACTCACAGAGATCCAGTTGGCGGGGACTAGAAACAGGGTCTTTTCAGATGTGGCCCCTTGGCTTTGTAACACCCTCCCTGAAGAGCTTTGCCATGCTCCCTCCCTCAGTGTTTTTAAAAAAACAACTAAAAACACATCTTTTTATAGATGCTTTTTAATGCTCCATCCTTGGTTATATCTGGTAGGTTCTTTGTTTTTTTGGTTTTTTAAAATTCTCAATTTTTAGCATTTAAAATAACTTTTAATTTAAAATTTAATACTGATTGTGGTTTTTAACCTGCTTTTAACTTATTTACTTAATTTGGTTAATTTTATTACTTTTATTGTATATTGTATCTATGTTATTGTTGTGAACCGCCCTAAGCAGTAGTGTACTGAAGGGGCAGGGTATATGTATTTAATAATTTTTAAAAGCCAGGATGAATAGGGCTCAGAGGAGGGGCACCTGAAGAGACTCCAGTCACTGAAAAGCCACCACCATGCCCTGAGGACATGCCTCTGCCCTCATCCTCCAAGTCAGAGGCTTCTTTGGCCCCTCAACCTGCAATAAAGGAATCAGGAGTTTACACCTGATAAATAAGTCACGGTCCCTTTAAATGGCTACACTCTTAGGAAGCAAGGGGAGGAGACCAGTGTTCCTTCTAACAGGGATTCTCAGACATTGTTGACTACAACTCCCAGAATCCCCAGCTGCAGTGGCTTTTGCTTGGGGATTATGGGAGTTGTAGTCAATAACATCTGGGAATCTCTTTTAGAGGGAACATTGGAGGAGACTCTGACTCGGATCCTGGGACAGGACTATATAAGACATCAGTTTGGGATGAGCAGTTCCTGAAGCAACGTTGTAAAGCGCTCTGCTTGATACCTGTGTCCTGTTCTTAAGCTACTGGTTAACCATTATTGCACTGCCTGACCCTGTTTTTGTAATGTGTATTGTCTTTGGTTGCCATCCCTCTGCCTGTTGACCACACATCACGCCTAATTCTGTGGATTATTAGACCCTTGCTTGTGTGACCTTGACCTTATTCATTTCTATGGACTGATCACAGACTACTGACCTAGGCTTGGCAACCTGGACTAGATAGTTCCTAGTGCTGACAGACATATCTGTGCTTGATGGACATGACACATTCATTTCTCCTTCAGTGGCCCAGTGGCCATGAGAGCTAGCATAGCATAGTGTTTAGAGTGTTGGACTTGGACCAGAAGACCCAAGTGCAACTCTCCATTTAACCATGAAACTCACTGGGAGACTCTGGGCCAGTCATGTATCTCTCAGCCTAACCTACCTCACAGGGTTGTTGTGAGGATGGAAATAACCATTTACACCTCTCTGTGCTCCTCAGAGGAAGAGTGGGATACAAATCTTAAAAAATGAAATGAAATGTCAGGTTTTGTTTCCTCATTCCCAGCAAACTCCCTTCATTTGCATAACCCCACTCTAGGGTTTGCTCCATAGCCAGAGAGCCAAGCAATGGCCTTCCCTCCATAGAATAAAGCTGGTTCTACTTGCTCTTTCCTAGTTTCTCTCCCTGAACTTGTTTGGGCTTTCTTAGCTCTCCACTCGGTGCCCTTCTCCAGATATCTACCCAAATTTGCTCAAGTCTATTCTTGCCTCTGCTCCCTCTCTGGATTGACTCCAATAGTTTCCTTTACTTGGATTTTTTTGGATCTGTCTTTCTCCTTCCTCTGTTCCCTCTCTGGATCTCTTCACCGGTCCTGTCCAGTGTTCCCTCTAAATGGGATTCTCAGATGTTGTTGAATACATCTTAGTAAGTACCTTCTACGTTCTTCCTTTTCCTCACTCCTTACTATAGCACATGCCTTTAAGTAGCCTGAATATCAGAGGTCAGTTATTAGTGGCCAGAGGTCAAGTATTGGTGGACACCTTGTGTGTTCTATGTCACGTAAGAGTGCTCTGGGGGTTCTATCTCATCCAAGCCTCCACTCTATATCCAATAAAATATATATTTATTTTAATTTTAAGTCTGTGGTTGTCACTACCTAGGAAACTGCCTGCTTTATAGTCTAGCCTAAAAGGTCCCTCAAGGGGATAGATGACTCCTCTCAATGCTACAATAGCAGATGTTTTCATACAGGGCTCTTGCCTGCTTCTTATGTTTGCATCTAATCTTCTTTTCCCCCTTTTCTACATTGAAATTCATATGCCTTGTCAAATTTACTCCTGCAGACAGGAATTTAGCAACAGTTTAACTAATTGGGTGTGTTCCATAGCCCTGGGGACCATTCTTTCAGTTTGCTTAGGTGGTTAGGAGTCTGAAACTATTTTTTATTACACACATCTTCACCATTTCCCTTGATTTTGCACTGGGAAGAAAAAATATGAATATGATTATCACATTTATATGTAAAGCCTATTGCATTCATATACTTAACAAATCTGAAGTTGTGGAGTTTAAATAAAGTTGCATAGTAGGTGCAGATACTGTTTGGGTGGGGAAAATGAATGTCAAGAACATCATTCTACTTTGCAATACCTACGTGCCGGTGGTGGCTTCCCTTGACCAGACTTATTGTTTATGAGACCTGTGCAAAACTATGGCCCCAGCAAAATATTTCACACAGCTTCTTGGCACCACATAGAGGAGACTGTTCCCTGCACATTTTGCACAGTGCTGGTGGAGTTCCTTTAAATAAAACAGAGGCCTCTCAAGCCCTAGTGCCATCTTTGAAGATGTTTATGGAACTCTGGGAAGCACTACCCTTCCCAGTGCTCTGTGTATGCCTTCTAATATGGCACTGGGGCTCCCCCATCAGTGCTGGGATGGAGGTGTTGCACTGTATTTCTCATATTGAAGGTTTTCTCTGAAAGTGGCCCCGCTTGAAAAATAGTGAAGATTACTGGACTAAAGGCGGAGGAACAGGGATTTGGGCCATGTATTACTATGTGCTGAAATAACATGTCCCTGTTACTCTGCCTCATGAGACACTCAGCCACTGATTTGTGATTGATTCCACATTTAAATATCACCAAAACCAAGCATCTCATGGTAGTTTGCAATGAATTAAAACATACATTGACCTATTTAATGGTTTCACACTGGATTAGGAGGGCATACTTTGTTCTCTAGAGAACAGCAGTTATGCAGGTTTAGTCGTCTTTGATGGTACATGTAAATGAACATGGATTGCAGAGAATTGCCTTGACTTCCTTTGGTATGTATTTTTAAAAACAGCCAAATAATGGTGATTGCACATTATGAGGAACTAGCTGACCCCGCACAGAGCATCTGTGCGGCAGTACACTCTCCCCACCTTCAGGCCCAGTTTGTTCTCCCCCCAACCTTCTGCCTCAGTTAGTTCCCCCCCCCACTCTTAAGGGCCAGTTAGTTCTCAACATTCTGCCCCAGTTTCTTCTGCTGCCCCCACCTTCTGCCCCAGTCTCCTTCCCCACCCCCCACCTTCTGTCCCAGTCTCCTTCCCCACCCCCACCTTCTGCCCCAGTCTCCTTCCCCACCCCCACCTTCTGCCCCAGTCTCCTTCCCCACCCCCACCTTCTGCCCCAGTCTCCTTCCCCACCCCCCACCTTCTGCCCCAGTCTCCTTCCCCACCCCCCACCTTCTGCCCCAGTCTCCTTCCCCACCCCCCACCTTCTGCCCCAGTCTCCTTCCCCACCCCCCACCTTCTGCCCCAGTCTCCTTCCCCACCCCCCACCTTCTGCCCCATTCTCCTTCCCCACCCCCCACCTTCTGCCCCAGTCTCCTTCTCCACCCCCCACCTTCTGCCCCAGTCTCCTTCTCCACCCCCCACCTTCTGCCCCAGTCTCCTTCCCCACCCCCACCTTCTGCCCCAGTCTCCTTCCCCATCCTCCGCCATCTGCCCAGTCTCCTTCCCCATCCCCCGCCATCTGCCCAGTCTCCTTCCCCATCCCCCACCTTCTGTCCCAGTCTCCTTCCCCATCCCCCACCTTCTGTCCCAGTCTCCTTCCCCATCCCCCACCTTCTGTCCCAGTCTCCTTCCCCATCCCCCACCTTCTGCCCCAGTCTCCTTCCCCACCCCCCCACCTTCTGCCCCAGTCTCCTTCCGCTGCCCCCACCTTCTGCCCCAGTCTCCTTCCCCGCCCCCACCTTCTGCCCAGTCTCCTTCCCCACCCCGCACCTTCTGCCCCAGTCTCCTTCCCCACCCCCACCTTCTGCCCCAGTCTCCTTCCCCACCCCCCACCTTCTGCCCCAGTCTCCTCCACCGCCCCACCTTCTGCCCCAATCTCCTCCACCGCCCCACCTTCTGCCCAGTTTCCTTCCCCACCCCCCACCTTCTGCCCAGTTTCCTTCCCCACCCCCCACCTTCTGCCCAGTTTCCTTCCCCACCCCCCACCTTCTGCCCAGTTTCCTTCCCCACCCCCCACCTTCTGCCCCAGTCTCCTCCAC
Organism: Hemicordylus capensis; assembly: GCF_027244095.1. Classification (NCBI taxonomy): domain Eukaryota; kingdom Metazoa; phylum Chordata; class Lepidosauria; order Squamata; family Cordylidae; genus Hemicordylus; species Hemicordylus capensis. Next base: position 88,748,041 of record NC_069661.1, on the reverse strand, counting down.
CGCCCCCACCTTCTGCCCCAGTCTCCTCCACCGCCCCCACCTTCTGCCCAGTTTCCTTCCCCACCCCCCACCTTCTGCCCCAGTCTCCTCCGCCGCCCCCACCTTCTGCCCAGTTTACTTCCCCACCCCCCACCTTCTGCCCCAGTCTCCTCCGCCGCCCCACCTTCTGCCCAGTTTCCTTCCCCACCCCCACCTTCTGCCCCAGTCTCCTCCGCCGCCCCCACCTTCTGCCCAGTCTCCTTCCCCACCCCCCACCTTCTGCCCCAGTCTCCTCCACCGCCCCCACCTTCTGCCCAGTTTACTTCCCCACCCCCCACCTTCTGCCCCAGTCTCCTCCGCCGCCCCACCTTCTGCCCAGTTTCCTTCCCCACCCCCACCTTCTGCCCCAGTCTCCTCCGCCGCCCCCACCTTCTGCCCAGTCTCCTTCCCCACCCCCCACCTTCTGCCCCAGTCTCCTCCGCTGCCCCCACCTTCTGTCCCAGTGTCCTTCCCCACCCCCCACCTTCTGTCCCAGTCTCCTTCCCCACCCCCCACGCCGGGCCGAGTGCTCAGAATGTGTGGCTCTCTCCACCCGCCCACCCCGTCTCCGGCGGGGCCCGAGTGCGGCCGCCAGCCGCCGCCTGCGGGGCCCGAGTGCGGCCGCCAGCCTCCAGCCTCCGCCTCACCTCTGCGGTCGGGCCCGCCTGGCTCCTCAGCCATGGCCGCCACCGCCGTTCTCCTGGGTGCGCCAGCCAATCAGGCTCCCCGCAGCCCAGCCAATCAGCTGGGCTGCCGGGACACATTTTTCCTGGGCACACCCAGGAGAATTATATATATAGATATTTCAGGTACATATGGTATACAAGTGTGCAGCTGCTAATTTCTAAGACAGTTTATTCACAGTGCTATACTTAAGATTGACTAAGGATACCATAGAAGCCCATTTTTTGTATTATAGGAATTAGAGTAGAATTAGATCCTTTAGTCTTGTTATTGTTATATACTTTCCTGAGACAGTATAGTTAATTAATTGCCTACATGTTGGTTGCAGATAGAATGTGTTATGCCAAAAACTAGAAAAGTGAAGATGGTCCCCGAAACCTGCGTCTCTTGGTGGTGTACAACAATTATTAATTGGATGGGAAGATAAAATGTGTTCGGCTGTTATGGCTAAACTAAAAGTGTATGGGTGAAGGAGGAGATGCCGAAATGCAGTACAGTCATCCCTTGCCAACCATGGGTTTTCCAACTGTGGTTTTGAGTATCTGTGACTGGGAAATTATGGCAGTTCCAATCTGTGAGCCAAGTTTCTGCGGATTGGCAAAACGCTCTGGCAGTGTGTGTGTGTGGGGGATGTTCGGGGGTCAGGGGTGGTTTTCAGGGGTTGGGTGATTTGGGGGGGTTGGGTGATTTTCAGGGGTTCCCCTTCACTCATCTTACTGATGGGGGGATTTGGAGGGATTTTTTTTATTTTGTGGTCCTTTAGCAACCACGAATCCCCTAACCACTGTTTGCCATTGATTTCAGTGGCTAGCCAACTGTGAGGTTTTCCTGGAACGGTACTCTCACAGTTGGAGATGGATAACTGTCCATGAGAAATTAGCAATCCTTTTTTCAGATTTGGCAAAACAAAGCTCATTCATCTGGGGACATTTTTCATATTTTATGTTATAGTTTTATAGTAGGTGTATACAATATTATGATTATTGAATAATTAAGAGAACATTCTATTTTTTATATTTACTAAGTTGTATAGCAATATTGATTTGGAATTTACATAACCATTAAATTCATTTTGTACTTTTTGTAGTAATTAATAAAATTATTAAAATCTGTAAAAGCAGAAATATGAGAAGCATAGTTCTTGAAGCTAACCTGTCTTCTGACACAATTGTTTTTGTAACCTTTTCCGGCATACAAAATGCTTTATAAGCCATATGTCATGGGTTTCACAACAATCCTAGTAGGTGGGTTAGGTTTAAAGAAAATTATAAGCTCAAGGCCACTCAGAACATTTTATGGCTGTTGAGAATTTGAATCCTTGCCCCATCTTGGCCAGCTCACTGTCTGATCAATTACGGCTAGTTCTTGCAAACTTCAAATGAAGAAAGAAACCTGAGTTTGAACTGTCCCCCTTCAGGGTATAAGTGGGGTTCACTTGATTAAATGTCATTCCATCTATACATGCATATAACTAGTTAGCTTGTGAGGTTTCACTCGCATCTAGTTTTCCATCTGGGAGGATTTTTTAAAAATAGGATTACCTGAAGTGATAATTCAGACACAGGCTTATTTCCTCATCTGCTCTTTGTGGGAATTAGGCCAAACATACATATGCTGTGGTGTTATTTTGAACCACTTTGTACAGATTTACAAATTATCCACACTTCGGTTACTTCCTAATAGTGACTGACATACAGACTTACAAAGCACCAGTGCCATAGGAGAAGACCAGTGCTTCTGAAGAGTTCAACTAATTCAGCTTGGCTGCTCATGCAGCGAGGGAGGAGGCTAATGTTAACAACCTCTTTTCCCTCCAGAAGTGCTCTGTATGACCTAGAAATGTCAGTCTTCAGGTGCATGTGTTTGGGTGGCACAGAAATTGTCAAAATTAATACCACACACGTCAGTGTGACATTAGTCTGGAATGCCTCAGAATCACTGGTGCTACAACAGTGCTTCTCTCATTGCACCGATTCTTTATTAGTCTGGATGTCAGCTAGTAACTCTACCTTAGCTGTATGTTAGTTCAGACATACAAAATAGCCCCAGTTAAGATGAACTAAACCATGGTTTCTTGTGATGGCTATACGTGCCGAGTGGTAAATTGTGGTTTTCAGCTACTGTATTTAGTTGTTAGGCTAAATTACAACAGCAATGAATGCACCACTGAGAGACCTTAAAGGCCAAGTTGAAGACAGATCATCCTGGATAGATTCTATCTATGTGGTCACTAAGAGTTGACACTGACTTGACGGCACTTAACCAATCAATCAATCAATTTAGCTGTGATATGTGTTCCAGATACAGAGACAAACCATGGCTTGTGCAGTTTCCCTCTTCTACCTTCCTATCCCAAACATCCTTCAGATGGAGCAACATGTCAAATCATGGTTTGTTGGTTGGGATGTGATGCCAAACCATTGTTTGCAAACCATCTTTAAATCATGGTTTCATATCCTGATGATCGTACAAACCATGCTTTTTCAGATAGTAGAGCTCTTCTCATGATCAGTGAGAAGAGCCTGTGGGCTGTCTGCAGGGAAGGAGGGTTAAACTTACCTTCCCTGCAGACGATCGGTGTTCAATCCCTGGGCAGGTGGATCACCCGCCCAGATGAACTGCAGCTCCCGCTGCAGCTCCTGAGGTCAGGGTGCCAGGACATGCCGTTTGTTGCCCCGCCCCCCTGGGGCCCCAATAATGCACCGTGTGAGTGTGCGGTGCGTTCCTGGGATCCAAACCTCCCCCCCCCCCCCGTGTGCCAGCCATGGCTTCAAGCAGGTGCAGCTGACACACGATTGAAAAAAAAGTCAACCTCATTTGAGGAGGCTACTTTGGTGGGTTTGCTGCCGTGTTGCCACTGGGATCGGGTGCGACCCCGGTGGTTCACACAAGTGTGCAAAACTGGGATGGGCTCCCTTAGCCTGGTTTTGCATGTTCATGTGAATAGCCTCAGTGTATGGTTCAGACATCACAACAAATGGTTGTTTCATATTGTACTGAGACACCACTTAGTTTTTCTGCCCCCCTTTCTCCACTATGGATAGAGACAGTTTGTATCTTGTACTGTATTCGTAAATCTAAAGTCAGGTTTGTTTTAGTCAGTTTATCCTTTAAGAAGACTCTGCTGGCAGTGTGTCATCTCAATAATTTCTGATTATTCCCAGCAGTCAGAAATAGGAGGTCGGGAAACCTTGGTTTGGTGATGTAAGATCATTATGTACATTTTTCTTCTAAACATTGCTTTAATAATGCTGAGTGAGCTGTGTGTGTGGAATTCAGATTTCTTCTTCTTTGCTGGGAGCTTAATCTGCTGTGATTTGAAAAATTATGTTGGGAATTTTTTTTCTTGATCCAAGAGCTAGTGCCCTTGTATGATGACAAATATGGCGATGAATATATTTATATACTGCTTTTCAACAAAAAGTTCCAAAGTGGTTTACATAGATATAAATAAAATGGCTCCCTGTCCCAAATGGCTCACAATCTAAAAAAGAAACATAAGCTAGACACCAGCAGCAGCCACTGGAGGGATGTTGTGCTGAGGATGGTTAGGGCCAATTGCTCTCCCCCTGCTCAATAAAGAGAATCACCACTTTAAAAAGGTGCCTCTTTGCTCAGTTCATAGGGGATAAGTTATAGTGCCATTATGTATTGTAAAACAGGAGAGTACATCAAAGTGGTGGTAGATAAGAATGGAATGTATGCACTGATTATGCCTCTCAATTTTTTTGGTATAGTAGCAGTATCTTTCTGCTTTATCTTGAACAAAAGATTAATAACATACAGTTTACTCTTTGCATGGCATTTTTATTTGCGACTCTAGTTTTGAAGGGCAAGGATATACCTAGTTTAGTGTGTTGGTTAGCGTGTTGGACAGGGACTTAGACAAAATCAGGTTTAAATCCTCACAGCTATGAAGTTAACTGGATGGCCTTGGGCCAGTTACTTACTGTTTCAGGCTCGCTAACCTCACAGGGTTGTTGTGAGGATAAGATGGGGAAGAGCCTTGTATGTCACCTTGAGCTTTCTAGAAAAAAGGCATTATATGAAAGTGTAATAACAGCAAAATAATACTTCCAAAACATGTCATGCTAAACAGAACTCTTCCTCTTTTTTGTATTGCTTCTTTCCAAGCAATAATGAAATTAAAATCTATTGTCAAATGTGGTGGAGAGTAAGAGAGAAATGGCGCTTAATATGGGTTTTTTGTTCCTTTTTAATGTTATGTGTAGCTAATGTTTAACAAATGTTTTGCCACTTGGGTTAGGAATGTTGATTGCTTTTTTGGGGGAATGGGTTAATTATATAAACTAAGGGTTTGGTAGTTCACTATAGAATTAGGTTACATAGTGGGGTAGCTAAGATATATATTCAAATGTTGTATAGGTATTTATTTTCAGTTTAATAATGGTTATAACTTGCATATCAGATTAGTTTGTCGACAAGTTTATTAACAATGCTAGTCTTATAATGATCTACTAAATTATGTTCAAAATCTTGCTCTATAAATATATGACCTTGTTACTGTGTATACTGATTTTATATAAGGATTACAATGTAGTGTTAATGGAAGAAATTTCTCTAATATTATCCTTTATTTCATTAGTAGTGCCATTAAGGTTAATGGTCATTTTGCTGCTGCTATATTTTTATCATTAGTTTTTTAAATTTTTAATTCTAAGCAACATTGGCCCATGTTGGGCAGAAAAACATCCTGTAAATAAGATAAGTAAGTTACCACATTAGCTGCTATATAACACATTATTGTGTGAACTGCAATAGCTAAAGCTTATAGACAGGATGTGCGTAACTTTTAAAAATGTGGCAACTTCGTCACTCATGCTCAACCTTTCCCATTCTGAAAAGCCTTTTCAGGAGCAGGAGCAGGAGTCCTAGGACCTTCATGCCTGATATTCAATGTGATGAATCAGGATCAGGCTGCTATAAACATTGATGTTCCTCATCTGATTACTGCAGGATGACTTGTAAACGTCAGTGAATCACCACAGAACAAGTACCACAGCTTTCTGTTGGTGGAAAAACAGTTCAGGTGATTTTAAATAGAAAAATTGAAAGGAGTTATTCTCAGACCACTGGGAAGATTGAAGAGGGCAGTGTCTTGTCCTGCTAAAGTACATGGGGCTTTCTAGAGGACATCTGCACTCATTTTGCAGAACCATTTGGAAAGTGTCCTATATGCTCAAATGAGAGAGTGTATCCCAGTTATTTGCACACTTCCATATGTATTTAAGTTCTACCTGCAATACAGTTAGTAGCCAGAAGTGAAGTATTTTTAGCCTACCTTTTCCAGTAGTCTTATGAGATCACCCAGCATTCTGTGTGTATGTCCCCCTCTATCAACTTCACAACGCCTGGACTAATATGAACCAAATCGGGTACAGTTGCAGTGAGTGACACATAGGAACACCTCAAGGGCGTAGTTTATGATGATGTCATCCACTCTGATTCAAGAAGGCAGACACAAACATTTGAGGCATAAGTAGGCTAACTTGTGAACTGATTTGAACCAAATTTGCTACAGCTGTAGGGACACATAGGGATGCTCCAATGGCATAGTTTGTGATGATGTCATTCACCCTGATTCAAGATGGCAGATGCACGAACATTTGAGATGCAAGGGGGCTAATCTGTGGACTTTCTAACAAATTTGAACCAAATGAGGTACAGTTGTAGTGAATGACACACACCTCAACGGCATAGTTTGTGATGGTGTCATCCACCCCATTTCAAGATGGTGGGCACATAAACCTTTGAGGCACAAGTGGGCTAACCTGTGAACTGTTAAATTTGATTTAAACCAAATTTCCTACAGATGTAGGGGCACATGGGGAAACCTCAGTGCCATAGATTGTGATGATGACATTCAGCCCAATCCAAGATGGCAGATGTGTGAACTTTTGAGGTGCAAATGCACTAACTTGAGGACTGTCTAACCAATTTGGACCAAATTTGGTACAGTTGTAGTGAGTGAAATACAGGGACACCTCAGTGGTGTAGTTTGTAATGATGTCATCTACCTCGATCCAAGACGGAGGATGTGTGAACATTTGAGGTGCAAGAGATCTAACTTGTGGACCTCGATTTGAACCAAATTTAGTCCAGATGTAGAGATAGCGAAAGAAAAATAGTCAGATTAGTTCTTACTAGAACAACTTGTTGTTTTTGTACTAAGCTCTGCAGTAATATGAAGTGTTCACTGCGTATGTTACATTATGTGTGATGAGAAGGGGGATAGCCATAATTGAATGGTGGGCGAGGGGCCACACATATCTCCCTGGGCTCCTGAGGAAGATGGGGCTCATCACCTGAATGAGAGCTTGTTCTTCACTCTTCCCTTCTTGCCTCTCCAAAGATGAAGTCAGGGAGGTGGAGGTGGGTGCATGTCCCAGGGCCCACTCCAACCTATCTATACCCCTAGAAAGTCACTTGCCTGCTGTTCCACCACATGAAGATGACTGTCAGTCCAGCGAGTCTATGAAGCAGCCTCAAGTATTGAGCAAGTGATTTACATGCATGTGTGAACCGCCCCTGAATTAGGATTGTGTCAGGGCATCTGAACACCAGTAAGGAAGGCACTGGAGTGGGGTGCCAAGCCTATTAAGATCAATAAAACGAAAAGCCCTGTGAAAATGGCTTGGCAGTTTCCTTGAATAAGTTTCAGTTTGGTAGTGATTGCATTGTATTTTCTAAAATTAAACTATTTAAAATACTTCTAGTTTTATTGTAAAATTATTAGTGCAATTTCTCCTCTGTTTTCTTGAAACACTGGATAATTGCCAACTTCCATATCACCCATAAGGTACATTTTCATCTGCGCTTCCCACAAGAGATTTAGGTAGCACTGGTGTTTACACTTCACTAATTCTGGCGACAGAATAGTTAGCTCTTCATTTCTCTGTGGTTTACTCTGAGGTATTCAGTGTCTCCCTACATCAAAGCTTCTGCGATATAGAATAGTTTCTGTGTGTAACAACAAGGTTATTTGTCCCAAAATTTGACATACAAGCAGCTTAGTTGACAGAAAAAAGCAAGAGCTATTAAAATAACCGTAAACTGAGATAACAATAGGAGTTGTCTGCTTTGGTACCAAAAGAGTTCCTGAACTGGAAGTAATATGTTGAGTTCCAAGGCAGTTCCAACTAATTGCATCATCTTTTTTTTTTAACTGATTGTCTTGAATTATGCTTACACTTACTTTGTGATTGAACTCTCTCTCTCTCTCTCTCTCTCTCTCTCTAACACACACACACACACACAGACACACAGACACACACAGACACCCCACTCACCCTCTTGCTCAAAGATGATAGAACTGACTCACTTGGGAATTATTTGTATGTAGATTTACCTAACAATGATATTTTGAAAATATTTTTAGATATGTTCTGCTTAGTGAACTCATAAATTAAGGGTATCAGATTTATTTTTGTAAAAACACTTGTTTAAGAAAACAGTGTGGTGTAATTCAAATGGTGGACTGGAGCCTGCATAGTAAAGCATGCTTAATTGTTTTGGCAAAATAAAATAAAAAAATCTAAACTTGCATTTGTCAATTATCCTTTCTCCCTCAAAGTAGGAGGTCATGGCTCATGTAGGGTTAACTTCCACTCCTAATAGACAGGAAATGATATTTATAATTCAGAGCTTTTCTTCAAACCATCTAATTGTTGTAAACAATAATACACCTGATTAAAAAAAAATTCTTGAGAGCATGATTGGTTTTTGTCAGCCATTTTGGGTGCCACATTTTATCTTGCATACCTGTGTGCTGCAGGCTTGTGTCAGAACTGCCTCAGTTACAGTAGCCACTTTTTAAAACTGGTCCTACCTAGGGATGTGCGAACCGGTTTGAATTCAAACCAGACCAGCCATCAGGTTCGAGCTGCAGGTTTGAATTTGAACCAAACAGGGGGTGGTTCAATTCGAACTGGTTCAAACCTCCAAAAGTGGGTGGGGTGGTAGCAGGCACCCATGGGTACCTACCACCCAAGCCCTAACGCAATCGGACATTTGTACGATTTTTTAAATGAATTTTTGAAATTTATTTATATTTTTTTTCTCATCGGTTATAATGAGACTTGAACCAGCCCATTATTCCTTATTGTGGAGCACCCATGGGTGCCAATAACTACCCAAACCCAAATAATGAGGATTGCAGCAAATGTATAGCTTCACGTCGGGGGGGAAAGGGGTGTCCTAGAGCAGAGTGTGGTGGGTGGTAGTTCCCAAGGTGGGCAAGGAAGCTATCAGAATTATTTGAAAGGAATTGGGCAAAAGGCTGATTTTTAAGTGATTTTTGAAGTTTATGTGTCTTTAAGGTTAATTAAGGTTAAGGTTAAATAATTCTGATAGCTTCCTTGCCCACCTTGGGAACTACCACCCACCACACACTGCTCTAGGACACCCCTTTCCCCCCGACGTGAAGCTATACATTTGCTGCAATCCTCATTATTCCCTATGAGGAATTCAAAAATACTTTAAAAATTCACCAATAATCAGAGGAGTGTCCATTTGCCTTGGGGTTTTGGGGGTGGTAGGCACCCCTGAGTGCCTACCACCCACCCCACTTTTGTGCCCCTACATGCTCCACAATAGGGGATATGGGCTGGTTTGTGTCCAATTATACCCTATGAGAAAAATAATTAAAAATATTTCAAATATTCATAAAAAGTCATAGGGGTATCCGAATGCTTTGGGGTTTGGGTGGTTGTTGGCACCTATGGGTGCTCCACAATAGGGAATAATGGGCTGGTTTGAATCCCATTATACCCTGTGAGATAAAAATAAAATTCAAAAATTCATAAAAAAACGTATGAGTGTCTGATTGCTTTGGGTTTGGGTAGCAGGTAGCCATGGGTGCCAGCTACCACCCCACCCACTTTTTGAAACTGGTTTGAATTCGAACTGAACCAGGGGGTGGTTCGATTCGAACCAAAATCGAACCACCACCCCCTGGTTCAAACCCGGTTCAAATTCAAACCGAACCAGGCGAACCGGTTCTATGCACATCCCTAGTCCTACCCTTCAGCCTTTAGCAGCAGCCAGACTTGCAAATTAAGCAGGTCACACTGTCCCTCGCACAGAGGGAGTTATAGGGGAAAGCCCCACTGCCGTAATTATTTATTTATTTATTTATTTATTTATTTATTTATTTCCATTTAAAATATGTATACCCTGCCCCTCCAGTACGTTACTGCTTGGGGCAATTTAGAACATTTATAAAATAGTTACAATATAAAATCAGACTAACAAAATTAACTAAATTAAACAAGTTAAAAATCCAAGCTAACACCATACTCAGAATTAGCTTTTAAAATTTCAAATTAAATTCTCTAAAAAGCTAAAAACTAAGAATTATAAAAACTAAAGACTAAATAACTAACCAGATATAAGCAACAGGTGAAACATTGAAAAGCCTCTTTAAAAAGATGGGTTTTCAGTTGTGTTTTTTTTTATTTAAAAAAAAAACAAAACACAGAGAGAGGGAGTATGGCGAAGCTCTTCAGGGAGGGCATTCCAAAGCCAAGGGGCCACAACCAAAAAGGACCTGTCTCTAGTTCCCGCCAACTGGATCTCCATTAGTGGCGGGCCATGAGCAGTGCCTGAGATGCTGAGTGGAGGGCCCTGGAAGGTTCATATGGGTGAATGCGATCCGACAGGTACCCCAGCCCCAAGCCATGTAGGACTTTAAAGGTCAAGAGCAGCACCTTGAATCTAGCCCGGAAGTGGACTAGTAATCAATGAAGCTGCCTCAGGATGGGTGTGATGCTGTTAAAAGCACATGAGCAAGGCCAGTGAAAAAGGGATGGCTGCTCCACTGGGATACGAGTCCATAGTGACCTCCCTGCCCCCTGTCCCCCAGCCTTTCATTTTAACACGTCACTATGCCACTGCAGTGCAAGACTGAGGTAGATGTGAACAGTTCTGCTGTTGTTGCACAGATTCCTTACAATGTGCTTAAGTTGAAAGGATTTTGATGGGACTGAAGGAGCATCTGGGTAGTTCCCTATATCCAGAAACCATTCAGCTGGGATGATATGTCTGATCCAGCCCTGCCCACGTGTCTATTGGAACATGCAAACTATCTATCTATCTATCTATCTATCTATCTATCTATCTATCTATCTATCTATCTTATATTCTGCTCTTCCTCCAAGGAGCCCAGAGTGGTGTATATAGTTAAGTTTCTCCACACAAAAACCCTGTGAGGTAGGTTAGGCTGCGAGAGAAGTGACTCACCCAACAAAAGTCACCCAATAAGTATCATGGCTGTATGGGAAGTTGAACTTCGGTCTCCCTGGTCCTAGTCCAGCACTCTAACCACTACACCATCCTGCACCCCTCTTGGCACCCTGTTCCCCTTCTCTTGCAGGGGAAGCATGTGGGGGTAATGTGAGAAGGGGGTAACCCCCTTCTCACACATGATTTGAATAGTATATTGATATTTTAAAATCCTACCTTAAAAATACCACTTTTACTACTCAAAGTATTTTTTATTTAAATCACTTGTGAGGGAGCAGTTCAGATTAACTACCCATCATGAGGAGGAGACTGAGTGAACATCTCCCTAATCATGTGTATATGGAGCCAGCTTGCATGTAGATTGTCAGAATATACCTGCCAAAGTTGTTAGGAAGGACTCTGTGTGTCATAACAAGGTCATGTTAACTTATTAAAACCTCACAGGCCCACAGTGCTCTCTTTTCTTTTCCCTTTAATCAGCTAGCCTTGCATTACTCACAGAGTAAGCAGAACAGTTAATCTTTCTTCAACTTGTACGTGAAAGGAACCCAAAAGAACTACCAACCCCAGTTCTTAAACAAGATGATATATGTCAAGGAAAATGATTTATTCTTACCTAAGGATTCAGATTAGCTATTGTTGGCTCTCGGATTTGTAGGAGACAGTATTATGCATGCAAACAAAGTGCTTATGTACTAATACCAATGCAGCACGTACAGCTTTTCCACTTAGAAAGGTCTTTTTCCCCCTTTGAGAATGTGCAGAAACTTTTACTGATAAAACAAGAGAAGCATTATTTATTTGCTGTGAAATGTGTTGCATATTTGTGTCAACTGTTTGAAATGCCAGCGAAGAATTACTAGAATTCTTTGGAATGGGAAAGTAAGTATGTGGCAGAGAATGTATTGCTTAAGATACGCAAGGACGATCAGAACAATTAGCAACATCCTCTTACATTAATTCTATCCAATCAAAGTAGGATAGTTTAGACTATATCTGAGGTATATCTGAGCATGACTATTTAAAGCTGGATGTTTCAAATCTTGAAAAGCTGATGCCATTTATTTAGCACTCATTTAATAACAGAGAGAACACTTATGTTTTTAAATGGTTAGTATTAAACAGTAATGTCAAAACCTAGCATTACTCGGATAAAAATGAGTATTGTACGTGTGCGTGCATGTGCACAAATAGAATCATCTTTAAGTATTTCATTCTCTCTAGGTAAATTAATAAACAGTTAATTAAAACATGTAACACAGAAGGCAATAATGTTTTTGTTGCTTGGTTACTAGTGCTGCAGTTCTGTTCCCAGTTATATACATTTTGTACTGCTGAAATCCGGGGGATTAAGTGCACCTCTCTGGCACAGTATTGTAGCTCATGTTTTCAACATGCATCAGCTTAGAAATATCAGTTTAAGGAAGAGAGTGAATAACGTTAAACTTAGCAAGTCCATTAACAGATAATTCAAGGTCTTTTGTAGATTGTCTTCTCCTGTATCAGAAATGCAGTCAGAATTAGGATAGAACAGCAATTTTCAGTCCATTGGTAAATTAGCATCATTAAATGAGATGCCTGAGTTCCCTGCTAAGCCAGTTTTCTTAGAGACAATTTTAAAACTATGTAGTAATCATATGCAAACATTATTGCATACCTACACATTGCTTATGAGCAAGTACAAGTAAATTTTGTATTTTCTCCTGTCCAAAAACGTGTCCATAAAATAAGTGAGAAGAGGTGAAACTTTCCTCCCCCACTTAAAAAAAACCCCAAACCCTATGGAAATAAAACCACATTGATCACAACAGGTCTTTCGTTTTAAAAAAAATATTATTGCAGTCCTGCATTTGGTATGTTGCCCTATTTATACAATTTTCAAGCTGACATTTCAGTTTTGATTTAAAAAAAAGACTCATTCTATTCCTCTTTCAGCAGAGGATTGCTTCAAGGGGTTTACAGGATGGAAGTTTGGTTTTTTCAACTGACATTTTAAGTGCTGAATAGTTCCTTGTCTCTTTGACAGGATGTACTTTACAGCTTAAATGCTTAGGGGCAACTGGTTTTGTCTACTTGAAACAACCACTAAACCATGTGGTGCCATTTGCTTGATTTTTTTGATACAGATGGCCTAGTAATATTCAGTTTTGTTGATATCAGGACTGGATGCCTTTAGCAAAACTGCAGACAAAGGGCTTGGTTGTGCTCTTACTGGCCTAGACTGAGAGGCATGTAAAGTCTGCCTGCTTTAGACAGAGAGAGGAGGAATTTTGCTCTTGGGAGTTCTGCAGGTTGAAATGGTTTTGACTCTGCCTACTAAAAGCAGCACTGTTGCTTAACTGAAGAACCATTGCTGTAACTACTACTAGCTGTGGCCCAGAGTTGCTCACTTTCTGTAATTCACTGCTGACACAGCTATGCATAAGCTGACACTGCAGCCACATAGAGAGATCTTATTTATGATGGATTTAGTTTTTCCCAAGCTTCTGAAACACTGCTTCTCCAGAATTAAATGTAGAGGCTCACTATGCTCTTGCAGTCAGAAAGATTTGCATTTAGAGTGTGGAGCAATCCATCTGTTGCATTTCTGCACAAGTTGCTGCTTTGGGATTGGAGTAGGGTTGCCAACATTTCATTGCCAGAATGAGGGACATAAGTGGTTTTTTTTGGGGGGGGGGGCTGGCCCTGGGGGGGTGTATGAACTGGTAATCAAGAGCCTGAGTATCATCGACATATATATATAATTGAATTATATGCTATAGAATAACCCCAGCATTGTTATTATTTAGAACATATTCAAGTTATACCACTTTTCAACCAAAAACTTCTCAAAATAAGAAGCAGCTCTCCCATTCACCAAAATGAGGGACAAATGCTGTTCATCCCTGAAATGAGGGACGTCCCATGTAATGAGGGACAGTTGGCAACCTTAGATTGGAGCAAGTCAAAATGAGAGCAGTAACTTGTAAAGATGCAATGCAGTGAGCAACCTTCTTTGAAGGTGGGTAGTTGAGCTGTATCTCCGCAATGGGTTTGAGTAAATAGTCCAGTCTGCTGAAATGCAGCAAAATTACCCGCCCCAGAAACTGTTTGAAAAGGGAGAACTTGGGCACACAGATGGTCTGTGCACAGGTACTTGGTGTCTTTAATTATTACGTTTCTCATAGCACGTTAAAGTTCGCTCATGGTACACAGCTTTGCCCTGGTACATATTTTGGGAATCAGCAATTTAAAGATATTGTCATAGCATAGTCATGCTTACTCGAGGTGTGCATCTGGCTAAAACCTAGTTTCTCTACTTTACAAGTTGCAAATCACTGCAAAAAGATATTTTGATGTGTTGAGTCAACAATGAAGGAGTGTGTGTGTGTCTGTGTCCTATTTGTTCGATTTTATTTATTTATTTGTTTGATTTACTACTACAAAGTACTAGTGCTTCCTTTGCCAATCTTTCCCTTAACCTACAAATGTATAGAATCATAGTTTATCAGCTAGCATGGTTTAAATTTATCTGCATGGTGGGTTTGGCCATTCAGCATCCAGTGCAATTCACAAGCCACTTCTGATGGGGCAAAGAAGAGACCATTGAGGGCTATACAGTCTACAGAGTGGTGAAAGAAGTTATATTGTTTCAGCCCAGAAGAAATTTTTTTTGTTCTTTAAGGTACACATTCATCCCATTTGCTGCAACTTGAGTTTAGCATAAGGTGGCTGAGTAGATGTGATTTTAGATAAAGGTTTGGGTTAAAAGGTGTGGGACAAAAGGCAGGACAAAAGGACTACATAGTTCTTTGATTAGGTGTGTGGTACTCACTGCAAAAAGCCACTTCCCAGGACATACAAAATTATAAACCATCTTTTGGTTAGCAGTCCAATAATTTGCAGTTGTTTCCTTTATGGTTTTAAGCTTCTTTGTGATTGTACTAATGTTACACAAGAAAAATCCTTATCTCATCAAGAACTATGGCAAACATCCAGTCTAAAGCTGTGCAGTGTTTTCCATTGCACAAGGGTAAAGGGACATTTGTTTTTTTTTTAGCAATTCCTCCTTTCCTTCTGCAACTGCTTGGGCCTCCTGAAACAATGCCCCTGGGTTCTTCCCATCCCCTAGGGACATCGTTTCTGGAGGCACTGGCAGCTGTAGAGTAAAATGAGAATAATTGAAAATGGTGACCCTCCTTGTGCAACAGAAAATCCTGCTGTGTTGGTGCAGAATTAGTCTTGATGACAGAAAGAAGGAAAGAAAGAGAAAGAAACTTTTGTATGTTCTCGAGATTGGCTTTCTGTAGTGAGCATGAAAAAGCAGAGTTGACTAGTAGTTGAACTTGGGTGTTTTTCTTCTAAGCCTGCACAAGTAGACTTAAGTGCAGAGGCTGGCTGACATCCAGACTAAAATACTCATGAGTAGTTCAGTTGAAATTAGTGGGACAAGTTAGTCATGACTAACTTGACTCATTAACTTCAGTGAGAATTTTCATATGAATATTTTAGTCTGGATGTCAGCCACTGTTTTTAGCAATTGTTCTTATTGTTTATTCTTCGTTTCTGTTTGCTTTATTTTGTTGTGTGTGTGTTTCTTGGTTTGTTTGTTTTTTAGTGGGGGGAACATAAAGGTAAAGTGTGCTGTCGAGTCAATTTCTACTCCTGGTGACCACAGAGCCCTGTGGTTGTCTTTGGTAGAATACAGGAGGGGGTTACCATTGCCATCTCCCACGCAGTATGAGATGATGCCTTTCAGGTATCTTCCTATACTGCTGCTGCCTGATATAGGTTTTCCCATAGTCTGGGAAACATACCAGCTGGGATTCAAATTGGCAACATCTGGCTTGCTCATCAAGTCATTTCCCCACTGCACCGGTCTTTATTGGAAGACAACAAGCATAGAACATAAATGAAGCTGAGAGGATTCATGATCTAAGATTTATTTTCAGTGATATGTATGCTGGAAATAAATAGGCCATCTATCTTAATTCTTGTCTGAAAGAAAAAAAATGTGCTTATGCACTGTGGGGTGTATTTTTATTGTTTATATTTGCAATTGGTTATGTGTTTGTATTATGAATGAAAAATAAATTGAAATTTTAATTGGAATATAAAAGGAACACAGACTTCAAGATTGCAATTCTGCCCCTAGTTTGTTTATCCCATTTGTATCCTATCCTTCCTCCAGTAAGCTCATAAAGGTGTTTGAGGGTTGGGGGGCATTTGTTCATACTTAATCCTTGCAATAGGCATATGTAGTTGGTTAGGCTAGGAAAGGGTGACTGGCACAAGATCAGTCAGTGATCTTTGTGTCTAAGATGGTACTTGAACTCGTCTTCAGATCTCCCTTGTCCAAGTCAAGCACTCTGCTACACTTCACTGCTACAATTCACTGGCCCAGTGCTATGTATGATAGTTCAGAAGTAAATCTTAATGCATTCAAAGAGCTTACCCCCTGGTAAGCAGACACACAATTGCAGCTTTAGATACTGATTGATAAGTTTCATTGATGCCATAGGGCTTAAATTGTTGGTAACTGATTGTAGGGAAGGTGCAGAGGAGAAGCTGCTGAGTTACTACAACCTATTTAATGATGCTAAATAACACTTTTGCCTATTCTGCCCTTCATTTAGAGAAGGGTTGAGATGTCTGTAACGCTGTTTGCATAGGTTTTTCATTGGTGCACAAAAAGGTTTACAGACATTATCACAATCTTTACAATGCCGTTCAGATAGGACAAAGTTATCCCAATATAATAGATTGTGGAGTCAAAGGCTGAGAACTTGCATGAGGCCACCCCAGAGTTAATGGTTGAAATGAGATTTGAATTAGGATCTTCAGTCTCACAGCTCATGTTGTTAAAATTGCTAGCCTTGTGCCATGGAGTAGGTGTAGACTCCTGGCGACCACAGAGCCATGTGGTTTTCTTGGTACAATACAGGAGGGGTTTTCCATTGCCTTCTCCCTCACAGTATGATATGATGCCTTGCAGCACCTTCCTTTATCGCTGCTGCCCGATATAGGATTTTCCCATATTCTGAGAAACACACCCCAGGGATTTGAACCAAAAAGAATAATCAAATACTATTTATGGGGGAGCACTTTTTTGGGACTGCAACTTGCAGTTTCAGTTTATATCCTGCAGTAAGAAACTCTTAAGAGCCTAAGGCAATTCTTCAATACGTCTTTGTTCTTAAAATGTTTATTGCTTTTTAAATCCTGGAAGCAGAAGCCTTCTAATGAGAAATTCACATTTAAAAGAAAAGTTTTAGAGTGTAAATGTGTACTCACAAAAAATGTAAATTCAGTAGCCTGATTCAGACATCATGTTCTGATTCTACACACATGCTTTGGAGGGTCAGGCATGTGCACAGGGAAGCATATTTCCCCTCCTTCCTGCCTTCTCACATCCCTCTCTCCTCTATTTACTGATCTGCTCTAACCATAGTTTGCCAAATCAATGAAATAATGAGCAGCACTAACCTCCAAAACATCAGCTGAAACCATGTTTTGAAGTGGGTTTGGAAACCATGGCTTGGAAGTTACTGCCCACGGTGTTTGCCTGATTTGGATATGACAAACTGTGGTTAGATCAAACTTGAAAGTGTGGGAAGAGAGAGTGTGCAAGCCCACCTCACATTACTAAGCATCTTAAATGAAGTAACGTGAATCTGTGGCTCTGAACAGATGTTGGTAATGAGGAATCCAAAATAGCAATAGCACTTACATTTATATACCGCTCTATAGCTGAAGCTCTCTAAGCGGTTTACAATGATTTAGCATATTGCCCCCAACATTCTGGGTACTCATTTTACTGACCTCGGAAGGATGGAAGGCTGAGTCAACCTTGAGCCCCTGGTCAGGATCAAACTTGTAACCTTCTGGTTACAGGGCGGCAGTTTTACCACTGCGCCACCAGGGGCTCCTGGTGGCGCAGGAGCTTAAAAATAGCTTAAAGCAGCCAATATTTGTCTCACAACTTTTGCTGAATGAAAATTTTATCAAGACAGCCAATAAAACACATTTTTTCAAACCTCACAAAAGCCTTGGGAGAAAACTTGCCTATCAGTCAGCTGGCATCTTGTCCCTTCCCAGCATTGCAGTCCAGCTCAGAAGTTTCTTATTTGAGGTTTCGCTGGCCTTTGATAACAAACATGTGGGCAGGGATTGTAAAACAAGTGCCTACAGCAAACCCTGTCTATGCTGCCCATTGATGTCAGCTTTCACTGGGGCTATTCTCACGAGCAGCAAAAATCGGGCTAGGCTAGCCTGATTTTTGCTGCTCGTGTAAACCATCAGGCTCGCAGGCGAGCCTGGTGGCTTACAAGCGGCTAGCCTGCTTTGGTAGCCCTCCCCTAAGCCTGGGTTTGTGGAGCGAGTGCTCTGCAAACCCGGGCTTCCCGATCATGGGTAGCCACGGCACGGCTCCGTCCTGTGGCTACTCATGAGGAGACCCCCAGAGGGGAGGTGAAAAGCCAACTCCCGGCTCCGGGGGTCTCATTAGCATGCCCTGTGCGCTCCCGCAGTGCATGCTAGAGCTTCCAGGGGCCAATTGGCCCCCAGCTCCGTCATGGAGCCAGCAATCGTGTGGGCGGCTGATTCGGCCACCCAGGGCTCCTGCTGTGATTGTCTGCTCACCAAACCGGGTCTCACTGATCATGAGACGCAGCTCTTGCTTAGTGTCATAAGTGTATAGACCTGCCACTAGGAAACTCTAGTGTTGGGACACATTTGTGCAGGTAAACTGACTTTATCTGAGCAAGTGACTAATGCTTCCCTGTTCATTGGATTGTGCTAAATGCTTTCAATGTTGCACACAAGTCACTGAGGCTCTTCTCACGATCAGTGAGAAGAGCCTGTAGTGGGTTAGAGGGGAGAGCGGGGCTTAGCCAGCTCTTCCTGCACATGAGCAGGCAGTCTGCTCCTGGAGGCTGAACCAGCTGTCCACACAACTGCCGGCTCTGTTATGGAGCCAGGGGAGGTAGGAGGATCGGGGGCCGTGCGGCCCCTGGAAGCTCCAGCATGCCCTGTGTGAGCGGGCAGGGCATACTGGAGAGACCTCCGAGCCAGGAGGCTGCTTTTTAGCCTCCTGGTTGGGGGTCTACTCGTGAGTTGCTGCGGCGTGGAGCCAAACCGCAGAAACATGTGAGCACAAATACGGGGTTAGTGGAGTGCTCGCTTTGCTAACTTCAGCTAAGGGCAGAGGCAATTAAGTGGGTTACCCGCTTGCAAACCACCGGGCTCGCCTGTGAAAAATCGCCTCTCCTAGCCCAATTTTTTGCTGGTCGTGAGAGTAGCCTCACTTTCTTTTAGTCAGTGACAGCACTAGGAAACAATTGAGGGAGGGTACAGAAGGGGAAAAATTCATTTCTGGGTGTGTGAGCTGTGTCCCATAAGTTGGATTTCTAAAATACAAATGGGAGCAGGTGGGGGAAACTACTTGTCTGAGGGAGTGCTTTCCCACCCTTGCCCTCCCTCTGGAGCCACCCTTACTTTTAGTTTGTGAACCAAGGTTGGCCAAAGATGCATTAAAGAAAAATTGTATTCCAAACTGAAGGTGGCGGGGGGAACCTTATTCCTTCAGTTTGTTATACAGTATATCGAGACTTTAAAATATGCCCGAGAGCCAATGTTTGAGTAAAATAGGTATTTATCTTTGGCATATTATACATCTCATTGTAAAGGTAAAGTGTGCCATCGAATCTGTGTCAGCTCCAGGAGGGGGTTACCATTGCCTCCTCCCATGCAGTATGAGATGATGCCTTTCAGCATCTTCCTATATCACCATATATCTTCCTATATCACCATCTGGGAAACACATTGTAGTGATACCCAAAAAGGGGACTAAGGAGGTTTGTTTGTTAAATAAATAAATACATAAATAAATAAATAAATAATCTTATTAAAATTCAGATTAATTAGAATTGTAATCAAATTTTGAGCAGCATGTTCCAGATCAGAATAATTTTTTGCTTTGTTTCAGATGTCACTCCCAGGACATGCTTTGCTAAACTGCATTTCCATGCATTGGTGAAAAATGATTGCAGGTTTTGATTTCCATTAAAGAGTCATTAATATTATTAATGAGAGTTCTCATGGATAAGCACACTTAAGGAGGATTATCCATGGGAATTGGGAGTATTACAATTTGTTAATGGGATAGAATTGGCATACGAAAAGCTGTATCAGCATTTTGCAATTTAATAAACCTATTTTTGTTTTAATAATTACTTTGGATCTTCTACTTTTCAGTATGGGGAATCAGCCCTCATTGAAACAGCTCTTCTTCTCCTTTTACTCCTCCTGCAGTATTGATTTGCTATTAAAAGTAAGCATAATTTGTCTTATATAAACTGTTGTACTTTGGATTTGTCACCTTAAATGGTGCAGCGGGGAAATGCTTGACTAACAAGCATAAGGTTGCTGGTTTGAATCCCCACGGGTATTGGGCAGCAGTGATATAGGAAGGTCCTGAAAGACATCATCTCATACTTTGTGGGAGAGGCAATGGTAAACTCATCCTGTATTCTAACAAAGAAACCACAGAGCTCTGTGGGCACCAGGAGTCGAAATCAACTCGATGGCACACTTTACCTTTCCTTTGGATTCAGGGCCAGCCCAAGCCATTTTGCTTCCTGAGGTAGACAAGATGCACCCTCCACAATCTCAAGCATGTGGAGCATTCTCAGGCCATGCTAGGTGTTTCCTGGGTAACACATCAGCGTGGATTCAAACCAGCAATCTCTGGCTTGCTAAACAAGTCGTTTCCCCACTGCGCCATTAGGTGGCATGAGGGACCCAATTTTGATTTCCCTCCAGTACACTTTCCTGATTAAGATTGCCCTTCAAACTGCTATTTCCTTCATACTGCAAATAACAGAATAAATAACAGAATTCTAATTGGGGGGAAATGTGAAGAAAGGGTAGACACTTCTCCCCAGCACTATGATCCCAATTTGAGTTGAGCCCCTCCTACAGCCACTCCTTGTAAAATTTCTAATTTGGTCTTTGAATTCCAAAGAGAAATGAGATGGTAGAATCTGGGATTCCCTCATAATGTCTAGGTTGACCCTAAGTGATGGAGTGTCCCTTTGTTCGGTCTTTTTTTGGTTCTTGAAATAAAACCATACTAGCTGAACCCGCACAGAGCATCTGTGCGGTAGTTCACTTCCTTTTTGGGGTTAGTTGGGAGAATTTGATTGGCTGGTCCTCCCACAGCTCTCTCGCTCGCTCTGTCCCCTCCACAACAGCTCTCTTGCTTGCTCTGCCCCCCCCCCACTGCCTCTCTCGCTCGATCTGTCTCTTCCCTCTTCCTCTCTCGCTCTGTCTCTTCCCCCGCGCCTCTCTCACTCGCTCTGTCTCTTCCCCCGCGCCTCTCCCGCTCGCGCTGTCTCTCCCCTGCGCCTCTCTCACTCGCGCTGTCTCTCCTCATGCCTCTCGCTCGCGCTGTCTCTCCTTGTGCCTCTCGCTCGCGCTGTCTCTCCTCGTGCCTCTCGCTCACGCTGTCGCCCCCCGCGCCCCTCTCTCGCTCGCCCCCGCGCCCCTCTCTCGCTCGCCCCCGCGCCCCTCTCTTGCTCGCTCTGTCGCTCGCCCCCACGCCCCTCTCTCGCTCGCTCTGTCTCCCCCGCCACCTGCCTCTCTCAATTGCTTGAGTCTGGGGCCACCACCGGTCGCCAGGCCAGGCCTGCCAGCGTGGGCCTTCCTCCAGTCCCTGGTGTCAGGCCGCCAAGCATTCAGCCAGCTCCTTCCTGCAGCCCTCCCTCTAGAGAGCATCTTCCGAAGCAGCCAACTGTTTGTCTCTTCCCAGCCAGGCTTCCCCGCTTTCTCTCCCCTCCCTTCTGCCCCAGTCCGTTCAGTTCTCCTCTCCACTTGCCCGCTTTCCTTCCTTCCTTTTCCTCCCCAAACGGCCCCTTCCCTACACGGCCAACCAGCCAATCCGGCGCCTCCACCGCCTAGCCAATCTGCTGGATTGCCGGGACGCATCCCCACAGAGGCACGTCTACGAGAATTAATATAATAGATAGTGCAGCCTTGACTCAGAATATGAGATGGGAAAAACCCTATCTACAAGAGACTGGCTCTTACATGGGGAAGTCCATTCCCTAGCTTCAAGCCTATCCTATCTTAAAAACCTCTTGTTGGGGCAGGGGGAATATTAACCACCACTTTTCAATGAGCAAAACTAAACAGTTATGCCTTAGGGCATTGGATAACTTTAAAATACCATAATCTTTCATGTTTGTATGTCTATACTGATTTAAAGTATTTTGAGTTGTGTTTCAAAAGGAATTGTTGTAATTATTTAATTCTCTTACGGTTGACTGCATAAGTAACTGTGTCTGGATCCGTCTGGATGCCTGGCACCATTGTCTTGGGAGGGAGTGGCAGTGAGGGAGGCAGGCGGGAATTGGCAGATTCGGGGGAACGGAGGAAGACAGGAGGAAAGGCAGAGTCGGGGGGTGGGGGAGGAAGGAGAAAATGCAGGAGTAGGCGGCTTGGCCCTGGGAGGCGGCAGGGCCTCCAGGAAGAGGAGGTGGTGGGCGGCAGTAGAGTCGTGCCACTGAGAGCAGCCCCACTAGGTGGGAGGTGGAAAGTGCTGCCAGTGGCCGGGACAAAAGAGAGCAGCCCAGCAACGGCGGTGGTGGAGAGGTGGCGGCAGTGGAAATGAAGGTGGCAGAAGGCAGGGGGAGGGCTGGAGAGACTGGGGCAGGAGGCGAGGAGGGTAGTAGAGACTGGGGCAGAAGATGGGGGGAGGGCTGGAGAGACTGGGACAGAAGGCGGGGGAGAGCTGGAGAGATGGGGAAGGCAGAGGAGAGCAATAAAGACTGGGGCAGAAGGCAGGGGGAGAGGGAAACCGCCAGCCCCAAAGAGCGCACAGATTCTGTGTGCGGGTTCAGCTAGTTGTAATTAAAACAGCCTGAACTGTTTAGACAATCAGGTTTTGGAAATTAGGTGTAAGCTTGAAAACATTTATCCCTCTCTCTTTCTTGTAGCATTGCTTTTAGTTTGCAGTTTAGAACTAATGATAGTTCATCACGATCAAATTGCCAAATGTGGTTAGTGCGAAACTGCAATTTCAGCGTTAAGCCACGTGTGAGAGGAGAGGAGAGGATAAGCGTGTGAGCCTGTGGGCTTGTTTCCAGTGGTCTGAACCACAGTTTGAAGGATACACCTTGATTGAGCTTAATACTCATAGACTGACAGAAAATGGGGGTGAGGAGCTCCTTTGTCTTAAGTTGCTGTTCTTTTCACAGTACTTGCATACTGAAAGAAAACTGTTTACTTAACATAATTTGTTAGTTGAGAAAATAATTTGTTCATAGATGCATACATTTTGTATCTTCTATTATTCTTTCAATAACAGGGATATAAAAATTCTATGACAAATCTTTTTGTTAGATGATCATCTTCAACTTTATTTTAAAAGTGACTTGTCTGACTCAGAATCTGATTTACAAACAGCATCATGTATGGAACAAACATTTGTTTAATAGTTTGTGATGTTCTTTAACAAGAGAGAATGAACAAATGATTCATTTTGCTCTGCTGAGGCTTCCTCATGGGTAATCATTAATGGAACAAGTACAGTCAAGCTGGAACAAGCAAAGAGCAAATAAGCATGATCTCAGGAATGGAGAGCCTATTTTTTGAGATGAGGTTCAAGCTGGACTGTTTAGCTGAAAAAGAGGCTGGGGGTTGTGAACGTATGAATTGGGTGGAAGGATAGAGCAAGGGAGTAAAGAGAAGAAAATGTAAACATTAAGAAATGGTGGCTGTAAAAATGATAATAAATAACCTGTAACTCTTCTTAATCTGTATCTAAGCATTAATTGTACAGGTATTAATATTATTCAGTTTCGTTGATCTAATTTTTTTAAAAAACTGATTTAATACTGTTTTAATAGTGGTTGTTCTGACCTTTTCCATATTTAAGAACAGCCTTGCTGGATCAGGCCCAAGGCCCATCTAGTCCAGCATCCTGTTTCACATAGTGGCCCACCAGATGCCTCTGAGAAGTTCACAAGCAAGAGCTGAGAGCATGCCCTCTCTCCTGCTGTTGCTCCCTTGCAACTGGTATTTAGAGGTACCTTGCCTGTTAAGCTGGAGTTGGCCTATAGCCCTCAGACTGGTAGCTATTTATAGACTTGTCCTCCATTTTTAAAGTAACTGTGGCCAGATCTGCCTTCTCGAGAAAGGGACGCAGCTGGCGCACCAGCCGAAGCCGTGCAAAGGCACCCCTGGCCACCGCCTCCACCTGAGCTTCCAAGAGCAGAGCCGGGTCCAGTAGTACCCCCAAGCTGCGTACTTGTTCCTTCAAGGGGAGTGCAACCCCATCCAGAACTGGTAAAATCTCCACATCCCGATTGGCTCTCCTGACCAACAGCACCTCCGTCTTATCTGGATTCAATTTCAGTTTGTTAGCCCACATCCAACCCATCACGGCCTCCAGTCCCCGGTTCAGGACATCCACCGCCTCCCTAGGATCAGATGACAAGGAGAGATAGAGCTGAGTGTCATCCGCATATTGCTGACAACTCAGTCCAAATCCCCGGATGACCTCTCCCAGCGGCTTCATGTAGATGTTAAACAGCATGGGGGACTAGACCGAACCCTGCGGGACCCCACAGGCCAATGGCCACGGGGCCGAGCAGTAGTCCCCCAGCACCACCTTCTGGACCCTCCCCTCAAGAAAGGACCGGAACCACTGCAACGCAGTGCCTCCGATTCCCATACTCGAGAGGCGGCCCAGAAGGATACCATGGTCGATGGTATCGAACGCTGCCGAGAGGTCCAGCAGAACCAACAGGGACGCACTCCCCCTGTCTAGTTCCCGGCGTAGGTCATCCACTAGGGCGACCAAGGCAGTCTCAGTCCCATACCCGGGGCGGAAGCCAGATTGAAAAGGGTCCAGATAATCCGTATCATCCAAGACCCTCTGCAGCTGGGACGCCACCACACGCTCCATCACCTTGCCCAAAAAGGGCAGGTTAGACACAAGTCTATAGTTGTCCAGGCTGGAGGGATCAAGGGAGGGCTTTTTTAATAGAGGTCTTACCACCGCCTCCTTAAGGCACGATGGCATCCTGCCCTCCCTTAATGAAGCATTAACCATCACCTCCAGCCATCTGCCTGTCCCCTCCCTGGCAGCTTTTATTAGCCATGAAGGGCAAGGGTCAAGAGCGCACGAAGTCGCCCGCACACTGCCCAGGATCTTGTCCACATCCTCAGGCCGCACCAACCGAAAAGAATCCAACACAACGGGACCAGATGGTACCAAAGGCACGTCTGCCGGAACTGCCAAAACTCTGGAGTCCAGGTCAGCACGGATGCAAGCGACTTTATCTGCAAAGTGACAGGCAAACCGATCACAAAGAGCTGTAGATGGCTCCTCCCCCATTGTCCGGGGGGATGTGTGGAGCAATGTTTTCACCACACGAAACAGCTCTGTTTGCCTGCACTGAGCAGACGCAATGGAGGCGGAGAAAAA
Organism: Hemicordylus capensis; assembly: GCF_027244095.1. Classification (NCBI taxonomy): domain Eukaryota; kingdom Metazoa; phylum Chordata; class Lepidosauria; order Squamata; family Cordylidae; genus Hemicordylus; species Hemicordylus capensis. The sequence goes on along the minus strand of NC_069661.1, from coordinate 88,722,606 downwards.
ATGTTTCTTCGCCGCCCCCACCGCCATGGCGTAGTCCCTAAAATGGGTTCTAGCCCGTGTTCGATCGGATTCGTGACGACTCTTCCTCCAGCGTCGCTCCAGCCGTCGTCCGAGTTGCTTCATCGCCCTAAGCTCCGAGGAAAACCAAGGAGCGGAACGGGCTCCACCAAGCCAGAGAGGGCTCTTGGGGGCAACCGTGTCAACAGCCCGGGCCATCTCTCCATTCCAGAGATCAACCAAGGTGTTGACAGGGTCACCAGCTCTGGACACTGGAAACTCCCCGAGGGCCGTCTGGAATCCAAGCGGATCCATAAGCCTCCGGGGGTGGACCATCTTAATCGGCCCACCACCCCTGCAGAGGGCAGACGGAGCAGTCAAACTAAATCCCACCAGGTGATGATCTGTCCATGACAAGGGAGTGATCTCAAATTCCCCCACCTCCAGATCATTTATTTCCCGGTCGGCAAAAACCAGATCCATAGTGTGTCCCGCCACGTGGGTAGGGCCTGATACCAACTGAGACAGGCCCATGGTTGCCATGGAGGCCATGAAATCCTGAGCCGCACCCATTAGGGGGGCCTCAGCGTGGACATTGAAATCCCCCAAAACAATAAGCCTGGAGGAACCCAAGGCCACCTCCGAGACCACCCCCGCCAGCTCAGGTAGGGAGACTGAAGTGCAGCGGGGTGGTCGGTACACCAACAGAATCCCCAGCCTATCTCGGAGGCCCACCCTCAAGGACAAACACTCGAAATTCTGAGATTGCCTGACCGGGCACCTGGAAACGGGGAGGGTCTCTCGAAAGATGACTGCAACGCCTCCTCCCCGACCCTCGAGGCGGGGCTGCTGCACAATCTGGAAACCTGGAGGACAAAGCTGAGAGAGACCGACCATGCCCAGCGCATCCAACCAGGTCTCCGTCACACATACCAGGTCAGCACGCTCATCCACAATCAGATCGTGGATGAGAGATGTTTTTGCGTTAACTGACCTGGCATTCAGCAGCAGCACCCTAATCCTCGAAGGAGTGTTCCCAGAGCTCCCTAGGGTCAGAGGGTTGGGAGAAGGGCCGGAAAAAGGAACAGGCCTCAATTGCCTGGACCATTTTCCCCTGTAACGGCCTGCCCAACTCCCACCGCCATACCTCCCTCTGCCCGCTACCTGTGATATTGCCGCCCCCGCTCCAGACCCACTTTTTTGCTCCCCCAGACACATCTCCCCAGACTAACCCACCACGGCTTCTTGGCTTAATTAAAAACAAAACAAAACCAGGCTTGCGTAGTCTCCTGCTGACTTCTTAATTGTGAGAAGATGGCTCTTCAGGGCGGAAGGAGAGAGATCTTCTGGTCCTCAGGCAGCTCGCCCCAGGGCAGAGAGCCACAAGGACGAGAGCCCTTGTGCTCTCGCCCTTCGGCTCACGCCAAGAGGCTCGCGCCCTTGGGCTAGCCTGCCCTATATAGCAGCAGCAGCAGCCAAAGCCCCAGCAGCAGCCCAAGGAGATGTTACACACACCTGAGGAAAGGTGGGGCAGGGGCAAAGACAGCAGTCAGTCAGTGCCCCACCCAAGCTGTTCTCCTTCTGTCTTCTTGTAACCATCCTCCTCTGAATTTGGTTCGACTTAAAGGTTACTAAGTTTTAACTATAAAGACAAATACTAGAAGACTTGGTAGATTAGATTGTGTTTGTTTTACATTTGGGTCTAAGGCCTAATTTCTGGCTTACCGGAATCATCTGGAAGATGCTGCAGTCTTTTATATGTCACTCTTGTAACATCTTTAAGAAAGAAAAATATGCATCTTGCAAATGGCATGGTTCCTTCTGACAGCCATGTTGCCTCTCTATTATCTTGGTACTAATAATCTGTAGATGATCACTATATTTGAGGTTAGGATATCATCAAACAACATCATTATTATTTATACTGCGTCATCAGTATTCATGACTCTCAACTTAGTTTCATAAGCAAAAGTATGCAGATTCCTGCTTTAAAGCTTACAACAATTGGTGAGTGGTTAGACTCTATGACCTTTGCTTTGATGGTTATAATACATTATTTAGAAGGTCAGTAATTTAAACTATAAAACAGAGGCCTGATTTAATCTGAAATAATAATTTCAAGTCAGTAAAATAACATGTACTGTACACAATGCACTCTGCCTGGAGGCTGATCGTGTAAAGGACCAAATGGATTACCATCAATTTAGAGGCACTGCCTCCCAAAACTTCCCATTTTTGCCACACACTCTTATTTAATTGAATGTGTGGTCACCTGATGAAAATAGGATTTTTCATCTGGTTGGATTTAAAACCATTTCCCATGTTATGACACAAAGCTACTTGGTCCTTTTGTAAAGTTAACATTTATACAGAAGGGTTAACGAAAAATTTAAAAAATTAGATTTTTAAAAATTTAAATTAGATTTTTTATTTAAATTGTTTTAAAAAACAATCCATAAAGGACCTAAATCAAATATATCATAATGGATATTAATCAGAACTTTTAATTATATCCTATGAACACATTAACAGCAGTATATGGAGATGAGAGATTAAAAAAACCAGTGTTCCCTTTAAGGCTTGCACATGTGCACATGCTCACAAATTTTTTTGATGTCCGCTCAGTTAATTTTAGATCCCACTCAGGTTGAAACAAGAAGGCCTCATTCCGAATGTGTACGCGCAGACACTGCCTTGATACTGACACGCATAACAAAACTCATTCCACACACAGAGGGGGAAAAATAGAGTGTTCTGACCTGATCAGTCTTATTCTGAAGGTGATGTATATGCTGCACACACACACACAGTCAAGCCCATACTACCCCGCCCCTCACCAAAGTGCAAAGACAAAGAAGGTCAATGAATAGAGGATTGTGGGGATGGGTAGATCTAATTGAATAGGAGTCTGAATATAAATGCACGGGAAAGGGGAGGGGAATAGAATGTGAATCCAAAAGTAAACAGAACATATTCATGCAGTCCTGAAGAAACTTTTTCCAGGTGTATCCCCCATTGTAGAAGAGAAACGCCTATTATGGCAGCAGGCTGTAAGAGATACCCGATTTGGGAATAATGTTTTAATTATGTTCCTGTACCTGTGGGTAAGAAAGGCACGGGTGCGAAATGCAAACAGTGCAACAATGAAATGCAAGGCCGGTTTGCCTGAATGAAACAGCATTATGAGAAGTGTGTACCTATTATAGTGTGTAAAGGTAAAGTTGTGCTGTCGAGTCGGTGTCAACTCCTGGCAACCACAGAGCCATGTGCTTTTCTTTGGTAGAACACAGGAAGGGTTTACCATTGCCATCTCCCGTGCAGTATGAGATGATGCTGTGTACCTACCTTCTAAAAATGAAACCTACACCTATCTTTGGATATGTGTTAAGGTTATATTAGATTAGACAACAAAAATGTCTTTTTATAGAAAACAATGATTAACTAGAATCTTCCTGACTAGTAATTTAAATTATTTAAATCATTAAAATTGAGTCTTTTCTGAAGCAATTTAAATAATGATTTAAATTGATTTGAATTTAATCACATCAACCCTGTTATACTGCCTTAGAGAAATTTCTTTAGTGACTGAGCATGTTTGTAAGGATTGATTGATTAAGTGCCATCAAGTCGGTGTCAACTCTTAGTGACTACATAGATAGATTCTCTCCAGAATGATCTGTCTTCAACTTGGCCTTTAAGGTCTTGATTACTAATCAAGTCCATCCACCTTGCTGTTGGTCGTCTTCTCTGTCAACTTCCCAGCATTATGGAGTTCTCTAGGGAGCTGGGTCTTTGCATAATGTGTCCAAAGTTTGAGCCTGGTCATTTGTGCCTTGAGTGAAAATTCTGGATTGATTTGTTCTGTGATCCACTTGTTTGTTTTTTGGCTTTCCATGGTATCCTCAAGAGTCTTCTCCAGCACCAAGTTCAAAAGCGTCAATACTTTTTCTATCTTGCTTCTTCAGAGTCCAGCTTTCACATCCATAGAGTGTCATGGGAAAAACCATTGTCTGAACGATTCTAGTCTTTGTAGGTATGTATGTAGGTTTGTAAGTACAGCCTGCTAAATACTAGAGATGTGCATGAATTGGATTTGCTATTTGATTCAAATGCAAATTGAAATGCAGTATCCTCAAATCTATTCTCGAAACATTGGCCGTTGCTGGCTGTTTCAGTGAATCAGTTCGAATCAATTTGAGTGATTCAGCCATAGGGAGCTATAGGGAACAATCTTCCTTGATTCCTTCCTTCCTTCCTCCTTTTCTGATGTATCCTCTTCAAGGGCACTAAAGAATCTCTCTGCCTCTGGTCTCCAGGCTCTTTGAAAACCTTTTAAAATCTCCTTCTTTTTTGTTCTCCCTCCCTCCTCCCTCTCTTTAACTAATGGGGGCACAGTTGCCCATGAAAATACTTGATTTGTATGATAACAAGCCAACCAAGAAGCAAGGAGATCTCAAGCCAATCGGAAGCCAGTGCCAGAAAATGAATCATCAAGGGGGAAAAGCCAGCCAGAATGGCTCTCAACTGATTTGAACCTGAATTGGGGTTGTTTTGATTCAAACTCAAATCATGTCCTTTATTTTAAGGGCATTTTGTTTGAGTTCAGATCTCTCAAAACGGCCTGACTGGAGCTCAGATAGATATGAACTGAAATTGATTTTCACATCTCTACTAAATACCTCCTTTTCGTAGTAATACTAAGTAGTAATACCTTCTCTTAGTATTATTATTATTTATTACTATTTAGATTTTATATCCTGCTCTTCCTCCAAGGAGCCCAGAGCGGTGTACTACATACTTAGGTTTCTCCTCACAACAACCCTGTAAAGTAGGTTAGGCTGAGAGAGAAGTGACTGGCCCAGAGTCACCCAGCAAGTATCATGGCTGAATGGGGATTGGAACTTGGGTCTCCCCAGTCCTAGTGCAGCACTCTAACCACTATACCACGCTGGTTCTAGTGGGTGGGTAATTCAATCATTAGGGGCATAGAGAGTTGGGTCTGTGACCCGCGTGTAGATCGCACGGTTACTTCCCTGCCTGGTGTGAAGGTTGCAGATGTCACACTGCGTTTAGGTAGGCTGTTAGGCAGTGGTGGGGAGGACTCAGCTGTTGTGGTGCACGTTGTCACCAACAGTATTGGGAGATGCAGTCAGGAGGTCCTGGAAACTAAATTTAGGCTGCTAAGTAACATTCTAAATCCAGGACCCCCAGAGTAGCGTTCTTGAAAGTGTTACCTGTTCCATGCACAGGGACAGCGAGACAGGTGGAGCTGAGGGGTCTCAATGTGTGGATGAGACATTGGTGCTGGGAGGAGGGGTTTAGATTCGTTAGGCACTGGAATACATTTTTGGGAAAGCAAAGCCTTTGCAAAAGGGACAGGCTCCACTTGAACCAATATGGAACCAGACTGCTGGTGCTTAGAATCAAGAAGTTCTCAGAGCAGCTTTTAAAATGACGTCTGGGGGATTGCCATCAGGAACTGGCTGATATCTGCTTCGGTCAGCAAAATCCCCTAAGGTGTGAGGGTGAACATGTTTCGGATAAACCACAAGGGAGCAGAGTAGAGCCAGGAGTTGAGCAGAAGGAAACACAGGACAGCTTGCCAAATAGGTCAAATGATGGTAAGGGGGATAGGACATGCAACACCAGATGAGAGACCCAGTGTATAGGTGTCTGTATACCAATGCTAAAAGCCTCCGAGCCAAGATCGGTGAGCTGGAGTACTTGGTTACTAATGAAAACATAGATATAGTGGGTGTATGAGAAACCTGGTGGAATGGTGAAAACAAGTGGGATATGACTGTTCCTGGATATAAACTCTATCGAAGGGACAGAGAGGGGAGGGTTGGGGGAGGAGTGGCACTGTATATCAAAGAAGGGATAGATTCCAATAAGCTAGAAAACATTGGTGGACCTGAGTCCTCCACAGAATCATTATTGGTAACATTATGAGGACTGAAAGGAAATGTGTTACTAGGGACATGCTATTGCTGTCCGGAGGGCAGTAATAATGGGTGACTTCAAGTACGCACACATAGATTGGGTAAATTCACATTCAGGTAATGACAGAGAGGCCAAATTTCTAGACGTACTAAATGACTGTGCCTTAGAACTGTTAGTTGCGGAACCAACCAGAGCGATGGCAACTTTAGATTTAATCCTGAGTGGTGTCCAGGACCTGGTGTGAGATGTCAGAGTTGTAGAACCATTGGGTAGCTGTGACCATAGTGTGATCCAATTCAGTATATATGCAAGTGGAGAATTGTCAAGAAAGTCTAACAGAGATAGATTACTATGCGTTGGGCTTCAGAAGAGGAAGCTTCTCAAAAATGAGGGGACTGGTAAGAAGGAAGTTGAAAGGGAAAGTAAGGAGGGTCAAATCACTCCAGGAAGCATGGAACTCATTTAAAACCACAATACCAGAAGCACAGTTGGAATATATACAAAGGAGGAGGAAAGGGACCACCAAGTTCAGGAGGACATCAGCTTGGCTAACAAGTAGAGTCAGGGAAGCTATAAAAGGGAAGAATGCTTCCTTCATAAAATGGAAGTCCTGCCCAAATGAAGAGAATAGGAAGGAACATAAACTCTGGCAAAAAAAAAAAAAAAATGCAAGGAGACAATAAGGGATGCAAAGAGAGAGTTTGAGCTAGAAGTGTCAAGGGGAATAACAAAAACATCTTTATATATATCAGAAGTAGAAAATCTGCCAGGGAGGTGGTTGGACAGATGATGAGGGTGTGAAAGGGATTATTAAGGAGGATAAGGAGATTGCAGGGAAGCTGAATGAATTATTTGCATCTGTCTTCACAGCAGAGGATACTGACCATATACCCGCTCCAGAATTGAGCTTTTCAGGTTTAGTGGCTGAGGAACTGGGTGAATTTGAGGTGACTAGGGAAGATGTTCTAAACTGTCTTGAAAAGCTAAAAATTAACAAATTGCCAGGGCCAGATGGCATCCACCCAAGAGTTCTGAAGGAACTCAAATGTGAAATTGCCGATCTCCTAGCAAAAATATATAACTTGTTCCTACAATCAGGCTCTGTACCAGAGGACTGGAAAGTAGCCAATGTGACTCCAGTTTTCAAGAAGGGATCTGAGGGGGATCCAGGAAATTACAGGCCGGTCAGCTTAACTTTGGTGCTGGGTAAATTGATGGAAAGCATACTTAAGGACAAAATAGTTAAGCATATTAGAAGAACATGCCTTGTTGAAAGAGAACTCACATGGCTTCTGCAAGGGAATGTCTTGCCTCAGTAAACTCTTGGAGTTCTTTGAGAGTGTCAAAAGGCATGTGGATAAAGGTGATTCAGTTGACATCGTATACTTGGACTTCCAAAAAGCTTTTGATAAAGTTCCCCACCAAAGGCTCTTGAGTAAACTTAGCACTCATGGAATAAGGGGAAAGGTTCATGTGTGGATCGGTAACTGGTTGAAGAACAGGAAATAGAGAGTTGGAGTAAATGGACAATTTTCACAATGGAGGTAGGTAGGAAGTCGGGTCCCCCAGGGATCGGTACTGGGACCAGTGCTCTTTAAATTGTTCATAAATGATCTAGAAGTTGGGGTGATCAGCAAATTGGCCAAATTTGCAGATGACACCAAACTATTGAGGGCAGTGAAATCCACAACAAATTTAGAGGAACTCCAAAAAGATCTCTCCAAACTGGGGGACAAAATGGCAAATGTGTTAATGTAAGCAAGTGTAAAGTGATGCACATTAGGGCAAAAAACACCAACTTCACATATATGCTGATGGGATCTGAGCTGTCGGTGACTGACCAGGAGAGAGATCTTGGGGTCGTGGTGGACAGCTCATTGCAAGTGTCGTCTCAGTGTGCGGCATCTGTGAAAAAGGCTAATTCCATGCTAGGAATCATTGGGAGGGGAGTTGGAAATAAAAATGCTAATAATATTATAATGCCCTTATACAAACCTATGGTGCGGCCACATCTGGAGCACCATGTACAGCTTTGGTCGCCGTATCTTAAGAAGGATATTGTAGAACTGGAAAAGGTGCAGAAGAGGGCAACCATAATCTTCAGGGGGCCTGGAGTACCTTCCTTATGAGGCTAGGCTTCAGCATCTGGGGCTCTTTATCTTGGAAAAGAGGCAACTAAGGGGAGACATAGTCAAAGTTTATAAAATTATGCATGGAGTGGAGAGGGTGGACAGAGAGAAATTTTTCTCCCTCTCACAACACTAGAACCAGGGGTCACCCCATGAAACTGAAGGTTGGGAAATTTAGGACTGACAGGAGGAAGTATTTTTTCACACAGTGCATAATTAATCTCTGGAATTCTTTGCCATGGGATGTGGTGATGGCCACCAGCTTGGATGGCTTTAAAAGGGACTTAGACAGATTCATGGTGGACAAGTCTATCAGTGGCTACTAGTCTGGTGGCTGTGGGCCATCTCCAGCCTCAGAGGCATGATGCCTCTCAATATCATTTGCAGGGGAGCAACAGCAATAGAGAGGGCATGCACATCCCTCTTGCCTGTGGGCTCCCCAGAGGCATCTGGTGGGCCACTGTGTGAAACAAGATGCTGGACTAGATGGGACTTGTGCTTGATCTAGCAGGGCTGTTCTTGTGTTTTTATGTTCTTGTTATGAAGATCTGTAGATATTTCCATGATAGGTCTAATCTTGTAAATGAAATGAGTAAATACAGTACACTTTCAAAGTATCACATAATACTTGCTCAAAATTTTTTGGGCCTCCACATGATTTTGTGTTGCAATGGTGTGTGTTTATTTTTCATTTACACTTTTTGTTATCTAGGGTATTGACCCAAATAAAGGCTCAGTCACATAAGTACAATTCTTACTGACTGTGCGAAGATAAAAAGTCAGCAGGAGCCTCTGCACTTCTTTTAACAAAGTGTTTTGGTTTTTTTTAACAGATTCCAGCATCGCTCCTTTAACTGTGGTGGTGGAATCTGTAAAATGTAACAGGAGGATATTTTAATTACACTCACTGTCTACCCACCTAAGAGACTTGAGAAAACACAACCATTTTAACCCTATTGCGTCACTTTTGAGATAACCAGCAATGTGGATATGGAACAGATTTGATATGTTAACTGTGAACGAGAGCAAAATCACTTAGTGAATCCTTTTTTTTTGGCATTTCTTAACTTGGGGTAAATTTGTCCCCTGTCCCATTTGCCCTGAGTAGAATATGAGACTTGTGCATACTACTCTCGATCTGACAGTCTTTGGCATGTCATCTTGCAATTTCTGTTTGTGTTTTAGAACTGAGGAAAGCTAGAGGGAATACATGAATGCAAGCCTTTTTTCTGAAACACCCCCCCCCGCCAACCTTATTTGGAGAACTGGGATGGTAATGTTTGAATACAGCCATAGGGTAGAGAAGATTGTTGTCTGTTTCTTTGCTGCTGGGTGTGAGCTAAAAGTCTGTCTGCCAATCCATAGCCATATAGTTGCTGCTTCTCTGCTGCTATTATACCTAGCTGCAGTACAATATAGCAAACATTTGGACAGGGCTGATCACCAGAGTGTTTCTTATCCTGCTGCTTGGGATAACACCATGGATGCTTCTATTTGGGTGTACACTTGACAGTGGGCTTTTCCAGGCTATTTGGGAATAATTGGCTTCATGTCCTGTATGAGATCCTTTTGAGGGGTCTGAACAGTGGATTGCATGATGCAGAGATCACATAGTGGGCTTGGAAAGAGAACTGTGCCACTGATGATCTCATGATCACTTCCAGTATATGCCTCTGTCATTAATGTAACCAAATTCTAAATAAGGTCTTTGCATATTTTCTTTGAATCTCAGAGCCAAGCCAAACATTTAGGAGCCAGAGTGATTTTTTAGAGACATGCCAGTTTGGAAGGCTGGGCAACAGCAGAGGAGGATTATTGTCTCCATGCCCTGCTCAAGGGTTTCCTGGCAGTATCTGAATAGCTGCTCTATGTATCACAACATTGAACTAGCAAGATCTTTGGTCTGATTTTGGTAGGGCTCTCCTGATATCTCTTATTAGGGGTGGTGGCGGGGAGGGGGACTCAATTTATTCAATTCTGGTAGTTAAACCAGTGTTCAGATTGTAGGAGCAAACTTGCGGGAATCCATACATACCAACTTTCTCCAGCCAAATCCTGCCATAGCCTTTTAAGGACATTAGTTAGGGAGGGTAGCAGAAAAGGTAAGGGGGCAGGCCTCCTCCGATAGTCCAATTGTTGAAAAACAGAACTCGTTGGCTTATGTTCACTGATCCAGGAATGGGAGGTTTACTAGAGATAAGGTTGCCAGTCTTGCAGATAATGGCCTGGAGTCTCCAGGAATTTGCATCATTGTCCAGGAGAAGCAATCCTGGAGATATTAATGGCTTGATATAGTGAAAAATATTGTGGAGGGGGGAATCTGCAGGAATAGCTTCAGAATTGGCAACCTAATTAGGTTCGCATCCCCGCTGGTATGATTCCCAGACTATGGGAAACATCTATATTAGGCACAGGGGCATAACAAGGCTGGAGTGGGCCCAGAGACAAAATTTTTAAATGGGCCCCTCGCTGATACACACACACGCTCTTCACAATATATAGTCATGTGACTTGCCTCTGGGGGGCCCCTTGAGGCGTGGGGGCCCCCAGGCAGCTGCCTCCCCTTGCCTAATGGTAGTTACGCCCCTGATTGGGCAGCAGCGATATAAGATGATGCTGAAAGGCATCATCTCATACTGTGTGGGAGATGGCAATGATAAACCCCTCCTGTATTCTACCAAAGACAACCACAGGTCTCTGTGGTCGCCAGGAGTCGACACTGACTCGATGGCACACTATACCTATTTGAAAAAAATAGCAGTGTCAGACAGCCTTATAGCTGTTACTGCTGCTACTTTGGCCACTTTATTGCAGCCTTGAAGGAAGGACTCACTTGGTACCAGAAGGAAGCTGCTTTGCCCCTGCAACCTGCCTTGCCAAAATGATGTCCTTGCATTTTCATCATTTGAAAATTCATGAACCAAGGGTCGTCTTTTACTGCTGCTTATTTTAATTTTTTTTTTTAAGTCATTTTTAATATCCCGCTCTTCCTCCAAGGAGCCCGGAGCGGTGTACTACATTCTTAAGTTTATCCTCACAACATTCCTGTGAAGTAGGTTAGGCTGAGAGATATGACTGGCCCAGAGTCACACCACTATTTTAATGGCTGGGGCAAAGGGCTGGAGAAGACAGTGGATCATTATCACTGTCCTGGTTGTTTGGGCTTCCTTCCTTCCTTCTTTCCCAACAAGTTTCGTCCATGCCTGGCTTAGCAGAGGGAATTAGAGAAACCTGGTGAACCCCTTCTTGAATGTTATCATTTATCATTATCATTATCATATCAGAACTTTGAGCCCCTGGTGGCGCAGTGGTAAAACTGCCGCCCTGTAACCAGAAGATTACAAGTTCGATCCTGACCAGGGGCTCAAGGTTGACTCAGCCTTCCATCCTTCCGAGGTCGGTAAAATGAGTACCCAGAATGTTGGGGGCAATATGCTAAATCATTGTAAACTGCTTAGAGAGCTTCAGCTATAGAGCGGTATATAAATGTAAGTGCTATTGCTAAGTGCTATCATTGGAGAAGGTGTGGAGAAGCTGTGCTCCAAACACTAGAACCACTTTGAGAACAAAATGTTTCATGCTTCGTAAAGATTTCTCTCGCTCTTGCTCAGGCCCAGCATGGCAGGTGTGCCTGAACTCCCTCTTTTCTCCCCATGTTCCCTGTTACTGATGCAACTAGCCATCTTACCTGTCATTTCCTCCACCTCCTAGGAGAAGACTATGGAAGAGCTGGCTGGTGGCAGCAGTAGTATTCATGAGGAATGCATCCTAGAGGGGCAAGGAAGCTCTTGGTGGCCCTGTGTAGGTGCTGTTGACTCTCTCCATTGCTGATTATGCTGTTGCTAATAAAATCAGTAAAATTCTTGGATTTCAGTGCCTTACAGTCTCCCCTGTTCAGACATACCTTTCTCTAGGTGCCATGATGAAAAAGCTAGGCACAACAGTGAGCTGGAACCCAGGATTTGTTGAGGCCTTTTCTAATAACACTCAAATTCACAATTGATGCACTGTCTGTGGAAACATACATTTCCCCAATGCTAAAATATTAGTTTCTGTACCACAGAAGTTCTGCCTTGAAGATGTTCAAATCCCCCTGTAAGAAATAACAATTATGCATTGGTTGAACTGTAAGCTGATTGCCTGGAAAGGCTCTGTGGCTCAAAGACATGACAGCAATAGTGTTAAAGAGCTCATTTCCCTGCTGGAAATGCCAGAAAACAATCACTACAGCTTCTCTTAGTCTGTAGGGAGACACAGCTTCCTGACAGTCTTTCACACAAACCATGTTGGGTTCTGTTAAGTCATAAAAATTCTTATTCATTGACAACACATTTGTAATTATTGTGGAGTTCCTACACTTAGTGCAAACATCAGGAATAAAATCCAGCAGCATAATATCTATGATAGTAATGGTGCATGGTTGTAATGTGAGTGCAAAGAAAATGGCTGCTGAATAATATTCAACTATTAAGTTGAAGAGATTGTAAAATAAAAGATGGCAATTTATTTTAAATTTAATAACCTGGATTTGCTGTAATGCCTTTACAGGCATTAGCAGATTTCTCTGCAACAAAACAGAACAATATAGCCATGTTTTGTTTGAGGGGCAGATAATGTGGTTGAATGAGAATGTGTACAGGATATGAATTACTACTTTAAAATCTAGTCCTTGCTTGTTTTTCATATTATCTCAACTTTGCTATAGCTTCTACAGTGACATCTGGTGGTAGTTGAGGAATTTTAAATATCCCATTTGAAGCTTAATATCAGAGTGGCTTTAAAGAGATGTGGGGAAGAATTTTTGGGATTGACTCTCCCTATTTACAAAAAGGCCCTCCAGTTGTGAGCTGAGCCAAACCTCCCCCTCCCCACTAGTTAATTATCAGTTTACTTTGGCACTTATTATTCCTAGCCTTATCTGCCATCGATATCCCTTCTTCCTGACCTTTCCCAAACATACCTTGCAAATGGTGAGTGAGGAGGAAAACCAAAAGTAGGAGAGGCTGGGAGCAGCCAAGGACCAGCCTTAAATTTCACAGTATTCTTGATGGCTGCAGGTCCCAGCGTTTTCTGTGGCAACAGACACTTCTGAGCTGGCTCACAAATAGGACTGTGAAACACTTCGGTCACATTATTGTTTTGGCCCTGCTGGCGGGGGTGTGTGTGTCCCCACTTCAAGCTGAACCCGTCAGCCCTCCATTGCAAATCTTCAGCACTTCTGCCCCACCCCAAAGCTACTTTCAGGACCTGGAAGTGGGAAAGAGACAGGCTGCTTTCCAGCTCCTGGCAGTGAGAGAGCAGGTAGTGTCTCCTTGAGCTTGGCTTTTAAAATGCCCCTTTTTCTTCTAATGGACCATTTCCAGATGGGGTTCGGAATGGAGAGTTTGTGTTTGCACAACAGCCGGATTCATGCCCAAGTCCTTGCGAGTTATTGGGGAGCACTTAACACACAATTTGGATTTTTCATTGCGTGTTAGAGCCTAGCTCGATCTATGTCCGGTGTAAAAAAATCCACTTTTTATCAGTTTTTTGGGACAAATTCAAACTCACAATAAAGCCTCACAGTAAACCTGTGCTACAGCCTGCTGTCTGGGAAAGCTCCTGGAGTCCTGGGAATGATATGAGTGCTCCAGGAAATGTGGTCTTTTTGGAGGCTGCAGCCTCAGAAAAGGCTACAGATCCCAGCAGTACCCATGCCATTACCAGGACTTTAGGGAAAGGGAAAAAAGGTATCGCACTTTCGTAATGAGTAAACAGGAGTTAATTTTAACAGTTCAAGTTTTACTTCAGGATTATATGTTTCTATGAGAATTATCCTTAAAAAAAAAAATTCTATGTTCCATTTTTAGATAGTTTATGTCAAGGGAATCTGTGATTTAATATATTTTTAAAATTAATTTCATTGATTTTTCTGAGCAACAGTATTAATGCTTGTTTATTATTTTGTGAACATACATTTGTCATTTATGTTAATTTGAACCACATTTTGCTTGGTGCCTATCATGCGCAGATTGAGCCCCACAGTTGTTAAAAATCTCAGTGTAGGCATGTATTTAGAACTACTATTTTTATGGGGAGGGTGTAGGGGGGAAATAGAAGCTTCGTATTAACTTGGGAAGAGTAAAAATGTGTTCCTTAAAATGGAGAGGAGATGATGACAGCTCAGCAAAACCAAAATGCATAAAAATAGTAGTTTTTCTAATTGCTGGTTGTGGTGAGGATATGCTGATATGCACTTTCTTTTTAATTCATTTGATAGTGTGAATAAATGGAATTGAGCACTGCAAGAGAAAATGTGTTGTGGCTAATGTAAGTTGAATAGAGACTGTGTATGAAAACTGGTCATTGTGCACATTAACGGGTTGTTGCACAGAATATCTACAACATATTGTCACTGATAAAGCAATATTTTATTTCCCGATCACTGTGTACAGTTTCCAGATAACATCAGTGAATATGTAGCACATCTGATATATGCGCCACAGCAATATATTTCACATTTTGCCTCATTAGTATGCATATTTTCTACTTGGAAACTATCCACAAAGTCCCCCCCCCCCCACCCGCCGCACAGCAATCCTAAACAGCTGCTCACACACCAGGAAGATGTGTTCTTGCCGCCCTTTTGCTGGCTGGCTGCTGCTCTCCTGGTCCTCCCAGACAATGTTGTGTCCTCCGTGTCCCCCATTCCTCCCCCCCACCTGCCTTCTCTATGGCTGCTGCTCCCCCGCAGGCAACCTTGTCCTGACCAGAGCAGGGAAAGGGCTCCCTCTTGGCAGCTAGAGAGCCCACTCTGGACATGACAAGAGCCTCAGCCCTACTAAGAATGGCAGGCGGGCGAGAGCGCATGTGAGCTGCTGCAATCATAGAGGTTCAGAGCGGGAAGAGTCAGCCAATGCAGCTTCAGTACTGTGAGTCACACTTGTGGCTGAGTCACTATATTGTAGCAACACAAATAGGCAAGCTCCAGGAGGTTATACAGAGGGCTCCCCACCCCGAATCCAATCCTGACTGGAGTGTGCCAGGCCACATATTTGCTGGATTTAATCCAGCCTCCTTGCGGGCTATCAGGGACCAGGACAGACAGGACTTTGATTCTCCCTGAATGGAGGCTGCAAATGTTGGGATTAAAAAATCCTCTATTTCCAGCAGCTTTTGAAAAAAAACCAAAAACTTCAGGGCTTCTGCTTTCTCCAAAGGTGTTGATGGGAGGTGCTGATGGCTATGCAAAGGAGGTACTGATGGCTATGCAAATGGTCCATCTAACCCCTTGAGTTAAAATGCCCAGATTCACTCTTCAGATACCCTGAGGCATAGAGCCATGTGTGAAAAACCTCCTGGTGACCTCACAAGACTGTGTGGGGCAAAAGGCAAAACAGCTGGGCAGAGGGCTAGGAACGGGAGGAAGGACCTCGTGGGGGGCATAAGAGCAACTCATACATTGCTGCAGCTGAATCTTTCTGAATCTTACTTCACCTTAAAAAAAAATCCTCTCAAAGAACCCCAAAAGGCTGAGATAGGAGTTCTGCTAAAAATATTTATAACTAGCTGGGCCAGACGCAGAGCATCTGTGCCTCCCGTCAGCCCACCCACACCACTGTTCTCTCCCCCCCACACACACACACACACCATGCCGGAATGCCCGGCTTTCTGGCTGGCAGGCCAGCCGGCCTCTCCCTCCCCCCAGCCACTACCTTTTTCTGCCCCCCCACATGCTTTCTGACTGGCCGACCACCCCACTTCCTCCCCCCCACCCCATGCTTTTTGGCTTTATGGGCTGGCCGGAAAGCTGGCCCACTATCTCTTCGCACCCCCTCCTCACAGTGGCCGGGCCAGGCCTATTCACCACCTCCTCCCGCCTCCTTCTCCCAGTGGGCGGCTGGGCCAGGCCACTCTGCTGCCACCTCCGGCTGACCGGCGGTGGGCCAGGGCCAGGCTGGCCCACCGCCGCCCACCTCCTCTTCCTGGCGGCTGGGCCAGGCCAGCTTACCACCATCTCCTCCAGCAGCCTGACCAGGGCCAGGCCGGCCTGCCTCAAGCCGACCGGTGGCAGGGCCAGGTCAGCCAGCCACCATCATTGTCTTCGTCTCTTCTTAGCAATGGATATGTTTAGGAGAATTAAATATATAGATATTTATAAATTCAGTAATATTGAATTAGAGTCTTTGGGGAAGGGGGTATATAAGAAAAATTGAATGAATGAATGAATGAATGAAT
Source organism: Hemicordylus capensis (assembly GCF_027244095.1). Lineage (NCBI taxonomy): Eukaryota > Metazoa > Chordata > Lepidosauria > Squamata > Cordylidae > Hemicordylus > Hemicordylus capensis. The sequence goes on along the minus strand of NC_069661.1, from coordinate 88,706,320 downwards.
ATTTGCAGCTATGGTGTCGTGGAAAGGATACACAATCTCTGGGGAAACCTGATTGCCAAATCTGGCATGAAATCTGGAATAAAAGGGAATTTTGCTTTTCCCCCAAACAAAAATAAATATATACTTTTGGAAGTTGACTTCTTCAATATTAGTTGAATATTAGCTATACTAGTTCATTTTTTTAAAAAAGATGTGCTTTAAGAAAATCATAACACATAAGGAAAATACCCCCACACAGCCCCCATTTAACTCCCCTTCTCTCCCCTGCAATACTTAGTTGTATTTTTATATTTTTATATCCAACCCTGTTGGCTTTTTGGAAACAACTAAAGACACATCTTTTCAGCCAAGCTTTTTTTAGCTATTTGGTAGTTTTATAGGTTTTATTTTAATTTGAACTTTGTATATGTTTTAATTGTTGTAAACTTCTTGGTAGTGGGCAGTATACAAATGTTAAATAAATAAATACTTTTAACAAAATTAAAATTACAAATGATTTATTTTGTTTAAATTATGTGTAATCCTTCAACAGTGATTCTCGATTTGTGTGTGTGTGTATGCTATCTATAGTGGCATATAATAATGCACATGTGTGCACACTGCCCTGATATTGCTGCACAGAACAAAACTCATTCCACTCTCTGTCAAAAAAATTAGAGGGAATTCTGCTCCTATGATCCAACATGTCTGGGGTAGCTTGTTGACCAGACAACTTACACAATTCACTTTTCATCCTCATAATATGTTCACATTATCCACAGTGTTGAGTAAATGTGTACAGTGATCAGCTCTTAACTTTCTTCCTACAACTCACATTAAAATATTGATCTGGCTCAGATGGCACAAGCCATGGTTTGTTGTGAAATAAACAGATCATGGCAAGCTTTGGGTTTGCATGCACTCCCCCTTCCCTTCCCTTCCCTTCCTTCATGCATGGGGGAGGAAATTGTACTAGAGATTTGCACAACCCGGTTTGTCAATTATTCTGAGAAGTATCAAATCGGCTCGGGTGCTGGCGTTCGAACCAGCTGGGCAGGGTGGGGAGTGGTTCCCTTAAAAAGTGTGTGCGCCAGCCATGTGTGTGCCAATGCCACATGGAGGCTGCAGGGAATAGCACCGGAGCCCCGTGCGGCCTTTTGGAGAGCTAGTGCAGCTGCTGGAAGAGTAGGGGCAGGGATGAGCAGGTAAGGAGATGCTTACTTGACTTTTAAGTGAACCCCTACCCTACACTGCCAGCTCCCCACCCTGCCGCCAGTTGCCCCAAACCATTTGAGCCTAAATTGGACACTTCCACTTGCAGTTTGTAACAAACTAGTTTCCTGCAGCAGCTGAATACAGAGAAAAGTGTGCTTTGTAGCTTACTCCAGTATGTTCTCATCACAACAAACAGTGGCTTGTTTCTGAACCAAACCGTACATAAACATACTTGTATAATTATCTTTTCAATTCAGAATCTAAATACTCATCACTATTTTTGTGGATTGAAGGGAAAAGTGCTGGTTAGCTTTATGCATTAATATAATATATGTCTTAGAAAGTCTCCTTGAAAGTGCTGTGATGGCCATGTGACATAATTCCATCACTATGCAAAATATTTTCTGTCCTAGATATCTTGTTTCACAGCAGCAGAGAGATCCTGCATTTGAATAAAATCTCTCAGTTGAGTCATTGCTTTTGAAATGCAGTAAGGAAAATGGGTAAGGGAGTACACAAACCTAATGCCCATTCCCCATCTTACTCCAGGAAGAATCTGAGGATCAAGATAGTGCCTGAACAGTTAGAAAGGAAAGTATGGACATGTGGACAGGAAGCTTTCATAGAGTTTGAGGTGCAAATGCTATTAAAGCATCTGTTCTGAAAGGGCATAATCTGTGGACACTAGCATAGGTGATATTTTTTAGCACAGTGGCAAATTCACAGTGTAAAGTAAAGTGAAAGAAAGTTGCTCAAGTCCTGAAACATTGTAGAAAATTCAGCTTACATGTCCTCTAATATTACTAGTTGTGATAATGTCAAGTGGGAAATACTCCTAAAACAATTACAAATTCAGTGTAGATATATGCCTAATAAAAAACAAAAATGTAGTATATAATTTGAGCCTCCAAAATGTTGAGGCAGCTACTGCCCTCCACCCAGAATGTCCCCTGTAGCATTCTTTAGCTTGCAGTCTCACAGTTCTTGCCATATGTCTGCCCACATTTTGTGTCTAACCCTGCCCACCACAATGTGCTCACATTTTGCTGACTGGCCAGAATTCCTACAAAATTTGGGCTGGGTAGGCCAAAGAGTGAGTTACTTTAATGTTTATAATGACCTTTCTCAGTTTTCATGAGCCGGCAATCCCCATTCACCAACATGTTGATGTCATGACAAGCTGATGTAAGTCCTGATACCAAAAATGAGTGGCTATGGGTCTATATAGCCTTTGCTTAGGTCTGGGATACTACAAAGATAAAACAAGACACAGACTCCTCCCATGTTCTCTATGTTGTGGAGAAACAGTGATGAATAAATACACTTGGTGCCAAGTAATTTCTGAACGCACATTGTGATACCAGGGTATATTTGATATACATATGCAACTCAGTGCCATGCATGCTTACTCAGAAATGTCCCATTATGTTCAATAATACTTATTTCCAAGTAGGTGCATTAGATTGCAATTATAATTATGCAGCTCTAGTATATAATATGGGTTTCCCCTCTTCTAACTTCCGTAGCCCAGAATGATTTATTGGATAGACAACAATTTCTCTACTCAGCTTCTCCAGTTTCAGTTATAATTTGTGATTACTAAATGCCTTTGAGTTTTGCACAATGCAGGATGCTTTATTTTGGTCTAAACAGATTAAAAGGCTTAATTAAAAGCACCATAATGCTTTTCCTTTGTGTCTTGGAACAATTACTTTTTTTAAAAAAAAAAGTGTTTGATATAACTAGTTGTGTAGCTCTAATATTTAATTTGGTTTCTTTTTCTCCCTCTTCTAAACAGGTACAATAGAAACCGTGGATTTGCTTGACCGTGAGACTACTTCTCATTACTGGCTAACTGTTTATGCAACAGACCAAGGAGTTGTGCCTCTGTCTTCCTTCATTGAGATCTACATAGAAATTGAGGATGTTAATGATAATGCTCCACAGACTACTCAGCCTGTTTATTACCCAGAAATCATGGAAAATTCACCTAAGGATATGTCAGTCATTCAGATTGAGGCATATGATGCAGACTCGAGCACTAATGACAAGTTGACCTACAAGATTACTAGTGGAAACCCACAGGGATTCTTTTTCATGAACCCCAAAACTGGTAAGTACCAGATGCTGCTTCTTGAAATTTGCACTAATTCATTGATTATCCAATTTTTAAATAGAAATGAAAAGACATGTATTTTTAAAAAGTAATTCTGATTTGTGTATGCACAAGAAATCTATGGTTGCCATTACAATTGTTCACTTCAGAACAGTTCTTAGATATTAAGTCTGAATCACTTGCTTCAGCTTTTGGGCTGTGCCTATACCACTTCAGAATGCAAATGAGAAATCATGTTTGAGTATTCTCCACATAAAATCTTCCTGTTAATCAAAAATTATGATTTGGTTAGAATCCTTTTCCCTGCCATTCTCATGTTGCATGGCTTGCAGTGGGCTTATTACTCTCCTCCTATATTGTCAAGTGGTACATTTCAAGGAGGGGCTGTACTGTGTAATTCTACTGAACATGTAATTAGTCTGTTGGTCTTCTGTGATGGAGGAAAATGTTTAGAACTCTTCTCCCTGCTCCTAGCGTGTCTCACTCGTGTATGCAGACAAGCATTTGAAATCTGGAAACCACTATCAAATCCCAGGTGACTGATGGAGTCACTTTAGTTGCTGTTATTGTGGGATGGTTCTGACCATTTCAGATGTCTCATAGAAGATTATTATGGGAACAAAATGTGTACATTTAGGCCATCATATATTTTTTTTTTTAGAATAGATTTGAAATTATAAGTGAAACAGATCAGCCTTTAGTGCTACAAAAACTCAGATATTTCAGGAACTTCAAGTAGCACAGTAGCTACTTGATTTGTTATGCAAACCTTTAGCTTTTATACCACCAAGCAATCCTGAAGTAAATTGCATACGCAATATGTGTCTATGTGAAAATTACATAGGGCCAGAGGAAGACATATTCTGATATTTCCAAGCAACAACTTCCAGACCTTACTAGCCCGTGTTTATTTCAGCAACATGTATTGTTTCATTAATAGAGACCACCCACCCTCCCATGCTGGATTTAATCTTTTCAGTGGGAATAAGACCATAGGGAGCAGGGAATGGGAAGAAACTTAAGCTGAGGTTGACAAAAAATTTCAGTAGTTATCTGATCTTGTCTATTTCCTAGTTTTGATCCCTGAATCCATCTGTCTAAAAAGACGATTTATTAGCTTTTCAGACAGTTCTCTTCACCTCTCTGCCCTTCTTCACTGAAACAATGGATTAAGGCTGAATTTGCTATGAGTTTTGTGCCTGAGATCTCTGAATGCATGCAATCTGTCCAGCTTTATTTGTCCTTCTGTAACAGAGCTCTCCCCAGCCCTGTACCTATTCATCCTGCTCTGCCTGTTTATTGTCTGGATATTCCTTTTAGTAGCATCATGCAGTATGGAGAAAGCCAGTCTCACAAAACCTTGAGCCATCAACACCAGAAATGTCTTCTACTTTCCACCTAAGATTCTTTGGGTTACAAGCTAGTTTTGAGATTGCTTAGTATGAGTAACAAAAATCTAAGTATTTCATTAGAAAATAATCAGATTATATATCAACAATAAGGTAGCTTCTCTGATCTTCTTCCAGTTTACCTCAGTGTTTTTCTCAAATTAAGATATTTCTGTTATTGCTGTGATAAAAAAAGAGACAAAAGCAGGTATTCATTTAAGTAATGTTAGGATGAATCTTTATAAGCCACCTAATGGCACACCGGGGAAATTCTTGACTAACAATCAGAAGGTTGCCGGTTTGAATCCCCACTGGTACTATATCGGGCAGCAGCAATATAGGAAGATGCTGAAAGGCATCATATCACACTACACAGGAGGAGGTAATGGTAAACCCCTCCTGTATTCTACCAAAAGAAAACCACAGGGCTTTGTGGGCGCCAGGAGTTGAAATCGACTTGACGGCACACTTTCCCTTTTACCTTTAGAACGAATCTTTAACAAAACCTGCTTACACACAGGCGAGTGCATGCAAAAACATAGACTTAAATAAGTTTGGATAAAGTTGCAGAAGGGGAAAGATAGCACATATTATGTAATGTATAAATAAAAAGAAATTCACAGACTAGTTCTTGTACTTTAAAAAAAACAGTATACATATAGTATATTTTGAACTTCCGGCTACTTGCAAAATTATTCTGTATTGCAGCAGAACCTTATCATTTCAGGGTTGTTTGTTTGTTTGTTTTTAAAATATGTGTTGTGTCTCTCTAGCTGTCACTTTTCATAGATATGTGTACAAGTCCTTTTGAAAGAGGGTCTTCTCTTTATTTTGAGCAAATTCCATTTTTCTGTCTCTTTACAATTTAAAGAGTAAAGCATTCTGTTTTATCCTATTGTTAGAATGAAATAACCACATGAAATTGGAAGACAATGGTTGTGATTTAAGCTTCCCAAATAGTAATGGCTCAGCCCTATGAGCCACTTGAATTCATGTGGAGAAAAGAAGGGCCTTGTTAATTACCTGGGGATGACAACCATTCACTAGTAACTCACATACAAAAATGGTTGGTTGATTCCCTGCAGAGCTGACTCTCTGTGTTTTAACTGTCAATATGTTAACCCAGCACAACTTAAAGGTTACTGTTTTCAAGCTGTATCAGAAGAATGAGAGGTGTCCTTAAAGATGTACCTAAAGGAGGTGTTTTTTAAATGAAAAACGGGCTACCATTTCTTGCTGGTAGTAGCTACATAAGAAAAGGCTGCCTTGTGAGACATGTGATTTGGTACAGTCAAAATGGTAGCCCACATACAGTAGTCAAGATGTCTTATTAGGCATACAGCCACCTAATGGCGCAGCAGGGAAGTAACTTGCCTAGGGAGGAAGAGGTTGCTGGTTCAAATCCCTGCTGGTATGTTTCCCAGACTATGGGACACACCTATATCGGGCAGCAGCAATACAAGAAGATGCTGAAAGGCATAATCTCATGTTGCGTAGGAGACAGCAATGGTAAACCCCTCTTGCATTCTACCAAAGACAACTACATGGCTCTGTGGTCACCAGGAGTCAACACTGACTTGACGGCACAACTTTACTTATTAGGCATATGGGCATAGTACCAACTATTCAAACACAGATTCAATAATATTATTATCCTAGCCTGTATTTGCTACCAGTGTAATAAGTGCCAACTCACTGAATAGTGATAATGTGAGTGATGTATCAGTTAGCTTGGTAAACAGTTTACTCCTGTTGCTGCTGGTTATTAGGCCATTCATCAGTATTGTTTCTCCTCTCCAGAGTGTTCAAGATTGGATTTACCTCTTTAGCCAGAAAGTCAAAATGTAATTAACAACTTGTTTGCATATAAAATCTCTCGCATTCTAGCCAACTTGGACTCCACGGTTATGGCGGGGTCAATTGCAGAGGTGTCCATTAACTCCTCTGGTTCAAGTCGAATGGATCAGTTTCAGTTTGTGATTCCTGAGCATGTGGACAAGCTCCTTGGAAGTGTTCAGCCTACCACTTGTCCTTTGGACCCATGCCCAACATGGTTTATAACATCTATCAGGGATGCTGTTAGAGATGGCCTAGTTGTTGTCATAAATGACTCGCTGAGGGAGGGCAGAATGCCTCCATGTTTGAAAGAGGCAATTGTGAGGCATTTACTTAAGAAGCCTGCCCTGGAGCCCTTGGTGATGGATAATTATAGGCCAGTCTCCAACATCCCAGTTATCCAACATCCTCTCAAGGTAATTGAGAGGGTGGTGGCTGATGAACTCTAGGCAGTTTGGGAAGATACTGATTATCTAGATCCATTTCAAACTGGCTTTGTAGCAGGCTATGGGGTGGTCTTGGTGGATGATCTCTACCAAAGAATGGATGGAGGGAGAGTGATGACCATGTATTCATTCTCAGCACATATTCTACACTGACTTCGTTTATTAAATCTCTCTCTAAGTTTAACAGCTTGTTTTTGTTGTTTTTGAACTGCTTAGAGCCTTTGGAGTCAGGCAGTATATAAAATAAATACATAAATGGCTAAACAACAACTTAATCTACCCTATGACAAATTGTTATCTGGGTGGCTCACAATAAAACAACAATAGAATAAAACATTCAGTTAAAAGCACACAAAACCAAAAAATTTCAATCAAAAATACAAAATACAATACAAAACATTTTTAAAACTTTAAAAATAAATTTTAAAAGCCTAAGTGAATGGGAAGGTTTTCACCTTGCATCTAAAATAAGAAAGTGATGACTCCAGGCAAGCCTCACTGGGGAGGCTATTCCAAAAATGGGGTGCCACCACGAAAAAGGCCTGTTCCCTTGCAGCTACCTGCCTCACCTTATTTGGCAGGGACAGTTGGAGCAGGGCCTCTGAAGAGGATCTCAAAATCCATTTCATGACATATGGTACAAGGTGTTCTTTCGGGTAACCTGGTCCCAAGCTATTTAGGGCTTTAAAGGCAAGAGCTGAGGGCACTACATCTCTCCTATCATTGCTCCCCTGTGACTGGTATTCAGAGGCCTGTAGCCACCAAACTAGTAGCCATTGGTAGACCTGTTCTCCATGAATGTCCTCCAGCATCTGTAGCTCATGCACCTTGCTCAGGAAGAGAATGTTAGCCACAGGCCTTTAGTTGGTAACATCTTCTGGGTCCAGACTGGGTCAAGCAAAGCTGGAATCATTCCCTCTCTCACTGAGGCATTTACAACCTTCTGGATCCAGCCAAAGATTCCCTCCCTGCTAGATTTAATAAATCATGATGGGTCGACCAAACTCGACTGAAGACCTTGTCCACATCCTCGGGCACCAACAATTGAAACTCATCCAACAAAACCAGACCAGATGATACTCTGGGTGCCTTCCCAGTGACACTGAATTAGTTGAACTCATGATGAATGCGAGTGACTTTACCTCAAAGTGTTGTATGAATGCATCACAGTGTGCTGCTGAGGGCTCTATTACATCTTGGCAGGGCCAGATGTGTGTGTTTACTAGAGGAACCCAGACTTTATCTATAAACCAAACATAAAACTTGATTATCTTTTGGAAAAGTTTTGATATACTTCTGTTTAACATGTCAGGACCTTACATGTAGAAAACCTAGCTTCTTTCATCTGTGCAGTTTCAAAACTTCATATATGACCATAGTTTCATAACTGTATGCAGCTCTGTTGATGTGTCTCTTCTTATTCAGAAGTAATTTTTAAATCGCTTTATTCATTTAGCAATATTTTCAAAAGTATGCTTAATACTTTACTGAATTGTACACAGTGTATTGAATAGATTTCAGTATATTTTAAGTAAAGGAATTTAATCATTATGAAAGTAGAGGATTCTCACAGCAAAGTTACTAGTATCTATTAATCATTTGAGCATTGTAAAGGCATAAACTGCAGAAAGCCAAGGGCAGAGAGCTTGTCTTCTTATAACTTTTCTGACCCTTCAGGACAACTGTTGTGGGTGATCTGAAGACTGAGCAAAGCGAAATAGGAAATAGCGATAGCTGTGAACAACTTCCAAGGACTTCCGATAACATTGGGAAATGACATAGTGAGAAAATAAATGACCTGTAGTTGCACAATAGCCTATCCTAGAATAAGCCTCCATTGTTTACATAGTAAGCTATTTGAGGTTTTATATTTCCTGCAACAAGTTTTGTTGTCATGTACTAAATCAGTAGCATAACCTAAATTCCCATTTATCTGCTAGGTTCTGTTGTTCTCTTTGTATTAGAAGTAAGTTCCCATCCCTTCCTGCTCCAGAAGCAGGTACCTCATTTATATAATTATTCAATAAATATTGTTTGTTAGTTTGGTAAAGAATATGCAGTCATACAGATTTCAGGCAACCAAATTGTTTCATGTGTTCTATATAGCAAATGCAGTGGACATTCTGAGAAGCTTTATATGGGTAGTGATCAAATGCCTTAATAGTATTTGATGACAGAGCTATAAGTGTAACTGTATTGTCATTTTAAGGGCCACTGAAAAGTAGCTATACTTTCTATATAGTGTATGTATGTAAAGGTAAAATGTGCTGTCAAGTCTATTTTGACTCCTGGAGTCCACAGAGCCCTGGGATTTTCTTTGGTGGAATACAAGAGGGGTTTAGCATTGCCATCTCCCGTGCAGCATGAGAAGATTCCTTTCAGCATCTTCCTATATTGCTGCTGCCCAATATAGGTGTTTTCCATAGTCTGGGAAACATACGAGCGAGAATTCGAACTGGCAACCTGCTGCTAGAATGTACAATTATGAAAAGCATTTGTTATCAGAAAAAACAATTGAGTCAGCTACAATTGCACTATTTAAAACTGTATGTTTGCATAGATGAGGAAAAGTACTGCTTGTGTTTTTTCCCTATGTTCTTAGTTCTTTGTACAGGCAGAAATAAAAGGGCTAAATGTAGGTTATGCTCTGGTGATTAATGAACCAGTTCAAAGTAACTAGTGGCCTGAGATTACAGTATCTGTTTATCTTGCTTTGATTATTTTCTTGCTGGAAGGTTTGTGCATCCTTTCATCCAAGCATTATTTGAAGTTAGGTTCAACAGTTGTAGTACCCATCCCCCCAACTTATATAATGTTATATCTTGTCTTTCTTCCATGGAGCTCAAAGCAGTGTAATAAGGCGCTGCTTGGTTGCCCTTCCAGATCCTGACCACACCCAGATAGATTATCTTCAGCATTCACCAAGGTTGCTGCATCATCCACCTTTAAACCATGCCTTGGGACTGTGGAGGCAGATGCCGTCTGCTCATACTGAGAAGGCAAAATAATATATCACTTTTTTTCTTTTCCTGATATATTTCTAGTAATTAAACTATTGTAGCAATCCTCAGTACATTTCCCTTGGACTACAGTGGGAATTATTTTTAAGTAAACATGCATTTGTTCAGCTTGTACCTCTGGAAATATAATAAAGGGGTTTTCAAAAATATAACAACAAGAAGAGGGAAGAAAGGCTGCCTTTCTAGTTTGCATATGTTTAATCTCTTTAGGCACCTTTTCTCTCTTTTTACATTCCATATAGCAGATAAGAAGTCCTATATAGTACAATTTTTCAAACTCACTGCCATGCTAAACCATTTGCGACCAGTTCTTTTTTTTTTAAACATATAGTACAAAGGCTGAAGTCAATGAAAGGAAGCCATTTAGAAAAGCTTTCTCACCAACCCTGAGGAAGCATTTTGTTCAAATATTAGTTTCTCCAGGGGGAAAAGTCCCCCCTCATAGTCAAGTGAACTTGATGTCAAACAATGAAACCATCAAAACAGGTAAAAATAGCTGTCGAACTACATTCTGAACTTTATCATTGTGCTTTCCTGGTTTCTATCCCATGTTTACTTAAACCAAATGGAACAGAGTAATAGAATAGCACATTTTAAAAGGTAAAGAAACTCCATACAATACAGTCCATGTTATACTGGTGCAGGAGACCCTCGTTATCCACAGTTTCCTGTATCTGTGGTTAGGTCTTAGAGACCCAGTTCCTTTATCCGTGGTATAAAATATAGGCAATTTTCTGAGTGGCTGGAAATGATTTCTGAGGTCATTTCTGGCCACCATTTTGAAGTACAGAGCCATTTTGTGGTGCAATTGCGGGGGGTGAGGGCATTCCTGGAGATGTGGAGAACAAGGTACTTTGCTTTTCTACTGTTATTTCTGCACCCTCCCTGCTTTTAAAGCATTTTTTTTTCCAGAGTAAGGAACCTAACCCCTAGATTCGCATAGGGGTAAGGTTTTTTTATTTACACTTTCCATATTCATGCTAATTGGCAGGAGCAGAACCCCCACAAATAATTAGGGCCACCTGTACTACTGACAGCTGTTTGTTCCATGCTGCTGACAGCAGCATGGAGGGTTGGGGGCTGGGATGAGTCTGCACCCAGAACTTCGGCTAAGTGGCAGGCTCCCTAGATGGGTTTGCCGCCTCCGGGAGCTGTGCTGCTCCTTGTGCTTCACACACGCCGGCAAAACCAGGCTGGGTTCCTTAGCCTGGTTTTGCCTGTGCATGTGAATAGCCCCAGTGTCACGGAACAATTCTGCTTTACCAGCCTAGCCTGGGATGCTGCTGAAGTTGTAAACCAGATACACGTGATCATCTGAGGGTTTATCACAGCTCTCTGATACCCAGAATTATATTCTGATAGCAGGGTAGATTTAGGAGGGTTCCTTTTTTGGATAGATTGTGTCCTTGTGGGAATGGCGATGTTGAAACAGTAGGTCATGTGGTCCTGTATTGCTCATTTTATTGTGATCTGCGTCTTAGACTTATTGCCCCTCTTGTTTTTAGATACCCAAATAATTCTGATGAGTTTTATATAAAGTTATTTCTTTCTGATACGTATACCAATGTCTCACATCTGGTGGCCAAATTCTGTACAGCTGCGATTAAGACCCGCATACAGTTTGTCAGAGATGGTTAATACAGGCTCTTAATTCTTTCTGTTTTTATTTTGTTAGCTTATTCCATTTTATATTTTATGTAATAATTTTCAATTGTATATTTTATGGGTATGTTTAAATATATGCATGCATGGGTATCGATGTTCACTTTTTGGGACTCTTGTATCTGGATTTGATCTGTGTGCTGATCTTTGATCGTAATAAACTGAATTGAAATATTCTGAAACCCAGAATTATATTTAAGTATATTGGACACTTAAATTCATGCTTTTATTGCCAAGGACATACAGAGCTGTATATGATGCCATTAGTAAAGATTATGTTTATGGAATGGGCCCTATAATTTCATGCTAGTACAGGAAGTTTATGGAAAATTCATTATGAAATGTAAGACAAACGTGAAGCAGGAGAAGGAAACCTTGAAGCTAAACTTAATCCTTTAATCATTAGTCATAATTATTTCCTTTCTCATCTGATTCAAATTTTATTTTCCTTCAGTAGTTAAAATGTTGCCCTCGGCTGGCATTTTCATTGGAAGAGCAAAAACACATTACTTTTAGTTGCTATTAAAATTGCCTTGTAGAGTTGAAGAAGATTTTGAGCAGAAATGTGAATATTTGAAGCACTTGTTCCAAGTTTTACAAAAATGAAATGATGTGCTTTGGGTATTGCCTGTTTGGTTATTTGGTTGCTGACATGTTTTAGAAAGCATAGAAGGTTATATATGTTGGGAGAATGAAAGAGCAGTGCCTTAGTAAGGAGTTTAACAAGATTAATAGGAGATAATGGGATTTATGTGCTCAAAAGTTAGGGATTACTTCTGATTTTAATCACTAAACTTCTGTGTAGTCAGATAGATCTTGGTTTATGTTGCTTGGTCAACAATACATTTGCAGATACCAATCAAAATGTTTTAAGAAACTGTTAACCAGAATTTTTAGAATACAGGAAACCTTGCTATTTGTGGTCTCACCATCTGTGTTTTTGAGTATCTGCAGATTCTGCATGGTCTCTGTCTTCTACACAAATGGGCTATGTGCCTGTGCAGTGACATCATCAGAACCTAACAAGCTCAATTCTCCTGTTTTGGGTGGGAATCCCACCCCCAGCCGCTATATGCGGCTGCGCCACTCCTCATCCCTTCAGTCTGTCTTCATCGGTGCTTCAGTGAACATCGTGGAGTCTGCAGCTCAGCAACGAGTAGGATCTAGCTATACCCATGTTGTTTTTCTCCCAGTTTCTCTTCTATTTCTTTTATTTCTTAATTTTCGCATAGTAGCGTTTTTTCTTTAGCGTTTTGTTTTTCAGGAATTTTTCGCTCCTCAGAGCTCCAATCCCGGCAGGGATGGAGTATGGTGGCTGGCCAGCCTTCGGCGTTTATGCTGGGCACGATGAAATTTAAGAAATGTATCCACTGAGTATCTAAGATCCCTTCCCCCGATACTCATACTGAGTGTCTCTTGTGCCTGGGGGAATCCCACATTGTCGAGACCTGTCTTCATTGTCAGAAGTTCATGAACCAAGCTCACAAAAATAGGGTTTCTCGTCTGCACGCAGCCCTGTGGGATCAGGCTCTTTGTTCCTCGGAAGCCTTATTGTTGAAGCAGTCCATAAAAATGGCTTCATCAGTACAATCGGAGCGTGCGGTGCCTGCTCCTGCGGAGACCAAAAACCCGGTCCTGGTATCGGCGTCCTCTACCCCTTGGCCTTCGATGGCGTCAAGTGAGCCGGTGCAGTCGGAAGACCTTCCTCAACATCAGACACCTGTGGTACTGAAGTCCTCCCCGGATTCCTTGGGATCGGTACCAAAGCTAAAGAAGAGGAAGCTGAAGTTGCATCATGACTTGCCGGCAGGTCGACACCTCCCTCCTATACCTAAAAAGAAGAGAACAGTGGAGATTCCCTTGTTGGAGGCTCCTGTAGCCAAGAAGACTAAAGTGGCCTCTGATGGTCCTGTACAGAAGTCATTGTTGTCAACAAGGCCTAGCTTGCCTGTGGCTGCTGAGTCTTTGGACTTGGTCCATGTTTTGGCTAGATCAAGTAGGGAACGTTTGATGGCGTTGAATGAACCGGGTCTTGCTTCATCAGAAGAAGAGGCCTATTCTCCAATCAAGCCTGCAGAAGACGTATTGTGGCTGCGTAGGCTCTGGTCGCCCCCTCAAAAGCACCAAGAGAGTATCCCTCTTAGAGTCTGTGGTGCACGTTGGGGCATGGAGGAGCGCTCCTCGACGTACAGACAGGATCGATCCTGGGACCATCGTGATCAATCGTATCCAGAGCAATACTGGGTGGTGGAATATCGCTCTCCCTTGGTTGATGAGTCTTCTTACGGTGCATGGTGCCGGGACTCTGGATCATGCAATCGGTACCAAGTGGACTATCAGTCTGACTATTTGGACTATGCTCGACCCCGCTATGAGTCTCGTTTCTCAGAAGGTCCCACGTATGGAAAACCCACAGCGATGAGGGGTTGGCGTGCACCCTCCTCACACTCGGAAGGGAGGCTGCGTTCCCACTCACTGCAAGGATTCTCTAGGGATCGATACGAACGTTGCAAACTACCCCCTTCGGTTCCAATGGTGAATCAGGCTACTGTGCCTGTCCAAGAACATTCTGCTTCGATACCGGACAATCCGGGCAGCAAACCAAGCTCCCCTTCGGGTTTGACGCCTGTGGCTAAAGACCCTTTGGCTCCCCAGGACACTGAAGTTGTTTCCCTGGGCTCGTCCCTGCTCGACATACCATCTGACTTAAAACCTGTCTCCCCGTTGGAGGACCTCAAGCTATACTCCGCTTATGTAGCCCGGATGGCTTCGGCCTTGGGAGTGAGCCTCAGTAACCAGCAGAAGGGAGCACTGGATCCGTTATTCAGTCTTATTGATTCAGAGGCCAAGGTACCAGCTCCTTTACCCCTTTACTCAGCATTGTTAAAGGTTATCCGGGCTCAGTGGAAGAAGCCGTAGACGCTTTCTCAGCCAAACAGGTGTTTGGAGAATTTCTAGTGGGTGCAACTACTGGATTATATTACCTTTTTGAAAAATCATCCCACACCAAATTTTATTGTCATGGAGGTGTCCTTGCAAAGGACCAGAGGTCACAGCCAGTCGACACTGAGCGACAAAGAAGGCAGGAAATTTGGACTCATTCGGGAGGAGGCTTTATTCGGCCATGGCCCTCCACTTAAGGGTAGCCAATTATATCAGGCTTATAACACTCGCTATAACCACATTTTGTGGGAAAAGGTGGGTCCCTTTCTGGATCTCCTCCCTCAGGACAAGAGGGATCCAGCAAAAGTGTTTTTCCATGAGGCCATTCAGGTGATAAAAAAGGAACTTTATTCAGCCCGACATTCGGTGGAATGTGCGGCTAAGGTGATGGCCACATCAGTGGCGCTCAGATGACATGCTTGGCTGCATTCATTGGGACTGCACTATGAGGCTCGGGCTAGGGTTGAGGACCTGCCCTTTGAGGGCTCTAGCTTCTTCTCAGAGCAGACTGATGATGCGCTCCAGAAGTTTCAGAAGTTGAGGAGCACAGTGTGCTCCATGTCGTATGCTTCACCGGCTAGCAAACTGCAGAGAACTGCCAAGTGGTCACCTTATCAACCACGGAAGGCCCCTTCCCAGCAACAGTTGCCTTCAGAACAGTCCTTTTGTGGCAACAAGTTCAAGTCAAGATAGAAGTTGACTTGAAACATCTTTCAGAAACATCACTCGAATACCTTCCAAAAGAAGCAATGACTCAGGGCGCTTCAGGACTCGCCTGGCCCCATTCTCTGTGAGCTGGGACAAGCTGACTACTGACCAGTGAGTCCTGACAATCATTCGTTTGGTTTATGTCCTGGAGTTTTGCGGGACACGGCTGGTGTCCAGTATTGTGGTGACTCCTTGTACCCCAGAATTGGAACAGGAGGTCGCTGCTTTCCTGTCAGAGGACATGATCGAGAAGGTCGCCAACCTTGACAGCTCCAGGTTCTATTCCTGGTACTTTCTTGTGCCAAAACCAGATGATGGTCAGGGCCCTATTCTAGACCTCATGGCACTGAAGAAACATTTGGTCTACAAGAGGTTCCAGATGCTGTTGGTACCGACCATCATGACCATATTGGAAAAGAACATGTGGATGGTTTCCCTGTAGTTACAAGATGCGTACTACCACGTATCAGTTCGCCCTCAGCATCATCGCTTCCTACGTTTTCAGATTGGAGGGATCCGCTATCAATTCAAGGCCTTGCCATTCGACCTTATGATGACACCGAGGGCTTTTACGAAACGTCTGGCCCCGGTGGTGGCTTTCCTGCAAGAGCAAGGATTGCAGGTGCTAACATATCCAGACCATTAGCTCATCTTGTCAAGCACCGGAAGTGGAGTCCTGGATGACCTTGAGATTGTGGTGGCTACTCTACAGGACCTGGGGCTTCAAATAAATTTTGAAAGATCTCAGTTGGAACCGACCCAGCATATTCAGTTCATTGGGCTGATATTCATTGGGTCACATGGCGGCTACTATATATGTGCTGCCTCAAGCGTGTCTTCGGATGCGCATCATTCAGAGATGGTTTCTGGATGTGCGATCCCCTTTGGGATCCAGGCCACCTAAAGCACATCCCCCCCCATTACACTGGGGTGTTCTCAGGGACAGATTTGTGAAATGGGGGGTCCTGACTCTGGACCTATTTGTTTCCTGGGACAATACACAATGTGCCCTCTATTGCTCCAGGGGTGGGGAGGGCAAAGGCTCTCTGGGCAATGCCTTCGTGCTGTCTTGGACAGGCCCTCTTCTGTATGTGTTTCCCCTGTTTTCCTTCTAGCAGTGTGCCCGAACCGGTCCGGCGGCCATTCCAAAGAATGGCCGAACTGCTGGACCGGTCCGGCCCTGCCTGGTCCGGGTCCGGGTGGGGGGTATGCCTTTAAGGGCGGGAGGGCTTGCTTAGCCCTCCCGCCTCCTTGCCCCCGCCAGCGCCCATATTGAACAGTATAGGGGCGCTGGAAACCAGCCGCCCCCCCCCGCCGCCGCCGCGGCGAAATAACCCCCAAAGTCAGCCAGCCAGCCAGCCCTCCCTCCCTCCCAGCTAGCTGCCCTCCCACCCACCCACCCGCTCGCTCACCCGCTCGCACACTGGATAAAAAACGAGAGGAGCTCCGGCACAGAGCTCCTCTCGTTCGGAAGGCTTCCTGAAGAATGGCGGCTTGCGCGCGCCGCAAAGCACACCGTTCTCCGGAGGCCTGGTCTACCCGGCGGGAAAGGGCCGGGTAGACCGGGCCTCCGATCGCTGAGTAGACCGGGCCTCCGATCGCCGGAGGCCCGGTCTACCCAGCGATCGGAGGCCCGGTCTACTCAGCGATCGGAGGCCCGGTCTACCCGGCGGGAAAGGGCCGAGTAGACCGGGCCTCCGATCGCTGGGTAGACCGGGCCTCCGGCGATCGGAGGCCCGGTCTACTCAGCGATCGGAGGCCCGGTCTACCCGGCCCTTTCCCGCCGGGTAGACCGGGCCTCCGGAGAACGGCGTGCTTTGTGGCGCGCGCAAGCCGCCATTCTTCAGGAGGCCTTCCGAACGAGAGGAGCTCTGTGCCGGAGCTCCTCTCGTTTTTTATCCAGTGTGCGAGCGGGTGAGCGAGCGGGTGGGTGGGTGGGTGGGCAGCTAGCTGGGAGGGAGGGAGGGCTGGCTGGCTGGCTGACTTTGGGGGTTATTTCGCCGCGGCGGCGGCGGGGGGGGGGCGGCTGGTTTCCAGCGCCCCTATACTGTTCAATATGGGCGCTGGCGGGGGCAAGGAGGCGGGAGGGCTAAGCAAGCCCTCCCCGCCCTAGAAACAAGGCCCCCCTTCGGTGCCGGTCCGGACTTCTCCGGACCGTGCACATCACTATTTCCTTCATTCCAAGGGTCCTGCACAAGCTAAGGGTGGATTGAGCCAGGGTGATCCTGATAGCCCCTTGGTGGCCCAGGAGGCCTTGCTTTCCAGCACTGGGGCGCTTGGTGGTGGATTGGAGATGCCTACCTGTCCTGCCGGACTTTTTGTCACAGGAGAAGGGACAGGTGTTCCACCCGGATGTTCAATCCCTCCCTCTGACGGTGTGGAAGTTCCTGCTGACTTCCCATTGAGACTTAAGGAAGTTTTGGTTGCTGCTAGAAAGCAGTCCACATGGAAGTCGCATGATCACAAATGGACTCGTTTCTGTTCCTTTGCTTCCCTGCATGGCTTTGATGTGTTTAATCCATCTGTACAAGATGTATGTAATTATCTTTTGTCCCTTAAGGAATCTGGTTTAAAGCAATCATCCCTTAAGGTGTATTTGGTTGACATTGTGGCACGTTCCCCCACTGACCGGGCTTCATGGTTTAAAGATCCGGTGGTAAAAGGTTTTCTGAAAGGTTTGACTAATATGTTCCCAGACGATCCTGTCATGTCACTGGCCTGAGACCTGTTATTGGCTGGCCTGCTATGGACGCCATTTGAGCCCTTGGCTTCAATTGATCCTCGTCTTCTGACCCGGAAGGTCGCATTTTTGGTGGCTGTGACCTCTGCCAGGAGGGCCAGTGCATTGAGAGCCCAGAGGGTTGACCAGCCATACCTTCAGTTCCATAAGGACAAGGTCATACTCGGGCCGGATGTCCAGTTCCTACCCAAAGGGGTGTCCATGTTTCACCATTCATCCCTTCTCACTTTGCCCGTGTTTTTTACAAATCCTTCATCGGATGTCGAAAGAAGGTTGTACCTTTTGGACGTTTGAAGGGCATTATCCTTCTGTGTTCAGAGATCTACTGACTAGAGGAAATCTTCCTTGTTCATTCTATACGATGGGCCGCGTAAAGGTCTACAAGTTTTGGCCCAGTCCATGTTTAGATGGATAGTTTCCACAATTGAACTTTGTTATCAATTGCCTCATAAGAAGTTGCCTGCTACAGTTAAGGCACACTCTGGTCGGTCCATGGCGGCTTCTGTGGCCTTTGATCGGGTGGTCCTGTTGGATGCTATATGTCAGGCAGCTACTTGCGCTTTGCCCCATTCATTTATCCATCATTATGCAATTGATACCAGGGCATGGAATGATGCTGTGTTTGGCAGGAGTGTCCTGCAATCCTTTTTCAGCTGATGTACTTGTTTCTGAAATAAAAATTTCAGAAAACAGAAATTTGCTTCTGTTCTTCCCTCCTCCTTGGGTGCTAGCTTGTTATGCACGCATTTGTGTAGAAGACAGAGACCACATTGAAGAACTACAATTTACTTACCTGTAACTTTGGTTCTTCTAGTGGTGATCTTTACTTCTACACTCCCTCCCGTCCTCCCCGTGTGGTTCACTGAAGCTGGACTCTGTGACTGGGGGGATGAGGAGTGGCACAGCCACATATAGCAGCTGGGGGCTTGGTTCTCGCCCAAAGCAGGAGAATTGAGCTTGTTAGGTTCCGACTAGGTCTCTGCGCAGGTGCATAGCTCATTTGTGTAGAAGTACAGATGACCACTAGAAGAATCAAAGTTACAGGTGAGTAACCTGTTGTGTCTAATTGACACCCAATTTCATTATCCATGCATACTAAAGGGATAAAACCCACATATCTGTGCGAGTAACTTATGACTGCCATTTTGTAAGGAGAAGTGATAGTGCAGAAGCAGATACTGACTGAGTATATGGTAGTTTCCTATGTTCCAATGTTACTAAGCAGGAGCCATTTTGTGGCTCATTTCTTTCTTTTTTTAAAAAAGATTTTTTTCCACAATTATTTGAGGTCTTCGGCATGGTACCTGATAACACCAGACCAGTATGTCTTGAATTATCAAAACTGGTTACACTATCGAGTTCATAACTTTACCAAGCTTCGAGGGTATGAAGATCACTCTCCCGACCCTGGCGCTGTGGCAAGTACAAGCGTTGTTGGAGAAGGGTGCAATAGTACTAGTGCAGTGGACAGACTGGCTGAAGAGGATTCTACTCACACTATTTCCTCGTCGTGAAAAGGGGCGGAGGACTCAGGACGATTGTGAGCCTAAATCAACATGTGGATACACACACATTCCATATGACAACATTGCAGGGAATTCTTTTGCTCCTGACCAAAGAGGAGTGGCTTGCTACATTAGACCTCAAGGACAGATACTTCCTTATTGAAATTCAACACAACCACTGGAAGTTCTTGAGATTTGCAATAGGAGATTCAGCATTCTAGTGCAGAGTTCTGCCCTTCGGCTTAACAGCAGTGAGAGTGTTCACAAAGTGTATGTCAGCAATCATAGCTTATCTGTGCATGAAACAGATCACCGTATTTCCGTATTTGGACGATTGGCTCCTGGTTCACCACAGCAAGTTGGAATTGGAGTCACAAATCAAATACATCTTACGACTACTAAAGGACTTGGGAGTCCAAGTCAGTTGGGCTAAATCGAAATTCCAGCCATCCAGGTCCATAGATTTTATAGGGGCTATCTTGGATGCTCAAACAAAGAGAGCTTA
Organism: Hemicordylus capensis; assembly: GCF_027244095.1. NCBI lineage: Eukaryota > Metazoa > Chordata > Lepidosauria > Squamata > Cordylidae > Hemicordylus > Hemicordylus capensis. Next base: position 88,686,257 of record NC_069661.1, on the reverse strand, counting down.
TTTGCCTCTAGACAGATTCCAACAAATCTACGTGATTGTGAGTCCAATCGAGGATCACTCCCAACAATGGGCCGATCAGATCCAATGTCCTCGTGCAAGGTTATAGTTCTCTACACTCAGTTGCAAATGCGTCAACTATAATTATGGTACCTGCGATCATTCCGCCCGAACATCGACAACCAAGGAATGCAAAGTCACTAAGATGGTGGAAGGTGAGGGAGAATCTTCTAAATGGGGTTGCTTTCGATCCTCCAACTCAGATGCAGTGGGTCACAACAGATGTCTCTCTGATGGGTTGGGGGGCTCATTGTGGAACTCATCAAGTTCAGGGTCTCTGGACAGTACAACAACAAAAAATGCACATCAGTTTCTTAGAATTGATCGTGGCTTACCTGGCACTGAAGTCTTTTGTGCCCTTGCTTCAAGACATGATTGTGCAGTTACAAATGGACAATACCACAGTGATTGCCTATGCAAACCGACAGGGCAGCATGGTGTTGCGCTCTCTGTGTCCTCTGAGAACCCAGCTGTGGAATTGGTACATATCCAAAAACGTTTACTTCATTGCCATCCACATCAAGGGATTGGAGAATGTCTTGGCAGACATCCTGAGCAGAACTTTTAAGAACCAGCAACATCACGAGAGGGAATTGAAGCAAAAGTGCCTAGACCGTTTGACAGAAAGATGGGGTGTTTCACAGGTGGATATGTTTGCTTCGGCCACAAACAATAAATTCCCATGGTTTTGTTCCAAAGCGGGCATTGGGCAAAGGTCCCTGGGGGATGTCTTTCAGCCACACTGGGTGAAAAGCCTGCTGTATATGTTTTCCCCTCCACCCCGGTCAACAATTTAGTGGGAAAGCTGATACAAGACAATGCAAAAGCCATTTTAGTGGCACCATGGTTGCCGTGCCAGCTGTGGTTTGCTTTGCTACTCAGACTAACGAGGAACAACTATTATCATCTTCCGTTGGACCCCAACTTACTGTCAAGAGATGGGAGGGAAATATTGCATCAGTTCCTTCGGACATTGTAGCTAACGGCATGGAAGGCCAGCTATTGGAATATTGCTGAACAGTCGTCGAGCCTCCACCAGAAAGAATTACGTTAGTAAGTGGTTCACAATTTATGCAAGAGCACATGGATTCCATCCGTTCAAGGCCTCTACAAATCGGGTGTTGTTATAATTAACCAGCCTGAAAGAAGCAGGTTTAGCTAGTGTGTCCCTGCGGGTCCACCTGGCCACTATTTCAGTGAAGCATAAAGGGTGGCAAGTCATTCTGCCTTTTTGCATCCACTGTGCAAAAATTTTTTGTGGGGTGTTAATTATCTTTACCCTTCAATACGACACCTGACTGAACAGTGGAGCCTATATCTAGTGTTGGCCTCTCTGATGGGAAGCCCCCTTTGAGCTGCTTCGTGAAGCAAGCTTACGTTACTTGATGCTCAAGACTGTTTTTCTAATCTCTATCACTACTGCCCATCGTGTAAGTGAGCTAGCTGCTTTAAGAGCGGATGTGCTGTATATGCAGTTTTATCCTAACAATGTAGTTATGTGTACTGACCCTGCATTCTTACCAAAGGTAGTAACTAACTTCCACTTGAATCAGAACATTGTGCTTCCATCCTTTTTTCAGGAGCCTGAAATGCGATTGGAGAAAGCTTTGCACTCTCTGGATATAAGGAGGTGCCTTCTGTATTATCTAAAGGGAACAGAAGGTATAAGATGAACTAAGATGCTTTTCATATTGTTCAAAGGGAAAAGTAAAGGCCTGTTTGTGTCGAGACAATGGCTGTCACATTGGTTAGTGGAGCTCATTTTCCTAACATGTAAGTTACAGAATCAGCTACCTCCCAAACTGATAAAAGCACACTCCAAGAGAGCGTATGCTACTTCCACTGCACACTTATCTGGTCTTTGCTTCAAGGACATATGTGTGGCTGCTACAGGGTCTACACACTTAACTTTCATAAAGCACTCTGCCATAGACTTGGGTATGGCAGTGGAAGCCAACTTTGGAAGAGAGGTACTCAAAAGAGTTCTAGAGTAGTGGGTGGAACGACTGCACCCTCCGCCATGGAAGAAAAAGCTGCTTAGTCACCCATTTCTCATCATCATCATCATCATCATCATTATTATTATTAATTCAATTTCTATACTGCCCTTCCAAAAATGGCTCAGGGCGGTTTACACAGAGAAATAATAAATAGACAATAAATAAATGATGACAGCGGATCACTTCCAGATAAACAGGTTGCTTACCTGTAACTTATGATCTGGAGGTGATCTGTTGTCAGTCATGAGTCCCACCTGTATCTTCCGCTGCAGCATTTTAAAGAATGAGACTGGCTTAACTATTGGGTCACGACTGCACAAGGTATGGATTGTCTGAACATCAGGCGGATCTGCAAGAAACTGAAACAAAATGGCACCTGACTGCCGGGAAAAGGCACAGAGCATGTGCACGGCAGGGAGGGGTGCCAGAGAGGAGCTAATTAATCCATCTGGAAGGTCCCTGCACAGGCGCAGTAACCCATTTCTCATGACTGACAACTTACCACCTCCAGATTACAGGTAAGCAACCTGGTTTTTTATAGTCTATACATAATTGCAGGATGAAGAGACATGAAGGCTCAGAAATTATTAAGCCTATTTTATGCATAAATACATTAATAAAGGCCCACATTTTCTGTAGCTTAAGAGGGCAGTCAAGATCTCACCCTCACATGGAGCCAGGACACTAGCTGAGATGTTGACTTGTTTCACATCTCAGCATGTGAGAAGGAGGATGGGTAAGTAATTTTTACTCATAGCCCCTCCCTAGTCACACAGCTCTCAGGAACATATTTCTACAAGCAAACAGGCTTTTGTGGGGAGCAGTGAAAAATGCTTCTGCATTCCCCTTGTTGTTATCTGGGCCACAAGGCAAACATACGGCTCAGCTAGTGTCCTGGCTCCATGCGACGGTAAGATCTTGCCCTGTCCTCTTAAAGCTGCAGAAGATGTGGGCCAGTAAACTGAACTGTCAGGTGCTCATCCCAGCAAACCACATCCTGGTTCAGTCTTGTTCTTCTCTACGCTTCCTTTACGAATGCTGGCAGTTGCAGTTGTGGAGATGTAACCAACCACGCCACAGCTGAGTGCCTAGGATAGAAGCAGAGTATCCTCCTCCCAGATATCTGGTTGGGGAAGGGCATTTTATTAATTTTAGCCAGCTGAAAGAGGAACAAACAATAGTGGGCAAGTGAAGGAGCAAATGGGCAGGGAGATGGTATGAGACTGATGAACTTGGACTGGCGTTCAGTTATATGCTGTCCTAATAGCTCAGCTGTGAAGATGGTTTTGCAGTGCTGGGAATGCACTGTGAATTCTTTCTTTTTGTTGTTTGTATCTTCAACTCCACTTATATCTGTATGGCATTTGATAGTACAATTTGAGAAATCATGTAAATCATAATGATGTATTTAACACACACAATTATTTGACAGTAATGCAATAATCTGAGAGGTTTATTCATTTTAGACTCCTTGAACACAGTTGGACTTCTTTCTGAATAAACATGTATAGAATTTCCATGTAACTTTCAATATTTTGATTCATTTTTCTAGCTTATATGGTGGTAGTCTTTGACCATCAAGCTTATATGTTGTTAGTCTTGGCTGTCTGAAAGACCTGTCTTTACTCCCTACATTCTGCCACTTCAGACTAGTTCTTGCAAAGTCAGCAGATTCTTTCTTTACCTTTACTTCTGAACACTGCTTAAACAGGATGAGGAAGTAGTTTGGCTGACAAATGCATAAAGGCCCCAAACTTTTGTTCTCTGTAGTTTTGCCGAAAGTTTTTATTATATTTCCTGACTGCTGATAACACAGGGAGCATTTCTGTAGAATATCAGGTATGAGATAAAGCAGTAACCTTTGATCCAAGACATGAAGTGCTACGGTCTTCCTTGAAAACACACATACATAGAATACTGAATCAGTGTTGCAATTGTGTATTTTATTGACTTTGTGATAGCTAGCCAAGTGCCATATGGTTACCTCTATGTACATTATTGCTTATTATCACTACTCCCACTCATGCTACCCTTTGAAGAATAAAGCAGGAAAAGAACTAAAGCTAGTGAAAGACACCCCCACTCCCACTACACTTGATCTTAGCCAAAAGGCCAAGAAGTGTGTCGGAGATGGTTAATACAGGCTCTTAATTGGTTTTGTTTTTATTTTATTATCTTAGTCCATTTTATTTTTTATGTAATAGTTCTTAATTGTATATTTTATGTATATGTTTATATATATATGCATGCACTGGTATCGATGTTCACTTTCAGGGACTCTTGTATCTGGATTTGGTCAGTGTGCTGATCTTTTATCGTAATAAACTTAATTGAAATTGACCCCACTCCCAGAACATTTAAATTATCCCAGTAATTCCAGTAATTGTCTTTAGGGAAGACAATTTTTAGGGAAGCAATATAATATCTTTAGGGAAGCAATATAAGAAAATGTAGAAACAGTGCTACAAAAGAACTTACTCAAGCTCTAGTTGAGCCAAATACTGCAGAAGAAGTACTCATGCTTAACATGAAGAGTGTGAAGAGCATTCGTAGACATCCCTCCAAATAAAGATCTGCAGGAAAGTGTCTGGCTTTGAAACATAATGGACACAATCCCTAAGATGCTTTTGGAGTACACAAGCAGATTCAGAGCAGGACCAACTTTGTGTGTGTGTAGATGGGAACATCAGTCCAATATTAGGGTGCTTTTGCAATGGCTATAGCTCCTTCAGGCATTATACTCTTGTCGCATGCTTTGTTCAATAGCAGTCACAGGAATGAGCCAGGTATCCTCCCAAGTATCCTCCCAGGATACTTGGGAGGATGCTCTGGAGAGGACAAATAACCTTGAAGGGAATATGTTCAGATGCATATTGACCCAGAGAGTAGAACATACCAATTAGTGTCTAGTCTGTTGGAAGTCTAAGGGTAGCCCTGCCAGAAGATTAGAAATCAGCAGAGATGGTCTGAAAATATATCAAAATGCTGCTCAGTAATGATCTCTCAGACTCTAAAAAGCAATAACTGAGAACTGTGTTCTCCCTGTGTTTTTCTTATCAATCACACAGTGATTATTTAGGATGAATGTGTTAAGTGAGCATTTTGACTTGGGAGCCATCAATCCTATTTCATCTTAGACTATGATATCAATACAGTGACCACTTTTAAAAATTTGTGTCTGACTGTGAAGCAGAGTGTAATGTTTGCTTCATGTTCAGAGAGTTTTGATAGATTTGTTATATAAATTATTCGAAGGACTGCTTCAGATATTGGCCAGAATCTAGAGTCCCAATGAATGCACAGAAAGTATTTCAGTGTGTACATAGGGGGAGTGTTCCCAATTCCAGCCCCAGTTGTACTGACTGCATTGCATGACATGTTGCTTTGTCTGGCCCTCTGAAACTGCATGAGCAGAGGGAAGCTCCACATTGCAAACAGAATATCTCAGCCCTTTGAGTTCTGACCATTAATTTTTCCTGCATGTGTGCTCACAGTGCACATGTATATCATAATGTGTAAACATTGTGTGAGTGTAGATTATGCAACCTGTGTATGTTTTTTGAAACCGATACAACCATTCATTCCACTGGTAATTCTATTGCATATACCTTTGTGTCCAATTACAGCAATTTGAAAACAGAAGCCAAGATATATCATGTATGCTTCAGTTGTGCTGTAGTAGCTAGAGCTATTTTCTTCTTTTTTGCCTTCTTAGGGATTTTTTGTTTGGTTGTTTGCTTGCTTTGTTTTTTTAAGTGCATTGCCAAGCAGAGGCTATTGGAAAGTTGCACTGGACATAGCTTCCATTCAGTAGGAGAAAGGAGGATTTTTCAGGAAACTGGTCAGTGTCGTCCACCATATTGTCTGTAACTCCACAGAATTGATACTGAATGTTACATCCCATGGCTGGGAAGTATTGCTTGACCTGTACATCCATTGAAACCCATTGCCGTTTAAGTCCCCAATCCTGAGAGACAAGTACCTTGCAAAAATAAATAAATAAATAAATAAATAAATAGTCAGCATTTTGACATTAAGGAGACTGGTAGTGTTTGAGAACCATCCTTAAGAAATTAATTGCATTCTTACAAATATGTATTGAAGCATTTTTAAAAGACCTTTAACATGGCAAAATTTGAAATAAAATTCACTGGAAAGTTGTTGCAATTCGCTGCTAATAGTACTTGTTCATTATTTTTTGCAATAAAGAGTTTTTAAATAATTGATATGTGCATCTATTACTTATTTAAGAAGTAAGAAACGATAAATAAAAAGTTTACCAAAAAGAAAAAAAACACCCAGCTGATTTTCCAGGGGTCACTTGCTAGTCTTAATCTATCAGTTTCAAGGCTATGCTGGTATATATATGAATATTTATATAACATTTTTCAGTAGAAGTTCCCAAAGTGGTTTACACAGATAGATATAAATGACTCCCTGTACCTAAAGTGCTCATAATAATAATAATAATAATAATAATAATAATAATAATAATAATGAAACGTAAGATAGTCACCAGCAACAGTCACTGGAGGGATGTTGTGCTAGGGGTAGATAGGGCCAGAATTGCATTTACTATTTAAATTACAGGAACCTGTTTCCTGCTACTCATTTGTGGAATCTGTAATATAGCAAGAAGAGTTGGGAAACATCTTACCTTTTCAGTTTGTTTTTTTTAAAAACCCTTTTTTCTCACCTGCATCTTGACATATTGTCATGACTCTCCTCTCTATCTTATCTGTATATAACAAGGTTTATATAGGAAGAACAGGTTAAAGTGCTTTAGAGTTAAACTTTGTTCATCAGTAGCCACAATTATGCTGAGCTCATTGACATATATTTCCATGTTCTCAAACATTCTGCAGATATGTACTTTACTCTACTTTTTTTCACAAGAGCTTCATAAACCTATATGAATGATGAATCATTTTCACGTTTCATTTGTGATTGAGATAAATATTTATAATTGCAGATTAGAATTGATCCATGCCACTCAGTATAAATGTATAGCTCACAATAAGAAACATTGTGGAAATAGTAAAGAGGAAGTGGAGAAATATTTTTTAAAAAACAATGTGTAACATTTTAAATTGAGATCACATCTCTAAAAATCTGTCCCATATCTGTTCCATTTTCTCTCTGATGCTGCCAGTCTTCTCATAGAAGAGCCTTTGATATGTATTACTGAGGAACACTGTTTAACTGCTGTTGTACATGGGGACAATCCCTACTTGGGGGGGAAAAACCTTTTCGCCTTTTCCTTTGTCATATGTTGCCTCATTTAACCAACGCCCCGTCCCTCAATTGTCACAACTTTCTTATTACTCCTGCATGGCATGGCATGGCATATGGTATGGATGATTTCATTGGCCCTAGATTCTGTTTGTCACTGCATATACTACACCAGCGTGGTGTATTCATTAGAGTGCTAGACTAGGATCAGGGAGACCAGAGTCCAAATCCCCATTCAGCCATGATACAAGCTGGGTGACTCTGGACCAGTCACTTCTCTCTCAGCCTAACCTACTTCACAGGGTTGTTGTGAGGAGAAACTTAAGTGTGTAGTACACCGCTCTGTGCTCCTTGGAGGAAGAGCGGGATATAAAATGTAAAATAAATGATGATGATAATAATAATACAACTCAGGAACCAGTATTTTAAAATCTAAGTTTTCCATTGTGTGTGTAAGTTTTACTCAGTTAAGAAAAAGCTGATAGTTTAATTAGCAAAGAAATTGGAATAGTTTTGAAGAAAAATCATTTTCTTTAGATGATGTAGAACAGTAGTTTTCATTATGTATTATTTTAAAAGGAAGCTAGAGTTGTACCCCAAATGCTTTACCACTTTTAAAGTGTATGTATGACAAAATGAAGCCTATTTCAACTTTGGTGCCAGATTCGTTTTAGAAAGTTGATGAACAGGTTTGTTAGGTTAGGATTTAAGCATGGTGTTGCATTACTTTGTGTTTGCAGAGCTAGAGGCTCCGGTTGGTTTTTCCTGGCTGAAACATAATGCAGACAAAACAGAGCTGTTGTCTGCTTTTAGGAAGTAACTAAAAATTGGAAGAAGGTGCCTCTTTTTCCTTTGACCCTTTTACTGATTTTTACAGTCACAAATTGAAGGCCTGATCAGGTTCCCAACACTTTCAAATAAAAGAAAAAGCTCTTAATCTGTCTGAACAATGGAAATTTATGCTTGTTTTTAGTGCATAAGAATTTAGTTTAAACGATGCCTTTTCTACCAAGTTCAGATAAGAAAATCATGCCATATATACAGCAACAATTTTTAATTACTTGGTAATTAGACTAAGCATGAAACCTTCCATTTGAGATGATATGAGACGTTGGGTTAGGGCGGTATAAAAATGCACTAAATAAATAAATGTGATATTGTCCTTCTGTGCTGTTTGACTGGTCATGGCTATTTCTTACATGAAAATCATGACATTAAGTTGCTGCTATTGAATGGCAGGCATGCTTGTGTGACTCTAACCTTATTATTATTATTATTATTATTATTATTATTATTATTATTAATTCAATTTCTATACCGACCTTCCAAAAATGGCTCAGGGTGGTTTACACGGAGAAATAACATACAAATAAATAAATAAGATGGAACCCTGTCCCCAAAGGGCTCACATTCTAAAAAGAAACATATGATAGACATCAGCAACAGTCACTGGAAGTACTGTGCTGGGGGTGGACCTTAGACTCTTGAGAAGGCAAGGAGAATTATTCCTCTTCAAGAAGCCCAGCAGGTTCAGCAAGAATGAGAGAGGAGAAAAGCAGCTCCTGTGTGTCAGATCATAATCTGGAGAGCTTCCAGAGGATAGAACTGTTGCCCCACTTCCTGAGTAGGTTCTTAAGTTATGTCAGCTTAATGGGAACCACTGCAGTGCTGTTTCTTCTCATGCTTTTGGGGTATAGTAAGGAGCCCACAAATACATATGTTAATGTGGTCCAGGACTTCACCTGGTACAGGAGAGAGCAGCACTCCACACACCTCATGTAATGCAAAAACATACACTCTTAAGAAACAAAGCTACCTCTTAATGTGAACTGAGATTCAGAAATCCTTCCAGATCCACATATCTGCCAGCAGATCCCAATCTGTCTTCTGTCTGCCCTGGTATATACGTGGTTATATATACTGTAAAAAACCCAGTACTTATTCACAATAGAGCAGAAAAATGCATTTTAAATGTAATGATAAAGAAATAAAAGAAACACCATTATCATCAAAGGCTCAGCATATATTGCTGCTTATTGGTACACACTGAGTCACTTACCTTTTTCTTCTTTCCTTCTCAAGAACTGACAAAATACTTGTTTTATGTTTGCAGGTCTAATTACGACGACGTCAAGAAAACTTGACCGAGAACAGCAAGCAGAACACATATTAGAGGTAAATTATGTTGTTGAATTTCTGCATTTGAATTGTAGTCTTTTGTATTTAACTGTCTATCAGTAATCTCTTTTGTAAAGTGGGTTCTTCATATGAGGATTCATTGGTTGCCCAAACCAGACTGTGTGTGTGTTGAAACAGAGGAGTTTTTGTCAATAGTAGATACAGATTATGCTAGCAGGAAAATGTTTAGTAGGGGAGCTAAAGCCTTAACCCTCCTGACTTCAACTTTATTTAGTATAGCTCATTTTTCAACTAATCCCTCTCTCCAGTAGTCACTATGGGGCAAAGGGATGCTCAACCCTCCCCTGCCTCCAGAATGCCATAGGAGAAGATGGGGAAAATTTTAAATCTGTGGATAGTTGGGCTGAGGCAAAAAATCTTTCCCCCTCTACAGCCACATCCAGTATAAAGGGATTCACAGCTCTCTCTTCCTCTGCAAAGTGATGGAGGGAGAATTTGAACTCTCTCAGAATTGTAGTGGCATTGAAATTGTGTTCAAAGAGAGTTCTGAGTCCAGATTCAACCCTGTTCATCACTTTGGAGAGGAACAGAGGGATGAACCTCCTTTCACCTGTGATATGCCTGTTGAAAGGGAGGAATTTCCCCCACGATTTAGACACTCACAGGCTTGTGAATTTCAGCAGCTTTCTAGGATCTCAGGTGAAAATATGTTATAGTCCTACTACCTGAGTTTGTTTAATTGAAGGTGCCAGATAATAGAAACTGGGACCTTTCATGTATGTGAACTGTGTGATCCATTCCCGCTTAACTATTCCCTACTGCTTCATGAACATAGGCATGTATCGTTTTTTGCCATGTGTAGCCTGTGCTTTGACCTTTCCATCTTCTATGGTACTTGCATGAGTCCCATCCGCGTTAACCAATTTCCATTTTTCCTTGTATTTATTTCATTCTGGATTGTGTACTCCCCTTTGAATGCTGAAGTGTGTACCTCCTCAGTTTTCTTTTTTAAAAGAAAGAATAAAAGAGAAAAGCAACAGGCAGGCTACCACTCTCCCCCTGCAGCAAGACTATTCCCCAACCTTTGGGTAGGAGACATGGTTCCCTCTATTTTTTATAATTAGTGTATGGAAAGTGTATTTTTCCCTGGGCAGCAGTGTCGAGGCAGTGTGTGCACATAACTCTCACACACCAGCACACACACACACACACCGGTTGGGGGGGGATGTCGCCGCCACTTCGCATCCTCCTACCCCCCCAGGCCCACACCACCTTCTCTGTCTGGACTCCCTGTGGAGTGGGGAATCCGCCACCTCCCATCCTCTTCTGGCTGTTCCATCACAGATCTTGTGAGATCTGTAGCCGGAACTGGAGGAGGAAGAGGCCCGGCCGGTGGATGGAGGAGGAGGCGGTGGCGGCAACCCAGCCGGGGAAAGCGGGAAAGCTCGGAAATGCTTCCTGGCCAGGGAGGTGGGGAAACGGCAGTTGGGCGGCAGTTGCAGAAGCAGCAGAGACTGCACGCCCACCAGAAACTGTTGTACTGGCTCCTGGAAGTTGGTGCATGCATGCACTTTGGAGGGAAGAGTGGTGGGAGAGACCAGTATTTCTGTGGATGAGAGATAACACCAATCTATTGCTTTAAAAATATTGATTTTGTTCCCTCCTACCCATCCATTAACCTTCTGTGGTAAAAAGGTTATTGCTTTGTGCTAAGTTGCTTTTTTCATTGTGCCAATTGCACATGAACACTCATACAGACGTGGGATAAGGATGCCAGCATGATAAAGATGCCACAGCTTTCCAGCAAGATTCTTTTTTCTAAAAGGAGTTTTTAGCAAGTGTATCCCACCAGCACATCTTTTTTTAAAATACTTTTTATTCACTTTTCACAACACAAAAGAACAAACACAAATAATACAAACACTCACTAACACGCAGATTAAAGACTTCCATCTCATCAATGGAACAAGTGTTGTTAACAATAACCGGATCTTGCCTATAGATTAAACATTCTCTCCCCAGTAGTTCATATAGAAAACAACTTTGGGGTGTTTTTGAAACATTTGTTGTTAGCCCTCAAAAGCCTGACAAAATCCATCCCACCAGCACATCTTGACAGACAATCCAAGTACATTGGCACAATCCAGCTCGCAGATACAAGAGCTTGGAAAGAGGCTAAGCCATTGCCATGCAAACTGTTTGTCAGTTATGTGATCTGTTTATACCATCGGAGCCTGCAGGGGTCATAGTGGCTCACATACTAACATGCATGTGGAAGAACATTTCATACACTTAAGGGGGAATGGACAGTATTGACTGAGTCCCCCCTTCCCCTGATGCCTCTCTAAAGTGTACCTCTGAAACTCCCCTGGCTCTCAGAGACCTATTTTTGGAGGGATCAGAGGCAGCAGAAGACGGGTGAAAGCTGAAAATTTCCACTTCTCCTTTGTATGCACAAAATGTTCTTTTGACCAAAACAACTTGCCACGTGCACGATGTTAATATGTTGTTCAGAGCTGTTTCGCTTGCAGCCATTTACCTTTATGAATCTTGAGCTCTTGGTATAATGAGTCAGAAGGCAGCTTTTCTAGACATCACACAATAAGGCTATCAGTGTGCAAAGGTGTTTTGTGCAATGTGGCTGTTCCTGTCACAATACAAATTTTAAAAATACGAAGTAGAACAAATTTTATTGCTGAGATTTGAATAAAGAATACTATTGTGCTACTTTAGAGTAGGAGTTCACAAGGTTGTGCAACAATTTATCTCCTTGAAAATGGTGAAAACAGAGTTCTTTACTTTCAGTAGTGCTCAGTGCAAATCCCATTCTCCCTCCTCCTCCCTGCCCACCTTGCTGCTCTTTTCTTTGTTGTTCTGAGGAGGGCTTGTTGCCCAAATTAATAAAACTTTAAATTAGGCATGGCAATGTTTCATATAGGAACATTATTAGAAGTTACAATATGTAAAATATAGGGGCCATTCACATCACCTACCGGGTGGTGGTGGTGGTGGGGCTTCCCAAACCTTGCCTTCCACTCATTGTTTTCCTGGTGGGAGTGCTCTGCGCTCCCACACGATCAGCCCTGCTCTGTGCAGCACGGAGCAGGACGGATAACCCAGAGGCCTGGACTCATTGTCCTGGCCCCTAGAACTCCCACAATGCACCGTGCAGGTATGTGGCGTATTGTGGGGATCCCTCCAGCAATGGGTGGATGCCTATCAGTGTTTCAACACATAGTTCTTGAAAATGGGTTAACTTTGTTTAAGAGCCTGGCTTCTTAGCCGGGTTTGCTGCCAATGCACTGCCAGAAAGTGCTTGGCTCCTGCAAGTTCTCAAGGGCAGCCAAGCCCGGGCTTAGCTACCCTAGCCTGGTCTTGGCTGCTCGTGAGAACAGCCTCTCTATGTTTGTATTTAAATGAAGTGCTTAAAACAACTCCCCACCTCCCCCCCCCCACTTGTTTGATATTGATAGCTTTAAAAAAATGGTTTTACAATCTTGTCCAAAAAATTCACGGCATGGTGGCAATGTTACAAGCAGCTTGAGCCAAATGCTGTGCATCTGGCTAATTAATTTAGCATTAAAGTGTTGACCAGATGGACTGGCAAGTTTATTCCTTGTTTGCTATTAAAATTTATCCTACATTTCACTCATTGGTGTACTAACAAATATAAATATGTTCCATTCTATTTCCTGCTAACATTTTTCTGGGTTTTATGGGAAACTATGAAATGGTGTCTTGCTTTTAAATACAGCATATTTATTTGCATCTTCATCTTGCACTCTAATATCTTAGAATCTTTACATAGGAAACATAGGAAACTGCCATATACTGAGTCAGACCATTGGTCTATCTAGCTCAGTATTGTCTTCACAGACTGGCAGCAGCTTCTCCAAGGTTGCAGGCAGGAATCTCTCTCAGCCCTGTCTTGGAGATGCCAGGGAGGGAACTTGGAACCTTCTGCTCTTCCCAGAGCGGCTCCATCCCCTGAGGGGAATATCTTGCAGTGCTAACACTTCTAGTCTCCCATTCATATGCAAACAGGGAAGACCCTGCTTAGCTATGGGGACAAGTCATGCTTGCTACCACAAGACCAGCTCTCCTCTCCTAATCTTTGTTGTTTCCCTCTTATTTTCCTCCTCAGGGATAAAGGACAATATAGAATTGAATTTTTAAAAGAGTTGTATCATCAATATACACTTATTAGTTATGCCTTCAGAAACTGACACTGCAATGCTAAGTATATTTATTCAGACAGTGCAGCCCAATGAATTTACACTAAAGTAAGCATGCATATGATTGCAACACTTAGATGGATTCCTAGCCCTATGTTTGTAGTATTCACACTGTCAGGCCTTTTTGCTCTAACAAGGAATATCTTTGTTGGGATTGCTCACCAATTGCTGTTACTAGAATCAAATCCTGGTGGTTTGCTGTAGAATGCTGCTGGCCAGCTAGTTTGTTTTCTCTAGCAGTTTTTGAACACAGATTCAAATGTTTAGCCATGAAACTCTCTGGGTGGTTTTGGACAAATCATGGTCTCTCAGCTTATCCTTATTTTGTGGCTAAGTGGCTTTCTGAGATACTTGGAAGAAGTGTGGGTAAAAATATAATAAAAGACTATTGAATTCCTTAAGCTGGCAATATACAAGATAAATAAATAATATATACAAGTCAAAAGTGCTTTTTCCGTCCCCATTTCCATTTATGTCTACACGTACGGTATATATCTTCCTTCTTTTAAAAGGAACTAGCTCTGGACAAAGAGTTCTGGCATTCATATTTTATCACTGTTCATTTAACACAGTAGTTTAAATTACCTATTTCATTTATACAGCCACACTGTAACTATGTTCTTACTGTCTCAGGAGAAAGCCAGTGTTTTTTCTTGCAAACACTGAAAATTTAGTCCGATTATTTCCCCCCTTGGTTCCTAGTTTTCAGAATTACAGTATTGCAACTTCTTGTCTGTATCTGGACTGCTCTAGTCACTTGCCTACTGTAGTCACTTGCCCAGGGTAAGAATTTTAGTGTTAACAGATGTGTGAGGCAGATTAAGTGCTCAGTCAGTCTAACATCATATATCATGATGTTATGCCAGCCTTTCAAAAATATGCAATCACAAATGTTTAGGATGCATGTTATTAATGGAAACACCACTGGGATAGTCTTCCCTAGAAAAATGTTTTTAAAACCAGCGGGAACCCTCCAATAAGAAACTTCTGACAAAGAGTTCTTATTTGCCTATGATACATCCCACTGCCAGTGTCACAGAGAGAATTAAATACTTATGTTTGAGAAAATTTCAGTAGCATCTATTTTATTTTTCTGGTCGATTGGCGTCTTGTTTGTTTGAGTTCCTCTATTAGGTTGGGCAACATATCCCTTAAAATAGCTGAATGGCTCATCTTCTATCCATTTACCATGATTACAGCAGAGCAAATGGTAATGACTGTCAGCTATTTCTGTATATTTCCACACATTGACAAAGAAGACATATTAGAAAGCAAGATAATAAGAGAAAGGGAATGAAATGGAGGATAAAAATAAAGTCAGAGAGCTTGACAAATGGATATAGGCAACAGCTAATAAAAACAAGCAGAAAGCTGTTTAAATGTATGCTGGATGAAGGCAGTGGGTCAGAGAGGGGGAGAAATTCATTTCTTCCCTTTGACACCCCCACCCTCATTCCTCTGCTAGCAAGTTTCCTGTGAGCAGCTGCATATCTCAAAAGAAGTTTCCAGTCCTGCTAGCCACTCAGTCTGAGATCTCCCTAGACTGAAGTGGCTTGGGGGCTGCAGTGGTTTCTTCTACAGCTGTCTGCCATGAAGGCAAGCCAGGAAAGCCACTGTAAGCCTCTGACTCAGAAATTACCTTGAGCATGTTTTCAGTAGCTTTACCCTTCTGTGGGTAAGGCATGCCCAAATACCAGGGATCTTGATTTGACTCATCCTGGGGTGGAAAGCACAAGGGAATCTTGTGCTGATGGGTGGGTGTGTTTGTTTGTTTGTTTGTTTGTTTGTTTGTTTAAAGGGTTTAATAAATGGTGTGTTTTTATGCTTAAATAGTACAAGGCTGAAAAGTGAATTAATACAAGTTTGGCTGATATGGGGCGTAAACCTTTAAATGTAAGGATTATGTATTTTAATGACATTTCAGAGCACTGTAGAATTTTCAAGTTGGAAGGAACCTTGAAGGTCTTCCAGTCCAACCCCCTGCTCTACTTCTTAGGAGCAACAGTGTGCTTCTCCTTCTTCCCCTTCAGATACTTGAAGGCAGCTATCATATCTCCCCTTAGTCTTCTCTTTCCCATGCCCAGCTCCTTTAATTGTTCCTCATAGCACTGGTTTTCAGACCCCTCACCATCATTGCTGCCATCCTCTGATTGATTGATTGATTGATTGATTGATTGATTGTTTGATTAAGTGCTGTCAAGTAGTGACCACATAGATAGATTCTCTCCAGGATTCTCTATCTTCATCTTGGCCTTTAAGGTCTCTCAGTGTTGCATCCATTGCTGTCATAATCCAGTCCATCCACCTTGCTGCTGGTCGTCGTCTTCTCTTTCCATCAACTTTCCCCAGCATTATGGACTTCTCTTCGCATAATGTGTCCAAAGTATGATAGTTTGAGCCAGGTCATTTGTGCCTTGAGTGAAAATTCTGGATTGATTTGTTCTATGAACCATTTGAGTGTTTAACCAGCTGTCCATGGTATCCTCGAAAGTCTTCTCCAGCTCCAAAGTTCAAAAGTGTCAATATTCTTTCTGTCTGGTTTCTTCAAAGTCCAGCATGGTTGGCAGCAAGCATGAATTTTGTCCCCTTTGCAAAGCAGCGTCCACCCTGATTTTTCTTTGAATGGGATGTAGCTCACTACATGTGTGAGCACCATAAGATATTCCCCTTAGGAATGGGGCCGGTTTTGGAAGAGCATCTGCATATTTACATGTTGAAGGTTCCAAGTTCTCTTTCTGGCAGCTCCAAGTTATGGGCTGAGAGCAACTCCTGCCTGCAACCTTGGAGAAGCTACTGCCAGTCTGTATAGACAATCCTGAGCTAGATGGACCAGTGGTCTGACTCAGTAGAAGGCAGCCTCCTATGTTCCTAAGTGCCTGCCATCGTGGTTATGGTGTTTGCCTCTTCAAACAAACAGGACTGTAACCATGAAGGGGTGAATGATGTGCTTGGGTAGAACTGCTGAGCATGCAGGATTAACAGAGCAGCACATTGGGACATAGGTGTGATTATGTCAAGGGAGTCTCAGAGGGGTGTGGCAAGCTCTCTGAAGGAGGGTATATATAGGCAGTGGGTGAAGGAGGTCGAGGAAGAGAAGGTGGCAGCTAATAAGTTGGGCCCTAGCCCCAAGGCAGAGTTTGAAGAAAATGTCTGTAAGATGGAGAAGGAGCAAAACCTAGAACCCCCTTTCTTCCATTACTGAAGTCTTGGAAAATGAGCCCCATGGCTTGACATCATGTCTAGGACTGTATAGGTCCCAAGTAAGAACATATAGGCTCAACCATTCACACAGGCCTCTGCTGCAAAAATGAAATCATTTCTATTAGTTCAGATATATGGCCTGTTTCATTGTGTTGAGTTTGCCTCTTAAAGAGGCAATATCTTGTTACTTCCAGTCTGTTGGATGGTCTTGAAGCCAGACACAGTCAGATAACACCTGTTGCTATACATATGTGGTATAATAGAGCTAAATGCATCCCAGAAACATAGGCAAGAACTTTTGTGCATGCAGTAGGGCTTGAGAAAGTGCAGCAGGCTTTCAAGATCAGTTCATTTAAAACTCCCCTGAGCTTTAAAAGCAATTTGCATTGAGGCTTTGCATAAACAATGTGTTTTAGTTTGAATAAGGAGGATATGGTTGTCAGGATTGCAGTTCATTTTTTTATTATTTCAGTGTAAAAAAATAGTTGAATGTGTATTATTTTTAAGCTTTTTCTTTTTAAGCTTCATGCAGATAGTTTGATTTAGTGGATTTTTTCATAATGGCATTTTTAAATTTCCATTAATATTTGACCCTATCAAATTTGAAAATATATATTAGTCCTAGTCTTTAGTTATTTGCATCTTTGGGTCAACACAAACATTCTTCATGTGAGAAAATGTTAAAGTATTTCCAGTATATTTGCAATAATATACAAGTAAATTCTACATGCTTCCAACATTTAAAATATTTAACAGGAGTTCCATAGCATTGCAGTTGCTTTAATCTGTGCCTATTATGCCAAACATGTCTTTTTTCCAAAATGCAAAGACAATGCTTGAATCAAAGAGTAAGTAATTGTTTCTGTAAACTGTTGTTATCAATAGGTAATGGTTGCAGACAATGGTACACCAGCAAAAACAACCCTTGCCCGGGTTATTGTGAAGATCTTAGATGAAAATGACAATAGACCCCAATTCCTACAAAAGTTCTACAAGATCAAATTGCCAGAACGTGAGAAACCAGAGAGAGAAAGGACTGCCAGAAGGGATCCTGTCTACCGTGTTGTAGCAGCTGATAAAGATGAAGGGCCCAATGCAGAAATATCTTATAGCATTGAGGATGGTGATGAGCATGGCACATTTTTTATTGAACCAAAAACTGGAGTAGTCTCCTCTAAAAAGTATTCTGGAGCAGGAGAATATGACATTCTCACAGTAAGTCAAATTTAAGTATTTCATGCCCTACGTGCTGCCATCAGTGTCTTAAAACATCTACTGTCTATTACTTCTTGTACTGAAGGTGATGTAAAAGGCTTGGAAAATTGGTAAGTTAACAAGCAAGCATCAACTTTATGCTGAATTAAATAGCTTTTTTAAAAAAATGAGAGAGAGAGAAAAGAGAACTTGCATTTTGGGCGGTATAGAAATGTATTAAATAAGTAAGTAAGTAAATAAATAAAATGTGAGTGTATTCCTGTTCTGGTCAAAATGTGAATGGTGAATGGGCTTAATTTTTTTCTTAGACGATTGAAAACAGGTAGTTGTATGGAGCCGGCATGGTGTAGTGGTTAGAGTGCTGGACTAGGACCGGGGAGACCCGAGTTCAAATCCCCATTCAGCCATAAAACTAACTGGGTGACTCTGGGCCAGTCACTTCTCTCTCAGCCTAACCTCTCACAGGGTTGTTGTGAAAGAGAAACTTAAGTATGTAGTACACCGCTCTGGGCTCCTTGGAGGAAGAGTGGGATATAAATGTAAAAATAATAATAATAATAAGAAGAAGAAGAAGAAGAAGAAGTACATATTTATCAGTTATTTTAAAAAGGAAATGTACAATATTTGTCCAGGCTCCAAAATTGCTGCTTAGTTTCATGCAAGGGGCACTAGCCTTGTGAAATGTATTTTTTGTTCTTTGTGTAGCTTCAAAAGCAGCTTGCCATGCTGCATGGAGGACTGCCATTTTGAAAACCTCCCTTGGCTCACAGTATCATAGCACTTGGGCCCTCTGTTGCTTTTGATCCAATCTTCTTATTTCATTGTATGTGCTGTCAGCTTTAATTTCAATATGTATTTCACATATGCATTATTTGAATTTACATAATTAAACAATTACTAAATCTCTTATTCCGTATTTCTCAGATCAAAGCTGTAGATAATGGTCGCCCACAAAAGTCATCAACAACTCGCCTTCATATAGAATGGATCCCAAAGCCCAGTCCATCTCTTGAACCCATTTCTTTTGAAGAGTCATTTTTCTCTTTTACCGTAATGGAGAGCGATCCAGTAGCTCACATGATTGGTGTAATAGCTGTTGAGCCACTTGGCACTCCGCTCTGGTTTGAAATTACAGGTAAGAAAAAGTTACAATTGTTCATTGTAATTATGTGGCAGCTATTACACATTTTAAGCATTCTGATCCCCCCAAATATGGAGGAATTTCTAAATATCTTTACATAATGGTTTTAATCTTGAAGAAATGTTGCACCAACATTTTCTTTATAAATCAAGTGAAAGCAGCTCCTCATTAAGAGTATTTCCTATGTGTTATAAAGAGTATTTTAATAGAAGGTTCTTTGTAGTCCCCCTCCCTTAATATTTTCACCCCTGCTAACTGAGCAAAGAGACACCTGTTAAAGTGGTGATTCTCTTATATTTAGCAAGGGAAGAGCAACAGGCCCTATCGAACCCCAGTACAGCATCCTCCAGTGGCTGTCGCTGGTGTTTACCTTATGTTTCTTTTTAGATTGTGAGCCCTTTGGGGTCAGGGGACCCTCTTATTTATGTGTTTGTTTTTTCTACGTAAACTGCTTGGAGAAATTCGGTTGAAGAGCAGTATATAAATATCCATCGTAGTAGTAGTATGTGGTATAATTTATGTTATCTCAAGAGTTTTGACCTTTTCACTGAAATGGGTTTTTGGGTTTGTTTGTTTTAAAGCAGGTTTCTTTGTTCCTGCTATATTCTACCCATGAAATTCCCATTGCATGCCCAAGGCTCTGCAGGGAGCTCACTATGCCCCCACACTTGACATGACTGTTAACCAGGACAGACTCTCCTTAGTGCATCTAATTGTGTACCGCAATGGGTATTCAGGGTCTGCAGCAGTCCCCCACTCCACTTCCTTGAATGTCCTAGTCTTTCTGATCAAGGCACAGCCCATAGTATGAGATCAGATCAAGTTCTTGGGCAGGGATAGACAACCTTGGTTCTCTAGCTGTTGTTGAACTATGTTTTCCATCATCCCCAGTCACAATTTATTGTGGCTGGGAATGATGTGAGTTGTAGTTCAACAGCAGCTGAAGAGCTGAAGATATCTACCCGTCTTAGGGTATCAGGGCTGGATATATCAGACTTCAGTTAGATTATAGATAATAAATTTCATCTAACATTGAATGTAAACATGAGATATAAGTATTTACAACAAGTTCTGTAAACAAAGTTGAAAAGAACTTTGAAGAGTAAGTCGTAATTTATTTTTTAAATCAGGAAAATTAAATGTATATTAATGCATTAAATTAATCAGAATATTACAGCTTCTGTTTTTAGATATCTTTCTTAACCTTTTAACTATTACTAATAGCATGAATCAGTTTGATTGACATATTTTCTTTCTTCTGTGTTTGCTTTCCATGCTTTCTTTCTTTTTGGCTGTGCCAGGAGACAAGCTTGCTAGTGACGTTTTTTACATCTTTCAGATGGCTTGTGACCTGAACTGTACAGCAGAAGGTATCTGCTGAGATCACATAATTTATTATCAGATTATGAGATCTAAACTGAAACCAAACAGTTTTAGATTATTTTAATAATGCTTGGGAGACATATTTTGTGTTCTTTTTCTGACAGGACTTTTTTTGTTTTCTGTAGTTACTGCTCTTGGTTGTTGTTTTGTGTTTGTTACTGTTGCTTGTCACATTTGAACCAAAGCATCACTTTGAAATGCTGGTGTTGGTTGGGCCCAAAAGAGTTCCATCTGTGCTTCCGGTGGACAGACCAATGTGCTTCTGCATACTATCAAGAGCTATGGCTGCAAAATATCTTGTGACGATTCAACTTTCTTAGGAGAGTGATAGACAGATGGATTTTATGTCTGGTGTCAAGGTTCAGGTGATTAGGTATGCATCATGCTGTCATAATAGCTTGTCCCCAATGTGGGGACATTGAGGATCCCTGTGCTGATCAGTGCTAGTCCAAATGAGAGATTAGTGTTTATTAGAATCAGTGCAGGTAGCATAGAGAGTCTAGAAGTCAACCTCTGTACTAGTTGGCATCTCTTCTGTGAGGTCATCCTCTGTACAAGTGACATCTCTTCTTTGAAGACCACTGAACTGACTGTGGGGGAGGCTGCTGTCTAGATCTAGCCTGAAGTTTTCCTACCCTGAAGGTAAATGTGGGTAGTATTGTCCATTGTGGAAGCATCCAAAATAAAATGTATTGCACAAGGAATTCAGATAAAATGTGTGGAGTGCAAAAATGAAGGTGGTTATTTTAATGTTCTGGAAGCATCCTCTGGGGGCAGTTAACAGAGCTATATTCTAACACTCATCGCCAGAAACTCAATGCCAGCAATGAAAATGTTGCATGTAATGAGGCAACATCTAGCTCATCAATCACTTTATTTGTCCAAGGCAGAAACAACCTCTAAAATATTTGTTAGAATAAAAAATCAGTTCTAAATATACTCACTTGGAATTAGGTCCCATTTAAATCAGCAGGACATATTTCTTAGCAAAATGTTTAGGATTAGAGGGCATGTTCAGTTTTCTTGTAATGGAAATATTGTTCAAGGCCAAATATAACTGGAATTCATAATTACAAAAGGTTAAGGATTTTGTGATTTATTTAAAAATGACTTTGTGCTTTAAGCATGCTTTTCAAAAAGAACAGGACAGAACATATGCAGCACCTAATTAGGACAAATGTCTTTGCCACAGCTAGTGTTATGTTCACAACAATGGAAACTAATTTCTTATTTTCAAATAGTTTGTCTAAAAGTCGAAACCAATAGAAGTTAATGGCCAGTATTTATCATCATGACTAACAACATTTGGTTTTAATAGCTATTGTGTTGTTGAGGCAATCTGCTCTGACTGTCGCAAATATTATTATTATGATCAATTAAATGCTTAGGTGATTGGCTGTGTTTACTAAGCTATATTTCAGTTGCATTATTTAACTGTATTTCAAAAGGCATTTAGAAAGGAAAAGTGTGCTTTTCCTGTAAAGGAAAAGAATAAGATTCACCACAGGAGAAAAGTGTTTAGTCTTTTTAAGCCACTGTGCTCTTTTCCTTTTCTCTTTCAGCCTTTAATTCAGTCTTTTCCTAAAGCTTTTCTCTCAGTGACCCAGAACTTGATGGTCATGTGGTGGGGGTGGGGCACAATCCACCAAGCACTGCTCTTGTGAAAGCCACATAGGTTCAATGGCAATTCAGTGGCAGCAGTGCTCAGTGGATTGAACCCATGGTAAGCATGTCTATTGTTTTGATACCCACCCAGAGTCATTTGGTGTAAGCAAGAAAACACCATCATAAACATATCACACAGAATACTATCCAGTGGTTCTCTTCCATGTGAATTACTATTTGCTTCCGCTTGCTTTAAGACTTAATCATGTTGGTAATTAATGATCATTTATTCTTGAACTTAAGCTTTCAAATAGACTTGTCAATAGCCATGTGCCTAGTTGTCTGTAGCAAGTAAGAATAGCCTTTTGTTGTCTAGGCAGGAAACCTTCAAAAGCTGGTTCTTTTTTAAAAAAAAAAAAAGATTTCAGATGATGCAACATGGGTATGTGTGAGCAGGGTTAGTAACTTTTGTGGACTTACTTGCAAGGCTGTTTTACAGTCAGCTTTTAAAAGAAAAAAATATCAAAATTTTCAAGACTCTGTATTGTATCCTAAGAACTCCTGTTTGTGCAGCGGGGGTTGGAGTTATTTTTGTACAAGGGGAAGTGATTTTTGTTGATTCCCTCTTTCTTCTGCCTGAAAAATTGTCCTTGAAGTCACCCTCAGAAACTGATTGGGGCGGGGGGGCCACAGGGGACTGCAGAGAGAACGGGGATTGGCACAAATTACCCTCATTGCACAAACAGAACTTCTGCAAATGAAATAAGTTCTTAGAATACAACCCTACATATTTGCCTTGAGTCAAATAAGCAGCAGCAATAAACCAAGATAAACCTTTTTGTCCCTAGTGGCAGTCTACTGTATTACCACTAAGCCACAAATCCAATTCAAAACTTCAAATGACTTTAGAGCCTGTTTTGTTTTAAACTTGTGTTAAATGTCATGAAGAAGCATATTCTCATGAAATGGTGCCTCAAAGAAGCATTTTATGAACTTCTGTTTCATGCAATTTCTTGGACTAGGTGGCAACTATGACAGTCGCTTTGATGTGGACAAGGGCACTGGAACCATCATTGTCGCTAGACCTCTTGATGCAGAACAGAAATCAAATTACAACCTGACAGTAGAAGCAACAGATGGAACTAGGACTATTGGCACACAGGTAATGAAATTTCTAATGAAGTGTTTATTGAAAGAAGAATTTGAAGCTATTTCATTCTCTCTCTTTTTTCCTTCTCCCCTGGGCAGAATTACATAGTGTATAAATTAGAAGGACTTTATTTGAAAAAGAAGCGGTTTCTGATACCAATGGAATACAGTACCACTTATGTTTGATGGCCAAAGGGCAAAGGTTATGTGTAAGCAGATAAAGTGCACTTTGAATCAACAGCTTTAAAGTCATATCGTGTTCTGGTGTTAGAAAGATGAATGAGGAGCGGAAAACAGACTTTGCAAACCACGGTTCACAGAGGAGGACAAGGATTAATAATTTAAAACACACAGACACACACGAAGCTGTCTCACTTAAATGTGATATTCTTAAATTTAATAATGTGGTATTACATGGCAGCATACCTGCGCCTGCCACTAAGTGTCTGCTTAACAGGGAGCTGTACTCAGTCCAGACTCTTTAATGAATGTACCAGTGAAGCATTGGAGCTGAATACATGTTTTTGCCACATTGTCAGTTTACTTTCATATGTAGTAAACTTACTGGCCAGCATCCTAACTAATGCTGTGTGCATGTAGTTGTATGACATAATTGCACGTTGCACAGAGAGCTTCTAGGGAAGGGAAGATTGGTGAAAATCCCACACACTGCTATGCACATGAGCATCCACACTTAAGAAGCACGAATGCATCCGCTGCACGTGTGCTTCTTTAGGTTGCTGGGTACATGCTGAAGCTTAGTGTACCCTCCCCTCATCCTGACTGACAGGCTTCAGAAAATCAGCAGTGGGCATTCTCAGCATTTATTATTTACTTGCTTAACATATTTTTAATACCGCCCAAAAACCACATTTCTGGGTGGTTTACAACAAAGTAAAAACAGAAAATGTAAAAGATTACTTAAAACAAAAAGTTCAAAATGTTAGAACAATTTAAAAATCTAAAAATAATATTTTAAAAACAGCATTACAACAATTAAAACTATATTTAATTAAAGGCCAGGGTGAACAGATGCATCTTTAAAGACTTTTTAAAGCTGCCAGAGATGGGAAGGCTCTTGTTTCAGTAGGGAGCATATTCCAAAGCCTCAGGGCAGCAGTAGAGAAGGCCCGTCCCTGAGTAGCCACCAGACTAGCCAGTGGCAACTGCAGACAGAACTCTCCTGATGATCTCAATGGGCGGTGGGGTTCATGTCAAAGAAGGCATTCTCTTAAATACCCAGAGCCCAAGCCATTTAGGGCTTTATAGGTTATAACCAGCACCTTGTATTTTGCCTGGAAACATATTGGAAGCCAGTGTAGCTCCTTCAAAATGGAAATAATATGGGCTCTCCAAGATGACCCAGAGACCAACCTGGCTGTTGCATTCTGGACGAACTGTAGTTTCCACGCTACATACAAGGGCAGCCCCACATAGAGTGCATTGCAGTAATCCAGTCTAGAGGTTACCAGCAGATGTACCACTGTTTTAAGGTCATTCATCTCAAGAAATGGACACAGCTGGCATATCAGCCATAGCTGATAGAAGGCACTTCTGACCACTGCCTCAACCTGGTATACCAGGGAAAGGATTGGATCCAGAAGCACCCCTAGACTGCATACCTGTTCCTTCCGGGGAAGTGTGACCCCAGCCAAAACAGGCAGATCAAAATTGTCTCTTGAGTTTCGACTCTGCACAATGAGTACCTCCATCTTATCTGGATTCAGTCTCAGTTTGTTCTCCCTCATCCAGCCCATCATTGACTCTAGGCAGACATTTAAAGAGGTTTATTTATGTATTTGATTTCTTTACCGCTCCTCCAAAATGCCCTCTCCTGATGATGCTGACATGGAGAAAAAGATTTTGGTGTCATCAGCATACTGATAGCACCCTGCACCAAATCTCCTGATCATCTCTCCCACCAGTTACATGTAGATGTTAAACATCGAAGACAATATGGAGCCCTGAGGCACACCATACAAAAGTTCATATTTTGAAGAACAACAGTCTCCAAGGGACACCATATGGAACCTGTGCGAGAGGTAGGAGTGGAACCACTGCAAAGCAGAACTTCCCACTCCCAACCCTCTCCGATGCTCCAGAAGGATACTATGGTCAATAGTATTGAAAGCCGCCGAGAGGTCCAAAATGACCAACAGAGTCACACTCCCTCTGTCAATTCCCAATTGGAGATCATCCATCAGGCTGACCAAAGTAGTCTCCACCTCATAGCCTGCCCGAAAGCCAGTCTGAAATGGGTCAAGATAATCAGTTTCCTCCAAGACTGTCTGGAGCTGGGAAGCCACCATCCTTTCAGTTACCTTGCCCAGCCATGGAAGGTTGGAGACAGACTTGTAGTTACTCAACTCTGAGGTATCCAAGGTAGGCTTCTTCAGAAGTGGTCTAATAATTACCTCCTTAATACAAGAAGGCATCCTGCCTTCCCTCAGAGAAGCATTTAACCGCCTTGGGGTTATCTTTTTAACGAAAGGCGGTATATAAATGCAAAAATAAATAAAAATAAAATAAAAATTTATAATGTCTACCAGGCCCTCTACAACCACCCCCCTGGTAGATAGTAAAAGTCATGTCGGGCAAGGGTCAAGAGAACAAGTGGTAGGCCGCACCATTCCAGTCAGCTTGTCTATATCCTCAGGAGTCACAAACTGGAACTGATTGAACCTAATAACACAAGAGGAGTTGCTGGACACCTCCACATCAGACACTGAAGTAATTGTGGAGATGGAGTCTAAGTCGGCCCGAATATGAGAGATTTTTTCCACAGATTATTCATTAAACACATCAGAGTGGGTAATTGATGGTTCCAGATTGTGATTCAAGGGAGGAGGGGCACATACTAGCCCTCTCACAACCCTGAACAACTTCATTGGATGTGAACTTGTGGATGCAATATGGGCAGAAAAGAATCGCTTCTTTCCTGCACATTTTGCCTGAGCATAGGTCTTCAAAAGTGCTTTATGTCGCAATCTGTCGGAGTAAAGCCAAGTCTTTATCCACTTGTGCTCCAGTCATCTACCTCGCCGCTTCAGCCCCCGTAGTTCTTCCGTATACCACAGGGCCAGTTTTGAAGCAGGTTGGAGAGGACGCTTAGTAGCTATCATGTCTGCTACCCTGGTGAGTTTTCTGTTCCAATTCTCCACCAGGGCATCAACAGGTTCACTGGCAGAGCCAACATTAAATCCTTCCAAGGCTTCTTGAAATCCTATTGGATCCAATAACCTTTTGAGGTGGACCATCCTAAGAGGTCCCTTGCCCCTGTGAAGGTGGGAAGTGATTGTGAATCCAACCTTAACCAGATGGTGGTCCATCCATGACAATGGGGAAATCACAGGCTTCCCCACCCACGGAACACCACCCTGATCAGAGTGAAAGACCAAATCAAGCGTGTGACTAGCAATGTGCATCAGTCCCAAGACCACTTGGGATAGGCCCATTGTCGTCATGGCCACTAAGAACTCCTGAGCCGCCCCGGACAAATTGGTCCTAAAATGAACATTGAAGTCCCCCAGCACCACAAGCCTGGGGGACTCCAACACCAAGCCCGAGACCAAGTTTGTCAGCTCAGTTAGGGACTCTGTTGAGCAGCAGGATGATCGATACACCAACAGAAGTCCCAATCTATCCCTTGTCCCCAAACTGAAGTATACGCATTTGATATGGTCTGACACTTCAACAGGAACAATTAAACTTCTCCCATTAATTTCAATAAAGTTATTTATGAGTAGTTTAGAGTGGATGTGAGCCGGTAACTGTAGTAACCTATCTCCCTAACGGTAATACAATTTGTGTTTTTATGTACACACACACACACACACACACACTCTCTTACACTTAAACGTTACATATAAGAGACAGGATTTTCCATTACTCCAATGGGAGTACAGAGAGAGAGAGAATGAATGAATGAATGAATGAATGAATGAATTTATATGGGGTACTTGAGCTGAAGGTTTGCAACAGAAAAGGTTGGGGTCCCCTGATGTAGGCCAGTGTCTTTTAATTAATCTAGGGTATTTTAATTACCACAGGGTATGTCGTGTGTAATCCCCAAGTGATGGCATATCCTCTGGAAGCAGTTTTCAGTTGCACATTGGTCTACACATATATCCCATGTGGAAGCCACTAGCCTCCATATGACAGCTACCATGTGGTACCTGAAACACGTTGAGTAGATTAGCTTCATGGATTGTTGCTGTCATGTGGTGAATCTTGTGAAATAGTAGCAGTTGACTTGATAAGTCATTATGTAGCTTCAGATGGTTTTCAAGTGGGAGCTGAAATCCTAAACTGCTTGTAAATCTTTTTTGGAAAAGCTTCCCATTCTTTGTCCATGTAGCAAAGATGGCATTATCAGTGCTTAGCATGGTGTTTTAAAATCATGACAAGAATTTAACTTTTTATACCATCTCTAGTTCTTAGAAAGGCAGAATGATCGTGCAGCTATGGAGCAGCAGCAGAGTACATACATACAAATATATCCATCAAAATATATAAATATAAACCTAATCTAGCCATGATTTGGGTGTGGGCAACTGTTCCCCTTGGACACCCATGCTAGAAGGACATCTAGAGGAAAATGTTCCTCTTCTTCTGCCTGCCATTATGTACAGCGAATCCTGTTGCTAAGTAATGTGAACTCCTGTGAACGCCAGCTTTACTTTCACTTTTTGTTCTCTTTAGTTTTCATTCCTTCAGCACAATTATTTATTTCTAGAGATCCAATTGGTGAGTCATATGCTGTAGCCAAGAGTTGCTTTCTTTCTGTCATTCACAAAATGTCAAGAAGTTGAAACATCCTGTTGCTTGTTTACTGCTTTTTCCACCCAATTTCTGAGTGGTCTAATACAAATTGTGAAAGTTGAGAAATAAATTGGAGAGTGAACAGTGGGTTGGTTCAGATGACTGAACAAATTATCAATTATTTGCTCAATTGTGAATCTGGCTTCTAATCCTCTTGAGCATGTGCACTCCCCCCTTACCAGGGGTAAGTGGTTTGTTAAACCACAACTCTATTTCTTATCTAAATCCAGAGTTATTTCAGGTTTACAAACCACAATTCACCTCTGGTTTCACATCCTGGTTTAATTGTAGTTTGTAAATGACGACTCCCATGTCCAGAGAAGCCATGAAACTGTAGTTGAACAAACCGTTATATCCATATCAGTGGTCCATGCTGTAGCTCAGGAGGTAAGAGGAAGTGGGATGAGGAAACCTGCCAGCTCTGGAGGAGTATAAGCCATGGTCATAACAAACCATATTTTGTTGATCATGTTAACTGGCCCAGAAAGTAGATTTGTCTCAAAGCAGCTACATCAAAACAAAATGTTTCCCTGGATATGTGTAAGAAGTATTCACTGATTTAACTTTTTTTAATACAAAAAAGTTCAAAACAATAGTTTTCACGAATATCAGATGAATTTGATCATTCTGCATTTCAAAAATGGGGGGACTTTACACTCTTGCTTTTGGGCAGTCAGCATGGATTTGTCAATTTTTGTTATCACAGTTTCAAATTTCATGGATTGGTTTTCAGCCGCATTCTATGTTATCCCTGGTCTCATATCTTAGTAGAAGACCCAGAGATTATGGAGGTGGCTTTTGCATTTCCCTTGATCCCTGCTTGGAGGGATTAGCTAGAACTGTGACTGCTAGAATTTCACATTTTGATGCTGCAAGAATAAAACTGTATCCATTAGTAGAAGCAACAAAGCTTCTGACATATAAACAGAGTATGCTTTTCACATTAGCTTGGATATGTCTCCTGTCTTGGCTTAGTTTCCCCAACTACATGTTTCCTATCTAGGCTTAGATTCCCCAACTTCTACTCTATCATATAAATGAGCAATTAAGGAAAATCTAATAAAATTATAGTTAATTCTTCTGTTTCATCTCATGGATGATGTTTGTCATTTTATTTCCCTAAAGATGAGTGGTGTTTTTTTACTACCAAAGCTCTACATGGTGTTCTTTCTCATATTGTAATCTTGCATTGCATCAAATTGATGTATATATTATCCTTTTATATCAATTGGAGTGAAACACATGATGTATTCAACTATTTACATTTCACATTCAATTTCCAAAGTACACCTTTATTGGAAACTTTTTTTTAACCTCAGGATCTTAAATTCTGCTGAGTGAGTAAGGAGGCACCTGTTTATTTTAGCTGGGAAGATAGCACCAGTCCTCTTTCAATGGTGCATAATATCCCTCCAGTATACATGCTTTATTTTGCCTCCTTTGAACATTTCATTCCAAGGCATCCTTTCCTTATTTCCTTTATTTTGCTCTTGATCTCAAATGGACTTGCAAAATATACTCATGCCTATTTTACTCTTTATCATATAATTATATAATAAAAACACATACTAACCTAGTAGGTATTAACAAATACCTACTAGACTATAGTAGAGGAACATAGGAAGCTGCAATATACTGAGTCAGACCATTGGTCTATCTAGCTCAATATTGTCTTCACAGACTGGCAGTGGCTTCTCCAAGGTTGCAGGCAGAAATCTCTCTCAGCCCTATCTTGGAGAAGCCAGGGAGGGAACTTGAAACCTTCTGCTCTTCCCAGAGTGGCTCCATCCACTGGGTGGAATACCTTACAGTGCTCACACTTCTAGTCTCCCATTCATATGCAACCAGGGCAGACCCTGTTTAGCTAAGGGGAGAAGTCATGCTTGCTACCACAAGACCAGCTCCACAAGGCTTTGACCTATATGGTTCCGGATAATATGAACTTAAATGCACTTGTTCTCGCTCATATGGTATTTTACTATAGCGAATTTAGCTGAAAGTACCCTCTATACACAGAGGCTACATCTAGACTGACATTGCACATGTTGAATAACATTTTAAATATACAACAGGGAGGCATGATTTTCACCAATCCTATCTTCTTTTTTCAGCTCTCTGAATCTCCTGAAAATATGTCCCTGGGGGTTCTGCAGCCCTCAGAAGCATGTTTTTGAGAGGCAAGAGGGCTGCAGAAGGAAGGAGGGGTTGGCAAAAATTGTCAGTTCCACCACCAACTACATGCACATTGTCCTTCCCTCCACTGTGAAACATTATTCAGCAGACACAACATTAGTCTGAATTTCAGCCATTAAGTTTATAACTTTAACATATTTCATCCATCTGTACACTCTGGCGTTAGTGGTGTGCAAACATGTTTGACATCGAACCGGTTTGGTTCAACTGTTCGGGGCAAACCCAACCGCCCCCTGTTCGGTCCAACTTTGGACCGATCCCCACTGGAGGTTCACAATTATTTTTCTTTCAAAAATATCTTTTTTATCACTTCTAGGTGGCAGGGGCGTTCCTCCTCCTCCCTGACAGCCACCTTGCCACCCTAACCAGGCCTTCCCCCTCTGGCATGGCGGCCCCAGGCCATGTAGAGGCCCATGTAGAGGGTGGCAAGGGTGGCTGGCGGAGGAGGGGGAACCCCCACAGACACACACCCCCTCCACGTAGAGGAAGTCCCCTGGAGGGGGGGTAAGTTATTTTTAAAAAATTAAAAATTTCGCGAACCCCCTCCCCAGACCACATCAAACTGGGGGTGGGGATTCGAGGGGGTGCCGGACCAAACTAGTCCGGTTCGGACTCAAACCAAACTGGGCCAGCTGGTTCTGTGCACAACCCTAATTTAAATATATTTCATTAATGGTTAGTCTAAAACATGTTAGTCTAGGTTTGCATTATTCTGCTCGGTTATAGTGCCCCTTTTTTTCCTTGGATTGCCTCATTTGAAATATCTTACAGACTATAGTTCTGCAGTCCATATTGTACAAAATGATGAAAAATTGAGTAAAATTGTGAAACCGTCTGTCTGCATTGACATTGCTCTGCTTGGTTGCTCCTTTTATTCTTTATAAATAGATCAGCGTGCTCAGTTCTGCTGTATTTAGAATCTAATCTGTTGCTTTGCTTTTTGACTAGGTCTGGTTATATTTCTTATTTCATCTTGGTTCTCTAAATGACATCTGCTGGTTATCTAATTCTTGAATTATATTCTAGTGTAGTATATTCTTTTCAGAACAATCTGTTTTATTACTTAGCTTTACTTTCAGATTTCTAAATAAAATCTTCTAAATTTAAACTCATTTACTTTTTCCATTTAAAAACAAACTCAAGATTTTCTGAAGTGATCATTGTTGACTCAGAGTACAACTACAGTGTCTTGTAGTAATCATTATAACTTGTGCTTCTCAGTTTTGTTTGAACTAATTTCCTAGTAGTTTTAGGGATGTTCTTAATGTTGTGAAAAGAAGAATGTTGCATCCCAAAGGTCATGTTCCATGAAACTAAATTTGTTCAACTATACTTAAGAATCACTGTTCTCAGCACATAGTGACCTAGATTTTTAAAAAAAAAAAATCCCACTCAGCTAGTTCTGCATGCTCAAGGAGCTTAGGACACATGTTTCTCAAATAGCACACACACACGTGCCGCAAGAGGAGAGTTTCAAAAGCAGCATGTGATATGGAATGGAGGTATGGTGTTCAAGTGGGAAAGACATACTTTACACTGGGCATGCCTAAATTTTTCTTTGGATCCTAGACAATACTGTATTCTTATAAGTGCTTTCTGTTAAAGAGGTGATTTCTGTATCGTCATGCATCTGATGAAGTGGGCTCTAGCCCATGAAAACTTATACCACATATACACTTCCTACATCATTAAAGTGTCGTAGGACTTTTTGTTGTTTTTCTGCTGCAACAGATTGATGCAACTACTACTCAATAGATTATTTGTATTTATCTACATTTTATGTTGTATTGTTTTGTCTTGTCTTTTAGGAGAACTAATGCATTTCAAAGAAGCTTAATACAAGTTTTTGCATTTTCATCATTATCATGGTCACTCTTTACCTTTTGTGTCATTACAGGTATACATTAAGGTAATAGACACAAATGATCACAGGCCTGAGTTTTCTACATCAGAGTACCAAATCATTATACCAGAGGACACAGTGCCAGAAACAGAAATTTTGCAAGTCAGTGCCTCAGACAGGGATGAGAAGAATAAATTAATTTATACTATGCAGAACAGCATCGATCCCATCAGCCTTAAAAAATTTCGTCTTGATCCTGCAACTGGATCTCTTTATACTTCTGAAACATTGGATCATGAGATCATTCATCAGCATGTTCTCACTGTGATGGTAAAGACGTGTTCTGTTATTATTATTATTATTTCACTGATACAGAATATTCTCTTTCTATGTAACAGAATGTTATTTGTAAACAGAGACTTTTGTAAGTGAGTGGAGTGAGGCTAGTGGAATGGAATAGTGGATGAGAGCTGTGGAAGTGAGAAAGTTCAAATCTCGCTTGTGTCATGAATCTGCTTAAGGTGCCCTTAGGCAAGCTGCTGTGTCTCAGCCTCAGTTGCATACCTGCAGTATGGGAAATAATAATATTGACATAGTGATGTGGTGGCTTTAAGAATTACTGAGATGATGCATGTGAAGCACTTTGAATATGCTGAAGAGCTTTATAAATGTTAAGTATTACTTTTGTTACAGTTATACATTTATAATTGTTGTGGTTTGGTTTTCTCTGCCTACATTTGGAGGGATTTTTTGTTACATTTTCCCCAGAGACAAAGGGAAGAGGCAGAACAAAGGGAGGAAATGTTTCCTCCTTTTGACTTGCCTTTTCCACTTGCCCCACCTGCACTTTCTTGTGTAACTTAAGGAGAACTGCAACTTAAGGAGATCCAACTTATGGAGATCAGCATATGGATCACCTTAAGCAGCCGTCTCTGTATGTATCACTTCCATTCGCTGGATCATGAATTATAGGCCAAAATCAAATGCTTATCCAAAAGTAGCTTCTTGGCTGTTCTCACAACCAGCATTTTCAGATTAGGAGGGAGTAAACCTGGTATACAGGCTCGTGTGGGGCCATGGGAATCCCACCGACCCAGCCACGCAACTCCTTTGTGGAGTTAAACCGGCCGGCGCTGCATTCGCAGCACGATTGGAGTGACTCCCCCTGCCTTTTAAAGGCAGGGAGAGCCGCTCTGGCTATGCTTCAAAGGCAATGCTGGCCGATTTTTAGCTCAAAAACGGGGCCACACAGCCCCGTTTTTGAGCTAAATCACGTCCCCTGCATCTGACATCAGACGCAGGGGTTGTGTCTGGGGTGCCAGGCATGGACTGAAGGGCAGCAGCCCAGGTTCTTTGAACCCATCCACTCAATGGTGGCTCCGCCCCTGCTTTACAACTAGGGAAATGATAATATTACTTTCATTTGCTGAGATTATCTGCGCTATACAAATATGTCTTTGTAAGATTGTTTCCCAATGCTACAGTATACCAGCATTGTTCCTTGGCCAATTCCATGTAGCTCCACAGTGTTTCTTCAGAATAGAAATGTTCCTTTGATGATCAATACTTTGCAGTGTTCTTTCTTGGAAAAAGGTGAATAAGGTGTCAGCTATTAGTAATGTATTGTTTATTTTAGGTACGAGATCAAGATGTTCCTGTGAAGCGCAACTTTGCTAGAATCATTATTAATGTAAGTGACATAAATGATCATGCACCATGGTTCACAAGTTCTTCCTATGAAGGACGGGTCTACGAGTCAGCAGCTGTTGGATCAGTTGTTCTCCAAGTTACAGCACTGGACAAAGACAAAGGGGAAAATGCAGAAATTGTGTACTCCATAGAATCAGGTATGATCCGAAACCTATGATGTGATAGTTGAAAGGAGATGTTTGATTTAGACTGCAGTCTAAAATACAGGAGTGGCCACATGGTCATTCAACGCTGATCCTAAGCCACAATATTTTGGTAAACTCAAGTTGTTGCATTCAGAAGAAGATTATTTTGATATCTTTAGGATCTATACTTCCATTTCTTGTAGCATTTTGTGATCTGAACTTTGGTTGAAGAAAAAAACCTCAAAGTCTACAATTCAACACCAAGTGAGACGTTCTTAAAATCGTGCTTGAAATCAGTGGCTGACATTCTGACTAAATTTACTCAAGGAAGCCCATTGAAATTAAAAGGACAAGTTGGGCATGGCTAACTTGTCTTTTTAATTTCAATGGGATTGTCTTGAGTAAATTTAGTCAGGATGTCAGTCAGTGTACGTATATGTGCCTAACTCTGTTTTGCATTGTGATCTGTTGCTGGTGGTGTATGTGGATGTATATGTATTGTCTCCTGTGGCATATTTTAGAATGCAGCATTGCTCAAGTAATTTGAAAATACTAGAACCCTAAAAATACTTTAAAAAAAAAAACACCACACACACATTCATTTAGTCAAATCGGTATTTTTAAGTTTGCAAATCTGTGACCTGCAAAAGTTAAAGCTGTTGGAGATAGTGAACATTGTCATTGTGAACATTGTGAACATTGTCTGGAGTATACTAAATTATATTGCAGTTAACAGAGCAAATCTCTCCTGCTGGGGGTCACTAAGGTATTCTAGATCCAGGCAGTTTAGAGTTTTAAAGGCTGGAACCAACAACTTCAACTTTAGTTTAGCCTGAAAACAAACTAGTAACCAATTAAACTCATGAAGAATCAGTGCCAGAGTCTTCTAGTAGCTAGTAACTAACAAAATTTGTGCTTTTCTAGTGAGGAATTTTGTTCACACATATCTCTCACACACACGCACACACCTCCTTTACCCGAAAAACACTGTGGGAGGAAATGTTAAAACTTTCTCAGCTTTGTTTTGCTAGTGTTCTGAACTTCTGTACAACTAAAGCATTAGGGCTGAAGTTATAAGCATGTGAAATGAACATTCCTTAAATGTTTGTAATAGCTTATAGGATTAGTAATGGGATATTCTAAGAATGGCACTCTGTATATGGCCTTCAGTAAGCAAAAAGATAATATCAAGTGCCTACCCAAATACATAATTTAAATGCTTTTAATAAAATCTTTTCATGGTGAGGTTATGGCTTTAATAATAAGGGATTTTTGCTGTGCTCCATAATTAAATGTAAGGAAAGAAAACAATCATTATGAAGTATAAAAACCCAATACTGTTCCCTGAATTTTGAAAGGCTTGTTTGTGGCCACCTTTTTGTTAAGTTGTCAAATTGAAGCTGGCATTTCTCAAATGCAAATTTTTAACATAGGGCATAAACTGTGTACATTTTAATTAGGAGTAATGTGAAAGAAAATGTTTTTAACTAATTCACTCTAATTCTCTGAAAAATATAGAAATAAAAACAGAAAAAATGTTATAAAGGACATTTTCATGAACTATTAATTGAAATCCACTTAAGACTCAAACAGTGCTTTTCAGAAACTCAAAATTATTTTAATATTTGGTTACAGTTCCATTTAGGCTAGATATTTGCATATAATTCTGTTCTGAGTTGTTGTTTTTTACTGTCCTGAAGTTAAAGAAGTTCAAGTTTCTTGTGTATGAGTTCGATACAATTTTATTTTTCATTAAAACACTAAGTTCTGATATGTTCTATTTCCATGTGTGTATCTGTCTGTATGTCTATACATTTATAGTATTTAAATCTGTTTTTTTCTTGACTGTTGATTTTGCCTTTCTTTCTGATTTTTTTTAAAAGGAAATATCGGAAATGCTTTTAATGTACATCCTATCTTGGGCAGTATTACCACTGCAAAGGAATTAGACCGCAGCAATCAGAAGGAGTACACTTTGATGGTGAAAGCTGCAGATAAAGGAACCCTTCCGATGAGTGAAGTGACATCTGTGCACATTTCTGTCACAATCTCTGATAATGCATCACCAAAATTCACAAAGAAAGAATACTCTACAGAAATCAGTGAAGGCAGCAGCATTGGCAGTTTCATTGAAATGGTTACTGCATACAGCCAGTCATCTGTAGTTTATGAGATAAAAGATGGGAATATAGATAATGTGTTCACTATCAACCCAAATTCTGGTGTCATTACCTCTCAGAAGATACTTGATTTTGAATCGTTGCCTTTTTATACTCTGATTGTTCAGGGAACCAACATGGCTGGCCAGTCTACTAACACTACTGTATTGGTGCACCTTCAAGATGAGAATGATAATGCACCAACTTTTACACAAGCACAATACATAGGACTCATCAGTGAATCGGCTTCAATTAACAGTGTGGTTCTAACAGACAAGAATGTCCCATTAGTGATACGAGCTACAGATGCTGACAAAGAATCAAATGCTTTGCTTGTCTATCAGATTGTTGAGCCATCTGCCCACAAGTATTTTGCCATTGATTCTAGTACGGGTGCCATTCGTACAGTAATGAACTTGGACTATGAAGAAACAAATATATTTCGTTTTTCTGTGCAGGTGCATGATATGGGGATGCCACGCTTATTTGCAGAATATGCAGCTAACGTTACAATGTATGTAATCGACATCAATGATTGTCCTCCTGTGTTTTCTAAAGACTTGTATGAGGCAACCCTTTTGGTGCCAACCTATAAAGGAGTGAAAGTTGTTATGGTAAATGCTACAGATGCCGATTCAGGAGCCTTTTCACAGCTAATGTATTCTATCACTGAAGGCAATATTGGTGAAAAATTTTCAATAGATTCCAAGACTGGATGGATAACTGTACAAAATACAACTCAGTTAAGAAGCAGATACGAACTGACAGTCAGAGCATCGGATGGCAGGTTTGCAAGCACTGCATCTGTAAAAGTTAATGTGAAGGAGAGCAAAGCGAGCCAGCTAAAGTTCACACAGAGTTCCTACAATGCTGTAGTTCAAGAGAATTCCACAGAGGCCAAAACAATAGCTGTTGTCAATGCTATAGGGAGTCAAATAAATGAACCTTTGTTTTATCATATTCTAAACCCAGACAGTAGATTTAAAATTAGCTACACTTCAGGAGTTCTTACAACCACTGGAATACCATTTGATCGTGAATTGCAGGAGTCTTTTGATATTGTGGTTGAAGTGAAAGCTGAGCATAAACCATTTGTAATTGCACATGTCGTAGTAAAGGTCACTGTGGAGGACATAAATGATAATGCCCCTGTTTTTGTCAATCTTCCATATTATGCCACTGTTAAAATAGACACTGAAGTGGGCCAAGTGATTCACCACGTCACTGCTGTAGATAAAGATACTGGTAGAAATGGAGAAGTTCACTATTACCTCAAAGAACAATATGACCACTTTCAAATGGGATCCAGTGGTGAAATCTCACTCAAGAAGCAGTTTGATCCTGACACGCTAAACAGAGAATATCTTCTCATTGTGGTAGCAAAGGATGGAGGAGAACCAAGTTTTTCTGCTGAAGTGACAGTCGCAATCACGGTTGTGAATAAAGCCATGCCAGTGTTTGAAAAACCATTCTATAGCGCAGAGATACCAGAAAACATCCAGGTCCATAGTCCTGTTATCCATGTACAAGCAAATAGCCCAGAAGGACTCAAAGTGTTTTATAGTATCACAGATGGTGACCCTTTCAATCAGTTTTCTATCAACTTTAATACAGGAGTGATCAATATTTTCGCCCCTCTAGATTTTGAAGCCCACCCTGCCTATAAGTTAAGCATACGTGCAACTGATTCCCTGACTGGGGCCCATGCTGAAGTGTTTGTTGACATAATAATTGAAGACATCAATGATAATCCTCCTCTCTTTACAGAGCAATTTTATGCTGCTACCCTTTCTGAGGCATCGGTAATTGGAACATCTGTTGTACGTGTCGGGGCTATAGATGCTGATTCTGAAGTAAACAGAGGGATTTTTTATCACTTGGTAGAAAACCACAAGAACCATGATTATTTCCACATAGATAGTAGCACTGGGCTCATTTTGACAGCAAGGGCTTTGGATTATGAAAAGACTCAGCAGCACACATTGCTAGTAAGAGCAATAGACAGTGGAATGCCTCCACTGAGCAGTGACATTATTGTAACCGTTGATATAACAGATCTGAATGATAACCCACCAGTATTTAACCAGCTGCTTTATGAAGCTAACGTCAGTGAACTGGCTCCCCGTGGACACTTTGTGACTTGCGTAAAGGCTTCAGATGCAGACAGTTCAGATGCAGATAAGCTAGAGTATTCCATATTAACTGGCAACGATCACATGAATTTTGCAATTAACAGAAAAACGGGGGTTATCACCCTCTCAAACCTACACAAACAGTCCATGAAACCTATTTACAGTCTTAATGTATCTGTTTCTGATGGGGTCTTCAGAAGTTCAACTCAGGTTCTAATAACTGTAATCGGAGCCAATTTGCACAGCCCCATTTTCAGTCAGAATGAATATGAGGTAGAACTAGCTGAGACTGCTCCATTGCATACTCTGGTGACAGGAGTTAAAGCAACAGATAAAGATACTGGTAGCTATGGCCACATCACATACCACATTGTGAATGATTTTGCAAAAGATAGGTTTTATATTAACGAGAGAGGGCAAATATTTACGTCAGAAAAGCTTGATCGTGAGACTCAAGCTGAAAAAGTAATCTTCATTAGGTTAATGGCCAAGGATTCCGGAGGAAAAGTGGCATTCTGCAGTGTCAATGTAATACTTACTGATGTCAATGATAATGCCCCATTGTTCAGAGCAACTGAGTATGAAGTAAATATTGGCTCTGATGTTCCAAAAGGTACATCTGTCATTAAAGTTTTAGCTTCTGATGCTGATGAGGGCACCAATGCTGACATCACTTATATAATTGAAGCCGATTCAGAAAACGTTCAAGAAAATTTAGAAATTGATAATTTGACTGGTGTAATAACCACAAAAGAAAGTTTAATTGGTTTAGAAAATGAGTTTCTCATTTTCTTTGTTAGAGCACTGGATGGTGGATCCCCACAAAAGGAATCCATCGTTCCTCTCCATGTTCGAATACTCCCTCCTGAAGTTCCTCTTCCAAAATTTTCAGAGCCTTTTTATTCTTATACTCTTTCTGAAGACATTCCTATTGGGACGGAGATTGATATTATACGAGCAGAACATGCCACTCAGAACTTGCTATACAATCTAGTTAAAGGGAATACACCTGAAAGCAACAGAGGTGAATATTTTGTGATAGACAAGCAGAATGGAAAGCTGAAACTTGAGAAGAACCTTGATCACGAGACAACTAAGTGGTACCAGTTTGCAGTCCTAGCACACTATATGAATGGAGATTACAAAGTTGTTTCTTCAGTAGACATAAGCATTCAAATAAAAGATGCAAATGACAATAAACCTATTTTAGAGTCCAATCCATACGAAGCATATATTGTGGAAAACATGCCAGCAGGGACAAAAGTCATTCAAGTAAAAGCAGTTGACCAGGATTCTGGAGTCAATGGACAGGTTACTTACAGGTTAGAACCAACACAAGATAGTGATATCACAGAATATTTCGCTATTAACACAGAAACAGGCTGGATTACCACTCTGAAAGAGCTTGACCATGAGAAGCAGCACAAATACAGAATTACCGTGGTTGCATCTGACCGTGGTGAAAAAACTCAATTTTCTTCTTCTGCA
This sequence comes from Hemicordylus capensis, assembly GCF_027244095.1. NCBI lineage: Eukaryota > Metazoa > Chordata > Lepidosauria > Squamata > Cordylidae > Hemicordylus > Hemicordylus capensis. The sequence goes on along the minus strand of NC_069661.1, from coordinate 88,646,429 downwards.
GTCGTTGAAGTTTCTGTAACTGATGTAAATGACAACCCTCCTCGTTTCACTGCAGAGATTTACAAAGGAACAGTCAGTGAAGATGATCCAGTTGGAGGAGTAGTTGCTATTTTAAGCACCACTGATGCTGATTCAGAAGAAGCTAACAAGTGTGTCAACTATTTCATTACAGGTAACTAGTTGCCAAGTGTATTGGTCCTGGAGCTATATCATATTATTACTATCATTTGGTTCTTAAAAGTAATATGATATTTCTATCATTTTAAACTTGTGTTATCCCATCTCCATTTATTTATAAGACTCATTTTCATGTACATCAGAGAAGTTTATTATTCCTTAAAACATTTCCATAAGGTGTGACAAATGTATATATAGTAAGGCTCTGAAGCCTCAGCCTGAACATGGAACTAAATGTAACAAGGAATGCCAAATGGCCACACCGTGTCATGCTATGTGATGTATAGTGATGTCACCATACTGTGTATTTTTCAGCCCCTGCTCTATATCATTGGCTGTCACTGGTAAGGGCAGGGAAATGTGCAGTGTCGTCACATCAGGTCAGAGGGTATGTTTTAGGGAATAATTTGACACAAGGCCACTGTTTTGGTGACAGGCCCATGTATCTTGCAGTGTACAATTTCACCCTTAGCTAATATAGCAATGTCTTGTCTAAGTTTCTCTAGTATACCCTATCTGCTTAGTTGATGGCATGAAGTAACTAAAGAAATAGAGATGGCAATCTCCAACATGGTGCAGAAAAATATGGGGAATGTATTTTCAAACGAATGTATGTATGTTCAAAATCACTGCACCCCACCCCTGCTACTCCTCTGACCCCTGAAGACACTTACTGGGTAGGAGACAGGCCAAGAGTAGTTCATCTTTTTCCTTGAAGTGAGGGAGCAACATTGGTGGCAGCTTAAAAGAACTTTCTCTGGATTTTCCTTGTAGTCTTGGGAATGGCACAGGCGCTCCTATTAATTGTAGTCTTTTCCAAGGCTGCAGTCATGACCAAATTGGGCCAGTTCTCAGAGTTTCACACAGATCTGTTTAGTATGTTCTTGAAGCTTGCCGCCTTTTCCCCCCCCTTCCTTCCTTCCTTCCTTCCTTCCTTCCTTCCTTCCTCCTCCTCCTCCTCCTTCTTCTGCTTCTTCTTTTTGCTATTGCTGCTGTTCTAGGCACCATCTCCCTTTTCTTCTTTTTCTTCTTGGTGGCATGAAGTAGCTATCATGCAGCAAAAAGTGTTACATATTGTATTATTCATTGGTACAAAATGTAGCATAATTATTACACAAATTCCATATTTTAAAAGTACCATAATACAATTTCAAAATGACATTGCGAGTTATTTAGTTTGTCCAGTATGTATTTTGATTTGCCACTAATACTAATTGCTAGTAATTGACTGCACTTGAAATGATTGTGTTTGAGAGAGAAACCTCCAAGGCTCCACTACAAACATGACTCTTGCATAGCAGTAGATGTGCACAGCTGTTGGCATATGAAAATCTCATATCTGACTCACCAAACCTGTGATATGCATACCCAGTTCTGACAGAGCTGAGGTATCCTCAGTTACCTATGGTGGGGGACTCAGATACGATATGAGTCCTCCGGTAGGCAATGTCCTTCTACATGCAATAGGTTAAGAACTAGAATGTATCACATATCACCAGGTACTGTGCGGCTGTGATCAGCATTCGGCAAGCAGTGAGTCCTATCAGCCTTAATCTGACCCTCAGTGACTCTGGGCAAGCCCTGCAATTGCTCACGCACCTCCCTTTTTACTGTTCCTTATAACCTTTGATCTGGCTGTTTTCCAGTTTTATTACTCAGGCTTTTGTGTATTTCTATCTTCTCATGTCTTTTAACTTTATTACATCCATTTTTATGCCCCACCCCTTGTTTTATTTTTTGTTTTTTTCTTCATGTGTTTTTATGACTTTTATTATTTCTCAGGCTTTTAGGCCCTCATGCTTTTGGTGTATTATCTACTATTTTTAGTATTTGTAGTCCTTTTAGTATTAATATGTCCCATTTTATATGTGATTACCTTTTATCTACTCTCACTTTTAACATGGAACATAGGAAGCTGCCATATACTGAGTCAGACCATTGGTCTATCTAGTTCAGTATTGTCTTCAGAGACTGGCAGCGACTTCTCCAAGGTTGCAGGCAGAAATCTCTCTCAGCCCTATCTTGGAGAAGCCAGGGAGGGAACTTGGAACCTTCTGCTCTTCCCAGAGTGGCTCCATCCCCTGAGGGGAATATCTTACAGTGCTCACATTTGGTCTCCCATTCAAATGCATCCAGGGCAGACCCTGCTTAGCTAAGGGGACAAGTCATGCTTTCTGCCAGAAGAACAGCTCTCCTCTCCTAATCACCCTAAACATGTAATCACCCTTATACTTTATCCTGGTCTATGACCGTAATAGATTGATTGATAATTACAGTATGCCTCTTTCAGCTGGTTGATTTTTTTTTAATTATTGTTAATTGTTTAGGAGGTGATCCACTGGGACAATTCGCTATCGAAAATATACAGAATGAATGGAAAGTGTATGTCAGAAAGCCTCTGGACAGAGAAGTACAAGATAATTATCTTCTAAATATCACAGCTAGTGATGGGATGTTTGCAACAAAAGCTGTGGTGGAGGTTAAAGTCCTTGATTCGAATGATAATAGCCCTGTTTGTGAAAAGGTACAAGCATGATTTATTAATGTACATTTACTTTTAACATGGAAAAAGAAATAGTCTTCTACATATACAGATGGCCCTTGTTATCCATGGTCTTGCAGATTGCGGTTTTGTGTATCTGCGATTGGGTCTTAGAGACCCAGTTTCTTTATCCACAGTTTTAAAAATAGGCAAGATTTGCCTATCAGTGGTTCTCTGGGTGGCCAGGAATTACTCCTGATGTCAGTTCCAGCCTCGATTTTGTAGTATGGGACGATTTTATGGCTCTTTAAAAAACCAATTCGAGAATTTTTACAAAAATTTGGAGGTTTTGTGGGACCAGGCTGGAGGCCTGGAGAGCAAGGTACTGTGCTTTATTCCATTTATTTCTGCTTCTTTAGCCCTTTTTTAGCCTAACCCCTGGATTCCCATAGGAGTAAGGTTTTATTATTTGCAGTTTCTGTATTCGCGGCTATAGGTGAGAACGGAACCGCCATGAATAATGGGGGCCACCTGTATAGTATTATAAACTGAGTACTTCATGTAGCTGTCCGGTATATAGAGACAGGAAGATAGAAAAAAAGTCCTTGCAGGTCACCAATAATTACTAGCTCACAAAATATTTGTAGTAACTGATCTGCCAATATGTGCCCATGTTCCCATTTGTGGTATGTGGACCATCTGAAAGCCAGAAAAAGAGAAACTGATTTTTATTTTATTCTATTTCTATACCTGCTTCCAAAAAAGGCTCAGGGCGGTTTACACAGATAAATAATAAATAAGATGGATCTCTGTTCCCAAAGGGCTCACAATTTAAAAAGAAACATAAGATAGACACGAGCAACAGTCACTGGAGGTACTGTGCTGGGTGTGGATAGGGCCAGTTACTCTCCCCCTGCTAAATAAAGATAATCAACACATTAAAAGGTGCCTCTTTACCAAGTTAGCTGGGGTAGAACCCTCCTTGACCTTTGAACCTAGAGGTTCAAGGAAATGAATTTGCCTTTTTTCCAAATAACATTGTAGTTTTCCACCTGTTGTACATGTGTTTTATATAACTTATTTATTTATTTATTCATTCATTCATTCATTCATACATTCATACATTCATTCATTTATTTATGTAGCATATTTTTATACTACCCACAACTGGGCAGTTAAAAACATTTAAACATTAAATCAATTAAACAATTAATATCATTTAAACATTAAGATCATTTTAAAACCCAACATTAGAATATTAAAACTATAAATCTAATTAAAAGTCTGGGTGAATAAATATGTCTTCAGTGACTTTTTTAAAATTGCCAGAGATGGGGAGGCTCTTATTTCAAAAGGAAGCACATTCCAAAGTCCAAGGGCAGCAACAGAGAAGGCTCCCGGATAGCTGCCAAATGAGTTGGCGGCAAGTGGAGATGAACCTCTCCAGATGATCTGAACAGGCTATGGGGTTCATGGGTGGAAAAGACATTCTCTTAAATACCCATGCCCTAAGCTGTTTAGGGCTTATAGGTAATCACCAGCACCTTGTATTTTGCCCAGAAACGTATCGGCAGCCAGTGTAGTTCTTTCAACACAGGAGTAATATGGTCTCTCCTAGATGACTAGATGATTTATATGTTTTTATACTTTTTAGCTTGATGTTTTTATTGTCTTTTTATTGTATGTTTTAACTTTTGTAAACCACCGTGGGGTTGTCTTTTAACGAAAGGCGGTATATAAATGCATAAATAAATAAATAAATGACCCAGAGACCAACTTGGCCACCACATTCTGCAGTTTACGGACTACGTACAAAGGTAGCCCCACATAGAGCTCATAGCAGTAATTCAGCCTAGAGGTTACCAGCATATGTACCACCATTTTGGTACAAAACTTAGCACAAGTTTTGCAAAACCCAGCCCAATGGTGCTTAGTTTATGCATGTCAATGTTAAACAATTTTTGAGGAGAAACAAAACAGTATAAATGGGATAAAAGGAACAGTGGAAGTATTAATTGTATTTTGTGGCTACATTTTTCACGGTTCTCCTGAAACACCAAAGTAATGAATGCATAGTTTGCCACAATGAACTGTTTCTAGGGATTATTTAGTTTAGTAATTTAGGAGAACCAGCACTATAGGCAGCACAATATACAGAAGTGAGATTATTATTTTGTTAACTATATGTGTTATACTGTGTATGTTCATGTGTTATCTATGCTGCATATCCTACATTTCAAACTCTTCAAGCAGTCATCCTATTAATCCATCTCCCTTTCATTCAGGTCCCAGTTTCCAATGAATTGTTTTCTTTTCAATCAAACGTTTATTTTAAACACATTTAGGTATTGTATACTGAGGCAATTCCAGAAGATTCCTTTCCTGGCAAACTCATCATGCAAGTCTCAGCCACAGATGTAGATATTCGTTCCAATGCAGAAATAACTTATACATTGCATGGTGCTGGAGCAGAAGACTTCAGGCTCACTCCAGACACAGGTAGTATTCAAAGAGTACTATAAGCTATTATGTTTCTTCTACAACTTTGGAGGCCCAGCGGCTGTCTGACGGAAGCAGCTGTGGTCTGGAGCAGATCTGGCTGGAAGCAGGCACATGGGCAGCAGAACAAGGACATCCAGATGGGGCAGTTTAGTATAGGCGCTGCTACTATCCCCTAATCTGTTGTCTACGGCAACTGCCTCACCAAACCTCATTAGGGGGCTGGTGCTGAATAGGGATGTGCATGAACTGGTTTGGTGCCTCCTTAGGAAAGTGCCGAACCAGCTTGGGCACCCGCAACTGAACTGGTTCGGTGGGGTGGGGAGCAGGCCACTCAGTGAGCTTCATAGCTGAGTAATGATTTGAACCTTGGCTTCCCAATTCTTTAGCCTGTTTCACCAAGGATAATAATCGAAAGAGTTGCTCATGTACAGGATAAGAGAACATCTTGTGTTGGTCATTGCTACTTTGTGTGATGTGTTGGTATTGGTGCATGCATTGAGCATCTGTTTAGCAGTTGTCTCTTGCTGTGTTGTCAGATGTCGCAGAACTGGCCCAAGTTAAATACAGTCAGTCTCTGCACATATTTTTCCCCCTCACCATTCACAAATTCTGCTTCCATCTGTCCCATCCCTCCACCTTTCCCAATATTTATACAATACCCCTTTATATTTCCTCTTGTTCTATCACCATACTGTATAGCTAGCCCAAGCCCTTCCAACCTTTCCCAGTTGTGCAGCTGATACAGGCATCTCCAAGAACAGCCAAGTTGGATCGTTTGTAGGAAGCTAAGAAGCTACACTTTTTTTAGAATAAATTTCCTGGACTTAAATGGACATGGCTGTGTTAATGCAAAAATAGAACTGTGTTCAAAAGTTTAACTTTCAAGTGAATTGCAGGTCTTTATGGTATTTATTTATTTGTTTGTATGTTTATGCAAGCATGCATGCATGCTTAGTTCTTGTTATTAAACCCATACGTGTGCTTTTCTTTTCTTTTCTGTTTTGTTTATAGGTGAGCTGAAAACTTTAGCAGTGCTTGACCGTGAACAGAAAGCAGTTTATACTCTTATGATCAGGGCTTCAGATGGAGGAGGAAGGTTTTGCCAGGCTAATATTATTCTCAATATAGAAGATACAAATGATAATGCCCCAGAATTTACAGCGGATCCATACTCCATCACAGTATTTGAAAACACAGAACTGAAAACTCTGTTGGCAAGAGTGCAGGCTACAGATGCAGATGCAGGTATGATTTATCAAGAAGCATTTCTAATGTTGTTTTATTTATTTTTTCATTCATTAAATCAATTTATATACCACCCTTCTTAAAGTGGCTTATGGTGGTTTATATTTAAATCAAAAACACATAATAAAACAATTAAAATTTAAGAAAACATTTTAAACTAGATTAAAATTAAAACTAGATATTTAAAGCCCTAAAAGGATGGGTCTTTAAGGCTCTCCTGAAGGCCTCCAAGGAAGATCATCCTCGTATATCCCCAGGGGTGGCATTCTACAACCTAGGGGTGACAACTGAGAAGGCCCGATCCCAGGTCGCCACCAGATGAACTAGTGGTACCTGAAGACAGACTCCTGATTATCTCAATGAGTGGTGGGATCTTGTAGAGAAAAGTGCTCCTTCATGTAACCTGGACCTAAGCCATTCAGGGCTTTAAAGCTAATAACCAGCACTTTGCCTGGAAACATAATGGCAGCCAGTGCAATTGTTTAAGAACAGGCATAATGTGATCTCTCTGGCGTGCCCCAGAGACCAATTTGGCTGCCACATTTTGTACTAACTGAAGTTTCCAAACTGTGTACAAAGGCAGCCCTACATAGAACGCATTGCAGTAGTCCAACCTAGAGGTTACCAGCTGATGTACCACTGTTCTTAGGTCATTCTCCTTAAGGAATGGGTGGAGCTGTTGAATCAATCACAGCAGGTAAAAAGTACTCCTGGCTATAGCCTCAACCTGAGGCACCAGGGTGAGACCCAGACCCAAGAGCACTCCCATGCTACGAACCTGTTCTTTCTGGGGGAGTGTAACCTCATCCAGAACAGGAAGTTCTATCCCATCTTACAAATTACCACCATCAACAATGAGCACCACTATTTTGCACGCACACATAAGCATATTACATTAAAATAGCTCCCTAATAGCTTAATGCTAGTCACTGAATGCCAGTCCAAATAAAAATAAATAAATGGGTTTCTCACCAAACCAAAAGATGCAGAACTCTTAAGCAAAGTAAGTTCTGTAATTGTAATGCAGCCACCAAAATTGCCACTCACTCTGCCTGTGCCATATGATCTTCTTGCATTCCCCATGTTGAAAAGATTATGCCTTTAGTTGCTCCTGTGGATCATTATAACATATACTAATAGTTTTCAGTGGTATTTCTAAGAAAGTTGGGGTTTCTTGGAAACTTATTGGGGGTTCCTTGATGAGAATATCAGTAGACAAGCTTCCATGAAAGTTAGTTGACCAGTACTACCAACCCACTCTTAGAACTGGATATGTTGGTTTTGTGGTAAGCTGCATTCTCAGATTTTATAGGGCAATGGTTAGGCCTTTCATTTTCCTGCTGGGCTCCTCATGCAAACTGGCAATACATCCCAGAATCCTCTACAGTGCAAAGGGATTCTTTGTCAGAAGAATGCATGTCGAAAGGGTTCCCTGAGGTTAGCAAGTTTGAAAGCCCCTGGAGTACACAGCAAGAGGCATTTTCCATAGCCCACTTAGCCAGCTCCTTAGGGCTGTAACAGCACAACCCAACCAAGTTGCTGGGTAAATAACAATTTCTTCAGAACATAGAACCATTTGAGATACATTCTCTAAGACATGCAAATGTGAGAATAGCCACGTTGATGCAGCTGAGTTCATTGTGCCTAGTAAGAAATATATTAGCCTAATTATTCTGTAATGCAACTGTCATTGATATAAGCTTGAAGTCTTCAGAATTATTTAATTATTTAAAATATGTCTATCCTGTGCCCTTACAAAAAGTCCTAGGGCACCTTATAAAAGCTGACAATTTCTTCAAGGACTGTCATGTGAGATATAAGGAATTCAGGCTAAATTACTAGCACATATGTTTCAAGGAAAAATCTATGCTATAAGTTACTTATAAAGAAGATAAGTTTTCTTCTAAAATAAAAATAGATGGCTCAGGTGATTCTGTTTTATTAACATGCAGTTCTTGCAAAATAAGGTATTTCCTGCTCATTTTCATGACTGATTCTTAGGGGGAAAATGTGCCTTGCCATTTTATACATTATGGCCCCATATTTATACTTCAGAGGATGTTAAAACTCCCTGTACCTGATCTTCTGTGGCACAGATGTTTGCTGTATTATCCTTCTTTTATTTTGTATGCAGTGTTGTAGTCTTTCTGAGTAAAAGTTTGCTTTTGGGGCTTCAGCATATTAAACAGGGATCCAAGCTTTGGAGAGGTAAAATGGAAAATTTTACCTATGGCCTTTGGGGCTATATCATAAGAGGCCATAAGGGCAAATAGTTACCCAAATTAGTCCCGTGACTGTAGGTGATGACATATGATGTAACCTGAGTTGTGGGCCTGGATTCTGCAGACATGCAGACATTTTGCACTTCTGAAAAAGCATATCCTGGAGAGATAGGGTTGTGTGTGTGTACTGTGTGAAATCACTTCTGAGCCTGGCAAAACCTATGCAGTAATATTTGATGTCTAATATTCCATAGATATAGATATAGTCTATGTGGATAGCTGTTCATAATGGTTGTTGAAGAAATATGTTTGTGAATACCAAATCATCTTCTGATGTGTTTTCATTATCATAGGGCTAAATCGGAAGATTCACTATTCCCTGGTAAACTCTGCAAATGGTCAGTTTTCTATTGATGAATTCTCTGGGATTGTTCGGTTAGAAAAGCCTTTGGATCGGGAGTTACAGGCAGTATATACTTTGACAGTGAAAGCGGAAGATCAAGGTTCCCCTAGAAGACTATCTTCTGCTGGTACTCTTGTGGTTTCTGTTCTGGATATAAATGATAATCCACCTGTCTTTGAGTATAAAGAATACAGCACAACTGTCTCAGAAGACACAGTGATTGGAATGGAGGTTCTTCAGGTCTATGCTGCTAGCCGGGACATTGAAGCCAATGCTGAAATCAGTTATTCTATCATCAGTGGAAATGAACATGGAAAATTCAGCATTGATTCGAAAACAGGTAACCATATAAAATAGATCTAGCATCCTAAATTTAGATCTTCCTCAACACACAAAAATGAGTCTTGACAATGTCTTAAGAAATGAATTGGCTTAATAAACTTACATATAGTTTTTTATTTATTGAAAGAATATGGGCAAAATAATTAAGGTATTGAAATCCTTGGGTAAATGGTTATTGCTCATGTAAGGAGGGCAGGGCAAGTAGCTCAGTGGTAGAAGGCATGCAGAAGGCCCCAGCTGAATCCCGAGCATCTCCAGGTAGGCTGACCCTACGGGCAGAGTAGACCATACTAAGCAAGATGGACCAGTGCTCTGACTCAGAGGAAGGCAGAATGAAAGAATAGAGGATACACGGACCAGAGAACAAAAACATATACTGGGTAGTATATATACCATGTATAAGAGTCTATTCACACACACAACTTACATGAAACGAGGATAAATTAAACGTCTATTATATTAATTCTCGTAGACGTGCCTCTGTGGGGATGCGTCCCGGCAACCCAGCAGATTGGCTGGGCAACGGTTGGCCATGTAGGGAAGTGGCCGCTTAGGGAGGAAAGGAAAAGAAGGAAAGGAACTGAACAGACTGGGGTGGGGGAGGGGGGAAGCTGTGGGGAGAGAAAGCAGCAGAGCCTGGCTGGGCAGAGACACAGAAACGGCTGGCTGCTTCGGAAGACGCTCACTAGAGGGAGGGCCATGCAGAAAGGAGCCGGCTGAACGCTTGGCTGCCCAAAGAGGTGGCGGCAACGGCCAGCGGGGAAAACACAAGCAGCCTAGAAAGTGGGGGGGGGGCGGAAGCACGAATGAGAGAGAGAAAATGAGAGAGAAAGAGGGAAAATGGAGGAGGGAGCAAGCTGGGGCAGAAGGCTTGGGGGGAGAACGGACTGGGGCAGAAGGCTTGGGGGGAGAGCGGACGGGGCAGAAGGCTTGGGGGGAGAGCGGACTGGGGCAGAAGGCTTGGGGGGAGAGCGGACTGGGGCAGAAGGCTTGGGGGGAGAGCGGACTGGGGCTGAAGGCTTGGGGGGAGTGTACTGCGGAGGCAAGTGGTGGGCCGCAGAGCCAGTACTTGGCCCAGTGGCGGGCCTGCCAGGTGGCGGGCCCCGCCCGCCCGCCCGCCCGCGGAGGCCAGGCTTGCCCGTGGAAGCCAGGCGGTGGGCCACGGAGGCCAGGCGGCGTGGGGCCCAGCTTGCCCATGGAGGCAAGGCGCCCGTGGGAGGCCAGGGCGGGAGGGAACCGGGCGGCGAAACTTCTCTGTTTGCCGCCTGGGAGGAGGAGTGGCAGCGGTGGGGCCCTTTGCAGCCACCCGCCACGCGGTAAGGCCTGTGGCAGCAGAGGTAAAGAACTCAGTGCAGGGAGGGGGAGTGCGGGAGGGCAGGAGGGAGGGGGGGAATCCAGCTCCAAAGAGCGCACAGATGCTCCATAAATGGCAATGCAATATTTGTGGCAGTGCAATCTATATATATATTTCTCCTAGGTGTGCCTGGGGAAAATGAGTCCCGGCATCCCAGCTGATTGGCTGGCACACCAGGCGAAGGAGAATTGGCTGGCCCACGCTGGCGAGCCTGGCCTGGCAACCGGTGGTGGCCGCAGACTCTAGCGAGTGAGAGAGGCAGGTGGGGGGGAGACAGAGTGAGCGAGAGAGGCACGCAGGGAGGAGAGACAAAGCGAGCGAGAGAGGCGCGGGGGGAGAGAGACAGAGCGAGAGAGGTGCGGGGGGAGAGACAGGTCAAGCAAGAGAGGCGCGGGGGGAGACAGAGCGAGCGAGAGGTGCGGGGGATGGGGAGACAGAGCGAGTGAGAGAGGGGAGGGGAGAGAGAGCAAGAGAGGCGCGCAGGAAGGGGGAGACTGAGAGAGGCGCGCGGGGAGGGGGAGACGGAGCGAGCGAGAGAGGCGCGCGGGGAGGGGGAGACGGAGCGAGCGAGAGAGGCGCGCGGGGAGGGGGAGACGGAGTGAGCAAGAGAGGTGCGGGCAGGGGGAGACGGAGCGAGCGAGAGAGGCGCGGGGAGGGGGAGACGGAGCGAGCGAAAGGGGCGCGCGGGGAGGGGGAGACGGAGCGAGCGAGAGGGGCGCGGGGAGGGGGAGACGGAGCGAGCGAGAGGGGCGCGCGGGGAGGGGGAGACGGAGCGAGCGAGAGGGGCACGCGGGGAGGGGGAGATGGAGCGAGTGAGAGGGGCGCGCCGGGGGGACGGGCAGAGCGAGCGAGAGGGGCGCGCTGGGGGGGTCGGGCAGAGTGAGCGAGAGGGGCGCGCCGGGGGGACGGGCAGAGCGAGCGAGAGGGGTGGACGTAGCACTGCAGAACTGCAATTGTGCAGTTTTAAATCTCAGCAGAACACCTCTATTCCACAAAGCTGCGGGGCTCACTTTAGACTCCCGCAGTGGCCCGAGAGGTTCAGAAAAGCCTGTGCTGTTATGCTTTTCGACAAAAACTCCTCAAAGAAGTGTACATAGCAAAAAAAAAAAAAAAGGAATAAACTCATAACTCCAGTCCTATTAATTTCACTGGTACAACTATCTCTCTTTGGAATGAATCCAGTTTGTTTTGCGTCTGTGACGTTTTTGTAAAGGAGTTGCGTGTTTTGGTAGTGGGCAAAAGCAATTTTAATTGTTACTAAGACACAATACACTCAACCTTCCAGCTCCAAGGATGTGAAATTCAACTAGATGAGGGGGTTTTCATGCTAAAATATATTAATTCTTTGGAAATATATAAAAATGAACCTAGCTTTACAAGTATGGCTCCATTTTTATATGCAAAAACTTTGGTGGTTTTGCATGCATAAAAACATGGGGGAAATGCAATAGCGTAGTACGATTAAAAATAAAATAAAATCTGGAAGTATCAGGAGAATCACTGGCCCTGAAATAATACTGAGTAACTTGAAAGTGCCAATCGTCATGGTACACACATTTACCTTACTAGAAAAGTGACATTTAATTTTTCTTTTATAGGTGCTATTTTTATTATTGGAAGCCTTGATTATGAAAGCTCCCCAGAATATTATTTGACAGTGGAAGCCACAGATGGAGGAACACCATCCCTGAGTGATGTTGTAACAGTAAATATAAATGTAACAGATATCAATGACAACACTCCAGTATTCAGTCAAGAAACTTATACAGCAGTGATCAGTGAAGATGCTGAGGTTGAACAAGCAGTTATTACAGTATGTACTTCAGTCCCTTGCTTCCCTACCTTATTCTTACATGGTAGTTATATTTTTTGTTTTAGAAGAATCGCAATTATGTTTAAGGGCTGAAATCAGAGGAATTTGTTTTTAATTTAAAGGTGAAGGTACAAAAACAATGAAATGTTGGAAATTCTTTAGTGACAATTATCCACCGTATATTATGAATACATTTGCAGAGAAATGAAAGGCAACTAGTGGTAACTGGTTTAGTTGAGATTAATGTCTTCTAAATATTGGAATGTTTACCCTGGTAAGACTGTAGTACAGGTATGCTAGCTCCAAAGCTGAGTTTATTGAAAGTACACAAATGTCATTTGGCCTGTTTCAAATGAGAACTGAATGTCCTCTAGGTTATGGCAGCTGATGCTGATGGGCCTTCAAACAACCATATTCGCTACTCAATAATAGATGGCAACCAAGGGAACCCGTTTACAATTGACCCTACCTTGGGTGAAATAAAAGTGGCTAAACTTCTTGACAGAGAAAAGGTAAGTTCTTACATTCTGGGATGCAAGATGTAGGACCTAATCTTCCAAGCAGTACTGCCATATAAACTGTAAAACTCAGAAGAATGAACTCTTAGGAATCATACAAACTTAAAGCTATACACACCAGCATACAACCTCAGTATACCTCGCTATACACACCTGAGTATACCACCTCTGAAGAAATGTGTGAGGAATTACTAAAATGGACAGCTTGTAATGTACTTGTATATATCTTCCTGCTCATGTTTAGCATATCGAGGAGAAAGGCTAGAATCCTTTTCCTTCTCCCTGCTTGTGATCCATTGCATTGACACTAAAGAGCTCTTTGTAGCTGGTAAACAGATGTTTTTTATACTGATTAATTGTTAGCCATATATTATGCTCCAAGTTGTGTGCTGTGTTCCTTGAGGTGACCATAATTTTCTGAACCTAGGTTGCTGGGTTATAATTTCATAAATGTATAAATGGACTTTAAGAAACACACAGAGCAGGATCCAGACTAGTGTTGCACTAGTGCAGGCCCTCTAGCTGTTGTTGAGCTACAACTCCCATTATCCCCAGCCACAGTAGTCAGGCATGTTGGGAGTTGTAGTCCAACAGCAGCAGGAGGGCTAAAGTTGTGCAGCCCTGCACTACTGTAGGTTAGGATAACATGTGTCTCTAAGTGGTTTGTGCTTCTCCACAGTGTTGCACAACTGTTAGCGGAAGAGACTCGGGGGTCTCCAAAATACACCGTCCCTTATTCCACTTCAGACCATGATTTCAAATCAAAGTTTGGAGGCAATGTTTTAACCATAGTTTACCAATTCAGAATGTCATCACAAATCACGGTGAGAACAAACCAGGAAGTGGAGGGGAGCCTACATGTAATAGGAGAGGAAGGATCATGCAAGCCTCCAGCACAATCCCAAGTCTCCAAACCATAGAGTATCAGATTTGTGTTGTCATATTTTCCCCTAAACCTCTTGTTTCATAATTTTAAAATACAGAAACAAAATAGAGAATGCAATTTTTAACATCCATATAGTAAATAATTTCACCTTTGTCAGAAATACAGTATCTCAATATAGACATCCCATATTTCAAAATAAATTTTTTACCAATATTAAAAGCATATATGAAAAATATTAATAAAATATATGAAGGTCAACGTTTAGTTCAACCTTATAAGAGCCAGTATAGCATAGCATAGTGAGAGCCAGCATAACATAGTGGTTAGAGTGTTGGACTAGGACCAGGAAGACCCGGGTTCGAATCCCCATTCAACCATGAAACTCACTGGGTGACTCTAGGCCAGTCATGTATCTCTCAGGCTAACCTACCTCACAGGGTTGTTGTGAGAATAAATGTACACCACTGAGCTCCTTGGAGGAAGAGCAGGATATAAGTGTAAAAATAAATAAATAAAAATAATTGTCATTAAAATGTATAATTAAAAAATTTTCTTTCTTGCATAATTTATCTTACATTTATCTAAATAATCTGAGCTGGGCCGACATGAGAAGACAACAGTGTTAAAATAGTGGAGTGTTGTCTAAGGTATAGGACTGTTAAGGTTGTGAAGTCCTACTGGGTGGGGTGTGGGACTCCTCCGCACTTCAGAGGAGTTCCAAGTTCAGTTTGGATCTCTTGGGAGGAAATCATGCTTTGCTTTGTCTGGAGCCCTTTGGTCCTCTGGAGCAGGCTATATAGGCCTTCAAAGATTTTTACAGCCCTACTAAAATGTATGTTTGTTGTTTTAATAGGCCAATGATCAGTCTGAACAGCATATGTTCAAAACCACCAAATCTATGCAGTCTTTAGACACTTTCTTGTACAAATGTTACATTCAAAATGTTTTTATGCAACAGCCAGAGAATATGTGTGCTCTAATACTGTTTGTTTTCTTATTTCAAAAGAATGCTACCTATTTTTCTTCTTAATGTTTGTATGTATGTTTTACTCTTTAGATCTCAGGTTATACTCTGACAGTTCAGGCATCAGATAATGGGAACCCACCAAGACTCAACACAACTGCAGTCAATATTGATGTGTCTGATATAAATGACAACCCACCCGTCTTCTCAAAGGGAAACTATAGTATTATCATCCAGGTAATGTATATATCACACTGTAGCAGGATATAAATACAGTTAAAATTACTAATGAACCACTATAACAAGTGGCAAGGTTCTGGAGGTGTCTTCTATCATTCAGTAAATGTTTGAATCAGTTTTCAGTGAAACATTATGAGTGCAGTTGTAGTTGCCAAGGGGCATACAAAAATGTTAGTATTTTTTATTTCAATCTGTGTTTTCACAATGGATCCATCAGTAGAGTCTAATTGAATAAGCTGTATTAGGGTCAGCAAATCACTGATACTGGTTCACAGGAAAATGGTGATGAGCAGTAAGCAGTGTAAAAGTTACCAATTGTCCTTTTGCTGGATTTATTGTCCTGCAATCAAAATGTGTATGGCACAGATACATGTTTTTAATGTAAAATTAAATTCTATTTTGCCCTTCAGTATCACTGTTATCAGGGTAGCTTCTTAAAAGCTATGTGTTATACCTACAGATCTAAACTGGCATGCCAAGAAGTAGGTTTGTATAGCTTCACCTGAAGGCTAAGTTTTAGAATAAGCCCTTGAATTCCCATAATTCAAATGAGAATAGCATTTAAATCCACTGGGAAAAGGAGATTGCAACATTCCGTGAGCTGACGTCACAGAGAGAAGTTGGCAAATGTGTCATTTTAAATACACGTACAGTACATACTAAATATGCTGTGATGAAGGATGGGAAAAGGAGGAGTTGAAAAACTCTATAATGTGCCAGATTTGTGTATGCTTCTTTGTTTAGTAATACAGTGGAACTGAACATAGAAGCAGAAATCCTTTGTTTAGGTTCTAGTTTGTTCTGCTTGCATTATAACATTTTACAGAACACTATTCATTGCTTAGTATTCTACCTTAAAGGTGGTAAAGTGTTGAATTATATGCAGAACATCTGAAATGTTGATTTCACCATAGCGAAAATTGGTAACAGAACTACAGATTTCATTCAAGGTTGGTTCTAATTGTGTGACACAGAGTTGATGGCCTTGGACATAATAGGGTTACAGCATGAATGTGTGAGCCAGACAAAGAACAGAGGGTAGTAGACAGTAAGCTTTGTCCTTCTTCAACCAGATGGGAAGTGGAATGACAGAGAGATTAAGAGATTTACTTCACAAGAAGGTTGTGACGCAGACAGGAAGTAATCCTGGATCTTTTGGCTATCAGTCCTTTTTGCACAGAAGGACTGTCCTAATTGGTCAGCTCAGTAACCCATCTCATCCTACACCCTGCTTCAGCAGTGACCATTTCAAATCAATCACAGCAAAGAGTAACTTTAAAACTATGAGATGAATAATCCATCTCTGTTTTCCTCTTTTGTAAGTCTGTATGCCTATTACAGCCTCTCTCACACAAGTTCTTCCCATTGAATCTGAGATTTACCAGAAACTGGTAATTTTTCCATTCTAGAAATCTCAGATAGATTCATTAGTTTGCTACCTTCAAAAATACTTGATTTCCTCTGTTTCTGCACAGTCCCTTCCTGGTTGTACTAGTAGCATCCAGCAAATAACCAGCCCAAACACAATTTCTGTGCCTAGGAGACTTCAGTTCTCGTTCAAGAAAAACTCAGTTTCCCATCAAAATTATGCCAACATTTTGTGTTAAGGATATATTTTAAGCTTTTGTATTGACACACAGCGTTTTCCCTATATTATAAATAGTCAGAACTACATTTATTAACAAACAGAATCTTATTTATAGAACATATTGTTTTTTTAAAAGAAAAATTCACTTAGAAATGACTTGATAGCACTATATATTCCCTTTTTTCCTAATCATATACTAGGAACTATACATCATTCACCAAGTTAATTAGGAGACAGATCACAGTTCTCAATGAGATTAAATTAAACCTAGCCATTTGAAGAATATTATAGGAAAGAAGGATGATGACATTTTACTGATAAAACTACAGATACTTTTATTTCTTTCCCCCCTCTTTCATTCTTACTCTAATCCTAAAGACATTTGTCATTATTCAGAAGTCATACAAATGTATGCCCAGATTTTTCAGAATTTCCCACTCAGGACATTCCCCCCAAAAACCTGCTTTTTGAATTCTCTCGATTTCAAAAGGCATTTTGTGGGCTTGGTATAAGAACTTTTAAATGAGTACATAGAGCCTGTGTGTGTCTGTGTGATTCTCCTCATCCCCCGCTGCCCAGCATGTCCCCATGTATAATCATTACAGGCCAAATACCAAAACTGTTGGCGATTTTAAAGTCAGAGGAGTTTCCAGAGCATGTTGCGACTTGTAAGGTAGCATCTCTGAAAAGGCAACCCCGCCCCCGATATTCAACCCTGTTAATCGTGGCCTTTATGAGAAAATGTTACTTTATGAACAGTACAGTCTTGATTCTAGTTTTTGACAGTAATATGAACACATCCAAGTCTCATGTTCAGGTTGGCCACATGATGGCCTTTTTAATTGCTCTAAAGGTGTCCGTTGTTGTGTGGTAGGCCCTTTGTGCAAGCACTGAAAAAATAAAAGTTTGCACTGTGTGAATAAAATTGCCGATTAGCGAGGTAGAACACTAAACATCTTTTCAAGGAATAACAACCGCCAAGTATAGACCTTTAAAATTGCTTCAGTGTAGAGCAGTAGCACATAAACCAGCTTTAACTCATCCTTAATTAGAGTTTTAATGATTAAACAAATCATTTCTTTTACAATATCTGCTTCCCCATCATCTTCTGCTTTTATAGGAAAATAAGCCTATTGGGTTTAGCATCCAGCAGCTGGTAGTTACAGACAAGGATTCTTCCCACAATGGACCGCCTTTCTTTTTCGCTCTTGTAAGTGGAAATGAAGATAATGCTTTTGAGATTAACCAGCAAGGAGTCCTTACAACTGCTATTCAACTAAAACGCAAAGTGAAGGATCATTATTTTCTTCATATTAAGGTATGAAGTGCCATATGTGTGTGGTGGTGGTGGTGGTACAGGTGTTTCTGATATTTGTGAGTGGTGATATATATTCAGAGTGTTGGTTTTGTGAGACACAGGCAAGTTACTCCAGTCTGGAGTAGCCTCATTGAGTTACATTAATGAAACCTAGTTTTGTGTCATCAGAACTCTAGACTGAGGACTGATACCAAAATAAAATAGATATTAATGAATTAATATCAATATCAATTAATATCAATAAAAGATACTAATGATGATCAATAGTCAGCTCACTTGTGCACAGAATGCTCATCATAGAGCAGTCTATGTGCACAAGCGATGTTACACTGGAGCAATGAACTTTTACATTGTACTAACTTGTACTAACCGAGCAAAGCTGCACCTTTTTAAAAATGATGATCCTCTTTATTTAGCAGGGGGAGAGCAACTGACCCTATCCATTCCCAGCACAGCTTCCCTCCAGTGGCTGCTACTGGTGTTTATCTTATGTTTCTTTTTTAGATTGTGAGCCCTATGAGGACAGGGAGCCATTTTATTTATTTTATTTTATTTTATTTGTTTATATAGATGTAACCCACGTTGGGAATTTTTGTTGAAAAGCAGTATGTAAATATTCTTCATATTCATACAAGATCCTAACTCCTCTTCTGTGAAAGTGAATAGAGTAGTGAAAATTCTAGGGGTATTCAATGCGATTCACCCTCAATCGATTCGGAACAAATTGGAGGTTATTTGCAAATTTGACCCTGAGTCGAATCTCCTTCAAAATAGAGGACCCAATTTGGGACTGAGAATCACCAAATTTGGGTGATTTGAATGCCATTTTGAGGCCCATTTGCTGGAAAAATGGGCCTCAAAATTGTTCTTTTTTCCGGGGAAAGCTGGTCTGCCATTTGGAATTGGCAATTTGAGTGATTTGAGGTTGATTTATCGAAGCAGCTGGCTAAGCCAGCTGTTCTCAACAAATCAATTTGAGGTTTTTGCGATTTGATTCAAGCTCGAATCGAATCACAAAAATTGATTCATTCACACTCCTAGAGAATTTCTCTCCGATCCCAAAATAGATGATGGCTGATTTTGATGAAGTGCTTAGTAACATGCTTAGGAAATTGTAATTGGATAACTTGTAAGTGTAACAAGAAATCTATTCGTTGAATAGTTCCATATTCAACTCATTATGAGGCCTGAGAAAAAAATAGCATCATTTGAATTTTGAAGGAGAAAGGTACTGCAAGCGCCATCTGCTGTTTAAAATTGGCTACTACATTGCTGATATATATTTTTAATTGCACTCCAGAGCTTTCCAAATTATTGGGTATTCTAGGTATCCAGAAACAAAGATGTGGTTACAAAAATGTATTCCAAAATCTATGTTTATTCTGAAATTGTATTCATATTTAGAAATCAGGTTTAGAAATCGAAATAATAATAATAATGTTGCAAACATCTGAATAGCATATAGTTCACATAATATTTTGTCTTCATTGCAATTTTATCTCATTGTTCTAAAGTTAGGTTAATAGTTTTAAAGAAAACTCATGCTGTGATACAGCTCTCTTGTAGAGACTTGGGTCCTGCGATGTAGGTCCAGTTGCACACATGATTCCTGCATACATGCAGGTTCACACTGCACTTCAGTGGAAGGAACCAGTATGCACAAAGACATGTGTGTTGATTGGGGCCTCCATTGCAATGAAGGGAAACCCTTGCAAACAGTGAGATTCCATGTATACATCTGAGACCCCCAAACCCATCCATATTTTGGAATGGGTACAGGGCTGCAATCCATTGAGGTGGATCCACACAGGCAAATATCTCTCTTGCATTTTCAGCTATGGCTGCAGAAAGTGCCCTGTATGTTTGTCAGACTCTCTGTGCCATAGGACAGCTCTTGGAAATTGTTCCAGAACTCCACACAAGCCTGTGGTGCTGTTGATCGCAACCCGGAAGCTGGAAATAAATTGCACTGATATTTTAAAATGACAGCTTTTTGCTGTTCGCTGATAATCCTTCTGCTAAGTGGTATACTAATATATAAAGCCATCATTAGACCTTTACCTTTCTAGTAAGTACCTAGACAGTATAACGCTTCTAATTAAAAGCTGATGAAATTGGGCAGAAACTCATTTTTTGTTGATCATTTCCCCACTAGGTGACTGATAATGGAAGACCTCAGTTGTCTTCTGTGACTAATGTTGACATTAGAGTTATTGAGGAAAGCATTCACCTTCCAGCAATTCTGCCTTTAGAAATCTTCATCACAACCTTTGAGGAAGAATATTCAGGTGGTGTCATTGGGAAAGTACATGCAACTGATCAAGACGTTTATGACACTTTAACATATAGTCTGGATCCCAATGTGGAATCACAGTTCTCTGTCTCTAGCACAGGTGGCAAGCTAATTGCTCACAAAAGACTAGACGTAGGGCAATACCTCCTGAATGTCACTGTTACAGATGGAAAGTTTACTACTGCAGCTATCATTCCAGTACATATCAGACAAATCACACAGGAATTACTGAACCACAGCATAGCTATCCGTTTTGCCAACCTTGCCCCAGAGGAATTTATTGGTGACTATTGGCGCAATTTCCAAAGAGCTTTAAGGAACATCTTGGGTGTCAGAAGAAACGACATACAGATTATTAGTTTGCAACCTTCTGATCCTCCATCAAACCTTGATGTGCTGCTGTTTGTTGAGAAGTCTGGTAGCTCTCACCATCCAACCAGAGCCCTGCTTCACAAGATAAATTCCTCTGTGGCTGACCTTGAAGAGATCTTAGGTGTACAGATACTCAACATTTTCCACAAGCTGTGTTTGGGCCTGGATTGTCCATGGAAGTTTTGTGAAGAAAAAGTGACTGTGGATGAAAACATCATGTCAACCCACAGCACAGCCAGGTTGAGTTTTGTCACACCACATCACCAGAGAACAGCAGTTTGTCTTTGCAAAGGTAAAGAAAACATGTATTATGATGGGAAATGAGTGTCTGTACAGTCTTGTTCTACAGAAGTGTTAATAAGTAAAAGTATATCAAATACTACTACTACAAATATTTATGCACCTCTTTTCAGCAAAAGTTCACAAAGTGGTTTAGTACTATCTAAATAAAATACACAAACCAGCCTCATTACACTTTTTACTTGAGGCCCTATTCCTATGCTTAGTGAGCTCACGAGTGAAGGGGAAATAAACTGTAGGATTTTAAGCTCTTAGAATTTCATTTTTTCTTAACATTAACACTTCAGTCTTTTGATTAATTTCACAGGCAATAATTCTACCACATATACAGCTTATAAAGGAGAACTAGCTGGCCCACTGCAGCGCATATGCACACTAGTTCTCCCTGTCTTTCTCCTCTCCTCCCCTTCCTCTGTGGTCTGGCTCCTTGCACTGCCTTCACCTGCCCCAGCACCCACCCCGCCTCCATCTGGGATGGCAGTGGAGGTGGCAAAACCTATTGGCCCCCCCACTGGCTGATTCGGCCCCTGCCCTGCCTCCCTCCGCTGCCTTAAGCCACCCCATGGCAGCGGAGAGGACAGGTGACGTTGGGGAAATAGTGGTGAAAGCTCCTTCCATGAGCCCACCTGCTGCCCAAATGACAGATCAGGCTGTTTGTGGCCCATTTTGAGGCTCTCTCAGAGAGACCCGAAATGCAGGCCCACGGAAAAAGCTTTCGCAGCCCGCTCCACACCGCTGCCTGTCATTACTGTCTCCGCCACCATTCCCGCCTCTGACAAAGGTTGTATGTGCAAGCCCCACCCCCACATTTTCATTGGTCCTGTGGTGGGAGGCGGGGCTTGCCACAGACAACCTTAGTGTATTATATAGAGAGATATTATAGCAACTTAGAAATTCAATATTTCTCTTGACTTCTTGCTGCCTGGCCTATTTTCTTGTCACTCATTCTTGACACAGCTATCATTTTCATCACTGATAGTTCCTGAAGAAAAGTAGGGCCTCAGCTTTTGATGTGCTCAGTTTAAACATTGCCATGTTTAGGAAGAAGTGGGTAAAATTAAAACCTTGCTCTATAATTTGCAGAAGGAAGATGCCCCCTTGTGACCAGTGTATGTGAGGGAAACCCGTGCCCTGAAGGTACTGAATGTATAGCAGATCACAGAGAAGGAAAGCACACTTGTGTTTGTCATGGAAGCAATACCGCCCAATGTCCTGGTGAGCTTTTCTCTTAATATCCATTGTCTGAGGCTGTAGCTTTCTCACAAAGTAATGCAATTTTGAACCAATTTTGCTTGTCTGTTTTGTTTTGTTTTAGCATCAGTTGGGCCATCAGTAACTTTTACTGGAAATAGCTATGTTAAGTATCGCCTTATGGAAAATGAAAACAAGGAAGAGATGAAGCTTACAATGAGGCTTAGAACATATTCTGCTCATGCAGTTGTCATGTATGCCCGAGGAACGGACTATAGTATTTTAGAGGTATGTAGGTCTTATACTAAACACTTCTCATTGTACAGAAAGTTACTTCAAGCTTTTTAATTATTTATAACAGACTTGATTATGGTCTTTAGTTGACACTAAAGGTGTATGGCACGCAGCCTGAGCATTCACTGAGCTGGGCAGCAAGAGCACCCAGATGAAGGAGGATCCCTCAATGCAACGCGCTCCTGGAGGGTGCCAGAGGACTTCCTCCTTCTGCTCTGCCAAAGCTGTCTGAGCAACTCCAACTGTGTGTGGGGAGGCAGGCAGGAGCCTGCCTAACTGCCAGCCCTGCCCTCCATGAGGTCAATTGGTCATGGGCATAACCTTATTGTGTTATACATATGGCAGTGCATGCTGCCATTCCTAGCAGCTTGTGCCAAGAGGTGTCCCTGTATCCCTCATCCACCTTCACCAGGTGGTGGTTAAGAAGAAGAAAAGGCAGTTTCAGTGTGCGTGATGCAGGTGCATCCTTCAGTGGCGAGAGCACACAGGGCCACTACTGCTAATATAGTAATATATGTACTGTCTTTCTGTTTTGCTTAGATCCACCATGGGAAACTGCAGTATAAATTTGACTGTGGAAGTGGTCCTGGAATTGTGTCCGTGCAGAGCATTCAGATCAATGACGGCCAGTGGCATTCAGTGTCTCTTGAAGTTGATGGAAACTATGCCAAGTTGATTTTAGACAGGGTACACACTGCATCTGGCATTGCTCCTGGTACTCTAAGGACCCTGAACTTAGATAACTATGTATTCTTTGGTGGTCACATTCGGCAGCAGGGCACAAGGCATGGAAGGAGCCCACAGGTCAGCAATGGCTTCAGAGGCTGTATGGATTCCATTGTGCTTAATGGTCAAGAATTGCCCCTCAACAGCAAACCACGGACTTATGCTCACATGGAAGAATCTGTGGATGTCTCTCCTGGATGTTTACTGACTACTGTAGAGGATTGTTCGAGTAGTCCATGCCAAAATGGGGGCATTTGTAATCCACTACCTAATGGAGGTGAGTGTTTTTCTTTGTTGTGGTAAAGTGGTTTATATGTATCACATTCTACCTTATGAATGAAATTCCAGGCATGCTGAAATCTCAAGATACCCACAGTCAATAAGGAAGATTTTGTTGTTTTGTTTTCTTGGTTCTAGTCCTTTACTACTGATAAAAGACTGGTACTTTCACTTCCACCATCAGAGTAAAACAAATGAGGATATTCCGGTTAAGTACTGCTCATTTAAATTCCTCTTCAGGAGAGTGTGAAGTCTTTAATATCTCTGGGTTATGTCAGTCTAGTAATGTTTTGTTTGCACAAATTGTGTTGCATAAGAGTAGGCCCCGTGTTAATAATGAGCTTACTTTTATGTGACACAATCTGCAAATTTCAGGCAACCTTACTAGGCTGATGTATTCTTGTGCAGTATGTGAGCCAATATTTTACATCACAAATGTATGGTCCCAGATTGTACCATGTAGCAGATTTACCAGCCTTTATCTCAGAGCAAGCCCACGTGAGGGGAAGCAAAATGCCGATTCATCTCCTCCATGCTTTCCAGAACAAAGGCTGCTCCCCCAAAACTTTCCTGCCACCACTGCCCGAATTATCAACAAAGTTTGACACCCCTCCCCCTGGTCCTGAGTGGAATGTCCAGGGCAACCCTCTCCTCTGCTATTGGAAAAGTACTAAAGCCTTCTATGTGCTCTTGGAAGCCAGCGTGGTATAGTGGTCAGAGTGCTGGACTAGGACCGGGGAGACCTGAGCTCAAATCCCCATTCAGCCATGATTCTTGCTGGGTGATTCTGGGCCAGTCACTTCTCTCTCAGCCTAACTGACTTCACAGGGTTGTTGTGAGGAGAAACATAACTGTACACCCCTCTGGGCTTCTTGGAGGAAGAGCAGAATATAAATGTTAAAATAAAATAAAATAAAATAAAAGACACTCCAGAGCTAGATGCTTGCTTTGAGGTACACAACTAGAACTTTTTGCAGCTTTAGGTTTAAGGATAGTGTTCCCTTTGGGGAAGAAAAAAGATACTTCTGAACATGCAAATGATGCTTTATACATTTTTTGTGAACTACCTGTCCTGGATGTGCTCCCTGACCTCCTCCTTTTGCCAAGTAAAACCAGCAGAAGTGATAGGCAAGAACTTGTGGTACCTCTAGCTATATAGAACACCTTTCCAACAGGTGCTTGCTGGAGCTAGACATTTTTGACCTCCTGTATTTGATTGGTGTTCTTTTTTGTGTGTATCGTTTGGGGGTTTAATAATAACTTTTATATGATGCACTAATCCTGTAGACCACCTCCATTTTCCCTCCCAAGGACAGAATTTGTTGTATTCTTTGGATTATGAGAACATAATTGCTGAAATGACTTTAAGTGTATACTGTTACTATTAGCTGATACTTTCAATTTGTTTTCTGGTTACTCCAGTGACATATCTTATTATAACAGACTGTTTGACTGTTTGTTTACAGTTTTTGCCTAAGATCAAAAGATGATTGTCAGATTTCTTCTGAACACTTTTTGGTAGCTTGTAAGTGCTCTCATGCTGTGCTTTTGTTTAATCAAAACATAACTTTTGTTAGATTTAGAGTGTGTATGTAGATCACCCTTGCTATGCATGACAGAAAAGTTTGCTTTGTTTTGTCTTAAAAGTGCATTTTTCATATTGTGTTTTCATTGCAGGTTATTATTGTAAGTGTGCAGCTTTATTTATGGGCACACACTGTGATGTAAGTGTCAACCCATGTGCTTCCAATCCTTGCCTTTATGGTGGTACATGCATTCCTGTCAACAATGATTTCATCTGTCAGTGTAGAGGACTATATACCGGCCAAAGGTATGGCTTCTTTGCCTGTTATAAAGATATTGTATTTATTTACAGTAATATTTCCCATGCTGTTCTTTGTCTTCAGAATATTTTCTGTGTGGTTTTCTTCTGTGTCTATGCATTCTTTGAGCTGATTCCGCACATTGCATTTTCTTAAGCATACAACTAAGATGTTTTACATATTCACTTGAGAACGTTAAGTGTGAACTGTGATTGGGTCAGGTGTGTGTTTGCATGCATGTGTAATCATACACTTAGGAAGACAAGATTGTCTATGGCGCCTCACTGAATGTGCTTTTCATTTACAGACTAGGTCTGCTGTGCATAATGTATGCAAAGGCCCTTGATGTCCCATGCTACTGTGTCTACTTAGTGCCTGGTCCTGTGAATCTCTGAGCAGATTTATAGGCACTGAAGTCAACTTGAGGTTATTACTGAGACAATGCTACTTGTCATTTAGAAAATAATGTGTGTGGCCTTTTGTTTTCTCTAGGTGTCAGATTGGTCCATATTGCAAAGACAACCCATGCAAAAACAGTGGCAAGTGTATTGATAGCTTAGATGGACCTGTTTGTGAATGTGAGGCAGGTTTTCATGGAGAAAGGTTCGTAGCTTTGTACTTACAATGTTTACATAGGTCAGCATCAGAGCTTGTATTTTATTTTATTTTATTTATTTTAACATATTTTAATACCGCCCAAAACTTACGTCTCTAGGTGGTTCACAACCAGATAAAAACAGAGACAAAACGTTAGTACAAAACAAAACAAAACTTAAAACACAGCAATTTAAAAACAATTTTAAAAACAGTATTCTAAAAACAACATTAAAATAATTAAAATAATATCAGTTAAAAGCCTGGTTGAACAGATGTGTCTTTAGAGACTTTTTAAAAATTGTCAAAGATGGGGAGGCTCTTATCTCACTAGGGAGCGCATTACAAAGCCTCGGGGCAGCCACGGAGAAGGCCCGTGTAGATAAAAATAAAATAGGTTTTCAAGAAAGAAAGTGGCATAGATACTACCTGTATATTCTTTAAATATACATTCAGATTGTTCAACAGCTCCCTGTTAATCAGATTAATTCCTTTGGTTATATCCTGCATTTAATAGTTCCAAAATCAGTACAAAAGAAGCATGTGTGTGTGGATTTTTCTTCATTTCACTATACTGTACTAACATCATACTTAAGTCTTGGATAACTAATATTAAATCTTCAGAAATATTGTTAAAATAATGTAAAATGAATAAAGTGGGATTTGCTCTTCTTTAAGGCCTTTGTTTAATCTCTTATCAGTTAGGTTATTTGCACTGATCTACATGCAGATGATAAATATAAGACTCACTGGCTGACATGTTTGACAGAGCTAGGAGAGTGGAGCAAGAGCTACACCCTCACAGAGAGGCTGCTGTGGAGCTCAGCCAAAGGCTTGTCTACCACCTGAGCACATTGGAAATGGGAAGCAGAGCGATTTTCTTTGCTCTCCCCTTCCTCCAGAAGTATTTTTGGAGAAATATATTCCTGAGGGTTGCAGAATGCTATACAAAGGCAAAGAGGCACACACACATACCTGAGAGTGGGAAAGATCTGTTGCTACCTACTTGTGATAAAGCATCAGATCACAGCCACACACAGCCTCTGTTCTCCAGCTGCATGGACAGGAATAACAGTGATCTTTACCACAGACCTTTTGAGAGGGAGAACATGATGAAGATGATAAAATCTTTCATAGCTGAAGTAGTCATATTGTTTTCCTGGTCCTTATAAGAATGGATGCATCCTCTACTGATCAGCAGAACTAATAATTGCCACTTGTTGCTAAAATGGAACCACATTCCAACACACTTGCTCCTTTTTAAGCAGCACCCTTTCCTTATCTATAATGAATCAGAATAATGGAAGGAGAGCTGTCTTGTAGTAACAAACATGAATTGTCCTTATATTCCTTAATATTCCATAATATTCCTTATGAGCCAGCATGGTGTAGTGGTTAGAGTGCTGGACTAGGACCGGGGAGACCCAAGTTCAAATCCCCATTCAGCCATACTTGCTGGGTGACTCTGGGCCAGTCACTTCTCTCCAGCCTAACCTACTTCACAGGGTTGTTGTGAGGAGAAACTTAAGTATGTAGTACACCGCTCTGGGCTCCCTAGAGGAAGAGCGGAATATAAAATGTAAAATAAATAAATTCCCCTTAGCGGGTGAGGCTGCTCTGGGAAGACCACCAGCATACTTCCATGCAGAAGGTTCCAAGTTCACTCCCTGGCATCTCCAAGATAGAGCTGAGAGAGACTCCTTGGAGAAGCCGCTGCCAGCCTGTAGACAATACTGAGCTAGATGGACCAATGGTCTGACCCGGTATATGGCAGCTTCCTATGTGCGTATGTAAATATGTCTTTTATTTATAACACTGCTACAACAAATATTTATATACTGCTTTTCAACTAAAGTTCTTAAAGCAATTTACACAGAAAGATAAATGATAAATAAGATGGTTTCCTTTCCCCAAAGGGCTCACAGACTAAAAAGAAACATAAGGTAGACACCAGCAACAACCACTGGAGGGATGTTGTGCTGGGGTTGGATAGGGCCAGTTGCTCTCCCCATGCTAAATAAAGAGAATCACCACTTTGGAATGTATCTCTTTGCTCAGTTATATAATGCATATCTAAAAAATACATATACAAAAGGTTTATCTATAGTTCTGTATAAACATATATAAAGGCAGTTTGGTGTCATGGTTAGAGAATTGGACTATGAGTGGAAAGACCCAGGTTAGAATTGCCATGAAGCTCCTGGGGTGTGTTCTCTCTCTCTCTCTCTCTCTCTCTCTCTCTCTCTCTCTCTCTCTCTCTCTCTCTCACTCTCTCTCACTCACTCACTCACTTCACAGGACTGTTGTGAGGTTAAAAGTGAGGAGAAGGATTTGTGCTGCCCTGAGCTCCATAGAGAAAGAATGAAAATAAAATGTAATTTCAATAAAATAGAATAGGAAAAAGAAGCAACATTAAAGCTGCACCTGATTCCAAGTGAAAATAACTCACCTTATTATTTACAAAGGAAAATTGTAAATAATGATGAGTTACAAATACATATTCTCCCATTCTGTGCATTTATATTTGAATCTTGTGGTTGTAAGATGTGAATAACATGGCTTTAGTATAAATAGTAACTATGTCTTGTGTTATTTTACAGGTGCCTGACTGATGTTGATGAATGCGTAGAAAGCCCATGTAAAAATGGTGCCCTCTGTGAGAATACATATGGCGCATATAACTGTAATTGTAGCCATGGATTTGGAGGAAAAGATTGCGCTGAGATTCTTAATGAATATGTTTCAACCCCTTGGAACATTAGCTTAGCAGAAGTCATTGGAATTATTATTTTCATAGCAGGAGTCTTTGTACTGGTTGCTATTTTCGTTTTTTGTCGTCAAGTAATCAGGAAGAAGAAGAAAAGCCAGCCACAACCTGAAGACAAACATCTAGGAACAACAACAGCTTTCTTGCAAAGACCATACTTTGACTCAAAACTGAATAAGAACATTTATTCTGACGTTCCACCCCAGGTGCCGGTTCGTCCCATTTCATATACTCCAAGCATTCCAAGTGACTCAAGGAACAATCTGGATAGGAATTCTTTTGAGGGGTCCACTATTCCAGAGCACCCAGAGTTTAGTACTTTTAATCCAGATTCTGTTCATGGCCATAGGAAAGCAGTGGCTGTCTGCAGCGTAGCCCCTAATTTGCCTCCCCCACCTCCTTCGAACTCTCCATCAGACAGTGACTCAATTCAGAAGCCCAGCTGGGACTTTGACTATGACAGTAAGTTGCCACCCCTTTTTTGTATTAAGAAATGTTTTGATAGCACAATAATAACATTTCTGCTTTGAAATAGGTGCC
This sequence comes from Hemicordylus capensis, assembly GCF_027244095.1. Classification (NCBI taxonomy): domain Eukaryota; kingdom Metazoa; phylum Chordata; class Lepidosauria; order Squamata; family Cordylidae; genus Hemicordylus; species Hemicordylus capensis. The sequence continues at coordinate 88,617,196 of NC_069661.1, read as the reverse complement.
ATCGTTGATGATTTCAAATCAAAGATCGCATCAATTTGCAAGATACAAGATGACTCCAGAAATAATTTGCCTGACATTCATTTAGTCAATATATTTATATGCTCCCTTTTTAAAGCATAATGGCTGACAAAGTGAACAACATTACATACAGCTTGCAATGTAATGTTTGCACAAGAGTGCTGTCGCACTAAGCACAAGAATCTCATGACTGCAGTTGTGCATTTGATGGCCATTGGAAAGAATAGCCATCAATTGTGCAACTGTGGTTGTGCATTCTTGCAGTTAGTGAAACAGCACTCTTATGCAACTGTGCAAATGTTATGTTGCAAGGTGCACGTAAGATTGCACAGTATGACAGCCAATTCTCACAAGGCAATGTGCAAGATAAAACAAAAAAACTGAGACAAATAACTTAAAGGGTTTAATCAGTACCCTGATTAAAAATCCAGTTAAGCCATCAAATTCCAATTTTGTCAAGATGGAGACATTTTTATAGAAAATGTTTGACCCATTTAACCAGTATCATGTAATGAGATCTCTCTCTCTCTCCTCAGCTAAAGTTGTAGATCTTGATTCCTGCCTTTCAAAGAAGCCTCTGGAAGAAAAGATCTCTCAGCCATACAATGCTAGAGAGAGTATATCTGAAGTCCAGTCCCTTAGCTCATTCCAGTCAGAATCGTGTGATGATAACGGTAGGTAAAATTCAGATTGCTGTTTCTTACTGCTCTGTCTCTTTGTTTACAACAGTTGCCGCATTTTATTAATCTCAAGAGGGAAATTACTAATCTCAATAGGCATGTCATATTCTCCTATATAAATGTACATAATAACTTGCAAACATTGTAGGCCAACTCTGTAAACCATTTAAACCAGCACTCATTAATATTTAACATTTCTTGTAAAGTTAATACAAGCGCTCCGAAAAAATATTCTTTTGTAAAATAGTTGTAATTGGGTTATGTATGTTGGAGGTTTAGAATGTAGTAAGGTTTAAAAATGTCTAAAATTGGATTACAGCTTCATTGTTTCCTTTTTTTCCTTTGCTGCTGCCTCAGCTCCCATATGGATCAGAGCAGTACTGAGTGAAAGCAGAGTATGAGGGACTTGCTTGTAAGTCTGATTATATTAGTAATGAAGGAAGTTGTTCACAGCAGGGCTTTTGTTGTAACTCTGTTGCTATCTGGCATATGCTACGATAAGGAGCAAATGTGTGCCAAATCATTGTGCTTGAAAAGCATTCCTCCCCATAGACACAGAGTCCTGTTCTGTAATCTGTCAAAGGGACATGGACCTGACCCATCAAAAGACTCCATGAATTTGCTCTTTATCAATCCTGATTTCACTTTCATTAGATTATTATGTGCAGTAATTATTTAAATTACTGCAGAGTTCACTTCAGATGTTCTCCTTGTTTATGAAGTGTTCAGGGGTGCTAAAGTCTTGGAAAATAATTGACCATGATTTCCAAATGGGTCATACTCATTTAGAATGTCCTGCCCAATTATTTGGATATATTAACTTGCACGTGGTCTCAACTTAAAACTTCCTTTTATTACTTAACAAAAGGTAAGTTTTGCTGATCACCAGAACTTTCAGTGAAGTTTGTGTATATGTTTGTGTGTGTGTGTGTGTGTGTGTGTGTACCCACGCGCATTAGTGATTTTTTCAGTACATTGCAAAATAACTATTTTTTAAACAGTAGAAGAGTAGTGGTGTTTTCAACTATGCTTCCTGTTAACACTGTAGCAACTAGTATGTATGGTGCTTCTCCCTGTAGCTGGTTACAAATTCCGAATAAGTTAGTATGCAATGGTGTGATAAGAAAGGAATGCAATGGTAAACGTCATAACTCAAGATCATAGATGAGAATATTTTTCATCTATAAATGTAAAATTTAGCTTGCCAGTTCTCTGATCAGGTAAATAATAAATTATAACTAGGAAACTATAGCCAACAACATAGAAATCATTTCCACTCCCAGTCTCAATACATTCCCTGCTTTTCCAGCTGTATTGCCTATCGGCCCACTTGCTTATCCCTCACTCCCTCCAGAAGCTTTCAGATATCACTCGCTTTGTGTGGATTTTTGCTCTGCTTTGTTGTTGACTCTCGCTCAGTTCCTCTCATTCTCTCTCTTCCCTCCCACCCGGCTTCCCCTGTACAATCTTCCTTCAGATTACTGCTTCTCAACTTGCTTCCCATGTCCATTTTATCATTGTGCCTCTAACACTCCTGTTTCAAAGTATCTCTTTCTACACAGTTTGCCATCTGTCAACATCCCTGCCTCTGGCCCACCCATGAAAGCAGAACAGAACCCCTCATGTCTCTATGCCCTCTCCCGCCCAGCTCTTCTACCCGTTTGCACCATCCATCTGCTGTCCCTTCAGATCCTTCCATCTCATCCCACTGTCTGTTCTGCTCCTTTCCTTCAGCCAACCTCCATTCTGGGATCACCTTTTTCTCAGCTTTGCTCTCTCTTAATACATGCCTCACACAAAACCTGCCAACAGCACATATCTTCTCCTGGCCCTAGGTCTTTTGGGCAGCTTTCCCCAGCCAAACAGGCCTTTTATTTCCTGCACAGATGCTGCATTAGTTGTCAGCATTCTACTTCTTTATCTTTTCCTTTTAGCAATTAAAATGTGAACGTGCCATGCATTACCGTTGCAGACTCACCAGGTTCACCATAGTTAGTAAGTTCTGTGCTAGGAGAAGAAATCCTTTTTGTGCCCGTGAGAATAGCAGTATGCTGAAATTATCACATGAACACATTTGGCATAGATAAAACATATATATTTTACAATAAATCCCACACATCATCTGCACTTTTGGGGGAGTTCTTTTGTTATTTCGCTTTTGCTACTGTTTTGGGTGCCTACTGTTCCAAGTACTGTTTTTTCTTGAGGTCCTTGCAGGCAGGCAGCTACATTTGAAGACATATATGTCATAAAACAAATTTTGTTTCAGTAACTGAGAGCAGACGTCTGCTTTTATTATACTTCAGTCTACCACTGTGATCCTTTAAAACCCCATTGCTTGTGTCAGTAGTCATGATGATCCAAGCAACATGACTGATGGCTGAGTCACACTTCAATTTAAAACAAAATACATGTATAAAATTTCAGTTGTGAGTGGCACATGCCCATTTAAAAGGATACATTTTTCCACAAGAGAGCAGCAACGACTGAAAAGGGATTAGGCTCCCACTCCCATTCACAACTGGCATATAGTACATTGCCAGATAGTAAAATGTGAATGGGCCCTGCATATTGCTACATGTATGTGCATGTTCATGTTTGCAAACCATTTGTAATCATTGTAACCTTTGTTAAACTATTTATAAAGATAGGGCTAATCATACCTGTATAGATATGATTCAGCATAGGAGAGGGGGAAAGACGTTGCATATTTCTGCCCAGGCAGAACAGCATGGCACTGGTTCTGGTTTGGTTGCTACTATGAAACCTGTAATATACATTTCAAATATTGTTCTGTGTGTAATTGTTACAGAATTTCAAAGCATTATGTTTATTTTTGTTGGCATGTATTTATATGCTGTTTGAAACTGCTGCTAATCATAGGTTTCTTTTTTAATTTACTCCTCCCATACTTTTTACAAGCTTCCCTAGTGACTGTAATACACCTTGTCAATGCTGTTGTTGACTCGGTGGGAAAAGAAGGTATATAATGTTTTCAATTTTATTTGCTGCCTTGGCAGAATGTTGCATGCATTTGTCTTCTATTAATAGTAGATAAATTTTAATAAACCAATGTGAGGTTATCATATATTCTTATTTGCCTAATTAGAAATGTGCTAGAAAGATACATACCTTTCTATAACCTTGTGTGTATATTTTCATTAATATACTGACAAATATTAGAGGCCTCAAATATTCCCATATTTTGGTTTGATTTCCAAAGATGCCACCTCTACACATATGCAAGGATGAGAGGCGATGTATGTAGAAGAGTACAGATGTGCTGCTGTTGTGAACTCTCATTCATATCTGCAGGAGAGGATCATGAGGGACTTTGCTTAGGAATACTCCAGATCGGAAATAGCCCTCTGAAATGGCTCAGATATGCACTCTGTTCCCCATAAGTGGTGCCCTACCTCATAGGACTAGTTTATAATTGCATCGGTTGCTCTCCTCACAAATGCTTCAGGAACACATAAAGGCTACCATCCAGCTCCCAAAGCACTTGTCTTGTGGTCACCACAAAGGTGAAACTATCCCATGAATAAGATAAGAATTGAAAAGCACTCAGTGCACACTAACAGTTGCTACCAACAATACTAAATTATGGTCGGTCTTGCATAACCAGGCTGGGGAAAGGATGATAATAGAACCATCCTGCGTCAGCTTCATTGACCACCAGTCCGCTTCCAGGCTAGATACAAGGTGTTGGTATTGACCTTTAAAGCCCTACACGGCTTGGGGCCAGGGTACCTTCAGACCACATTTGCCCATATGAATCTGCCAGGGCCCTCCAATCATCATCTCAGGCCCTGCAAACACAGATCCTGTTGGCGGGGACTAGAGACAGGGCCTTTTCAGTTGTGGCCCCTCTGCTTTGGAATGCCCTCCCTGAAGATCTTCACCATGCTCCCTCCCTCAGTGTTTTAAAAAAACATCTTAAAACACACCTTTTTAGGGAGGCTTTTTAATATCATTATTTTATTATATCTGGTAGGTTCTTTAGCTTCTTTAGCTTTTTATAATTTTCAGTTTTAATTTGAACCTAATAATTGTTTTTAATCTGACTTTTTAAAATAATAATAATAATAATAATTATTATTATTATTATTATTATTATTTTATTACTTGTATCTGTGTCTGTGTTATTGTTGTAAGCCACCCCAAGCAGTATTGCACTGGAGGGGTGGGGTATAAATATTTTAAATAAATAAATAATAATAAATAAACCACCTTTTTCTCAGCCTGGTTATACAAGACCAAGAGTATTGCTGTTTTTCCTTCTGAGCTTAGAGGTGAATAGAGGTGGACAGCTGAGAAGGTTGCAGTTGGTAAGCCAATGCAGCCCAGCTGGTTAAATTGTCTAGGGCTATTGTATCTACATAAATGAATGCAGGTAAAGATCTTATGTGGTGAAATGGTTAAGAGCCTGAGCTATGAGCTGGAAGCCTCTTGTTTACATTTCAGCTCAACCATCAATTCAGTAGGTAGCCTGTGGCCCTTTTGTAGTAATAGTGATGAGATTTAGTTTTAGGGGTGTGCATGAATCAGGTTTTTTTTGTTTCAGTTTGTATCCAGATCGAAACATCCCCAATTTGTTTGGGGTCCGAATCTGCCCCCTCCCCCCAATTACCCCAGATTCGATTGGTACCCGAATTTTCAAAATCTGAATTAATTCAGATTTTGAAAAAGGGTCCCAAGGCCAAAAGAGTGGGGTGGGTGGTAGTGCCCAATGGTAGCAAATGAGCATGGATTCAACATTGAATCCACTCTCATTTGCTACCAGAGAATCTACTCTAAGAACACTTCAGAAACAACAAAACCCAGTGCCCCATGGGCTTGTGGGTTTGGGAGTAGTTGGCACCCTATGTGCACTACATCACCACTCTCTCTGGGCCACCCTGGTGCCCCCCAAGTGGAGTTATGGGACTGCTAAAATCCCCATTATTCCCTATGAGAAAAAGCTTAAAGATGCGCAAATTTCAGAATTTTTTGGAAAATCACCCCTTTGCCCAATTCCTTTGAAATCTGTATGGTAGCAGGCATCCATTGGGGCACTACCACCTGGCCCACCTTCTGCCCCCCAAACCCCTTTTCTGCCCCCAAAGACATGCCATTTTCAAAAATTTGCCCAATTCCTTTGAAATCTGGGTGGTAGCTTCCTTGCACCCATTGGGCACTACCACCCACCACAACCCACTCTGGGCCACCCTGGTGCTCCCCACGTGGAGCTATAAGGCTGCTTAATTCCCCATTATTCCCTATGGGGAAAAGCTAAAAGCCACTTCAAAAATTCTTTTAAAATCACCCCTTCGCCCAAATTCTTTGAAATTTGGGTGGTAGCTTCCACCCATTGGGCACTACTACCCAACCCACTTGGGACACAAAATAGAGGTCTAAATCTTGGAATTTTTTGGGTCTGAATCTGAGGTGATTTGTTTTGTACCCAAATCTGAGCAATTGAGGACAGGGGTGATTTGTTTTATCTACAAATCACCTGAATTGGCCAGATTTGGGTACAAATCATTTTGTACCTGAATCTTCTCGCACATCCCTATTTACTTTACAGGATTTTAAAGATTATTGAATGCATGTTAATTATTTTGAACGCATAAGAAAGAAATATTGTTTCAAATAGCCATCTGTTCAACACATACAATAGATAATCTACAAATTGGAAACTACATTAAAATAGTGTAGTATCCCACCACGTGCCTGCAGAGGGTCTCACTGAGACCAGCCTTTATGGAAGTTTGAAGTTCTTCTTTCCGTGTTTCCTGTGATATGCAGTGCTTAGGTTTCAGGACAGATATCATTAAAGAGCCAGCATGGTGTAGTGGTAGTGTGTTGGACTAGGGAGATCCTAAGTTCAAACCCATGAAGCACACCAGGCAATTCTGGGCCAGTCACTTATCTCTCTGCCTAACCTAACTCTAGGTTGTTGTGAGGATAAAAAAACCCATGTATACTGGAATCCTTGGAGGAAGAACAGGATATAAATGCAAATAAATAAATAATTGAGAGTTAAAACATGTTGCAAATATTCCATGGCTTTCGATCCTGCTTATGCACTATAAAAGCCACTTTACCTATATAGCTGAAATAACCTCCTCAAATTTATTTATCATATTTATACACTGCCTCATATGTGTATCTCTAGGCAGTATACACAATTTAAAAAACAAAAAAATTAAAACAGTGTAAAAACAATTTCACAGAATAAAAGTTAACAATTTCATGGAGATAAAAACAATTACAGTTTCATGAACTTTTCAACTACTGCTAATATGTTTTTAAAGTAAATAAAGTGCCCCCCCCTTGAAAAAGATAATAAGTTCATTCACACAATCAAAAGCACTGTGCTACTCGGGTTTGGGAGCTGTGTGTGCTCCCAATTTTTGATTGTGTGGAAGCAAGGTAAGAGGAAAACCTGGGTAGAAGTGATTGTGTGGAAGCAAGGCAGGAAGAGATGCTACCCAGGTTTTCCTCCTAACTTGCTTCCATACCAGTGAAAATTGGGAGCACACACGGCTCCCAAACCCAGGTAGAACACAATTTTTGATTGTGTGAATGACCTCAATATATTGAAATAGGAATAAAACCAATCTATACAGATTCTGGATACAGACTAAATTATCACTTCTTCATATAGAACCATGTTCTTTTCCATAGATGAAGTCAGGGTCACACACTGGCCTGGCACCTATACTGTACAAACACAGGAGCACAGCAATGAGTCCAGATCATCTGTAATGTGATATATGTAGCAATCCATAATGTTTTCTTGTCACATACTATATGTGATTGCCAAAACCTCTACTTCTGAAAATCCTTCATGGTATATTTACTGTATCTCCAATAATATGTCACTCATGCAACCCTCAGGGACATATTGCCAGCGGTGGGGGGTGGGGGGAACGCAGTGCACTGCAAAAGCAAAGGGAGATTGGTGAAAATCACCCCTTCTTCATTGACAACATACAAATCTTTTTTCAGCATGTGCAATGTAAGTCTGGATGTCAGCCAATATCTAAATACATATAGTAGCACAAGTTACTTGAATAGACTATTAGAGATCAATACTTCCTACAAACACTTCTTTGAATCTATGAAAGGCAGATCATTAATCTACTGAATCTTTGAAATCATCAGTGTGAGTCTCTTGAACAGCTGTTCTTCACTCTCTCCATAACATACTATTTATGTAGTTCATTCCTCCCCAAAATATCAATTTAATTTATTTTCTCAAAATATCAAAAAATTTCAGTTACCCATCTCTTTAGGAAATTTTTGATAATTATTCAAAATAAAAATATTGGTGTTACACCATATTCAACAAGCCATACTCAATCAAGAATCCTTGTATTATGCATGCCTTATCCATACTGACATTTTGAATTTGGGATTTGTATCTCGAGTGGTCTCCATCTTTCTTTTTTAGGCACTGGCTTTGGCCACGTTTTGATCTCTTTTTTAAAAAAATTATTAAATTATATTTAATTATATTTGTACACACACACCCAAACGTGCATCTCTGGGCAGTTTACAACATAAAACAAATTAAAACAAAAAATTTAAACATTTTAAAGCCACAATTCTCGTTAAGGAATTTGGGTGAATAAATGTGTCTTTAAAGACTTTTTAAAAGCTGCCAGAGATTGGGAGGCTCTTATTTCAGCAGGGAGCACATTCCAAAGTCTTGGGGTGGCAACAGAGAAGGCCCGTCCCTGAGTAGGCACCGAACGAACTGGTGGCACTTGCAGATGGACCTCTCCAGATTATCTCAATAAGTGGTGGGGCTCATAGTGGAAAAGATGTTCTCTTAAATATGTAGTGCACCAAGAGGACTTTGGATTCTTGATTTTTGTTCAATAGCATCTCTTGCCATCACCCCACATAACAGTCCTCTTTTGAAACTCAGGACATTTGAAAGGTGTTTTTGTTTTAAAAAACAGCTGTTTTAAAAAAACCTTCAGAGACATATCAAAGAACATATTTTCCCATATCAGAGACTTCAGGGACATATTTTTGGGAGGCTCAGAGGGCTGCAAAAGGAAGGAAGATCAACAACAATAACCCTTTTCCCATTGCACATGCAAAATATTATTCACTGTGTGCAATGTTAGTCTGATTGTCAGCCACTGAATTTAATTGTTCAGGTAAAAATTCAATTCAAGTTCCCCATAATAAGTGGCAAACGCAGAGGCATATTTGTGTGTCAGTGCATAAGTTTCTTACTCCTATTAGACCATTGTGTTAGTTTGAACTGTTTGATTCCTAACTACACGTATTTTCTTCCTTTTCTTTCACTTTGCCATCTAAAGAGTCTTTTGCTGTTCCTGACCCGAGCAATTCAAGAGGTGACTTCTGCATGTAGTTGTACATTGATATTCACTTGAATGTTTCTGTTAATATTTGTCCTCAACACTAACTTGCCCTCAGTTGTTTGCTCAGTGTGTTTATGCAATACAGTATTTTGTCCTAATTTACTAGACATACTTTATTTCAGTCCTGTACAATTTTCCAACATTTTGTTTGATATTTTGCCTGTCAGACCAATGTTACTTTTGTTCCTTGTCCAATCTTATATACTTGTTATACAAAATAAAGTAATTCTGCAATCAGTGCATGATTAGCTTAATACTTCTGGGGATTTTTTCACATTTGAATGCTGGAATGTCTTTACTAATTGTCTTTTTTTAAAAAATCATCAAATGTATGGTTCAGTCTTTTTTCAGGATACTGTTTTAAAATTAATTATTGAGCTGATTGGCAGTAATTAATAGGGGTGTGCAATCCTTTTCAAGGTTGAATCAATTTGGATAAAAAAAGTGGGCAATTCATAGATTTGACCTCAAATTAAATTAAAATAGAGGGCCCAATTTGGGTTTGAAGTGAATCATCTCGACCTGAATCGATTCAGGTGATTAGAACACCATTTTGGGGCCCGTTTTGCTGAAATAAATGGGCCTCAAAATGGCACTTTTTCCTGGGGAGAGCTGGTCTACCAATTGGGGTCAGTGGGTAGACCAGTCCTTCCCTCCAGACTAGGCATATGTTCCTGTCTTGGAGGACTGGTCTACCTAGGTAGACAGGTCCTCTGAGATGGGCAGATGCTCTGGTCTTGAGTGGAAGGCTGATCTACCCGCCCACTCCAGCAAAATCAGCCTCAAAATGGTGCTTGAATCACCCAAATTGGTTTGTTGATTTGAGGGTGATTCTTTGTGGCAGCCAGCCAAGCCGGCTGTTCTCGATAAATCAATTCTATGGTTCTGCAATTCGATTCTGGATACTTTACCAATTAAAGTGTGCCGTTGAGTTGGTGTCAACTCCTGGTGACCACAGAGCTCTGTGGTTGTCTTTTGGTAGAATATTAGATAGAACTAGCTGACCCCACACAGAGCATCTGTGCGGTAGTACACTCCACCCACCTTCTGCCCCCATCTGCTCCCCCCCAAGCCTTCTGCCCCCATCTGCTCCCCCCCAAGCCTTCTGCCCCCATCTGCTCCCCCCCAAGCCTTCTGCCCCCATCTGCTCCCCCCAAGCCTTCTGCCCCCATCTGCTCCCCCCAAGCCTTCTGCCCCCATCTGCTCCCCCAAGCCTTCTGGCCCCATCTGCTCCCCCCAAGCCTTCTGGCCCCATCTGCTCTCCCCCAAGCCTTCTGGCCCCATCTGCTCTCCCCCAAGCCTTCTGGCCCCATCTGCTCTCCCCCAAGCCTTGTGCCCCACTCTTCTCTCCCCCCAACTTTCTACACCTCCCTCGGTGGCCAGGCATCTCCTCCCCACCCGGTGCTGCTACTCCTTCCTGTCACTTACAGCCAACCTCCATCTCAATCATTGCCGCCTGTATTCACCCCCCACCCCCCAACCTTCAAGCCCAGTTTGCTATCCCTCAGGTTCTCTTCCCCTCCCGTCGCTGCTTCTCCTCTCACCAGCGCCTTTCTTCCGCATGCCTCCACCTCCCACCCAAACTACCCCCCCCTCTTTCTCCCTTCTCGCTGCAGCTTTTGGCCCCGGCTAGCCGCTGCTTTGCAACCCGGCTTGCCACCACCTGCTGCCATTTTCTTCTTTGTCCCTTGCCTGCCCTGTCGCTGAGCAGCAGCTCCTCCCCCACCTTTTCATTGGTCGTGGTTACAGTGGGGGCAGGGCTTGCTACACATCCCCACACATCCGGCTTTAGAGAATTAATTATATAAATAGATTGATATTAGGAAGGGTTTACCATTGCCATCTCTTGCACAGTATAAGATGATACCTTTCAGCATCTTCCTCAGCCCAAAACTAGCCCCAATCCAAATAAAGTTAATTGTTCTTAAGACTGTTGGAATTCGTGGGAAGTTAATCATAACTCTCAAGCCAATGTTCTAAGTCTGCAGTTCTGTGCATTCCTGCTTAGGGGTAAGTAGTGTTGAACTCAGTGGGACTTGCTTCTGAGTAAACAAGCCTAGGAGCAGAGTGCACCTTTCTATGGATGAGGGCTATTGGTGGAAAAAGAGCTTGCCAATAGTTAAATGCACAGAAAAAGGACACGTGGTTTTCATTTAACTAGGTACCTTGCACCATCTGTTCAACATTTTTATTTTAAACAAAGAATTATTTTCTGCCATTGTGTATCAGCTCATTCCATAGGTGAACTGCAGCTCCTCTTACTTTTAGGGTGAGGTATGTTAAAATCATAGCTAGTCCAGACTTGGATAATATACATGAACTATCTCCTGCATGGCACACTGTGAACTTGTGGTTGTAACTTTGAATGTCTTTGTTAACCTTGGGAGCAGATTGCTCCAGATATGCTTATGCTCTAATCACTGGCGGTTGTGTTGTCCTTAGTGCAGTTCCTTGGTTGTATTCTGGATGTGTCAAGGACAAGAGACTGAATCTCCTTTCCTTTTCTTTCTTAATGTTTGCCCTGCAGGCTATCACTGGGATACTTCCGACTGGATGCCAAGTGTCCAACTGCCTGGCATACAGGAGTATCCAAATTACGAGGTAGTTGAAGAGCCAGCACCCCTGTACACAGATCCAAATTCCATTGATGCCGACTACTACCCTGGAGGCTATGACATTGAAAGTGACTTTCCACCTCCACCAGACGACTTCCCAGTGCCTGATGACCTTCCACCATTACCACCAGAGTACAGTGATCAGTTCGGCTCACTACAGCAGCCCAGGGACATGTCTGCTGTAGGTAGTTTGGGGTCCTCTGCGAGGCAAAGGTTTAATCTCAATCAGTATCTTCCCCATCACTATCCTTCGGACGTGTCAGAACTTCAGAACACAACCAGTGGCATCTCTCGCAATTATCGAGAACCCTATCCTCCTTACACTGTAGGGTACAATAGAGACTTTGAAGCCCCCCCTGTAGACAACATGTCCATGTCTGTGTACGCTTCCACGGCTTCATGCTCTGATGTGTCAGCATGCTGTGAAATGGAGTCTGAGGTCATGATGAGTGACTATGAAAGTGGAGATGACGGACATTTTGAAGATGTGATCATTCCTCCACTCGATCCTCAGCAGCACACAGAAGTCTGACACTCTTCCTCAATAAAAAGTGCCTGGATGTTAATGAACTAAAAAAGGATTCTTGAGCAATCTTGGAGAGCTTATTTTTCTCGGTGGCAGTGCTTGAGCGCTTTTGTTTCAGTGAGCTAAAACTGGCATGGCTGCACTGGATCATGCAGCTCATTTCAATATATTAACCAATTTTCCATTTCCTGACCTCCTGCAGTTTGACTGATCACACATTTCCCATTGGCTGTGCCATTGAAAGTGTTTTTTGTAATTACATTGTCTGTGTTAAAGAAACAAAGCAGAACACGTACCACATTCATCATTTTAGCATGATAAATGTATTTATATAGTTCAAAAGCGAATCTTTTTTTCTTATCTCTTTTTGTAAATTTTATGTACAGTTTTGATTTCAATAATTTTAACTAGATTTTGTAGATACTTTGCAAATTTGATTTCCACTTATTCTAGTGGTGTTTAGTGTGCCGTTAAACCAGCACAACCTGAGTTTTATTACATTCAGGAATCCACTGTATTATGTTTGTTTCCACAGAAGTTTGACATTTCATTTATAGATTTTAATGTAATCATGCATTTCCAAGTGTACATAATTTCCAGTTGTAAAAGTTATCTGATATTTTCTGGGCAAGGATCATGGAAATGTCTTACATGGGTTTCTGTAGAACAGTATACATTTTTCCTTTCTTGAAAAGTGTGTTGGGGCCCACTGCTTCCCCGTTTAGAACCAAAATCACCTTGGCACAGTTTTTATAGTGTCTGTATATTTGTGATGCAATGGTCTTGTAAAGGTTTTTACCGAAATCTACCATTAGCCAGTCTTTCTTACTGACAATAAATTATTAATAAAATACTTTAGCTTTGTTTACTGCATCTCTCATATATATTCTGTAGGGTTTAAATTGCACAAATGTTGCTTGATGCAGTCCAGCCAAAACAAGTGTTCCTTAAACATTTCTGCCAGATGTCCACCAGGTGGCAGTATGGGCCTACTTATTTGACTTGAAGTGCAGTTACCTGAATAGCACAAATAAAACGAATGGACACTATAAACAAGAAAAAGTATGTTCTCCCCCTCCCACCTTCTTGTTTTAAAAAGATATTCATTCTAGTGTTGCTTTATATTTTCCTCTTTGAGGAGCATAAGTGTGCCCCAATAGTTGCATAGGAAATTGTTGTTATTTTGTAATTGTAATCATCATTACTATTATTGTTCCTTTCCATTGTTGCCTATGCTTTGCAATTAGGTCTCTATTTATTTATTTATTTATTTCGTTATATGGTGCCATTATGTGCTATTGCAATTAGAAGACAAAGAACCTTACTATCATTGAAATCCTGGTGAAACCATATCTATGTCTATCATTCATGTGATGCTTTTAAGTACTCAGTGGGCCAATCTCAAAATTTTCTACCTGGGCAATTAAGTGTTCTTTCGCAGAATGGAATGTGCCAAGCATTTGCTTATGCAGTGTACATGACATGGGCCTCCCTTACTCTCACACTCTGGGAACATAATGCTTGTCTTGTAGGGAAGATGCACTACTGTGTTTATTTAGGAAAAGATTTAAGCACTTTACTGTCATCTTGTTAATCTTCACGGCCTCATCACAAATGTCTGTTGTCCAGTTTATCTTAACACTTTTGAACTGCAGCATCCCTTTTCTGCTTAAAGAATGGTTGATGGCCAGGAACTATCACATATTGAAATCATATAGAATTGCAGGCTGTATGGTCTATATCTATGGCTGCATTCTTTCGCTGGGACTGAAAGAATGATGCAACTAGATCCACACCCACAAAGGAGTTTCCTGGGAAGCTTGGCATGGAAGGTCTAGTGTTAAACACTGCTAAATTTCTTAGAAAGGCCTAATCCTGCCATGGAACTCTGAATTACGTTGTTGGGACTCTGAATTACGTTGTTGGGACACAATCTAAAAGAGTTGACTGCTCTTAAACCCATTAAAATTGAAGTGCTTCAGCATGATTAACCCTGTATTGTACTGTGACCTTGGAGGATTGTTTTTGCACATAATTGCCTCTTGACAATCAGAATTTTACATTAAACATATTTGGCAAATGATTAGGTTTGCTTTTCAAACACTTAATTGAGTTACATAATGTTCATCTTGCATTCTGAAACCTCTGGGCACAATCAGGAACTTGAAAAAGTCCCTTTGAATTCAATTGATTTCAGTGGAACTTGTGGAGCAGAACTTCCAAGTGGTTTCTGCCACTTACTTCCACTGAGGAAATAACTGTGCCATAGTGTTGCTCATTCTGTTTTAATGATGCAGTAGATCTTTTTTTTCTCCTACTTAATTCAAAGTTAATCAGGAATTCAAAGGTTTTTGGAAGGATCTCCATTGTTCTGAATGAGCAAATGTGATGCATTATCTCACACACACACACACACACACACACACACTTATTTACAACACACAGCGGATACAGTTAAGCTTCTGTTTCTGAATCTTTGGACATGTTCAGAAGACATGCAAAAAGCCAATTTTCAGAGCTTGTTGGCAAACCTCACTTCCGGTCAATATACTGACATTGGTCGTGTCATTCAAAGCTTCCAATGTTGGCATAGTCTGTCCTACTTGTGGTTTCATACTCAACACCTGTTACCAACTTTAAATCTTGGATACAGATGTTGGGTGAAGAACTGCAAGTAGGATGAAACATGCTGAGATTGGCAAGTTCAGAGGGCACAACCAGTGTTGGCCTATCATGCCCCTTCCTTCAGAAGTTAAGCTTGCTACCAATCTCTGGGAACTAGTATTTTGATTTTTTGCAAGTCAGCTGAATCTGCCCTTTATATTGTCTTTGTGCTACATATTTAAAAGAAGAATTGAATTCATACAGAAAGAAAAGGAGTATGGGCTGCCATCGCCACCATTTATTTGACATCCAACCATCCACTGGGTCTCTTGAATTGCTCTGTGGCAAGAACCACTTACCCAAACTTTGAGTCTGCAAGATGGAAAGTAGAGCTCAGGGTTTTTTAATTTATTAATAGTTTGTTTAGGGGATGATAAAATGTCATGAGGGGCAACCTTTAATTTCAAAATTCTTGATAATACAAATAAATAGGGATGTGCAAATTGATTCATTATTCAAATTGATTCACCTCGAATCTGGCCAGTTCAAGCGGGTTGAATTCAAATTGAATCTGCCTGATTCAAATAAAATCAATCTGAATCGATTCGACCTTTATAGGGGGAGCAGGAGCAATAGCCTCCTTTCAGGCTTTTTTTAAAAGAAAGAAGCACCAGGGCACCAGGAAATTACCGTTGCTGTGCAGAGCTTGCAGTGGCGGGGGGGGGGAGGTGGCCATTGCTTTTAAAATAGGTGTAGAGGTGTCTTTTTACTGTTCCTGGGAGCAGTAACTGCAGAGCATGCAGCAACTGTTTTGCACAAAAACACTGGTGCTCTAGTGAAAAAAAACACCGGGCTTCCGCTTTAAATGGTCTCCCCGTGCATGCATAGAGGCCATTTAAAGAGATAGCCCGGTGTGAATGGCTTGCAGGCCATGGGGGGGGGGGGACGGATCGGGTTTCCGCCTCCCCACTGCTGTGCACTCTGCAGTTACCACTCCCAGGAGCACTTCAAAGGTGCCTCCGTGCTTCTTGTTCTAAAATGCAGCAGCCAGCAGGCCACATGAGGATGGTGGGTCGGGTCACTTCCTCCGTCCCCTGTTGCGGGCTCAGCACAGCAAAGGTGATTTTCCAGTGCCCCACCACCTCTTTCAAAAAAAAATAAAAGGCTGAAATGAGGCTTTCTTTCCCCCATACAGATGAAATTGATTCAGATTCAATTTGAATCAAATCAACTTGTTTAGGACTGATTTGTGTCCAAATCGAAAACACATTTTGATTTGAACTTGGATCAAATCGAGATTTTCAACTCCTGTACATCCCTACAAATAATAAATGTTGCTAAAACTGGTGATCCCAACAAATAAATGTCGCTAAAACAGTCCTCAACAGGATCTGGCCACTGATGTTCATTCTCTACTTATGTCCAAAGCAGATAATTTTAAGGTGCCCTACGTGGGATTGTCTCTGAATAATGTTTAGACGCATCAAGTGATTCAGAACTCAGCAGCCAGACTTGTCTTTGAGGAGGATATTTCAAACATACAACCCCAATGTTATTCCAAGTGCACTGATTGCCAATTTGCTTCCAGCCCAGTCCAGCTGCATTGCTTGCAAAAGGATCCTTGGGAGG
Source organism: Hemicordylus capensis (assembly GCF_027244095.1). Lineage (NCBI taxonomy): Eukaryota > Metazoa > Chordata > Lepidosauria > Squamata > Cordylidae > Hemicordylus > Hemicordylus capensis. The sequence continues at coordinate 88,600,737 of NC_069661.1, read as the reverse complement.
ATTTTAACTTTGCCCAGGCACTCAGGTGACCGGCTGGGCACAAGCTTATGTAAAGAGACTGGTTTCCTGGAAGCTTTTTGAGCCAGATACACAAGGCTTGTGAACTTGAGTATTGCTTTCTGCCAGAGGTGATAGGACCTCGGAGTGATCCAAGTGGTTATAACTTCTAAAGTTAAGGTGTGCCATTGAGTCGGTGTCGACTCCTGGCGACCACAGAACCATGTTGTATTTGGTAGAATACAGGAGGGGGTTACCATTGCTATATTCCGCACTGTATGTATGTATGTATGTATGTATGTATTTATTTTGTCAAATTTGTACACACACACCCCTCCAAACTTTCATCTCTGGGTGGTTAACAATAGCATAAAACAAGATAAAAACATATACAAAAAACTTAAAACAATTTAAAAATTTAAAAATAAACCAGAGATTAAATCCTAAAAATTTTTAGGAAGCTGAGAAAGCTTGGGCGAAAAGATGGGTTTTCAGGTGTTTTTTGAGAATTGCCAGAGATGATGCCTTTCAGTACCTTCCTATATTGCTGCTGCCCGATTTAGGGGCTTCCCATAGTCTGGGGAAACATACCAGCGGGGATTCCAACCAGCAACCTCTGGCTTGCTAGTCAAGTCATTTCCCCGCTGCACCATTAGGTGGTTATAACTTCTAGTGGACAGAAAAAAGGACATGGTGGGGAGTTTGATTTGAAGCAAATGAAACAGCTGCTTGTTGATTTTGTTTAGCAGTGTATGTCAGTGAAGGTGGGCGAGCAAGGAAAGACAGAGGCATTGGGGATGCTACCCCAGAGGCTGTCAGAGAGGAAATCTCCAGCAAACGCTGCTCTGTGCCTTCAGTGCTGCCTAGAAGTTATGTTTCTGTATAACAAAAGGGAACAACAATGTTAGTGGCATAGGATGCACTTTGGGATGGGGTGGCTGACATCCAGACGAACCAAGTGCTTGCTCAGCAAAGGTGCACTAGGCCAAGAGGACTGTGCATGGGTGTGTGAAGTTGCAGGGGAAGCTGTTGCACAAATGTTCCCTGCAAATCATATGAGGTGGGCCAAAGGTTCCACATCTTATTGGACAAGCACAACACCAATCTGGAACACACACTCAGTGCAACTAGCTAGCACAACACATTTGGGCAAGCACTTCATTCGCTGGGATATCAGCCAGTACAAGGTTTAAGCCCTAAAGCATTTCCTTGCCAATAGTACTATAATGAGTCCTTTTTAAAAGGTTTTTTTAAATGGTGTTTCAAAAAATATCAATGCAAAAATCTTCAATACAAAGAAATCTAGATTTTAAAAAAATTCTAAACAATCATGCCACATGGTACCGATTTGATACAAATATTAAAATCCCAAAAGTGGACCCTACCCTACTGAATACAGAAAGATGACCTTACTTGCCTCCCTTCTTTGAATTCTGTTAGTTTCATCAATTTTGGACCCCTTTCCAAACCTTTTTCCACCATTCACTTACAGAAAGAGAATCCGAGTCCTTTCAACGTCTTGGAATTCTTATTTTAGCAGGAATCAAAAGGCCTGATGTTAGAGTTCCCAATCTACAGGGGATATTGACAAAACATTCCAACAGAATTTGTTTGTTTTGTTTGTTTGATGGTTTGTTTGTTTGTTATATTTGTACACTGACCCAAACTCCTGTCTCAGGGTGGTTTACAGCAACATAAAGCAAAACAGAATTTAAAACCTTAAAATAATTTAAAACCATGTCTAGTTAAAAAGCTTGGGTGAATAAATGTGTCTTTAGAGACTTCCTAAAAGTTGTTAGAGATGGGAAGGCTCTTATTTCAGCAGGGACCACATTCCAGAGTCTCAGGGCAGCAACAGAGAAGGCCCGTCCCTGAGTAGCCACCAGACAAGCTGGTGGCAACTGCAGACAAACCTTTCCAGATGATCTCAATGGGTGATAGGGCTTATAGTGAAGAAGAAGTTCTCAAAAATACCATGGGCTTAAACTGGTGATCTTTCAATTATTATTTTTATTATTTATTTTCTGCTTTTTAGTTCTTTTACCAACACTAAAACCATATTGTGAAAACAAAAATTCCTGTTTACTTTATTCAGGGAGATCACAGTCTACAGACTCATTAACTAATCAGACAAGGTTAACGCCATTCAAAAACATAGTTGCATTTTATAGAGTCACATGAACACAGAAGTTGGATGTACTTTTTTCGTTTAAAGTAGAATTCTTACAGATTACATTTTGACCCATCAGCTGTAGATAGCTGTCTAAAGCCATTGTTTGTATGGCCACACTGAGCCAAGGAGAAGGCCAAATCTTGTTGCTTTAAAGAGGACATTTAAAATGAAACATTCATAATTTTGGTTCAGTAGCAAAAGTTACTTGATGCATTTGTCACATGTTTCATTCAACGACATTGTTGAATGATTTCCAACCCAAACTGGAGATTTTTTTTCCTTAAGAAATCAGAATTAAATGTACCCCTTTTACCTACTGAAACAGCATACCTAGAGCAAGGAATTAAAAGGGTCATACAAAATTATGAATTCAACTAATGCAGAAGTTGTATGAAGATTCCATTATGCCCCTAGCTTAGAGAAGCGATACAATGCACTCTACATTGAAAGAAAAACCAAACATGTTTCCACTGCAGTTAAGATGTATTTGAAAGTTTCAGAAGCAGTAACAGATGATCTAAATGTTTTCCGGTTTAGGCATCTACTTTGTGCTTGGCTTTAGTTATTCCAAAAGAAAACAACTGCTTGTGGGCTTTGTTTCTGTAGTACCACTCCTACCAATGCTGCCAGGAACAAATATTCTTAGAAGGTTTAGTTAACACAGTTAGAATGAAGCAAATTGAGTCATTTCAAAAATGAATTTTCCTGTGGCAAAACTTGTTCTGAACCATTGCCTTTTAAGTTAATTTCATTGCTGTGATCCTAAAATCATTTAAAGTGAATATTCCCATTTGATTTGGGGGATGGGAGTGGGATTTAAACCAGTAACTACAAAGTACGTTTATCCAGGATCAGAGCCAAAGTAGTTTTCTGTATACAGATGCAAATGATTCTGTTTTAAGAAGTGAATTTCTCACTACTTTTAACCCCCTCAAACATCTTTGGTTCAAGCTCAAGAAGTCCACAATTTAAGCAGCAAAATCAACACTGAAAATGTGTCGCATAATGCCCTGATTTTATGTTAAACTCGTACCTTTTTTAAAAAGCAATTTTCTTCTAGTTTTGTAGCAATATATTCCTAAAATTCCTCAGATGAATATTATTTTTATTATTCTTCCTAAATTATCTAGTTAAGTGTGCCATTAAGTCAGTGTCGACTCTTGGAGACCACAGAGCCCTGTGGTTTTCTTTGGTAGAATACAGGAGGGGTTTACAATTGCCATCTCCCACACAGTATGAGATGATGCCTTTCAGCATCTTCCTAGATCGTTGCTGCCCGATATAGTTGTTGTTTCCCATAGTCTGGGAAACATACCATCCTTGATATGAACTGGCAACCTCATGCTAAGTCATTTCCAGTACCTCCTTCCAAACTTTCTAAACCACAGAGCAACTCCATAACATACAGACAATATCTACAGTAGGTTTATACCTCCATACTTCCAAAACCTCACAGAACTCTTGTATAACTTATTAACGTTTTTAGATATCATGTACCATTGTTATACCAAATGGTTTTCATGTAGCAAAAGCTGAAAGGGAAAATCAGGAGAGTCATTTGCTCCAGAATGCATGGAATTTATTTAAAACCACAATAATAGGAAGCCAGTTAGAATGTATATGAAAAAGGAGGAAAAGTACCACCAAGTCTGGAAGGATACCAGCATGGCTAACAAGTAAAGTCACGGAAGCTATAAAAGGGGGAAAGACTTCATTGCAAATATATACAATATATTGATTGTAGGGACTATATATATATCATCCCTACAATCTGGCTCTGTACCAGAGGACTGGAAAGTAGCCCATGTAACACTGATTATCAAAAAAGGGATCCACGGGGGATCTGGGAAATTAAAGGCCTGTTAGCTCAATGTCTGTTCCAGGCAAATCTATGGAAATAATTTTCAAGGATTTAAAGTCCTGAATGGCTAAGGTCCAGGTTACCTGAGAGAGCACCTTTCTCTACAAGATCCCCACTGCTCATTAAGATCATCAGGTTGGGTCCATCTTCGGGTGCCACCAGTTCATTTGGTGGTGACCTGGGATCGGTTCTTCTCTAGGTTGTGGAACACACTCCACGTGGATATGAGAGGATTATTCTCCATGGAGGCCTTCAGGAGAGCCTTAAAGACCCATCTTTTTAGCCTGGCTTTTAATGCTTTTTAAAATTTTACTTACCTCACCAACCTTTTGGAGTTCTTTGAGAGTGTCAACAAGCATGTGGATAAAGGTGATCTAGTCGACATAGTACATTTGGACCTTCAAAAAGCATTCGACAAATTTCCTCATCAAAAACTGCCTGAAAAAACTGCCTGAAAATCAGCCTCTGGCAGAGTCTTCCATAGACATAGTGAGTCAGATGCATTTTAGCATATGAGTAGCCCAGGCCAAAGCCTTTGTGTTCACCCATTTTACAAAACAATGCTGGATTCCTCCTGCTCCAGAGAGCAGTTTGACCTGGGTGCCAGTTCACCTCGAGTTCAGGTATCATTTCTTAATAAACTGAAATCAGACACAGGCCTATATTTCACCATACTTCTGAGTTGGTACCTCTGGTTCTGATATGTTATAGACCGTTCATAACAAAACTCTTGAGAAAACTTAGTAATCACGTCATAAGGGGACAGGTTAATGTGTGGATTGATAACTGATTGAAGGACAGGAAACAGAGTGTAGAGAATGGACAATTCTCTAAATGGAGGGAAGTAAGAAGTGGGGTCCCCCACCCCCAGGGGTATGTACTGGGACCAGTGCTTTTTAATTTATTCATAAATAATCTAGAAATTGGGGTAAGCCGCAAGGTGGCCAGATTTGCTGATGATGCCAAACTATTCAGGGTAGTGAAATCCAGATTAGATTGTAAGGAGTTCCAAATGATCTCTCCAAACTGGGGGAGTGGGCAACAAAATGGCAAATGCAGCTAAAGATTAGCAAGTGTAAAGTGATGCATATTGGGGCGAAACACCCCCAACTTCATGTATACACTAATGGAGTCTGAGCTGTCAGTGACTGACCAGGAGAGGGATCTTGGGGTCATGGTGGACAGCTAGTTGAAGGCAGGGGTGTATCTAGGGGTAGGGCAGGCAGGGCACGTGCCCCGGGCACCACTTGAAGGGGGGCGCAATTTCTTAAAATTAAAAATTAAAAAAATGGCCGCCAAATACAAAATGGCCACTGTGCATGCTCAAATGGCCTCTGTGAGGCCCTAGGCCATTTCAGGCCTTGCAGAGGCCATTTGAGCATGTGCAGTGGCCATTTTGTTTTCAGTGGCCATTTAAAAAAAAAACAATTATTTTAAAAAATGGCCACTGCACATACTCAAATGGTCCCTGTGAGGCCCTAGAGGCCTGCAGAGGAAGGGTTAACCTTTGCAGACTCCCCCCCACCCACGGCCTATAGGAGCGCCCCGAAGGGGCTACAGGTAAAAAATATTTTAAAAATTTAATATAAGTCACTGTACACATATTCAGTTTGGCACTATGTACAGAGAATCAGGGCTTGGGAATACTGAGCTGAAGCTTATGATCTAGGATTGTATTCATTTGTTCTTACTTTGCTACTTGTGATAAGTGTGTATGTATGTATTGGTTTATTTCGGCCCAAGGCCAGCATAAACACAGGAAAAAGAAGGGAAACAACAACAACAACAACAACAACAACAACAACAACTTGTGATAAGTGAGTTAAATGTGATGTCTTGCTAATATGGCTATTAATGGTGAGTTTGTCTTTGAATCAGTGTGAAATCCTTAGTATTAAGGCCCACTGGGAGTTTCTTGCTCTCTTTCTCTCATTTTAACTGTCTTTCTGAAATACTAGAATATATTCCAAGCAGTGACACAGTTTACTCTGCATATCCTTTAATTATTTTCAGAGTATCTGGGAAAAGTCCAATTCTCCATTTATTTTTAAAAACTTATGTAATAGTGATACTACAATGCATAGTAGAGAATTAGACAGGCACTTCTGTTTAGTTTTCCAAGTACACCTCCACATAGTATTTGGGTATTTCATGAGCCCCAGCATACTGAAATTTGTAGTTTTCCAGCATTTTTTGGTCTGGCTACGTCCACTGCTAAATAGTTTTTGAAATTTTAAAAGATTAACGAGCTTGACTTGTATTTTTGAGCTGATATTATGGTAAAGTTATCTGAAAGATGGGTGTCAGATATTTGGACAGGGGGCGCAATTTCAGTGCTTGCCCTAGGCGCTATTTTCCCTAGATACGCCTCTGGTTGAAGGTGTCGGCTCAGCATGTAGCAGCCGTGAGAAAGGCCAATTCCATGCTTGGAATCATTAGGAAGGTGATTGAAAATATATGCTAATCTTATAAATGGGTAATGTTACAAAACTATGGTGTGGTCACATTTGGAGTACTGTGTACAGTTCTGGTCATCATACCTCAGAAAAATGGTTATAGAACTGCAGAAGGTGCAGAGGAGGGCAACCAAGATGATCAGGAGCCTAGAGCACCTTCCATACGAGGCAAGGCTACAACACCTCAGGCTTTTTAGTTTAGAAAAAAGACAACTGAGGGGCAACATGATAGAGGTCTATAAAACCATGCATGGTTTGGAGAAAGTTGGTAGAATTTTTTCTCCCTCTCTCATTACACTAGACCCAGGGGGTCATCCCATGAAACTGATTGCCAAGAAGTTTAGGACCGAAAAAAGGAAGTACTTTTTCACACATCACATAATCAGCCTATGGAATTCTCTGCCATGGCATATGGTGACAGCCAACAGCCTGGATGGCTTTAAGAGAGGTTTAGATAAATTTATGGAGGACAAGTCTATCAATGGCTACTAGTTTGAGGGCTATAGGCCACCCCCAGCCTGTAAATGCTGCCTGTAAATGCCAGTTTCAGGAAAGCACCAGCAGGGGAGCGAGCATGCTCTTGCCTGTGGGCTTCCCGGAGGCATCTGGTGGGCCACCATGTGAAACAGGATGCTGGACTAGATGGGCCTTGGGCATGATCCAGCAGGGCTGTCCTTAAGTTCTTATGATATAAAACCTTCAGAAATTTGTCTTTCATATTAATGTAAGTAGCCTTCATTGCTTGGCCACTGGAAATATTATCCCACTCTTGTTCTGTTATCATTACCCCTAATCAGCACCACACTTGAAAGTCCTATCCATCTCCAGCACAGCACCCTTCCAATGGCCGTTGCTGGTGTTTGTCTTATAGGTGTTTTGTTTTGTTTTTAGACTATGAGTCCTTTGGGGACAGGGATATAGCTTTATTTATTTTTATCTCTATGTAAACTCTATGTAAACTGCTTTAGGGACTTTTGTTGAAAAGTGGTATATAAAAAGTTGCCCAAAGTGTGTTCCATCAAAGCAAGCTAATCAAGTGTGCTAGAAGAGCTCACAGATGACAGGCTGGACATATACGGGGTTACAGAGCAGGTCAAATGCTAGTGTAGTGTCCTAAAGGTCCGTCTCCAGTTGCCGCCAACTCGTTTGGTGGTGACACAGAGACGGGCCTTCTCGGCTGCTGCCCCGAGATTGTGGAATGCGCTCCCTGCTGGGATATGAGCCTCCCCATCTCTGGCAATTTTTAAAAAACTTTTGAAAACACATCTCTTCAGCCAGGCTTTCTCAGCTTTTAAAAACTTGTTTTTAAATTGTTCTGATTTTTTAATTGCTGTTTTATGATGTTTTTAATTGTTAATCATTGTTTTATGCTTTATAATTTTTGTTTTAATTATTAACTGATTTTAATAGTGTTTTAATGTAAACTGCCCTGAGCCTTTTGGAAGGGTGGTATAAAAGTTTTAATTAATAATAATAATAATAATAATAACAATAATACCCCCAGTGAGGCACTACCTTGGTGTGGTTGTGGGGCATACGTGCTCTGAGGAAGGTGAGAGCTATGCCAGAGGTCCAGAGACCTTGAAGAGCACCTCAACACCATAGGGGCCACAGAAATCACCAATTACAAAAAGCAACTTTACTGGGAACAGCCTATATTCTGTGACGATATCTATAACAACAGCAACAACATTGACAATAAAATCCAGCCATCCCAGGTCCGTGGGAAGGACTCAATGTCTGGATAAAACAAACCAGTCAATAACACCTGTCTGACTGTGTAAATAAATAATAATAATAATAATAAATAAAATGTGTACTATTAATGTAGCCAAGCCTGACTGTAATTCCTTTTTGCAGGCTGCTACAAAAATAGCATTAGCACTTAGAGCAGGGATTCTCAATGTTGGGTCCCCAGATGTTATTGGACTTCAACTCCCATAATGCCCAGCCAAAGGCCTGGGGATTATGGGAGTTAGAGTCCAATAACATCTGGGGACCCAAAATTGAGAATCCATGACTTAGAGAATCATGTGGTTCTATACTGAATAACAATCAGTAAGCAACCTTTGCCCAGGCTTGGACTGGCCCACAGGGCAACAGGGCATATTCCCGGTGCGCCCCACATGTGGGATGCCCCTGCGCCCTGCCACACTCAGTAGCAGTGATTACTCCCACCCTTAAGTACCCATTCTGCTCAAAACTCATTGCCCTCCCCACATACATTCCACCGCCCTCTCAGTGCCCCCAGCCCAGCCCTGCTTTTGCCCTTGTAACCAAGAAGGATCTACATTCTGTTTCCATCTGCTTGCAAGTAAGCTGCAGCAGTAAGATGCGAGACCCTTTCTAAATAACATGAATAATTCTAAGTACTGAAAAATGCCACAGGTATTCACCCTGATTCAGCTGTGTGTGTGTGTGTGTGTGTGCAGCTGATAAGTGACAAAAGCTTTGCTCCGTGTCTTGGGAGGGAAGGAGGGAGCAGAGCTGGCTATTAGTCTGACCAGCAGTTTTCTAACAGGACTACATGTTCACTGTCTCCACAGCTGAGTCATTGAGTAAATCGCACACACGGCATTTGTGTGCTTGTACTTTCTGCCATCTATTTAGAGATCCATATGGAAAAGCTTTAATCAAGGCAATTAAACTGAGGGTCGGTTCAGCTGCAGAATGGTGAGCTTGATTTGCCTGGGCAAAAATGTTCATAGTATGTATTAAAATGATCATGGGCTTTGTATATTTCACGGGATCTTTGCTGTACTTGTAATACAGCAGCGATCAATCAACCAATCACTCAATCTTTATTAGGGTCTCAGACCAGCACAAGGTAGAAGAAGTATGTAAGGCGATATTAAAAGCAATTAAAAGCAGACAAAAGCGATAGACTCTGTTTCTATTAGCATAAAGACTGTAAGGTGACGATGGAATTACTGTAAGATTAAAAACTATGACTGTCTGTAGAAAGCATAAAGGAGCTATAAAATTGTTAAAATGGTAGCATGTGACTATGGGGTCATGGTAGGGCTAAAATCAATGAGATGGTGTTGAAAGTTACATGCTATAAGCTATGAATTGCTGCAATGCTAAAATCTGTAGTAGTAATAATAATAATAATAATATGCTACTCATTTCTATGGAAAGGTGAGATTATTTGTAGAGAGGCAGGAGTAGAAAACACATCCTGAAAGGCAATTCCAAAGGTCTCAGGGGAACAACTGTAAACTTTACAGTCAAATCTGCAGTAGGGTGCGTATGAACCAGAAATCATGGTTCAGCTCAAATTCGAACCTAATTCAAGCTGAACCACGTGCTGCTGAAGCAGTCCAGGCTTGGTCCAGTTTGATCGTGGATTGAACTGCCCCCAGTTTGGTTTGCGATTGAGCCACTGAACCAGCTCAGTTTGAGGTGAACTGGTTCGGCAGCAAACGGTTTGTACACACCCCTATTCTGCAGCAGCTTCCACCACTATTGGAAGCTGACTGCACTAATCCTGTGGCCAGATATCTTTATAGCCTGTTCTGCTCAGTGGTGCAGATTTCCTTCTAAGCAACTGAGGAGTTCCCTCTTCTCATTTTACTGAACTCCCCCAACACACACCAAAGCTTATCTCTCATATCTTCAATCCTCAAAATATATTTTATCCCTCTCCAAAAGCATCTTTCCACTCCCCCCACCAAAATAGTTTAAGTGAGGAGTTGCTCATTAAGCTTTCTCTCTGCGCAATCAAGAATGCAGCTGAAAGAAAGTCCAGATGTGAATCGTCTTCCTGGGTTAGACTTGAGGTAATTTCGTCTGACATCCTCCTGACCTGTTTCCAAAAGAAGTTGGCCAGATGCTTCTAGAAGCTAACAAACAGGAACTGGTTGTTGTTTGTCTTCCTATCTGATAATACTATTTGAAAAAGGGAGGTTCCATTTAACGACCATGGCTAATAGGCATTGACAGAATGATCTATCCTCTGAGAATTTGCCTAATCCCTTTTTAAGAGCCGCCCAAGTTAGCAGCAGTCAACACGCCTGGAGCAGTACATTCCAGAAGATAATTACACACCCTGTGAAGAAGCATTTTCTTTTGTCACTCTATGTCCTCTGTTTTCACAGTACAGAGCATATTTTATAAGCCTGTATGCTCCTGTATTCTACCAAAGACAACCACAGGGCTCTGTGGTTGCCAGGAGTAGACATTGACTCGATGGCACACCTTACCTTTAGATGCTCCTAAACCTCCTCTAAAGGTGCAGAGGGGTATGCTTGACTAACAAGGAGAAGGTTGCCAGTTCGAATCCCCGCTGGTACTATATTGGGCAACAATGATATAGGAAGATGCTAAAAGGCATCATCTCATACTGCATGGGAGACAGCAATGGTAATCCCCTCCTGTATTCTACCAAAAGAAAAACACAGGGCTCTGTGGGTGCCAGGAGTCGAAATTGACTTGATGGCACACTTTACCCTTAAACCTCCTCTGCGCTTGCAAGATCATAGAGGGACCGCCACATTAAAGTTTGCAGTTAAGCTCTGTGATGTTCAGAGCAGCCATGTAGCGTGGTATGACAGAGAGGTCAGATTTGAACTGGGGCCATTTTGATTTGTCACTCAGTTTCTCAGCTGCTATGCTACCCCAGCCTAAAGGGAAATCCTGGAGAACTTGAAAGTTACCTTATTATTCACTACTTTGTGATGTTTTCATTGATCCCAATAAAGCTCTGGTGGTGGTGACAGTGGTGGCGGTTGCTGCTATGGACATTTCTATTCCACTTTCCAGCAAAACTTATCAAAGAGGTTTACATGGGGAAATGAATCATGAATGGACAGGATGGTTCCCTGTTTCAAAAGGGCTCACAATCTGAAAAGAAAGATATAGTAGATATCAGCAACAGCCACTAGAGGGACAATGTGCTGGGGCTGAATAGGGACAGCTGATCTCGCCCTGCTAAACAGAGAGATTTGCCAGTTTAAAAGATGCCTCTTTGCTCAGCCAGCACTTAGCCGGGGTAAGCAGTTACCTTCCGCTGACATCACAAAGGCAGTTTCCGTTGCATATGAGTGGAGCAGCTGCTGCCCCTCCCTTGGTCACACTTGTTTCCACTATTGCATGGAGAAATGTTAGTGTGTACTAGGCAGTAAGTAGTACATGTATCCGGCAGCTTTGATTCTCTTGATTATGGTAGTATACACCGGTTCATCTGGTGGCTATTGAGGGATGGGCCTAATCTGTTGCTGCCCCAAGTCTCTGGCATGCACTCCCTGTTGAAATAAAAGCCTCCCCATCTCTGACAACTTTTAAAAAGTCTCTAAAGAAGCATTTATTCACCCAAGCTTTTTAGCTTGAATTGTGGTTTTGAATTGTTTTAAGGTTTTAATGTTTGTTTTAATCTGTTTTGTGTTGTTGTAAACCACCCAGAGATGTATGTTTGGGGCAGTGTACAAATAAGTACATAAATACATTTTCTGAGTCCAATTACCCTGAGAGCAACCTTTTAAAGTGACAATTCTCTTAAATTAAGCAGGGGGAGAGCAATTGACCCTTTCCAGCCCCAGAACAGCATCCCTCCAGTGGCGGCCGCCTTATGCTTCTTTTCCAGACCTTTAGGGACAGAGAACCATTTTATTCATTATCTATCTATCTATCTATCTATCTATCTAAACCACTTTGAGAACTTTTGTTGAAAAGTGGTATATACTGTAAATATTCATAGAAGCAGCAGCAGCAATAGGTTTATTAGAATATCACAAACTAAAGTAAAGTTGTGCTGTTGAGTCAGTGGTGACTCCTAGCGACCACCGAGCCCTGTGGTTGTCTTTGGTAGAATACCGAAATGGAGTTTACCATTGCCTCCTCCTGCGCAGTATGAGATTATTCCTTTCAGCATCTTCCTATATCGCTGCTGCCTGATATAAGTGTTTCCCCTAGTCTGGAGGGAACATGGCAGTTTCAGTGTGGACCAGGATCAGTCCAACCTCGGTGGTGATAAGCAGTAGGTGTCCTGCACCCACCTCCACCAGCTACCTCACTGGGCCACCCTGCTCCTTCCCAACCAGGTGACAGCAGCTGCTGGCCTACTGAGACTCACACTGCTCTCTGCATTTGAAAAGGTAGGGGTCAGGAAATAGATTAGCAGGAAGTATTAACTCGACACACCCCATAGCTCTTTCCCTGCCCCCTGCCTTCTGAAAAGGCAGAGAGCTGCACAAAAAGCAGCAATTTTTGCCATCACTAGTGGGTTAGTAAGGAAAGATGGAGTGGATTTGAGTTGGGGCGAGAATTGGTGTTGGGGTGAGACTGAGAGGAAGGGGAGTGGCTCATCATGGTACCTCAGGCACTGGGAGAGGGGCTTGGGCTGGGACAGGTATGGACCAGCCCTCAAACTTCCATAATGGAACCTCAGCAGTCTCCGTGGCTATTCTCATGACCAACCCCGGGGTGGGGAGGGTGGCGGAGGACGATAGGGACAAACCTACCTCCCCACCCCAGACAATTCATGTTTATTGGTGGGACGTGCAGATTGGACGCCCACACGACCCATGCTGTTTTGAGCAGCGTAGATCTCTGAAGGCCAGGACAATGCATACTGGCCTCCAGATATCCTTCAATGCACTGCATGATCAGTGTGGTGCATTGGGAGAACCCCACCATGAGTCGAGTGCTCTAGGCGCCCACCACACATGACCCTGGCTACAGTGTGCTCACACCCTTAAACCCTGGCTATAGGCTGGGGTGAAAAGTCAGACTACCCTCGAGGGTGGAACCAGGATCGGACTCAATCCCAGTGTTCCACATGAGCAGCCCTAGCCTGGTTTGGGCTGCTCATGAGAACAGCCTTCAGTTGTCACTAGAGGACATGAAACACCTTCCTCTTCCATACCAGTTTACAAATGTAAATGCCGGCTGCCATGATATTTTCATGAGATTTTCCCCACATCTTATCCAAAGGATAGTTGTAGTGCTGCTCGCTCTCTCCGATGACTCTATAAGTTAGGCTGGGGTGGCCAACCTGAGGCTCTCCAACTGTGGTTGGACTGCAACTCCCATCATCTCCAGCTGCAATTTATTGCGGCTGGGATAATGGGAGTTGTAGTCTGACAACAGCTGGAGAGCCTCAGGTTGGCCATGGCCACCCCTGCGCTAGGCTAAGGCAAGTACCCAAAACAGATGTGACTGTGACAGCAAATGCAAGGTCACGGCTGAAATGCAAACCACACATCTAGCTCTTCCATACTGAGGTAGTAAAGGACTTACCTTGTGTCATGATGCATACCCACCACCTTCCTTTGCACAGCCAGTGGGTAGGGTCCAGAATGTGGGTAACCCGAGGCAAGTTCTCCTGGCCATTTAGTGAAGAAGGTAAATGCCTGTTGCCTCTTAGTTTGTGTGGGATGCCAGCTCGGACTGGGCCACAGGGCATATTCTCGGTGCACCCCACATGCTGGGTGCCCCTGTGCCCCACCAACAGTGAATACTCCCACCCTTAAGTACCCATTCTGCTCAAAAAACAGCACCCTCCACCCATACATCCCTCCGCCTTCTCAGTGCCTCCAGTCCAGCCCTGGTGGGATGTTTGGAAGCAAGTGCTTTGAACTGAGAAGGTAAAGTGTGTCATCAGGTCGATTTTGACTCCTGGCCCCCACAGAGCCCTGTGGTTCTATTTGGTAGAATACAAGAGGGGTTTACCATTGCCTCTTCTCATGCAGTATGAGATGATGCCTTTCAGCATCTTCCTATATCGTTGCTGCCCAGTATAGTACCAGCAGGGATTCGAATCGGCAACCTTCTGCTTCTTAGTCAAGCATTTCCCCGCTGTGCCACTTATGGTGACTTGAACTGAGAAGCACCACTGAATTTTGCTAGAGGGCGACTCCTAGTGAATGTTGAGGCTTCACTTAGGACAAACTGTTAGGAATTTAAGGATAGTCAAAAGAACTTCGTAAGATATGTAAGGATTTGCTTTGCGTGAACAAGTTATTAACAACTCTCTCTGTCATTCAGAACGATAGGTAAATCTCCAGCCAAAGGAGCAAGAGTCCTGTGTTTGGCATGTTGATGGGAGGATTTTTGGTGTGTGTGTGTGTGTAATGAAGAGATTCTCTGTTTGGTAAAGAGGCTTCACCACATAGAAGCTTACACTGCTATGTCCGTATACAATAACGGGCACTAACCGATGAGCTTTTAAACAATTTCATGGAAATTCCCACTTGCTAAACTCTACTATGTGTCCTTGACTCCACTTTATTTATTTACATTTAACATAATGCGAAGCCTATGTTGTAGTTGTCCAGTACCAAAGCAGAGCATGACCACAGGCTACCGTCTCTTTAAATCCCATTCCAACCATTGTGGGAGAAGCCAGAGCACACTTCACCCATCTTGATATACAAGAGCTCCTTAGACCTGGATCAATAGCTCGTCTGATCCAGTTCCTGATCCTGCACAACCTAAAACCACTACATTTGTTTAATATCATCCCTCTTTATCTGACTATCAGGTTACAGGTGCGGAAGCTCATCTTGGATCACCAACAGATTTAATGAACAGTTGCCATAATTCATAGTCTGATAAAGTCTGTTCTTCCAGGTCTTCATGTATCTCCTGCCCAGGATAAGAAAATATTTTTAGATTTCTCCTATAGATCTCCTGAAAAGGACATTTCACTAATATACATGTGAAGGAGAGAAGAAACGAAGGAAATATCTGTGTGCATTCCTCTTGCCAGTTCAGTACAGCCAATTTCAGATCCCTCTACTTCCTGAAAAAAGGCAAACAGATAACACACAGATCAGTTTAAACTTAACAATGAATGAGACAGTACTATTGGTGTAACTTTTCGACTGGTACTAACTTTCCTTTCCATATAATTGGACTGGATCTTGCAGAAGTGAATGAATTTAATGGTGACTCAACACCATTAAAATCATGACTAATGAGTCAAATCTATATATTTATTTCTCCTAGGCATACCCGTCGCTAATCCCGTGCATGGCAGCTCTCGCAAGAATCTGAGAGCTGCCGACGGGACGTGGGAGAAAATGGCCACCATGGATGAGGAGGCAGTGGCGGGCCCAGCCCGGCCGCCTGGGGTGAGGAGGTGTCAGGGGTGAGGAGGCGCCGGTGACAGGCCCTCCTGGCCCCTGGGGGTGAGGAGGGAGCTGGGCTACCAAGAGGAGGC
The DNA here is from genome assembly GCF_027244095.1 of Hemicordylus capensis. Taxonomy (NCBI): domain Eukaryota; kingdom Metazoa; phylum Chordata; class Lepidosauria; order Squamata; family Cordylidae; genus Hemicordylus; species Hemicordylus capensis. The sequence goes on along the minus strand of NC_069661.1, from coordinate 88,585,087 downwards.
GGCAGCAGGAGGGGATGGGCTGGCTTGAAAACTGGCCGGAAACTGCAGGGGTGGGGGTGGGGGAGAAGTAGGCCGGGTGGGCCATCAGAGGCACAGATGCTCTGCACCCAGCCCAGTTAGTTACTTTTAATGGGATTAGTCCTAACTAACTTTTTTTGGATACAACCCACTTAAGTTCCTTCAATATTCTCATGATCAGGTGATGCAAATGCAAACTGACAATAAACAGAAGTCAAACGTAAGAAGTCAAACATCTAACCAATCCAAACCTGAGTCCTAAATTATTTATATCCCCTCTGGTTGGCAGTAGGGATTTGCATGAACCGGCAGATGGCCAGTTTGACGGTAGGGGGGTTACCTTTAAGCAGGTGGGAGGGTGCTCTTACCCGCGCCCGCCGCCTTTCCCCTGCCAGTACTGTGCCAAAGATCACTGGTGAAGGGCAGCAGTGTACCCTCTTACCGCCCCGGTCAGCATCAGACCAGAAGTGGCCCATGTGCCTGCACAATGTGCGCATGCGCTAGGGTTGCCAACATTCCATTGCCTGAAAACGAGACACAAGTGGGGGGTGGTGTCTTGGGGGTGAAGTCATCTATGGGTGGGGGTCATCCTAAAAGCCTGAGTAGCAATACATTTGTAAAAACAACAACAAAACAAGCCCCAGGATTCCCCATGAGCTTCTTGTTCACACAGACCACTCCACATAGGCATAGAGCAAGTGTCAGGTGAAAAATTAAGAGAATCCCCCAGGCTGACACACACACTACATCCCCACACATTCCCCACTGAAAACATCACTGAAAGGCCTTTTTCTCTGCCAAAAGTGGTGAGTTGGTTAGCAGGAGTTTGTAGATCTATTTACATTTGATAAGTAAACAATTAGCCACTTGCAAGATGTAAATAACACCAGGCAATTGTTCCTGCAAGTTTGCAGAGCAACTGGGGCTTCTTTTATGAACTTTGTTTCTTTGACCATGCAATATGGAAACTTACCTCCTGCTTAAAGGTCACCTCCCCACTGGTCAAACTGGCCAAACCGCCGGACTGGTCCAGAGGTCCGGAAAAGGGCTAATGTATACAGAATGTTGTTTTCCTGATTTAAAGAAAAACCATCTGATGTTAATTTAATTTAATTCTGGAGAAAGGATACATCTTGGAAGGGGAAAATAAAACAATGGAGAATTTTGTTTGATGTCTTCAGTTTGCCAGGAGCTTTTTCAGACTGCGACTTTACTTTGGGAGGATGGTTGTGTGTGAGTTCACATATCTTTCAGATTTACCCCAAAGTCCGTGCGATATTTCAGAGAGCACTTAACACATGATGAGGGTTTTCCCTCTGTACTGGAACCTAGCCAATTTATGTCAGGGTAAACAAATCTTCTTTTTGTGTCAAAATATCTGTTATGCCCCAAACTCACAGTACAGCCTCATGGTAAACCTGCGGTACAGCCTGCTGTCTGAAAAGCCTCCAGGATGCCTGTCTAAAAACAGGTCAGTTTTCTTCCCTTTTAGCTTTTTAGTATCAGTGCAGGGCAGCTCTTTCATATTTCACACAGACAGACATCAACTTAGGTATTCCCCACCCACCCAGTCAGACTAGGGAATACTCACATTTTATTTTCATCTTCATTATAAGTTTAGATTCCACTGTGCTTAGATTTGCCTTTTGCTTCAGTGAAAACATCTTTTCTGGACTGCTGCTCCTAAATCATTTCTAAAATAACTAAATCGTGCAGCTAAACCACACATTGCCTGCTCGATGGAAGTAAATAGCAGAGGCAGCACATGCACTGCCAATAATTCATGCAAATGTGAATTCATCTGAGGATGATCACATGGAGAGGAAAATAGCTAGCTGGTGATCAAATCAGCTGAGGCAAATTAAGCTCCTTTTTGAAAGGGCACATTTGAGAGTTGTATATTGCTTTGATAACCTTGGAACATTACTCTATCTTTTTCTTTTTTGTCCCCAAAAATAACTCGAGACACAACTTGAAGTAAAGCACACTCTCTTTCCCAGTGGTTGTCTTGAGTATATTTGAGTTCCTTTCTCTTACATGCCTTTGATGCTGAAGGATACCATGCCTGATCTTTCAGTTTAAATCCTGTCTCTTTTGCTCTCGTTGGCTTCACTAAATCTGTCATTCATCATCACTTTCAATCTCCTTTTAGTCAACATCCCCAGAAATACTTTTCCCCCAGCGGTGCATAAAAAATATAAATGGATAATACTTCCAGTGTGTAGAACTAAAAAGTCAAGGCTGAGGGCCAAGTTTTCTTTTCCTTAATCCATTTCATGTTTCTACCACTGCTCACTCCTCTGAGATAGTACTGGGAGGCTTTACACACAGGGCTTCTACCCCAAATCTCCTTCAGGAGAGAGTGTGTATGTTCACACACCAGCCAAATTTACCCCGAAGTCCCTTCGAGATCCTTGGACCCACTCCACACACAAGTTGGCCTTTGTCTTACATATTCTAGCTTATCTCGAGGTATTTCCGAGTTTTTCAAATGCTGGTTTTAAGCTACTTTTTCTGAAAATGCACTGACATAGAATCATTAGCATGATAAAAGGGTTACTGTCTTTACAAATGCAGATGTAGCTCTTTAGTGATCTCCCCCACCCCTACAATTGGCTAGAAGGAAAACACGGAGGCATGACATGTGAACTTGTATTAAAAGCAAAGAGCAGAGGGTAGGGGCTGCTCCCCTCAATGCCGCGAGTGTACTTTGAAGTGGCTTCACTCAACATTTACCCCGCAGCATGAAGCCATGTGTGAATAACTCCTAGAAAGTTGAACGAGAGGTAGATATTATGATGTGTTTTCTGCAGGAACTGTTCTTTGCTTTGCTTCAAATGGTAGAGCTCATGTGCTTTTCCTCAAATGAAGAACAGCTTATACTCAAACCCAACATGTTATTGGTGATGTATCCGCCGGCATAATGCATATGACCTTGCTACTGTTCTACCACAATATGCTAGAAAGTTAGCATCGAGAATTATGAGCAGCTGAATAGCAGCAGAGAGCTTCTGCTTCCCACCAACGAATTTCCTCCTCCTGCAGGTAAAGCCACAACATGTGGGGGAGTTGCACTGGACAATGGCTCTCATTATGGCTAGAAAATTGCTTGGGAAATTTGCGCAGAAGGTTGTGATAATTCTTGCTTTACAAAGGTTAATACATTTCAAGCACAGCTTATAACTGGAACATTAATTTGCTTTTGATTCTGTAACTGCAAAGAGGCCTGCCAGTGTTTAAAAGGCAGGCATGAACGAAAGCATAATGTTACTTCCCAGACTGGGGAATAATATGATTTCAAAGGAGAGCTGCTTTGCAGTTATTCCAGTGCCATGTTGAGAAAATTACCTACTTTGAATTTGTATATCCCCATTACCGGCACATTTCTGAGGGGCTGGCAAATAGTTCAAGTAAGAGCAATGTCTGAAAATGAAGAAGGAAAAGAGCTAGGGGTGTATGTGTGTGTGTGCGGTGTGGAAAGTTCCTTGTTATAACTAAAGCACATTCATAACCCTCAGGCACTTCATTCATTCCTGCTCTCACTTTGCAGCATACATGACCTCAACGATGTCTGCTGTTATTAATTATTATTATTATCATTATTATTTTACACTTATATCCCACTCTTCTTCCGAGGAGCTCAGAGTGGTGTACATGGTTATTTTTATCCTCAACCCTGTGAGGTAGGTTAGACTGAGAGATACATGACTTGCCCAGAGTCACCCTGTGAGTTTCATGGTTGAATGGGGATTCAAACTTGGATCTTTCTGGTCCTAGTATTAGTTACGCAGTAACTAGTCTGTGTTACTTGTCCTAGTCACACAGTTAGGGCTGATTCAAGTCAGGGCTTAGGACTGGTAAAGCAGTTCAATTCAGGCCAGACTGCTTTGGCCCATTGTGAACAAACCTTTGCAAATATCTCAGCTAATTTTCCAGCTGTTCCTAGATCCATTGTCCACTGTGACTTCTCTGACCTCCTCCCCTAACTGATTCAGTTACAGATCAGAAACAGGCACAACTTCATTGACATGGTCCTGGTTTGAAAAGGTCTTCTGGATGAGTGTTTTATTTCTTCTCCTGTGGCAATGTGGTCACATCCCTGGAAGAGTCAACAATTCCAAAAAGGTCTTGCACCTTTCCCAGGACAGCAGGAAGAGGAAATGAAAGCCTCTTCTGAAAGCTCTGAAGAAACCTGACAGCTAGCTTTACTATATTCCATATCAAAGAAGCTGATGTGAAACATCCTCAGATCTTGCTGGTCAAATGCAAGGAGCATTTGAAATATGAAATAATCGAAAAATGGAATGTTGCCTTCTGAAGGCCACTAGTTTCTGTTCTTATTCATACTGGCAGGGGTGGGGGGAGAAGCAAATAGATCATATTAGGTAATATTTCCTGTTAGGAACATAGGAAGCTGCCATATACTGAGTCAGACCATTGGTCTATCTAGCTCAGTATTGTCTTCATAGACTGGCAGCGGCTTCTCCAAGGTTGCAAGCAGGAATCTCTCTCAGCCCTTTCTTGGAGATGCCAGGGAGGGAATTTGGAACCTTCTGCTCTTCCCAGAGCAGCCCCATCCCCTGAGGGGAATGTCTTCCAGTGCTCACACATCAAGTCTCCCATTCAGATGCAACCAGGGCAGACCCTGCTTAGCTATGGGGACAAGTCATGCTTGCTACCACAAGACCAGCTCTCCTCTCCAATGGGAATACAAATAACAATGGTTCAATAGCTCCACTTATTTCTGCAAAACAACTTATTTACCATGCTTTTCTTCATGCTTTATTTTTTTTTTTACAGAAAAGTGAAGAAAAACCACCAACTATTTCTGAGCCACCAACTATTAACCACCAACTATTTCTGAGCCATCCATGTTCCATATCCAGGCATGAATCCATCTGAAATATCAGCTTTGCAAAGCTATGAGTGTGTCTTGAAATGAGAAACGTTTGCAGCCTTTAATATCAGAAATCAAATAGTCAACTGTGTATTTTTCACATCTTCCTTTGATGCAAGAACTTCAAAGCATACACGGAGACGTTTAGCTTATTTCCTTCCTCACTAATAGTTCTAGGTTGCCTCTTCTCCCCCACCCCCCACCCCACAGAACCGACAGGTACAAATACCAAATATTTTGCTGCACTTACTGTTCATGAGAGAAGACAAAATAAAACCAGATGTCCACTTAGGCCTTTGTTTCTGGCATAGCTTGGTTGCTTGTGCTCTGTCAGAATTGCCATTTCTCTTTATGGCCTTCAAGAACTTTCTTTCAGAAACTTTTAACATTCTTTGGAATGTGCTCCCTATTGAAATAAGAGCCTCCCCATCTCTGACAATGTTTTAAAAGGCAGTTACGACACATCTGTTCACCCAGGCTTTTAATTAGATGCTGTTTTAATAGTTTTAAATTATTGTAATGTTTAACCTTTTATTTTGTCTTGTTTGTATTATTTTATTGGTTTGATACCATGGACCATGCATTCAATACCATCGATGTGGTATCATGGACGCGGCGATACCATCGACGTGGCATTCAATACCATCGACCCTGGTATCCTTCTGGATCACCTCTTGAGTATGGGAATTGGAGTATGGGAATTTTAGCATGATAAATGTATTTATATAGTTCAAAAGCGAATCTTTTTTTCTTATCTCTTTTTGTAAATTTTAAGTACAGTTTTGATTTCAATAATTTTAACTAGATTTTGTAGATACTAACACAGTATAGAGTGGCTCCGGTCCTTTCTTGGGGGGAGGGTCCAGAAGGTAGTGCTGGGGGACTACTGCTCGGCCCCGTGGTCATTGTGGAAACAAACATAATACAGTGGATTCCTGAATGTAATAAAACTCAGGTTGCGCTGGTTTAACGGCACACTAAACACCACTAGAATAAGTGGAAATCAAATTTGCAAAGTATCTACAAAATCTAGTTAAAATTATTGAAATCAAAACTGTACATAAAATTGACAAAAAGAGATAAGAAAAAAAGATTCGCTTTTGAACTATATAAATACATTTATCATGCTAAAATGATGAATGTGGTACGTGTTTTGCTTTGTTTCTTTAACACAGACAATGTAATTACAAAAAACACTTTCAATGGCACACCCAATGGGAAATGTGTGATCAGTCAAACTGCAGGAGGTCAGGAAATGGAAAAAAAGGTCTTCTAAAGCTGAGGGGCAACAACCGAAAAGCCCGTGTCTCTGGTCCCCACCAACTGGATCTTAGTCAATAAGATATACTACTCTCATCTTATACCATCTTATAAAGGTTATGAGTTGTTTCCAGCCTCTATTCAAATAGCTGTTTTTGACCTTTACCAGCCTAGGAACAGGGTACCTCAACAACTGCTTTGTCCTATGAACCTGAATTCCCTGAGATCCATATCTGAGATCCTGACAGATGGGGGAGGGAGAGAGGGAGGGAGAGGGAGAGAGAGACCGCTTTTTCTAATGTGGTGCCAAGGATCTGGCATGCCCTCCTGAGAGAGATCCACCTGCACCTTACTTCACAGCTACTAACTTTCCCCCCCTCAGCTGGCTTGTTTGGATGCTCTTTTTTCAGTGATAAATAAGATATATCAGCTGTTGTTTTAACCTTTGCTTATGGATGACTGAGCCATCATTTAAATGAACTGTAGTGATATTACCTTTAGATTGCTATTTTATTGTGTGCTTTTTTCCTATTAGGCCAGCTTGACCCACCGATGCCTGAGGGTGGGTGGTGAGCTGCCTGCCACTCCCACCCTGATTCCTGTGCCACAAGCTTTCTTCTTCTTATCCATTTAGTTGTGTCCGACTCTCAGTCACTTTATGGATCAATGCACTCCATGCCATCCTATCTCATACAGCTTCCTTTAATTCCACCATGGTCATTCCAGTGTCATTTTTAATAATATCCAGCCACCAAGTACAAGGCTGTCCCTTCTTCCGCTGATCATTCCCAACATACTTGTCTTTTCAAGTGAATCAGCTCGCATGACATGACCAAAATATGTCAGTCTTTGTTTAGTAATCTTGGCTTTTAGCGATATTATTAGTTTAACTCTATCTAAAACTTCCTTATTCATGATTCTCACTGTCCATGGGATACGCAACAATTGCCTCTAACACCACATCTCAAAAGCATCCATCCTTCTCCTATCTGCCTTCTTCAAAGTCCAAGTTTCACAGCCATATGTAGCTATTGGAAATATTATTGCATTGACTAGTTTACATTTGATTGGAAGAATAATATCTTTGTTCTTCCAAATTTTGCTCATGCTGATCATTGCAGTTCTTCCAAGTGCTATACACCTTCTGATGTCAGGGCTGCAGTCACCACATTGATCGATTTTAGAGCCAAGAAAAATAAATTCTTTTACTACTTCAATTATCTCATTATTGATCTTCACTCTGACTTGTGTATTCTCTGCAGTCGTCAATATCTTTGTGTTCTTGATGTTAAGATGCAATCCAATTTTTTCACTTTCATCTTTATTTTTTAAAATTAGCCACTCTAGATCTTTCTTGCTCTCCGCAAGCAATGTAATATTTTCACTCCAATAGCAGATTCTTCCAAACATCCATTTCTCATGACCATTTCTGTGTACATATTAAAAAGTGTGGGAGACAGGATGCAACCTTGATGAGTGCCTTTCCCAGTTTTAACCACTCTGTATCTCCATGTGCCGTTCTTACCATGGCTTCTTGATCAGAGTACAGCAACTGTATAAGCTGGATGAGGTGTAATGATATTCCCATTTGTTTAAGGCAATTCCAGAGCTTGTCATGATCAACACAATCGAAAGCTTTTGTATAGTCAATGGAGCACATATAGAGATCTTTTTGATATTCCTTTGCCTTTTCTGTCATCCATTGAAGATTGGCAATATGATAATGCGTTCCTCTTCCTTTTTGAAATCCCACTTGTACATCTGACATCTCTCTATCAACAGTTGGATTCATATGTTGTTGAATGATCTTCAAAAGAATTTTATTCACATGTGGTATCAGGGCTATGGTGCAATAGTTTGAGCAGTCTTTCATATCACCTTTCTTTGGTATTGGTATAAATACAGACCTTTCCCACTCTTTTGGCCACCAACAAGTCTTCCATACACTTTGACATAGTGCTGTCAATATCTTTATTGGCAAAACTCTCAATAACTCTACTGGTATTCCATCAACTCCAGGGGCTTTGCAGTTAGGCAGCTGATTGAGTGCCCGTACAACTTATACAGCTTCCTCCTCCAGAATATTTTGTTCCAGTGCTAGTAGGTCTTTTCCCCATCTTATAATGTGACTTTGATTTTCACTTGCATAAAGTTATTCTGTGTATTCCTACCACCTTTCTCTAATTGCTTGTTGGTCATGTAATTCCTGCCCATCATGTCCTCTAACCATTGCCTTTCCTTGCCATAAAGGAGTTTCTCACATAAGCAAAACACTCCATTATATGACCTCTCTTAATGGCTTCCTCTATTTCCTTACAGTGTTTAGACCAATATTTTTCTTTGTCTTTTCTCACTTCTCTCTGAAACTCTGCATTTAATCTTCACATTTCTTCCCTGTCACCAATAGCTTTTGCTCTCCTTCTCCTTTCTGCAATTTTTATTGTAGCATCTGATATCCACTTAGACAATTTCATTGGCTGTTTATGTGCAATATGTTGATGGGCTACTTCAGTAACAATTGTCTTTATTTCCTCCCATAGTTCATCAGGTTGTCTTTCCATGATGTTAAACAATTCAAATCTATTCTTAACTTCAACCGCATATGCCACGGGAATCTTCTCAACATCAAATTTCTGAGTCGTGTCTGATTGTTTGACACTAAAGCACCTTAACTTCACCTTGGCAACTAGCAGTTCGTGATCTGATCCACAATCCGCACCAGGGAACGTTTTCACTGCAAGAATAGAACTTTTCCACTTCCGTTGGCATAAAATGTAATCGATTTGATTTTGGTATTCCCCATTTGGTGAAGTCCAAGTGTATAATTGCTGCTTAGGCTGCTCAAACCACGTGTTCATTATACGTAACTGTTGTTCGTGACATAGCTGAATCAAATGTTCTCCCATCTTATTTTGTTCACCAAGGCCATACTTGCCTACAATCTCCGATTCGTCCACTTCTCCCACTTTTGCATTGAAGTCTCCCACAATATAGACAATATCTTTCCTTAGTGTCTGTTTCAGGGCTTCCTGAAGCTTAGCATAGAATTATTTGATTTCCTCTTCTTCTGAACCCGCAGTGGGCACATAGATTTGCAAAACTGTTATATTATGAAATTTCCCATTTATATGTATAGCCATTATCCTATCGCTAACTGCTTGAAAACTTTCTATGGCTCTATCCATTTCCCCCCAAATTATAAAACCCACTCCTCTTCTTCTGATAGTATTATTGCCAGAGTAGTACACAATATGATCATCAGAGTTGAAAAAGCTACTTACAATCCAGTGAACTCCACTGATCCCTAGTATATTGATGTTAAGCCGATTCATTTCATTCTTAATGATGCTCAGCTTCCCTAGATTTAATGCATTAATATTCCATGCTCCCATTTTAAAGAACTTCAAACAGCGCAAAGATCTCTTTTCACTAGAAACTACATCAGAAATTGGGGGGCCATTAAGATTTTCCCCATCCAAGTCTCTTGCATTTTCGAGTTGATCTATAAAGTTTTTGGCAAAAAAAATACTGGAGTAGGTTACCAGGTCTTTCTCCAGGCCAGAGCCATGTTAGGCAGCATAAGTAAACTTATACTGTTCACTCCTCCATCACGTTGAGGTACGGTTGGACTTTGGAGGGGAAATTGGAGCACTGGGCACCAATTTCCTCTCCCTGCTGATTTCCTCCAGCCTGGAATGTAGGGACATAAGAAACTGTCTTTTACTGAGTCAGACTATTGGTGCATCTATCTCAGTATTGTCTGCACTGCTGGCAGTGCTTCTCTGAGGTTACAGGGAGGGAAGCAAGGGGCAGGTGTTGTGGTTTTAATTTATTTTCTTTAGGAACACACTATATATCCAAAATGGTTTTGTGTTTGAACTGTGGCACAAGGGACACATGTTGTGTCCCAGTTAACTAGCAAATGGTCAAGAAACTGTGAATCCACTAGGGATTGTGTATTCTTTCTTTTTCTTAGGTTTATGATCCAAAACCAACTGTGAAGCAAGGGGCATGTGTTGTGGTTTTAATTTATTTTCTTTAGGAATGCACTATATATCCAAAATGGTTTTGTGTTTGAACTGTGGTGCAAGGGACACATATTGTGTCCCAGTTAACTAGCAAATGGTCAAGAAACTGTGAATCCACTAGGGATTGTGAATTCTCTCTCTCTCTCTCTCTCTTTCTTTCTCCCTCTTCCTCTTTTCCTTTTGGCAAATGCACTCTGGACAGGTTCTGAGAGTTTGTGGTGAATGATAAGATGATGTCTAGATCCTTTGGGAATTGTGTAGTCTCCCCCGCCACCCTGCACTCTGGCCCAGACCTGTGGGTTTGTGGTGAAATGTATATATATATATATATATATATATATATAAAAGATGCTTATTTTGCAGCAGCGCCCCCCCCCCCCCCGCAAATAAGCTTACTAGGTCCAGGGTCCAAAATACCTAGCTGCCCCTCTGTTCACTACCACAAGACCAGTTCTTCTCCCCAAATGGATACTGTCAGAAGTCTAATCCCCCTTCTCCTCTCTACCCCATGACACACAGAGTATTGCACACACTGATTCCCCTCCCATTTCTTCCCTACCCCCATCTCTACCCAATTAGGGTTGCCATATTCAAGCTCTCCAAATCTAGCACCCTAATTAACATATTATGTAAACTGGCTTGTAAATAATTTGCACATTGTGCATATTATTCAAGTTAGCTGATGCACTTTCCGGTTGACTTGTATTTGATTTGGATATCAATCAGCAATAGTTGGGGAAGATGACTCTGCATGACCATTTCCCTTAGAATTGAACACCCAGACTTTATAGCCCAACACTTTCTAATATAGAAATTCAGTTTTTAACATTGGTTAATGAGCTGTGTGTAGTATTGTCATGTATTCTTCACCAACTGCAGACTACCATCCCACTCTATTTACAATACCTGAATATGCTATTTATTGGTGAATATATATGCTACTTATTCTTTTAAATATGCTAACTTAAATATGGTATTTATTGGTGAAGGTGAAAATAATTAAAGCTCATGCTGAGGAGCAGTGCTGACTCTGAGTGCATTGCCACTAAATTCTACAATTGACCCTGCAAATCTGGCACTAGGGATTAAGGCTTTCATGCTTACACCTTGTCACCATTTACATCCTGAGATAAATACATAAAATGTAACACCAAAATAATTATAGGCTTTAAAAAGAGCAGGGGGCAGGGAGAAACTCCTTTAACTCCTGGGGTGGAACACACAAAAACAAAACAATATATACAGAAAATAAATGAAGGCTACACTGTTTGACATATTAACAGCAGCAATAGAACAACAAAAACGCACAGCTTTTCAGTAAAAGCTCCAATTCTGTATACTTATTTCAGAGATCTGATTGAAACCAACAGTACTTACTTCTAAGTAGACATGCAGAGAATGGGTTGCACTATAAAGCTAAAGTCCTTAAACATTACAATACACAGCCTGGTAGGCAGCGATTTACCTCAAAAGCAAGCTATCAAATGCCAGGTAGAGATCCACCGCTGATTTTTTTTTTTTTAAGGCAACTTTAGGGGATTACTGTGCTTGTGAACATCTCCCACCTAGCCTCTTGTGCTTTAACTGCCTTAATTGAAGTTCAGCCACTGAGCAGAATAGTGACTGCATGTTTTGCCCCATAACTCCACTTCTACAAGGGCCAGAGCTTAGCTTTTTTTTTTCTTTCTTTCTTTCTTTTTTTTAATGAAAGTTGGGAATCCAGGGGAAACCTGGCAGGCGAAGCAATCTGGGTGGCAGGCTTAAAATCCAGATGCTATGTGGAAATCCAGGCAAGATGGCAACCTGATCCCCAATCCCTCTTACCTGAGAGTTCTGGCAGCAGCAACAGTGGCAGCTGCCTTGACTCTTGCTCCTCATTCAATTTTGAAAAGGCAACAGATGGGAAATGAAGAGGCAGGAAGTAATTGAAAGACACTTCCTGTCACTCCATTCCCCACCCTCTGCCTTTTCAAAAGGCAGAGGTGGGGGAGTGGCTGTGGTGGGGGAGGGGTCGTGGTCCAGTGAGTGGTGCTACCAGATAAAGTTGCAAGGGAGTAGACTGGATGAGGAAACTGGTCAAAGTGGGTCAGTGGAGGTGAACAATTTGTTGCCTAAGGTAACTGTCTTGTTTGTGGGCCAGCTGTGCTGATCATTGTTACTTGCTTTAGTATTGTGATGGAAAGGTGGGAATGGATGTGTATCTTAGGAATCAGTCAATTGATCTGTGGATAACATGCAGTGGCTGCCCATACATTATCTCTCTAATGAAATTGCTAGCTAAGGAAAGAAAAGAACTGAGGCCACATTTTTATTTGTCTGTCAATGTACACATAAATATTTCTGGTTATGCTTTAGCAGCGGTGGCTGTGTTGCCACTGAAAGGCTTCTTGTAGGAACTTCCCCTCCTGCAGGGTTCCTGCCAGTGCCATGGGGCAGCTCCTTTTGTCTCTGACTGTACCAGAGAGGGAGAGAAAGGGAAAAATGTTCTATTAGGCAGTCGGAGCTGCTTGAAATCACACTCCGAGAGCTCGTTTGGGCTCTCAGCAGCCCAGGCCACGCCAGAAATATTTATGTGTACATTGACAGACAAATAAAAATGTGGCCTCAGTTCTTTTCTTTCCTTAGCTAGCAATTTCATTAGAGAGATAATGTATGGGCAGCCTCTGCATGTTACCCACAGATCAATTGACTGATTCCTAAGATACACATCCATTCCCACCTTTCCATCACAATACTAAAGCAAGTAACAATGATCAGCACAGCTGGCCCACAAACAAGACAGTTGCCTTAGGCAGCAAAGTGTTCACCTCCACTGACCCACTTTGACCAGTTTCCTCATCCAGCCTACTCCCTTGCAACTTTATCTGGTAGCACCACTCACTGGACCATGACCACCTCCCCCACCTCTGCCTTTTGAAAAGGTAGAGGGTGGGGAATGGAGTGACAGGAAGTGTATTTCAATTACTTCCTGCCTCTTCATTTCCCATCTGTTGCCTTTTCAAAATTGAATGAGGAGCAAGAGTCAAGGCAGCTGCCACTGTTGCTGCTGCCAGAACTCTCAGGTAAGGGGGATTGGGGATCAGGTTGCCATCTTGCCCGGATTTCCACATAGCATCTGGATTTTAAGCCTGCTACCCAGATTGCTTCATCTGCCAGGTTTCCCCTGGGTTCTTGGCAGAAAGTTTGCCAGGGCTCTCGGCGGCCTGGGCGTGGGAGAGGGGAGTTCGCTCTGGGCTCCTATGGAGCCCAAGCCACTCCCTGTGCGCATGACATCACGCACACGGGCATTTAAGAAGGGGCCGCCGAGCAGGGCTGGACACAGGCTGCCGCTTGGCTGGCTCCACACCTGTGTGATGTTGTCTAGCCACTAACCACAGTTATGAAATCAAGAATGGGGGTAGGCTCCCATTTCCCCTTCAGCCCCGCCCCCCTTGATTCATGGTAATCAGGATTTTCTCCTGAACAGTATCAGAAGCCAGGGTCTGAAGGGGAAGATCACATCCTGGGTTGGAAGAAATAACGGCTGGTGTTGCCTATGAATCATATCGGACAAACACATAATAATAAACTGTGATTTAGACCAGTGTATTTTGAACCACCAGTCTGTGGGCCAATGCAATACCCTGGCAGTCGACAGACAGACAGTCCACAGAAGTCTAGGAAGGTAGCCAGCCAGTCTTTGGCATCAAAATGCCAAAGGCATTTCTTTGGGGCAATACTGCTTTAGACCAACAAAGGCAATTTGCATGAGAGGAAATTGGTTTGGGGATGACATGCATGCTCCTGTGGCTTAAGCCCTTCAGCATGAAGACTTTCTAAAAGGAGAGGCTATTTTTGACATCAAGTGCTTGGAGTTTTTTGGATCTGTGACCTAGGGTTGCCACATTCATTGCAGAGGATTTCTGGACACGGCTGTCAAAGAATGGGGGCCAAGGTTAAAACCCAACTTTTTGGCTGGGATTGGAAAGAGTACTCGATAGTGTGACTTACACGCATTTTTCCCCTGTTCTTTGCACAGGAGAAGGTTAGGAGCATTTCACCTCATTAGACAGAATCAAATAAGCAAGATCAATATAATGACAGCAACACACGAGCAGGAGATAAATGAAAACAACAACAACCATGTATAACGTGTTTTACATGGCCGGTTTACAAAATGGCCATGGTTTAAACACAGTTGGACTTGGAACATTTTTTAAAAAATTCTTGTCTACTTGGTGTCTTCACTAACTCAAGAGATGATCCAGAAATGAAGGGAAGGGGGTTACTGAGCCATATAGAGATTGCTAATCTAGCCGGTCAGCAGCACTGGTGCCAGAGAAAGGGTACAAATGTGGGGCTTTTAAACATTGACACCATGTAGCTATAATGCCTGGGAAGAAGCAATGGGTAAAACTCATTAAAGCAATCTTGCTGCTCAAATTGCTGGATATTTTGTGTCCAGAACAATACTTATCCTCCATCCCGGGCGGGACGTCCAATTCCTGGACTATCCAGGCCAATCCTGGCCATGCAGCAACTTGACTGTAACCTCATCTCTGCCTGTGAGTGCAGTCAGTGCAAACCTTTGATCTCTCAGCTAGTCTACATGGTGTCCTGCTTCTTTAAAAGGAAAGCCCAGCAGGCCTCAGGTGAAATGAGTCAACTGGGGGAACAGTTTCAGTTTTGCGACAAAAGCCTGTGTGAGTGAGCCTGTGGGATGTTTCCAGGGACCAAAGAGTGTTAAGCCCAGATGGACCAGTAATCAAAGACAGATTAATTGTACTTCTTATTTTGCCTACTGAAGTTTTTCTCCCTTAGTTCCATCCAACATGGTGTGCGGAATAAATAGCTGAGTTTTTAGACAGAGTCTAATAACTCTGTGGTGCTGTTCTCACAAATTTAATAATGTATTTGTAAATAAACAGATTGTTACCAAGGGACCATATGCACTCTCTCACATAAAGGAAACTCGGGATGCACTCGCACATAACACGAAACCACAGTTAAATGGGAAGAGGTTGGAATTTGTGAATGATCAAATACATGCAACTGCGGTTTCGTGGCAAAAGTGACCGGAGGTTTCCCTTGTCAAACTCCAATTTGAACCTGCGTTTTTTAATGAGTTTCACCACCCCACCCTGAGATTTTTTGGTGGCACTGTTATGTCCAAATGCAGATGCCGCCATAATTATGGTTTTGTGCTGTTTCTGGAACAGCAATCCTGGAGAAGGTGGCCCAGACCCGCCTGGGATCATTGCCGCTCCATGCCTGTAGCACTTCTCGCTGGCCGCTTCTCCAAGCACTTGCTCTGCCCCCCCCCCCAATCTCATAAAGCAGTTGCCAGGCAAGAGGTACGTGGCCGTGTCCCATCCCAAGCTTCCAAGCCTGTCAAATGGGAACGTCACATGGGGGCATGCCCTCTCCCACTCAGTCCCTTGTTCCCCTCCTGGCAGTCAGGAGAGAAAGGGGATGGCATGGCGAGATGGGCATTATGTGCTTAGCTCTCAAACAAATGAGAATCAAGATGTATGTTCACAAGCACATGCAGTGGCAACATAAACAAGGTGGCAACATGGTGGCAACATAAACAAGGGAACTCCATTAGATCACTGGGATGGCAACATGCAGCAATACCCAGGGTCAGACTTAAAAGGCATCCCCACCCAGGAATTCTTGAATGCCTGAGGTCTATTTTTCCCCCCAGTGATGTTGGGAAATGGGGCCCCAGCCCCTCCCCCTGGATAAACACATGTGCTTCCAAGGCTAATGAGAAGGGCCAGGCAGCAAAATCAGCATTGCCTCCAGTTTGAGGGGAGATGCCTCCTCCTCTGATGATGGATGCTGTTCCCGAGAAAACCACTCTCTCATGAGAGTGGAAGGACATGGCAATACCCCTTCACAACTCATGAGAAGAATTATCTGTGGGGACAGGGGTGTTGGGCAAAATAGTTAACAATGTGCAATGACATCTCTTCTCCCATGGACTGCTCTCTCACGAGAGCGGTCATGGAGACACGCATGTGAGCTAGATGGCAGATGCTGCCCAGCCTGGTTGCTCAACACAAGCAAGCCAGGGTGGCGGCGGGGGGGGGGGGGGAGGTACTCAGGCAAGACCTCTCCCTGTCTTGGTGACTGCTGCTGTGAAGAATCAGTCAAAATGGACCCTCTGCCAGCCCGTCCACCCATTTGAACATGTCAGTCCTTTTTTGTCTGGAACAATGACTTCACACTACTGGGATTGCAGACAACCGTAGCTCCCCTCTCCCACAATTCCCCACGGTGGCAGAGCTGCATATGCCGCAACACTGGTCTGAACCTGGGAAATTTGAATGAGGGTTAAGATCTGACCCCAGTCCCAGTGTTTTCCCAGTCTGCCCACCCAGCTATGCCTGGACACATGGAGTGTCAAAATCTCCTTTTGGTGTGTCAAAGGCTTCCCTGGAGAGGAGGGAATCACTGTGCAAAAGATCTATCATTAACCAGAGAGTGCAGGGGCCCCAAGCAAATGCCCTCCCTTTTGATAGCTCAACTCATGAGTGTGCTGTCTGACAGAAGACAGAAGTTTAGTGAGCGCCAGTAAACTGGCCCTCTCATGAGAGTGCTAATACCCTGGTGGTAAGCCACCATGGGGCCAGGAGTGTAGTTTGGTCTCCATGGACTGCTTTGCTGGGTTGAGCTATTGCAAGAGCATTCTTGGTCACAGCGGGTCAGACGCCAGGATCCTTTGTCCTCCCTCATACAAATATCCCCTCCTGGGAAGTCATGTTCCCTTCTCTTTCCTGAGAAAGAGAAAAAATAGTGCCCCTCAGCATCACCCCACTGCTTGTGCAAGACTGTTTTGTTGTGGGGCTCTTATGAGGGTGGAGGTGCAATCGCTGTCAGAACAGCAATTGAATGGCATTTAAATGGATTTAAATGCCCTTTCCCTGCCAAGGGCGGGCAGGCCATTCCAAAAAGGTATGATTGCGGTTGGCATGACCCCTTGAAGATTGTGGCCAGTGGCTGGTGCCCTGGAGACATTCTGACGCCTTGTCCACAGTCTGGCGATGCGAGCACTATGGAGCTTGCTGGGATGTGGCCTTGGCGGACCGGGAGGGGGCCTTCCCCTGCCCTGAAAATGGAAGTTGCCAGGCTGCAGTTGGAGGAATGTCTGCGATGCAATTCATAGATAGAAAAATCAACCACGGGTTCAGCAACTCTGGTTTCACATTGCTTGTGAATGCAGACTAAGCCTATCTATAGATTCAGGACAGAAAAGAAGGTATGTACTTTGCATCCCATATGATGATAATACCATTACTATATAGTAATTCCATTACTTGATACAATTCACTGCCACCAGTTCCAGTGAGGGACGCTAGTTTAGATGGCTGTAGTAAGTCGAGATTATACACGTTCATGGAGAAGTCTACCAATGGTTAGCAGCATACTAACCAAATAAAAATTTCAGGTTCAGAGGCAGTATGCCACTGAATGCCAGTTGTTGGGGAGCATAGGAAACTGTCTTATGCTGAATCAGACCCTTGATCCATCTAGCTCTGTATTGTCTACACAGACTGGCAGCAATTCTCCAAGGCTTCGGACAGGGGTCTTTCCCATATTTAAAACGTGTGGTAATGGAATATTTATTGGTTGCATTTCTTCATGTGTGTGCAATTATCTAGTAGCAAATTGGTTGGATTTTCAAACTTTATGTATGAAGTATATAGTGTTTTAATGAATGGTGGAGATGTTTTATTAATATCATTGCTTCTTTATATACCTTTTATAGACTTTTAAACATGCATGTATTTTATTTAGTGAAGATTTTATTGTTTACAGATGTATTTTATTTAGCGCATGTATTTTATTTAGTGTCGATTTTATTGTTTACAGAATTCCCTTGAGAAAGATTGTCCATAAAAATCCATCAGGAATAAATCACTTCTCATGCAGCTGTTCTTTTGCTTTTGTGGTAATTCACAGTTGGTAATGATCCTCTGTATCGGTTTGTCTTTCCTAGCCCTACCTGAAGATACCAGGAATTGAAACTGTACTGGGACCGTCTGCAAGCAAAACACTACAGATGCTCTACCACTGAGTTATGGCCCATCCACAATGAGGCCCCACAGAGAACCATTGCCTTTTAATGCCTTGCTTGTAGGTTTCCTGGAGGTTTCTGTTTGTCACTGTGTGAAGTAGGGGTGTGCATGAACCAAAAATTGTGGCTCAGATAGAATAGAATCATATTCAAGCAGAACCACTTGCTGCTGAACCGGTTCGGTCAAACCGAGTGGACAGTCCGGTCCATTTGACTGAGCTGTTTTAGTGGTTCAGACGGCTAATACTTGTAAAGAGAAATTCAGTTCGGGAAGCTGAACAGACAGCTGAATCCAATTCAGGCAGTTAACCGGCAGCTGATGAATACCCTGGGGGTGGGGGGAGTGTTCTAGGAATGCTAAGGGGAGGTCAGGCAGGGGCAGTGAGAGTTAGTAAGGTTGTTACCCAGCCAGGACAGCTGCCGGCATCACCACTTCCCCCTACCCCCGGGTGCCTCAAGCATGTGTACTGCCTTCTTAGGTAGCTGTCCGCATGGTGGTGGCACAGTTCTGGGCTCTGTGGATGCACGGAGGCCATTTGTGTGGCCATGCAAATTGTGAGGCCATGCATGTACAGATGGCACACAGATGGCCTCTGCACATCCACAGAGGCAGGAACCGTGATGAAGAAGGCATCACACATGCTTGGGGCCATGCTGGGCGGGGGGGCAGTGGCAGCGCCAGCAGCCACACCAGCTGGGTAAGAACCTAATTACCTCTCGCGCCAGCCCCACCTGGCCGCCCATTTGCTGCCGAATCAATTCGCCAGAACTGGGCTTGGTTCAGTTCAATCACGGACTGAACTGCCCTGGTTTGGTTCGTGATTGAAACACTGAACCAGCCCAGTTAGAGGCAAACAGGTTTGGTGGCAAACTGGTTCAGCAGCGAATGGTTCATGCACAGCCGTGGTGTTAAGCTAGGGTCCATCTGTGGACTGATCCAGCAGGGCTCTTTGTATATATCATCTGCTCCTGAATTTCCCACTACTCGGTCAAGTAGGAGAACAGACTATTAAAAAACATATGTTAAATATTCTGAAACACATTTGCTGCAAGGGGTTGACTACAAGTCTTTAGCATACCTTCAATCTTTTTTCAGTTGATTAACCATTGGATACCATCAGCTCAGTCAACCCAGCGGCTTTAGGGCAGATTGTATAACATAGAATGGCAGCATCAGAAATGGCAAGCTAGCGTGTAATTAATGCAACTGACTTGTGAGTGTAACCTGTGTGTTCAGCCTATTGGTGCAGAATTTTCCATATCTGTAGGTTCAGAGAAGGCAAGGATTAATCAACAATAGGGATGTGCATGTCAAGAGCCACAGAGCAATTCAGCTAATTTGTGGGCTCATAAAAGTCATATCCTTGGTCAATAAGTGTTGTTTGGACAAAATAATTTATTATTAGTTAATGATGCTAAATGACGTTAATAGGCAGCTGAGAAGTTTGTCAAAATGTTTTTCTTCTGACAATGCACTTCCTTGAAAAGCTAGCATTAACCATTATATGTTTTGTTTGCAATTTCTGTCTGTCATTTTAAATTAGCTAGTACAGAATAGTAGTTTGATGTTAAAGGTTCCTTCCTGCATTACATTTTTTAAAGAAGCTATGGACTTGTTTAATTGTGCACACGCACACGCACACAACACATATTGAAAACACCTTTGAAAAATGCCAGTGTTACAAACCCACAAATTTGGAAACAATGTACTGGTTGGAGCATTGGAGCACTGGAGCATTGGACCAAGATTGTGGGAACCCAGGTTTAAATCCCCACTCAGCCATGAAATTCACTGGGTGACCTTGGGCCATTCATTCGATCAGCTTAACTTAACTCACAGGGTTGTTGTGGGGATAAAAGAGGAGGGGAAAGAACCATGTATGCCGTACTGAGCTCCTTAGATGAAGGGTGGGATACAAATGTCATGAATGATTGAATTAATAGGGGGTGGGAGTAGGAGCTTTAGCATATCTGACTTAGAGAAGAGGTTTTCATCATGCCATACTAGATAGATGGCCATGGTGTTACAATTTCACTACCGACAACTGGAATAGGGATCTAAAGAGCCACTAAAGGCACTTCTGCATCCATATGGAGGGTGCCACTCATTTACCCCTTTTTGGCTGCTTTGTGCTACATTGAATCTTCAGCATCTTCTGGCCATTGGGAATGGCTTTGCAGCAATCACAAGGAGCCTGCACAGTCCCTTGGACAGCAATTTATGCTTTTTCTCATCACAGACTGGCTCACCTGTGATCACTGCTAGTGCCATCCTGCGTCCAGAGAGGAAATCCTTCCTTTCCTGGGAGTGGAGTTTGCATTCTCTCCACCTCCACGAGCCCCTGAAAACCTAATCAAATAAGTTGGGGGGGGGGCTGTTTTCTGGAGTGTCATATAATGCAACATGAGGGGCTACAGCAAGAAGAGAAGATAGCAGAAGAGTACCTGCTTGCTTCAGGTGCACCTCTAGCTGGTTGGGACCAAGGCATGATCTGCACTAGGAAAGCTTTTTGCTCTGCAAGCTCTACCATCATGACACGTGTTTTGAGTGTGGTAAGTGGCCAGGGACCTTGACAGTATGGGAGCTGTTTAATTATTATTAAACAGCTCATTAATGGGAGCTGAAACGGTAGTGAGAGAAACTCCTTTAAATAAAAAGGTAAAGTTGTGCTCTCAAATCAGTGTTGACTCCTGGCGACCACAGAGCCCTGTGGTTTTTGGTTTTTGGTAGAATACAGAAGGGGTTTACCATTGCCTCCTCCCATGCAGTATGACATGATGATGCCTTTCAGCACCTTCCTATATCGCTGCTGCCCAATAAAAGTGTTTCCAGGGGGGATTCGAACCAGCAACCTCTTACTCGCTAGTCAAGGCATTTCCCCGCTGTGCCTTAATAAACATAAACATAATTCATAAGAGGGCATTTGAGCAGACTGTTAAATACAACAGTTTGCCCTGGCACTGGCATAAAATGATAATATTCTGGGGAAAACAACCTTATACATATTTGGGTAATGAGGCATAAACTCTGCTGCCTGGATATCACAAGACAGTCTGACTTTTTCAGAAGCCGTTGGTATGAATTTGCATTGCCGTTTACCCATATAGCTTGATTTAAAGGGCCTGCTGCATAGATGTGCACACACACCTGTGAACAGACATCTTGGGGGCAGACGTGTGTGCACAGATTTGTGTGTACATGTAATATAAAAAAATACCACACATACATACATACATACATACATACTGTTTTCTTGAAGTTGCAGGTGAAACAGGGGAGTCAAAATAATAATCTGCTGTGACTGGCTCAACCTGACAGCTGAATGTTTATCGAGCAAAACGATTGTATAACAGCTGTTGTTTTCCAGACCGATTATTGCACAGTTTAGCATGTTTGCCAAAGAAACATCTTGTGAATGTTGCACGTATTGATTTTTGAGAGAGATGAGGTAGTGTGTCTCCCTGTTGGTAATGAAATGACAGGCGGAGAAAAATTCTAACTTTTCTTGAATTGATCAGTCTCAACTAAACATTTGATTGGGATATTTACACTGTAGGGCACGACTTAACCAGTTCACACTGTGCATATATAAAATGCGTCACCTCTGAGACAAGGGCATTGCCAGCAGGGGAATTAACTGGCACTGGACTCACTCAGGTAAGGTACTGTCTTGTGTCATGAAGTGCCAATTCAAATCTTAATAGGATTTCAGAGGATCTCGCATATCTCAAGAAACTTCAGTGATTCAGAAGTTCAAGGTATTCTGTGTCATGGAGATTTGTTAGGAAAATTCAGCTTGCTATAGAAAAACCTGCAGTGCTGTTGAATGCCATGATGACGTTTCACTCGCTTGAGTATGTCTGATTAACTTTCACTGGTCTCCTTCATAAATTTCGGTGAGGTGCTGAGGTGGTCTCCCATTTTAGAAGGTGGTCTTCCGTGAACATTTTCAGACAGCAGGCTTTACCATTGGTTTACTGCAAGGTTTTACTGTGAGTTTGAAGTTGCCACAAAAAACAGATGCAAAAAGTCAATTGTTTTTACCCTGGACATAAATCGGGCTTCACTCTGATGGGCAATGAAAAACCTGAACTGTGTGTGAAGTGCTCCCAGATAGCTTGCAGGGACTTTGGGGTGAATCTGGCCGATATGTGAATGAGAAGGAGATGAGAGCTAAAAATCCTGTGTAAAAAAGCTCCACGAAGACCACACACACGGCAAGGCCTGAAGGCACATGATGCTACAAAAATGCTGAATAAGTGTAGGGCCCATTCTCATGACCAAAAACTGAGTAGGAGGAGTATCCAGCCAAGTTCCTGTGCGCATTCCCGAGAAACAGTTGTGCATAGGCAAAAATCAAAGTAGGAGGAGGGGAAAGTGATTGGGTGCTAGTCACGGTCTGGATAGGGCAGGGCAGGACATGCTTTCCCTTCACCCACAAGACAATGCTGAGTGAGTACACAGTGTGGGTTGGTTGCTGCCACCCTACCTAGGTTGCTGCCTAGATTACAACTAGCCCACAATCAATTCCCCCTCTTCCTACCTCGATTCTTGCCAACACATGATCGTTTCTCAGCAGCATGCATGGGACTTAGAGCATGGCTGGATACTGCTCCTATCCAGTTGTTGGTCATGAGAACCAGCCTAGAATCTGCTGCTATTCAGTGTTCCAACGGAATGCTCCTGTGTTGACTAATCAATAGCCACTTAGTTCTCAAGGTCCTTGAAGAGACAATGCCACACCAAGATCAAGATGGGTTCTTTAATGTTGTGTTTCAAAAAATGAGGTGGCTAACCAGGATTTCCCATCCTGATGTCCACCAATTATTCCATTCTGCTTTGGAGCCTCTTTGAGATTCCAAATGCAACCAGTTCTAATAACTTATAGCACTCTGGTGGATCCTGGAGTCCCAGAGGATTCCCTAATGCCATGTAC
Organism: Hemicordylus capensis; assembly: GCF_027244095.1. Taxonomy (NCBI): domain Eukaryota; kingdom Metazoa; phylum Chordata; class Lepidosauria; order Squamata; family Cordylidae; genus Hemicordylus; species Hemicordylus capensis. The sequence continues at coordinate 88,561,885 of NC_069661.1, read as the reverse complement.
TACCCTGGGAATGTTTCAGAATCTCCATACCTAGACACATGCCCGGTGCTTCCTGCCTGCCTTTTGAGTGCCTGACAAAGCCTGCCCTGTTCTCTTATGCTGCTAATGTTTTGGTTTTTTAAATAAGTACTTGAGATCTTTTTAATGGCAACTCTCTTGCACTGGCATGCTATGCTGTCATAAGAGGCATCAGTGCACCAATACATTGTTTGCCTAAGGCTCTAATCTTCTGCACACCAGGTATGTGCAGAAGAACTTCCTCTCGTGCCAATGTGTCCTGATGCCAAAGTGACTTGATGACATCTACCACATTGAGCTGGCACATTACAAGACAGCAGTTGCAAGACAGTTACAAGATAGCCTTCCATCTTGAAGTGCAGCACTCCCCCTGAGCAAGACTGTCGCAGAGACACACATTTGGTGCCAGAAGGGCGATGAGCCTCCCACTGAAGCAAATTGCTCAGTCGGGCAACCTGAATTGGGAGAAATAACTTGGACTGGCAAAGCACCAACCCTGGATCCTTGAATTCTTCATGAAGCTAAATTTTCATTTGGGATAAAATCCCCTGTTATCCCCTGCTAACTGGGCAAAGAGGCACCTTTTACCGTGGTGATTCTCTTTATTTAGCAGGGGGAGAGTAACTGGCCATATCCACCCCCAGCACAGTTCTTCCAGTGACTGTTGCTGGTGTCTATCATGGTCTTTTTTAGAATGTGAGCCCTTTGGGGACAGGGATCTATCTTATTTATTTATTATTTCTCTGTGTAAACCGCCCTGAGCCATTTTTGGAAGGGCAGTATAGAAATTGAATTAATAATAATAATAATAATAATAATAATGTAGATGAAACAGTGGACCACCTAATCAGCTGTTGTAAAAAGATCGCACAGACTGACTACAAACAAAGGCATGACAAGGTAGCAGGGATGAGACACTGGAACATCTGCAAAAAATACAAGCTACCTGTAGCCAAAAATTGGTGGGACCATAAAATTGAAAAAGTTGAAGAAAATGAAGATGCAAAAATATTATGGGACTTCCGACTACAAACAGACAAACATCTGCCACACAATACACCAGATATTACTGTAGTTGAGAAGAAAGAAAAACAAGTCAAAATAATCGACATAGCAATAGTAGGGGATAGCAGAATAGGAGAAAAAGAAATAGAAAAAAATCACAAAATACAAAGATCTACAAATTGAAACTGAAAGGCTGTGGCAGAAAAAGACCAAAATAATCCCAGTGGTAATTGGCGCCCTGGGTGCAGTTCCAAAAGACCGTGAAAACCACCTCAGCACCATAGGGGCCACAGAAATCATTATCAGGCAATTACAAAAAGCAACTTTTACTGGGAACAGCCTATATTCTGTGAAGATATCTATAACAGCAACAACATTGATAATAAAAATTCAGCCATCCCAGGTCCTTGGGAAGGACTCAATGTCTGGATAAAACAAACCAGTCAATAACACCTGTCTGACTGTGTAAATTAATAATAATAATAAACAAAAGGCTTAGGCTAAAAGGCAAGTCCTGCAGCCTGTCACCTCCCCCTAGAATGCAGTCAAGGCAAGCTCGAAGGCAATTAAATTTCAGTGTACCTATGCCCTTTTGTCTTGGAAACCCATCTGAATAGCAGTCTCCCCCAATGAGATCCAGCCCATTCATTCATTCCTTCCAAAAAAGGCTCAGGGCGGTTTACATAGAGAAATAATAAATAAATAAGATGGCTCCCTGTCCCCAAAGGGCTCACAAAGAAACATAAGATATACACTAGCAACAATCACTGGAGTTACTGTGAGGGGGGTGGAGAGGGCCAGTTACTCTCTCCCTGCTAAATAAAGAGAATCACCATGTTATAAAGGTGCCTCTTTGCCCAGTTAGCAGGGGTTTTTATCCTAAGCCCTTGGCATTGCTCACAGAAGAGCAGATTGGAGGAAAGTTATAAGCTCTCTCTCTCTCTCTCTCTCTCTCTCACACACACACACCAAAGCCTCCTCACCAGCTACTAAGTGATCCAAGGCTTTTGCCTTACTCCTTCATTCTTTCCGCCTCTCTCTCCTGGGGACTCTACCTTCACACCCATTTCAAGTATTGCCAGATACCCCCTATTTTTGTATTATGCTTCTGTCCTTTAAGAATAAATGTTATTTCTTTATTCTTCAAAAGTTCTTGTCTCTGACTCTTTTCATTCCTCTGGGGCACCCTAATGTGACACTGCCTAGACTGGGATCCGTATGATAGTCACACTTGCAGATTTGGTTTGGATTAATTCCTCCATTCCGTTTCAAGCTAGAAACACACAAATGTGCAGGATACATGGGTTCAAGCAAGCATGGTAACATGGCACGTGCCCAGCACAGCTTAGAATGCCTCTGGAGGCACTAGGCAACTGCAAGTCATGCTTCATAGAGCTTTAGTTTTGTTTGTTTTTTGTTTTATTATTTATTTTACTTTATTTCAAATCAGTCCAGCAAGGAGGCCCTTGAAGAGCAAACGGTCTGATAAAAAAGAAGGCTGAACCGAGACTGCCCGACTTGCAAAATCTCACTGCTGTTACTCATCATGTTTGGTGCAAGCTTGCGACTTGTCGTTTGAAAAGATCTCTTGGAAAGAAGGCTTGCTCTCAACTGCCGCTGCTATTATGTGAAAGCTGAATCTTGACAAAATATTGATACTATCTCTATTCAACAGCTGCAGACTGTGTGTTCCCAGCTGTTGGAACGAGGCTGCATCAATATTTTGAAAAATAAACTACTGTTGCCATTACCAAAAAATATAGCACCTGATTTCAAAAATAACAACTAGCAAATAGCCATCATTGTGATGGAGGCGGCAGAAGAAGGACACGTATGCTGCAGGGACTCCACCCACCCGCTCTGGGGCTTTTTGTCAGCAGAGACCAGACAGCTCTCAGTAAGGTTTTGCGGCTGCTCTGGGGATGTCCCACTTTCTCCCGTAGGAATCATGGCAGACATTTTGTTCAGATGGGAGAAAATTCATTTGGGGAAAGAATTAGACTGGGATTGTACGTGTTCCCTGAACTCACTATCAAGGGGGAGTTTTGATCCCACCTGAATGGTGTTCTAGACTGTAGTAAATGGCTGCCATTTACTTGGACCTGGAAAAGTACCACTGTTCTGAAGCATATCCTTCCATGGAGACAAAACCTGCCCCCTCCCTATAGCACTGATGACCCAGCGGAATGGCCAGGGTTCTCCCTCAGCTCAATAGTGTCCTTGACAGCAGCAATTTGCTGACTACCACAGAAATGAATTGGGTCCTTCCTCTTCCTCTTCTTGACTGACATGATGTGCAGCATTACGGAGTTTCAGTGCTGGGCCCCAGGGCTGCGGCTGACGTGTAAGAGAGTGTCTTTGTTTGACACTGCAGAGAATGGGCGGTTGCACAAGTAGCACTCACACCATTGCTCTCATCGTCATGAATTTGAGGAAGCGCAATAACACTCTCTATAGCGTCAGGGCAGCCTTACGAGTCAGCAGCAGCCCCAGGGCACAGCATTACAGCTCTGTGACACTGTGTAGCATGTCAGCCATCTTGTTATTATTAGTTCACCTTTTGGATGTATAGCATGCAAGGTGACAAATAGTAAACCTTAAAGCAATTATACAGCCAAAGAAGGAGTCCCACCCTCCGCGATAACATCTGTGCGAGAGCTTTATTGTGGAGGCTTACTAGGCAGAGATTGCTGTTGCTTGTGGTGTAGGCCTTATGGGAGGATAAGGAGGGGAAATATCCTGAGACCTGCTGGAAGAGCTGAGAAATAAAGTGATCTAAGGCTGGTCTGAATCTTGGGCTGCGTCAGTGTGAGGCTGGGGCAGAAGCACATCTGAGGTTCCAGCTAGTGGTGTGGTGTGGTGAGGTCCACAGCTTCATTGGTAGGGCTCAGTCTGAGACACGCTGTGCGGTCACTTCAGTCACGGTTCCACTGGGTGTCCTCAATAGCACTTGTATTACTGTATGACGGAACTCTGACCTTTCACTAGGGGAACTTGGTCTTCAAGCAGTGTGCTGCCTGCTGCATAGCAGGGGAGCAACAGTGGGTGGGTGGGGTGAGCTGGCTGGCTGTCAGGCCAGGAGCAAGTAAGGGCCCAAGAGCTGGGGAAGGATTCACTAATGGTGGCAGAATACACATTGTGTGGGTGTTTGGAGGAGCGTTTCCCTCGACAGTTACCCATTACCTAATTTTCTGTTTGGGGGTAAGGTGATTGCCTAAGACTGTTGGGGTATGCTGGATGCATTTCAGGATCTCACGGAAGAACTGGATGTACCTTAAGCCTCCAAGAAAATTGAGTGCCCAATGCCCCCTTGATTTGGTGGGGGGGGAGTATTAAGTTGGACTCAGAGGCGAGGCTGTCCTGTCCCCCTTCAGAGAAGTTGGAGGCACTGAAGGGGCTGGTGTCTGGCATGCAACCCCATGAGAAGGCCACACTGAAGGATTGCCAGAGTTGGACAGATCACCTTAGTTTTGCCTGTTGGTTGTGGTTTCCAGCTGGGCATTTTGCTCCAGATGATATACGCATGATCACATTTGGGGTGTGGACCAGTCAGTGTTTTTATTATTAATGGGGATTAAGGTTGATCTCATGGCTTGGGAAATCTTCCTGGTTTCCTACTGGAGGGACTTCTTGTGTTTAGTGTGGCTGACTTGCTGGTCCAGTCAGCTGGAGGGTTTGGTTTGGGGCCATATTGAAAGGGGAGATGGAGTGTGCTGCTAAGTGGCCTCCAGAGTGAGTGGCTGCTGGACTACCTAGGGACGGGACCTTGTTGTTCTTGAATTCTTTCCCATTCTGGTTGTGATGGTAATTGGGGGTAGGGAATTTTAGTAACATTGAGTGTGGTTCCACAATTTAGTGGGGTTCCATACAACAACCTAGCAGCCATGCATAATGCTGATTACCAAGTCAACCAGGTGATGTGTTTAGTGTATACTTTTCTGTTGACCTGTTTGGAGTGGAACAGATTGTCGGTGTGGCATGTCCCAGGTGTGAATAATGAGGCAGCAGATTCCATGTCTTGTTTTCAGTTCAACAGGTTCCAAAAGCAGGCTGCAGGTGCAAGCAGTAAGTCAATGTCAGTTCATCTGGACCTGTGGAGACTTGAAGAAGAGAGGCTGATAGGGCCATCTGGCTGTCGTCGGCTTTTCTCGTGCAAGTGACTTATTCTATGAATCTTCAGTCATTTGGCGTGTTTCAGCAGTCATGGAAGGCAAGACTGGATTGGTTAACTGACCCCAAACTGCATTTTGCAGTACTGTGTGCATTTGAGGGGGCTGGGGGCTTGTCCCCCAGGACCATAGGGCATAGACTATGAGATGTGAGTGGATAGATAGACAGACAGACAGACAGACAGATAGATAGATAGATAGATAGATAGATAGATAGATAGATAGATAGATAGATAGATAGATAGATAGATAGATAGATAGATAGATAGACTGGCTGCTGTGGTGTTTCAAACCAAGGGTGCAGGTTTTGCCAACACTCTGTGGATTTATGGGTGCTGAAAGTGTTGGCAGGGTGGGCTAGAGAGACCCTGGGTGGTGGGGATCATATACGTTCCCTGGGAGAAACACTTGGCCCCTTGGTGGGGATTTTGCTAGCCACTTGCTTGCTGTTCCTTGTTTGAGGAGGTATCCAGTTGTTCAGGAGGTATTTCTCCTGGTATTTGGGGGCACTATGGATAAGTAAGCCACTGCCCTGATCCAGTTTGTTGCTGCTTGGGGTCCCTTTGGAGCCATTCTGGCATACAGTTTGTACTGGGGTTCCTAATACTGACCAGGCCAGATGATACGCGCCCTGCCTCCATGCTTCCTCCAACTCCCCTTACCTTTCTTTCTGCTCACTGGCAGGAGGTCTGTCTTCCCCATTCTTCTCCTGGCATCCTGCCTCATTGGGACTGCTGCATGCCCGATGGGAGGAGCACTGGGAACGGTCATTTCCCTAGGGCTACTGACCCCCGCCCCAGGCCATGTTTAGTAGCTCATGGAAGCCACGGAAGCTTTCATTCCCATCTTGTCTTGCACCTGTCACTCAGCCATCTCAGCGACCCAAGAATCCAGGAGGGCAGCACCAAGAGAGCAGTCCCTCCGTTCTGCTGCTGCCACCAGTGAGCAAAGCAAGTCGGGGGAGGGGCTTGAGAGCCAAGGAGGGTGTTGGGTGGGGCAGGGGACTGTGAAGATAAGTGGAGTGGACCCTTTTGACTTCATTGGGAGCATGACAGGGTCCCAAACAGGCTTTGAATTGGAGTCAGAAATGAATGTGCTTCTTACAAATGATGGTAGGCTGTGCTTCCTACAGACTGTTAACTCCCCAAGCTAACTTGGCAAAGAGGCACCTTTTTAATGTGGTGATTCTCTTTATTTAGCAGGGAGAGAGTAACTGGCCCTATTCACCTCCAGCACAGAACCTCCAGTGACTGTTGCTGGTGTCTATCTTATGATTCTTTTTAGATTGTGAGCCCTTTGGAGACAGGAATCCATCTTATTTATATATTATTTCTCTGTGTAAACTGCCCTGAGCCATTTTCGGAAGAAATCGAATTATTAATAATAATAATAACTCCATGTCCCACGAAAGAGGAGATGCGCCAGCCACCTAGAACAGTAGCTTGGCAGCAGCCATGAACTGGCTGCCTCTGTGGACCTGCTGCATTCCAGAATCTTAGAAAATCTAATACATACCTGCCCACCCCCTGCCTGTTCCAAACGTAGAGGGTGGGGCTATGGGAGGCTCAGGAAGTGATGGAACACACTTCCTGTGGCTCCAACTTCCTCCCACCTCCTGCTTTTTGAACAGGTAGAGGGCAGGATGCCACCTGGAAGAGAAACAGGAGCAATGGCTGCCCGCCCGCCCCCCACTCCCGCCCAGCCCCAGTGAGGGGGAAAGGCTTTGAACATCTTCCAAGGCTTTGGTCAGCCTAGGGGCTGTTTGGCCCTCCAGGGGCCAAGGTCAGTTTGGCCCTCCAGGGGCTCTGTGCAAAGAGGGCATCCGCTGGTCACTTTCCCTTCTCACATGGGGGGTGGGTGGGTTGGTCCTTGCAAGGGAACTTCTGACCCAATGTTTGAAAAAGCTACGTTCAAGAGAAAAGGAACATTGGAAGCTACCTTATCCCGAGTGGTACACTTGGTTCATCAAATCCAGTGTTGTCAACCCTGACTGGCAGAGGCTTTCCAAGATTTTAGGCAGGTCTCTCTCCCTGCCCTACCCGGAGCTGCCACGGGGTGAGCCTGGGATCTTTGACATGAAAAGTGGATGCTCTACCTTTGAGCCACAGCTCCGTCCCCTAAAAGGCTGCTTGCTGGCAGGTTCTTCTTACTGTCCCCAGCCCCCAAATGGACAAGAAGAGACTCCCAGTAAGAGGCTCCTCTTTTCCTCAACTCCCTCTAAACATACTTCAAGGGCAGCGGGGGGCAGGGAAAGCTTTTTTTCCATTGCACGTCAGGCTCCCAAACAACTTGGGCCACCCCTGCTGTGCTGTAACTTGCTCCACATCACCATTTTGAATGACTTCTATCTGGCTATCCTTTGGGGATGAGGGCAGATCCACCAAGCAGCTAACAGTAAATACAAAAGCGCCAGCTGGGAGAGGAATCAGGCAAAACCTTATTCCAAGAGGCCTGATTTCCTTTAGCGTCTCTGGGCACGAGACTGAAAATGATTACAAAAATCAAACCAAATGCATTCAACAACAGCTACATTAGAGCCAAAGTTGTCAAAAGCACCGAAGTCGACTGGAAGGGAACTGTGCAGAGCGAATGCGAGTGGGGGAAGCTCTCGGTGGAGAGTGACCTACTTGGGTTTCCCAGTCGCCATCTGTTCCTACAGATTTTCTGTTCTCCTAGGATAAAAGTTCAGGGATTGTTCGCAGCCACACACCACCTGACTGCTAGAGTTGGAGCCTTGTTGGGATAGGCCGAGCCATTTCCTTTTGCATGTCTATGCTCAGAAGCTTGAGGCAAAAGATAAAATTGAATCTGAAGCAGCAGAAAAGCAAGAGGCCTATCAAAGAGCCACGTCCTGAGCCAGAAACCCTCCTCACATGTATACAGTCTGGCGTGGTTACTTTGCACTCAGGGCAAGACTCTCTGCACATGCTCAATGGACTTGACAAGGGACATGATTCTCTTTCAGATGCATTCAGTGAAGGTGGTGTGTGTGTGTGTGTGTGTGTGTGTGTGTGTGTGTGTGTGTAGGAGATGGTATGAAAGAAGGACGCAGTTGTTCAAGCAGTGGGGAAAGTTGCAATCTCAACACGAAAGCCAATCATTTAAAAAAGAAAAAAGGAACAACTTGCAATGTTAACTCCCCACCCACAACAAAGCCTCGTGTGGAATCTGAAAGGTGTGCCTTCGCTCCATTGACAGCATCCCCTTCCAGTAGCTTCCAGGAGCAGTTGTGATTGAGTGCACATCTCTAATCCGGCTTGAGCTCAGCACACATCCAGCCATCATGGTTGGATTTGCCCTCACATTTGAAAGCGAGGCAGCACACGGAGCAGCTGAGCCAGGCTCACTGGAGAAACAGCAGCCACCACGGGCTCCAAAGGTCATCCCTGCACCTCTTCCCAGCAGCAACTCATGGCGGCGGGGGGGGGGGGTCATCTCACCACCCACCATCTCTCAGACATGTGAATTCCTTCTAGAAAGCAATCTTGGATGGAACCCCCCACCCCCAATATTACTTTCCCCACGTCACTGCACTCACCGTGAAAAAGAGCTTCAGAGCTCTGGATTAGCCCTCTGTCTCAAGTCACACTCAGATAGCTTCACCGCTCCTCTGCCCTGCAAGCTGGTAGTCCAGGCACTCAATGGATTTGGATCTGTGGTTCTCAACCACCTTGGCTCCCCGGAGATTGTTGGCAGGGGCGGAGCCAGCATTGGGCGAATGGGTTCAAAGAACCTGGGCCGTGCCCAGTCAGGTGCCACGAGTGTGCCCCCCCCACACCCCATGTCTGACATCAGATGCGGGGGTGTTATTTCGATCCCAAATGGGGCTGCACGGCCCCGTTTGGAGTCAAAATCGGCCTGTGCTGCTGCGGCCAGAGCAACCCTTCCTGCCTTAAAGGCAGGGAGAGCCACTCCCGGTCCTGCTACCAATGCAGCGGGGCCGATTGATCTCCCTCCCAAACGGGGCCTCAAAGCAGTGCGGGCCGATCTCCTTTCCAAACAGGGCCACGGGGCTCTGTCTAGAAGGGAGACTACGCCCCCGTGTCTGACGTCAGATGCGGGGGCGTGGCTAGCTGGGCACGTCTGATGTCAGGTGGAGGGGGCAGGGCCAGGGGGCCGTGGCAGCCGCCGCACGCAGGCCACCGCCAGCCTGGCTCCTCGCCTGGTTGTTAGACTTCAACTTCCATCATCCCCAGCCACCAAGGGCCATGGTTTCCCAGGGACCACCAGGACCTGTGCAGTGCAGCAACCAGAGAGAAAAGAAAGATGCCTCCTACATTTTCTTCTGCTATTGCTGCTGCCGCTGCTGGCCCAGACACAGGCGGCAAGTGCTTTTGGAAATTGGGGCGGGGGGGGGGATCGGAATTCTTGCTCGACATTAAAAAACAAACAAAAAAGCACCCCTCCTTCAATCTGTTGAGTCATTCAGTCTCAAGCCTTCCTCTGCTCAAAGAGTAGACCAGCACCACAGCACCTGCTTTCCCCAGCTCTTGGCAAGCGTTAGGTGGATGGGACGGCATAAGAAGAGTTCAGCAGCAGGAGCAGCCCATGTCGGTGGGTGGCTGCCCACGGGCGGTGGCGGGGGGGGGGGGCTTTCACTGCAGTGTCTTCCAACATGCCCACTCATGTTCTCTTCATTCATTCCTCAGTTATCAAGCACACATTGGCTCCTCTTCTTCTCATAGCTCTTCCCAATTCATTAACAAGGAATCACATGTACGATCGGCTTGTTAGACATTGGTGCCAGGATCCATCCTGGGTGTCCCCGCGGACTGGACCGCACAGCGTGGCTGCTAGTCGTCCCTCCTTGCCAGTGACACAGCTGCCCTTTAAGAAGAGCCAGCTCCAAACGATACTATTGCTCAAGGGTGGGCAACCTTGGCTCGCCAGCTGTTGCTGGACTACAACTCCCATCAGCCCCAGTCACGAGGCTGGGGATGGTGGGGGTTGTAGTTCAACAGCTGGCGAGCCAAGGTTGCCTGCAGTTTTACATTGCCACTGGTGGGATTTTGCTCTGCAAGCCTTGTGTCCCTGTGTTGTGCTGGTTATCTCAAAATCAAGTACGTTTGGGAGTGAAGAATAATGCTGATGCCCATCCATTCATTTAAAGTGCACACCAGTGTCCTTTCAACATGTAGAAAGAATACAATGTTAGAGGTTGTTGATTTTTACCCACAATAGGTAAAACAGCAGAGCACTATGGAATGAGCACACACTCCAGTTACAGAGTAGGTAGCAGAGGATGGTTTGGATATTGCAGCTATTTAGAGAAAACACATGGAGATCCTTGTGTGTGTAAACACTAAACATTTATTGGTTAAATACACTTAGACAGGAAAGACCTATATCTAATCTAAAGGACTACATAGTGGATAGGTAAGGAGAGAGAGAGAGAGAGAGATGTTTCCATCTGCTCTCTAGGAGGAAAGGAAGGATTGTGACTCAGCACAGGAAGTGCTGCAGAGTCAGTTCAGGGGTCATAGAGTAGGGATAGATAGGGAGACCCTGACTGACTGTCTCTACTCCCAATGCCCCTAGTGGTCATTAGAACAGTTGGTGCAAAAGGTCGATGCACTGGAAGTTCACCTCCAACATAAAAACATACCTCTGTTCAAATGTAGGCATCCATTTGGCAAGTCCCTCCACACTAGAGAAAAACACGATAGCCTTTTACTTCCTTATTGGCAATACTATTATCCTGCTTGTCAGACAAAAATGGTTCCCCAGAGTGGCTTCCCCAAATTAAAATCCAATACACACTACTGATGGCAGGCACTGTACCTAAAGGAGAATACAATTGGGGCTGACAAACGAAAAGGCAAGACACAGAAAGGAAGGGGTGTGGCAGGAAAAGCTCGAGAAGGAAGATCAGTCTGATGATGACACTAGAATGAAGCAGAGAGATGTGTTAAGAGGGGTTTGCAACCAGTTGGGGCCAGGCTGGTGTTTTCTTGCTGATGTTCTTGCTTGGAGGAGGAGATGCTACCTCCCAGTGACCCTTAGTGTGCTTTCCTCTCCCAACGGCACTCACAGGGCATCTGACATTCCGAGGAAAGTTTGGGGATGGATCTGTAGCTCAGTGGTAGAGCATCTCCTTGGCATGCAGGAAGTCTCAGGTTCAATCTGGTATCCCCAGGTAGAGCTGGGCAAGATTCCTGCCTGAAACCTTGGAAAGCGTCTGCTAGTCAGTGCAGGCAATACTAAGCGAGATGGACCAATGGTCGTACTCTGTAGAAGGCAGCTTCCCATCTTCGTGGCAGGAAGGTGAAAAAGAAGTTCACTGCAGCTGCTCATTCTCTGGCCAATAGTCGGTGCCAGGCTGGTCTTCCCTTGGCCACGGAGCCCATTCTCATGATTGGAGAATGGACTCGGACGGGGCGAGGGGAGGGGAGGCAGCCGCGGAAAGCTTACCTCCCCCACAGACAATCCCAGCCATGTTGTTAATATTATTTATTTGATTTCTTACTGATGTTACTGGGTGGCTGGATTGGCCGCCCAGACAACTACCGGCTTCTGCTGGGAGCAGGGAGGGTAGGGGGCTGGAGCTCCCATCATGCACCCCGCGAGTGCCTGGGGCATGGTGGGGAGCCTCCTGATGCGAGTGGGGAGGCGACTTGTTTGAGGGCTTCTTGCATGAAGTCACGCGGCACAGACACACAAGCATAGACACCCTCGGGCCCCAAATCTGGGCTAAGCGGTGGGCTCCCTAAGCAGGCTTGCTGCCGTGCCGCCGGCAGAAGCCGCATGGCTCCCGGTGGTACACAGGCACACCGGAAACCGGGGCTGGGCTTCCTTAGCCCAGTTTTTGGTGAGCTTGTGAATAGTTTCTCAGTGTTCTTCCTGACAACTCATGGGGAACATATGTTTCTATACTACCCACACAATTTTCTATTTTGCTCCCACTTTGTCACATGCTGTATGCACCTAATATCAAGTACTGTATATGGCCAACATGATTGTATTGTGTTTTATCTGTTCTTCCCTCCTGCTCACGAATGTCTTCAGTGAATTGCTTGCCTTAGGATTTGTGATCAAAACCAGTCATATTTGCATGATCAAACAAGATCACCCATAGGCCGCGTTCACATGTAACGTGAGTTCAGATATTCCGGAAAGTTGTTACTCTGCAGTAAGCGAGACTGCAGAGAGGCGGGCAACCTGGCTGTGCAGGCTTCCTTCTTTACTGAAGAACAGCCCACAGAGCCAATCACACTGGAGTTGAGGGAGTAGCTTCCTTCCTCAACTTCAGTTCCAGGGCCAGCAGTCTGTGATTCCTAATTCAGGATGTACCACGGGCTGCCTGGAACCTCAGGTTGTGGTGGTGAAGGTCACTACAACCAGAGAGTTCAGATCGGAGTTCCAATCCTGAACCTTCAGTTTCGTCTGCATGCCCGACTGTGGATCCCCACATTCGGACGTAATGTCCATGGAACCACAGGCCTATTCAACTGCATTTCTGCATTACATTCAAATTTTTGCCAGAGATATACTGCAGTCTCAGGTGAACAGAACTGTATAAAGTAATCCCCAACAAGCATCAGTGGTTACCACAAATTAACTACTGCAAACTTCCTTCCTGTGAGCAAGGAGATGCAGTTACAATATCTTGGGAGTCTTTGTACATGCATCTTTGAGTAGCTTACAGTTACAGTTGCTGTTACTTCCTTCTTCTCCTGCAAACCATGAGTGGTGGAGGTCAGAATGGAAAAGGAGGCTGGTTCCCAATCCTAATAGGGAACTCCTCCTGCTGCCTGTTGCTTTCCTGGGAATATCAGAGAGGGGAGAGGGCTGTGCTCCTATCTCACTGAGAAGTAGGAGGACACTTTCCCCTCTGTAGCTCATGTCCACAGAGGATACACATTTTGGAATGTCTTTCTGAAAGAGAGACATGGCTGAGAAATCAACACTTTAAATAGACATACTTAATAAGTCAGTGGAGAACCCTTCTCCTCGCCTTTCTGCAGTGGACACATCTCTGAGGGTGTCATGGCTACAAGCTGGTGATCCTCAGATAGGTAACAGTGTGGCTGCAGCATGGGACGGCAGGTCTCTGAGTCCCCCCTGGGAGCACTACAAGTACCCCTGGGGTACTAGTACCCCCTGTTGGGGTCCTCTGATCCAGAGGATGTACCCACAGTGACACGGATGGCCTAAGGAAGCTGCCTTATGTGGGGTCAGACCATATCACCCAGTATTTTCTAACTTAATGGCAGCAGCCCTCCAAGTTTTCAGGCAGGAATCTCTCCCAGTCATACACAGAGATGCCAAGGAGTGAACCTAGGACCTTCTGCATGCAAGCCGATGCTCTTCCACTGAGCTCTCCTCTAGGAGCAGTATCTTACAGAGCTCATATGTAGTCACCCATCCAAATGCAAACCAAGGCAGAGCCTGCTTAGCAAAGGGGACAATTCATACTCATTACCATAAGACAAACTCTCCTCCTGCAAAGTGTCACACTTTTAAATGCCTTCATAAAGCTCCTCTCCTTGTCATACTTCCATCATTTAACCAATGGACTATCCAGCTATGTTCCTCTCATGTGTAACAGACTTCATGGATGGTGTCAGATTTTCCTGATGCTTTTTTCCTACCCAGAAATGCAATCTATGCAGACATTCATCACATGGATTTTCATGAGTATCCTGCCTGAGAAAGAATCCTATGTAATCAAAGCTCTTCTGCTGTATTTTGAGTATTAGCAGCTCTTCACTGTACTAACTTCACTGACTCTGTTATTTTTGTTCCGTTGGACAGCACTGTGGTCACATTTGAAGCTTCACATTAGTACGATTCCGTTTTTAGCAGAGCTCCCCCTGGTGGTTGCATGCCACTTCTGGGGATGTGCTGGAGGAATGTTTAGAATATATTAATATTCATATACATTTGCAATCGTGAGGACTAGAAACCCCTTTCACCCCAAGAAAAATGAAAGATGTTATTCAGTTTTGAATAAGCTTTGAGAGAGAGCTACGTGGACTAATTATCTAGGCACCAGACAGCTGGATATATGGATACAAGTCTAAATTAATATATACTATCCAGGAATGCTACTAGATTCTTTCCGTTTTAATTTTTGGTTGTTTTAAATTAGCCCTGCTTTCTCTCAGTGATAGGCAGTCTGAGGATGGATGATTCTGGCTTAGTGCAAGGGTGTACCAGAAGCCCTTCAGTTTCCTTCTGGTCCTACATTCCTATGAATCTGTGATGAATACAAATAATAGAAAACTTTCCTTCTAGCACGGGGCACGTGTTAGAGCACTGGGTGCTATTTTTAGCATAGCTTTTTTTTTTTAACGAATGGTGTGCCAACGCTATGGCAAATAGCAAGCTACTGCATCTTCTTAGACCTTGCTTATTTTAATGTCAATCACTTTCTAGGGTCCCCCCCCCGCCGTTATGCAGCTCCTTAAGCAGCTCTATAGTTCATAATTATCTAATCTCTGCCCTCACCCAACACATACTTTTTTTGCTGCCCATAATGGTAGCTTTAATTACTCATGCTTTGAAATGCCATAATATTGTTGAGATCAGGTCAGATTGTTCAGCCTAGAAGATGATGTGCCATTTGAAAAAAAATGACAGCAATTTTCTAAATTGTCCAAAAATGAATTAATATTTGACTTTTTAACACATCTCCCTGTTGAACTGGAGGGATCTTAAGCCTTGTCTTTTTGTTTTCTCAACTAGACTTCGGGGCGGGGAGCGGGGGTGGGGGAAGAGACCTTATTGACTATTGGTTAACCGTTAGGGCTATTTGAATAATGTAAATATCCGAGTTTGTAGTGCTCGCTGGATGCTGCAATATTTAATGATACACTGTTAAGACTTTACAGCGTTGGGAATCACAGCTTGGTATTCCCCTTGAGTGCGGGGGGGGGATATTCCCACGATATTTCCATGCAAAATAGCTATACCCAACGCTAGCTGCCCACACAGAATGCATGAAGCGCCATCCATTAGGAACAAACACCTTGTTTACTGTATTTTGTTTTAGCAGTAGTCCTCTTATTATAAAGCGGGCCACCCTGTTCTTGCTGGAACCCTCTTGGTGCCGTCGGATATCCGTGGAGTGTGCACTGATTGTAGATATGCGGTACTCAAAAATGCCTGAAACCCTATCATCGTCGTCAGGGAAAAAAAGATGAGATTGTATTCCTAAAACGGAGAGCGAGCGAGCCCGACTTTCTGGTATATTTTCGTGAAAAATAAATAAATAAATAAATAAATAAGAAGGCATCCCTGCTTTGCCACCCCCTCCTTTTTCTTCCTCCCCCCCTCCCCTCGTCTGTGAGGCAAATGCACGTGCTGCTCTGGGGGATTCGGGTCGAGGTGCCCCCCCACGCCCCATGCCGAGCAAATAAACTATGCGTGGAGCTTTTTATAGCACACTCTGATCAGAACCAAGATTGGATCCCTCGTTCACTCTACGGCTGTCCCCTGCGGCTCTGCTTCCTTCTGCATCTTCCAAATAAAGAATCCGTCCAGAAAGAGTTTATTAAACACGATATTAAACCAAAACCACTATTTTTGAAAGAAAGAAAGAAAGAAAGAAAGAAAGATCGCGCCCTATCCCCCTCTCACAATGTTATACAGTATATATAATATTAAGGAATGCACAGAAAGTAACTGAAGGATTATCTAGCACTGATGCAAGGGGCGAGGGATAGGCAATCGCTGGGCGCTGTTGGACGACCTGTAGTCGCCAAATCCGTGAATGAACCTGGCTGGCTTTTTGAATGAACGAAAGAATGAATGAATGGACGAGCGAATGAATGGGGAAAGCGAGGAAAGAATGAATGGGGCGGCGCGGAGGCACACGCGCGCACTCACACACTCACGCTTACAACTCAGCTGTGAATGGAGAGGCTTTTCCCGGCGAGCTCCTCGCGGGGGCGCTGTTGCTACACTGGCCGCTGAGGCGGCAGCTGGAATCCCCTCACAGCGCACGTGTCCGGGGAGGGGGAGGCCAGGCGCCAACGCTAGATGTCACCTGGAGGCAGCAGTGGCGGCTGTGGGGGGGCTGCTGCTGTTTGGGGAGGGGGGTTGGTAGTGGATGGCAGCGGCGGCAGCTGCAGCAGCTGTAGCGGCGGGGCGGGCGATCTGCGGGAAGAGCGGAGGAGGAGGGGGGGATGCTATAAAAGTAACTCGCCATGGCACATGCACACTTGGGCGAAACTTCCCAGTCCGAGCAAAGGGGGCATGGCAGGAGCTCGTGAGCCCAGAGCGGGGAGGGCAGCCGCGCTAGCAGCAGCGGACTGGCCCTTCTGCTACGCGGCGGAGCCCGAGGGGGGAAAGGAGGGCCTGTAGTGTCCTGCTGCGCCCCCCGCCCCATCCGCCCCACACTCCCACCCAGCGGCTAGGGCAGAGGGAAGGCGCCGCTTCTTCGGGCAAGTTGCTGGCAGGCGCTCGCTCTCTCGCCCAACTTTGCCCTGGCGTGTGAGCAAAGTGAGCGGCGGAGCCCAGCAGCATGCGAGGCAATGGGAGCGGGCTGAACGGCTCCCAGCCGCAGGACGGGCTCACCTTGGACAGGCCCCCCTGGGTGGCTTCCACCTTGGCCGCCATCCTCATCTTCACCATCGTGGTAGACATCCTGGGCAACCTGCTGGTCATCCTGTCCGTGTACAGGAACAAGAAGCTGAGGAACGCTGGTGAGGAGCGGGGGGAGTGCGGGCGCCATCCAAACTCGAACCCAGATCGCCACCGACGTGCCTTCGGGGAGGAGCTGGGGAGGGGGATTTGTTGCAGGCAGCTTAGCGGGGAGGGGAGGGGGCTGATGGGGCGGGGGAGAGACGGTCACATGACGGGGCAAGGATCGCACCGCACAGGCTGCTCCTCGCACGCATCCTTATGGTCGGGCTTTGTTTTGGGGGGAAGGGACCGGGCGTGATGCGTGACACCCCACCCCCACCCCTCGCTTTTGCCTTGCCTTTGGAGCCGGTGCGCTGAGATCGGAGGCGCGGGTTCAGCAGGGCACCAGGAGACGTGCCTCAGTTTCTGTGCTCAATCCAATCGAACTGTGCGGGGCTGGAGGCAAGTGGGATTCTGGGAAAGCAGATCACTCGAGCAAAGGCGAGGACAGGCGGAGAGGAGCGCCCGTGGTTGCTGGAGATTTAGGTTGGAATCACTCCGGGGGCGTGAGCATGTCGGTGAAACCATTGCCCCCCCCCCCGCGCCTCACCGCCTCCTTCATTCGAATGTCCTTTAGAACTTTGAATGGCTTCCTAACTACTCTGATGAGTGCTTTGGCGGCTTTTGCTCCCCTTCCCTGCCAGGCATCCGTTCCAGGTTGCAGCAGGTGCCGAAAGCTGTATGTTTTCACCTCAGATCAGTGATCAAGAGGCAACGGGTATTTTTAGTAACAGCCACCGAACCACGTTGCTATTGCGAGCGTCGGCTCAGGATAAATATGAGTCCGAGACAAGCGTGACATTATTTTCCAGTACAGTGGGGCGGGGCGGGGGGGATATGTAGGATGTCAGTGCTGTTCGGAGTAATTGGAAAGCTATGCTACAGTGTCAGGGAGCAAGCAATTGAGAAATGTCGTTTCTTTTTAAAGATAGATAGATAGATTCATAAAAGGACGGTCTGATGGTTGTGACATCATTTGTGCAAAGTCAAGAAATCTTAACACTGGTGCTGAGGCATGGTTTGGAGTAAATTCAGTGTTGGTAAGCTCCTTTTGTCCGCTCTCCGCTGTTATTTACCCCTTTTAAGGATTGAAACCATCTGACAGCTAAACAGATTTTAGGCGTGTGGTGATTTTTTTTTTTTTAAGTGGCTTTCTTTCTTTTTTGGACGGAACAAGATCATTGATGGTCTCTTTAAGTAAATCTGCCTGAGTTTATGGATTATTGGTCTGACAGACAGGGAACTTCTTCAGAGTCATTCTGCTTTATCATGTCAGACCAGCTGGTGTGCACGTGTACTAAATCTATGCACTCAAAGCCCCTCTTAAACTTTCATTGAAAAAAACGGGGGTGGGAGTGGGGGGGGGAGAGAGAGAGAGAGAAACACGTGTGGGGAATTGCGTCAGGGAACCAGACAGAAATTTGCTTCCATGTTTCTCCCTCCACCCACCCCCAACCGCATTGTAAAGGACTGGTGGAGATGGCTTGTATAGTTCTGTTGGATAGTATCCTGGGACCTTAGTTTCATTATATTTATTCTGTTTTCACAACCCAGTGAGACAAGATTAGATCTGGATGACATTTCTGCAAGCAATTCTATCTGCATGTAGCTTCAGTGGTGTCAGTGGGACTAGTACAGTGTGCCACAATGTTTTGGAAATTCTGTGCTTTTCTGAATGAATCAAATTGATATGTCCCATGAACAGTTTTACAGTCACTTTCTGATATGAAGGGAATAAAGGTTTTAATTGCAAATGGGTTTTAAAAAATGCAGTTATTGCAACTGAATTGTGTATTGCATAGTACTCATAGTGTTGTTCCTTTGCAATCTGCTGTGGTGGTTTTCAGTTTGGGGAGTTTATCTGAAAGTTAAATATCTGAAAGTTGTTTATCTGAAAGTTAAACAGAGTTAAAGTTTCAGTACTTATCTGAAAGTTAAACAGAGTATCCTGTAACGAGTCAGGAATAAGAAACCAAAAAAGTAGCTAGTTTTCTAAACAACTTTGATAACACTAATTTTAGACTTTTACGCTGCATACATTACATTTTTTTCTGCATGGAAAACATAAATATAGCAACGCAAACTATGTCTGGATCCTTATATGGCACAAGGCAACATGTGCAATCCATTGCATGTGCAAATGTTTGGAACATTCCCAGGGCATGCAAACTAAGCCTAAATGCAGCAAAACAACAGCATGTGTGGGGTCATGATATATAACAATGAAAATATATGTCACATACTACATGAGAATGCTTTCTTTCTAGAAAAATGTAAAGTGGACATGAGTGTGAAGTCAATAAGAGGAAAGAAAGGTTGTGCCATCAGGCTGATGTTGACTGCTGCCGACCACAGAGCCATGTGGTTTTCTTGGTATAATACAGGGTTTTTTTTTACCATTGCCTCCTCTTGTGCAGTTTGTGATGATGCCCTTCAGTACCTTCCTATATTGCTGCTGCCCGATATAGGAGTTTCTCATATTCTGGGAAAGACACCAGCGGGGATTCGAACCAACAACCTCCAGCTCTCTCGGCAGGTTGCTTCCCTTCTGCACCATTAGGTGGCTTTGAAGTCAATAGATGCACAGAAATTCCTGTGAAATGTAGTGACTCTATTTACTTGCGTTATTGAGTGAGGAGGGATTTGAATCGTTGCCCATAGTTTTGGGAGATGCTTGATTTGGTGAGTCTAGAGATACTTAGTGGTACATTCGATCTTAGTGGTACATTAGAACTAACATACCACTAAGTATCTCACCAAATCAAGTATCTCACAAGTTGGAGACCTGTAGTTCAGTGGAAGGGCACAGGCTTTTCATAGAGGTCCCCAGGCCCCGCTCCTGATATTGCTGTTTACTTCTTGATCTATAGCAACAGTGCTAGGAAGGACTTTCTGACTGAGAGCCAGAGTAGGTATGGTGTAGACAGACAAGTGGTGTGACTCCTATTACAGCAGCTTCTTAGGGCCAAACTGGACATTATTTTACGTGTGTGCTTGGTTTTTCCTGTGTCACAGTGCATGTGCAGGTTCTCAGTCGAGATCAGGCTTATGGTGGTGAAGGGGGCTTATAACTTTTGACCCCCTCCAGTCCAGATCACCCATGTGAACTGTTTGACCTGGGATAAAGCTCCCATTATCCTATGATAAATGCTATTATATGTCCTGTAAATGATATGGTTCCTTGGGCTCTCTTTCCTTTAACTGAATTAGTCTACAGCATGTTGATGATGGTTTCACACAAGAAATGAAGTGCTTCTACTTTCCTTAATGTTATTGTAAACTTTATAAAACTTTGCAAAAGTTGAAATGTGCAATCACATTTTGTCACACATTGACTAGTCAGGGCTACGTCACGCACTAAATTTTTCAGCTGTGCACCAGAAATGACATACAGCTAAAAACATCATGTGTGGATACAGCAAGCATGTTTGCGCACATGCATTGTATAGCTGTGTTCACCAGGCAGCTGTGATTGACTGTTGCTTTCTGTTGAATGTAAATGTAGTGGCCAGCTCACCCTCCAGTTTATGTGAACTGACCTTTCTCTATTACACCTTTTTCATGGCAAAAATACTGTGTGGCGTAATCATACTGCTGCTGCTGTCTTGTGTGAAAACACCCCAAATATTTCTTAATGTGGGCTTAGAAGTTTGCTGCCATGACTGGGAAGAGAAGTCAGACAGGAGTTCACGATTCTGCAAGGATCTTCCACTGTGCAAGGAAAAGCCCTCCTGTTTTGAGAATGATGGCTCTAAGTCGTCCTTATCATACAGTATTCCACTAACTTTCTCACATATGCCTACTTGCTTAGTCTCATCATGTTTCTTATTCTTTTGATTCCCCACCCCCACCCCACAGTTTACAGAAGGAAACCAAATGTGGTAAATGTGTTAACAGAATAACTGCATACAACTAGGGAGCTACAGCATTCTTGAGATTTTGAACTATAGTAGGTAGATTGTGGGACAGTTACCATTATAAATAACTAAATACACAGAGTAGGTCTGTCTGTCTGAATCTACCTACCTACCTACCAACCTTTGTAATTTAATTTTTTCAGGTAAGTATATTCTAGTAAAATGACTTTTAATGTTTCCCACTTTAATTAAACTTCATGCAAAAATAAAGCTATACTTTGTTATTAAAAGATCTTTTACTTGTATATTTTTGGGTGGTATATATAGGTATTTATGTCCCCAAACCTATTGGACATAAGTTTTGGGCGGTATATAAATGTGCTAAACAAATAAATATTATTGAAAAATGGGAAATGTTTATAGCACATATCCTAGCCATTCATAAAAATGTTTATAGTACATATCCTAGCCATTCATAAAAATGTTTATCGTGCATATCCTAGTCATGCCAAATATTCAATGGGATATTTGCTATTTACTGAAGTACAGAATTAGGCTAGAAATGTCTTAAAATCAGTTATTCCAATCTTGTTTATTTACATACCTGTATAACTTTACATCTATGTGGAGTCCATTAAATAAGACAACAATGCAACATGAGACTACGAACACTAGTGAAACTGCACATCTGCTCAAGGGTACATGAGGCATTAGTATTATTTTGTGTGTGCACGTTTGTGAGATAGCAAGGATTTTCTTTTGATTTTTTTGTTGCTAGCTGTGCTTTTAAATATGTATTTTTTTATTTGAATATTCCTAATTATGAGGAAAATACAACTGTTTCCAGAGTCAAAATGGAACTTTGTTTTGTTGACATGGTCATTTGCTGGCATTTCCATTGTGGGAAAGTTGAACCTGGGCTGGAAGTCCCTCCTGGATCAGGTGAGGGAGGAACAGAAGATGTCTCCTGAAAAAAATGTATCTCAATGAAGATCACATTTCCTTTTCTACAAAGAAAACAGACCAATTAAGGCAACAACATTTTACCCAAAGAAGTCAATATTATGGTGGTGATGATGACGACGACTTGGGTGTATCTTTCTAACTGTGTATATCATTATGAAATGGTTGAAGAAAACTTCACAGTGGATATCTGGACTTGTTTTATTGGCACTGAAAAAAACAAAATGAAAGAAAGACCCATGAACAGTAGGAAGGCCTTAAAAAGACTTTGAGAAGAAGCTGTATCTCCTGCTTGGCAGTCAGAATGTTAGTGAGACTCAATGCACTCAGAGATGTTTTGTCCCAGCAAGCAATGAGTCTGATGCAAGGGCTCCTTCCTAGTCTCAGGCATGGCTTCAGTAGATGCTCTTCTAGACCCAGAAGCTGGTGATGCTGCTGGTAGGATTCTCTTTTATTTAATGTACTTGACTGTGATAAATTTCATCTGATCTTGCTTAGGATTTAACAGACTCAAAGAGAAAAGGCCAGTCCCTGGTGCTAGTAACTGTGACCCAAGTTGCATTGCTTTCACCAGCATCCTGATCTGGATGTGTACACTGAGAGGTCTTGCATGCATGGGCTGTCCCATTCCTTTCAATGTGAAGAGCAGATCTGCATGTATAAGAGATATGCACTCAGGAATTCACACACAGAGCTACTTGAAATGACTGGGGTGGCCTTTGTAGGCAGGCAGTCGTGTACATGAAAGTTTCAATTTCTGAATGAATTGGGGCACAGAACTCAATTATGTTCTATATGTCTGTTGGACTTTACCTTTTCTCCAAATTGCAGAGGATACACAAAAGGCATAAGGATGTTGCTGTGGGAATCAATTAAGCATAATGATCCCCACATGACTAACCAATATTGGCCTGCAATTGGATGTCTCTGTTTAGAATTGGTGCATTATTGCAGAACATCGGAGCTCAATGGAACATAATTATTTTTCTTAGGTCAGATTGCCATATCTCTGTTGAACACAGTGGATGATGCTTGTTACACAATCCTGTTACAGCCTACTATCTCTAATTTTTATTGATCATCGCCATATAACCCTTGTTGAAGAAAGAAGGTCACAGCATGCATCCACATTAACGTCCTTACAAGTATCCTTACATTCTTTCTCTTATTACTCCACTATATTCCACCACTGGGGAGTGGAAGGTCCTGCAGCTGGTCAGGACCTAAACCAGGGGTGGCCAACTGGTAGCCTCCCATGAAGCAATTTTATCTGACCTTCAGAAGCTCTACCACATTATAATCACAAATAATGAAAATAAAATTATTTTTCGAAACTTGTGTGAGAGGGATCCACATCCTAACGTTACATTTTTCTTGGGTTTTTTTTTTAGCAATGGGCATAGCCAATGGTCCATAACTATGGATGTGCTCCATAATTGAAGTGCTTATTGCTAGAATGCATCCTGACATGCAGAACTGGTTTGCCACAAACTGGGTTAGTTCAACCCGTTTGTTCACAGACCAGTCCAAGCCTTGCAAAAGGGGTCTGTGATCGAACAAGACCAAATCTGGTTCGCTTGCAGGTTGTTTCACTGGTTCGAGCACCTGTAAAGGGTAATCCAATGAAGATTCCCCTTTGCTTCTGAATTTAAAGTTTTTGTAAAAGGTGGTATGGGAGCGGCAAATGAGAGATGTCTTTAAAAGTAAAATAGAAGTCACTTACCAGCAGGTCTGCAGCACTCCCCCCCCCTCCCATGCATCAGGAGCAGCAATATCTGGCCTCTGCACATGCATGGGGGCCATTTGTGGCATGGCCAGCAACACACTGACGACATAAATTTTATCTTTCTATCTATCTATCTATCATATTTTTATACTGCCCAAAGCTTACATGACAACAGAGAAGTTAAAACATTAGTTAAAACAAAATAAATGGCAACAGAAAAAGTTAACATATTACAATAGTTTAAAATTTTAAAACAATATTTTAAAACAGTGTTCACACTATTAAAAGTATTTAATTAAAAGCCTGGGTGAACAAATGCGTCTTTAAAAACTTTTAAAAAGTTGTCAGAGTATTTTGTCCAGAAACTTATCAGCAGCCAATATAGCTCTTTCATTAGGGGAGTAATATGGTTTCTCCAAGAGACCAATCTGGCTGCTGCATTCTGGACCAACTGCAGTTTCCAGACTACATACAAAGGTAGCCCCACAAAGAGCGCATTGCAGTAATCCAATCTGGAGGTTACCAGCATATGTACCGCTGTTCTGAGGTCCTTTATCTCAAGAAATGGATGCAGCTGGCATATCAGCCGAAGCTGATAGAAGGCACTTCTGGCCACTGCCTCAACCTGGGACACCAGAGAGAGGCTTGGATCCAGAAGCAAACCGAGACTGCATACTTGTTCCTTCTAGAGAAGTGTGACCCCAACCGGAACAGGCAGATGAAACTCATCTCCAAAGTTTCGAACCCACACAATGAATGGCTCCATCTTATCTGGATTCAGTCTCAGTTTGTTATCCCTCATCCAGCCCATCACCACCCCCAGGCAGGCATTTAGGTAGGTTATGCCCTCTCCTGATGATGTTGACATGGAGAAATAGATTTGGATGTCATCAGCATACTGATAGCACCCTGCACCAAATCTCCTGAGGATCTCTCCCAGTGCTTTTATGTAGATTTTAAAGAGCTTCAGAGGCAATATGGATCCTTGAGGGACACCATAAAAAAGTTCAGATTTTGAAGAACAACAGTCTCCAAGGGACACCATCTGGAACCTGTGCGAAAGGTAGGAGGAGAACCACTGCAAAGCAGTGCTTCCCACTCCCAACCCCCTCAGATGCTCCAGAAGGATACTATGGTCAATAGTATCGAAAGCCACCGAGAGGTCCAAAAGGATCAACAGTCACACTCCTCTCTAAATTCCCAATTAGAGATCATGCATCAGGCCGACCAAGGCAGTCTCCACCCCATAGCCCACCCAAATGCCAGTTTGAATTGGGTCTAGATAGTCAGTTTCCTCCAAGACTGTCTGAAGCTGAGAGGCTACCACCCTCTCAATTACCTTGCCCAGCCATGGAAGGTTGGAGACAGGCTGTAGTTGCTCAACTCTGAGGGATCTAATTCAGGCTTCTTCAGAAGAGGTCTAATAATTATCTCCTTAAGACAAGGAAGCAGCCTGCTCTCCCTCAGAGAAGAAGTTATAATCTCTACTAGGCCTTCTGCAATTACTCCCCTGCCATGTCAGGCGAGGGTCAAGCGAACAGGTGTAGGCCGCACCTTTCCAATCAGCTTGTCCAGGAGTCACAGATTGGAACTGATCCAACCTGACGACACAAGAGGAGTTGCTGGACACCTCCATATCTGATACTGAAATAATAAATGGCCTCCGCGCATGTACAGAGACCAGATATTGCTGCCGCTGCTGCTGCAAGGATTGGTGGGGGGAATGCTACAGGCCTGTTGGTAAGCGCCTTCTATTTGATATTTAAAGGCACTTCTCACTCACCACGCCACTCTTTACCAAAAAAAATGTTTACATCAGGGGAATCTTCACCTGATTCCCTTTTACAACTGCTTGAACTGGTTCGATCGGACAGACCAGACTGGCCAGTCAGTCTGAGTAATCCAGTTCATGGACCACATTCCAATCTGAATTTGATTTGAATTCAGACCAAACCACAAAAACCTGTTCCATACACATCCAACTTTATTATAATGCCTGGCTTTATTATAAGGCCTTAAAGGGGTTGGTTGTAGGGATGTGCATGGAACCAGGCATGGGTGGCTCGATGGTGGGGATGTGTGTCTCACTTTAAGGGTGGGGGAGGGTGCACTTATTCCTCCCTCCGTTAGTGGTGTGCACTGAAACGTGGAGCTGCGGTTCGATGCCAGGGGTGGCTCTTTAAGGGCAGGGAAGAGTGCACTCCCCCCCCCGCCGCCGCTCTTCCTCCGCTGGCACTCCATTTTTGGGAAAGTATATGGGGCGGCAGTGTACCTCCCTGCCACTGTTTGCTTGTTCTTGGCCAGAAGTGGCCGGAAGTAACGTCTACACGTGCGCCCAGCATGTCGCACCCGGTGCACATACATCACGCACACCTTACGCACGACGTGCATGGTGTGTGGGCACATGGGGGCCAGGTACATGTGAAGACATTACTTCCGGCCGAGAACGAGTGAAGGGGCGGCAGGGAGGTATGCTGCTGCCCCATATACTTTCAAAAAAATGAAGTGCTAGTGTGGGAAGAGTGGCGGCGGGGGGGGGGGGGTAAGTGACCTTCCCCCACCCTTAAAGAGCCCCACCCCCAGTGTCGAACCTTCGAATGCCATCACATTTGAACCGGTTCAGAGGCCCCTACAATGGCCTCCGGACCTGTTAGTACACACCACTACCCTCTGCTTTTCCCCCACCGGTGCCCGGTATTTTACATGTCCTACGGGATGGCAGTGTACTACCCTTTTGCCCCATTTGCTCTTCGGATGGAAGTGGCCAGAACTAGCGGGTGCGTGAGCACACATGTTGTTAGCGCACATTACTTCCGGCCATTTCCAGCTGAGGAGCAAACACGGTGGCAGGGAAGTACGTTGCCGCCCCATAGGATGCATAAAATACCAGGAACTGGTGGGAGAAAAGCGGAGGGAGGAGTAAGTGCACCCTCCCCCACCCTTAAAGTCCCCCTGCCTTTGAACTTCGAACCCTCAGTGTTCGAACCTCTTTGGAGGCCCATAAAAGGGCCTCCAAACAGGTTTGTGCACATCCCTAAGTGGTTGTACTGCAAAATGCACTTCTGGCCCATAACCCCACTCTTGGGAAGGAAGGGGCTCCTGAAAAAACAGGAATTGACCATACCTAACCTATCCATGTTTATTTATCCTTATGATGTTTCTTTCTCTTCCCTTCTTGACTTTGCTCACACAGTACTTTTAGCTAAGCAGGTAAATGAGCACCTCTTTACACAAAAAGCAGACATACCTGTTCCCCCCACCCTACACAAAATGATTCTGTGTAGGAAAACCATGTACATATGCCTATTTCTCTGAAGCTCCTTATAGTAGGATATCCTCCAAAAAGAAAAAAAGAAAAAAAAGAAATGCACATCTGTGCATTTGTCACATGTTTAGGGGTGCATGCATTTATTGCACAGAAGAAATATTGGGGCAGGACATTGTCCGTCCTGAAAAGTCAACATATTTGTGTGTGTCATTTAGGGAATTGGAATAAGCAGCAAAGTGATGTCCCGCACTGGTTCCTTTCCCCCAGAATGCATCTGTGAACTGATTGCTTAGGACGAGAGTAGGAAGTTGCCAAAGAACAATTAGCAATTGTGCCATTTTGTGTGTGATAGAGACTTTTCTTTGTTCCCTGCTAGAGGAGGGGACTCTGGTTATTGCTCTTACAAATGGTCTGCCAATCAGGAAAGAAATAGTAGTTCCGCATTCATTACCTTTCCCCTTGCTTTTTTTTTTTTTTAAAATAGACAGTCAGTGTTTTATTGTGCCAATGAGAAATCTCTTTTGTGTAGAGGCTGATAGGTTAGAACAGGGCTGCACAACTTCAGCTCTCCAGCTGTTGTTGATCTAAAGCTCCCATCACCCCCAGCCACAGTGACCAATAGGGGTTATGGGAGTTGTAGTCCAATAACAGCTGGAGAGCCAAAGTTGTGCAGTCCTAGGTTAGAAGAAGAGTTCAGGTTTAAAAAAAAAAAGGGGAAAGATGATTGGGCAGGAACACACATCATGCTTGTAACACACAGCAAGTATGTGCCCTTACCAGAATAGTCTTTGCTGCCTGCCTGGGACTACAATGGATATTTATTACTTCTACAGATATTCATATACTGCTTTTCAACAAAAAATGCTCAAAGTATTTTACATTTAAAAAGGTAGTTCCCTGTCCCAAAAGTGCCCCAAAGAAGCACATAGATACCATCAACAGCCACTGGAAATAGCCTGTGGTGGGGTTGGATAGGGACAGTAGCTCTGCCCCTGCTAAATATAAGAGAGACTCCACTTAAAATATGTCTCTTTGCTCAGCAGGACTGCAAACAAAGAATTAGGGTTAAGAACCTGGTGGCCCCTGTGTGACTCATCAGCTGTGCTCACTCTGGAGAGTCACAAATTGTCCTGGTCTGCATTTGGAGGACAGCATATAAGCAGCTTTTCTTTGAAATAAAACTAAACATTAGACAATTAGACAAACAAATTTGGAAGAAAGTGAAATATAACAAAACACTGATTACATACTTCTCTGACTAATAATATCCTTATGCCTTCATTGTTATTCATGCAAGGAAAACAATACATCAAGAACAAAGGAATAGAGCAATTGTAAATCTCATTATAGAACAGATATTCATTTATACCCCCCCCCCTTAAATCATATGTGCCCTTTTAAGTGACCAATCCTGCACACCTTGCAGACTCTTGTCTGGGTTAAAAAGGATTCACCGTTGGCATTTGATTAAAGTGAATGCAACTGCTGCTTTCAGCTATAGTATGCCCTTTGCTAGCCTATTACCTTTTTCCTTCCTGTACCTGTCATTTGGCACAAGTTGGAATGACTTTCTCAGATGTTTTAATCTATTGCTGCAAGGTACTTGAAATAAATGCTGTCATCTGGAGTATGCATAACTCTGGGGAAATCCCTCTTCCATCACATCTGGATTGATTTCCCCCCAAATAATTAGAATGAAAGTTTTGCACTCTTGATGGGTGAGCAGAAATTGAGCACTATATATCAAAATGTTTCTTCCAGGCTCAGAGAGAGAGAGAGAGAGAGAGAGAGAGAGAGAGAGAGAGAGAGAGAGAGACTTTAATCTAGTTTTAAAAAAATGTTTTTGGAGGCCCCTGATTTCTGCACACGTCTGTTTATGAGAGTGCAGGTGTAATGTAACTGGAGTGTGTTTGCCCACCTTCCAATTCTCCATTCCTTTCACTTTTGAAATTAGCTTTTGAAATGCAGGTGTCCAATTTCACAAATCATTACTTGCTTTAACACCTGCCCTTAATGTGACTACAATGCTATTGTCACTAGAACAGAATGCAGAATTGAGCAATTGATATTCACAAGGCACCATGTTCTTCTGCGTGGACATCACTTCAGGATTGTAAGTTAGTTCTCTCGTAAGTGCTTTGCTGAATTCAATCTGCTCCTAGCCAAACAAAAAAGTACAGTTATAAAAGACAGGACAGACATATCAGGAGATCGATGAGGAGGCTGATAACATCCACTGTCTTCGGAACAAGCAGGATCATGATTCTTCCCATAACTGAGACTGTACTTTAGTATTGAATGGATGTAATGCTGGCTCACTGCAACGAATGGATGCATATTGGGAGCCAGCCCTGGGAACATGCCCACACTCTTGTGCAAACTCCTCCTCCCTTCCCTTGGTCTTAACTGTGGTTGGCCCTTACAAGTATACTGAAGCTAGCCTGGTTAATTCTAATCAGGGTTTGCAAATCCCCTTTCAAACCCTGATTATTGTTAAGAATGGCTATGTCAGTTCAGATGTAATGCTAAGCATAGTTAAAGCCAACAACGCAAGGGAGAAGAAAGTCATGCTGGGGAGGGAAGGAAGAGGAAGTCCACATACCTGAGATTGGCAAACTAGGTTGCTGAGAACCAGAATTGTATCTGTATCAGGCATTTATAAACAGTAGGAATGTTACACAAAATGTTCCCAAGCTAAGTGCCTAGCAATCACATGTGGTGTAGCTTTGCTGGACTGTGCCACTTCAGTATTCAGGTGGGAGACCAATTATTTGAATTCCATCATATCTATTTAAAAAAAATGCTCAGTGGATGTAGATGTTTTCTCTTTCTAATAGAGAACTCTGCACAGTGAGACATGGGGGCCATTCACACGACCTACTGGGTGGGTAGGAGGAAGACTGCAAACCTTGCCTTTCCCCAGATTATCATGCTGTGCTTTGTGGGAGTGCAGAGTGCACTCCCACATGATCAGCACTGCTGCATGCTGTTGTAAATCTGTTAATTCGGCTAACCCAACAGGATTTACAACCCCCTTCAGCACTCCCCCTGTGAGATAACAGAAAGCAGCAGCAAAACTGCAAGAAGGAAAAGAAAAGGCTCACAAAGAAAATAGTAAACGAATTAAGTCCCCTGAACTGAACTAGGTAGCCCCCCTCAATAACTGAGTAATAAGTGAAAAGAAAACACAAAGCAAGGAATGAAATGAACAAAAGACACCAGAACAAGGAATTAATGGAACAAAGCAGGAAAGCATAAACAAGGCAAACTGGAACTTGGAAAAGTCTGCCGCCAGTGAAAGTTGCATACAGCATCTGAGCAAGTGAGAGACTGCTAAATATATATGGCTCAAGAGAACCAGCAGCCAATCAGGCTTCCCTGAGTCAGCACTTCGGCTTCGTGATCTCCTGAACCTGCATGACTGCCACTGAGCTTGCCTCTTGAGACGCCTTCTCAAGACAGGTGAAATCCCAGGCTCCTCCCCATCAGAAATCATGTCTGGCAGCTGTTGTGAATCCTCAGCTCCAGAGTCTGGTCTCCCTGCCAAATCCTGTTGCTGTGCCTCTGAGCCCTCACTAGCAGGCGAATCCTCCTGCTCTGACTCTTCTGAGTCAGAAGTCTGAGCCATGATACATGCAATACAGAGCAGGGCCGATTGCTCTGAGGCCAGGACTCATTGTCCTGGCCTCTGGGTATCCAGCCTCTGAACATGGTGCACTGAAGGATTCCCCCAGGGGATGTGCACTCTAGGTCCCCATCTCTGTGTCTGCATGTGCTGCAAGCAGCCCGTGCTGACACCTGATCCTGGAACCTGATCCTGTCCTTAACCTGGGCTAAGAGCCGGGCTTTAGCACTGGGTTTGGGGCTGTGGCACCACTGGGATTCGCATGGATCCCAGTGGTTCTCACAAGCAGCCAAGCCCAGGTCTGGCTGCCTAAGCCTAGATGTAGCTGCTCATTCATTCTAGTAGTAGAAGTTCATTCTGAGTACTTCATTCTTCAACCTCCAATCTGAAGTAGTACAGTCTAGCAAAAGCTGCACTATGTGATTTTTCTAATTGTGGAGCTCACCGGTTCTGCTAACCATAATGACCTTTTGTCAAGAATAAATAAGTATTCATAGCTTACAGTCACATTAACTGAAAATGATATTCAAGCCCTGGCCATCCCTATTCTTGTGGGCTTGCAGAATTGGACCTTGATTTCTTCTAAAATATATGTGATATTTTAGATAGTAACGTAATTTGCTGGTTGATGAAGAGCCTTCTCCTTCTTTGCACGTGTTGAAAGGCAAATGGCCTGTGCAGGGTTGGAACCTCTTCAAATAATCAAGCTGACACTCTCACCCTCATTGTTCTTGATGGTCTGTTTTTCAACTGAATTACATTTTTAGTCAAACATTCTCCATTGTCAGATTCCCCCCCCCCCGATTCCTTGTTTTGAATTTTGGAATAAGAATGTCCTTATCCTTATTACAGATGTCCTTTGAAATGCTTCTGGATGCTCTGAGCTAACATGGAGGACTCAAGAAATGTCTCGATCATCAGATATTCAATTTCACTTCTAGAAGACCAATTCATAACACACAGACTCAGACACTGAAGAAAAGGGATTGAAAAATGGATGGCAATGAATGTATTGCAGTTTTGCATAACGTCAGGTAGCAAAAATGGTAAGCAAATTTTGTGTGTGTTGCAGTGGAATGGGGAAGTGTCTATCTGAGTGGTTGGATTTTGTCAGCAATTGAACAATGCTGAGGACAAAAATACACAGTGTTTAAAATATACCTCCTGTTCATGCTGAACACCAAAGTGTCATACTAGCCCATAATAACCTCCTGACACCCAAACAGTTACACAGAACACTACTGTTTCCTAAAGTTCACATAAAAGGAGGCATTGCTAGAATGCAATTTTTTATTTGGAGGGAAACCCACTTGTTTTGAACATCTCTCTTTGTATGCTGTGTTTGATTCAGTGGCTGACATCCTGGCAATGAAGTGAGTGTGATAGGAGGATCTGTGGGGTCACACTGGGAGCCCTCACACAACTCCCCCAGTCCTCCCGTGCATGTGCTGCTGCTCAAGAGGGCTAATTCTCCTGAATGAAACTTGCATTTGGGAAGAGCTCGGTCAGACCAGAAATACATCACTGACCCTCCCCAACATGTTTCCACTCTTACAGAGTGCTTCTAGAGTGCTCAGAGGTATTGCCCCTCTTGAACAATTGTGTGAAGGACCAGGGGAGTTGCATGAGGGCTCCCACCATGTCCCCATAGACTCCAGTAATGTGTGCACTTTGTTAGGTTGCCGACCAGTGATGATCAGTGATGAGCACCACATTTAATGTTATACTTCTCAGTACTAGGCACTAACTTCTTTTCAGAGAAAGGGGTAAGATCCAGTACACAGGATAGTAGTATATTTCCTCTGGTGGTTTTTTGTTTGTTTTAAAAGCAGCCACTCATTATATATACATGTATTGGCTCACACCCAAATTAATTACTCCCCAGTCGTTCCATTGAAAATACAGGGGAGAATGAACCATGACTCTCTTGGCCCATTAACTTCAATGGGACTACTTGTGCGCAATTTAGTCTGGCTTTCAGCTACTATTAACATTGCATTGCACTGCGCAGTCTGTTGTCCCAATCCAGAGAAAGGATTGACATGTTCAGTCAGAAGTCAGTCCTGTTGAATTCAGTGGGACTTTTTTCCACTCTTAAGCGGCCACAGGACTGCAGCCTTTGCCACTCTTCAGTCCCATTGTAATGAATAACTCCTTCTCTAAAGGCTTTTTAAAAAAAAACTTTCTAAAGTCTACCAGCAGATAGTGGAATTCAATCTGATACATTAACCATTCTCCAGAGCCTTGTGGCCATTCTCTTGGATGCCTCTGCCTTTGGAACTTTGGCAAGTGGCTACCAGAGAGAGGGCATTTGCCCTGATGGCCCCCCAATTGGGCACGTCTTTCCCCACATGTGTGCCAGGTGCTTCCTTCCTACTTTTTGGGTGCCTGGCAAAATCTGCTCTGTTCTCTTATGCCTCGGATGGCTTTTAACAGTATCTGAAAGCCTTTTAATGGCCTATCTGTTGGTTTATGGATTTTCCTGTGCTGGTCTTAACTGTTTTTATGCTGCTTTTAATTTTGTGTTTTCTTTCTTTTATCCATGTCAGTTTTTTAGCTTTATCATAAGCCATTTGGCAATAAGTGGTCTGTTGAATACTGTACTGTAAATAAATATCCAGATGAAATAGATAAAGCGGGATTAGAAAGAAATGTTGGTTGACTACTGTGCCCGAGTATGTCAGGCTAGTAATGTTGTGTGCATGCAAGTTGCACAAACCACACAAATTACAATGCAGAATTTTCCCCCAATGGGCTTACTCTTGTTAACATCATTTGCACAATTTTTGTGTTCACAATTTGTGTGCATGCAGTGTACTGAGCTGGCATACCCTTGCATGGTATGCCATCCACCGAAAATATTATGCAAGTACTGTAATACTTCTCTTTCTGTATGCAAAATATACATTACTCTGTCCAGTGCTGATTTCCATTGAGGATTAATATTTTGTAACAATGGGCACAACCCAGCATAAATCAGTTGCAGCAAAGGTTAGCTGCTCATTGAAGTCATTATGACTGAATTGGAACTACAGTACATCCCATTCTATTGCTTTCGATAGGGCTTTGTTTATTTTATTTATTTATTTATTTATTTATCATATTTTTACACTGCCCAAAACTTATGTCTCTGGGCAGTTTACAACAAGAATAAAAAGCAAAACATTAATTAAAAACAAAAACAAAACAAAACAAATTTAAAAGCAAGAAATTTAAAACACAATTTAAAATTTTAAAACAATATTCTAAAAAAACCATTCAAAACAATCAAAACAATATCAGTTAAAAGCCTGGGTGAAGAAATGCATCTTTAAGGACTTTTAAAAGGATGTCAGAGATGGGGAGGCTCTTATTTCACTAGGGAGTGCATTCCAAAGCCTTGGGGCAGCAATGGAGAAGGCCCGTCCCTGAGTAGCCACCAGACGAGCCGGTGGCAAATGCAGACGGACCTCTCCTGATGATCTCAATGGGTGGCGGGGTTCATTACGAAGAAGCCGTTCTCTTAAAAACCCAGGGCCCAAGCTGTTTAGGGCTTTATAGGTTATGACCAACACCTTGTATTTTGCCCGGAAACATATTGGCACCCAGTGTAACTCCTTCAATACGGGAGTAATATGGTCTTTCTTAGATGACCCAGAGACCAGCCTGGCTGCCGCATTCTGGACCAACTGTAGTTTCCGAACTACATATAAGGGCAGCCCCACATAGAGCGCATTACAGTAATCCAGTCTGGATGTTATCAGCAGATGTACCACTGTTTTGAGGTCATCTAACTCAAGAAATGGACGCAGCTGGCATATCAGCGGAAGCTGATAGAAGGCACTTCTGGCCACTGTCTCAACCTGGGACACCAAGGAGAGACTTGGATCCAGAAGACTGTGTACCTGTTCCTTCTGGGGAAGTGTGACCCCATCCAGAACAGGCAGATCAAAATCAATTCTCGAGTTCCGACCCCGCACAATGAGTACCTCCATCTTAGCTGGATTCAGTCTCAGTTTGTTATCCCTTGTCCAGCCCATTACCGACTCCAGGCAGGCATTTAGGGAGGTTATGCCCTCTCCCGATGATGCTGACATGGAGAAATAGATTTGGGTTTCATCAGCATACTGATAGCACCCTGCACCAAATCTCGTGATGATCTCTCCCAGCGGTTTCATGAAGATGTTAAACAACATCGGAGACAATACGGAGCCCTGAGGGACACCATACAAAAGTTCAGATTTTGAAGAACAGCAGTCTCCAAGGGGCACCATCTGGAACATGCCTGAGAGGTAGGAGCGGAACCACTGCAAAGCAGTGCCTCCCACCCCCAACCCCCTCAGACGCTCCAGAAGGATACTATGGTCGATAGTATCGAAAGCCGCCGAGAGGTCCAAAAGGACCAACAGAGTCACACTTCCTCTGTCAATTGCCAGTTGGAGATTATACATCAGACTGACCAAGGCAGTCTCCACCCCATAGCCAGCCCGGAAGCTAGTTTGAAATGGGTCTAGATAATCCATTTCCTCCAAAACTGTCTGGAGCTGGGAGGCCACCACCCTCTCAATTACCTTGCCCAGCCACGGAAGGTTGGAGACAGGCCTGTAGTTACTCAACTCCAAGGGATCCAAGGTAGGCTTCTTTAGAAGCGGTCTAATAATTGCCTCCTTAAGACTAGGAGGCATCCTACCTTCCCTCAGAGATGCAATTATGATCTCTACCAGGCCTTCTACAACGACCTTCCTGCTAGATCGAACAAGCCATGTCGGGCAAGGGTCAAGAGGACAGGTGGTGGGCCGCACCATTCCAATCAGCTTGTCCACATCCTCAGAAGTCACAAACTGGAACTGATACAGCCTAACCACATAAGAGGAGTCACTGGATACCTCCACATCAGATACTGAAGTAAGTGCAGAGACAAAACCCAAGTCGGCCCGAATACAAGAGATTTTCCCCACAAATAATTTATTAAACACATCACAGCGGGTAATAGATGGTTCCAAATTCTGATTCAAGGGAGGAGGGGCACATACTAGCCCTCTCACAACCCTGAACAACTCCGCCGGATGTGAACTTGCGGATGCAATACGGGCAGAAAAGAATCGCTTCTTTGCCACACGTATCGCCTCAGCATAGGTCTTCAAATGAGCTCTATGTTGCAATCTGTCAGATTCAAGCCGAGTCTTTTGCCACCTGTGCTCTAGTTGTCTACCTCGCCTCTTCAGCTCCCGTAGTTCTTCCGTATACCAAGGGGCCAGTTTTGAAGTGGGTCGGAGAGGATGCTTAGAAGCAATCATGTCTACCATCCCAGTGAGTTTGTTGTTCCAATTCTCTACCAGGACATCAACAGGATTGCCGGCAGAGCCAACACTGAATCCCTCCAAGGCTTCTTGATATCCTATGGGATCCAATAACCTTCTCGGGCGGACCATCCTAATAGGTCCCTCACCCCTGCGAAGGTGGGGTGTGACTGTGAGTCCAACTTTAACCAGATGGTGGTCCGTCCATGACAAAGGGGAAATCCAGGATTCCCCACCCACGGAACACCACCCTGATCAGAGTGAAAGACCAAATCAAGCATGTGACCTGCAATGTGCGTCGGTCCCGAGACCACCTGAGATAGGCCCATAGTCGTCATGGCCGCTCTGAATTCCTGTTAACCTGTGCTGAATGGTGCCCATGACCTCATGCTCCCTTGTTCTCCCCCAATCTATGATAACCTAGCATGCTCCGTTCTGTTCTTCCTTCAGGTGAACTACCCCCATGCTATTATGAGGCTGTGGGAGGGTGAGTGCAAGATGTGTGTATTCACACCTTCAGTGAGGCATTGGCTTCTAGAGTTCTAGATGTTCTGCATGACTCTCACTTTAGAGTACCTCTTCTCTGCCTTTCCCAATTTAAAACAGTGCCAAGGAAGTTGTTCACTTTCAACAGATTATGATGAGCTATTCTTGACGTGGAAGTTTAAGCTAATCCTAATATATTGGCATATTCGTATTAGGGATGTGCACGGAACAAGTTTGGTTTGTCCGGTTCGAAGGTTGGGGGTAATCTCTTTAAGGATGGGGGAGGGTGCTCCTGCAATGCAACAGGAGGGGTAAGAGCACCTTCCCCTGACCTTAAAGAGATTCCCCCCCTCTTTTGTACCAGCAGGTGCCAGTTCCATGTACACCACCAGTTTGGATTTCTTGGCTGTCTGGGATGCGATTTATTTATCTATTTAATTTTTATTTATTGTTAAATTTGTATACCACCTTTCATTAAAACAATCCCAAGGTGGTTCACACAAAAGTTAAAAACAAAACTATAATAATGACACAATTAAAATATTAAGCTAAAAATCTATATTTCTTCATAGTTACTCATACTATGATGTGTACTGTGTGTTATGTTGCTGGTCTTTGACCATAAAAAAGTTATCACTTTCAAGATAATTCTATTCCTGCTTACTTTGAAGTAGTTCATGTAGTTACTTTGAGTTCAGTAGGATTTACTCTGAGTAGGCATGCCTAAGATTATAGCCATGTGTTGCTCAAGTTCTTGTCTCTCATTAGGAAGTTTAAAATTTACCACCATTCAGACAAATCACTACCTGGAAATATTTTTAAATTGAATCTCATTCATTGTCTGAAGCAGGCGCTGGCCATTTTTCTTTGGTTCTAGGACCAGTCCCAAAATTTAGGAGCCAAATAATAGACACTTGACAAAATTATCAGATTTAGTGACAGACATTGTGGATTGGGAGGGCAAATTTGCTTATTTTTATCTCCTTTGCAAGTAACAGCCTTAAACTGAAACAGGGATGCTTGAGACAAATAAATATTTTATTAAATAACTCTACTTCTGAATATCCTAGTCAATACCCCATGATAAAATTTCT
Organism: Hemicordylus capensis; assembly: GCF_027244095.1. Lineage (NCBI taxonomy): Eukaryota > Metazoa > Chordata > Lepidosauria > Squamata > Cordylidae > Hemicordylus > Hemicordylus capensis. Next base: position 88,524,767 of record NC_069661.1, on the reverse strand, counting down.
AGGTGCCATGGCTCCTGGCACCTGGGATTTTTCAAGCCCTGTATCTGAAGTGATTATATAGTATACAAGACAAACAAGAATAAGTTTCTCTGTCTTTTGGTTTAGGTAAAACTATTTTAACAGCACCTTTATTAATGTTCTTCAGCCATTAAAAGTTCTTATTCCTTATTTTTAATGTCCTGTTAAAGGTTCTATCAGAGTATAGTAGAAATCTCCTATCTAAAAATCTGTGTTCTGTTTCACGCATCAGCATAACTTTACGTAAAGAACATTGATCTCTCCAGATCATATAACCTTCTGATTATACAAATGTTGTGTATATCCCCAGGCCTTGATGCCTTTTGAATAAATAGGAGGGTTTCTGTATTTGATTAGCGAAGTTCCTTTAATTGATGTATGTAACAATTTATTTTCACCCCACAATAATACCCACTTAACTTGTTTATGAATGTTTAAGATTGTTTTTAACTGGGATTGAAAAAACATTTTGGTTATAAATTCTTGTTGACATGGTTATTTTGGAGCTGTTGTGTATATATACTAAATGTATTACAGATACAACTTTCAGACATTAAAGAGGATCGTTATAAAGGTAGACATTATTCATACATGATTCTCTTTTTCTTGACCCACCTGGTGTAACTAGATACAAAGATACTGAAAGATTATGGCAATTGATTGAATCTCTCTAACTGTGTTTTTGTGACTTCATTGATATGCTTCTTATATGTCAGTTGCTTTGGATGTGGCATTTGTTCAGTTTTTGCAGTTCAGAACCCACAATCATAGTTTAATCTTGGTTTGTTTCAGTAATTCTGTCCCCATGGGGCTCTTGCATAGAGAGAGGCATGTCTAAATTACGGGAGGTTGGGAGAAAGGCAAAGAACTGAATAACCCAAATGGAGAAGCAAACCAATAATTGTGATCATCTGTGATGCCAATCCATGTTGTTAAATAAACCTTAGTTATAATAACCATGGTTTCATGTGATGTCTGAACCTGCCCGTTATATTTTCATCCTTACAGCAACATTGTACAAGCAGATCTGTATTATTCTCCTCATATTACATATGGAAGAATGGAGGGAATGACTTGCCTAAGGTGCTTTAGCAATTTCATGGCAGAGGGAAACTGTGAACCAAACAATAAGGCTATTTACATGGGCAGCCTAACCCAGGCTAGGGCAGCCCAGCCTGGGTTAGGCCACTCACGTACAGTGCTGGGATTGGGGCTGATCCCAGTGCTGCCCACCCTACTTTTAACTGCCCTAACCCTACTTTTAACCCCAGCCTTTAGCAAGGGTTAAGGGCGCAGGTGCACCTTTAGCCAGGGTCAAGGGCACAAGTTCACTCGTAACCCCAGCGCCATGGTCATTTGGGTGCTTGGGCTGCGTCTAAAGCAGGGATTCTCAATATTGGGTCCCCAACTCCCATAATCCCCAACCAAAGGTCACTGGGGCTAGGGATTATGGGAGTTGAAGTCCAATAACATCTGGGCACCCAACGTTGAGAATCCCTACTCTAGCGCACGCGACTCCTGGGGGATTCCCCCAGTGTACCATGCTCATTGTGTGGTGCATTTTGTAATATCTTGAGGACAGGATGCATTTGTTATGGTCCAGGCCTGATTTATATACTAAATATGCTCATTAGCTAGCATACAAAATTAGGCCAGTCCCATAGTGTCACCAAGTGACCAAGTTCTTTTATATAGTGAGCATGTAGGATCTGGGCGCAAGGAAGAAAGGAGATCAAGCCAATCCTAAATGATTCAATGGGCTTTACTGAGTATAAAAGAATAACAACATCAATCTAGCAGCAGAAAGCAGAACATTCTATCAGTATTACTAACAGTATTTCAACCCTAGCCATCAACAATATTTACCCAGTGTTCCTAACTAACATATGTGTGTGTTTTAAATCTTCCTAGAGCCTAATACAATTCAGATATAGATGGAAAAAGGGGGGGGGGGGTAAGGAAGGCTGAGGGCTGGCATGGTTTGGGGAGATCAGGAATTAGTAAAGGGAAAGTGAGGGGGAGGAGAAGGAGAAAGGATGAAGGGATCCAAGGCTTGTAGGGGCAGCATATTACCAGGATCAGAGGCTTTGAGAGCAGTGGATCTTTCAGCTGAAGGAGCGAGGCTTTGGGCTGGAGACAGGAGCTTTTGGATCAAGCATGCAGTTTGCTCAGAGCACGGCTGAGAGTCAGAGCACCATGGCTGGAGAAGTCTTGACTTCTCACTGCGCAGTAGAAGTCACAGACAGCTCCTGTCCATGGACAGAGTTCCTGCTTGTTGCCCCGCGGCTTAGCAGCAAACTCCGGGATTGCTCGTGAGCAGATCTTGCATGTAGGCACAAGACTGCTTGTAGGCAAAAGACTGCCCCTCTCTGTCCAGTAAGCTTCATTCTTTATAGTTGTATTTTCCTTTGATGTTCATTTGAGTCTTCTGGATCACAAAAGGCATCTATTGTCTTTTAATTATCAAAATTAGCTCAGGATATTTGGTCAGTCCAGGGTAAACAGGGTCTCTCCTGTTAGCAGAGTATTGTTCTATTGTCATCCCCCAAAACAAATCTACATCTTCTCCTGCCTTGTCCCAAGAATGTTAAAAGTCAGGAGTTAGTGAAAGAGTTAGTTCTATTTGTGTGAGACAGCAATTAAATTACTTCTCGTTTACCTCTATCTAGTGTGTAATTATAACAAATGAATATTTAAAGTAACATCAAAAAGGGGTACATGTGTGAGGCTAGTTAATCAACACATTTGACTAAGGCAGAAGCATCCTGTCAGTGAGGTAAGGGGAACACTGGACAGCAGGTTAATTTCAGCAGTGTGAGACTGGTAATTAAGCCTGACCCATTGTGTCTCTTGTGAGTTCCACAAACACTGATAACCAATGCTAGATTACCCCTGCCTTTACAAATCATTTACCAGGCATTACCCAGGCAGATCTGGGTGTCAATTCACCCTGAGTCCAGGCATTTAATTGAACTCTTAATATAAAATGAAATCAGACACAGGCCTGAATTCCATATACTAATGGGTTGGTACCTTTAAGTCTAAGGTTGGGGTACATGTGCCCGTACATGTGCCCCAACACATTGGGATCATGTGGGAGCACTATCTGTGCATCCTACCAATGTGGAAGGATTGTCTAGCGGGGAAGATAAGATCAGCGCAGCCCCCCCCCCCCGGCAGTCGTGTGCATAGCTTTTCTGACTCTTAATCACAATCACTTGTGCTACATAAATATGTTTAGAACTAACAAGGAGTTTGCATGGACTGGCCACCAGCTAATAGGATGGAGTCTATGTATTCTGATGAAGAGGCATGGGAATGGCCACTTGCTTCATATCACGTCTTTCTCTTGCAGGCCTAGTGGTAATTTTAATTTCAGGATGAAGACCTGCCGAACAAATAAGCCCTCCTCATGTCCTGGCACAGAGATCAATTTTTCCCTTGCTGAGTGGTGTTCAGAGTGGCTGATCAATAGCACTGTTTTTGTTAGTAAGACATGGCAGTTGCATGGGGATGTTAAATTAATAGCATTACAGTCTCACTGTATAAAACTGTGTGAAGTGACCAAGGACTAAATTTAGGGCTTGGCTTTTCTCAAGTGCCAAGCATTCCCAGCTCTTCCTGAAATCAGTTGAAACCACTGGTTCCTCATTATTTCTGAGCATCAGCTCAGTAACATCAAAGGACATTATTTTTATGCTGCTGATGGCCAGTGAGTTTCGCATTGCTCCATCATCCATCATCATCATCATCATCATCATCACCCCCCACCTTTCTACAATGTATCCAAAGTAGCTTAGAAAGGTAAAAATAATATAACACCACATACTCTGTGGTTGCCAGGAGTCGACAATGACCCCGCGGCACACTTTACTTTACTTACAATAAACAATAAAGGCATCTAATGAAGTGCATGCATCCCCTGCAGGAAACCATTTGTTTATTGAGGTTTGGAGGGGAGATTTGTTTGGATAAAGTGGCTTTGAGAGAGACCATTCAGGTTGCTCTTGTATACCTGACAAAGGTTGTAAGAGTTTCAGTGCAATCTTAAGATCAGTGGCTGACATTGTGATTAATGAAGCACTGGTGCAATAGGAGAAACACCTGTGTAGCACCAGTGCTTCTGAAGAGTTCCACTGGTGCTAGTGTGTGAGAGGGAATTTCAGTGAGCACCTCTTCTCCAAGAAGTCCCCCGTATCACCTGAAAATATGTCCCTGGGGGCTGTGTGGGCCTCAGGGACATATTTTCAGGTAGCACAGAGTGCTTTGGGGAAGAGGAGGTTGTTGAAATTTGCCCTCTCTGGAGCTGAGTTATACAAACCAACAGTGGAGCTGAGTTATACAAACTTCTTAGAAGAAACCAGGTGTGTGTGTGTGTGTGTGTGTGTGTGTGTATTCATAACAATATAAGATTTGGCAACATGTTGAGTGAGACCAGGGGTCCATCATGCCTAGCATACTATATCTAAATGTGCTCAGCCTTCCTTCCTTTCTTTGACACAAATGAATGAGCACATAGATTCCAGCTTTAGCCCCAAGAACTGCCAAATTTAAGTGTCTTAATTAAGACAAGAAATTGACTTTTTGTTTCATTGTGAAACAAATTGAGTTTATGTTGCATGTGCCTGCTTTGATAGCATAATCCTGAATTTGAATCAACATTTTTTAATTTATTGCTAGTCCTGTTATTACATATCCTGTTGTGCATTCTGAATCATTTTGGAATCTTTAGACAGAAAATGTCTCAAATTTTGTGTTCCTTTTGTATCCCTTGAAATTATATTTGTAGCACTATTTGAGTCCTATAATTCTGTTAATCTGACATGCAAGTTCATTTAATTATGACTTACTACTAATACAGCAAAGTTGATCATTTTAGGAATGTATGGTTTACAATAGGGCATTCAGATAATTGCAGTCTACCAGCTGATAATGCAATTTTATTTGCAAATTGTTTTTACTGATTCAAAGACCATATGGGTAACTATTTCATAGGAACAAGCCTTCAGGATGATTGTTTTTGTTTTGGTGCAAATTCTGAACATGCCATCCTTTTGTTATTGCCGTCCAAAAGTCTTTCCCCACTCCTAGAAAAATATTAAATGCAAATGTTTTCAGTGTATTCTGCTTTACAGTGTGGGATATTGCTTAATCTGCTTCTTTAAAGGCTAATGGCTATGACTGACTTTTAAGATTATCACATTTTAATACTTTGGCTTTAAGTGAAATGAGTCTTAAAACCACTTGGCACAGAGCAAAGGAAAAGGAAAGCTAATCTAGTAGGGGGGAAAGTTAAAACTCCAAAAAAGGAATATCAATTACTTGTCCTTTTCTTCCCTCAACTACAACATCTTGGGGCAAGTCACAAGTCCATCCTGGGTGTGCTGGGTGGGAGCGAGGGAAAAGGCTGCACTTAAACTACCTTCCCTCCAGATGACTGAACTTTCTCTCAATGCGCCTCCCGCATGCCCACACTGATTGCCCTGCTCCGTGCAACTCCATGAAGCATGGTGCAGGCTGGAGGGATCCAGGAACTTGTTGTTCCAGCCCCCAGGCATCCCTCATAAAATGTGCAGCACAGTGTGTTACACTGGGGATTCCTCCCTGAGGTGGGTGCTCTGTGCACCAATCTCTGTGACTCCTTGGGCTGTGCGCACATATCTGCAGTTTTTGGCAGTGCAGTTCTGCCCTTACAGAGTCGTACTCTTGCTGCATGTGCTCATGGGTTGTGAGAAGAGTTTGAAGCAGGGTGGTGGAATGCTTTGGTCTTCATGTTTAGAGAGTTTTGTGTTTCTTAAAGCCATCCCTTGGGTAGCCTTAGGGAGCCATTAGGAGCCTTTAGGAACCATTTTTGAGCCATTCCTGTGGAGTTGTTGTTGTTGTTGTTGTTGTTGTTGTTGTTATTATTATTATTATTACATTTATATCCCGCTCTTCCTCCAAGGAGCCCAGAGCGGTGTACTACATACTTAAGTTTCTCTTTCACAACAACCCTGTGAAGTAGGTTAGGCTGAGAGAGAAGTGACTGGCCTAGAGTCACCCAGCTAGTTTCATGGCTGAATAGGGATTTGAACTCGGGTCTCCCCGGTCCTAGTCCAGCACTCTAACATTACATGACGCTGGCTCTCAGTTACTTGGAGTTACTTGGAGCCATTTTTTGAGCCTCTTGTAGCATTGTTTTGCCCTTGTAAGATGCTAATTATCACTTGTATAAATTTAATTTTGATGAAAATTTATTTTAAATTTAAAAATTCAAATTACAAAAATAATTTTAATTTTGACAATTACAGTACTGTATTATTTAATTTAAATTGCAATTAAAATCCAATTTAAATTAAAATTAAAAATTGATTTATTTATCCATTGAAAATTGATTCTCCTTTCAGTCTTTGCTTCTCACACACTCCTCACTTGAATTTGATTTAATTTTGTGCTGTGTCTTCGGCCAACCTACTAACCAATCAGGCTAAGGGTTTTGTGCTGCTAAGTGCTGAACTTCAGCTGTGTGGTGAGCAAACTTCATGATTACACATTACTGGAGGAGCTGGGGAGGGGCATTGTTGGAGGAGCTAGAGAGAGGGGGCTTGCAATTGGAGGTGGCCAAGGTACAGTGCTGTGCTCCATCCTTATTTCTGCTTTTACCCTATCTTTTCCGTGATTGGTACCTATGCTGGTAACCTCCAGCCTTGACTTCTGGATTGCGCTCTATGTGGGACTGCCTTTGTACATAGTCCAGAAACTGCAGTTGGTACAGAGTGCGGCAGCCAGGTTGGTCTCTGGGTCATCTTGGAGAAACCATATTACTCATATACTAAAGAGTTACACTGGTTCCCAATATGTTTCCAGGCAAAATGCAAGGTGCTGGTTACAGCCTATAAACAACTTAGGCCCTGGGTATTTAAGAGAATGTTGTCTTTGACATGAGCCCCACTGCCCTTTGAGATCATCTGGAGAGGTTCGTCTGCAGTTGCAACCGGTTCGTCTGGTGGCTACTCAGGAACGGGCCTTCTCTGTTGCTGCCCCAGGGCTTTGGAATGCACTCCCTGCTGAAATAAGAGCCTCCCCATTCTGACAACTTAAAAAAAAGTCTCTAAAGTCTTATTTTTTTCACCCAAGCTATTTAACTAGACTGTGGTTTCAAATTGTTTTAAGGTTTTCATTTTTAATTTGTTTTATGTTGTTGTAATCTGCCCAGAGACAGAAGTTTGGGACAGTCTACAAGTGCGATAGATTTTCCTGGGCTCTGGAATCTAATTCCCCAATTCTCATTGATGTAAAGTTTCATTATTCACGGTTTTGTTATCCATGATTGAAGGCCAGAACGGAACCCCCTTGAACCAGGGCCACCTGTACAGCTTAAGCGCAAAGGTGTTGGATGCTGGCCACAGTTCTGGCTCAGACCCAGAATTAAACAGTTAAATCAGCTCTTTACCTTACAGTAGGTTGATCGTCTTTATCAACCTGCTAAGTTGATATTTTACCCCTCATCAATTGCAGATGTGTAGTAAATTGATGTTTTTAGCTCCCCAGTCTCCTTAACAGTTGTACACATATTTTGTTTTCCCTTAGAAGATTATAATCTTACAATTTTATTTTATTTTTAAAGTAAGGACATGTACTTTTAAAAAACATATTGTAAATCTGATGAACTTCTCCATCTAGACTAGGCTGCACTAATCTGAATTCTAAATTGGATTGTGACCTAGATGCTTGGCTTATTGCTGTGTGATTCCCTTTTTTTATTGCTGTGCTTCCACATTCACCATATGCTGCTGCTGGACATTTCTGTAACTTCTGATTATATTGTTAGCCTAGAGAGGTATTTTTTTTTATGTTGGCATACTGGGATAAGTTTTTATTGCATTTTTAAAAAATTATCTGCTTTATTTAAAGTTTACTATTTTCAGCCTCAGTAATATTTTATGTTTGTATTTTATGTCAAAATTTTTAAAATGCTTTTATCAATGATATGTATCCATGGGATTCTAAAAGAATGTAAAGATGAGAGTCAGTTATATCAAATCTGATTCTCTCATTTTATGTATCTTACAACTGTTCTGAAAATTCTGAAGCCATCTGTTGCTTCTGAGAACCATACTAAAAACTGTTAGCTCATTTGACACTTAGGGTTTCACACATCATCAAGGGGTTAATCAGGGCTGTTTCACATATGCATGTTCATTGCTTGATGACTGAAATATCAAGTTATCGCTTAGTATGTGTGAATGTGCCATCACAGTTTTAATATCACAGATGGAATTTACATAACACTTTACTTATTACAAAGGATGTGTTGGAACTTCTGGAGCCAGAGAACCATGAGAGGCATTGTCTTTCTGGAAAGTGGCTTTCCCACCCCACCCCGTGCTTCTGCCCTGCAGCTCCAAACAATTGGGGAGGGGGGGAGTTAACCCTGAAGGCCAGGAGACACTTAGGGAAAGTGTGATACTTGGTTTGGGTGGCTTCTGATGGAGCGAAGTCAGTGGAATCTGTGCCCCTCTTATATGAATGGAAGAGCCATTCTGCTAACGCCAACCCTCCATGGAATCCAAGGTAATGCTTTTCAGTGGCGCCAGTTCACACATTTTGCTCTGGTCTTTAGATTTTGAATAATTTAGTCAGAAATCATGTGGTGCACATGCATTCCTGAAAAGGACCTTGGAAGATTAGATGTGAGGAAAAGAGCCCCTAGATAATCATGAATCGTTGACTTGTTGCTGTTTTATAATGAGATAGTATATAAAATATAGATGGTTGGTTGTGGGTAGATAGCAAGGAATCACAGGATTCATTCAGAGTACACAAAAATCTAAGAATAACCATAGCTAGCTAAGTATCATGTGTAAACAAATTGTGTTCATACAGGATAACCATCTTGAATCAACAGTTTCTGAAATAACCTGTCATGTATGCAAGTGGCGGTAATGCAATGAGTAATTCAAAACTCTTATTAATGGGTTACTTAATATATGTTTTCGGGCATTATGTGAGCCGCATGAAGCTTCAGGAAACTACATATTTCAAACAGAATACTTTTACTTATTTGCAAGTCTGTTGAGTAGTATCATCCTTTTTCTTTTTACTGGTTTATTGAATGTTTCCTGTGATTTTTACTTTTGTGTGCCTCAGGGGCATGGTGACTCCTGGCAGCTCAGGGATAAAATTCTTTTTAGGGCTCCCCATGCGCCCCAGCACTGAAGCCACGCCTCCTTTATTTTCCTGTGGCTGTGGCAGTGGGGACAGGTGGGCTTCTCTCCAGGCAGCGCACATGCCTCTCAATTCCCTGGCCAGCACGCTGACTTCTCTCACACCTGTGCACGGGCCTCCCCATTGAGTTGGGAGAGTGCCGTGTTCTGTGAGGTCATGCACAGGCCAGAGAATGGGGAGGCCTGCATGCCGGCCAGGGAGCGGAAGAAGCCTGCCCACTGCCACCACCACCAACAACAAGGGGGAAATGGCAGTGGGCAGGGCGGGGGTGCACAGGTGTGGGGGTGCACAGAGGCCGGGCCGCTTGACCCTCAGGGCCCAGGGACATTTGCGCCCCATCGTCCAATGGATGCTATGCTCATAGTATGCCTCCTTGAGTTCCTTGGGGAGTAGAAGGAGCATAGATTCATAAATAAAAACTATCGTCAGCCCTCTCAGTATTAACACATTACATTTACTCAATGCTTTGCTATCAGAATGTTGTCTAAGGCTGACTAAACACAATTTTCTTGTATTGAGACAGCTTCATAAGCTACCAGTGGAGCTGTGAATTGATTCCTGAGGATCTTTTCTTACAGGCGAAAGAACTCTATATAATCTCTCCTTGCCATCCTTGCTCAAGAACATTCTTAAGCAGCTCTCAAAAAAGGCTCTCTTGCCCTTGCTTCTTGCAGCAATATTTGGAACACTTTTTTAAAAACTCACCTTATTTAATAAAGAATTATTCTCCAATTAATGAAATGTTTGTCTGTTGTGCTCCTTGTGTGTGTGGAGGGGGTTGAAATTCTTTCATTCTGTGGCCCTGATTCAGAGAGTTTTGTGGGCTGGTTCACATGATAGAGCCCCTGGTACTCATGGTTATGAAGGGGATGCACCAAAAGCACATGTTGGGACATCCTGTTGTCCTCCCAGCATGTCTCTTTATTGTCTGAGGGAACTGTTCATCTGAATGGCTGTATCATTGAAACTGGCTGTCTATGTTCAGTGCATGTAAAATTTGTCTACAGATGTACAGATTTGTACACATTTCCAGTGATTCAGACATGACGTTCACTTCCTATCTGTAGCCTGCATTTGAGGGGACTGTAGCCTGGTCTACTTTTTAATTGAATGCTGTGAGGGCTTGGCCGCAGCTGGCCCTCAGTCTAACCATCCATTGCCACCAAAATAAGATCTTTAGCTAGGGTGACTGGTTCCACTCTTAGTCACTGAACCCTCTTTCTTTCAAAAACTATATTAAAAACTCAGTAGTGCAGTAAGTAAAATGGGCAGGCAGACATGAGGTGGGACTAAAACAGACACATAAGTAAAATAGTACAAAAACAAGACTGGTTTTTATTTATTTGTTTATATCTGTGTAAATCGCTTTGGAAACTTCTGTTGAAAAGCAAAATAAAAATATTTGTCATATTTGTACTATAATAAAAGGTTGCAAAAGTTCAAAAATAAAAAGTACAGGAACAGATGATGATGAACAAGTTCAGTTGGCAAGAGTGCAAAGTTCAAAATACAAACCAAACAAGCTTGCTAGCCTTCTCTCCCAAGGCCTAGCAGATTCTAGTAGGACCAGCTCCCTGACTGCTATCTTCCCTAGCAGTTTCAGCCCAGACCTGCCCTGCTGGTGTTCCAGCCTTCCAGCTCCCACAACACTCAGCAGCACACTCCCACTCCCACTCCTACTCTCTCACACATGCACACCTCTTCTCCCACAGCTCTCCTCCTCTTGGCTGTTCAACCCTCCCTTTTATCCTACTCCAAAGGGATACATTACCCAATCAGGGAGTTTCTTCCTTCAGGCAGCCAGAACCTGTCTCTGCCTGAAGACAACCAATCACAACACATTATTGTAACTTTCCCTCCAAAACTGTGCAGCAAACAACTTTTACCTCAGACTTGGCTGTTAGAGGTTGCTACCTTTTAACCCCTGCTAGAACAGGGGTTCTGGGACACAGAACAAACTAAACAAACCATAAAACATAATGGGAAGGAGTCATTCCTTCATAAATGCATTAGAGTCATTAACACAAACTCACATTGATGCACACAAGAACTCTGTTGAACAGTAGATACAGACTAGGCCTGGGACATCTGCAGGTCGGATCTTCCAGGATCACTGGCATGGTGAGCCAGTGCCCCCAGTTATGTGGCTTGTGGAGTATGAAACACACTAATATTCCTCATGTCAAACAGACCCATTTTGTGGATCATTTAGTCTGAAAAAAACATTTTTTTCTGCAAAAGGGGGCATTTGGACTCTGTGGGGGCGGGAGATATTGCTGGATTGCTGGAGGCCCCATTTAACCATTTTTTGCCTTTTAAATAAGATTCTTGGTCCACCAGGAACCTAACCACTGTGATCCCATAGACTTAATTGCTCTGTATTCACAGTTTTGCTATCCACGGTAACTGCAGAGAATTGAACTCCTGCAAATACAGAGGTTCACCTGTATATGGCTTGAGGCAACTCACAGTTTCTCATCTTCAGTTCCTTATTTGCAAAGTCTGTTATCATACAGTAATGCAATGAATAACTCAAGGGTTTATTTTATGCAGGACTTCATTGTAATGAATGGCCCTGGCCCACGATTGCATCTAGGTTTTGGGGGAAAAAACTCTTCTTGTGATAATCTGCTCATCAGAACCATTTGTCATGAGCATACATTGCTATTTGGCATGGCACTGCACACTCCATTTTAGAAAGGTTTCTAGCTGAGCATGTTTGTGTGCTAGTGATGAAACATACTAGATACAGTCAATTGCTGTTGCTGGATGATGCCGTGTATAACTATAGTACAGTTATACTAATAGCCAGCCACTGTATAGCTCATGTACTTTCAGTATTGCCTTGTTGCTCCTTGTCAGGAGGGAGGGTGATCTACCAGCCTATCTATCTTCTTTATTTATATTTCTCTAAGGCATACCTGTTGCTAATTTCATGTGTGGCAGCTCTCGCGAGAGTCTGCAAGCGGCTGCCGATTGGGGAAGGGCAGAAAGAAACTGGCTAGGAGAATGGATGAGCAGGCTGCAAGAAGACACGGCAGCCAGGCCAGCTGGCCACCAAGCAAGGAGGAAAAGTGGTGGCCAGGCTGCCTGGCCACCAAGGGAGAAAAACTGGGGCTGTGGGTGGGGGAGACAGAGACTGAGAACTAGGAGCGCAGATGCTCTGCACCAGGTCAACTAGTATATGTTATTCTCTAAGGTATACCCATGACTAATCTTGTGTGTGGCAGCTCTCATGAGAGTTCGCGAGCAGAAGCACCTGAAGGGCAATGGGTATTCCATATGCAGATAGGGAGGAGGAGCCTATGAGAGCAGAAGCACCATGGTGATTGGGCAGTGGGGATTCCATATGAAGATAGGGAGGAGGAGCCTGTGATGGTTAAGGTCAGTTGGAATGCAACTGTTACTGGTCGGAAGATGTTCTTGATTGTAGAGGATAGGAATCTATCTATCTATCTATCTATCTATCTATCTATCTATCTATCTATCTATGAAAGGATAGTGGGCAGGGGTTTGTGAAGAGAGGGTCGTGAGGGAGGAAAGAGCCCCTTCAGGAGAAGGAGGCTCCCTTTGTGTGAATTAGATGAGGAAACAAGATGAACAAGATCTGTTAACTCAGGAAGGAAGAGAGGGGGGAGGGGAGGGGAGGCAAGACAGAGGGGAAGAGCGAGTGGAGAAGAAAAAGAAAAAAAGGGAGGGGAAGAGAGAAAGAAGGAAGGGTGAGGGATGGGCCCAAGCCTGTCAGCAGCCTGAGGGGAATGAGTGGCCATGGCAGTGGCAACAGCAAGGAAAGGCCCAGTCAACCGCTGCTGCTGTTTGGGGCTACCGAGGCCATTGGTGGAGGGAACCAGGCAGGCAAGGGACAGGCCCGGGCCTGTCAGCGGCCTGAGTGGAAAAAGCAGCCATAGCGGTGGCAGTAGAGAGGAAGGCCCGGTCAACCGCCACCGCCGCTGCCTCTATGGGGAGAGGCAGGAGCAGGAGGAGGGTGAGGGTGGGATATTTATCCCCTCTGGGGATAGGGGGCTGGAGTTTGGCCAATAGGCAGCAGCAATGCTGCAGCCATGACCAAGAGGGGTGAAGGGGATGGAAGCAACGGGATGGAGGAGTTAGAGCAGGAGTGTGGCTCAGGTGAGGTTGGAGATATCTCTGAGGTGAGGGAGGCTGTGGCAGGGGGTGAGGGGAGCAATCAAGTACTAGCTCACAGATGCTCTGCATGGGTTAAGCTAGTTGTAAAATAAAGCCTTAATCACAAGGCTCAATTGCTGCATATGAAACTCATGATGAGACATGATTCAGACAACCATTTTGCCATGGGTGAAGTTCTATCCAGGATGAAAAGGAAAAACAACCAACCATGTTGACTCCTTGTAAATTAATACAGCTTCGTTCCCAAGGAGTTTCAGTCAGGTTTCTCTCCTAGTCTGAAACATGTAGGTCAGGTATGCCTACCCTCACCTTTTGTTTCTTTTAAGATTAAAATAACCAGTGTTAAATGGCACTTGCACAAGAACCCTAAAATATCTCAGTTATGAAATTGCTACAATAGTAATATGTAACTTGTCCACCTTATCAGACATCTTCTATGCCAAAGCATTAAATTGCAGCTAATCTAGTATCAATCTTTAAAGAAGGTTCCAGAGACTATCCTTGAATGCTACTTACGCTTCTGTTAATGCTGGACAGTTTGGTAGAAGTAGTTAAAAATAGCCATTTTTACATGGCTAAATGCATGGATAAATCCAATAGGTTACAGAAGAAGTACAGAATACTAGTGTTTGAAAGCACCAAATAAAGCACAGAGCAGATTTTAAACACACATCATTTCACTCAGGACATGAGCGAACTCTGCCATATCAGCCAAAATATATGAATGCCGGTTACTATAAAACTATGCATGATGTGGGGAAAGTGGATAGAAAAAGGTTTTTCTCCCTCTCCCACATCACTAGCCAAGAGCCATGAAACTGTTTGGCAGGAAAATTAAGACAGACACACAGAGAAGTACTTCTTCACATAGCAAATAATTAGTCTTCGAAACTTGCTGCCACTCAGGATGTGGTGATGGCCAATCTTCATGGCTATATGCTACCCCAATTCATGGCTGTATGTGGGAAAGCAACGGCAGGAGAGGGGGCATGCCTTGTGAGCTTCCCAGAGGTATCTGGTGGATTGCTCTGGGAAATAGGATGCTGGACTAGAAGTGTCTTAGGTCTGATCCAGCAAAGCTTTTCACAAGTCCTTAAGATGGACTGACATCTTAATTGCCATACTGAATTGCAAAGACATTCGGCAACACTTGTGAATAGATGCACTCTCCTTGAAGTGAGTGGTCTATCTTTCACCCACCATTATTATAATAGAGTTGTATACTTCCTGGAGTTGGCAAGTGAGGTTGTATAGCATCAGGATACCATGTCAGGCCAATGGTTTCTCTTGCTGAGCACTCCGGACAGATGCAGATAATTCAGGACTTTTAAGAAAGACTACTTCCACTCTCCCACAACTTACAGTAGTAGAAGGACTATAAGTATCTGGATAGATATGCCAAATATCATGACACTTACAGTATAAACTTTTATAATGTCTTCCCTTAGGCAACCTTTTTCTAAACTAAATGCTCCAAATCTGAAGGTTTCCTTGTAAGGAGAGTACTCTAGACCCTGGATCATTTTGGTTGTCCTCTTCTGCAGCTTTCCCAATTCTATAATGTCCTTTTTGAGATACAGTGGACAGAACTGTACACAGTGGCTAACATCCTGACTAATGAAGGATTGCAGGCGTGTGACTGGGACTCACAGACTCTGCCAGTCTCCCTCAGTCTCTGTCAGTCACTTCTGTGAAAGTGTGTTGTCACCGAAGCAGATGAAACTGCATCCCAGAAGGGCTGTGAAAGAGGGGGCACATGTCTTGAACCCTCAGCAATAGGTTTCCTCTCTTCCAGAGTACTTCTGGAACATGAGCAGTGCAGGGACATTTTGCACACTTGCACAATAGCGTGTGTATATGGGACTGGGAGAACTGCACATGAGCCCCTCTCACATGTCTGCAGTCCCTCGCTACCCATGCGCTTTGTTAGTCAGGATATCAGCCACTATTCCAAATGTCGCCACACCACAGCATTCCTGCTTCACCCTCAACAGATTTTTTTTAAAAGCCCAGTGTCCGTGCATATTCAAAACTACATTGACAAGTGTACACAAGTAGTGCAGGAGAAGCTGAAAGGAACTTTTAAGCCAATGTGCACAAGATGGTGACAAACACACATCTTTACATTCTGTTTAACACCTGTTTAACTTAACATCTCTTAAGTTTTCTCACCTGGAAAGTGGGTTGAGCTGTGATTCAAAGGATCAAGGTAGTGATTCTTGAAACGTCTTCCTACATGTGGCTTCCTCCCAACAGTCCGTCTCCCAGGAGTTTTTTTCTAAATGAAGTTTAATTCTGCTAACAGATTTCCAACTGGGAGGAAATTGTCTGGAAGAACAGACTACAGTAGCAAGAGTGGTGGCGGTGGGGGGCACCACTCCCTTCTTTGGTCCTTTAAATTACAGTTATGTGTGTTTTATATGTGAAAGAGGCAGAACCACATTTAAAGGCACTAGCTTGCTGTTGTCTTATGTAGCTGTTTACGCAAATTTGCAACCAGGTCCTCATAGTAGGTTAGAAGCCTCTCAGGATCCGGCTCAGAAACAACAGCAGTGGCTATTCGTCTATAATGTTCAGAGTCCAACAGTGTTTTCAACTTGTCCCCCTGAGCTTGGGACCATTTAACACAGCAGCCTTGTGCTGATTGTCGTATGTCGTGATGATACCATTCAATTGGACGTGAAAGGTTGCCAAATGATCTAAAAAATATACAAATAGGAAAAGTGATCACTGTCCACACAAGGGATAACCTCGAGTCGGGCTATCCAACTAAGCAGATTGCTAGATACTATCATATAGTCAATAGTACTTGTTCCAGAATTGGCCCAGAAAGTGAACTCTGCTGGGCGGTCTCCTAAGATTGCCCCATTAAGAACAAAAAGATTTAACGCGTTCATCGTCTGGGCCAAACAAAAACCTGCGTAGTTAGATCCCTGATCTTTAAATACCCGATGGTGCAGAAATAAAGAGGATTCGGGAGATTCAAAAGAGGGAGGGCGAGTGTGGTGGGAACCATATAATGTAGCATCGTCTGGTCCCATTCTGGCATTGAAGTCTCCCCCAATCAAGAAATATGCAGTAGGGAAGGTCAATAAAAGATCATCAATATAAGCCTGAAACTTAGCCCATCGGTCCTTAACTTGACCCACTCTAGATAGTGGTGGGAAGTAAACACAGACTACAATAAGAATGTCTTTCCCAAAGGAAATCCGGACCGACAAAGCTAGTTGACCCAGAGTAGAAATAATCACAGAACTAGCCTGAAGTGAACTCATGACCAAAACTGCAAGCCCCCCCTTATTCTGACCTCTGGAAGACTCCTTAATTGCCGGCAAAGAGTGAGTTACAAAACCATTAAGTACTATATCTGAGGTTAACCAGGTTTCCTGAATTAAGGCCACATCAATCAATCTGAATTTATCAAAACTCAGCACCTTGCTACCCCAGCCTCTAACATTCCATGTTAAGAATCTAAATTGGGCATTATGCTGGTCAGTATCCCATCATTTAGCGGACTCTTGCATTCTTGGTGAGAGGGGCAATGACACTGGCACCTCCATAATGTTCTTATCTGGCTGCTGAGCAGGCACTTGGAACTCTGTCCTTAACTCTGTTAAGTTAGTAGATGGAACACTCTGGTCAGATATCAGATCAGCAGGTGAACTAGAAACGTTGGAAACAAACAACTCATTTAGTGCCTCAAAGTGGGGATCACTAGCAAACGGTAATTTAAAACCCGAAGTCTGTTGAGCATTTTCATGGAGATGGAAAAGACCTGCTGTCGCCCATGTGGTGAAGCGCCTGGAGCTGTGGTTTCTTCCGTAAAAAACATCCAGGAGGAGAGTTCATGTCTGTGCTCAGGATTCTCCTCATCAGCGGAAGAGCCCGTAAAGAGGTCACTGGAACAGACAGACAACCG
The DNA here is from genome assembly GCF_027244095.1 of Hemicordylus capensis. Taxonomy (NCBI): domain Eukaryota; kingdom Metazoa; phylum Chordata; class Lepidosauria; order Squamata; family Cordylidae; genus Hemicordylus; species Hemicordylus capensis. The sequence goes on along the minus strand of NC_069661.1, from coordinate 88,507,477 downwards.
CCTCTCAGACTTTCTTGGAGTCTCTTCCCCACAAGGCTGCATAACGGGAAGAGTCAAGATGTATCAAATTTGGAACAGTTGGTTGTTGTTGATCTGCCTCCATAACACTTCTACGAGAAGGAGAATAGGAGCCTGGAAAGATTTTAGATAATTCATCCTTAGCCTCTCTTAGGAATTTTCTGAGCTCATCCCATTTTTTGTCCAGCTTCCCACGGGAGGGAGAAAATTTAAATGAATGAATGAATGAATGAATGTAGCTGTTACATTTGGGGTCAGACCCTTGTGTTTTACTAGGGACCTTTGAACCGAGGGCTAACCTTGGTTGTAGGTGCAGGAGGTCTTCTTGGGTCTGTTGTTTTGGAAATTCAGGACAGTTGAACTATCAAAGGTCCTTGAATACAGTGGAGGCTGTTCATGTTTTGATACAACCAGGAATTGCTAGTCCTCTTCGCTAACTCAGCAGTTAGCGAATGAGAGGGGGAATTTCTCAATGAGAGAATTTCTCAATGAGAGGGGAATTTTGGCATCAGGGAGGGGATATTTTCTATGATTACATTTAATTGAGGGAAGGTGTTTTAGCATATGCATACCAGATTCAGGTGTTGCTGCCTGCCATGATCTCAGGGGTCTTCCCAGGTCATTGATTTCCCAAAGACCTGTTCAGCCCATTGTTAGTAGGTAAAGGAGAGGAGCAAAGATGCCAACCTTCTCTGACAATTTCAAAATGTCTTTTTCTTTTGGGCCTCAAGTAGCACCCATCTGGTCCCAGAGTTCTGGTTCTTCCTGGGAGATGCTCCAATGTAGTTTGGGCTGAGAGGGAGGTCTGACCTAACAGATCTTAAGCCGTTGTATCACTTGCAAAGCACCCTAAACATCACCCTGAAATTTTCCAACTTTTAAATTGTCAAACATTTTTTTATGGACTGTAGGGAAAATGTAACAGAAGACTACATTCTGTGTTGAATGATATGCCTTGGACAGAATGTTTTGTACTGTGTTAAAAATAAACCTGAATTATTGTTAATATGACTTATCTTGTTCTATAATGTGATTAGCTGTGAGAACAAAATTCTTAGGATTCTTTGCATTCTTCAGGCAATTGCTTCTCCACATAATGCGCACTTCTACACATTGTAAATTCTGTCTAGAATGTGGGGGGTAAGGACTTGCAAAATTACAGTTGTACATAAATGTAACATGTATTCTCCTCAAATGACTTCAGTATCAAATTGCTTCAGCATGTACGCTATTACAAAATCCCCAGAGCTGATTCATCATTTACTTCAGTCTCTACACTGATAATGTTTCTCATAAGTATTACCCTTAATAATTACAATTATGATTGCAGTGAAAATAAAGTAACAGCAGTATTTTGCGTAGACAAAAGGGTGTCAGAGTAAGAGTGGTTTAGTCATACATCAAGAAATAAATTCAGTTTATCTTCAGTGTGGTGTTACTGAAAAAAGCTCTTAAAGGGATTTAATGGACAATGTTCTGTGCATCTTGCTTGCTTTCAGATTATGGATTCTTCAAACTTCAAGGACAAAATCCTACTGCAGCTAAGCTGTTTGGATTCAGTAACCAAAGCTTTCCTAATTGCCCAAACAGATTACTTACTTTACTGACTTAATTAGCCTGCTTTCCTTAAAGAAAGTAAGCTTATGAGATCACCCAGCATTCTGTCTGTTTGTGTCCCCACCAACTTTGCAATGTCTAGACCAATATGAGTCTTTAGAGACTTTCTAAAAGTTGTCAGAGATGGAGAGGCTCTTATTTCAGCAGGGAGCGCATTCCAGAGTCTAGTTTGTAATGATGTAATCTACCCCAATTCAAGATGACGGACATGTGAACATTTGAGGCACAGGTGGGATAACTTGTGGATCGTATAACAGATTAGAACCAAATTTGGTACAGTTGTTGTGAGTCACACATAGGAACACCTCAATGGTTGCTGACTACACAAATGGCCGGCAAATGGCCAATGCATACGTGCAGAAACCATTTACATGTTGGAGTTGGGCACAGGGCCAGCTGGAAGATGCCTCGCTGGCACACATTTAATCCTGGAGGAAGCACTGGGAGTACGGAGATGGCAGCAATCGGAGGAGAAGCAGGTATGGACCTGCTCTCCTCCGCTTTAAAGGGGCTGGGGAAGCCCTCAATTATAAATGGAGGTGCCCCACGATTTGGCTTTAGAATTGCTTCTCAGCACATCCCTAATGCTTTGCAAGCTGAACAATGATAGGCCATGATTTGACAGGGTGTGGTGTTGTTTTTTTCATATACCAGAGCTTGACATAAAGTATTTGTAAGTATTAAATGATTAACTGTCAAACATGCAATTGCTTTGAACAAAAAGGTTAACTGAAGCAGTAAGGGCAAAAATTAAAGAAGGACAATAGAAGTTGGGCCATCAGCTGTATGAGAGTAGGATTGTCACGCAGGTTGGGTAGATTAATATCGTGTTTGTAAGGTTTAAATTTATGTTTTGAATTATTATTATAGCAAGGGTTAATTCTACAGCTGACGATTCACGAGGAGGTGTGAGCGGGAAGTCCATATTTGTTTCTTTGTTGTGAATGTTAATGTTAAGATTATTGTTAAAATTAATAAAAATTTAATTTTTTTAAAAAGAGAGTAGGATTGTCACATGGCTGGGAAGACCCATTTTTTAATTATCATTATTATTTCTTGTTTATATAGCCAGACAGGTGTTATCGACTGGTTTGCTTTATCCAGACATTGAGTCCTTCCCAAGGACCTGGGATGGCTAAATTTTATTATCAATATCATTCTTGTTATTATTATTATAGATATTGTTGCAGAATATAGGCTGTTCCCAGTAAAGTTGCTTTTTGTAATTGGTTGATGGTGATTTCTGTGGCCCCTGTGGTACTGAGGTGCTCTTCAAGGTGTTTTGGAATTGCACCAAGGTTGCCAATTACCACTGGGATTATTTTGGTCTTATTCTGCCACAGCCTTTCAATTAAAATTTGTAGATCTTTGTATTTTGTTATTTTTTCCATTTCTTTTTCTTCTATTCTGCTGTCACCTGGTATTGCTATGTCGATTATTTTAACTTGTTTTTCTTTCTTCTTGAATATAGTTATATCTGGTGTACTGTGTGGCAGATGTTTGTCTGTTTTTAGTCGGAAGTCCCATAATATGTTTGCATCTTCATTTTCTACAACTTTTTCAATTTTATGGTCCCACCAATCTTTGGCTGCAGGTAGCTTGTATTTTTTGCAGATGTTCCAGTGTATCATCCCTGCTACCTTGTCATGCCTTTGTTTCTAGTCAGTCTGTGCAATCTTTTGACAACAGCTGATTAGGTGGTCCACTGTTTCACTTGCTTCTTCACAGATGTGGCACTTGCTATTTGTTGTTGATTTTTCAACTTTTGCTCTTATTGCATTTGTTTTTAGTGCCTGTTCTTTTGCAGTCAGTATTAAACCCTCTGTTTCTTTCATCAAGTTGCCTGTCTTGAGCCACTGCCAGGTCTTGGTGATGTTAGATTTTCCGTTTATATCGTGCAAATATTGACCATGGAAACAACATCAGAAACCTGGAAGAGAAAGAACATTACAAATACTTGGGCATTCTTCAGGCTGATAACATCAAACACACTGAAGTGAAAAGAAAAAATGGAAGTAGAAAATAAGAAAAAGAAAAAGAATTTTCTTACTTTTCTTACCCAGAAAGTAAGAAAATTTCTAAAATCCAAACTCAATGGTGGGAACACCATACAAGCCATAAGCACCTGAGCTATACCCATCATTAGATACACTGCAGGAATAATAGATTGAACCCAGGCAGAGCAAGACATCATAGATCGTAAGACCAGGAAAATAATGACCATCAATCATGCTCTGCTCTCCCGCAGTGATGTAGAGAGGCTATACCTCCCTTGCAGCTCAGATGCAAGATGAATGCTGCAAGTCCTTCTAACAGTAGAGAAGGAGAAAAGAGGCCTTGAAGAATATATAAAGGACAGTGAAGAAGATGCACTTAATATGGTCAACAATGAGAAACAACAACAACAACAACAACAATAATAATTATTATGAAACACCCTGAAGAGCACCTCAACACCATAGGGGCCACAGAAATCATTATCAGGAAATTACAAAAAGCAACTTTACTGGGAACAGCCTATATTCTGCGACGATATCTATAATAATAACACCACAATGTTGATAATAAAATTCAGCCATCCAAGTTCCTTGGGAAGGACTCAATGTCTGGATAAAACAAACCAGTCAATAACACCTGTCTGACTGAGTAAACAACAACAACAACAATTTAATAAATCTATATTGGAATAGTCGTCATCCGGTTCGACAAGGACCGCGCAGGTGCTGGAGTCCCTGGACATCTGGTGGTAAGTGGGCTACAGGACTCAGGATCTTCAGTTGAGCAACCAGCGCTGGAGACTGCAGGGTTACTGGAAGAAATGTTGCTTAACCAGAAAAAATATACAAAAAACGCCAACAAGAAAATAATGATTTGCTATTACAAGCCTAGTCCAACTAGAAGAGGTTATTTAAAAAGAATGTACCAAATTTGGAAAGAAAAGCATCCAGATACAGAAATAACAGAATAAAGGCTAGCAGACCAGAGAAGATTCATAATAAGAAATAAAGTATTTACAAAAGTTGAGCTGGAAGAATTGCAAAGAGCAACACAGGCTCAAGATATGGAAGAAGAATTACCACCAATTGAAGAATTTGCTCAGGCGCAGGTGGAGGAGGTGGAGGAAACAGAGGATGCCACTGTTGCTGAACTGTTTCAAAATCAAAACCAGGCAACCTCCCCTTTGCCTTCTCCTCAAAAACCTGAATGCTGTTTAACAGAAAAGCAACAAGAACTAAAGCAAAAAAAACAACAACCCAAAACAAAACCTGAGCACATGAACCAAACAACCACCAGGGTTTGACTTCCAGCTCTAAAAACAGTTGCCAGAAAACAACTTGCTCAGGCATTAAAAGATGTCAGTGCTGCACTTGCAGAAATAACAACCAATAATTTGCAAGAAACAAACCAACTAATGTACAGTGCAGCAACAATAACAACACAAGAGCTTGGATACAAGATCAATGGACCTGTAAAGAAAGAAAGTAGTACATCACCTAAATGGAAGATTAGATTAGAAAATAAAATCGCCAGGCTTAGATCTGATGCTAGTAAATTGAAAGATCTGAAAGACAAGAAGCTGACAAATGAAAACACCAAACAGTATCTGATCCAAAAATACCACCTAGATTCAAGGAAAATTAGAGAGGTCCTGGAAATAATAAAGCAGCAAATAACAGCAGTGTCGAGGAAGATTAGCAGATATGAAGCCTGAATTACACAACACAGGCAGAATTTCCAATTCCAGTAGAATCAGAAATGTTTCTACCCAAGCATAGAAGGAGAAACTGCAAGAAACCTAGAAACACCAAATAAAGAAGTAAGTGCAGTTCTGGGGGAAATTATGGGACAATCCAATAGATTATAATAAAAAAAGCAGGCTGGGTAAAAGAGGTCAAAAAATGTAACCAACAAATGCAAGATCTAATAATAACACCAGAATTAATAGGTGAAAGAGCAAAGAAAATTAAAAATTGGACTTCACCTGCCGACAATTAAATGCATGGCTTTTGGCTTGAACACCTAACAAGCCTTCATAAACAACCATCAAAAGAGTTCCATCACATTTTGCAAGGAGGTGATATTGAACAATGGTTAACAACTTGGAAAACCCATCTCATAATGAAAGACCCAGCAAAAGGTGCAGTTCCAAGTAATTATAGACCGATAACCTGCCTGCCAACCATGTTCAAATTATTAACTGGAATAATAGCAGATGAAGTAATGCAACACTTTTTAACTAATAAGCAGTTTCCAGTTAAACAGAAAGGAAATTGCCCGAACACCAGAGGCACAAAAGACCAGCTGCTGATTGACAAAATGATTTTAGAAAATTGCAAGAGAAGAAAAACCAATCTAAGTGTTGCATGGATTAATTACAAGAAGGCTTTCGACTCATTGCCTCATACATGGATATTAAAATAGTTAGAAATAACCGGTGTCAACAAAAATATTCAGATATTTATTAAAAAAGCAATGAGCATGTGGAGTACACAGTTAACAATCAATGGCGAAACACTTGGACAGGTTAGCATTAGAAGAGGTATTTTCCAAGGGGACTCACTATCCCCACTGTTGTTTGTAATCGCCATGACTCTACTTTCACAAATACTAAACAAAACAGGCCTCGGATACCGAACATCTAAAACATCAAATAAAATAAACCATCTGCTGTACATGTACGATTTGAAGTTGTATGGAAAGTCCCAATCAAAAATCGAATCACTGCTAAACACTGTCCGTATATTCAGTAGCGATATAGCATTGGAGTTTGGACTAGACAAGTGTGCTGCATTAATAATGAACAGAGGGAGAATAACAAAAACAGAAGGAATAGAACTGCCCAGTGGAAGCAACATCAAGAACCTGGAAGAGAAAGAACATTACAAATACTTGGGCATTCTCAAGGCTGATAACATCGCACACACTGAAGTTAAAAGAAAAATTGGAAGTGAATACATCAGGAGAGTTCAAAAAATCCTCAAGTCCAAACTCAATGGCGGGAATACCATACAAGCCATAAACACCTGGGCTATACCTATTATCAGATACACTGCAGGAATAATAGACTGGACCCAGGCAGAGCTAGAGACGCTAGATCGTAAGACCAGGAAAATCATGACCATCAATCATGCTCTGCACTCCCGCAGTGATGTAGAGAGGCTATACCTCCCTTGCAGTTCAGGTGGAAGAGGAATGCTGCAAGACCATCAAACAGTAGAGGAGGAGAAACGAGGCCTTGAAGAATATATAAAGGATAGTAAAGGAGATGCACTTAACATGGTCAATAATGAGAAACTATTTAACACCGATGAAACAAAGCAGGCCTACAAGAAAGAACAAGTCAAGAACCGAGCAGAAAAATGGAAAAATAAGCCACTGCATGGTCAATATTTGCACAATATAACTGGAAAATCAAACATCACCAAGACCTGACAATTGCTTAAGAATGGCAACTTGAAGAAAGAAACAGAGGGTTTAATATTGGCTGCACAAGAACAGGCACTAAGAACAAATGCAATAAGAGCAGAAGTAGAAAAATCAACAACAAACAGCAAATGCTGCCTTTGTAAAGAAGCAGATGAAACAGTGGACTACCTAATCAGCTGTTGTCAAAAGATCGCACAGACTGACTAGAAACAAAGGCATGACAAGGTAGCAGGGATGATATACTGGAACATCTGCAAAAAAATACAAGTTACCTGTAGCCAAAATATGGTGGGACCATAAAATTGAAAAAGTTGTAGAAAATGAAGATGCAAACATATTATGGGACTTCCGACTACAAACAGACAAACATCTGCCACACAATACACCAGATATAACCAGATATATATAAGATATATATATATACATACACCAGATATATATAAGATATATATACACCAGTTGAGAAGAAAGAAAAACAAGTTAAAATAATCGACATAGCAATAACAGGTGATAGCAGAATAGGGGGGGAAAGAAATAGAAAAAATAACAAAATACAAAGATCTACAAATTGAAATTGAAGGGATGTGGCAGAAGAAGTCCAAAATAATCCCAGTAGTAAATGGCGCCCTAGGTGCAATTCCAAAACACCTTGAAGTGCACCTCAACACCATAGGGGCCACAGAAATCAACATCAGCCAATTACAAAAAGCAACTTTACTGGGAACAGCCTATATTCTGTGACAATATCTATAATAATAACAGCAACAACATTGATAATACAATTCAGCCATCCCAGGTCCTTGGGGTATTTATCCCAGGGCTTTGACTGCAGATGATGTCTTTTATAACTATTCAAATTTTCTTAAACACAGTACTCTTTGTTGGAAACACACATTCACCTTCATTGAGATACTGAGTGATGCACAGGCATGTGTAAATCAGCTCTTAGTACACAGAAGGACAGGTCTAAAAACTGAGCCATTCTGGTAGCTATCACCTAGTTCTAGTTTGCACTATGTTCTGAAGTAGTCATTTTCTGCTGCTCTGTCTCCTAAATCTTTATGAAGTTTTCTATAGATGTATAGTGAAGAAACTATTCCTGTTCAAGGGCAGATCATAATGGTGGCTATTTAGTTTGGTTGTGTTCATGCAACTTAATTACAATTAGTAATTACAATTTAAGTCCAATTAGAACGGAATATCTGCATATTTCCCTGCGGATCAGTACAGACAACTTGGATAATCTTTCTGTGTTTGGGGTGAGACAGTGGTAGAATAGAAATAGAGATACTAAAATGATACTGCTGAGAAATTGAGATATTAACTCAAATGCTAAGGTGCGCTTAAGTAAGTGCAAGGCATTTGGATAGTGTGGTTGTTTAATCAAATATTACAAGATTTAATTAGGGCTGTCCCCAACTCCATCCATTTCACAGCCTGCTTTGCAGCTTGAAGGTGGGATATCAGTTTCGATGGTACAACATTCAGTGGGGGAGAACTGGTTGGGGAGAACTGATGGTCTGGCATCAGCAATGCTTGCCTTAACACCTGCCATTTGGTGGCCACCATTTCCCACTCTGCAATAACCCTTTGGGGCGATGCTGTATCATCACATAGCATCCTTCTGGGAGGAGTTCTGCAACAAATGGCAGCTGCCACTAAGCGCTGCTTTTTTTTTTAACCTGCCCCACCTCAGAATAACAACCCATGATGACCAAGCATAGCTCTATGTGGATATTGTGGAGGGGGGAAAGGCAGCCACAGCTGCTGGAATGAACACCATAAAGCTGGAAATTGCTAAACAAAGGGTAGCTGGGAAAAGGATGTAGGTAATTTTGGCTCCCCCTTTGACCCCAGAAAAACCACAAAATGGTGGCTAAAAGTTATCTCTGGAGTACATTTGGGCCAGCTCCTAAAGAAATGATTATTCCATCCATTAGTCATTGGGTAAAAGGAAACATTTTGGTAAAATGGGAGTTGGGTGAAATGTTCAACCCAGCCCTTGGTTTACTTCCCACTTGAGATGGTAAACCTGTGTCTGGGTTATACCATTCAGACTGCAGGTGGGAGTCTCACACAATTGGATTAGGAGAGGAGAGCTGGTATTGTGGTAGTAAGCATAACTTGTCCCCGTAGCTAAGCAGAATCTGCCCAGATTGCATATGAATGGGAAACTAGAAGTGTGAGCACTGGAAGATATTCCCCTCAGGGGATGGAGCCGCTCTGGGAAGAGCAGAAGGTTTCAAGTTCCCTCTCTGGTTCTCCAAGATAGGACAACATCATCATCATCATCATCATCATTATTATTATTAGGACAAGATTTTTTTATTGAACGAACAAACTACCAAAGCATACAGTACGTTGCCAAAGCACAATTATATACAAAGTGGTTGTTTGTACATCATATATCTACAAAGATTTACACACAAGGATTTGGAAACCCACAGGGTTATAAAGTATATGCAGGCAGTACTGTAACTCGGGGATGGGGGATTACAAGGCACATCAGGTAATTGGGGGGGTTACGTCCAACGTCCATTTCCATAATTTGTCCCATTGCTGTTTAGAAGAGATACACTTGTCTTTTTGCACACAACCATACAAACTTTTCCAGAAGAGATTTACTGTCTCATCCACGTGAACCTCTTGGTCGCGTCTTCCCTCCCTATTCCTATGCAGGAGCATTGCATAAATGACATACAGGTTTACTAACCTGATTACGAGAAGGGGAATGTTCCAATTCCCTAGTATGAGGGCACCCGTTCCATCCCGTTTCCTTGAAGGTTTCTTTCTGGGACCTTGAAAAAGAGGTTCTATCGCTCAAACCCGAGGTTAGTTCTTCCCAAGTCTGTTTTTCCAAATCAGGCCACTCTAACAACTTGCTTACTCCCTGCCAAGATAGGGGTAAGAGATATTCCTGCCTGCAGTCTTGGAGAAGCCACTGCCAGTCTGTGAAGACAATACTGAGCTAGAGAGACCTATGGTCTGACTCAGTATATGGCAGCTTCCTATGTTCCTATGAATGCTCCTCCATACAAAAAATTCCCTCCATATAGAAAAAGATATCAGGAAACAAGGTCCTAGCATTCTGCCTATAGTGCTATGGGTGAACCTTTTTTTCATGGGGGTCACATGCTCCTCCACTGGCATTCTGAAATGGTACAGCCCTTACACAGGTTTATCATCTCAGTGAGAAGATCCTGTTATGTTAGCAATTACTGCTTCTTTAACCTGAGCTTTGCAACTTCTCTAGAGAGGCTTTACATTAATGGGCAATGATTGCAATGCATCTTTGCCAGAAGCCAATGAAGCATCAGTTACATGGGTGAGTACGTGAACTGCTCAGAATGGGACAAAGAAAAGAGCAGTGCAAAAGATGGTGTCAGGGCTAGTTCAGATGTTGAAGGACCTTAGATTCACATTATGGACTCATACTGCAATAGATAATGCCAAACCTGAGCTAACATGCATACAAATGTGCATGCATTTTGCTCAATCACAATAGTTCCCCACTGTGTGTACATGTCGCAGTGAGCCATGGTCAATCCCAGCTTCTTGAACCATTTATCTTTGTGATAGATGGCGGGAAATGTGTGTGCTACATGCTGGTGTTACCACTTCTTGTTTTGTGTAATGTGTGAAGTGCCTCTTAAAGCAAGTCTACATTTATTGAATGCTACTGTAAGCCATTGTGGCATGAGAATTAATAAGAGCTGCAAAATACTTTGTAATTACTTTGTATGTTGAATGACATGCCGGCTATTCTCATAAAACCACCAGACTAGAGTTGCCATACCCCCAAAAATTTTGGGTTCCACCCGACTTTTAAGCATCTAAGACTGCTTAGGCCACCCAGATTTGCCCTGATTTCAGCTTTCGTTTTTGTTTTAGTTTTAGTTTTTAAAAGGTAAGCCCTAGCCCTTGTAGAAGCAGAGTTATGGAGCAAAATGCACAGTCACTATTCTGCTCAAAAATTATTTTCAAGCCAATTTAAATAATATGCAAATTAGGCACTCAGATTTGGAAAGCCAGAATATGGCAACCCAATGACTATGTCCTTGACTCCAGATTCCAGACAATGTTTCAGATGCAGGAGAGATGGCTATACAGGTGAAACTCGGAAAATTAGAATATTGTGCAAAAGTCCATTAATTTCAGTAATGCAAATTAAAAGGTGAAACTAATATATGAGACAGACGCATTACATGCAAAGCGAGATAAGTCAAGCCTTAATTTGTTATAATTGTGATGATCATGGCGTACAGCTCATGAAAACCCCAAATCCACAATCTCAGAAAATTAGAATATTACATGGAACCAAGAAGACAAGGATTGAAGAATAGAACAATATTGGACCTCTGAAAAGTATACAGTGTACTGTGCTTGACTGGCCAGCAAACTCACCTGACCTGACCCCATAGAGAATCTTTGGGGCATTGCCAAGAGAAGGATGAGAGACATGAGAACAAATAATGCAGAATTGCTGAAGGCCGCTAATGAAGCATCCTGGTCTTCCATAATACCTCATCAGTGCCACAGGCTGATAGCATCCATGCCACGCCGCATTGAGGCAGTAAGTGCTGCAAAAGGGGCCCAAACCAAGTACTGAATACATATGCATGCTTATACTTTTCAGAGGTCCAATATTGTTCTATTCTTCAATTCTTGTCTTCTTGGTTCCATGTAATATTCTAATTTTCTGAGATTGTGGATTTGGGGTTTTCATGAGCTGTACGTACGCCATGATCATCACAATTATAACAAATTAAGGCTTGACTTATCTCGCTTTGCATGTAATGCGTCTGTCTCATATATCAGTTTCACCTTTTAATTTGCATTACTGAAATTAATGGACTTTTGCACGATATTCTAATTTTCCGAGTTTCACCTGTAGGTGTGAGTCAAAGAGACTCTGCCCCAGGGATCACAACTTGGGGATTCTCAAGTTGCCCTGTGAACCAATGTGGGGGAAAGCTCTCTACAGGCCAACTAGAGGAAGAGAATGCAACAACTCACTTTTCTTCTGAGGCTGGAGGGTCAGAATCTCTAAATGAGGATCCAGAATCCATATTTTCAGAACATCTGCACTCATCCAAGGTTCCTCACTCTCCTCTAAGCTCTCAAGGAAGAAGATAGAATTGGAAGCTGCTCAGCAACACTAGTGCCAGGTTGCAAGTCAGGGTGTTGTCCCTTTAAATTCCAAACTAGCAACAAGGGGCAAACTATGGGCACTCAGTAGGGCTGCTTCACTACTTAGGTGCTCACTTGAATTGAGAGCCTTGCTGGTGCATGTTCCATTGCTTCTGGAGTGTGCACTGGGTGTTGCCCAAGGTTCTGCCTTACCTGGGTTGCATGGTGCTAGATATCTGTGATCTGCTGCTAGATTTGGGCTACAAGTCAATCTCCTCCAGGCCATATTCAGCACCTCACAAGAGCACTTCTTAGTAGGCTCACAGTTTTGCTGGGGCAGGGTGTTGCATTCCTACTCATCATACCTTTAACTATGCATTCATTTTTAAATCTGTAATGACATAGGGGAATCAAATTCAGGGTCTAATAACCCTGTAATGTATTACCTAAGTATAAACCTTAGATAGGATAGCATTGAAAGTATTGAGCAGCTTTGAAATACAGTGGAGTTTCCCCCTGCATAAATACAGGCATGTGAATGTGGAGAATAGTACATAGAATGCTTGTAGTAACTAATAATGGAAAGCGGTTCTCAAAAGCACTGTGATGGATGGCAATAAAATCTTTCTAACTGGCCTTTTAATGCAATCTCTATCATGATGTGGATGAAGGGACCACAGGGTGTCATTGGATATTATCATCAGTTTCTAAGGATGCAATCCTGTGCCTTCATGGGATTGCTGCTTCCCCATGGTTGGATGCCATGATGATGTCTTTGAAGGACAGAATTGTTCTGTGTTATCAGGGCCACAGGAGTGACAGCATTGGCCAGGATGGGTGTGGGGGATGCAGGGGTTAGTGATACTCACATGATCCACCCATCCTATGGTATTCCATCATTGAAATGTTGATCAAATGGTGTAAACTCCAATCTCGGGGTGGGGGGAGGGGTGACTGGATTTTAGTGATGCAACCACAGTCTTATTTCCTAGTTGAATCATTAGTTTTCATAATTAAATTGCTATATACAGGATACATTTAGTACAAGATAGAGAGGAATGATTAAAACATGTTTTCAGCTATGGTATCTCTGCAACATAAGGAATATTTCAGCTGTCTCTCCTGATGGGAGAGCCTGAAAAGATTCAAGAGCAGAGATGGAATGCCCCAGACTGAAATATTAATAGGAACAGAACACTAAATCTATTAGTCAATCAGACTGGTGTTTTATTTACATGGACTCAGGTCCTTTCCAGATCATTGTTTCACTGTGAGTTGAATACATATTTGTTGCTCAGTTGTTAAGGAAATCTCAAACTCTCTCCCTCAACTACTGTGTCTGTTGTTGGCAAATTACATTTCCCCAGTGTTCAAACAGCAGTATTTTGTCACTGAGAAAATTGAGGGCACCTCACTTCAGTATGCACATGCATTGTACTTGGTAAGGATGTATATATTATGGTTGAAGGAGTGTAACAGGCTCCCCATTGGCTAGTGCCTGGTGATGAATAAAACACCTTCTCTCCACTTGCAACCATTTGATTATTTGTCAGACATTTGTTCTCTAGGTGTTTTTCATGTGCAACTGCAGTGGGGTTTAGTACACATGCCTTTTACAATTTGAAACAAAAACCCCACTGTTGACACTACCAAGACATCCTTTTCCTTGGCAGGGGTCTGCCATTTCAAGAACCATCCCCGCCCTCCACCCCCAGTTTAGTTCAGATGTATACTCCATTGTGTACTTCGTAACAATGAAGCACAAATTCAGGCACCCCTACGCTTCTAGAAACCTATTTCATAGGGAGAAGATATTGGAATACTAAAACTGGATCCAAGCTAGAGTGTCTTTAGCACTAAGAACAAAATGTATTTCCAGCTCTTAGAAAACACTTTCATCTCTTCATGTCTAAAGAGGCAAAGAGGATTTTTCTTTCATTACTTCCTTTTTCTTAGTTCTTCTGAATTTTTAATCCTTGGTTTCATATCTAAATGCATTTAGAACAATAGATTTTGATAGCACAACTGTCTTCAGCTGACAATAATTATAGTGCTGCTAAAATGACAAATAAAATGTTCCCTGGTGAATATGAAAGATGATGGAGGAGGGGGTGCAATACAAAGAGAGTGAAATCTAGGGAATGTAGAAAATACATTTTCAGTCCTTCCACTAGTCATTAATGTGATTACAATTCTGTATGATTACATATAAGATAAAGAAAAGGAAGTTAACATGCTGGTTTTGTTGGGTTTTTAAAAAATTCTTGGGAAGTATAGCCCTGAAGAATTTGTTCTAAGCTGTTGTCCTAAGAACACTTCCCTAAGGTTGCTATTTCATTTACATCAATAGAGCTTCGTTCTAAATATATTTCTAAGGCAGTAGTGCTATGTTTTAATACTTTGTCCTCTAACAGGAAGTCCAACAGCAAGCTTTCCCTCTGTCAAGGGAAATAGTACTCAAAATAGGGGGGGAAATGAATAAAACAAGGTCATTGGCATATTCGTTGTCACTTGTATGAACAAGGAAAATATACAGTGTTATTCGTTTGCATTAGTGTCAGGAGAATTCAAAGGGAAAAACAGAGAGTGGATAGAAAACTGTTCCACTCAGTAACTAAATTTGTCAAACAAACTGTGCTCCATGTTTTTCATTAACTGGATATTTTAAATTTGTATGAACTTGGTCCAATAGTTTCCATACCAATGTATGAATGGATATTGTACAACTGTGATGACTTCAGAAATTAAGGGGTTGCATCCAAAGTTATTGTACATCACCCAGAGCCTTTGGATGGATAGGGTGGCACAGAAATGTAATAAATAATGAAACAACAACAATAATAATTCTGACTACAAACAGAAAAAACATCTGCCACACAATACACCAGATATAACTGGTGTAGAAAAACAAGAAAGAAAGAAAGAAAGAAAGAAAGAAAGAAAGAAAGAAAGAAAGAAAGAAAGAAAGAAAGAAAGACAAGTTAAAATAATCGACATAGCAATAGTAGGGGATAGCAGAATAGAAGAAAAAGAAATAGAAAAAATAACAAAATACAAAGATCTACAAATTGAAATTGAAAGGCTGTGGCAGAATAAGACCAAAATAATTCCAGTGGTAACTGGCGCCCTAGGTGCAATTCCAAAACAACTTGAAGAGCACCTCAACACCATAGGGGCCACAGAAATCACCATCAGCCAATTACAAAAAGCAACTTTACTGGAAACAGCCTATATTCTGTGACGATATCTATAATAACAGCAACAACATTGATAATAAAATTCATCCATCCCAGGTCCTTGGGAAGGACTCAATGTGTGGATAAGACAAACCAGTCAATAACACCTGTTTGATGTGTAAAAAACAACAATAATAATGTTGAGTGAGTGGAAAGAAGCTTTTGGAAGAGAACCTCCCTTCCTCCCCATGGTGGACCCATGTGCCATTCTGAGGGGATGACAGTGAAAGAGGTGAATAAGAGATGGTAGACTTGCTTTAAAATGAGTTGAAGTGCCATCTGTTAGCAGAATTCTGATTTGTCTGATTTTCAACAATTCTCCTTCTCTGAAGCCTGAGGAGATGTTTGAAGGGTGGGGGCATGCAGGGAGCTTCTGTGGGGAGGAGAGGGTGAAGTAGTTTCATTGTGCTAGCTTCCTTCTGCACACGCAGCTCTGGATACAATCCCTTGGCTTGGATCCAGAAGTTCCCTCCATCCAACAGAAAAGAGGTTCCTCTGTTTTATTAAGCTAACAAATAATAATATTTATTTATTTATTTATTTATTTATTTAACATATTTGTATATCGCCCCAAACTTGTGTCTCTGAGTGGCTAAAATGGCTTAATAAAATGCAAACGGGGGGGGGGATGTCATCCAAGGAATCACCAAAGAACTCTAGAACATCAGTCATGTTAGAGTGGGGGCTGTCCTGCCCACAAGTAAAAACCCAAGAGGTGTGATAGGATATCCCTTGCCGGATCTCAGCTCCAAGGGATCAGATTGCTCCAGAGATCCTGAGCTTGACTGAGGCCCAGACTACCTGTCCTAAACTCGAACACCCTACCCACCCCACACATGAAGAGTGGAGAGTCTTAAAGGGGAAACCTTCTGGCCTGAAGCTTTGCACTACTCCTCTCCATCAATTCCATCTGAACCACTGTGTATCGGGGAGCTCATGAAACACCTACTCTTGCTTCTCTTGGAGTGTGCTACCAGGGTACACTCTCCGGTAACACACTCCAGCTGTTGGCTTTTGACTAGGCGGGGTCAGACGCTCCCTCTCAACTAATGTTGTGTCTCCTTTCTCTCCGTACCCCAATGAGAGAAGGGGCAGAATTGCCTACTCTGCTGGTAGTTGACCTGAGGAGACAACTGACAGGGAAGAGGTCTCTGCTTCCCCTTTGATCTTCCCCAACCTTTTTGCCGATTTGTTGTGCTGTTGTTCCTGTTACTGAGCCTGGCTATGAGTTTAGTGTTTTTGTTCTATTGTTTTATAGTGGCTGTTGTATATAAAATGGTGTTTGTTTTATAATATATGATTGGAACTCACCTTTTGGGCCCATCTGGGCCAAAGGTGGGATATAAATGCCAAACATGGCAATACATTCATTCAGAAATACAGTAGGTATCCAATATACTGAACCTATACTGGCAATATGTTTGATGTACGGCAGAGGATACTGTTAGAGAAAATTGAAGGTGGGGTCATTTATTTACTCCACCCGCAACAGAAGTGTGCAAGTAAGGAGAGCTCTGTCGCCTGGAAGTGGAGTTAAAGTTCTAAGTAAATAGATTATTTTGGAAAGACATCAGAGAGATAGAAAAGGCCTAGGTGCCTGGCTGCTTGCTACATCAGGAAAGGGAGGAGGAAGAGGAAAAGGAAGTCTGCCTCAGGTGAGATAGTGAAACCTGAGACTATCAGCCTAACCAAGGAGAATTAGCCTAGAGAAAGTGAAGACAGAGAGGGGATTCCCTTTCTCACTATCTCTACATCTAGTGCCCCTAGTGGTCAATAGGTTTGCTAGTGCTAAGAGTCGCTGCCATCAGGAGCTGTATCTCCAAGAGATATATACCCATATTTACCTATTGTATTGTGTTACTTGGGAATGTGTATCAACATGCTCAGTATCAACATGCTTCAACATTGCTCTCCTAGAAATGGCCACTATTAGCCAATACATCATTGGACTGATATACAAAGAACTTAAGCGGTGCAGGAAAAGCAAGCATGGGGAATGTGACATGATTAGTATGAGGAAGAAGCCATCTATGCTAAACACCATCCTAAAGGCATTCTAGTCACCACAAAAGTCATCTATGTCAGTGTAAAAATGTAGGTATTTCATAATAAAGGAAACATTGCAAAGCCAGTTTCTAACAAGCAGCTTAAATAGCATTACTAATGGCAGGCACCATAGTGGGACAGACTGACCCACTTGCTTGGTACAGGATACTGCCCCTGGTAATGTCAGTGTGCACTGTCCTATGCATCATCACTATGGCATACTTTCCTTAGGCCTGGACTTCTAATTTGATGCTAACTTGAAATGGCAGTTGGATGTGCTTATAAAGGAAGACAGTGCACAGTTAATGCGACTCACAGGCAGCCCAGTAGTGGATATGCAGTTAATAACTGACCACCAATGCAAGATATCATTGTGCTGACAACATTACAGCTGTCAGCTGACAACTCAGAAATCGGAATATATGGGAGTTGTATTTCTATCACAGCAGTTGGTACTGTTAGAAAGCCTACAAAATTTGGTATATTTACTTGGTAGAAACTGTTTCTATATTTGTGTGTGTTGATGCCTTGGGGATTAAATACCCACATTACAAATTCATATGTGGTATAGGGGTGTGGATGATCTTTTAAGAAAGTTTTTTTAAAAAGAATCTTTTCAGAAAGAAAGAAAATACTCTTTTAAGAAAGTAAAAAAAATGAATCTGTCTCCTCTGTGGATGTAATTTGGCATACTTGGTGCAGTTGTGTTTCCTTAAACCAGATCAAAACCAGCCTAATACTTAGAGAAGGCACATTTACCAAAATAAAATGTATCATAGAATTTTTAAAAATATTGTTATTGTTTTTGTTTCATGGGCTTAAAAAAGATTCTGGCTTATTTCCATCAAACAATAGGTCAATCTTTTATGGATAAGCTAAATTCTGTTTATTTTATTTTATTTATTTTACATTTTATCTCCCACTCTTCCTCCAAGGAGCCCAGAGCAGTGTACTACATACTTGAGTTTCTCTTTCACAACAACCCTGTGAAGTAGGTTAGGCTGAGAGAGAAGTGACTGGCCCAGAGTCACCCAGCTAGTTTTATGGTTGAATGGGGATTTGAACTTGGGTCTCCCCAGTCCTAGTCCAGCACTCTAGCCACTATACCACACTAGCTCCTTTCTGGATTTTTATACACTTTCTGGGTATAAACTCCTTTCTGAGTTTTTATACACTTGTTGATTTAAATGAGAGAAGATATAAAACTTGGCTTGAGAGACTAATCAAGAATAAGTGGCAAAGGATTTCTGCTTGTCTTCTATATAAATGTAGCTTGGGTTACAATCCAACCAAACGTCATTGGTTTCCATGGGAGACATTTAAACATGGGATTAATTCTTCTGTTGTAACCAGTGGAAATTAAAAGTTCTTACTTTACTCTTTTATGTTTCTCAGATGCTAAAAATTTCAATAGAATGGGTCAGTTATTTTGCGGTCGAACAATGCAGACTGATTATTTTAAAAAAGAAATTTGTATGTGATTGTCTCTTCTCTTAATCTTGAGCGCAAAGTGGAACCCAGCATATCACTGTTTTGTGACTTCTGTGGCATTTGTGCCAGATTTTATAAAGGTGATATTTCTGTACCCTTTACTCACTTCTGTACACAGTTCATAGTTTTATACCCTTCAGTACTGACTTTTGTACACATAATTCATGGCCTTCCACAGAAAAGCCATGGGAGATCCATATACATTTATTATTCTGTACCTACCTACCTACCTACCTACCTACCTACCTGTCTATCTTTCTCTCTCTCAAGATTTTAGTCTCTGGAAGTACTATTAAATGTAGCCATTACTCTCAAAGTTTGAGCTTGCGGGGGCAAGGGGCGAGAATGGTTCTAAGGTTTCAAGCAGAAGCTACTTCAGCACAGAACATATCTGCTGGCTCCTGTGATGTCACAAACATACCTTCCCCAATCTTCTCCAGAGCAGTCCTGCATTTTTGTATTTTTTAATAGACAACCGTTACATGGGCAAATACTTGACTCTTCATGAGCCCTTTCTCATGATCGGGAGAAAGGGCTCAAAAGGGAGGGACGAGGGGAGGAAGCCTCAAAATGCTTACCTCCCATGCAGACAATCTGCCTGCCATTGATAGGTGGCAGTTCACCCGCCCAGACAACTGCTAGCTGCTCTGTTGGTGGCAGAGAGGTTGGGGGAGGGTTTCACCTGCCCAGACGACTACTAGCAACACAGCCCCCGGAGCTCCCTTAACACTTTTTTTGAGTATGTGGTGCATTATGGGGAGCCTCCTGATGCAAGCCAGTAAGGCGACTCATGTGTAGGTGTCACATGGAGCCGTGCAGCACCGACACACGATCAATTAGCTGAAGGTAAGAGTGCGCTTGCGCCCTTAACCCTGGCTAACAGATGGGGCTCCCTACAGGGTTTGCCACCGTGCCACCGCTGGGAGCTGTGCAACTCTCGGTGGTTCACACACAGAGCAAAGACTGGGCTTGGCTGCCGAAGCCCGGTCTTTGCTGCATGTGTGAACAGCCTCATTGTGTTGCTTTTAAAAAGGGCAGATAGCCCACTTGACATGTGGAGGGGGGAGGGGCAAGCCAGATGGCTTAGTCAGACTTTGACTTTGTCCTCATCCTTCGTCAATTTAGACTCCAAAAGAGTCTCCCCTGTTGCTCCAGCTGAAGTTACCTTGACAACAGCATGCCAAGGTTCAGTGTCCCATTCCACATTTATAGAGGTTCATTTTGTCAAGATTGTAGTTAACTTTCTCATGTACAGGGGCGTAGCAAGGTTGGAGTGGGCCCAGAGACAAGATTTTAAAATGCCCCCCCTCCACTGAAGCCACAGTAGAACATCATCCGAGAACATCATACTAGAGAAAGACATGCTGTTCTGCTAGCTCCAGGTCTTAACACTGACATCAATTTCGGAGCATGAATACAACTGAAGGAAGCCCGGGCGGGTGTGCGGCTGGGTCAGTCATGTGACTTGCCTCTGGGGGGGCCCCCCAAGGCAGTGGGCCTCCAGGCTACTGTCTCCCCTTGCCCTATTATAGTTAGGCCCCTGCTCATGTAACTATCTTTGCAAGGGCTTTGTTTTAAATTTGAAAGCCAGTGGCACCAAAAAAAAAAATGTTCCCAAATGGTTCGTTATTTAGTTGATAATATAACACTGTTCAACATAATGAGGCTGTTCACACAAGCAACCCTACCCAGACTTGCACAGCTCCACCCAGGTAGAGCCGCTCGTGAGGAGCGCTGGGATTGGGCCAATCCTGGCCCAATCCTGGGATTGGGCCAATCCTCAGACTCATTGAGTAGTCTGAGGTTTCCTCCTGGGCTATTACTTAGGTAGAAAGTCCCATTCGTGCCCCTCGCCCTTCTACCTAGAATTCTGGTTGTGTGTCTGCCCGGGCTGCCTGCAGCCCAAGCAGACACAGAGCCATGTGCCTAGAGCGCCCAGCTTGCGGGGGAATCCCCCAATGTGATGCACTCCTCATGCAGTGCATGGAGGGATATCTGGATGCCAGAATGCAAGCCCCTGGCCTCCAGAATGCTGCGCTGTTGGGAGCAGCATAGCTTGTGTGGGTGTGCAGGCCGTGCAACCCACTGAAGAGCTGAGATCTTCTGTGGGGGAGGTAAGATCGAGCCTGCCTCTCCCCCCCCCATGCCATCCCTGCCCCACTTAAAGGTCATGAGAATGACCTTAATGTGTGAATAACTGTACTTGTGTGCAGATCTGTAGCTAGCCCTATTCATATTTTATGTTCAACACTTGTATGATGAGTGTACACAGGTACAGATCTCTACACAGGAATTTATTCACACGTTATGTTGAACATAGGTTAAAAAGTGTCCTTCCTATCTGTACAATGCATTTGAAGCTCCTGTCCCCAGGTTCTCTTTTTAAATGAATGCAGGTACAGTTATTCACATAAAACATATATGAGCATACAGACACCTGTGTATGCTCTTAAAACATAATGTCTGAATAGGGCTGCTATGTACAGTGTACACTCATTTTACAAGTGTTGAATGTAACATGTGGATAGGGCTTTCCTCTGTGCGATTCAGGTTCCCCAGTTGTAGCACTGACCTCTTCAGACAACCACACAGATTCCAGGAGAGCAGACAACAAGGCTAAGTATTATGTTGGCATGGGGGCATGCCTGAATAAGGCTGCTCTGGACATTAGCCAGTTTTCTCAGGAAGGAAAACAAATTACAGTGTTATAGCAGTTACAATGATAAGAAGTTAGATTAAGTCTTACAGAAAAGAGAGTTTATTTCAGCCATTCAAATTAAATTTTTTTATTCCAGACCTGGATTTTCAAGTCTGTGTGGCCTAGCTATAAATTGCATTGTTATGGTTGGGAGTGCACACAGATTGCTGATTTTTGATGGTATGATTTGATAATAAATGCACATTTTTTTAAAAAAAGTGCATTTATTATTATCAAATCAAACCATCAAAAATAGACATGTGATATTTAATTAACACATGCACACTTTAATTATGGGTTTTGGCATGAACACGCTCACAACATGTGCAGCCCTGCTGGTGTATTTATCTTCAGACGGGTTTTGAAAAGATTCCCACTGAGTTGTTAAATCTGTTCTTCCTCTTTGGTGTATTTTTTAATCTATATGATTGAAATTAAGAAGAGCCTGCCAAACTCTTCTCAAGCCTTTTCAATTTTTCTTTATTTAAATGATAGATTTGTCTCATTTAACTGTGTAATAATGGGGTTTCAAGTCATAATGGTATGGTTAGCTGGAGTTTCGCTTCCCTCTGTTGAACGTTTCATCATTCTCTTTTATTCCTATCTAGCTGCAGAATGATGTGTCTTTTGAATAAGTGATGTTCCTGTTCCCTGGTGAAGGATTTGCCTGGCCACCTTGCAGAAGGCCAGATGCATGTTGGGCATAATGGGTAGTAGGCTGCTGTTAGGGTTTTGGGTTTTTCTTCCAGGATGGATCTAGGGCAAGAGGTCAGTGAATGGAACCAGGTCACGTCTAGGGCAGGGTCTGGCAGAATGGTGAGTACCTGATAAACCATGGGCCAAGACTGGCAGGTCTGGTACAAAAAGATTTGTGGGCCTGCTCTGAAGGTTACTGGTTTTTCAGACACAATTCTGGTTGTCTGCCAGAATGTGGTTGTATTGGTTTGGATCAGAGGCACTCTTACCCCTGGACTTCCAAGTGGACGTGCAGGGCCTCTGCACCCCTTAGGCCCCCCAAATCCTCTCTAATCTGCCCTGGGTGGTGTGGTTGCTGCACCGTACTGCTGGCCCACGCTGTGCTGGGTGGCTGAGCTTGACTGTGGTGAAGGTAGCTTCTGAGTGCTGCCTGAGTGCTGAGTGCTACACCAGCCCACCCAATCTCCCCCGCACTGTGCATGGCTGAGATTGGCAGGATTGTCAATGCAAAGTCTGGTATCGGCAGGTAAGTGGGTTGCATATTCCATTCCTTGAGCTTATTGTGGTGTGAAAACACTGCATTTAAAATTGTGATGTATAAAATACTGCATGTGATACGGGGTGCGTGTATGTGTGTGTAGAGGGATGATGCATATATCGCAGCAGCAGTGGAGAGTGTGGGGAAGGCCTTTAGGTCCAGGCTCCAAAATTACCTAGGTACACCTCTGATAGTAAAAGGTGGCTGGCAAACCTATTAGCAGGATCAGTGAACTCTAGCTCTTTCACTAAAGATGGAGGGCTTATAATGGTCTTGGCTCTGTGGGAAGAGTACAAGGTTTTTGAGGGTCACTCTGGTGTAATAATTTAGATGTAGAGATGAAGAGAGAATGTAACTATGAGCTGGTTCAGATGATCAATCTCCTTTACATGACAGGAGGATGAAGAGGCAGTGAGAACATACCTACCCCAATGACACTACAGAACAAGCCGACACGATCTTGGCACATCCTCTATTCACGTGTGACGGGTGATCATCTCAATTGCCCCTCTACATGTGCTCCAAAAGGCTGTTTAAGCAGGGTTTTGGAGTGTGTGTAAAGGGGTGATTTGGATGAATACCCCTTACACACAATTAGTGGATACACTGAGATCACATTGGCACATCCTTTAGTGATGTCAGGGTGGGCACATTCGTGCCGTGGCCCTATCCTTTTGCATGTAAAAGAGGTTGTTCATCTGAACCAGTGTTCAGAGGGAAGTCGTGGGGATCCATAAACTCCGCAACTGGTATATAGCCTTTTGCTGCATTTATAGTGCTCTGGATTCAGATGCCTTGTGTATATACAAGCAAAATTCTATACATGACAAAAATATTCACCTTATAAAGCTTCTGTTTTACAGTCACTGGACAGCTGAGGCCATTATTTTTGCACCATTCAACCTGTCAGGTTTCATTAGCTTACTGTCTACAGAGAACTCCCTCTACAACCAATTGCTC
This sequence comes from Hemicordylus capensis, assembly GCF_027244095.1. Lineage (NCBI taxonomy): Eukaryota > Metazoa > Chordata > Lepidosauria > Squamata > Cordylidae > Hemicordylus > Hemicordylus capensis. The sequence goes on along the minus strand of NC_069661.1, from coordinate 88,483,620 downwards.
GTTAATTCATCTATAGCAAACTCTAAGGGATTTTCCTTTTTAAAAAAGCCATTTTTAGGCAAAGAAAGTATTTGATTTATACTTCCTTTGGCACCACTTAGCCAAAGTTCAGCAAACATCAGATGTTTGCACTTGCTCACAAGAGCATTTTAAGATTATTCTCAAGACTTTAAATGGGGGGCGGGGGGGATCTGTTTATGGTGGTTTGGAGCAGAGGTTACTATGTTAAAATTGGTTCTTGCTTATGATATTGTCCATTCTATTTAGAATCTCTCTCTTCCCTGCTAGAGTATTAAACTCCATTAAACAGTACTAGATACAATATGATTCCACCAACCTTTTAAAAAAAATTGTGTGCCAGAAATTAATGACATACATAGTATATTTCTGTTGGATTGCTACCAAGAATTCAAGCATGCTCCTAGTAATATGTAGAGTTGCCAACTGTTCAGGTTTGGCCTGTGGTGCCAATCTGCAGGTAATTATTGAAAGCAATTCTGGAGATTTTAATGGTATGATATTGTGAAAAATATTGGGGAAAATACTGGGGTGGGGAATCTTAGAGAATAACTTCAGGCAGAGTTGGCATCACTCTTAATACTTTCCTTTCTAATTTATTTATTTTTAATGTTTAAGCTTATTGTGTTCTAAGTGTACTGGCCAACATGCTAACATTGTGAAGGAATGCAAAAAGCATTTATCAGTCCGTAACTTAAAGTGAAAATTTAGAAACCTTTTAGGGGTTGAGAAAAGACTTAAATAAAAGAAATTGTAACAACAACAACAACAACAACATAACAAATAACTAGCTGGGCCGGGTGCAAAGCATCTGCGACTCTAGTTAGTAATTATTTATTTATTATTATATTATTATTATGCTATTTACACACAGTCTGCCAGATGTTATTGACTGGATTTGGTACTTTAATTATCGGGCCCTTTCCAAGGGTCTAGGATAACCAAAGAAAAATTAAAGATAGCATCATGGTATTCGTGCTGTCCCAAATAGTGTGGCCTTTTGTAGTTGATGTGTTGTAATTTTATCGATGCCCAAGGTGTCAAGATGGTGTTCAAGTTCTTTTGGTACTGCACCAAGGGCACCAACAACTATTAGCACCACTACTGTTTTCTTTTTTCCAGAGCCACTCAATTTCAGTCTGAAGGTCCTTGTATTTAGTTATTTTCTCCACTCGTTTGTCGCTGACTTGTCTATCCCCTGGGATTGCAATATCAATGATCAGAACCTGATCCTTCTCAATGACTGTCAGATCTGGTGTATTGTGCACTAAATGCCTATCAGTTTATATTTGAAAATCCCAAAGGATTTTTGCCTCCTCATTTTCTGTGAACTTCTCAGTCAGATGATTCTACCAATTCTTGTTTGCTGGCAATTTGTAATCTTTCAAAAGTTCCAGTGGATCATCGCAGCAACTTTATTGTTTCTTTCCTTATAATCAGTCTGCACGATTTTCTTACAACACACAAGGTGCTCAACCATCTCATCCGCTTCCTTGCATAACGGACACTTACTGGCTTTCTTGGTCTTATCAATTTTTGGTTTTATAACATTTGTTCATAGTGATTGTTCCTGGGCTGCAAAAATTAGATCTTCCATTTCTTTCTTCAGTATCCCCTTCTTTAATGACTGCCATGTTGTGCTATTGTTGACTTTTGATTTTATGTCATTAAAGGACTGACCATGCAATGCTTTGTTGTGCCATTTTTCTCGCTAATTCCTCATCTGCTGTTTTTTGTATTCATCCTTTGATTCCTTTATTTTCAACAGTTCTGTCTTACTCACTTCCTGTAGCATTTCTTCTTGGCTTTCATTGATATATTCCACCAATGCTCATATTTTTTCTTCAACAGACTGTCTGACTTGCAACATCACATGTCCACCTTCATTTCTTGGCAGGTACAGCCTATCAATATCTCTTCTTGGGTGCAGGGCATGATTGATGGTCATTATTTTCCGGGTTTTCTGATCCAGCGCATCCAATTCTGCTTGTGTCCAATCAACAATACCTGTTGTATATCGGATTACAGGAATTGCTCATGTGTTGATTGCTCTGATAGTGTTATCACCATTAAGTTTGGACTTCAGTGTCTTTCTTACTCACCTGATATATTCCTTACTAACTTTGGTCTTCACTTCAGCATGCTTGATCATGTCACTTTGGCGAATGCCCAGATACTTATAACTTTCCTTAAGTGACAGACTCTTTATGTTATTTCCGTTTGGCATCTCAGTTCCTTCAGTAGTTGTTATTTTTCCTCGATTTATTGCCAATATAGCACATTTGTCCAGTCCAAACTCAACAACGATATCATGGCTATAAATTCTAACCGCATGGAGCAGACTTCCCCAATAAGCCACAATAAGTTGTAGCTGGGGGTGATGGGAATTGTAGTTCAGCAACATCTAGAGGGCCGCAGGTTGGGGAAGCCAGGTATTGAGTAATGGCTCAATTTTGGATGGTGACTTTCCATAAAGCTTTAGATTGTCCGTGAAAGGAAGGTGGGAAAGCTTAACTGATGTTTTTGAAGTTTGGTATCCATGGTTTGTTTTGTTAAAGATAATAATAATATCAACAACAACAACAACAACAACAACATTTCATATTTTTATAACACCTGATATATAAATCTCTAGGTGGTATACAAATTTTAATATTAAAAATCACAGGTTAACACACAATAAAAACAATATAAAACAAATTATTAAAATACTAATTAAAAGCTTGCAAGAACAGGAAAGTCTTGATGGTCTTCCTGAAAACAAACAGAGAAGGAGATACTCTTATTTCAGCAGGGATCATATTCCAAAGCCCTGGGGAAGCCACAGAGAAAGCCTGGTCCTGAGTCACCAGCAGATTAGCTGGTGGCAATTGTAACCGAACCTCTCCAGAAGAATGTAAAAAGTGGGAGGATTCATGACAAAGGTCACTCTGTTAAATAGCCTGGACCCAAGCCATTAGGGGCTTTATAGGTAAGAACCAGCACTTTGTATTTCACCCCAAAGCATATTGGCAACCAGTGTAGTTCTTAAAAAACCCGTGTTATATGGTCCCCTTGTGTTATCCCAGAGACCAATTTGGCTGCTGCATTCTGTACCAATTGTAGTTTCCAGACTATGTACAAAGGCAGCCCCACGTGGAGCGCATTACAGTAGTCAAGCCTGGAGGTTACCAAACATATACTACTATTTTAAGGTCATTCACCTCTATATCAAGGTCATTCACCACATAACTCATGTATCAGTCGAAGCTGATAAAAAGCGCTCATGGCCACCGCCTCAACCTGAGAAGCCAGGAAGAGCTTTGGGTCCAGGAGCATTCTCAAGCTACATACCTGATCTTTCAAGGGGAGTGTAAACCTATCCAGAATAGGCAGATGTAAACCATTTCTCAGGTTCCGACCCCCCATGGTCAGCACTTCCATCTTATTTGGATTCAACCTCAGTATGTTATCTTTCATCCAGCCCATCACCGCCTCCAGGCAGACATTTAGAGAGGTTATGCCCTCTCTTAATGATGTTGACATGGAGAAACAGATTTTCTATAACATCTACATGAAACCAGTGAAAGAGATCCTCAGGAGATTTGGTGCAGGGTGCTATCAGTATTCTGATTAACACCCAAATCTATTTTTCCATGTCAACATCATCGAGAGAGGGCATAACCTCCCTAAATGTCTGCCTGGAGGGGGTGATGGTCTGGATGAGGAATAACAAATTGAGCCTGAACCCAGATAAGATGGAGGTACTCATTATGCAGGGTTGAAACTTTGGGAGATGAGTTTGATCTACCTGTTCTGGATGGGGTCACACTTCCCTGGAAGGAACAGGCATACTTCCCTGGAAGAAATGGGTGTTTCTGGATTCAAGCCTCTTCCTGGTGTCCCAGGTTAAGGCAGTGGCCAGAGGTGCTTTCTACCAGCTTTGCTTGATATGCCAGCTGCATCTGTTTCTCGAGATAAATGACCTCAGAACTGTGGTAGATATGCTGGTAATCTCCAGACTGGATTACTGAAATGCGCTCTATGTGGGGCTGCCTTTGTACGTAAACTGGAAACTACAGTTGGTCCAGAATGCAGCAGCCAGGTTAGTCTCTGGGTCATCTCGGAAAGACCATATATTAGTCCCATGTTGAAAGAGCTATACTGGCTGCCAATAAGTTTCTGGGCAAAATGCTGGTTATAACCTATAAAGCCCTAAACTGCTTGGGCCCTGGGTATTTAAGACAACGTCTTCTTTGTCATGAACCCCAGTGCCCATTATGATCATCTGAAGAGGTCCATCTGCAGTTGCTACCAGCTAGTCTGGTGGCTACTCAAGGATGGGCTTTCTCTGCTGCTGCTCCAAAGTTTTGGAATGTGCTCCCTGCTGAAATAAGAGCCTCCCCATCTCTGGCAATTAAAAAAAATATCGTTAAAGACACATCTGTTCACCCAGGCTTTTAATTAAATACTGTTTTAATAGTTCTACAATGGTTTCAAAACATTGTTTTAAATTTTGAAATTGTTGTAATGTTTGAACTTTTCTACTGTCATTTATTTTGTTTCATTTTAAACCGCCCAGAGACGTAGGTTATGGGCAGTATAAAAATATTTTAAATAAATAAATAAATAATATGAACATCTTGAAAGCCACACATTGCCTAAGGACACATAATGCATCAACCTCGTGAAAGCTAAACAGGTCTGGGTCTAGTAGCAGAAGAAAGAGAGAATATAACTGAAATAAGTAAAATAATAAATGAGTCAATAAATAATCAAGAGAATTGTTTCAAATAGAGAAGAGAAGCTGCTTCCCAAACAAAATGCTGCCTGGCCAGGTAGCTTGATTGCATTATTCACAGCAATCAATGAAAGCTTTATTGAGAGAAAATGGTTAGATGAAAACCATTAATTAATGTATTTCTGCACATGAACCTACAAGGCAGCATGAGCCTACGCTGTTGAACAGGAAAATTGCACTGCTTGGCATCTTGAGGATCTGGAATTTCTTTTTTCAATGGACTTTGTCAGTCCTGGGAGAAGCCTCTAGCTATAACCTGCCCTCAAAGAGCCAGAAACATATTAACACACTGAGCCTTTTCTTACAATCGGTGAGAAAAGGGCTCCGTTGTGCAGGAGAGGAAGCCTTCAAATGCTTTCCTCCCTGGCAGACGACTGAGGGCTCCTTCATGGACGGGCAGATTGCTACCCAGATGATTGCTATCTAGTGTCGGCAGCGTTGAGGGTTGGAGGCTGGGATTCATCTTCCCAGCCCTTGGAACTCCTAAAATGCACCATGCAAGAGTGTGGTGCATTATAGGGATGTTCTTGGCACTGGCCAGGAAGCTACTCATGTGTAGATGACACACAGAGCCATGCAGCACCGACACACAAGCACTAAGCCCAGTTTAAGGGTGCCCTCATGCCCCAAACCCAGGCTAAGCAGCGGGCTCGCTAAACAGCGGGTTCTGTACGCAGGTTTGCTGTTGTGCCGCTGCCGGGAGCCACATGGCTCCCAGTGGTTTACATGCACCGGCAAAACCAGGCTAGGCTTCCTTTGGCCCCATGCAGTATCTTCATTATTCTACAGAGATAAATTAAGAACCACCTTTTCACAAAGATCATTTTTGCCAAGTGAGATCATGATCATCTGAGTGAGTTGTCTTGCATATGCTATCCGCCATACCACTGTGAACTGAGTCCCCTAAATGCTTTTCCTTATCAATTTTCCCACCTGGATTTATTTCCCAAGACTGAACAACTTTGCCAAGTTTCCTTATCCTTCAAGGTGCCCAGTACACAATACTGTGGCCACTGAGCTATGTTGTCCTGACTGAAGTACAAGCATACAGCTGTATGGACAAACATGAATGATAAACACTAAATGAATGATAAACACTGTTTCATTAGTGGTTTACTTTTCATTGACATACTGACTCTCTAGCTGAGGTGGCTAGCATTTAGGACTGATGTGACCCCCCTCCTCAACCCCATATACTTTTCCAGTTCTGCACTCAGTTCAAGGATCTTGGAATACCTTGACCATACCAAAGAAGGAACATGCTGACAAGCATTGCCCAGAGGTTCCATCATGTATGCCATGGCATGCTTCAGCCTACATTGACCAAGATGCCCTGATACCAATAATGTTCCAAATTTCTCAAAGATCATTGTATAGATTTGCCTGGAGGCAGGCCGTAGGCCAGTGCCTACAGACCACAAGTTTTTTGATGCATTATAAGAACTTTGACTGAAACTAAGTGCCAAATAACAAAATCTCTCCATTTGAAAAGGAGACAGGGCATCTGCCTTGCCATTTTGTTATGTGTGAGACATGATGAGCTGTGAACAGATTGTACACAAGGCAGCAAAGTGCACGTTCTCTGAGTCTTTCCAGTTTTTTTGGAACATGATGTTGACTAAATGGCATAGTTGTCATTCAGGTATATAAAATCTGATATTTGTCTGATTTTGTGCAATCTTTCATTTAAGTATGACCTACTGAGTGAATTGACTTATTTGCCAAAAAGTCACATTTCATGGTCACCTTTCTACCCGGGTTATTTCCTGATGGAATTCCAGATTGTAAACTCAGTGATTCCCTTCCCTTATCAACATCCGTTAAAAATGTTTATTTGCCTGCTCTGAGAGAGTTGTCTTCTCCTGGGAACAAAAATCTTTCCAGATGTGACTAGATTAAAATAAGATGTATTTGGAATTACCTCTTGGAAGGAGCTCTGTTGAACCTCAAGTACATCTCATACCCAGACAGCCCTCTTTCAGCTAGGGATGTGCGAGCTGGCTCGAGGTCAAGCCGGCTTACATTTGAACTGGTCCAGCTTGAGGGCTCTCCCAGCTTGAGAATGAGCCAACCCTCCCAGGCCAGTCTGAGGCCAGTTTGGGTTTTCGTTCTCTCTTTTTTAAAAAGAAAAAAATAGTGGACTTACCACCATTGTGGGGCTTAGGGTAATGCTGCCATGGCCGTGGGGAGGGTATCTCCTGCAGTTCCACCTCCTGCCACCAGCCTCACCCCGGATGGATCCAAATGGACCATTTGGGGCCATTTTTGGCTTGTTTCAGACCTCTCTGCACTGCTTGTGGACATTTTGGAGGCCGCTGTGCATGTGCACTTCCATCTGCATGGCCGGGTCACATCCCAGCCACACAGATGGCCAGTGTGCATGAGTGGCGGCCTCTAAAATGGCCACTGCCGCCTCAGAGAGGCATGAAATGGGCTGAAAATAGCCCCTAATGGGCCATTTGAGACCAGGGGGAGGCCAGTGGGAGAGGGGGAACCACAGGAGACCCTCCCATGGCCGCGGCAGCACTCTGAGGCCCTGCAGTGGCAGTAAGTCACCATTTAAATTTTTTCCAGCCCCTGCTCTGAGCCAGGCCCAAACTGGTTCAGTCTAGACCCTGACCAGGCCCAGCTCTAGTGTGTGCAAAACCGGACTGGACCTGGTTTGGTTCGTGTCCGGTTCAACTAGAATTGAATTGGGTTTCCAAGTTTTTTTCACACACCCTACTTTTAGCCCCCAAAGCAGCAGAGCCCCAACTTGAGAAAAGCTACTTGCCTACCAGCTTTCTCTTTCCCATGCTGGTTATCCTTTCCACAGGAAATGGACCCATGGAACTACTCTTTTAAACTGTTTGGGGCTGATCAGCATAGGTAATTCTTGGACAAAAGCATGGATATTCTTTCTTTGGACATCCACTCTAACATGCTGAAGTGATTTCTTGAGGCTTGCCGTTATTTTGCCTATATCACCTACATATCTTCCATATTTATCTTGCCTATATTGTGAGGCTAGCCTTTTTCAGTGCTTTTGTTCTGATCTAGGGGCTGGTAAAATTGCATTACATGAATAACATCTAAAATGTTGTCTTCCATGGTTCCAGACAAGAGGCACAAAGGCTGTATCTCAGTAAACAGTGAGCCTGGCCCCAAGCAGTGCAGCTCCAGCATGGAATTAAAATACACTCAGACTAAATTCATATTTTAGTTACAAGAAGAATTTGAGGTCACGGGGAATGGATTAAGAATCAATAGCAAAGCAATCTGGGAAATCTGCATATGAGACTTAATCAGCATCACAGTAATTAATCAGATATACTGTGCTTCTGCAATTGCTACCATTTGAGCTGGAATGTTACCTCCAAAATAATCAAATGGAGATGATTTCATTGTATCAGAATTCTTTTATTAAGGCAGGAGATGTGGTTTACCCTCTCCATGAGACTGCTGCATGTATGGGAGGGCCCCCATATCCAGGTTCCTGCCTGGTCCTCTGTCCTTTAAGAATCTATGTGTGCAGAACAAGTGGTTGTGCTTATGCAGTTTCAGTTGTGGAGGGGAAATGAAATTCAAGTGACTCCTTCTAGCCTCCTGCCAATCATTTGCTTAGCAGGGAAAGGGAGAAGGCAATGTGTGGGGATTTCTGGCTTGGGCTGAATGCTGTTTCCTTCCTGTAACCATATATAGGATCACAACCTGCTCAGATTCAATCACATCTCCCTCACTGATTAGTATTCTTAGTATTAGTATTCTTTTATTATTATTTTTTTAAAAAAACTTTGATCCAGCCCTTCTTGGTGGTAAACAAACTCACAGCAGGCAAACAATAAACTAGCATCCATCCCCAGGTTTCTTAGGGCTGGTTCAAACAATGCTTTCTCTAGCTATGTGAGCAGTACCAAGCTGTTCCCCAGGACACATTTGTAAGGCAGACAGAACATTGATGTGGCCAGTAGCAATCCTGGTGATTGCAGCAGCAACTGCAGTGTGATGATGGAAACTGCTGGTGGCCATTATCTGTTATCTCCAGGTTTACATGTTACATCTGTTCATCTGCATATGTGCCCAGCAAAGGTCAGGACCGCTTATGTGACTAGCTGGTAAATGGGCACTTAGGATAGAAATTAGTCGTTCCGTTCAGAGGCATTACTATGACCAGTCCAGCATTTGTTATGTTTCTGATACATCCTTTTGTTTTGTTTTGTTTTTTACACTTCTTGCTCTCTTCTTGGAATTCTTTTCCTCTTTGAGGAAAAAATATAACACTGTGAATGTTTGCATATTCAACCCATCCACACATACTTGATTTTTCCTTCTTTTAAGGTTTGTTTTGGGTTTTTTGTGTACTTATGACCCTGAAGACAGTCCCTGTTTATTTGGCAGTCTTGCAAAGATGTCTTTCATTATTTTTGCGCATCCTAGTAACATTTATTAGAATTATGTATATTTTGATTCTTATTACAAAAGAACATTGCCGACTCCAGTTATTATTACTAGCTAGCTCATTGTTTGCAAACAAAAAAGAGAATATATGTGAAACATTACAAATGCTGGACTGGAAGACAAGAAGGAGGAAACAATTCTGAATAGAACACAATAATCAGAAGTGCAACCAGGGCTGACTTTACGAGTGCTAGGCACCCCTGCAGAGACAGTATTATTTGGAGAGCAGCTGGGGGGAAATTGATGGTGGAAGCATCTCCGATTCAGGAGTGGCTCCCCCCCTTTAGGTGGGTGTGGCCCTCCCCCTTGAGCAGAAGGAAGCTCCCTCCTCCTCCTCCTGCATGGGTAGGTGACTCCCTCTCCTGCTCCACATTTGAGTGGACTTGCTGCCTCCTATCCTGGATCAGAGGAGAAGCTACTGCTACCACATTCACTCGTGGGATGTGGTAGCCGCAGTTCCTTTTTCTCCCCTGCCTCCTCATTGCTCCGCCATTGCTCAGTGGGTCATGACAAGAATCTGTGGGAGGAAGCCCATTGGCTGATGGGAAGAAAACAGCAGCAGCATGGGTCCTTCTCCTGATATCCTCCCAGTAAGTAAATGGGAACATGGGGGATGGTTCCATTCACAGGGATGGGGATGATGGGAGAAGACACTGGTGATGTGAGTCTTTCAGCCAAGAACCCTATATATGAGCTGCCTTCTTCTGGTAACCCCTATCCACTAATGTGAATGTCCCCCAAATTTGCATGTGTCAATGGGGACAGTACCAGGAGAATGCAGAGGAAGAGTAACTTGTACCAGCACGGCTGCCTTTTCCCAGCACTCACCATATGTTGTCCTCTTAGTTGGCCACAACCCCATCCATCATGAGATCTTCATAGTTGGCCATGAACAGTTTGATAGCCCTGGGCCCCTGACCAACTTGACCAGTTCTTGGAGCGAGCCCTGAATGTAACATAAATCCACTAGTGAAGAAATCTTTTCTGAGAGAGAGTCAGAGGGAACATATCATTTTTTCTAAATATGAGAGTCTCATAAAATTAAGCTTTGATGGATATGCTTTACATCTTGGTTTGTTTGAGGTCAGCGGCCGCACGTTTACTGACTGCAGTAAGAGGATGATTGGGGCTTAGCTTTTAGTTAAATCTGCCTTCTGACCTGTAGCAAAATTTCAGTCTTTAGAAATCATTAAAATAGTTGCTTAGAAATGCATCCAAGCAGCTGTAATTTACAATATCAGACACTAGAGGGTAAAATGGTCCACATTTTTGGAGTTCTGTAGAACAATGCAAATACAATAGTTTTGCAGCTCTCCCACTACTTATTTGAAAGTAGTCAGATAGTTTAAATTAAACTTGTTAATGTTTTTTAAACAAGGATATAAAATGATTATTCATATGTTGGTAACATTCTAATCATTGTCATTTTGAATCCACTCTCTCCAAGCTTTTAGCCACTGAAAACAGCCATGTTGGACCAGTGCAGAAACTGTGCTGCAGATCTCTTGGCCAGGTTAGGAGAGTCGAAGTGGAGGATGGGATCACATAGCTTTCCCTCCCTGTCCAGTGCACATTTCCCCCACCCCATCTTGTTGTTAGCCTTTACTACAGACTTAGCATTATGTTGCATGTGTGTTAACCATGGTTAGCACTCATCAATTTTCCTCTTGATAAGGATTTGCTATCTGCTTCAAACTTTGGCTTCAAACTCTGAAGCTATCCCCACGATCAGTAGAAAGTGGGTTAAGGGAGCCTAGCCTCGCAGGCGAGCCCGGTGGTTCCAAGGTGACTAGCCCGCCTAATTCCCCCTCCCCTTAAATGTTAACGGAGTGAGCACTCTGTTAACCTCATTTTTTTTTTTTTGCTTGTGTGCCACTGCGGTGCATGGCAACACACAAGTAGAGCCCCGACTGGGAGGCTGCAGCCAGCCTCCTGGCCTTGGGAGTCTCTCCAGAATGTCCCACGCATTTGTGCAGGGCATCCTGGAACTTCTGGGGGCTACGTGGCCCCCGATCCCCGCAGCCCTGGCGATCTCCGTGACGGAGCCGGTAGTCATGTGGGCAGCCAATCTAGAGGTGAGATTGTCTGTGGGGAGAGCAGGCTAAGCCCGCCTAAGTCTGCTCTCCCCACAGACCCACCACAAGCTATTCTCACTGATCATGAGAAGAGCTTCTCTGTTTCACATGACAACTCTGGTTAGGATTTAGCTTGGTTAGTGCAAGTGGAAACATAACATGAAACCATGGTTAATGCCAGCAAGGAACAGGAAATGGAGATTCATTAAAAAAAATGGGGAGAGAGTGGGGCGGAAGCACAGCAGCAAATCCCACTCTTCTAACTATGTTTGAGAGATGTGCACATGTAATGCTGCCATGGCCTATTTTTGTACTCAAGGAATCACATACAATACGCAGCAAGTGTTGTTTATTTGTCTGTTTCCCTTGAAATGCTCCACAAATGGCTCAAACAGTTTTCACCCATGAAGTGCCATTCAAAAGTCCTTGGCTGTAAACAATTGAATTCACATAAGGTATTCAATGATTCTGGAACTAAAATGTGAAGTTCTCCCAAATCCTCTTTAGTAGCTTGCTGCTCTGCCCAAAGCTGCTAAAGTCCTCTGTGACATCAGAGAAGCTAAGCCCATGACAAGCAGAAGAAACATGCCCTCTGCCAGCAGCAGAGACCCACTGTCACATCAGAGGAAGCCACTCACATAGCCAGTGGCTGTGAACTTTATTTATTTATTTATACATACTGTGTACCATTCCAAACTCACATCTCTGGGCAGTTTACAATTAAAAAAAAATTACAATAATATAAATATAATAAAAAATATTAGTAGTGCTAACTGACCCCTGGTAACTGAGCAAAGAGGCACCTTTTAAAGTGGCGATTCTTTTAACCTTAGCAGGGAGAGAGCAACTTGCTCTATCCAAATCAGCACAGCATCCCTCCAGTGGCTGTTGCTGGTGTCTGCCTTTTGTTTCTTTTCAGATTGTGAGCCCTTTTAGTACAGGGAGCAAACTTTCTTCTTTTGTTTGTTTGTAAACTGCTTTGGAAACGTATATTAGAAAATGGTATATAAAAAGCAGTAGTAGTAGAGGTAGTAAAAAAATGTTCTCAGAGTGGTTTACATGGCAAAAGATATGAGAAATGCCTTACAAGGCTGTTTTCTCATACTTTCTGTAAACCACTCTCTGGGAAAAGGCCTTTCTGTGAAAGGCTCACAGTCTTTAAAAAACAACAACCCGGAGACAGCAGCAATAACCACTGGACAGACACAATGCTCAACAGGGACATTTGCTTTGCCTCTGCTAAGTACAAGAGAATCACCTCTTAGCAGAGGCATTCTTCTCCACTTGTGAGAAGAACCTGAGCTTTTTTTCTTTTATCTTTTTTGCAAAGTGGGGGGTGGTCACCTCTGGCCTATATTAAACTCACTTTGCAACAACTGCTAGATATGACCTATATCCCTCAACAGAGTGCGAATCAGGCAAAAGGTTAATTAATTTTTCCTATAGGCTGCAGTGGAGGCTGGATATGTATTGATTTCTATTGAAGTCAGGCCAAATTTCAGGTCACCAGCTCAAAAAGTCACCTTCTAGTCAAAGCTTTTTCCTGCCAAAATCTAACTCAAAATCTAGCTGAAACTGTGGGCTCATCATATTGCTGAGAGACAAGCTGAGCTCAGGAAAATTGCAGCATCCAGCCAGGACTCAAGATTCAGAGGCTTAGGCTGAATTATACCAAAGAAACAAAGCAACTGTCATCTCATCAAGAAAACAGGTAGAAGAGGCTGAGGCAATAGGCCTGGGCATTCTGCAGGTGATTTGCACAGAAGCAAGATGGAAATGGGTAGAACAACAGAAGCGAGGACGGTCAAGGGTGGTACAACACAACTGGAACATGCTAGACATCAAGTTATTGTATAGAAGTGGACCTCATTGCGTTACTGATGGGCTAGCCATTTTGGACCCTACAAGTCCTTACTTCTCTTTACTTGTGAGTTTGGGTAGCCTTGGACTAAGACTGACATGCACCGATATGTGGCGTCCTGTGAGATGTGCCTCCAAACCAGAGCCCTGCCTCTGGATAGCTATTGCCTCTCCCTACACCTCTGGCTCCTTGGCGTGCTGTGTCCATGGACTTTATTACCAATTAACTGACACCAGACCTCGGTATACATGTTTTAAAAGGGGTTAAAACCACATATCCATGGTTCCTACGTGGCCGGAAATGACCTCTGAGGTTATTTCTGGCGACAATTTTGCAGCACAGAGCCATTTTATGGCTCTTTTGTGTGTGTGTGTGTGTGTGTGTGTGTGTGTGTGTGGCGGGGGGGTTGTCCTGTAATTTTTTGTGGAAAAATAGTGGATTTGCAGCTTTTGAAGGGCATTGCTGGACAGCTGGAGACCCGCAGATCATGGTATGACACTTTCTTATTTCTTCAAGTTTTTGCTGGTTTTAACCCTTTTAAGCCTCCAGGAACCTAAATTCCTGATTCACATTGCCTGAATACCTCGTTATCTGCAGTTTTGCTTTCCATGGATTCATCTAAGAATGGAACCACTGTGGATAATGGGGTCCACATGTAATCATTTTAAAGACTCTCACTGTAGTTCCTTTCCACATGTATATAGGAGCACAACAATGGTTTATGGCAGGTGTTCCCAACCTAATATTCAGATGGAGAAAATATTTTGTGAGAAGTAGTATTTAGGTTCCACTATCCTCTAGCAGAAGTTCACTTGGGGCACGTTATTTCAAAATAAATTTTTGATAAAATTTAAAGGAGTGTTTGATCACAAGATGCAGTATGGTACCTGTCAGTTCTTTCATGCCAGGACCACTTTTACCACTTTTGAAACTTGATGGTGCTTTAATAGCTCATGAGGTTCATTCGGCCTCATGTACTAAAGTTTAAAGACAGTAGCATAGGAACCAGTGGTTTAAAATGAAGGCAAATCAAGTGATGGCTAGAGCAGCTATTTTTTCTACAGTTTGGGCTTAAAATGTTGTGCAGGGGCCTGGGGGTTGGTGCGTATGCACGTGTGCACCTTAGAGGGAACATAGGTCCTGACTTCTACCTCTCAGTTTCTCGCCTTTATTGGCTCTCTGAGGCCATAATAAGAATGAATGCTATTATTCTCATCCTATATCATTGGCTAGAAGTACCAGGTGGGCTGCCTCTTGGTTATGATGTCTATCAAGCCCTTAGCAATGTTCAGCATTACTAATCTTAAAATCAGGGGTGTTACCACCAATGACAGCCAACATGTTAATGGAATGGAAATAATTTGGTATTTGAAATAGTTTGATATGTAGGATTTGATCCTTCCTTTCAGATAAAGCTCCTCAACTCCAGCCGAAATGTCTTGTGTCTTCATTGCTCAGTGCCAGAGCTATGATCATGCTGTGGCCAATATTGACATGCAGCCATTAACAGCCACTGTAGATCACAGTAATTACTAATGTATCCTTTGTTCCTTTTTTAAAAGGCCAATTTATTTTGGCCATTTGTATTAGTTTTTGGAAGAAGTTTAATGAGAAAGGAATTAGTGGCATATTTTCTATCACTGCTAGTGTTATTATTGCCTTGATTTTGTGTTTGTTACTGAACATTCAAAAGGAAAAGAAATAATTGTGTTCAAATAAGGGTTTATGCCTCTTAAAGACTGTCAGTAGCAGTTTATAGTTTTTGTTCAGAGGACATATTATGAGATTTTGATAAGGAGCTCCATTCTATGTGAGTTATTCAATTGAAGCTGGTTATTTCCATGTAATCTGCAAGAAATAGGGTATATACTTTTTGTTAATCTAGTAATAAAGATTAAAGGCACTTTAAGATGGATTAACTCGCATCCCACAGAATTGAACTTTTCAGTATATGGTGTCAAGATAGCAGTTTTATGGTATTGAAAGTAATCCTCAATCAGCAAGAATGTCACTAAAAGAACTAGAGAATCTGATATATAAATATATTCTAAAAATTTATTTGCAAATCTGCTGTACAGTATTGTAATGATTTGCCTAAATTAATGCAATAATACTCAGCACCATCACCATTTTTCCTTTGGCAGTATGATCTGCTTTTCCACAAACGTTGAAAAACAGCTTAGACCCTGGGTATTTAAGAGAACGTCTTCTTCGCTATGATTCCCACCGCCCATTAAGATCATCTGGAGAGGTTTGTCTACAGTTGCCAATGGCTCGTCTGGTGGCTACTCAGGGACAGGCCTTCTTTGTTGCTTTGGAACGAAGGCTTTGGAATGTGCTCCCTGTTGAAATAAGAGCTTCCCAATCTCTGACAACTTTTAAAAAGTCAATTAAGACACATTTGTTCACCCAGGCTTTTAATTAGATTTATAGTTTTAATACTTCTAACTTCTAACTTTTTTCAAGTTTTAAATTGTTTTTAATGTTTAAATTTTGTTTTGATCGTGTTTTTATTGTGAACCACCCAGAGATGTAAGTTTTGGGCAGTCTAGAAATTTATTTAATAAATAAAATAAAAATAAAATGTATACACATTCTGTATTCATTTTTGTCATGCCCCAAAGGCTTCATGAATGAATTGTCCAGTCCAAAGCTGGCTATGATGCCAGTGAAAACCTTGGGTTCTTTTCCTGCATGCACAGTAAATCAGTCCAGTTTGGTGATCTGCAAGTATTAGTGGAGATCCCAGAATGGCTTGTCTGGAGCTAGCATTTTTTCCCAAGGAACAGACCATTAGGTGTGACTTGAAATAAATTCAAGAGACCAAAAGCCCTTAAAGCAAGCCTTTACATGTAATTTCCATTCAAAGAGGAGAATACAGTTTGTGATGCCAGATGCTGCCGTTGTAGTAGAGGAAAGAAGGAAGAGATGGAAACAGTTTGGGCTTAGATATATCTCATTATATCCACTCCCCCAAAACCTTTCTCCACCCCACCTTACCCCATTCCACTCCACATTACATGACACTAAAACATTCAGGTTCAGGGGGCCTGGCAACCATTTCCCCTAACCCATGGCTACGCAACTCAAATGCCCTGGTGGGCCGGAACCATCTACAACTTGGTGTGCAGGGGCCAAGTCAATTTTTAGCACCTTATTACATTAAAATTAAAAATATTATTAGTTATGTGTAGATCTGTTCCCCCTGTCAATGGACCCATGGTTTCAACCAAGGATAGTGGCCAGAGAATAGGTCCTGCCCCTTCTCAATCAGTGGGGCCCCTAGAGTGCATGCCAGCCCCAAACAAATGCCAAGTCCTCTCGTCTCCCTAAATTGTTGTTGCTTTCAGGCTGCAATGCCAGGCATGCTTACATGGGAGTAAGCCTCACTGGGCACACCATGGAGCATATTTCTGAGCATGTACAGGATGGTACTATAAGGCAGTTTCCAGCTCCTGCTGCAAGATACCTGGAGGCCAATAAAATACTCACTGTGGGCCGAATCATGCCTGCTCTAACCAAAGCACGTCAATTCTATATAGCACAGGAGAGCAAGTTTCAGTGGGGAGGTGGGAAAGAATAAAGGTGTCCATTTTCCTTTTCTCCTTCCCTCTCCCCACAGTGTGATCCCTGAACTACTTGGGAGTAAGCCCCCCTGAACTAAGTGGGACTTTCTTCCAAATAAAAATGCATATGGGATGGGATTGTTGAGGCTTAAATGTCTGTTCCAGATCACAAGCTAACTGTTGACTTAGCTGTCTCCAATTTTGGCAGAGCCCTGTTACCTGAATGTTAATTATCCAACGTGCTATTTGTCTGAACAAATTATATGTTCCCCACATAGCCCTTATCAGTATGTCATACAGGTAGCAGCATTGCCTATCTTAAGACTTCACTATCTTAATGTTTTTGATATCCTTTTTGGATCAAGATACGTGTTAATTAAAATCACAAATTATACGAGTACATAATAAAAAGGAAATGAAAATAGTATATGGTTTCATCCAAATGTAAATTAGTCATAGCATAGATGGAAATAGCTTTTGTACAAATTAGCTATGGCCAAATCATAGTTTCAAAATCCATTTTAAAAGCAAGTAAGACTAGTTTCTAAATCCAATTAGCCCAGTATGACCTAGCTAATCCAACAAGTTTTTCAGAGCTGGAACTGTTTACTTTCCGCTATAATTTCTCATCACTGCAGTAATGATATATCTCAGTTCTGCAAGCTAGTCTTTCTGCTTTCTACCCTGGAGCTGCTTTGCTGGTGTGAGTGGAAGAGGTACCATCAGATTGCACACAGAGAGACAAAGTTAAAAGACGCTTTTGGGGCAGTCAGTAATCCTTTGCTTGGTAGAGGGACTCCCAAATGTCCCCTCATCCTAAACACTGCACAGAGGATTATCACTGCTTTCCTTGCTATTAAAAAAGCAATCATTACCTTTGTGACACCAGAAGCATTGCACTACTTGCCAGAGTCCCCAACCTGATCTCAGATCTGTTTGCATGCCTAGAAATCAACACACCTCACTCTGAGGAAAGAGTCCAGGCCACTTGTGTTTAACAGGCCTGGAAATGAAAGGTCAAGAATGAATGTGGGCATACTGAGGTGAAAAACAGTCTATGCTAATGCTGATGGGAGTGTTCCTTGTCTTTGCTGCCCCATTCATAGACAGCAACAACCAACAGTTTAGCATGGTGTGTGGGGGGGAGCAGATTGTTTTGGGGGGCAGTTTTCCAGTGGTGAGTAAGGTCAGCAGGTGTCCTTTTTCTTTTCTTTAAAAAGGTAATATTTTATGCTGTGTCTCTGGGTACAACAGTACTGGCAATAGTAGCTCTGAAGCAAAATCTATGCAAAATAACTAAATTATATTATTATTTCTTGTTTACACAGTCAGACAGGTGTTATTGACTGGTTTGTTTTATCCAGACATTGAGTCCTTCCCAAGGACCTGGGATGGCTGAATTTTATTGTCAATTGTTATAGATATCGTCGCAGAATATAGGCTGTTCCCAGTAAAGCTGCTTTTTGTAATTGGCTGATGGTGATTTCTGTGGCCCCTATGGTATTGAGGTGCTCTTCAAGGTCTTTTGGAACTGCACCCAGGGCGCCAATTACCACAGGGATTATTTTGGTCTTTTTCTGCCACAGCCTTTCAATTTCAATTTGTAGATCTTTGTATTTGGTGATTTTTTCTATTTCTTTTTCTTCTATTCTGCTATCCCCTGGTATTGCTATGTTGATTATTTTAACTTGTTTTTCTTTCTTCTCGACTACAGTTATATCTGGTGTATTGTGTGGCAGATGTTTGTCTGTTTGTAGTTGGAAGTCCCATAATATTTTTGCATCTTCATTTTCGACCACTTTTTCAATTTTATGGTCCCACCAGTTTTTGGCTACAGGTAGCTTGTATTTTTTGCAGATGTTCCAGTGTATCATTGCTGCTACCTTGTCATGCCTTTGTTTGTAGTCAGTCTGTGCGATCTTTTTACAACAGCTGATTAGGTTGTCCACTGTTTCATCTGCTTCTTTACAAAGGCGGCACTTGCTGTTTGTGGTGGATTTTTCGACTTTTGCTCTTATTGCATTTGTTCTTAGTGCCTGTTCTTGCGCAGCCAGTATTAAACCCTCTGTTTCTTTCTTCAAGTTGCCATTTTATTATTATTATTTCTTGTTTACACAGTCAAACAGGTGTTATTGACTGGTTTGTTTTATCCAGACATTGAATCCTTCCCAAGGGCCTGGGATGGCTGAATTTTATTGTCAATTGTTATAGATATCATCGCAGAATTTAGGCTGTTCCCAGTAAAGCTGCTTTTTGTAATTGGCTGATGGTGATTTCTGTGGCCCCTATGGTGTTGAGGTGCTTTTCAAGGTCTTTTGGAACTGCACCCAGGGTTCCAATTACCACTGGGATTATTATTATTATTATTATTTTACATTTATATCCTGCTCTTCCTCCAAGGAGCCCAGAGCGGTGTACTAAATACTTGGGTTTCTCTTTCACAACAACCCTGTGAAGTAGGTTAGGCTGAGAGAGAAGTGACTGGCCCAGAGTCACCCAGCTAGTCTCATGGCTGAATGGGGATTTGAACTCAGGTCTCCCCGGTCCTAGTCCAGCACTCTAACCACTAAATAGTCCCATTTGAAAATAATTAGTGTATCAGGACAGATTAATTTATCTTTTTAAAAGTTTAATTTTCAGTTCAATCCAAATAACACAAATTTAAATTGTGTCAACAGCCTGGTTGAGATCATGAGGTGGTTCTCACATGCACCTTAACCCAGGCTAGGAAGGCCAGACTGGGTTAGACTGCACCAGGATCAGGCCTCATCCCGGCAGGGCAGTGCTGCATAGCCCAACATTGAAACCTGGCTCTTAGCCAGGGTTAAAGGCTCAAGCAAGCCCTTAACCCAGGCTCCGGGATCGTATTGCCTAGAATGCCCATCTCCTGGGGGAATCTCCCAATGCACCGTGCATGTCGCGTGGTGCATTGTTGGATATCCAGAGGCTGAGATGTGTCGTCCCAGCCTCTGGTGCTTCATGCTGCACTCCCAGGAACATTCAAGCAATCACCTGGGGGGAAGGTGAGTGGACCAGCCTTCCCCCTGCCTGCCTGCCTGGTCATGTGATTGGTCCCCATGTGTCTCAGCTTGTAAAGTCAGTGGAGGTTGACATGATGGATTGATTAAAATTCTATATTTGTTTCTTGCCTTATCCCATCCATTGTTTGCTTCTGACCTGTTTGCCACTTTCAGATAGGGCAACCTCCCAAGTTGGCTTGTTTTTCTTGAATAGCAGGTCCCCATGCCTCATGACAAATGACTTTTGGAATGCATAGAAATCTCAAAAATATTTTGTGATATGGCATGACAGAATGTGATGGAAGGCATAAAAGAGGAAAAGCCTCTTTTATGAGCCCAAGTAGTCCTTGGACTTTGGTCCATTGGGTTACTATTTCCTACTTATTTCCTCCAACTCCTTGGTATGTTTCTAGAGCTTGACTTCCTTCACCCCAGTGGTCCCAGACAGGGAAAGGGGAAGGAAAAAGGCTTTCAGTTACATCGTAGTTCTCTTCCCTGCTTCTGTTGGCTTCAGTGGATCCTTCTTCTCAGGAGAAATGCATCCATCAGCCCTCTTCAGGGGTCTCCTCCTCAGCCTTTCCTTAGCCTGCTTAAATTGGCAGCACTGACACAGACATGGCATTCCTGCTGCCAGGTAGAGGTCTTACAAGAGCTCTTCAACTGGGCCCCTCAGAGTTGCCCTAGTGATGCTGTGCACCTGACTGACTCCACAAACAATGGCAATTGTCCCTGAGCCTGCCTTGCTTCTTGAACCTGAGCTCTGCAAGCCCTCCCTTTATTTCCCCTCTTCCTGTCATTCTCAGGAGCCACCCACACAACCCATTGTCTAATCCAGCCTTCTGCCCTACTCATTTTCAGCCCTACCATAGGTTGGTCTATCCCAAAATTATCTCTGACAATGCCTAGCCATATTCTTGAAAATCTTCTTCCATATTCTTTCCATAGCATCAATAACCCATTCTGTTGTGTTGGTGTCATAGGATGCCAA
Source organism: Hemicordylus capensis (assembly GCF_027244095.1). Taxonomy (NCBI): domain Eukaryota; kingdom Metazoa; phylum Chordata; class Lepidosauria; order Squamata; family Cordylidae; genus Hemicordylus; species Hemicordylus capensis. The sequence goes on along the minus strand of NC_069661.1, from coordinate 88,462,875 downwards.
CACACATCATGGACAGGACAGTTGTTGTTCTCCAATTGTGAAGAGTGATCTGCTAGTGCAGTGGTCTTGCTGGGCATGGCAAGAAGAGGAATAGGATTCATACATGAATGTTTTTCATTTGATGAACATAACACATGAAATTTTCCACATCAAATCTCATCAGTTATCATGATAACCTAGCTGTTTGAAACTTCAGCTTAATGGTAAGGGGCACAGCTCAATGGTGCAGAATATGTTTACCTGATCAGTGTTTTGTGGGCAAAAGAAAGTTAAGCCTGGTAAAGAGGCTTGTCTGGAGCTATGGAGACCTCTGCTACCAGTTCCTGCCTTAGTGGATAGCCTAGCTTTTGGACCCATGCTTTAACCAAGGTAAGACAGAAACCTCTGCTTTCCTACCTCAGCTTAAGATAACATGTGTGCTCATGTTTACGAGAGAGTCCAGGAGAAAGTGGGGCCAGGGAGAGGCATGCTGCTGCATTGCAGAGAGCTGCCTCCCCACTGCCTGCACAGTGCATTGTGGGATGCGGGAGGACTTTCTCCTCCCAATCCCACTTCAGGAATTTGTTGCCACACCAATCATGTGGGCACATGAGTGGTGGAGCCCAGAAGAGACTTGGATTGTCTGGGAGAAGCCAGGTAGGGTCCTTCCTTCCCCCATGCCATCCCTACTTTGGTTGTGTGAATGACCTTTATGTTTGGCATGCAGAAAGACCCAGGTTCACTAACTCCAGTTAAAGTGTTAATAGCAGATGATGAGAAAAACACATGCCTGAGAGTGAGATCTGGGGAAGTCGCTGCCAGTTAGAGTAGACAGAACTGGGCTAGATAAACCAATGATCTGACTCGGTGCATGCCAACTTCATGTGAACCGGTTCATCCTGCAGTAGCTTTTCAAACACAAAAGAATCTTCCCCTGGAGGAAGGGTTAACCAGGATGAATTGGGTATCAGTTGTCTAGCCAAATATCATCTTCTTCTCCTCCTCCTTCTCCTCCTCCTCCTCCTCCTCCTCCTCCTCCTCCTCCTTCTTCTTCTTCTTCTTCTTCTTTTGGCTCCTCTCACTTCTTTTTCACTGTCATTTTTCCCCATACAGTGCCAGCCTGTGGGAAAGATGGCAGGGATGAACATTCTGTCACGTCTCTCTTTTTACAGCAGAGGAAAGGTAGATTGCTCTGTTGCACTCTGCATGTCGTTGCTTGCTACAGCTGTTAGCCACCGAAGAAATAGCTTATTAATTGACCATTTAAGGTGGTTTCAGATAGACTTGCTTGATGAGATTTGTGCCACATCCATTACATTTACAAATATGATGAACTCAATGACACACTTCTGTTGCTTCAGTGACATTTGACTACTTCAGTGTGCAGTCAGATATACGGCTCAATCTTTTCCCTCAGGGATTGCCATGATTTATCACAGTCCTTTCTGGCCCACTAACACCAGGTGTACATCATGAAAGAGAATGCTTGCTCATCATCCAACTAATAGTTTTTAACCTGTCTTTCATCCTTTGTGGCCAGGGCGGGTGTGTGTGTCATAATGTTGTTGATATTGAATAAGGAGAGTGGGAGTGAACTAGAACAAACTCCTTCAAGTCTGTTTTCACATTAAATGCTTTCATAAGGCAACACTGGGCAGCTTTCAGACTGGCATTCTGTGAGCAAAAGCTCCTGTGTTTGCATGAGGACCTATTCTGCTCATGCAAGGACCCCTGTTTTCTTCTGTTCCTTCTAGGGCAGCATTGCCAACTCATGTCCTGCTGTACACTAGTGCTCCACGGAACACTCACTGGTGTGCCAGGCCGATTTGTTCTGAGTCAGCTGCTAAAGTGGGGAGTTTTGGAATGAGTCAGCTCCAAACACAGGGAGTTTAAACTGGGTTTGGAGCTGACTTGCCCCATGATGCATACTCGCCCCTTCCCAATGCATAAAGGAAAATAATGCACCAGGTGGGCAAATCAACACGTGATGGCTTTGCTGTTCTAGAGCACTAGTCTGTATGCTGCCCAATTTCCTGAATTTCCCCCCAGTTTCTCCCCCACCCCTACATCACATAACTCAGAAATGCACAAAATAGCTCATCATCAGATCATTATTTGAAGGAACATAAGGAGCAATACATGTGAGTTTCAGAAAGAGTGTATAGGGTTTTTTTTATCCCATCTCAGGGGCATACTTGTTTTGAATAGAGCATCCAAGTGGTTGTCACTCTTCAGATCACTACTTATGGGATGTACTGAATGCAGCTGAACCTAAGATCATTGAATTCTGAAGAACACTCTCCGAACAACATCAAAGCCACTTTAGCTGCAAGCTTTAATACACATACTTTGAAGTAAATTCCATTGATAGCAATGGGACTTGTTTCTGTACACATGGTTAGGATGGACTCACAGATACCTTTTGTTGCCTCCAAAGAGCAGTATACAATACAATACAATACAATACAATACAATACAATACAATACAATACAATACAATACAATACAACAAATATTTATATACCACCTTTCAACAAATGTTTCCCAAAGCAGTTTGCATAGAAATAAGGTAAATAAATAAATAAAATGGCTAAAATGGCTCTCTGTCCCCAAAGGGCTCACAATCTAAAAAGGAAACATAAGATAAACACCAGCAACAACCACTGGAGGGATGCTGTGCTGGGGATGGATGGGGCCAGTTGCTATCCCCCTGCAAAATAAAGAGAATCACCACTTTAAAAGGTGCCTCTTTGTTCAGTTAGCAGTATAGAAAACCTTTGACTGACTATAAGCACATGCTTCTCTCACAAGGAACATTTCCCCCCTCTATATATACCTGTGTGAGAGGGGGTGTCTCCAACAACCTAATTTAGCCTATTATTGCTTGAAACAATTAAAGGTGACATGTGCCCAAATTATGATCCACGCCCCCCCGCCCCCCAGCTGGCATGACAGTACTGGCTCCCAAATGATTGTGTTCAAACTCCTTCCCTAGTGTGCAGACTTTAATTTGTTCGTGTGGCTAAGATGATACTGAGACAGTATGATGATCATACTGAGGCAGTATGATGATACTTGGGCAACCCTACTTGGGTAGGGCTTCTCGTGTGAAGCATCAGGATTGAGGCCGATCCTGGCACTGCCTCCGAGCATATTACCCAAACTTTTACCTAGGTTTTATCCAGGTACGGGGTCATGTGAATAATCAGGCTGCACACAGCCCAAGTAGACAGAGTCAAGCACCTAGAGTGCCCAACTCACAGGAGAATCCCTCCATGCACCCTGCCTATTGCACAGTGCTTTGTGGGATATTTGGAGGCCAGGATGCATTTTCCCACCCTCCAGAACGCCACATGATTCACAGCAGCGCCAGTCATGTGCGCATGTGAGCTACATGGCTGGAAGCACCGCTGGATCATCTTGGTGGAAGGTAGGTGTTCTCTTGCCTTCTCACCCTCCATACCTGGCCTAGCAAAAATTCATGTGAATGACCTCTATGTTTTATTTACATTACTGCAACGGGAAATGTGTGCCAGTAATTAATTAGGTAGTGATATGTTCATCAATTTCATTTGAAGCTTATTTCTTCAAAGCAGCCTCAGTTCTTGCACAGAAGATATACGTCTATTTTATTCAGATTTGTTTCCAGTGTAGAAGCCCAGTTCTTTGGGAGAATTAATGTACTACAAAACTCTGTCAGGCACATGGGAAGAAGGAAAAGTGTACAGAAGTCTATTCATTATTCTTGAGAGATCAAAGTAAGATGATTTGACAATTTCTCTCCAAACAATAACCACTTCTACTTAACAATGTGAATTTTCACATGATCTAGTAAAGTATATTACTTTTACATATTACATATGTATCTGTGATGAATATCAAACATATTGCTTGAATGAGTCTACATCCAACAGAGTTTAATTATTTCATTATTGTCTAACATGCAAATGACTCACATATCAGAGGTGCTGTTTCCTTAGAGTTTGTAGTGAAGCTTTGGTTCTTTCAGATTGATGATGACATTAAACCCATTAGATAAAAAGATTATTGTTTTCAATCATGTTTAGAGATTGGATTTAAATATTGGATGCAAGGCCCGTCTGAGAGACCATTTCTGTCTTCCTCTGTTGGCAGAGATCAAAAACAGGAAATTGAGGCTAACTAGCCGCCAACATCTCATTGGCTACTGACTGAGCTTAGACGTATCTAAACAATTGCTAATCACTGATTAGCGACTGAAATAGACTCAGCTACTAGCTGAGTTCAGTTCGTATGATTAAGGCATAAACAAACTAACAGGAAGATTGGCACAATTACAACACGACTTTCCTACCAGCATAAATTCTGTAACCATAATGCTCCCTTGGCAATACCATATCTAGTTACAAATCTATCCAGTGACTTTCTAAATCTATTTTTCTTAGTTTATTTGGTTGCATCTTCGTCAAATTTAAAAACAATGTCCCCATATTCACAGCAGGCCGTGAGCCCAACAGGATGCACATCACCGCTCTTAGTGCAGGAGGGGGAGGCTCCATGCAAATGACGTTGTGCATCAGAACAGCTGTGCTTGACTCCCAGCATTCCCCATGGGTGTCGAGCGCAGCTGTTCTGATGCATAATGCCATTCAAGGAAACTCCCGTGCCTGTGCTAGGAGTGGTGACAGAGTGGTAAATACTGTAGAGGCAGCAAGCCCTCGTCCCTCATGAATGCACAGCTCACTAAGCAGTAGGGAAACGGTTGCTTATTAAAAAATAGCCCCCCACATTTCAAAATACAATTAACGTTTGCTCTGCAGGTGCGATATCAAGGAGAGCCAAACTCAAGGCCTTTTACCATGAGTTTAAATATTAAATATTCCTCTGGAGTAGAATTCATTATAGGAGGAGAGCTGGTCTTGTGGTAGCCAGCATGAATTGTCCCTTTTGCTAAGCAGGGTCTGCCTTGGTTTGCATTTGGATGGGTGATTACATATGAGTTCTGTAAGATATTCCCCTTAGGGATGGGACCATAGCTCTGTGGAAGAGCATCTGCATGCTTGTATGCAAAAGGTTCCAGATTCAGTCCCTGGCATCTCCAGGTATGGCTGGTAGTGACTCCTCCTGTAACCTTGGAGAATCACTGCCCGTCAGTGTAGACAATACTGAGCTAGATAGACCAAGGGTCTGACTCTGTATGAGGCAGCTTCCTATGTTTCTAATTCCAGAATCAGGACACCAAAGGAACTTCCCTCAACTCCTGAATTACTCACTCTGTGTGTGATACTTATGGTTAAACCAGACGTAACATGATATTCACACGATCACATTACATTATCACTTTCCCAACTTTTACATTAAAAATAGCCAGGGAGGGTCTGGATTAGAACTGCAGTTTGGGGGAGTTTAACCCCGGCAGACAAGCACTGAATGCTTGGCCAGTTGGTGTGTGGCCATCAGCTGCATTGGCTAGCACTCACAGTTCCACTGTCCCCTCATTTATTTTCTGGCAGAATGGTGCTAATGAATTGATCGTAGAATGAGTAAAATACCTGACATTATTTTTAAAAATATAGGTATGGATTCAAAATTCCTACTGCACAAGCAGAAGGCACTTCTGCTGGTGAAGAACTGGGCAGCAATCACACTTCTCTCATGTCCCCACACCTGTGCCAAAAATTTGTTCCTGAGTGTTGCGGGTGGTGGTCCCTAGAGCAGCTTTTCAGAGGGGCAGCAGAGGGTGGTGGCTGGTGACCCTCCTGCGTGAGCAGATTTTTTTGGTCTAAGCCACCATTAAGGCAAAAATAATTGTGATCGATCGATCAACAGATATTTGCCTGTCTCTGAAAATGAGTCTTCATGCACCCACACTTTGCTTTGATCAGAGAGGCATCAGGCAGAAATTTGACAGGGGCATCTATAGGATGTGATTAAGGAAACTGACCTGTTAAATGTCTGCCTGGATGCGTTTCTCCCAAGCTCAATGTCCAGCTGAAAGACCAAGGCAAAGTGTGGGCTCATGGAGGTGTCCTTGGTCACCTAGTGAATGTGTGCTGATGGCCAGGCAGATTGGACAGATGGTTTTGATTTTTTAAGCAATAGAATGTTCGGGGCGTATAAAGGTGGAAAGCTGAGAACACTCTCCAGCTTAACTACACTGGTACAATCGTGCCAGTATAATTATTTGGACGTATGCACCACTTTATCCTTTTAAAAGCTCAAGAGAGGTGTGTTTGACGTAATCCATAAAATGTGGAGGTGATGAAGCTGAAAGATCTTCAAGGGGGAAGGGTATTTCACAATATAGCGGGTATTGCAATGAAGGTCCTGTCCTGGGCCATTGTCAGCTGTATTTGCAGGGAAGCAGCACCCAAAGAGGGAACCTGGTTGATGATCTTTAAGTCTAGGCAGGTTCGTATAGGTGGAGGCAGTCCTTAAGTTACATAAGAAGAGATTTGCTGGATCAGGCCCAAGGCCTATCTAGTCCTGAACCCCTGTTTCCCACACTGGCTCATCAGATGCCTCTGGGAAACTCACAAGCAGGAAATGAAGGCATGCCCCCTCTCCTGCTGTTGCTCCCTGCAACAGAAGGGTCACACAATCTATATACTGGCCCCCAATAATAGTCTAGCAGTCGCATCTTGATCTAACTGGAATATCTGTACACTTTTCAAGGGCAGCCCCATGGCTTACAATAGTCTAATCTCAATTTAACCAAGGTATGGTAGCCAGATCTGTTTCCAGGAAAGGACATCAGATATGGCAACTGTCACCAGCTGTTCCACCAGTCAAAGATGGGCATCTGTACAGAGCTGGACACAGCTGTCACCTGGGCATCCGGAGCAAGACCGGGTCCAAGAGTAACTTAAGGACAGTTGCTCTTTAGGAGCAACTGCAGACTTGCTCTTTAAGAGGGAGTTCTGCTCTTTCCAAGACAAGTACTTCACTTAAACTTGGACAGCTTTACTGAATGTTTACTGAATATATGACATGAAATGTATTATTGGGATATAGTTTTGTATTTGGCTTATCTCAAATCTGTGTGGCCATATGCAGGTGCATATGGCTGGCTATAAGAATAGAAGCTATGGGAGGAAGAGCAATATGGAGCAGAAAGTCCCAATTCAATGGCTTTGGCTAATGAATAATTCAAATACCAAGTTTCCATAAGTAGGTCTTTCATCTCCATAATCAGAAGGGGGGGGGGAACCCATTCAAACACTAGGTTACTAAAAGGCAGTGGAAGAAAAGAAAAAAAGATTTGAAATTACTTCCAATCAGCTTTAGGATCCAACTCTTCTCTAATTTCTATCACAATATGTGCTATTGTGTGAGAATTTTCATGATAGTGGCTGACATCTTGACAGACTTACTAAAGGAAGTCCTATTGATATTTAGCAGTGTTTAGTGAAATTTCTTAGTCATTCACAAGTAATATTGAGTAATTTAGTTAGGATGTCAGCCAGTGTTTTCCACGTCTGTGCTCCATTTTCCATGTTAAATGGGGAAGGTAAATATCAGTTATTTCCCCCCTTATTTCTCCGGCTGCTGCATGCTTGAGGTCTTTGGATTATCTAGAGACATCTAACAAGTGAGACTCCATAGCTACTACACTTTAAACAACATATAAAGACTGTTCACATGAGCAGTCTTACCTGGGCTTGCACAGCCCTACCAGGGTAGGGCTGCTCATATGAAGCGCTGAGATTGTGGCTAATCACGGCGCTGCCTTGCTGGGTAGCCTGGTTTAATCCGAGTGCCTAGAGCGCTCAGCTTGTGGAGAAATCCCACAATGCACCGCACTACTTGCTTGGTACATTGGTTTTCTGGAGGCCAGGCTGCATTTCCCCTAAAAATGGCAGCCCATGTCTCCTCTTCTCCCTCCCTGCTGTAACATATAGAAAAACTTGCCCTGACATTAATGTGGGTGTCACTTCATGTAGGGGGTCTATCCATGTATAGACCATATGTACAGCATGATACATAAGGAATGCATGAGATCTATCATGTCATGCCTATACATGTTGGGAAACAGAGAGGAGTTGTGTACATGGGTTGAAGCAGATACATAATTTTATTTGCTTAAAAGGTTTATATATCCTGCCTTCAGGATAAAACCCTACCAACAACAAAATACAATGAAGCAGAAAAACCATAATATAGCACAACAATAAAACAATAAGAATGTTGAAAAGACCGCATCATTAAAAGAGCAGAGCTAACACCTCACCTTTAACTAAAAGCCTTGAGAAATAAATAAGTTTTGATTGCAGGTTTAAAGGCAGAAACAGTAGGTATGTGGCAAGCCTCCCTGGAAAGGGGAGTACCAAAGTTGCAGTGCCACCACAAAGAAAGCCTTGACCCTTCCCAATGGTCAAACTTGTGCCAATGGCAGATTAGACAGTAGGGTTTATTATGTGAAGAGTAAAGCTCAGTAGGCTCCTGTGGGTGAAGGTGTCCTTAAGGTAAGTGGGTGATAGATTACAGGTGGCCCTCATTATCTGAGGAGGTTCCATTCTTGGCTACAACCATGGATAATGGAACAGCAGATAAGGAAACCTTGAGGCACTGGGATTTGTGGGGTTAGATTCCTGGAAGCGATATATGGCTTAAAAATGGTGGAAAACAGTAGAAATAAGAAAAAATAAAGTGCTGTCTGTGCTCCACAGGTCTCCAGCTGTCCAGTAATGCCCTCCCACCCCCATCCCCATTTTGACAATTTTCTGTGAAAAATTGCGGGATTTTTTAAAAACTAAGAGCCATGAAAAGGCTTTCTTCAGCAAAATGTGGCCAGAAATGACGTCAGAGGTCATTTCTGGCCACCTAGGAACCATGGATAGGCGAATTCCTGCTATTTTTAAACTAAAAAAAAATTAAAATTAGGTCAGGTCTCCAGTGCCCAACCATGGATATGCAAAACTGTGGGTGCTGGGACCACGAATGACGAGGGCCACTTGTATGCAGGGCTTTGAGGGCCAAAAGTCAAAAACAGCACTCTGAATCAGGTCCAGTTACCTGTTGGCAATAAGTTGTCTATCTTGTGCACAATTTCTCCTGAGGAAGAAGTTTCCACATCAAAATGCATTGGGACTTTTAATAAATTGTTGTTGCACTGTCCATCCCTCCGTTCTTTCCCACCAATATAAAGGAAGCCACTTTTTGTAGCAGTTGAAGTTTTTGGACTACATCAGACATAAGGCGCATTATAATCAGGGGCGCACCTAGGTAATTCTGATGCCCGAACCAGAGTCCCCCCACCCCACCCACTCCCCACTGTGAGTAAAAAAAAGATTAAAGGGTTTTTAAAAGCTTTTTTTAAAAAGGGAAACTGCACTTTTCTGAAGGCAGAGCGGGAACGGCTGCTGGAACTGACCGTTCAGCCTAGCGGCCATTGAGAACTGCGAGGTGCTCCAGTGCACTGCGCAGTTGGAATAGTGTCGCAAGACCCGACATCGCAGGCTTGTGACACTGTATTCTTAGTGTGCAGGTGCACGGTAAGAGTGTCTTGCTCCAAATGTCCCTACCAAGACCTTAAGATCTCTGGAAACATAGCTTCAAATGCCCCTGCCAAATGAAGTGAGTTGGGTGTCTACTAGGGAAAGAGCCTTTTCAGGTGGCAGGCACCCCATTTATGGAATAAGCTCCCCAGTGAGGCTCACCTGGCACCATCATTATATTCTTCTACTACTACAAACATTTATATACCACTTTTAGATGCCAGATGAAGACCTTTTTATTCACCCAGGCTTTTTTAAAAAAGTTGTTGGTTTTGTTGTGTTTATTGTAGTGTTTGGTTTTTGTTTTAATGTCTTTTTAAATATTTTATTCTATTGTTATTTTATTGCTTTACTTTGTGAGCCACCTAGAGAACAATCGTTATGGGGCAGCCAATAAATAAAGTAGTAGTAGTTGTTAAAAGTGGCAGGGTTGCCTTCTGGCACTGCTGTAGCCCCAACACAGGATTTTCTGGCTTCATTATGTCACCATGTCAGCCACTGTCTGCTTCTAATGTTTATAACTGAAACCCCCACAAAAGAATCACACCTAATCATGCCAATTCTTTCTGCTATTTTTTAATCTTGTTAGTTGCCCCAACGTTTAGGACCTATGCAGAGATGTGTTTTTAAAAAAATAGTTCATGCTTCACTTCCAGTGAGGAAGTAGACGAGGTTCTCTGTATTCTGAGTTAACATATTGCAAAATAACCCAGAGCTACTGTCCATAAAGACATTTCAAGTAGCCCTCAAGAAGATGAATGGTATACTGGAGCAAACTATAACATTTTAATTCCACTGCTGCGAGGCATACTATTTTAATGACAAAGCATCAGAGTTCATCCTTACTGCTTTAGTACTGAAAAGGAACAGATTAAAAATGGAAGGGAAGAAAATATACAAAATGATAAGTTTGCTGATCTCCTACTGGAGGTAAGGAATATATGGCTTAATTAGAAGAGAAGCATGAGGAAGACTAAATGTATTAACATTGACACAAGCCTCTAAGTGAGAAACAGCCTAGATTACAAAGTGTGGAACCAGTTTTCTCATTTGTGAATAATGCCAGTCCATTCACATTGCTAATGACCTGTGGTATGACTTTGAGCAAGTGATTTTGCCTTTCCAGATTCCAGTTTGCCATATTGTGAAATATTGATTAAGATACTGCTCTGCTTTATGCAGTCATTTGTGAGGGAGAGAGGCAGGTAGTACTTCTAAGGAACTAAGTAATATTCCACAGCAGTATCACAGAACAATTAAGAAAACTCATATTAAAAAAAAATCTGTTCAGATATTTGCTCATATCCATAGTCCCCATAAAATCACCAGTAAGGCTAGCAATATACCTGCTGGTTGGGAACCACAGAGCAAACGTAGATGTGCCTAAGGACTGATGGGATTTTTCACTTTCATTTCTTTGAATTGCAGACCTTCCATGCTCTATTACAAATTTCTTTATTTAACATATTTTTATACCGCCCAAAACTCACGTCTCAATGATAATGCTATTCACATGGGCATGTTTGAATAGTGGGGAGGTCAGGGGAAAAGGCAAGATCCAGCTAACCTTCCCCCAGACAATTGCCGGTGATGTCTTTGGTGTGCCACCATGCGCCCACACAATCTGCACTGGAAGGAGCAGCATAGATCACTATCTGCATTGCTCATGGCATCGCAGATCAACAGAGGCCAGGACTCATTTTCCCAGCCTCCAGATATCCTACAAGGCACCTTGTGATGAGTATGGGGCCTTGGGGGATTCTCCCATCAGACGGGCACTCTAGGCACCCATCTCTGTGTCTGCTCAGGCTGCAAGCTCACACCTTTAACCTTGTCTAAGAGCTGGGGCAAAAAGCAGGGTTAGGCTGGGTAGGAGCACCGGGACATACGGGGTACATACATATTGTACATATAGTTCTTTGGTGGCTTCTTCATTGTAATGCACTGCAGCAGGTCTGTGGCAGGAGAGGGTGGCTTGCTGAGGGGAAGAAAGGAAAGGGTGGGTGTCAGGGATAGGGAGCACCCACTCACCTGCCCACTCCCTTGCTTCTGCCTACTCACTCACCTCTGCCAGCCATGGGAACAACATGTGACCCAGACCGTCACCACCCTTCCCCGCTTGGTGCCCTGGATGACTGCCTAGTTTGCCTAGTGGGTGGGCCATCCTTGCAGTCATCCATCCAGGCAATGAACAGATCAAGCCCTACTTAACTCCGATGAGGTTGCTGCATCATGTCCCCACAGACCATGCCCTGGGATCTTAGGGTTACTTCACACATTGTAGAAAAGACTCAGCTCCCATGTTTTCACAGCAGGCTGACATCACCAATTCTGTACCAACAGAAGGCAATTTCTGCATCTGGAAAAACTGCAGTCATTGGCCGGGATTCCTGGATATATTATTCACCATGTACATTTAGACATGTTAATGCTCTTCAGGCATTACTGAAAAGATGTGCTTGTGCAGTGGTAGGAATGTGGGGATATGTCTTCTCTTTTTTCATTGCAAAGTGCAAAGTAACTTTTTGGATCTAAGGGTACCTCTCTAAAGGGGAAGATCATGTGTAATTTTCTGGCTGCCAACAAGAAAGGGGGGAAAATGAGTTATATCTTATGGAAGAAAGCCGCAGCCCTGAAGGTAGGAAAATAACTAGATATGCTCATGACATTGATACCAGTATACTCCCTTCTCCAGGGCAATATCAAGACTTGGAGAATGAAGCAGAATTATGGGAAACACTGGAGGATGACAAAAAGACAAATCTTCGCTTACAGAAGATGACTTCACTCCAAATGGAAACTGATGGCTTATATTTCCATTCGTCTTGGTAGTTTTTTTAAAAATAAATAAATAAATACAGTGCATTGCATGTTGTGGCTGTTGCAATTGTATCAATAATGACACTATTAAAAGCAAACATGCAGGCAGAAATGGAAGAAGGATGCTGCCTCTGTGTCCTTTTATCATGCAATATAACCCTGAAGGGCAACATTTGCTTTTGAAGAAGCACCTTGCACAGAACAGCGACACATTTCTGTTTCAAGGATACAGTGCCAAATCAAAGCTGCCCATTCTCATTGCCAATGGAGCGATTGCAATTATGCTGATAAGGAGCAAAAACCCAAGTGCATCAACTGTCAAACATAATTTCCTGGAACCAGTACATAGCTGGAAGGAAACCAGGAGACACAAAAATAAAGTGCCTGCCTTTTTTCGCCCCCTGTGGAAGTCAGTGGAAGGAGTACTTGTAACGAAATACATGTCACGAGGCTGCTGGGAAGACAAGTGAACTTTGAAGAAAGACAAAGTGGAGGCACTTGGAACTTCTTATGCCAATTCTGAAACTGTTTAGTCTTCCAGCTTTTTGCACTCCTATCCATTCACTAGGAGTCTAACTCCTTCAAATGTTCTTCAAATAAATAATATTGCTCCTTCAACCTTTCAAAACAAACAGGTGCACTGCCCTACAGACAGGTGCCAGGGCTTGCTTACATAGCTGGTGTTCTGGAATAGCTGTCACTATACATGTTTCTGCCTTTGATTTGTTTATACATTTAAGAGGTGAATTAGAGATTGCATTGTGCTGAAAGAGCCAACAATCTTTGATTATTGCTCTTCATACACCTTATTTTCATACTGGGATAATATGTAACCAGTGCTTCGCCATTACCTGGGGTGGGGGTGGGGGCTGGAGAATTCATAGTTCTGTGATTTATGTGATATATCACTGATCTAGGCCTCTCATAATGATGCATACAAGAAAATGTTGATGCAAAAAGTAAATTTTATTTCTTTATATATACATTTATAGCACATTTTTCCTTCAAGGAGCCCAGAGTGGTGTATGTAGTTATGTTTATCCTAACATCAAGCCTGTGAGATAGGTTAGGCTGAGAGATATGTGGCCCAGAGTTACCCAGTGAGTTTCATGGTTGAATTGGGATTTGAACTCAGGTCTTCCCAGTCCTAGTCTAATACTCTACACCATACTGGCTCTAATCTTATCTCATTGTAAATCTCACCTTAAATTTCCCATTGAACAGTTATTTATGTGTTATTGTTTAAATGAAATAGCACAGATTCCTTTCTGATGTACAGCTCTTTGCAACTTAAGACAATAACAGGAATTAGTCCATTTTGTTGCAATAATGAGTGGCACAAGAGGAAATGGATCCTAGGAGAGGGCCTGAATCAGACAGTAAAGAATATGTTGTGACTTCATTGTGTCTTAACAGCTGCTACATCTTTAATGTTCTATCTGAGTTTATCTTTGCAGTTCATTGTTCAGCCCATTTCCCCCCCCCCGCCCCCCAAAAACCTCTTTTCTTATAGATTGTGAAGCTTCAAGGGTGATTCATGTAAATGTCTCATATGGAGGAAGTGGAGATATTAGAACTAGGAAGTGCCTGAGTTTATACATTGTTGGTTGGGGGGGAATGGCATTTTATAATATATTTTGGTAAGATGGAGTGAAAGCAGGGGAGATTCCATAGATACTAAGCTCTGCTTCAGAGCAGTTGTGACCTACTCCAACCATTCCCAATGGCAGCAAGTTGCAGCTGCTCTGACAAAGAGCTTAGTATGCATGGAGCCACCCCTGCTGCTGTGAGGAGTGTCCACAGGTTGGTGAGTACTGCAGAAGCAGTAAGCCCACATCCCTCTTGGATGCTCAGCTGGCTGTGTAGTATATAAGCCTCTGTTTAATCTTCAGCAAATAACCCCAGGGCTGTAAATTGCGTTAAGGTTTTTAATAAATGACTACATTATACATAGCACATTTACAAATCCTTCAGTTTCCTACCAATCTCTGGGTCTGTTACTCTGGCCCCATTCGGACATAATGCCAAACCATAGGTAAACATGCCAGAGGTTTGAGGTTGTGGTTGTCCGAAAGCACAAAGCCGCAGTTTCATCACCTAACCATGGCTCTGTTTTCACTCCCAAACCTGAATTTGAACCCTCAGTTTTTAGTGAGTTTCACTGCTGAAACCTGAGGTTAGAAGGCAGCATTGTCCCATCCAAATTCTGCTACCACTATAAACTGGGTTTTGTGTGTAAGCTTCTCCCACCACCATAGGTAGAGGCCGGCTCAGAGCAGACCATAAATGCGTTAGTTCTAGGGCAGCCACGTTTGTTGCTGGCCACCTCTCGGAGCTGATGGCCCACCCTCTGCTGTCCACTTGTTCCTACTGATGCTGCTTGGCAACGGCGATGCCGCATCCTTGCAGTGCCTGCATATAAAGAGACAGAATGGCATTGGGGAAAGCACACTTTAAATAAAAGAAGAATAGACACATGTGCAAGGAGTCCTTTCATTGATCTAACACTCGATCTAGCCCCATTCCTGGAGCTCTCAGATTTTATCAGTGGAGTATCATTTCTTTGGCCTTAATGTATACAAAGGTGCCAGGGGTGGGGTGGGTGGAGACCATAACAAGGGACATGCCCAAGAATTCTGGGGGAAGACACCAGTTGCCAGACCATGGAAGGGACAGGGTTGCTCATCTGGTACTCCAGGAACAGATCTTATTGACTTCCTAGGAGGGGATATGTATATTAAGGCAGGCAAAAGATTCTGGAGATTGGTTCAGTGTAATCATGGGTGCCACTAGGCTAGCAGACCCAGGCAAAGCAGTGAGAAAGACCCAAAACACTATTGTCCTCATGCCAGTTCACCAGCTGGGAGCTTTGCCTTCTTATAAGAGGTCCAGTTCACCACAGAAACACCAATGTGTCTCAGCTCTCTATTTGACTGCAGTCTCGTAAGGAAAACCTTCCAGCTCTAGGGCATCCTGCTGTTGTGGGCACCATTGGTTAACAACAGAACAACTCTGCACCTTCCCCCTTCCAGTCTTAATATGGTACAGGCCACTTCAGGTGTTCAAATGGTTCTGGGTTGGGTGAGGGATGAGAGACTGGGGATGAATCCTACGTCTCAGGTTAATCAGTACTAGATGGGCCCGATGCTGCGGTGAATGCAAACCAGCCTCAGTGGGGCACTCCGGGATGGGAAACCTGTGGATTAAAAGCTAAATTGAGCATAGAGATGTTCTGTGGGGAGACCAGACTCTTTTAAGGGGAATGAAGATGACACATTGTGGAAGACAGTGGTGCAAGCAGTGTGAGGAAAGGGTTAAAATGTATTTGCCCTGCCGAAGGCAGGTGAACTCTGCTGAAAAGACATGATCGTGCTGAGCATGTTCCCTCTAACATTGCAGCCAATGATTGCAGCTTCATTAGCGTACAGATGCCTTGCCCACTGTCTGGCAAGGTGAGCAGAATGGAGCTTGTTGGTATGTAGCCTGGGAGGACTAGGAAGAGGGAGGAGTTCCTCTGCCCAGAAGCTGGAGGTTGTCAAACCACGGTTAGCCAATTGTTTGCGGCATGGTTCCTGGTTTCAGGGATTAACCACAGCTCCATCTATCCAAGATTACATGCTGTGTCTGAATGGGGTCTCTAACTTTCTGTCACATCTTTTCTATGCTGCAAAGACTTCTGGGATCTCTCTGTAGTTCTACAGGGATCTCTGTAACAACTACACTACTCCCAGGGGGAGCAGATATCCCAATGCCATAGAAAGACTGTTCAATCATTCCCCAATATTGAGCCAGCATGGTGTAGTGGTTAGAGTGCTGGACTAGGACCGGGGAGACCCGAGTTCAAATCCCCGTTCAGCCATGATACTTGCTGGGTGAGTCTGGGCCAGTCACTTCTCTCTCAGCCTAACCTACTTCACAGGGTTGTTGTGAGGAGAAACCTAAGTATGTAGTACACCACTCTGAGCTCCTTGGAGGAAGGGCGGGATGTAAAATGTAATCATCATCATCATCATCAAGTGGGCAACAGGACTCAGGATCTTCAGTTGAGCAACCAGGGCTGAAGACAGCAAAGTTACTGGAAGAAACGTCGCTTAACCAAAAAAAATATATGAAAAATGCCAACAAGGAAATAATGATCTGCTATTACAAGTCTAGTCCAACTAGAAGAGGTTATTTAAAAAGAATGTACCAAATTTGGAAAGAGAAGCACCCAGATACAGAAATAACAGAACAAAGGCTAGCAGACCAGAGAAGATTCATAATAAGAAATAAAGTATTCATAGGAGTTGAGCTGGAAGAACTGCAAAGAGCAGCACAGGCTCAAGACATGGAAGAAGAATTACCACCAATTGAAGAAGTTGCTCAGGCGCAGATGGAGGAGGTGTTGGAAATAGAGGATGCCACTGTTGCTGAACTGTTTCAAAATCAAAACCTGGCAACCTCCCCTTTGCCTTCACCTCAAAAACCCAAATGCTGTTTAACAGAAAAGCAACAAGAACTAAAGCAAAAAATAACTGAGCACATGAACCAAACAACCGCCAGGGTTCGACTTCCAGCTCTAAAAACAGTTGCCAAAAAACAACTTGCTCAGGCATTAAAAGATGTCAGTGCTGCACTTGCAGAAATAACAACCAATAATTTGAAAGAAACAAACCAACTAATGTACAGTGCAGCAACAATAACAACACAAGAGCTCGGATATAAGATCAGTGGACCTGTAAAAAAAGAAAGTAGTACATCACCTAAATGGAAGATTAGATTAGAAAATAAAATCTCCAGGCTTAGATCAGATGCTAGTAAATTGAAAGATCTGAAAGACAAGAAGCAGACAAATGAAAACACCAAACAGTATCTGATCCAAAAATACCACCTAGATTCAAGGAAAATTAGAGAAGTCCTGGAAATAATAAAGCAGCAAGTAACAGCAGTGTTGAGGAAGATTAGCAGATATGAAGCCAGAACTACACAACACAGGCAGAATCTCCAATTCCAGTCCAATCAGAGACGTTTCTACCAAAGCATAGAAGGAGAAACTGCAAGAAACATAGACACACCAAATAAAGAAGAAACAGTGCAATTCTGGGGGAAATTATGGGACAATCCAATAGATTATAATAAAAAAGCAGGCTGGATGAAAGAGGTCGAAAAATGTAACCAACAAATGCAAGATCTAATAATAACACCAGAATTAATAAGTGAAAGAGCAAAGAAAATTAAAAATTGGACTGCTCCAGGCGACGATGAACTGCATGGCTTTTGGTTTAAACACCTAACAAGCCTTCATAAACAACTATCAAAACAGTTCAATCACATTATGAAAGGCGGTGATATTGAACAATGGCTAACAACTGGGAAAACTCATCTCATAATGAAATACCCAGAAAAATGTGCAGTTCCAAGTAATTATAGACCGATAACCTGCCTGCCAACCATGTTCAAATTATTAACTGGAATATGAAGTGATGCAACACTTATTAACTAACAAACAGCTTCCAGTTGAACAGAAAGGAAATTGCCCGAACACCAGAGGCACAAAAGACCAGCTGCTGATTGACAAAATGATTTTAGAAAATTGCAAGAGAAGAAAAACCAATCTAAGTGTTACATGGATTGACTACAAGAAAGCCTTCGATTCATTGCCTCACACATGGATACTAAAATGTTTAGAAACAACTGGTGTCAGCAAAAACATTCAGATATTTATTTTAAAAAAGCAATGAGCATGTGGAGTACACAGTTAACAATCAATAGCGAGACACTTGGAAAGGTTAGCATTAGAAGAGGCATTTTCCAAGGGGACTCACTATCCCCTCTGTTGTTTGTAATCGCCATGACCCCACTTTCACAAATACTAAACAAAACAGGCCTCAGATACCAAACATCTAAAACATCAAGTCAAATAAACCATCTGCTGTACATGGACAATCTGAAGTTGTATGGAAAGTCCCAGTCAGAAATCAAATCACTGCTAAACACTGGCCATGAATTCAGTAGCGATATAGCAATGGAGTTTGGACTAGACAAGTGTGCTGCATTAATAATGAACAGAGGGAAAATAACAAAAACAGAAGGAATAGAACTGCTGTGGCAGAAAAAGACCCAAATAATCCCAGTGGTAATTGGCGCCCTGGGTGCAGTTCCAAAAGACCTTGAAGAGCACCTCAACACCATAGGGGCCACAGAAATCCCCATCAGCCAATTACAAAAAGCAGCTTTACTGGGAACAGCCTATAATCTGCGACAATATCTATAACAATTGACAATAAAATTCTGGCATCCCAGGTCCTTGGGAAGGACTCGATGTCTGGATAAAACAAACCAGTCAATAACACCTGTCTGACTGTGTAAACAAGAAATAATAATAATAAATAATTCAAATTTACAGTTGTTTCAGTTGCTGGTCCTTAAGGCTTATTGATCTGAATTGGCAGATTTTTGGTATTCTTTGGCTTTCTGAATTATCCAGCACACATCAGCAATGAAGTCTCTTGTTCCTCGGCCTTTTCTTAAACCAGCTTGAACATCCGGCATTACCCTTTCCACATAGGGCCCTAATCTGCGTTGGATGATCCTGAGCATTATTTTGCTAGCATGTGAAATTAAGGATATAGTGCAATGGTTTGCACTATCTGTTAAGTCTCCTTTTTTTGGTATAGGTTAGGGATGTGCAAAAAATTTCGGGCACAGATCGATTTGTGCCCGAAACAAGCAATTTCAGGTGATTCGGGGCTGAACCGAATCACCCCCGATGCCCCCCGATATTTTTCGGGGCCGAGCCGAATCACCTGAATTTCGGGGTCGAAAAATTCGGGTGATTTGGCTCATGACCGATTTTTTGGGAATTTTTGAAGTTTTAGTGACTTTGGGGCAGTTCGGGGGCATAGCATGGGATCTGGGCAAAAAGAGTGGGGTGGGGTGGTAGTGCCTAATGGGTGCAGGATACCACCCCAATTTCAGGGGGATTGGACAAAGGGCTGATTTTTGGTGAATTTCTGAAGTTTTCATGTCTTTGGGGCAGATTGGGGGCAGAAAGTGGATCTGCCCCAAAAGAGTGGGGTGGGCTGGTAGATAGTGCCTAATGGGTGGAGGCTACCACCCATCCCCAATTTCAGAGTGATTGGGCAGAGGGCTGAATTTTGGTGAATTTCTGAGGTTTTTCTTCATAAGGTGCAGTGTGCTAGATTGATCCATTCATCATATTCTTAGTAAACGAGAGTGTGAAAAAGTGAAAGTGGGGTCATGAGAATTGTTTAATTGAAAAAAATCTCATTTGCTATCATAGAATGAGAATTCACACCTCAGAAAATAAGGGAATAACATCCCTTCAGAAAAACTTCTGAGGGGACGGGTGAAATTGGGGGTGGGTGGTAGCCTCCACCCATTAGGCACTATCTACCAGCCCATCCCACTCTTTTGAGGCAGATCCACTTTCTGTCCCCAATCTGCTCCAAAGACACCAAAACTTCAAAAATTCCCAAAAAATCAGCCCTCTGACCAATCCCCCTGAAATTGGGGTGGTAGGCTCCACCCAATAGGCACTACCACCCCACCCCACTCTTTTGGAGCAGATCCACTTTCTGCCCCCAAACTGCCCCAAAGACACAAAAACTTCAAAAATTTCCCAAAAATCAGCCCTTTGTCCAATCCCCCTTAAATTGGGGTGGTAGCCTCCACCCATTAGGCACTACCACCCCACCCCACTATTCTGCCCCAGGCCCCACTTTCTGCCCCAATCTGCCCCAAAGACATGAAAACTTCAGAAATTCCCCAAAAATTAGCCCTTTGCCCAATCCCCCTGAAATTGGGGTGGTAGCCTGCACCCATTAGGCACTACCACCCCACCCTACTCTTTTTGCCCAGATCCCATGCTATGGCCCCAAACTGCCCCAAAGTCACTAAAACTTCAAAAATTCCCCAAAAATCAGCCCTTTGCCCAATCCCCCTGAAATTGGGGTGGTAGCTTCCACCCATTGGGCACTACCACCCCACCCCAATATTTTGCCCCTGGGCCCCTTCCCCCCAAATCGATTCAGATTCAGATTCGGATTAAATCCGAATCCGAAACGAATCAAGGGTGATTTGGGTGGCCCATATTCGGGCACAAAACAGAACTGGGGTGATTTGGTTCGGGTCCTGAACCGAATCACTGAAAATCCGAATTGCACACCCCTAGTATAGGTATGTAGACTGACCTCTTCTAATCTGTTGGCCATTGTGTCGTTCTCCAAATTTGCCGGCATAGTTTGGTTAGAGCCTTCTAGAATCATGTATAGGAATTTTAATATTATTTCATTGATCATATTATTTCCGTTTCACCTGATACAGGAGCCCAATCTTCCCACTGCTGGAGTCATTTCATATTTGATTCTGGAAGGAAGGTTTCCTTTCTCTGTACCTTCAGGGGAGCTCTTGCTCCAGGATGAAGTTCAGAGCCTCTATACTCCCTGGGGGCCCCCTTTAGTCTGTTCCAGGTGGTGTGGTCACCACACCACCAGACTGCACTGCTCTGGGAGGCCAAGCATGACTGTGGCCTGCACCAGCTGCCGAGTGTGACCTCTGCTTTAGAGACAGAGGGAGAGTGGGGAAAGAAATATGTGGGATGGGGATATATTAAGTTGTACCCACAGGCCCCAATGAAGACAGGACACACTTAGTTGGAGTAACAAACTTGCAACAGGGTCACTAACTAATCAGAGTGTGGGTACTCCTCCCATGTGGTGGCCACCTCCTAGTGAAGGCCATCCCACACCAGGGCAAAGGGCCAGGTACTGATTCAGTCAGGTGACTTCCTCTCACCGTGAGGCTTCACCCCGCTGAGGGGGAAGCATCCCGACCCACCCCAAACCCAAGCCACCAAAGCTCTGAGCTGGTGAGTCATGCCACCCACCCCCAAGTGGGGGCCATTCCCAGACCTCCAGGCCACCAAAATCCTGAAGGGCTTTGACCCCCCCCCCCACAATGGCCTTCCAGTTGAACAACGATACTACCTACTCCACACCCACACTTTCCTGCCAAGTGACTGGTTATTCTACTATGCCTGCCTGCATCCGAACTCCAAAGCCTCAGTGAGAAGTAGGTGAAAAAGGCTGTGACTAAAAGCCAATCTGGTGTGACCCAAAAAATTCCTACTTGGCCCTCTCAGGCGACTGGCTATCCCTCACTGAGTACTGGGCAGGCGAGTGCCTGGCTGCTCGGAGATTGCTGGGCAAGACTTTCCCCCATCCCCTCTCCTGATTGGCTGGCACTGGCCATGTGGAGGGGGCCCAAGATGGCGGACGATGTGCCTGCTTCAGAGGCTGGAGGCTCAACCTTGTCCCCTGCCTCACCGTGTGGTCGCGGGAGCAGGGAGTGGTATTGTGTGTTGAAATATTTCTGCTACTGAATATTTTTTCAGTTTCTGTTAGGACCCTTAAGAACCCACATGTTAAAAAATACTGTGTGTTTCATGGTGTGTATGTTTAGAGAGATGATGCTTAACTTGCAAGGGGATGGGCTCCAAAGGCCTTTAGGTCTGGGCTCCAAAATTACCCAGGTGCACCTCTGTGTACCATTATCCAGACGGAATCTCATTTTCCCTATGTAGTTATAAAGATGTTTAAATAAGAAATATGCTAGAAGCCCTGAGGCCATTACTGTAGAAGAGTCAAACAGTGTTTGTTGAACTGAGGAAAAATAAAAGTACCTTGGAGATTAGCTGTCTATAAATTTTCTCCATTGCCATCATATCACACATGCCAAAAAGAAATGCATTTATCAAATAAGAGACAATGCCACATGATTATGATGTGCCCTTAGGTTATCACCAGAACATTTTAAATGACTCTATGTCACAGTCATGCATTTCCTTGAGGTGAAATTCTTTGCATTACCAGTGAATCCTATTTTACCCAGTAGTTTTCCTGTTTCACATTTTATAACCTGTGTTTGAAAAAACTGAGAATAGTGAAGCTCCCACTGATAAATCTTTTAGCAATGGATCCTATGCAGAGCTGGCCCATCAATGAGACTGACTAAGGCAGTCACCTCAAATAGGGGATCGGCCAAGAACGGGAGCAGCCCCCCACCCATCCATTTGCCACCCCTGATCACTTCTAACCAGTCTTCACCAAGCTGCACATTTTATCCAGTGTGGTGGCCACGCCAACTACCACTGTCACCATTGCCCTCCCCCAATTTTAATTTTTTTAAAATAATAATAAAAAGAAAGAGGAAAATAGAGTAGAGTGATGGGATCCCGTTCTCCTCCTCCTCCTCCTCCTCTTTTGCTCCATTCACAACATCTTTTTTAAAATTCAGGGATTGGAGGGAGGACCAAAGACAGCGATGTGCTAGGGGTGGGGTATGGAAGAGGTAGCCACAGCAGCAAACAAGAAGAAGAGTACATAATGGGTTAAAGGGGGAGTGCCAGAAGAGGAACAGCAGCAACAGTTTTCAGGGGGAGCCGGAGCCACTGGGAAAGGGGAGAGCATGCCAAGTGTCATTTGGCACCACAAGCTCTCGTGTAAGGGAGGCACCATCTTGCAGCATCACCTCAGACGCCAGGAGCTTTTTCAGGTTGCAACTTTACTGTGACTTGACTTTGGGAGGGTGTGTGTGTGTGTGTGTGTGTGTGTTCACATATCGGTCAGATTTATTCCGAAGTCCATGCAATAATTCAGAGAGCACTTCACACATGTTTTGGGGTTTTTGTCCACATTGGAACCTAGCCTGATTTATGTCTGGGGTAAAAAAATGCTTCTTTTTGTGCCGGAGTCTCCATTATGCCTCACAGAAAACCCATGGTAAAGCCTGCT
Source organism: Hemicordylus capensis (assembly GCF_027244095.1). Lineage (NCBI taxonomy): Eukaryota > Metazoa > Chordata > Lepidosauria > Squamata > Cordylidae > Hemicordylus > Hemicordylus capensis. The sequence continues at coordinate 88,439,807 of NC_069661.1, read as the reverse complement.
GCCTGAAAAATCTCCAGGGGGCGTTTCTGGTTCTATGCTTTGGCTCTCCATTGTGAAGTGCACAAAATACAAATGACCTTAAAAAGGTGTCAATAGACCCCAGCCACATCCCGTCTCTGAAAGATAAGTAAAACTGCCCTCATGTGGTCAATTAAACTACATGAAAAGAAAGAGGTGGCTTTCTTCTTACACATATTCCTTCAATGCCATGGTCATTCATTTTTTATTGCAGCATGAAATGATGACTAATATTTGCAAATGGACTGTTAAAGCAAACAGCCTAGACAGAACTTGCTCTATTACCTCAAACACAGTGCTTTTCAATTGAGTTGACTCACACCTCCAGCTTGTTAGCAAGTACTCAAGTGATATATGTGTACGTTTGAAGTGACTCATGTACGGTACAAAAACACCTTATATACACAAAATCAAACTGTACATAAACTTTCCCTGAGGCATCCTTGGATTGGCTGGTGTGGTGACTATAATGTAATTAGTATGTTTTTAAAGGACAGCATGTAGCTTTGGGTATATTTAATAGAGAATCAACTCATACTTCTCTTCTGAAAGGCTTTAAGGAGTGAATATGGGTTTTAGGCAGCAGAATATACCCTTGGACACACTGTCCTTGGCCTTAGGTGAAGTGATGTGCAAATTATGTGTACTTTTACACAAAAATATGCCCATTCGATAGTAGCAAATTGAACTATTATTCTATACAACATAATTACATAGGAAATTTAATTATACTAAGAGATCGGTTGTGGGATATCCTTAACTTGTACTCAGAGTTAATTATCCCATACTTTTTCTGTTGGTGCATTCTTTCTATTTTTAGCTTCCTAAGTGGAGAATCTCCTTGTTGTTTTTCTGCTTTGTTAGATCTTCTTAAATAATAAAACAGGTCTGTAGACTCTAGATGTGTAGCTAAAAAAAGGATGGTGAACTTAAAACTCAGGTTCAGAGGGAGAACAACTAAGTTCTTATTGAATATTTAAAAGGAAGCTATCTTCAGCCATCTATATATAGCCCTTTGGTTTGTTTAAATGCACTAACCCCCCCCCCGGCTTTCTTCTGCTTGTATTTATTTCATGAGACATACTGGCTGATCCTGTTTAACTGCCTTAAGCTGGGGCAATACAGTTCAGGGCCTACACCGCTTTAGCAGAATAAAGTGAGCAGGATCCAGACTGAGTCATTACTAAGACCCATCGGTTGACATGATGCCCGTCTTATTCATCACTCTGTAGCAAAATAGAACTATTATCTCAAAGGGTTGGTGCAAGATGGAACAAAATCAATACAGACAGCATTTTCAACATACCATATATTACAGTCCATAACCCAAGAGACTGTGGGCCTTCACAGGGGCACGTTGTTTTTCTATTTTGTGCATAGTAATAATAGTGGAGTGCTCCATTTAAAAATCTTTAACATTGCTGACTTCCTAATGAAGCATTGGTGCTTCTGAAAGCTGAACCAGCACAGCTCCAATGCTGGCTCAATGATGGAGGCAAATGTCAACGACCCCCTCCCTTGCTTAGGAAGCTCTCTGTGCCACCCAAAAAATTTTGGTTGGGGTTTGCACAGCCCTCGAACATATTTCTGAGTGACAGAGAAAGATTCCAGGGGGAGGGGAGGTCATCAAAATTTGCCTCCTCCACTGATGAGCCAGCAGTAGAACTGAGTTGAACTTTCCAGAAGCACCGGTGCTTCTTCCTCTTCCTGATGATACAGATGGGGGCAAGTGGGTAGGCAGAAGGGTGGGTTTGGTTGTGAGAGATAATCTGATAGACCTAGGCCCAGTTGATATGTAACATGAAACTGGAGGTTGGCAAATCCGCAATTTCAATTTGGAACTGTGAATCGCACCACAGATGTTAGTTAAATTGTGGCCTGCCAAACTCCAGTCCCAGGAGAGGGGAGCCCCTGCCTGCTGCTTGGCCTCTGACTATGAGCTCAAAAGTTGAGCCACCCCACTCACCTATGGGCCCCCCGCTTGTGTGGGGCCCCCAAATCACCATGGTAAACATAGAACAGAATATCTCAACCATCCCACCCCCATTCCCTGTTCAGGCACCCAAGGGTGCTCCATGTGCAGTGCCTGGTCACATGAGGAGACAGGGGAGACACTGGGATGGACCTTTGAACCCATGCAGAATTCAGGGGCCCAGTCTGGCATTGCACCATATGCAGATTTGCCAGTGCGGGGAATCGTGGGAGAGGGGAGCCCCCATTTGCAAGCGACCCCAGACAGCGGGGTCACTGTTTGGGGGCACTAGAGAGGGCGTACATGTCCAAATGGGTGGAGGGACTGGCAGGGGGCATGCCTTGCCAGCAACTTTGTGGCAGTTGCCAAGATAAGGAAAGCAGTCTCTGGAGTACACCTCCTCATGGCTTTCCTCCACACAGCAACCTGGCTTGATGTAGAGCCCCAATGTCTTGGCACTCCCATGAGAGAGCAGTCCATGGGAGAAGGGGATGTTTTGCCATCAGGCATCTGACCGAATTTGCTTGGCATTTCTTTCCCCTCTGTCATGAGTTGTAAGAGGATGTCTCCACCACCTGGCAGTCTTGTGATCAAGCAGTCCATTCAGAGTTGTACGATTCTGTCTTCACAGCAGTTGTGCTGTGATCTATGGAGTCAATCTATGGAGTGCAAACCCCCAAAGGGGAATGAGCTGGGCCACCTTTCCCTGACCTTTCAATGAAAAAAATAGAACTTAGCTGCTTCAGAATCCCTACTTGAGTCTGCCTTCTAAACTCAACCATAGGAACACTCCCCCACTCTGGATACCAAATGTTCCCCTCCTGGAGCTGTGATGGAGTGTCCTGCTTATGTAGCCACTTGGAGTATTTGTGCTTGTGAACATACATCACTGGCACTTACTTCTCAGAGAGAAAAACACTTAATGCCCATCCTGTCCCGTTTCCCTCCTGCTTGCCAGGTGGGGGGAGCAAGGGACAAGGTGGGAAGAGAGAATGCCCATTGAGAGGATGACAAGGCTGCAATGGGGCATCAAGGCATCCCTGTTGCTAGGCAACTCAATAGCTGGATAGGTGACATGAGGGGTGGGGCTGGTTTCTGATAGGTGACCAGTGAGAAGCACCACCCTGGGTAGAGCAGCCAGTAGAGCAGCCGCATCCCTGGGTGGGTCTGTGCTGCCACCTCTATGATTGTGGTTTAAAAATTGGCATGAAACCACAGTTATGGCGGTGTCCAGAATTGGACGTAATGCTTCAGCAGCCAAACCATAGGTCTTGGTGGTGAACCTTTGTGCAAACCAAAGGTTCAATTTGGAATTTGGAGAGGCATACTGGAGGTCACTTTTGCCACAAAACTGTGGTTTCACACATTTGGACATACTGGACTGCCAATCCCTGCCCAGTTTAATTCTGGTTTGGCGTTACGTGTGAACCGGGCCTCGATCATAAAGAATTAAAGGCTGGAATTCCAAGGGCCATGTCTGGTGTTCCATACACACCTGGGCATTTTCAAGCACTCTTCCTATCATATCCAAGGATTGGGGGACCCTTCTGAGGTGTGTGCAATATGTCACAAGGGATGGGTGGGGGAATCCGTGGCTGACATCCCAACTAAAGAAGTGGGTGGGCTTCAAGAGGCTGCAAGGATGCACCACAATTCTTCATGCAACTCCCTCCAACAAAGCATGAACACTGTTTTGCCAGAGCCTTCAAGTCTGGAGTTCTCCCCACACTCCAGAAGGGCTCTGGAAGATCAGAACCATATCGCTGCAGCAACCTGTTTCCAATCTTACAGGGCTCTTTTGGAGTGTGAGGAATGCTCTGGACTCTCAGGGTTCTGGTTCAATAGTGCCCACACACAAGGTACTGAGGGAGTTTCACAAGAGCTTGTGGGGTGTGTGTGTGCGCGTTGTGTTTGTGTGTGTAAGGGTAACATTCAGGTTGCATCATAATGACAACAGCTAGTATTTCAGAACAGATAATTCTGTTATTCTTTTTATTTGGAACTAGGTTCCTTGTCAATGCCAGGATGAATTGACATTATAGAACATATAACTGCTGTTGAGCTTTTTGACATGTCATTCTTTGTCATAGCTATCACTTCTGCCTGGTTGATATAGCAATATTACTGTTTTTTTCACAGAAATTTCCTAGATTGATTGTCGTGGGCTGTATTACACGCTGTTGCTAAATCTTGTGGTAGCAAGCATGAATATTCCCCTTTGCTAAGCAGGGTACATCTTGGTTTGCATTTGAATGGGAGACTACATGTGAGCACTGTAAGATAATCCCCTTAGGGGATGGGGCCGCCCTGGGAAGAGCATCTGCAAGTTCCAAGTTCCCTCTCTGGCATAGGGCTAAGAGACACTCCTGACTGCACCCCTGGAGAAGGCACTGCCAGTCTGTGTAGACAATATTGAGCTAGATGGACCAATGGTCTGACTTGGTATAAGGCAGCTTCCTATGTTCCTAAGTGGCTGTGGAATGAGACATGTAGTCTCTTGACATTTAAATTTCAACTATGGTTATGTCATGGGATATTATTAAGATTAGCAATCATAATAGACTTTAATCACTAAATACTTTAATACATACTTGAATCACTAAATGTAAAAGCAGTGCACCTGTGTCACAGGGCCCCTTTTTGCAGGGTATTGCACATGCAAACACATACAGTTAGTAGGCATGTGGAATCTGTTCACAAACCTTACTGAATTTGAGTACATAGGCTAGGACCAGTGGGTACAATCTCAAACTCCCCTCTCTTTCCATGCCATCTTGCATGAGGAGAAATATTGTATCCTCTGTTTTGTTCCCTTAGCTTGTGCCCCATGAGTGATAAAGCAGCTGCGGGGGTGGGACGGATTTTGAGTGAGCACATGGCAGGACAAAGTAGCTTGCCCCCTGCTGCTCTCCCTACTTTGATCATAGCCTCTGAGACTGCTTTGCATTTTTTAAAAAAAAAGCACCAGGGGAAAGACCGTCATGAGCCTGAGTGAGAGAAAACACATGGTTGTCTTGGTAACACTGGATTTCTGCATATTGGTGACAAATCGAAAATCTATACAGCTGTGAAATTCTCTACACATTTCTAAAATGAATAGCTGAGATAAACAAAGGAAGACAATAAACTATTCATCTTGACAATCATAACAGATTAAGGTTTACATAGCACACAGTACTTCAGATATCTGTCAGACAGCAATTAAATTGTGTTATTTGTCAGTGATTAGTGCGGATATTTAAATGAGAGGTAATGCACTGCCAGCAGTTACTGGTATCTGGAGTCTTCAGAAGGCACAGGGGGGATTCAGCATGCATTTTAGCTCATAGTTGCTTCCAGACCTAATGATATGGACCTCATTCAAATGCAAGGCAAAAAAAAATTCTGAGGAGAGAAAAGGTAACACTTTGCCAAATTATGACAGTTTATAGGATCTTTGTAGAAAAACAAACCAATGTGTGCTTTTCCTTATACATATTAAAATTTAACTCTATAAGTATATATTTTTCCACAGCTTGTATTTATTCTTAAACATTTTCTCATATTTATTCTCATCAGTACACTAAACTAAACCTCAGCACAGTCTCCATAGTCCCCAGCCTCTGCCAAATGTTGTATGTAATCTTTATGAAGTTCACCTGTAGGCAGTGATGTAGTTGCAAAATCAGAAGGGCAGGCACTCTCCATGACAACCCCCATGGCCACTTCCACCCCAAGAGCCAAATAAGCTGAGAAGTACCAGTGTTCCGTGCCTGCGCGTTAAACTAAAGACAGTTAAACTTTAAATATTGTCTAAGTCCAAAGTGATGACTTCCCAAGAATTTGCTCAATGGAGGAAATGTAAAGGACTTGTGTCAGCCACGATGGTGTATGTCCAAAAGCAAGAAGAAGACTCCTTCCATCAGTAGATGGGAACCTTTGGATCTAACCAATATTTACTTACTGAAAAGCAGTTCCAGCTTTTATTGATCTGATTTTTGTAAGCTTGAATACAGGCTGTGGAATGATTGTGTCTGACATGTTTTACCCAATCCAAATGGATCTGTCAGTGACTAAGGCTTCTTATCAAAGCTGAAGAAATCGCTCAGCAACTCAGTATTGGATAAAAGTAGCACCCAATTTCACGACTGGACATAATTATAAAGACTGAAATGTAACTAACATGTGACATAGGGGCATAGCTATGTCACATGTAGCTAGGGGAGAGGGGGTCCATGTTCACCCCTCTCCCCAGCAGCCCCTTGCAGTGAGGGAGATAATGAAGGAAATGAGGAGGGGTAGAGGTGGGGGCCCCTCAGGAGCTGGGCGGCCTGGGTTCTTTGAATGCATCTGCTCAATTATAGCTACACCCCTGATGTGACACTGTTTATGCTCATAATGCTCATATTTGATCATATTTTTCTCTCACCCAATGAACAGAAATGGCTTCCAAGTTTGTTCTCTTTCTCCAGTACCTTTTAATGGTAACCTACAATGTATCCATATGACTAACATAGGAAACTGCCATATTCTGAGTCAGACCAGTGGTCTATCTAGCTCAGTATTGTCTTCACAGACTGGCAGCGGCTTCTCCAAGGTTGCAGGCAGGCATCTCTCTCAGCCCTATCTTGGAGAAGCCAGGGAGGGAACTTGAAACCTTCTGCTTTTCCCAGAGTGGCTTCATCCCCTGAGGGGAATATCTTGCAGTGCTCACACATCAAGTCTCCCATTCAGATGCAACCAGGGCAGACCCTGCTTAGCTATGGGGACAAGTCATGCTTGCTACCACAAGACCAGCTCTCCTCTCCTTTCACTAGTGTAATTACAGTCATAAGCCACAGAGCCTTCTACTTAGTACAAATGAATATGTTTACCAAAGTCTCTTTTCCATATTTAATTCTCGGCTTAAACACTACATAGACAAGGCTTGACCTGCATCTCAATGGATCCATTCAATTGGTTAAAAATTAAAAAAAAAAGACCGCTCTCCTAGTCAGACTTCTGGGCTGTTTAGTTATTTTTTTCCTAGGCACTGTTCAGCAGCTTAGAAGACTTGTTTCTAGGGTGCTTCCTGGTCCATCTGGGTCACTTCCTGCCTGGCAGACAAAGCCCACTTCTAGCTTCTGTATGCAGTCACTTGACTGTGCCAAGCTACTAACGTGACCGCTGCTATCACAGAGTACAACTCTCTTGGCTGAGCTACTAAAATAGAACCTTGTGAAAATTACTAAATAATGTAAGTGTTAAGACCTATTTTTAGACTTGGAGAGAGGAAGAGATGTTTCAGCACACGTGTTTTATGCCGAAATGTACACTCCGAGCTGGAAGCCATTCACATCCTCTTGCATGGCCACCTGCAGTACCAGCTTTAATTTGTTAATCAGAAGTAAATCCCATGGGTCCCTGTCACGTACTTAAAATTTAATATGCACATGGAATTTTTTATACAAGCCAGTTTATATATAGAACCTGGATTCTAAAATAGACATTTCATATCTGAGAGAGATTATATCAACTGTAAAATGAATTAAGCTCCCAAGACTGGTTGGGAGTTTATACCAGAAGTGCAGCTAGGTAATTTGGGGGCCTGGACCTAAGGGCCTTTGGGGGGTCCCAGTTCCACCATCCCCTGCAAGTTAAGCATCGTCCCCACTGTCCTGAGGTCATCACCGTCATGGCTGGTGCCGCTCAGCCTCAGCCTACGAGATCAGGCAGGAGAGTCAGTGGCTGCCTGCCTCTCACCTGCCCTTCTGGTACCTTGCTGCCCTCGCAGCTCATTCTGCTCCCTTAAACTGCGGGTTGCTTGACACTCAACACCGTCAAATGAGCACACTGACTGCGCAGGCGTACACAGATGAAAGCAGCTCACTAGGTCCATCGTGGCCCCACCCTTATAGCTGCACACCTTATGGGATTGCAGCAGTCTCAGGCAGGCCCTTGGCTGGCTGCACACAGCCTTGGCTGGCTGCACACAGCCCCCAGCCCCTGGCCACACCTGGGAGGAGATCAGTTGGGCTGCGGGCTAGCTGCACCTGCACTCCGCCCTCAGAACCCAGCCATGCTCGGCTGCCAGCACAGCACGGGCCAGCAGCTGCTACCTGCTGCTGCACAATTGAGAGGCTTTGAGGGAACCAGACTTCAACCCGGAAGGCTGGGGTGAAAGCCGCCTCTGGTTTATACAGAATTTCTATAGCCTATCTACTGTTGTATGTAACCCCTACTAACTTGAAGAAGAGGCACCTTTTAATGTGGTGATTCTCTTTATTTAGCAGGGGGAGAGTAACTGGCCCTATCCACGCCCAGCACAGTACCTCCAGTGACTGTTGCTGGTGTCTACCTTATGATTCTTTTTGGATCGTGAGCCCTTTGGGGACACGGATCTGTCTTATTTATTTATTATTTCTCTGTGTAAACCGCCCTGAGGCATTTTTGGAAGGGCAGTATAGAAATCGAATGAACAAACAAACAAATAAATTATTCAGTTTTCTGCTGTCCTGATACAGCTCTAGTCACACATAGTCCAGTGGATGACATACTGTGAAATGTTATGCATGTGGTGAAATATAACATTTGCACATTAGCACAAGAGCACTATTGCATAAATGCTAAAATTGTGTGTATGGGGTTGCCCTTTTATATATATATAATTGAACCAGAATATGGATGGGAATGTGCATGCTAATGTGAATAAAACTGCTGATATAATTTCTCATTGTGCTTCTTTAAATCAGATATGCCTCTGAATGAGAATTTGTGTCCACATTGTGGCACAAATTGCATTGTGTAATTACGTGTGGCTAGAAATAGACTGGGGAGAGAGAGAGAGAGAGATAGAGAGAGAGAGAGAGACAACCTATAAAGCTATAGTATTGTTACCAATTTGTATTATTAGGTCAAGTAAAACAAGGTGCAAAAAATACCATGTTGTTAGAAAGTCAGGATATTTGTCTTTAAAATGTCATACTTTCTGATTAATGTATTGTATTCTTAGAAACAGATCTATAAATGCAACAGGTGACCATGAAGTGGCAGAAAAGATGGTTGCATTTTAGACTGTTGCTGGAACAACATTTTTAATGTTCCCCTATGTAAAAAAGAAATTCCTTGCAAATAGATAACTAACACACCAAGGAAAAGTATGGATACTAGTCTCCCTGATGTACCAGTTTTCTATTCAGTTTTTAACATATGGAAGTATTCAAAAATGTTATATCCTTGCCTGTATTCTGAAGTCATATAGACAAGATTTCAGACCTGTGAAAAACCTGTGTGCATAATATTGGAGTTACCAACTGAAATGTAAAATACTTTGTAAATGTAAAATACTGTAACTAATATATAACTCTCTGTGTTTATTTTTTCAGGAAATGTCTTTGTCGTTAGCCTCGCCATTGCTGACCTGGTGGTAGCAATCTACCCATACCCTCTGGTCCTGACATCTCTCTTTCACAATGGATGGAACCTGGGATATGTCCATTGCCAAATCAGTGGCTTTCTCATGGGCCTAAGTGTAATTGGATCCATATTCAACATCACTGGAATTGCTATTAACCGGTACTGCTACATCTGCCACAGCCTCAAGTATGACAAGTTATACAGTGATAAGAACTCATTGTGCTACGTCATTCTTATCTGGGTCTTAACATTTGTTGCCATCGTGCCCAATTTTTTTGTTGGATCCCTTCAGTATGATGCCAGGATCTACTCATGTACCTTTTCCCAGTCAGTGAGCTCTGCATACACAATAGCAGTTGTGTTTTTCCACTTTATGCTCCCCATAGCGATAGTTACTTTTTGCTACTTGAGAATATGGATCCTAGTCATTCAGGTACGGAGAAGAGTTAAACCTGACAATAAACCCAAACTAAAGCCACATGACTTTAGGAACTTTGTCACTATGTTTGTGGTCTTTGTGCTTTTTGCTGTCTGCTGGGCTCCTTTAAACTTTATAGGCCTTGCTGTGGCAGTCAACCCAGAAACAATAACTCCCAGGATTCCAGAGTGGTTGTTTGTTTCTAGTTACTATATGGCATACTTCAACAGCTGCCTTAACGCTATCATTTATGGACTTCTGAACCAGAACTTCAGACGAGAATACAAACGAATTATTGTGACAATTTGTACAGCAAAATTTTTCTTCCAGGACAGCTCTAATGATGCAGTAGACAGGATGAAAAGCAAACCCTCACCACTGATCACAAACAACAATTTAGTGAAGGTCGACTCTGTGTGAAAATAGAAACACCGTTATGGACAATTTACAGACACTCCAATGTGTACAACACTGAAATGGTATATCTGTTTTGTTAGCCCCACAATTCAAGTTATGTAATGAAACACTGATCTGCTAATGTACAAATGTATTTGGATGAGATTCTGTGTACAGTATTTTTGAGCCAAAGTAACATTTTTATATAAAGTTCTCCTATTGCACTACCTGAAATATTGCATACAACAGGCATAATTCCAACCAAAGTTAAGGACTCTTAAGACCCATTGATGCCAGTGGCATAGTTAAGCATGTGGTTAAATCTCTCCTATTGAAATCTTTGGTTCCCATTTTTGGACTTTGGCTCCCATTTCCCTTGGTTGGAACAAGCCCAGTCACAACTACAAACTTAGGCTATTACAGAACTGCAGAACAAATGCTTGTAAATCTTTTGTTTAATTTAGATACTCACTAGAGATGGGTTGGCACTAATAGAGTCATGCTACTTGTCTAGCTTTACAAAATCAGCACCCTAACGTTCTGGAATTGTAATGAATTGGTGCAAAGCACAGTTGTGGTAGCATAACTTTCTACCCTCAGTAACTCTTGCTAGAGTAAAATGGGTGTGATGAATAAGAATATCTCACACATACCTGTACATGTAATAAGTAAAAATGTGCACAAGATCATGAGGCAAAAACAAGGTGGTACTGGTGAACTATCAGAACATCAGTAAACCATGAGACACTAAACTATCAAAAAGAGTATTGAATGATAAGGAAATTCTAAACCTTCCCAAGCTTCTGAGTTGTGCTTGTGCGAGGAAATGATACACACTAAAGTAACCAAGGGCAAAAGGGTTCTGCATGGATAAGAAATGGTGAGAGAATTTATTCTCCATTCAGAGACCACTGAGTCTCTGTTCAAGAAAGAACTGCCAGTCTCAGAGTCTTTTTCAGCCATAAGAGCTTTTATGAAGCTCTGTGAAATAATATGGCTCCTGCTTTTATGACATATAGAGTTGGATCCCATCTAGTGCTTCTGGGAACAAATGACCTTCCTTTCACTCAAGGGAAAGGACGTGTTCTTAATGTATCATCCCTTCCTTTTGTGGCCTCTTGAGGCCCCCCCCATGTGCCCCTGAGAGTGCCCCAACCCTCAGGGAAATATTTTAAGGAGTCATGAGGGGCTTAAGAGAAAGGAGAGGACTGACAAAAATTACCCACCCACTTGCGCAAATGGAATTTCTTCCATTTGTGAATGTACTAGTTGAGATCCAAGTCACGATATCAGAGATACATTCTAAATTCTAAATTCCCTTGTGACTTTTTTGTGTGTGCTATAAACACCTAGTAGATAGTAGACATATAAGGATAATATAAGTGGATGAAAATAAAAGGTACCACTTGTTGGAAGAAAAAAACCACGACCAGTTATTTCCAATTTATCCCACAGATCTATGCCTTCCCAGAAATGCCTGTTGTCTTTTGGGCTGAGAGAAATAGAAGCCCTTCAAAGTGTAGGCTATACAACACGATCATTTCCAGTTACAGGCTGTTTAGGAACAGAGACATGCTTTGTTCAAAGATATATACAAAAAACCCTTTCAAATTCTAATTCTTTTTCTTAGAAGTATTCTATTTGGAAATATGCCACAATTGAGAACCAAAACTCTTTGGTTTCAAGTTTTCTGCAGACCTAACTTTCTCCTAATCATCCACTATCCTGTTCCGTATATCCTCAAGTGGCGTCAACTATGCCCTGTATTAGTTCGAACTATCTCTATGGTGTGGGGGATGTTTGACTTTTGTTATTGTAAGTTAAAATTGTACAGTCTAGCTAACCAGGTTTATCAAATCACTTATATGTAATATAATCTCAAATATTTGGTTTCCAACACTTCAGATACAATGCCTTTGAAAATGCTGAATGTTCACCACATTCTATAGATCCTTGCGGCTCTAGTCATGCAGTTGAAAAACAGCTGAGGTATAATATTACTGTACAATCTAATGTAGCTCATGTGGGAAAGAACATACATTCATATATCCTTGAAACCTCCACTTACATTTGAGCGGGATTTTTTTTTTAAAAAAAAATTGAGAAACAAGAGCCTTGTGTTATGCTTAGCTCACTTAAGTTTGCAATGGAATTACCAACAACCACCACCTTTCTGCGTCTGAACAAGCCAGTCAATGGATTTCTTGAGCCACTCGACTCACCTTTGTTTACACACAAACCATTCTTGCCAATCCAATCACTGTGTAAATAACCAGTGCTCTACTTTTGCGACATCATGTGGTATGATTGACAAACTAAATTCTATATCACAGCTTCCTTCACTGTGATTCCATCCTTAGAGGATGCTTAGTGGTGTATTGGCATTGCTTTGTATGTAGTGATATCAGAACAATAAAGGTGGCCAGACCATCAGATTTTAATCCTATATGAGAAATACACGATATAAATTCTTATGAAAATATTGCCTTACTTAAACAATGGTATGACTATTATTAAAGTAATGTTTTACGATGCATCTGAGAAAGTAGCATAAATGTAGTTTCAGTAGCTTGATCAATATTTAGGTTTGGTTTTTTGTTTTAAAGAGGGGCTTCAGTTCCCCTTTACAAACTAAGATCAAATTGAAAATATACATGCCTTGAAAAAAGTCTTCAAACTAGTATATATCAATCAATGTGGGTTACCTGAGGAGCTCAAGTCCCTTTTAATTCACAAATGTTAAATATATATATTTTTATTGTAATTTTGAAAATATCATTTGCTATATGCAATAAGAAGTACATTATGCCAAAGGTCTATATTTTGGTGAAAAGGCCAGTTGTTAAAATGGATAGCATTTTCAGATCTGGTATTTTAAAATATTTGTATTAAATATAAACTCACAGGAAATATGCATGTTGGTGATGTTGACAAGCTGCTAAATATAGCAATAATTTTAAAGATCTATTCTATCTGTTCTCTCTCAATTCTTTGATTCTGTTTTGATTCTCAATTTTTTGATTTTACTTTCCCTACAAATTAATGCATATGGCCAATTGAATGGAATATATAGAAAACTGTTTTTCTTGAATTATCTTGAATTTTCTTGAAACATTATCCTTTATCATTAAAATTCAAATACATATTTGGTTACATTTTATGAACCAGCCGATCAACCAGCATCCAAAGAATGCCAGTCAACTTACTAGGCCAAAAGAAACATAATGGTTGTATTAGTACTACTCTAAAGTAAAGTAAAGTTGTGCCCTCAAGTCGGTGTTGACTCCTGGCACCCACAGAGCCCTGTGATTGTCTTTGGTAGAATACAGGAGGGGTTTACCATTGCCATCTCCCGTGCAGTATGAGATGATGCCTTTCAGCATCTTCCTGTATCACTGTTGCCCGATATCGGTGTTCCCCATAGTATGAGAAACATAGCAGCGGGGATTCAAATCAGCAACTTCTTGCTCCCTAGGCAAGTTATTTCCCTGCTGCGTGGGGTAGTACTAAGTGGAAGGTAGTATTAGGTGGTAGTACTACTCTACAAGGAGTTAAAAGCTACAAGGAAACTTGCTTACATATACAGCTGCCTGCTTTTATACTAGGAATGTGCATGAACCTCTGTTCATGCACTGGTTCAGCACTGTGGAGAGCGGGGAGCAGGATCTTTCTTTCTTTTTTAAAAAGGAGAACAGGTCCTTACCTGCTGTCCACTGTTGCATGCAGCTTCCTGTTGTGGTGGCGCTTGTCCTAAGCACAGCGCCAGCACACATGCACGGGTACCATTTGTATGGTCAGCATGGTGTTGCTGACCATGCAAATCACACTTGCGCATGTACAGATGCCATGTGCATGCTGGCACTGTACGCGGGTACTTAGGACAAGCGTCACAGTAGCAGGAAGCTGCATGTAGCGATGGAGAGCGGGTAAGGACCTGCTCTCCTTTTTAAAAACAGATACCACTTCATGCTTCCCTCCTCACCAGTGGCATATGGAGGGCAGCAGCAGCCCCTGTCTAGCCTGCTGCTGGTGGCCCCCATCACCCTCACCATGCCCCCTGTTTCTGACATCAGAGTCAGGGGGCATATTCATGCTAGCCAATGGGGCCATGCGCACCGTTTGGAAAGAAATTCCGGCAAGCCCTGCCTTCACAGCATGGTTGGGATGGCTTCTCCTTGCTTGCAAAAGCAGGGAGAGGTGTTTCTGGCTAGCCGGGGAGCCCAGCACTGGCAAAAAAACCTTTTAAGAAGTTTCAGACAGTTCTGAGTTCCCAGCCTGGCTGGGAACTCCTCTCCCTGCATTCGCAAGCAGGGAAAAGCCATCCTGGCCACGCTGTGAAGGCAGCATTGGGTGATATTCCATTCCTACGCTAGGAATCAAATATGAAATGCTAATCCGTTTGCTGGTGTGGTCATGCTCCCTGCATCTGATGTCAGCTGCAGAGGGCATGGCGGGGGTGTGACGTGCAGCCCCTGTGTGCGGCGACCTGGGTTCTTTGGGGAAAACCCTGCACAATGGTGGCTCTGCCCCTGCTCCCCGCAGTGCTGAACTGGTTTGGCACCGAACTAGTGCACAGATCTCGGTTCATGCACATCTCTATTTAATGCATACTCAGTGTTACAATACATACAACGTACTGTATACATACAATTTTTACAGTAACTTTACACAGGAGCAATCCTCAAACAACACAAGAACAGTACAAATACAAACACAACAATATGGACTGGCTGACATGATGAGGAAAATTAGTGAAAGTAATCCAAGTGAAATTAAAAGGACAAGTTGGGCAATGCTTTTTAATTTCAATGGAACTACATTGACTAATTTTCCTCATCCTGTCAGGCACTACAGTTAAAAAATGTGGACCGTATAACAGCCATTCTCTTGGGAGAACGGCTTAGAATGATGCAGAATCAAAATGAACCATGATTACCAATTCAAGAAAGAAATTCCTTCTTCATAGCATGAAAAAACATATGGGTGGTTATGTGAGTCCCAGCTGGAGTAGCAGTTTGACTGAAACTATTAGGGATGTGCATGAATAGATTTTTTTCCCCAATTTGATTTGTGCCTGAATTGAATCACTCCGATTTGTTTTTTGTCTGAATCTGTTTTGTGTCTGAATATGTCCCTGCCACCGCCACCGAATCACCCCAGATTCGATTTGGATTCGATTTGGATTGATTAGGACTACTTATAAAGGTCCTAGGGCCACCAAATTTCGGTAGCCCCATGGCTGCCACCCACCACCCAAATTTTAAGGCAGTGGGGCACTTGGTTGATATTTAATGGTTTTTTGGGGTTGTTTTTTAGTTTTTACTGATTTTGAATATTTCCACCATAGGAAATAATGGGGATTCGAAGTTGCCCTATCCTAACCTTAACATGGATCCCCAGCTTTCATTAAAAAAAAAAAAAAAAAGCTAAGCTCTAGCCCTTGTATAATTGGAGTTATGGAGCAAAATGTGTGGTCCCATATATATTTTTTAATTCTTCTGTGTATAACTTTTCCTCACAATGAATCCCTATGAAGAATCATTCCACACCTTCATTTCTTCTGTTCGTTTTGACAGTGCCAGCTGTCAACTGTCATGTGCCAACCACCCCACCTCCACACACACACACCTGCAAGGCAGTGGGGTACTGAGTTTATTTTTTCAGAATATTGAAGTGTTTAGATTCCTTGGTGTCTAGTAACTTTTCTTCATAATGAATCTCTATGTGGATTCTTTATATGCCTTCATATCTTCTGTTCATTTTGACTGTCTTTGGACAGTGCCAACTGTCAACTGCCATGCATCAACTACACACACACACACACACACACACACACACACACACACACACACATTGGGGTACTCAGTTTATTTTTTAAGAATTTTTGAAGTGTTTAGATTATTTGGGGGGTCTTCATTACACACCTTCATTTCTTCTGTTCATTTTAACCCCACTGCTTTGCAGCTGGGAGTGGGGTATTAGTGGCATCCCATGTGCCAACTACCCCCCAACCCGCAAGTCATTGGGTACTCAATTCATATTTTAAGTATCTGAGGTGTTTAGACTCTTTGTTGTGTAACGAATCCTCATAGAGATTCATTATGAGGAAAGGTTATTAAGTTATTAGACACCAAAGAGTCTAAACACTTGAAAAAAATCCTAGATCATAAACTGAGTATTACCCCACTGCCTTGCGGGTGAGAGGAGGGTGTCGTTGGCACATGGCAATTGGCAGTTGGCACTGTCCAAAGACAGTCAAAGGTGTGTAATGAATCCTCATAGGGATTCATTGAGGAAAAGTTATTATACACCAAAGAATTAAAAAACTTGAAAAATAGTGGCCACACATTTTGCTCCATAACTCCACTTCTGCAAGGGCTAGAGCTTAGATTTTTTTAAAAAAATGAAAGCTGGGAATATGGGGGGAATGAATGATAGGAGGAATCAAAATCTCGAATCAATTCGAATCTGGCATGATTCGATTTGGACCCAAATCTAGCCAATGGACCACAGGGGTAATTTGTTCTGTCTCCAAAGTGCCCAAATCAGCTAGATTTGGGTACAAATCAATTTGTACCCAAATTGATTAGCACATCCTCAGAAACTATTCTGAGAATCTCATCTGTGCATCTTTCAGTCCCCCAAAGCACTAAAGAATTCTGAACTACCACAACTCCATTGCTCTTCCCATTTCATCATCTTGTTCTCAGTATGCTCAGTATGCTCTTATCAAGTTTTCTCCCTTATTAGTTTAGCACAGCAGGTAGTTACACAGTGCTATTATTATGGGCCAAGGTGTTCAAGAAAAAACCTTTGACTTTGTCATGGTATTAGGAAAACGATGTAGTCATAGTTTGCTGCTTCAAGACTTTCAACAGCAGGAGGTGATTGTGGTAGCTGCTATCTTTTTTCTTTTGTATTCCTTTTTGTGGGGGGATGTGGGAAATGTTCTGTGCTGGCTACTTCTAAGAGAGTACATGGTTCAATATAAATACAGAAAACTGTGTGAAGAATTCATCACAAAATCCTAATTGTACCCAGAACCTCTGTAACACTCCCCTCTAGCTTTGAGAATTATTTAATGATAACATCTTTGTGTTCTAGCTAAGCAATTGCCAGAGGAGCTTGGCAGGAACCTTGCATGTGTGGACTGCTTGCCCCACATTTGCAGGCATTCAAATGATCTCACTGTGCTGAAAAAGTGGGTTCAGGGATCTGGCTTCCACATATGTAGACTGGCATGAATGCTGCTATGCCTGGATAAGATAATGTGGATGAAGATCCACAGGGACTGAACATACATCTGCCTCCAGATGCACAATGACCCTGTGGCCACATATTGGGAAGTCAGTGAGGATCTTCATCTTTTTACTTTGTCCAGGGGCACTATTGATGACTTCCTCCCATGTGCTACCAATCTCACACAGCACTGCACACAAATCTATCTGGATTGAAGGCATTTGCACTTACCTTTTCCAGTAGCAACACACCACTTCCTTCCAGCAAATGTGTTAAAGAAAGAATGTATATGATTTTTGCTGTCAGACCATTGAGCCATTTAATCCAGTGGGCACTAATCCATCTGGTAATCAAGGTTTCCAGCAAGAGCCTTTCCCAGCTTTTAGATTTTTTTAAAGTGGATAAACCAAGAACCTTTCTGCATCCAGACCATGTACACTACCACCAAGCCTTGTGTCTTCCTTGAATGTCTCGCTTCCATATTACTGACACAATATCACTACTTTAGAGATCAAACTGTTTTTCTTTATTGCTCTGTCCTCATAAGAGGAAAGAAATGTACCCCATACTGGATTACACCAACTAAGGGAGTATTGAGCATAATCTTTATAAAACATACTCTGCCCAACTATTCTTATCCAAGAGACCAAAAGTTAGGCTTCATCTATATGTGTAGATGAAGTGAGAATAAGGTGATCAATTTCATATTGTAGAATGAACTGGAGCATTTGAATTGTAGTTGGAAGCATCACTTTTTAAATGTTCATCTATGTTTTAAAAAACAGTCCCTCCTTGCAAATAGAGAATAAGCATAGCAGGTAGAAGATTTATCTTTTCACCTGATGTGCTAGCTTTCTACTTATTTAGAGTTTATTTTGCTTATTTAGGAACATAGGAACTTATTTATTTATTTAGGAACATAGGAGCTTATTTAGGACATAGGAAGCTGCCATAAACTGAGTCAGACCACTGGTCTATCTAGCTCAGTATTGTCTTCACAGACTGGCAGAGGCTTCTCCAAGGTTACAGGCAGGAATCTCTCTCAGCCCTATCTCAGAGAAGCTAGAGAGGAAACCTTAAACCTGCTCTTCCCAGAGAGGCTCCATCCCCTGAAGGGAATATCTTAACAGTGCTCACACTTCTAGTCTCCCATTCATATGCAACCAGGATGGACCCTGCTTAGCTAAGGGGACAAGTCATGCTTGCTACCACAAGACCAGTTCTCTTCTCTGGGGGGAACATTCCAAATTTCTATGAGGGAACATTCAAAATTACTATCATACCCCTGGATCTGAAGTGGTACACCTTATTCCGGCACACCTCACCTTATTCTGCAGTATATACAGACAAAGTCTTAGTTTCACCAGTTGAGAGAAGCATCCATACTGTCTCTTTCAAATATCACAAGGGAAAGACCAGCAGACTACAGTTTGACAGCTTCTAGTCCTTTTTACTCATCCCCCCTCTATGGATACAACAGAAGCAGGGAGTGGGGAGTGAGATTGCACCCACTAGCCATGCCCCAGCTTCCAGATATACAGCAGGCCATCTGGAAAGGGGAGCTTCTGTGTATAAAGCTGTCAGGTTTCCAGACTCCACACCATCATGAACCCCAGTGGGGCAGGGTTTCTGGCTGGACAAAGTATAAGCCATTGCAGATGTCAGGAGGCAGAAAAATTTACTCCCCACCTCCTCCTTCCCATGTCTCCCTTTTCATTTCTCTTTTTGCCTTTCCATCCTACTTATAGGTAAAGTGTGCCATCAAGTCGGTGTCGACTCCTGGCGACCACAGAGCCCTGTGGTTGTCTTCAGTAGAATACAGGAAGGGTTTACCATTGTCTCCTCCTGCGTAGTATGAGAAGATGCCTTTCAACATCTTCCTATATCGCTGCTGCCCGATATAGGTGTTTCACCAGCGGGGATTCAAACCGGCAACCTCTAGCTTGCTAGTCAAGTCATTTCCCTGAATATCTAGCAATTCTGCAGAGCCCCAGAATGGTAACAACAGAGACAATGGTTTTATTAGAAACCTCTTTTCTTCCTGATTTATTTATTTATTAGAAACATTTAATATACCGCCCACTCCGAAGACTCTGGGTGGTGTACAAAAACATATAGAGCAAGACAGCATTAAAATTGCATTCTAAATTAAAAACTAAAGTAACTAACAAAAAGAAAAAACCAAATAGGTAAACTACAGGGTAAAAGCCTGGCGAAAAAGAAAAGTCTTCAATAGAGAACTAAAAATCAATAAGGAAGGAGCTAAACGAATCTGAAGGGGAAGGAAGTTCCAGAGAAGTGGGGCAGCAACCGAAAAGGTCCTTTCACGGGTCCTAGCACCCTGAACCTCTCGGAAATCAGGGACCGACAAAGGGCCATTTGAGAAGATCCGACCGGACGGGATGTAACTGGATGGGAGAGGCGGGTCTGTAGGTAGACAGGCGCCAAACCCCACAAGGTTCTTAAGGTCAAAACCAGGACCTTAAATTGAATTTGGTAGCGAATAGGCAACCAGTGCAATGACTGCAGGAGAGGTGTTACCCTGTCATATTTTCTGGCACCCATGACTAGGAGAGCTGCTGCATTCTGGACCCATTATAGCTTTTCAGTCGTCCTCAAAGGTAACCCTAGATAGAGAGCATTACAATAATCTAAGCGGGAGATAACAAGGGCATGGGTCACTGTCATTAATGCCTGCCGATCAAGGTAAGGGCATAATTGGCGAATCAGATTAAGCTGGGCAAAAGCCTCCACCTGCTATTCAAGCAGGAGGCGCGAGTCCAAAAGGACCCCCAAATCACAAACAAGCTCCTTTGGGGGCAGCGCCACCCCATCTAGAACAAGGTTCACATCCAGCTGTTGGCAGGTACGAGGGCTGAGTAAAAGTAGTTCAGTCTTAGTTGGATTCAGTCTGAGCTTATTTTGATTCATCCAGACCTTAACAGCTTCCAGGCATTGAGTAAGCACAGAAACAGCACCCCCAGAATGGTCTGGGATGGCAATATAAAGCTGAGTATCATCAGCGTATTGATGACATCTCACCCCAAACTGGGAGATGACCTGACCCAGCAGCTCTATATAGATGTTAAGGAGGACAGGGGCAAGAACGGAACCTTGGGGGACTCCATAAAGGAGTGGCCATGGGTCAGAGCATCTGTCCTCAATGCATACCCACTGGACATGCCCGCTAAGGTAAGGACGGAACCACTGTAAGACAGTGCCCCCAATACCCAACCCACGCAGGCGGTCAAGAAGGATAGCATGATCGATAGTGTCAAAAGCGGCTGAGAGATCTAAAAGGACCAGGAGAGGGAGACTACCCTCGTCAAGGTCCCAAAGAAGGTCATCTACCAGAGCGACCAGTGCTGTCTCTGTGCTATGCTGAGGCCCGAAACCCGACTGGTAAGAATTCAGATAACTAGTTAACCAACTCCCGTAGCCAAGAATAAACATTCCCACTGGCTATTTTAACCAGCCAGGAGGGACAAGGGTCCAAGCAACATGTTGCCGCACCCATACCTGAGAGAATCGTATCCATATCCTCTATCAACTCAAAAGTGTCCCATGTAATGTCACAAGGTGGAATCTTCTCTATCTGATCGGATCCTATAGAGGTAGAGTCCAACTCTAGCCGAAGGTGGGTGACTTTATCAGCAAAGAATTGAGCAAATTGATCACAGCGGCCAGGTTGAACATCTACCGGATCCACACTACTAAGAAGGGAGCGGGTAATCCGAAATAAGGCCGCTGGACGAGAGTCAGCTGATGCAATAAGAGTGGAGAAATAATGAGATTTTGCCGCTCTTATAATCCTAGAATATTCCCAAATATTAGTAAGTAATCGCATTTCATCTTCGGCACCAGTTTTCCTCCAACGCCGTTCCAAGCTTCTTTTGGTCTGCTTCATCTCCCTAAGCTCTGCAGAGAACCAAGGGAGCCAGGAACCACGAACCTTAAGAGGACGCTTGGGAGCAATTTCTTCTAGCGCCCTCGTGGCCTTGATGGTCCAAGAGTCCACGAGCTATGTCAGAGAAACACCCACCAGATTGCAAGGAATGTGAATCTGATAATGTTATATCACCCAAAATGATGATATATCTGTTTTTCCCTCAAAAGGTTGTTTTTATTTTAAATTTAGTGAAGAATCTTCTACTTCATTTCAGTTATATGTCATTGTTATAGATAATGAAACATCTCCATACATTACTGATAATTAGAGAAGAAAGAAGTCTATCATGAGGAATTCCACAGTGTCAGTACATTGTCATCAGTAGTTCCAGCAGGAAACCTGTGCTAAACTGCCAGTATGTGTGACAGCTCTGCTTTGAAAATCAATGAATTCATGAAAATCAGACTCACCAGTATTAGACTGTGTGGTCTTCAGGCACAGTGAATTAACTGTGCACTGTCTCCTTATGTACAGCCCAACCTTCACTGTCCCTCTCTTCCTTAGACTAGGAAGTCTAAGGAACCCTGCTGCAGGCCTGCATTTAAAGCCCTGCTCAGAAGCTGCGTATAATTCTATGTGGAGCCTAAATCCAGCAAAGGTTTAAAAAACAACAAAGGGCCCATTCCGAATATATTTCTCTCTCCTCTGCTGTGCTCCAATGCCCCATGAATATTCCACCAAATGGAGCTAGGGCTAAAACTGACAGGAAGACACAATAATATTGCAAAATCAATTTGAACGGAAATTGCACTGAAATCAAATCCAGCTGGAATCTAATTGGTTCTTATAAGAAGCATATATATTAAATACTGATCGCTGTCTAGCTGGAGTTGCCTCCTGACAAATCGCATACTGGGATTAGCCACCACATTTATCATGGGTTGCCAAAAAAGGCAGAACCCTGGCTTCAAAGGGTGCAAGCAGAAAGAGCTCTGAAAGCGTCTCCAAACCTGCCATCTAAAATGATGTCTCAGAAGAAAAAGGTGAAAGAAAAAAAGAGAAATGTGATAAGCTTCATAGGAATTTGGCACCATGACTTTGTTTGCCCAAGAGTTCAGCAACATTTACAAATGAGTGAAGTGGTCCCTTTTCTGCGCCAAAGAATTGCATGGGGGTAATTAGTCTTCAGAGGAATGTAATGGGTCTGAATCAGATCATTAGCTTATTATGAGAGCTTACAATTTAGCTATTCAATGCCACTGTGAAACTAGGAATTCAGTAACAAGATAAATACTGGCAAGTCAGAGAAGGCAATAATCTTTAAAACAACAGCAACAGCTACGTGCGCCAAGAATAAATCGTAAAGATGTGGATGTTTCCTTATCCTATCAGGATGCAGAATAACATATACCTTCAAAATGTTCTACCACATGCTATTCATCAATCACCTCCCTGTTAAATACAGTATCTACTGCTCTTTTCTTTTTCACTTATCATTTTCAAGCAATTCATTGTAGGCTCAGGCAGTGTGAACAAATCAGAAATTAATTTATCAGTCAAATGAGCTGCCCGCTGTGTAAATTGCACTGAGTGATGAGAACACAAGCGCTAAACAGGAGATCCATAAAAACGAATACAGTACACTGCAAGAAATACAGTACACTGAACAGGAGATCCATACAGTACACTAAACAGGAGATCCATAAAAACGAATACAGTACACTGCAAGAAATACAGTACACTGAAAGAAAGCTGAAATCACTAGAAAAGGAAGAGCCAGGTTGGATTGAGCCCAAGACCTGTGCTGTAATTGTTGGAAGTGAAGGACTATATGCTGTCTCTTGTCTCAATGACATAAGAGGACAGACTAGTGAGTCAGAGGGCTAGAGGGTCAAGACATTGGGCATCCCTTTTCTACTGTTCTGACACTATCCCTTTGGAATGTAGATTGCTACTCTCAGGGACACTTCCTTCCTTCCAGCCACTTACTTCCTCTCTCCTCTCCTTCTCTTCCCTTCCTTCTACCTTGCAACATGCAAGCTCCTCTCCCCTGCACCATGTGTGCAGAGATGCAGAATCCATCTGCATCCAGCTAGATATATAGATAAGAGATCCCATCTCCTCACTTCCCTATCTAGAATTGAGTTCTCTAATAAATACCACTTATATTGATTTGAAACTATGAACTGGCTCCAAGTTACTTTACTCTCAGCATACACAAGAGAGGAGAGCTGGTCTTGTGGTAGCAAGCAAGACTTGTCCCCATAGCTAAGCAAGGTCTGCCCTGGTTGCATCTGAATTGGAGACGTGATGTGTGAGCACTGTGAGATATTCCCCTTAGGGGATGGAGCCGCTCTGGGAAGAGCAGAAGGTTTCAGGTTCCCTCTCTGGCTTCTCCAAGATAGGGCTGAGGGAGACTCCTGCCTGCAACCTTGGAGAAGCTGCTGCCAGTCTGTGAACACAATACTGAGCTAGATAGACCAATGGTCTGACTCAGTATATGGCAGTTTCCTATGTTTCCACGCATGCCTAACTAAATTCCACTGTGTTGTGCCTCTGTGCACTGTGCTATAATGAAAAAGGGTTTCTCTTACCAGAGAGAATTCCCAACAGTAATCGCAAGAGACTACCTAGCCTGCCAGAACCTAA
The DNA here is from genome assembly GCF_027244095.1 of Hemicordylus capensis. NCBI lineage: Eukaryota > Metazoa > Chordata > Lepidosauria > Squamata > Cordylidae > Hemicordylus > Hemicordylus capensis. Next base: position 88,415,852 of record NC_069661.1, on the reverse strand, counting down.
GAAGAAAGAGAGCACAGAGGACTAAGTAGGAACCAGTATAGAGCCAGGTAGTGATTGCATTTTTCCAGTTTTTATTTTCCCCGACCTGCTCTGTAAGTAACTGTTTTGAGTTCGCTTTTTTTTCCTGTAAAAGAAATGTTTTAATTGAACTTTTCCCCCCCTAAAAGTTAACTTTCTTGTTATATCTATCTATCGATCTATCTATCAATCTATCTATCTATCTATCTGCTTGTTGATTGTCTCTAGTGTCTCCACCCCAGGCCTATAATCCTTTCCACACTAATAAGGTTTTGGGTTGGTGTTTTGTTGTTGTTGTTGTTTTGGTAGTTATTGTTAAAGTGAAGGGCTGTTATAGTGGTCCCAGCCATACTAAATGTCCACTTGGTGGCAGCGGTAAAAAGGTTAGGAGGAATAGAGGGATGTTCCTTCACATGTGGTGGTGTGGTGGGATAGCTGTTCCTCCACAGCTGGCTTTATCACTTTTTCATATTTCATATCAACCTTTTCAAAGCTCCCCTGCCTGGAACAACCTGCCACAGGATAAAAGGTACTGGCTGACATACCATGCATCAAGTTACTCATACAAAAAGAATCCACACTCACTGCTTCCGAGCCAGCCAAGAGCCCATCCACAGAGCTCCAAAGGTGGAGGGTGTTCTATGCCTCCAAAGCTGAGCATCATCGCTGCCGTGTCACTAGTACTGTACTGCCATTACTCTCAATTAACATGACAGGGCAGTTGGACCATCTGTGTGTATAGTTTACCACATCCCACACCCGCAAAGCAGTTGTTCCTGGTGTCCACCTTACATTTCATTTTAGATGGTGAGCCCTTTTGGGACAGAAGCCTTCTATTTCTTTTTCTATGTAAATCACTTTATTTATTTATTTATTTATTTTTGAGAAGTGTTATGTAAATATTTGTAATAATACAACAACAACAACAACAATCTGTAAGGTAATCTGCTCTGTGCCTAAGCAATTAAGTGTATAGGATTAATTAAAGGATCTATGCTCTATGCCTAAACACTTTCATTGAGTAGCAGTTCTGCATTTAGTGGCTGACATACCATACATGTACAATAAACAGGTAAAGTGTTATCCATGACTGCATCTGCATGTAAAAAAAAAAGCTTCACTGGCTTATAGTAAACCTAGTTGACTGATCTCCAAATATCCCTGGCCATCTGACCCATTAGGCAAGCTATGTTTTAGGCACTATATCAACAAAAGCCCAGCCCTAAACAAGTTCACCACATATCCAAGGAAGTGCCTGGGAAGGTTTTCAGATGTCCTGAATCAAAGCTTTCTGTGGCAGGTTGCATTTTTGCCATCATTCCTGGGAGGAGATGCATTTCAGAAAGCACCCTGTGCTACAATATTGTTTTAAAAAGTAAGCACCTGATTTGGGACAGTAAACATCCGAAGTACCTGAAAATCCTATTGCCAGTTATGAGCAAGAAAGAGGCAGGAAAGGATGGGGCTCTATAACTGACAGCAGAGGAACCCTGCTGTATTTACATGAGGAAAACCTCTGCTGCTGCCATAAGGTGGAAGGAAGCCTCTTAACATTTGGGGAAACTTACTAGCTGTCATACTGGGCAACATTCCGTGTGACTTTCAATGAAACATGCACACAGTTGCGCAAGAGTGCTCTTGCACAAAAACAAACATTGCAGAAGTGCACTTGCACAATAGACAGCCATTATAGCCATCCATCACACAACTCCATTGGCGCAATTTTGTATGTTCGTGCAAGAGCACTCTTGTGTAACTGTGTGCATGTTTCATTGAAAGGCACAAGGAATGATGCACATACTCTCAGCCACTATGTTTTACTATTTATCTGTGTCCAAAGTTGAAGAGTCTACATGTGGCCTTTCATGGTGAAAAGCTGAGTGGGAGGAGGATAGGGTATTTTAGAGTCTGTACCCACTGAGAAACTACCTACCACTTCAGAAAAATAACCAGGGTTGAAGTGACACTTCAAAATTCCTCAAACCACAATAGGCAAGATTTGCATATGCATTTTTCCTTTTGTCCCTGGGAAGTATCCCAAGCAATGGAGGGTAGTATATGGACACTGGTCTTTACCACTGGCACAAAGAAACTATCATGAGAGATGGGGAATAATGTTCTTGGACAGTTTTAATGCATGGTTTGAACTTTTATGTCTCCTTTTAAATGAAAATAGCAATCCTGAGGGATCACCTTCTCTGACATGAAGCTGTCTGACCTGTAAGATCCGACAAAAAGGGCCTCCTGCATGTGCCAGTTGCTGATGAACTTCATTTGATGACCACATGGGGGCAGGGCCTTCCTTGTGTTAGTCCCCTCTTACTGGAACTCCCTACCTAGGGTTGGCTCCTTCTTTACATTGCTTAAGATGTCTTGTGCAAATGGTTCTGACAAGTTTAAGATGTCTTGTGAAGACGGTTCTGACAATTGTGAAGTCTTGTGAAGACGGTTCTGATGGTTCTGAGAGCTGGTCTTGTGGTAGTAAGCATGACTTGTCCCCATAGCTAAGCAGGGTCTGCCCTGGTTGCATCGGAATGGGAGACTTGATGTGTGAGCACTGTGAGATATTCCCCTTAGGGCATGTAGCCGCTCTGGGAAGAGTAGAAGGTTTCAGGTTCCCTCCCTGGCTTCTCCAAGACAGGGCTGAGAGAGATTCCTGCCTGCAACCTTGGAGAAGCCACTGCCAGTCTGTGAAGACAATACTGAGCTAGATAGACCAATGGTCTGACTCAGTATATGGCAGCTTCCTATGTTCCTAATTGGCCAGCTGTTTAGATTTTCTCTCCCAGTGATTTTTTGGGAACATTCTCTTTATATCTATTTTTAGATTTTAAAATCATTATTCATACTGTTATTTTTATTGTTTTAGTAGTGTCTGATACTGTTAGCTGTCCTGGGAATATTACTTTGTGTGTGTGTGTGTGTGTGGAGGAGCAGCATATGCATATCTAAATAAATAAATCCAGATCAGGACCATGGTAAGGGGGTAAGGGGGCATTAACATCAGGAATGTCTCTGCCACATTCCTGATCCTTGCATATTCTGTTTACCTTTGAGATGGAAAATTTCCATTGGTGCCAATGGGCAGGCCCCCCCCCCCAGGTAAATATCATGTAAATATCCCATGATACCAATTCAGATTGGGTTCCCCATAAGTGCTATATACACAGCAAAATCATGTAGGGTCAAACCAAGCATTCAAAGTAACATGTAGTTTGAGTCTCCAGAACACACCACTAGTTCAGGTTCTAAGAGCTGAACTCCACTCCACTCAAGATTCTTTGGACAGCAAAGGGGAACTTCTCCATAGTGGTGACTCAAGTTCTCTGTGTGGCTGAGGCAGAGTGCCAAATTAACCCACCCATGGACTGCAGATAGTCCAATTTTGACTATTTTAAAAACCACGGATAAAGAAACTGGGTCCCTATAACCCAAACGCAGATATGCGAAACTGCAGGTGCCAGGACCACAAGTAATGAGGGCTACCTGTATTGCAACAATTATTCAGGGCTTAGCACCTGCTTACCTGCAGGACCACCTCTCCCAGCCAGTCCTGTCCCACCATGTGAGATCTTCTCAGGTTGCCTTTCTTTCGGTCCCTGGTCTCAGAGAGGTCCATAGTACTAGGGCCCGTAGAATGGCTTTCTCTGTTACTGCCCCCCTACTCTGGAACTCTCCTCCCTAATTGGTTTGCCTCCTCCCTTTCAGCCTTTAAAACTTTATTGAAGACATTTCTTTTCCACCAGGTGTTTGCCCTTTAATTTAAGTTTTTTAAAAAAATAAAAAATCCCGGATGCTGTTCTTGCTTTGTACACTGCCCTGAGTCTGTGGATTGGGAGGTATATTAAATCTTTAAATAAAGAGATAAATAGATTAAATTAAATTATATTCAAAAATATGCACTGGTTGAAAAAGGTGTGGAAGCACCTATTGTTTGTGGACTCTGGAGGAAAGAAGAGAAGCTTTGAATTATGTTTGAGCCTTTCAAAACTCTGCTCCAATTCAACAAGCTAAAATAGAGAAACACACCTAATCTGATGGATAGCAAAAGTTGTATAGCTGTCTGGGTCCCAGCCAGTGGACTTTAAAAATGCAATGAGAAAAGCATAGCTGTCTTCACTTCTCTGAAGCCTTACTTTAAAAGAGAAGAAATAATGCTGACATTGTCAGTTTGACATCCAACAGCTTATATTGCCTCAGGATCTCAGAGGCTCAGGATTAATATGGGCCCATGAGTCCTTCACCTAAGGAAATAAAAATTCAAGTTTGACCTCCTAGAAATGTTCTCTGATTCTACTCCTTAGCATGAGATGATGGAATCAATCAATCAATCATTCTTAACTGGTATGGTCACAGATCAGCAAATAACTCAGAGATGATGGAGACAATATAGTATTAGTGACATTACAATAATGGAAAGGATAGAGAGTGTTAAATGAATATTTAGCCTTAATCTTAATGAAATTTGGTTGAATCCTTTACTATAAAGAGCCTGACACACAAAGGAAAGTCAAAGCTTAGGCCAAAGCCATGTTACATAAAGACATGTGGGCAGCACTACCAATCCATACCTCCACACATCTCTCCTTGGAAATGCACAGCTTAATCATAATGTGCATGAGTACAGACAGAGGGAAAGTTTGAGGAGCAGCTTCTCATTTAAATTTATTTGTGGGGAGATGAAAGACATTTGGGGAGGGAAAAAGTATGTTTTAAGGATTGAAGATATGTGTTATTAGTTTGGCAGAAGTTCAAATAAATGAAGGAGGAACTCATCAAATGTTTACAGGAGATCTGTAAAGCAAGGAAAAGCCCTGCTATAGTATCTGCCTACTTTCATGCTATCAAGTCCAGAACTGATACAGCAAATGAATCACTCTAGCAATCATGTGAAGGACTATGTCTGTGGTTATGGTGGTTGTACATAGCAATAATTTTAGGTAGGATGGTAGTAGTGTTAATGGCGGCACAACAAGCTCTGAAGAGGCCTGTGTGCATGAATTGAACATGGGCCATCAGATAATTTCCTCATGAGGATCAATGGGAAACTCAAAAAGATTAGTAACTCTTGCATGGCTGGGCAGAAAGCCCAGAAACTGTTATAGAAACATAAAATAACAACAACAACAACAACACCTGTCTGACTGTATAAATAAATAAATAATAAAGAAAGAAACTGAGGGTTTAATACTGGCTACACAAGAACAGGCACTAAGAACAAATGCAATAAGAGCAAAAGTCACTGCTAAACACTGTCCGTATATTCAGCAGCGCTATAGCAATGGAGTTTGGACTAGACAAGTGTGCTGCATTAATAATGAACAGAGGGAAAATAACAAAAACAGAAGGAATAGAACTGCCCAATGGAAGCAAGATCAAGAACCTGGAAGAGAAAGAACCTTACAAATACTTGGGCATTCTCCAGGCTGATAACATCGCACACACTGAAGTTAAAAGAAAAATTGGAAGTGAATACATCAGGAGAGTTAGAAAAATCCTCAAGTCCAAACTCAATGGTGGTAACACCATACAAGCCACAAACACCTGGGCTATACCTGTTATCAGATACACTGCAGGAAGAATAGACTGGACCCAGGCAGAGCTAGAAACGCTAGATCGCAAGACCAGGAAAATAATGACCATCAATCATGCTCTGCACCCCCGCAGTGATGTCGATAGGCTATACCTCCCTCGCAGCTCAGGTGGAAGAGGAATGCTGCAAGTCCATCAAACAGTAAAGGAGGAGAAAAGAGGCCTTGAAGAATATATCAAGGACAGTGAAGAAGATGCACTTCAAATGGTCAATAATGAGAAACTATTCAACACCAGTCAAACAAAGCAGGCCTACAAAAAAGAACAAGTCAAGAACTGAGCAGAAAAATGGAAAAATAAGCCCCTTCATGGTCAATATTTGCACAATATAAGTGGAAAATCAGACATCACCAAGACCTGGCAATGGCTTAAGAATGGAAAATTGAAGAAAGAAACAGAGGGTTTAATACTGGCTGCGCAAGAACAGGCACTAAGAACAAATGCAATAAGAGCAAAAGTTGAAAAGTCAACAACAAACAGCAAGTGCCGCCTTTGTAAAGAAGCAGATGAAACTGTGGACAACCTAATCAGCTGTTGTCAAAAGATCGCACAGACTGACTACAAAGAAAGGCATGACAAGGTAGCAAAGATGATACACTGGAACATCTGCAAAAAATACAAGCTACCTGTAGCCAAACATTGGTGGGACCATAAAACTGAAAAAGTTGTCGAAAACGAAGATGTGAAAATATTATGGGACTTCCAACTACAAACAGACAAACATCTGCCACACAATACACCAGATATCACTGCAGTTCAGAAGAAAGAAAAACAAGTCAAAATAATCAACATAGCAATACCAGGGTATAGCAGAACAGAAGAAAAAGAAATAGAAAAAAATCACCAAATACAAAGATCTACAAGTTGAAATTGAAAGGCTGTGGCAGAAGAAGACCATAATAATCCCAGTGGTAATTGCCTCCCTGGGTGCAATCCCAAAACAACTTGAAGAGCACCTCAACACCATAGGGGCCACAGAAATCACCATCAGCCAATTACAAAAAGCAGCTTTACTGGGAACAGCCTATATTTTGCGACGATATCTATAACAACAGCAACAACATTGACAATAAAATTCAGCCATCCCAGGTCCTTGGGAAGCACTTGATGTCTGAATAAAACAAACCAGTCAATAACACCTGTGTGACTGTGTAAATAAATAAATAAATAAATAAATAAATAAATAAATAAATAAATAATTCATTTCCAGAATTTTTTTGTAACTTTCTGCCTGAAACAAAGCAGATATGATAGCTTTAAACAGTTGAATCCCCCACTCCGTCCACCATTCAAGCCCCATTCGAAGGATGCCTTCATATAAAAGGATAAATACTATTTTTGCACCCATGTTATAACCCCACAGTTGCTGGGCAGAAAGTTATCAAAATTCATATGGAGTTAGCACATAATGGTACATTTAAGGAGATCAGTCCACACATTGAATACAAAAATGATTTCAGGCCAACAGTCTTATACTTCTGCCAAGCGGAAGCTGCCAGTTCTGCTACTTCCCAGCTCCCAAGAATGGTGATTCTAGCATGGGAAGTTGCTGTATGATGGATATCCCCCACATGACCCTGGGGTTCCTATGTTTCTGGGCTGCCATCCTTCAGCACCTACTACATCCTGGGGCGATGTCAGAATCGGCTCTAAGACATGTTCAGCTATTACTAGTTTGAGGGCCAAATAAGGATAGGTGATGTGAAAGTCATGAAATTAGTCATGTTATCTTATTTAGGATGTTTACTTCAGGCCAAAATTAAAAGCAACTGTAATGACTTACACATATTCCCTGACAGGACAGAAGCAGCACCCTTTAGTGTTTACAAATTAGTAATTCTGTTTCTCATGGGGAGAAATAATGAATCGCCCAGCTTCCTGGATGTCATCACTATAGCAACTGAAGAATATATCAAGCACGTCACCCAGTCAGAAAGATTCCTTGCATGTGACTCCACTCTCACATTCCCTACTTTGCCTTGGTTTTAGTCATAACAACCAATGGAATTCAATCTCTCTGTCTTGGTACTTTCATTCCCTGTTCAGAAAAATGGAAATTACTTTGTGAGTAGAAGCCTGCAGTCAGATAATTGGCTGGTTTGTTCAGTGTGTGAAATGTCTTGTTTTTTATTTCACTGCCTACTTTGTCCTCCTGCCTTTTGGCCAGGTTCCTTACACACAAGCCCAGACATCAAAGCAAACAGGACTTCCTGATCTTCTGTGCTGTGAGATTTCTCCACAGTTCCCTTAGCCCCTTCAGTTTTCCATATCCTCTGTCCTTGTCCTCAGGCTTCCTTCTCCATCAACTGCCCTTCATTCAGTTTTCTCCTCCACAGTTCATTGCCTCTCTACACCCTTCTCTTAAAACACCTTTCCTCTGGGCTCTCTCCCTCTCCTCTGCTGCATTCTTCCTCCACCCACTTTACTTTTGGGCTACTTGGTCCTTCTCTCATGAATATTATGATATACTATCATAAAGCAAATCAATTTCAGAGGCTTCACTGCCATAAACGATAATATTGATAGTTTTTATAGAACTCCTCTTACTGGGGGTTGCCCTTCAGAGTTCCATTGCTGTAAAACAAAACAAAAAACCCAAAACAAAACAAAAAACCAAGCAGTTTCTGGGAGGTATAAGTGTATACCAGATATAAACTTGGTATAAATCATACCAGCAGATATAAGTTTGGAATCAGGTTTCCTATTCTGTTTGTCAGGCACATCTGTTATGATTTATGGGAAATGCATAAGATGTCATCATCACAATTTTATTAATACCAACTATTGTAAAGCAAATGCATTTTCATTAAAAGTCTGCAACCCTCCAGGGCTCGAAAACTATTACAAGGAACATAAAATGCAGTGCAGAGTTTTTCCACAAGTGACGTAATAGTATGTTCTTCAGTTGCTATAGAAACTATCCATAGCTATGGTAACTACTGTACTTCAGGAAAAGTTGACATTTGGTAATTCTTATCTGAAGTACAGAACTCACAGAAAACCATTCTTTTCCAAACATGATCCTTTACCCAGTGGATCTGGCTTGCTGTAGTCCACAGTTGTGTTGTCTCCTGATAAAAGGTTTCTGGTAGCCCTCAGAAGCCCTCGAGAAATTACTTTTGCCTCCCAGGGGCACCCTGACATCTAGGATGGGGTGGGCAAACTTGACCCTCCAGCTATCAAATTTGACCCTCCAGTTAAACTACAACTCCCATCATTCCCAGCCACTGTTCCCTCTAAGGCGTGTGTGTTTGCGCACACTCACAAGTTTCCTGATTTCTGCTCAGTTAATTTTTGATCCCGCTCAAGTTGAATTAGGAAGGCCCCACTCTGAATGCAGGTGCACAAACAGTGCCTTGATATTGCTGCCCAGAACAAAACTCATTCTGCACAGAAATGAAAAAAATTAGAGGGACCACTGTCAGCCACATTGAGTCTGGGGAAGATGGAAATTGTAGTTCAGCAACACCTAGAGGGCCAGGTTTGCTCTCCACTGATCTAGGAAGAACAGAAAAGGAAGGAGGGTGCTTCCCTGTTTGTGTTTCAGACCCTGAGGCCGTTCTCACGAGCAGCCAAGACCAGGGTAGGACAGCTAAGCCAGGGCTTGGTTGCCCACGGGAACCTGCAGGACCCAGCCAGCTCCTGGCAGTGCCTCGGCAGCAACCTCACCTAGGGATCTGACCTCTTAAATGGGCTTAAGAGAGTGAGTGCTCCCTTAACCATGTTGCCCTGCCGGCTGCTTTTAGCCAGCACAGCAACAGTGATGGGTGACTGCCCATTGCTGTGCAGTTCCCCGCAGTGCACCCTTCACTGGCAATGTGGAATTGGGATTTCTGGGGGCCTGGATGACATTTCCCCGCCCCCAAACCTCTACACTGCCTGGGGCAGCCCATGACTGCAATCAGCACACCCGGTCATGAGAATGACCTCTATGTGCGTCTGTATATATTTCTGCCTATCTCACTGACGATTCTGTAAACGATTTAAACTATTAAATGTGCCTATGAACTATATATGCATGCCAAGGCACAAATCCCTTTGCTTTGACCTTTGTTTGATAACACTGCTATAGTTAACAGATATCATAGGATCAGGCCCTCTCAGAGGTCCAGAGAGGTCTGGGCCGATTTCAGCTTTTAAGGCCACTAAAGGTAAAGTTGTGCCATCAAGTTCATGTCAACTCCTGGTGCCCACAGAGCCCTGTGGTTGTCTTTGGTAGAATAAAGGAGAGGTTTACCATTGCCATCTCCCGTGTAGTATGAGGTGATGCCTTTTCAGCATTTTCCTATATTGCTGCTGCCCAGCATAGGTGTTTCCTATAGTCTGGGAAGCATATCAGCAGGGATTCAAACCAGCAACCTCTTGCTTCCTAGGCAAGTTATTCCCCTGCTGCGCCATTAGGTGGCCTTTTGAGGCCACTAACCACAATAACATGAAAAGTCACAGATAAAAATAAGTTGCAAAAATTATCAAATGCCAAAAAAAAGTCTTAATTTGTGGTTCCCTTTGAGCTGGCGGTCCAGACTAAATGGCCCTCTTGGCCCTCCCTCTGGTTGGCCCTGCATGGAACATAAATCAGTCTGCTTATGTAAGTTAAGAACATAACATAAGAACAGCCCTGCTGGATCAGGCCCAAGGCCTATCTAGTCCAGCAACCTGTTTCACACAGTTGTGGCCCACCAGATGCTGCTGGAAGCCACAGGCTGGAGTTGAGGGCATGCCCTCTCTCCTGCTGTTACTCCCCTGCAACTGGTACTTGGAGGCATTCTGACTAGTAGCCATTGATAGACCTCTCCTCCATGAAGTTATCCAAACCCTTCTTAAAGCCATCCAGGTTGTTGGCTGTCACCACATCTCATGGCAGAAAATTCCACAAGTTGATTATGCATTGTGTGAAAAAGTACTTCCGTTTGTTGGTCCTAAATTTCCCAGCAATCAATTTCATGCGATGACCCCTGGTTCTAGTGTTATGAGAGGCCCTGTCGGAGAAGAATTTCTCTGTATCCACTTTCTCCACACCATGCATGATTTTATAGACCTCTATCATGTCTCCACGCAGTCGTCTTTTTTCTAAACTAAAAAGCCCCAGGTGTTGTAGCCTTGCTTCATAAGAAAGGTGCTCTAGACCCCTGATCACCTTGGTTGCCCTCTTCTGCACCTTTTCCAGTTCTACAATGTCCTTTTAAAAATGTGGTAACCAGAATTGTATGCAGTACTCCAAGTGTGGCTGCACCATCATTTTGTATAAGGGCATTATAATATTAGCCGTTTTATTTTCAATCCCCTTCCTAGTGATCCCTAGCATGGAATTGGCCTTTTCCACAGCTGCCACACACTGAGACGACACTTTCAACGAGTTGTCCACCATGACCCCAAGATCCCTCTCCTGGTCAGTCACCAACAGCTCAGATCCCAGTAGTGTATACTTGAAGTTGGGTTTTTTTGTCCCAGTGTGCATCACTTTACACTTGCCAACACTGAATCGCATTTGCCACTTTGTCACCCACTCACCCAGTTTTGAGAGATCCTTTTGGAGCTCCTCACAATCAGTTCATCTACAAAGGCCCTACTCAGTTTCCCCCTGCTTCCTGATGTACGTTGGATGGTGATTGAAGAGAGGGAATTCTTGATTGTGGCATCCCATGTGGTGCCCTGCCATTGGAAAGTTCTCCCCAGGGTGCCTGCTCATATATTTTTGGTGCCAGATGAAGAACAGTTTATTTTCCCAGGCGTTTAACTACAATGACATTTTATGCTGTCTTTATGCTATCTTTTATGTGATTCACAGAGGTGCTTTTTACCAGCTACGGCTGGTATGCTTGTGACCCTACTTGGAGAAGTCAGACCTGACCTCACTCACTCATGCTTTGGTGACTTCCAGATTGGACTACTGCAACACACTCTATGTGGGCTGACCTTGAAGATGGTGCAGAAGCTTCTGCTGGTTTCAGCTGCTGCAAGGATGCTAGTAGGCACAAGTCACTTCATAAGTGTTACATTCATCCTTAGGCAGATTCAATGGTTACCAGTTCATTTGTGGGCTAGATTCAAGGTACTGGTCTTGACCTTTAAAGCCCTACATGGCTTGGGGTCAGGGTATATGTTGGACCACATTCACCGGGGACTAGAGACAGGGCCTTTTCAGTTGTGGCCCTTCAGTTTTGGAATGCCCTCCCAGAAGAACTTCACCATGCCCCTTCCCTCAGTGTTTTATTTGCTGCTTATATCTGATAGGATTTTTTGTTCTTCATTTTTAACTTTTCACTAATAATTTTTAATTTGAAACTTTAAAAATTTGTAGCTTTAAATGTGGTTTTAGTTTGATGTTTTCACTTGTTTAGTTTTATTAATTTTTTTACTTTGTATTGTATCTATTTTATTAATGTTTTGAGCCACCCAGAACAGTAGCATCCTGGAGAAGCGGGGTATACATATTTTAAATAAATAAATAATAAAATCAATGTTTAAGCTCAGGTATTGTGTTTTAGCTGTTTTATTTCCTTTTAAAAGATTTTACTGTTATAATTGCTTATTGTATGCCACATCAGCAAGAATATCTGTATCTTTCCCCCAAAGACATCTCCCTAAAATAAAAACATCCTGCTGCTGTGGGTTTCAGTTCCCAAAGGAAGATATTACTCTATACAATTGCCTCTGAAGAAGAGCTCTCCCAGGCTCCAAATGCATCAGGGAGGAAGTTTCATCAACAACTAAAGAACTGGCAATTATTTAGCTAGAATCTTTAGGATTTCCCCACCACCCCCTCTTCTCTTGGCTGATCAGTGCTGCATCTTCTCTCTCTCCCCCATTGTTCTCCTCCAGCTTGGGAATGGAACCCAGGTATGAGATTTAGGATGTTAGAAACACATCTCTATTTTAACCTGTGAAATTTTGGAGGGTATGTAGCAATGTTAGTACACTCACACTTTACTGTACACACCTGCTTATATTGGGGGGGAAGGCAGTGGTTGAAATCCTGACTAAATGATTCAATCGAAGTCCTCCTGAAATTCTTTAATCCTTTAGAGTAACTCCTGAGTAGTACTATTGAAGAACTTAGTCTGGATAGCAAGCAATCACTGACTGACAAGATCGCTAAGGATGTGTTACTCTAGAGTTATCCTACGATAACAACCCATGTGCACAAGCACTGAATGATATGCTGTATTAGTCTGGGTTAAGAGTGGCCTTCATCAACACACAGCTTCAAGATATCACAAAGCTCACTCCTGCTCCTCCCTATTCTTTTTGGACATTGGAACCTCAAAGAGGAGTCACATCATGTTCTTGCAAACTCTGATTTCCTATGTAACAACCTGAATAAACTTCTTCCTGCTGGAATAAGTCTTAACATGTTTGTTTTTATACTATCTATTTTATTTATTTATTTATTTTGCAACCCACTACTTATGGACGGCCCCTCACAGGAAATGCAACAAGACTCCTCGGGTTGGATTATTACTACCTGTCCACTGATGTGTTAAACTATAGAGGCAGCCTCCATCAGAGAAACCGCTGACGTGTCAAAATTCATTGCTCAGTCTAATTGCATTCATTCGATCCAAAGGATTTCTTTCAACTCAACCTTTTAAAAAGAGGAATTTCATAGGCTTTCTTGTGGAAGAGCCTTCAGTTGGTTGGTGCTGCTGATTGGCTGTCCTTGCTGTAATATGAGTTGCATTCCTACCATGCAGTACAGAGGAAAGGAAGATCAGCCAAAGCTACCGTAATTCTCAATCACAGACTATATGTAAAATAGAGTTCCTGTATTCAGTACTACTTTGGCATAAATAATTGGCTGAAAGCCAACATTTTATTTTTGTATCCTTATTTTTCTGCTAATTTGTGTTCTCTTGGAGTACCAAAGGGTGTGTGTGTGTGTATGTGTGTTCATAAATCAGTATTCTGATCTGGATAGATTCTAGCAGACCAAATGATCCCACATTCAGTGAGCCTAACCATGTTTGTTGAGTTGCTACAATGACAGCAGGGGTTGAGTAATTTTAGCCTGGAGAAGAGAAGACTCAAGGGAGCTATAGTACCCACCTTCAAAAATCTGTAGGGCTGTTACAAAGGAGGAGTGGACCTGTTCTCTGTTGCTTCTGCAGGCAGGATTAGAACCAGTGGGTTGCAATTACAAGGAAGCAGATTGAGACTAGACTTTAGGAAGGATTTCATAACTGTGAGAGCTGTTGGACAGTGGAACAATCTACTTCATGAAGTGAAGGGCTCTTCTTTGCTGGATGTTTCCAAATTGTGGCTGGACAGCCATCTGTCAAGGATGCTATAGCAGTTTACTGCACAGAGCAGGGGGTTAAACGAGAAGATCTCCAAGGTCCCTCCCTACTGATTCTGATATTTTATGAGTCTATATACTGTACTCTCTCTGAATAAGTAATGAAAAGATTGCTCAGTTATAATTAATCATTCTCATCAGTTAATGAGATTGATTGCTAAGTTGTAACTCAGCCTTTGAAAGCACAGATTTCTAACTCAAAGTAACTACTCCTTAACTGTCCCCAATGAGTATTCTCTGAGTCCTGTTGTTTTGAAGCAATTCTATCATTCGCCAAGCACAGTAATTACTGATCTAAAACATGTTTTTGAACCAGTGTGAAGCTGAAGTAACTCAGCTAATTCACACACAGCTGTACATGTTTTAAAGCACTGACGTGAGTTTGGGTTATTACACGATAACTGACCAAGGCCTGGTTCCGACGAACACAGATCCCTACATCATCATCATCATCATCATCATCATCGTCGTCGTTTACACAGTCAGACAGGTGCTATTGACTGGTTTGTTTTAGCCAGACATCGAGTCCTTCCCAAGGACCTGGGATGACTGAATTTTGTTATCAATGTTGTTGCTGCTGTTATTATAGATATCGTCGCAGAATATAGGCTGTTCCCAGTAAAGTTGGTTTTTGTAATTGGCTGATGATGATTTCTGTGGGCCCTATGGTGTAGGGATGTGCATGGTCCGGACCGGTCCGGACGGGCACCGAGGGGGGGTCTCCCTTTAAGGGCGGGGGGGTAGAACTTACCCATCCCACCGCTCTTCTCCCTCCGGCGCTGAAGCTGCTTGCCAGGTCTCTAGGGCACTAACCAGTCCAGAGGCCATGTTGGAGGCCTCCGGACCAGTTCGGATCCGGACCAGACCGGACTGTGTGGCAGTCTGGCACCGAGGGGGGGGGTCTCCCTTTAAGGGCGGGGGGTATAACTTACCCCTCCCGCCACTTTTCCCCCTCCGGCACTGTCTCTTTTAGCGAAGATTTTGGGGCGGCAGTGTTCTTCACTGCCGCCCCTGCCCCCCGTTGTCGCCCGGCAGTCTCCCTCAGAGTAATACGCATGCGTGCGCGGCGGCGTGCGCACCTGTTACCGCCGTGCGCGCGCACGGCGGCAACAGGCGCGCACAGCCGCGCGTGCATGCGTACTACTCCGAGGGAGACTGCTGGGCGACGACGGGCACAGGGGTGGCAGCGAAGAACACTGCCGCCCCAAAATCTTTGCTAAAAGAGACAGCGCCGGAGGGGGAAAAGTGGCGGGAGGGGTAAGTAATACCCCCCCGCCCTTAAAGGGAGACCCCCCCTTGGTGCCGGTCCGGACTAGTCCGGACCATGCACATCCCTACTATGGTGTTGAGGTGCTCTTCAAGGTCTGTTGGAAGTGCACCTAGGGCATCAATTACTACTGGAATTAATTTGGTCTTCTTCTGCCACAGCCTTTCTATTATTATTATTTCTTGTTTACACAGTCAGACAGGTGTTATTGACTGGTTTGCTTTATCCAGACATCGAGTCCTTCCCAAGGACCTGGGATGGCTTTTAATTTTCTTTGCTCTTTCACTTATTAATTCTGGTGTAATTATTAGATCTTGCATTTGTTGGTTACATTTTTTGACCTCTTTCATCCAGCCTGCTTTTTTATTATAATCTATTGGATTGTCGCATAATTTCCCCCAGAATTGCACTCTTTCTTCTTTATTTGGTGTTTTGATGTTTCTTGCAGTTTCTCCTTCTATGCTTTGGTAGAAATGTCTGTGATTAGACTGGAATTGGAGATTCTGCCTGTGTTGTGTAATTCTGGCTTCATATTTGCTAATTTTCTTTCACACTGCTGTTATTAACTGCTTTATTATTTCCAGGACTTCTCTAATTCTCCTTGAATCTAGGTGGTATTTTTGGATCAGATACTGTTTGGTGTTTTTATTCTTCAGCTTCTTGTCTTTCATATCTTTCAATTTACTAGCATCTGATCTAAGCCTGGAGATTTTATTTTCTAATCTAATCTTCCATTTAGGTGATGTACTGCTTTCTTTTTTGACAGGTCCACTGATCTTATATCCGAGCTCTTGTGTTGTTATTGTTGCTGCACTGTACATTAGTTGGTTTGTTTCTTGCAAATTATTGGTTGTTGTTTCTGCAAGTGCAGCATTGACATCTTTTAATTCCTGAGCAAGTTGTTTTTTGGCAGCTGTTTTTAGAGCTGGAAGTCGAACCCTGGCGGTTGTTTGGTTCATGTGCTCAGTTATTTTTTGCTTTAGTTCTTGTTGCCTTTCTGTAAAACGGCATTCGGGTTTTTGAGGTATAGGCAAAGGGGAGGTTGCCTGGTTTTGATTTTGAAACAGTTCAGCAACAGTGGCATCCTCTATTTCCAACACCTCCTCCACTTGCGGCTGAGCAACTTCTTCAATTGGTGGTAATTCTTCATCCATATCTTGAGCCTGTGTTACTCCTTGCAGTTCTCCCAGCTCAACTCCTGTGAATACTTTATTTCTTATTATGAATCTTCTCTGGTCTGCTAGCCTTTGTTCTGCTATTTCTGTATCTTGATGCTTCTCTTTCCAAATCTGGTACATTCTTTTTAAATAATCTCTTCTAGTTGGATTTATTATTATTTCTTGTTTGCACAGTCAGACAGGTGTTATTGACTGGTTTGTTTTAACCAGACATTGAGTCCTTCCCAAGGACCTGGGATGTCAGAATATTGTTATCAATGTTGTTCTTGTTGTTGTTATAGATATCATCGCAGAATATAGGCTGTTCCCAGTGAAGTTGCTTTTTGTAATTGGCTGATGGTGATTTCTGTGGCCCCTATGGTGTTGAGGTGCTCTTCAAGGTCTTTTGGAATTGCACCTATGATGCCAATTACCACTGGGATTATGTTGGTCTTTTTCTGCCACAGCCTTTCAATTTCAATTTGTAGATCTTTTTATTTGGTGATTTTTTCCATTTCTTTTTCTTCTATTCTGCTATCCCCTGGTATTGCTATGTTGATTATTTTAACTTGTTTTTCTTTCTTCTCGACTACTGTTTTATCTGGTGTATTGTGTGGCAGATGTTTGTCTGTTTGTAGTCGGAAGTCCCATAATATTTTCACATCTTCGTTTTCTACAACTTTTCAATTTTATGGTCCCACCAATGTTTGGCTACAGGTAGCTTGCATTTTTTGCAGATGTTCCAGTGTATCATCCCTGCTAACTTGTCATGCCTTTGTTTGTAGTCAGTCTGTGCGAACTTTTTACAACAGCTGATTAGGTGGTCCACGGCTTCATCTGCTTCTTTACAAAGGCGGCACTTGCTGTTTGTTGTGGATTTTTCAACTTTTGCTCTTATTGCATTTGTTCTTAGTGCCTGTTTTTGTGCACTCAGTATTAAACCCTCTGTTTCTTTCTTCAATTTTCCATTCTTAAGCCATTGCCAGGTCTGGGTGATGTCTGATTTTCCACTTATATTGTGCAAATATTGACCATGCAGGGGCTTATTTCTCCATTTTTCTGCTCAGTTCTTGACTTGTTCTTTCTTGTAGGCCTGCTTTGTTTGACTGGTGTTGAACAGTTTCTTGTTCTTGACCATTTTAAGTGCATCTTCTTCACTGTCCTTGATATATTCTTCATGGCCTCTTTTCTCCTCCTCTACTGTTTGATGGACTTGCAGCATTCCTCTTCCACCTGAGCTGCGAGGGAGGTATAGCCTATCGACATCACTGCGGGGGTGCAGAGCATGATTGATGGTCATGATTTTCCTGGTCTTACGATCTAGCGTCTCTAGCTCTGCCTGGGTCCAGTCTATTCTTCCTGCAGTGTATCTGATAACAGGTATAGCCCAGGTGTTTATGGCTTGTATGGTGTTCCCGCCATTGATTTTGGACTTGAGGATTTTTCTAACTCTCCTTATGTATTCACTTCCAATTTTTCTTTTAACTTCAGTGTGTGCGATGTTATCAGCCTTGAGAATGCCCAAGTATTTGTAAGGTTCTTTCTCTTCCAGGTTCTTGATCTTGCTTCCATTGGGCAGTTCTATTCCTTCTGTTTTTGTTATTTTCCCTCTGTTCATTATTAATGCAGCACACTTATCTAGTCCAAACTCCATTGCTATATCGCTACTGAATTTATGGACAGTGTTTAGCAGTGATTCGATTTCTCACTGGGACTTTCCATACAACTTCAGATGGTCCATGTACAGCAGATGGTTGATTTGACTTGATGTTTTAGATGTTTGGTATCTGAGGCCTGTTTTGTTTATTATTTGTGAAAGTGGGGTCATGGCGATTACAAACAACAGAGGGGATAGTGAGTCCCCTTGGAAAATGCCTCTTCTAATGCTAACCTGTCCAAGTGTCTCACCATTGATTGTTAATTGTGTACTCCACATGCTCATTGCTTTTTTTATCAATATCTGAATGTTTTTGCTGACACCAATTGTTTCTAAACATTTTAGTATCCATGTGTGAGGCAATGAATTGAAGGATTTCTTGTAGTCAACCCATGCAACACTTAGATTGGTTTTTCTTCTCTTGCAGTTTTCTAAAATCATTTTGTCAATCAGCAGCTGGTCTTTTGCACCTCTGGTGTTCGGGCAATTTCCTTTCTGTTCAACTGGAAGCT
The DNA here is from genome assembly GCF_027244095.1 of Hemicordylus capensis. Taxonomy (NCBI): domain Eukaryota; kingdom Metazoa; phylum Chordata; class Lepidosauria; order Squamata; family Cordylidae; genus Hemicordylus; species Hemicordylus capensis. Next base: position 88,397,353 of record NC_069661.1, on the reverse strand, counting down.
GTTTGTTAGTTAATAAGTGTTGCATCACTTCATCTGCTATTATTCCTGTTAATAATTTGAACATGGTTGGCAGGCAGGTTATCGGTCTATAATTACTTCGAACTGCACCTTTTGCTTTGTCTTTCGTGATGAGATGAGTTTTCCCAGTTGTTAGCCATTGTTCAATATCACCTCCTTGCAAAATGTGAATGAACTGCTTTGATAGTTGTTTAGAAGGCTTGTTAGGTGTTTAAGCCAAAAGCCTTGCAGTTCATCGTCACCTGGAGCAGTCCAATTTTTAATTTTCTTTGCTCTTTCACTTATTAATTCTGGTGTTATTATTATTAGATCTTGCATTTGTTGGTTACATTTTTTGACCTCTTTCATCCAGCCTGCTTTTTTATTATAATCTATTGGATTGTCCCATAATTTCCCCCAGAATTGTACTGTTTCTTCATTATTTGGTGTTTTGATGTTTCTTGCAGTTTCTCCTTCTATGCTTTGGTAGAAACGTCTCTGATTTGACTGGAATTGGAGATTCTGCCTGTGTTGTGTGGTTCTGGCTTTATATCTGCTAATCTTTTTTGACACTGCTGTTATTTGCTGCTTTATTATTTCCAGGACTTCTCTAATTTTCTTTGAATCTAGGTGGTATTTTTGGATCAGATATTGTTTGGTGTTTTCATTCTTCAGCTTCTTGTCTTTCATATCTTTCAATTTACTAGCATTTGATCTAAGCCTGGAGATTTTATTTTCTAATCTAATCTTCCATTTAGGTGATGTACTGCTTTCTTTTTTTACAGGTCCATTGATCTTATATCCAAGCTCTTGTGTTGTTATTGTTGCTGCACTGTACATTAGTTGGTTTGTTTCTTGCAAATTATTGGTTGTTGTTTCTGCAAGTGCAGCACTGACATCTTTTAATACCTGAGCAAGTTGTTTTTTGGTAACTGTTTTTAGAGCTGAAAGTCGAACCCTGGTGGTTGTTTGGTTCATGTGCTCAGTTATTTTTTGCTTTAGTTCTTGTTGCTTTTCTGTTAAATGGCGTTTGGGGTTTTGAGGTGAAGGCAAAGGGGAGGTTGCCTGGTTTTGATTTTGAAACAGTTCAGCAACAGTGGCATCCTCTATTTCCAACACCTCCTCCACTCCGCCTGAGCTGCTGCTTCAGTTGGTGGTAATTCTTCTTTCATGTCTTGAGCCTGTGTTGCTCTTTGCAGTTCTTCCAGCTCAACTCCTGTGAATACTTTATTTCTTATTATGAATCTTCTCTTGTCTGCTAGCCTTTGTTCTCTTATTTCTGTATCTGGATGCTTCTCTTTCCAAATTTGGTACATTCTTTTTAAATAACCTCTTCTAGTTGGACTAGACTTGTAATAGCAGATCATTATTTCCTTGTTGGCATTTTTCGTATATATTTTTTTGGTTAAGCGACGTTTCTTCCAGTAACTTTGCTGTCTTCAGCCCTGGTTGCTCAACTGAAGATCCTGAGTCCTGTTGCCCACTTGCCACCAGATGTCCAGGGACTCCAGCACCTCGCACAGTCCTTGTTAACCTGGGCGACGACCGATCCAGTATAGATTTATTAAAGTTACATCTTACCATATTGTTTATGGGCGAGGCACTCTTTGTCTGGCTCCTCTGCTGAGACCTGTCCAGTATGGTTGGACCTCTGGCATAGCTCTCACCTTCCTCAGAGCATGCAAGCCCCACAACCACGCCAAGGTAGTGCCTCACTGGGGGATTATTATTATTATTATTATTATTATTATTATTATTATTATTATTATTATTATTTCTATACTGCCCTCCCAAAAATGGCTCAGGGCATTTTACACAGAGAAATAACAAACAAATAAGATGGAATCCTGTTCCCAAAGGGCTCACAATCTAAAAAGAAAAATAAGATAGATACCAGCAGCTGTCACTGGAGGTTCTGTGCTGGGGGTGGATAGGGCCAGTTACCCTCCCCCTGCTAAATAAAGAGAATCACCACATTAAAAGGTGCCTCTTTGCCAAGTTAGCAGGGGCTGTACATGCTAAACAAAACCTAAACATGCTATAAAGCTGGGGCCACAGTGAAAATGCACTTGCCCTGACATCACCCCTGGGTTTTGGAGTGCATGTAAAGGGGTGATTTGAAAGAACACCCCTCACACTAAATTAAAAGATGTGCCAAGAAAATGGTGGCCACGTCCCCCAGTGACACCAAGGTGGTCATATTCTTGCTGTGGCCCCAATGTAATCTCCCCAATTTAAATGCATAATCTGAACCGCCCCAGGTCACATGAACTGGAGTTGCTATCAGTGTTGATAGCAATAAAGCAATATGTGAGATGAATCTGGACAATCCTTCTCAAGCCACAGACCTCTAAGGGGCTCCCATGTAGTTCTGTAGTGTACTATGAGTCTAATTCTACCACTTATACTGTCACCCACTTCCATCAGACAAATCTCTTGCATTAAATATCTCTGATACAGAAAGCATGTGCTATTGTGTTCATGGATGCATAGGAAAGTGTTTCAACACCAGCATTTTGCTGAGAAGTTTGAGGAGAATGGCTAGGCTCTGCCATGGTTCAGTGATGTATTCACTCCTAGTAATTTCAGTGGAAATAGAGCCAGCTCAGAGGAGAATGTCTTCCCACCCCAAACCATGGTCTTTCAAAGAAGAAAAGCAAAAGAAATGTCAAAGGATTTTTGCTTATAATTTGAAACTTTGAAAAGTTCACCATAAGGCCTAGAACATAAAATAAAATTGTATGCAGATGATGTACTCCTTACTGTAACACAGCTAGAAGATTCTCTTGACACTGTTGACACAGATACATCAGTACAGTCTGGTCTCCGGTTACAAGATTAACAGGGTTAAAACACAGATTCTGACTTGGAAGAGTCAGAAATGGAAGAGGAAATGGAAATTTCCTTAAGGAAGAGGAAATGGAAATTTTTTCTAAGGTTTTAGGAGTACAAACAAAGAAGAAGCCAATAAAATACCTGGGAATAAATCTCACTAAGAATAATAAAGACCTGTTTAAAAACAATTATATGCAAATTTGGAAATCTATTGCAGCTGATCTGGACAGATGGGAAAAGCTGACCCTTTCTTGGCTCGGGCGGATTTTGGCGATAAAAATGAATGTACTGCCCAAGATGAATTTTCTTTTTCAAATGATCCCTATAAAGATAGAAGATAGGATACTGAATAAATGGCAGAGTCAGCTTAACTCATTTATCTGGAACTATAAAAAACCCAGAATACAATTTAAGTTTATGAAAGATGTAAAGGAAAGAGGTGGACTAGGTGTTCCAAATTTGAAACTCTATTATCATGCCAGTTGTTTGACTTGGATTTCAGAATGGATTATATCCCCCTACGGTTATCTTACTGGAATGGAAAGCTCTGGTCTTTTTAGAGGACTACATAACTATTTGTGGATTACTAGCTCTAGAATAGATTCGGAGATACAATATCATGCCATTAGGCAAAGTCTTTTATATGTCTGGGATAATTATCAAAAAATAGTTAGTCCAAGGCTATCATCTTTGACCTCAATCTTGAATGTGTATTTCTATGAAGAGGAATCTTCGTACAAGCATAAATCTTTGAGAAAGCACTCATATACTCTGCATAGTTTCATACAACGCCTTGCCCAAAGTAAATCTTCTGAACAACCGCCACTTTCTTCATCTTGGTTTCAACATGCCCAGATGTTCGATAGTACGGAAGAAGTTGCAGATACGGGGTGGTAATCTCAGAGAATTAACTGACTATGAGGATCTCATTACTCGAAATATGGATCATCTGTTAGGTAGAATATACAAATTGTTACTGAGATATGACACAGAGTCTGAGCGGATTAAAGAATGCATGATAAAATGGATGCAGAATTTTAACAGGTCGATTGATATGTCTGATTGGGAATATCAGACATATCAATCGACATGTGCTCAAGCTGTGACAAAGCTCAAGTGTTCTGGAAGCAAATTCATAAGAAAATTGAACAAATCTTAGAGGTTAAGCTTCCTTTTCTCCCAGAAATATTTCTTCTCAGTATGACTAAACCTTACATTTCTTCTAAACTTAATGAGTTATTTCTATATATGATTACCGCAGCAAGGATTATATTCGCCACAAACTGGCGGGTACCTGTGATTCCCTCTTTAAACGACTGGTTTTTGAAGCTATGGGATTATGCATCAATTTCCAAAGTCTCAGCTTACAAGAAGGGTCTCTCTTCTGAGTCATTTATGCCTGTTTGGGAGCCTTTTATAAATTACAACATTCAACAAGGTCTCCATTTGTTCCCAATGTCAGGATTTGATTTATGATCTTCTGTGTACACAAGGTAAACATGGCATAAAATATTGCAGAAAGGGGTATTTTGCTGTTTGTTAACTCGGCTTTTTAATATAAATGACTCTTTTTTTACTCAATAGAATTGGTTGTTGTTTTTTATCATTCTTATCTGTAATTATCGAATGTTAGGTTGCTTTTTTATTCAGTTTTATGTTCTTTTGTGTACACAAGGTAAAAATGGCATAAAACATTGCAGAAGGTGTTATTCTGTTCGTTAACTAGGCATTTTTAAAGAAATGGTTTTTCTATAAAAATTAAATTATTTTTATAGAAATGATTCTTTTTTACTCAATAGAATTGGCTTTTTTCATATCTGCAATTATGAAATGTTAGGTTGTTTCTTTATTTAGTTATCAAACTATGGGCAGTGAAAAGTGTGGGAAGAGGTTACTGTTTCTTTTCCTTTTTAAAAATGGTATTGCTCGATATTTTCGAACACTATTGTTATATCTCTGGCTGGGAATGGTACCACTGGAGTGGATACAATGCTAAAGAACCTGGCAGCAGCTGACTCAGCCTCCGACCCCAATCTAAAATCCTTTATTTTAATGATTGAAACCTTGTTGTACCTATTTCAGAGATTTTCTACAGTAAATGTGAAACTGGATAAGATTAATGAACAAGTAAATCAACTGAATAACATTACAAGGCAAATTAAACCCATTGCTACTGCTGAAGCATGTTCTCAGACAGTAATCACTGGTGCAGATACCACTTGCTGCTCCCCAATAGCTGATGATTTGTCTGCTAAATCTGGTGCAGGGTATATTTTCCAACCCTGCCAGAGTGAACTCATTATCATTCTGGATGGACATAATGCTTGTCGCTGGGATAAATTGCATAATATCAAAAAATCTTTGGCGCAGCTGCTGGGTTTTGAGGAGGAATCTGTGGACCTTAAGAAATTTGAGAGGCAGCATACAAGGAATCCCCTTGTGCTAAAGTTACTATTATATTTTGAAAATGATCTAATTCCTGCATCCTTGGCAAGGATGAGGAAATTTCTGAATAAGTGGAGAATCTTCCCTAAAAGAGTATTTTCTAAACCCTCAATTGTGACTCCCTTGGATAAATATTTTGTTCAGGTTAAACAACATAGGATGGGGAAATCTACTTCAAAATCTGTAGATAAGCAATCCCAAGTTTCTCCATCCTCTACATCCATAGCAACGGAGACAACAGGAGATCTTGAGTACCTAACAGGACCTTGGGATGTTTCCCAATTGATTATGTTATCCTTAATAGAATGCTCAACTGGAGACAGCAGGAACTTTAATAACTCTACTGTCCGCTGCCCCAAACATACCTATGTACCTACTAGATCTAAAGATGCAGTCTGTTCTACGAGACACGAAACAGTGAATGGGCTGAGCTCCCCTTTGAGAGAGGGAAGTACACAACTTACTCCTTATTCAGAACAATACAGCAGAACTCAATACCATCCTCATTATGAAATCGCCAACCCTTGGAACGATCCATCACAACCTGGTGATTATTTAACCACTACACCAAGGAAAATACAACCCCTTGTGGCGGAGGATAAACTGAACATAACTCCTTCGGCCACTAAACGAGCACCCATTAAAACAATGCATCCTGGTAATTTTATCCCGGCGATACCACTATCATCTGACCCACATTTGGATGAGTTTTATGCATTGATTTCAACCAATAACTCAACCCAAATAGAAGCGTTGAGTGCAATTAACAGGAACTTAACTGGACAGCCTAATAGTTCCTTGGATAATGCTTCTATGGAATTATTATCTCCACTTATAGAGCATTCATTTCAATTCAACTCTGTTCTACTTCAATCTCCATCCAAACTGGGTTTGAGGGACTGGCTCGCTGAAGGAGAAGAAACTTTGGCGGAACGAGACACTGTCGGGGACACTGCCAGGCAAAACTGACATCCTATTCCACACCTGGCTTGTCAATCCGCTACAATAATTGTCTGGAATATTCATGGTTGGGGCTCTAAACTTTTAGATTGTGACCTCCTGAACTTTCTCTCTAAGTTTGATATCATAATCTTACAGGAGACATGGTGGTTAGGTGAAATAAAGTTCAAAAACTATATTTCCTACACGAGGCCAGCTCTGGCTAGTAAGAAGGCTGGTAGACCATTGGGAGGCCTTGGTATATTTATTACCTCACGCTTTAATGCACAGGTGGTGAAGGTATCTTGTCCTGGGGAGTGGGCTTTGGCTATACTGGTCTCTGATCATAAAACCAGCTTTCTGTGTGTAAACTTATATGTCCCAATGCAGAGTTGCATCTCACAGACGGAGGCGCTTTGGGGAGAAATTGAACAATACATCTTTAAGCTTATAGATGAATACCCTAATACACCTCTGATTATAGCTGGAGATTGCAATGTGAGACTAGGTCACAATGATGTCTCACTTTATGGAAGTTTTTCTTTGTGGCCCCCATTGGATGAGTTAGAACTTGGTTTATCTAATCGCGTTTCTCTAGACCCAACGTGCAATTTCGCGGGGTTATGTTTAGCCCGAATGGCTAACAAACTGGACTTATTAATTCTGAATGGCACTGCGTCTGGGGACTGCCCAGGAAAATTTACCTTCCAATGGGGCACTAATCGATCTACTATTGACTATGTATTAGTTTCTAGGGATGTATTTGAAGCAATACCCAGATTTAACATCATAGCTAGGCCAGAAAGTGACCATTATCCTTTAGTACTAAATTACACTTTCATGAAGCAAGATACAAGTTCTAGAGTTATGCCCTTTATACAACAGGCCATTGATGGGACTTCCAGAATCAAATGGAATTCCCAAATTAATCAAGTTTTCTCCGAATGGTTTAACTCGAAGAACGGAGAATCACTCAAGGAAGGGCTGCTGGATGCACTGATTAAAAGAGACCAAAATGCCCATATTCTTGAAAAGTATGAGGTTCTTACAAGATCAATTAAATCTCTACTAACTAAAGATCATCATGCCAAATCTAAAAAGAAAACTGGCCATACCAAAAAGTGGTTTGACCAAGATTCCATAAGGACAAAAAAGCATCTTGTCATGCTCTCAAAATATGCTATTCTCTGCCCGTCTACACATACACAATTAGAATTGTCTAAAAAGAAAAAGGAGTATAAAGCTCTTCTTAGAACTAAGAAGACGATTGCAACTCAAAAGGAATGGCTATCTCTGATAGAAGCAGCCAGGAAAAATGATTTAACAAATTTTTGGAGGCTGATTTCATTATCCCAAAACAAGGTAAACTCTGAACAGGCCTGTCCAATTGCCCCTGAATTATGGGAATCACACTTTCGGGAACTTTATAGCAACCACACATTTAAACCCCAGATTGACCTACATATAGATACTTTACCTTCCTGGCCTACGGTCTCCACCTATGAGGTAGAACAACTAATTATGCAGCTGAAGGGTGGAAAAGCACCCGGGAACGATTACATTCCTCCAGAACTATTAAAGGCTCATATAGACTGGTGGGCCCCAGCATTGGCTCTTTTGTTCACCTATATAGACCAAACTGCACAATTCCCTCAGCAGTGGGGCTCAGCCATGGTGGTCCCGATCTATAAAAGAGGCAATGGGGAGGATCCCTTTAATTACAGGCCAATTAGCCTTTTGAATATAATAAGTAAATTGTACGCCAAACATCTGTGTGTAAAACTTTGCTCTTGGATGGAGCAGGAGCATATAATCCATGATGAGCAAGCAGGTTTTCGACCGAATAGATCGGTTATGGACCATTGCTTAATTTTACAACAACTTGTGGACAAACAAGTTAGGGTCCACAAAAGACCACTGTTTGCCGCTTTCGTGGACCTTAAAATGGCCTTTGACTCAATTTCAAGGAGTCTACTATGGACTAAATTGGCTAGTACATCTATAGATCAAAGGCTTTTATTATTGCTCATCAAGCTCCATGAGAACTCCTCTTTAAGAGTACGTTTAGACACTGCCGGGAATTTCACCAATTCAGTTCCAACAGAGAAAGGTGTGCGGCAAGGGTGTGTGTTGGCCCCTTATTTATTCAATCTTTACATTAACAATCTGATTAAACGGCTGCAAAATGTTGATATCCACGCACCTAAATTAGCCAACAAAAAGATCCCGATTCTGATGTACGCGGATGACGCGGTTATTTTATCTCAAACCAGGGTCGGGCTCAAAAGAGCTTTAGACGTTCTAACATCATATTGCCAAGAGGAACACTTGAAGATCAATTATAACAAATCTAAAATTATGTGCTTTAAAAATAAACCAAGGAAATTTACATGGACCTTGGATGGACATAAATTAGAACAGGTCAATCAAATAAAATATCTTGGGGTGGTTTTTCAACAAAATGCTGGGAAAGCGGCACATATGAGAATGGTAGCTGACTCAGCAAAACGCAGTGTGGTGGCAATTAACAGATTTTTCAGAACGCAGGGAGCAGGTTTTATTCCTGCGGCTTTAAAACTATATTTAGCAAAGGTTATCCCTCAGCTGTTGTACGGGATCCAACTGGGACCTTATGCGAACTTTGATATGCTTGAAAGAATTCAATCCGGTTTCTTGAGAGCTATCTTTGGGACTACAAGATGCACCGCAAATGTAATACTGCGTATGGAGGCCGGCCTCATAAAGATCGAATCTTGTGCCTGGCTATTAATCATTTACTTTTGGTTGAGAGTCCACCTACGCCCGGTGGGCCTAATTCCTCAGTTTCTATCGTTAAACCCACAACCGCAGTGGTGCACTGTAGTTAGTAAAAAGCTTGCTGCTCTAGGAATAGACCCTGAACAACTGCTGGAGTTAGACTTGGGAAATGCTAAAAGAATAGTAAAACAGCGTCTGACAGATATTGAATTGCAAAATAACTGGGCCTCTTTGACAGAATTCTATAAAGGAGTAAGAACTAGATGGGATCTTTCACCAGCAAATTATTTGTCCCATATTACACTCAGCAAATTCTGGTGGGCATTTACAAGGGCAAGAACAAATTCTTTTCCCTCTGCACTATTAGCCGGGAGATACAATGGTGTTCCCCTGGAAGAATGCTTCTGCAGATGTGGCAGTGGGGAAATAGAATCTATTGAGCATATTCTATTATCCTGTAAAATACATAGGCAATCAAGGGAGCACTTAATTCTACCTCTGGTCCATAAACAGACAGACCGATCTGCTGAACAAATTGTTAAATTTTTACTCTCTGATGAAAATGTTTTTAATTTTAACTCTGTAGCTAAATTTTGTTATATTGCTTTTAAGATGTATAATGAGAACCTATAGAGTTTTTATAAATTGTTCTGCTATTTGTATGCATGGATTGTTTGGTCTAGGACCGTAAATAAAACTTGACTTGACTTGACTTGATTGTTGTATCTCTCCTTTATCTACTTTTTATTTTGAAAACTAAAATTCTATTTTTTTAAAAAAGTTCACCATAGCTTTTCAACTTGATATGGATTTACTTATACCTTGTGGGCATGGGGACAAAAAGACAAAGACATACAATTAAGGCAGATATATGGGTTGAAAAAGAAATTGCTGAAAGCACTCATAGCACAGAGAGAAAGAAGTTCCACTCAGCATAGCTTTGAAGCTGAGAATTAGACTTGGAAAAGAATATTCTTCAATTTGATTCCCACCCCTCCACCCCCATATTCTGCGCCTGCAGCAGGAAAAAACTGCTAAACGAACAAAACTGCATCACTAAATTCTCAACCACTGATATTCTCAAAGACAGCCAACATTTGATTTCATAAAATCCTATTGCTTCAGGGCACAATGGTGGTTTTGTGAAAGGTTAAATTAGTCTTTTTACATATGAATGGGTGCTGATTATTACTAGTAATAATCAGCTTAGCACCAGGAATTAGTGTCTCTCAGCAGGGGAGGTAGAATCATGCCTTATCTGAAAAAGGCACTGTGTTTTGAGGTATGGAAGTAAAAATCATTGTTAAAATTAATGAATTTGATTTTTTTATTAATCTGAGTTTGGGTTTGGCACAAGGTCACCTGGTTAGCTTAGTGGATGAGAAGAAGAATTGGACATGGGTTCTTTTCTGACCACTCTGAGGACAATGGTGTGGCCATGCTTAGATTTATATAAAGAGATTGGTACCCTATGAATCTAAAATTCTAATTGTTTCCCGGTGGGTACTGTTAATGAAACTGCCTCAAGGGTGATTGGCCTGCACCCCCTAGTTCGGGTGAATGTGGGGAATTTAGCTCAAAAGGGGAGAGAGTTCCAATCAGCCTTAATTTGTACAAGCATATGAACTCAAGAAAATTGGCTTGAGAGAGAGGTTTGAATTAAATAAAAAAGAGGTTTATTAAAAATAAAATCAGACTAAATTGCTATGTGGCCCCAGTTTAAAGGCACTACAAATATTCTAAGAAACAGACTATTGTAAGGCACATTCAGCTTAAAGTTCTGAATTATGTGTAAATTTCCAGGTGGTCTAGAGAAGACAGAGGGGTAAGTTTTCAGAAATAAGAGAAAGGGATAGGTTCAGCCCTGAAGAAGCTAGGCAAGGATCTATATCACCTGTCCTGAAGAGGGGAACACCAAGGTGGTCTGCTGGAGTTTCTCTTTTTGCAGTCTGATGGGGTCCCGAGTGAAAGGCACTGAGATGTTTCACAGTGGGAGTCCCAGGTATAATAATACACAGGGAAGCACACTGGGTCATAGAATTAGGGATACATATATCCCAAAATGTGCCTTTAGGGCACTTGTCTTTTGTCCTGCTCTGCTGAAGAGGAGAGCCCAGACAACCTTTTTTCTTTTCTTTTTTTTAATGCATTGTGTCTTAGTACTTCCTGGGTAGGAATATGTATGAATTGCCTATGGCATTCAAGGCTGATTGTGAGGACAACTGGAGTGTGCAGGTGCATTTAAAGAATATCCTGTGCTGGGAAGGGCTTCCCAATAATTCTATCAAGAGTTTCGTTGAACACCTCTTCAAAGTTAGATCACCGACTCATCCCTATTGTAATGGCTGCAGTTGCACTTGTCTTATCTGTCTTTTCTCCTTGTCCTGATGTCCAGGTATTGTCTCTCTTTGCAATAGAAAGAGGAATGTTTGGGTTTCATTCCAAGGATGAAATGATCTTACATGCCAGACACTTGCATTAGCTAGTCCTAGGAGTCTCCTTAGCTGGGTACCCCTCATAAAGAGTGTGAAGCTAATCCCCTTTCCAATTTGGGGGGCTTGTAGCCAAATATAGGAGCAATCAGTCCACTGCCAACTAAGCGACTTGTCCCCATATATAACATAGACTGGGAGCTCACATTGCAGTGCAGCTCCTGAGCATAGCAAAAGTGCAATCTCCAAGCCTGGAGATGTAGTTGCATCCAGGGAGGCTTCTGGGAGTGAGCAGAATAAACTCAGCTGGTAACAGTATTCAGTTGTGGCTGGACTCCAGTGCTCATCACTCTGTCATCCATTGCAGCTTGGCAGGATGGGATTCGGAGTCCAATACCAGCAGGAGGGCCAAAGCTGGGAAGCTGTGCTCCAGGTCATGCCTTTTTCAGAGAAGGCATGACTCTACCTCCCCTGCTGAGTGACACTAAGCTAGTAATTGCTTAGTAATCGATTGGTAGAAAGCTGCAGATTAACCTTTCATTTCCAAATGAAGCCACAGCATAAGAATTATTCAGAGAACATTCTGGCAATAATTGGAAATCCAGCAGGATATTCTTGGAATTTCCTACCTCATATATTTGCCATGAGAATCTTTCAAGAATTCTTTGTGACACATGGGCCCCACTGAGAATGGATCTCAAGGTGGTATGTCACTGCATAAAGGAAGACACTGCAAAATTACCAATCTGCATTTGCAAATGGCTCAGCATTGGAATTGCAGAAGTATGGTAGTCTGAGATGCCCTATTGAGTTTTCTAAACATTGAGAAGCAAGACCAACCCCCCCCCCCCACCTCCACCTGCCCCAAACCCTGTACTTTTTGGAATGATTCATCAGGATTAATTTAAATGCTATTTCAAGTCCCATAGTTTAGATTGATTAGCTTCTTGCAGAGTGCGGGGAGAATGGGAAGGAGACAGAGAGATAAAATGCTAAGCATAACTGAAACAAAGAGAAAATAATCAGGACTCTATAGAAATACAACTTACTTTGTATTAATATGTAAATGCAGAGTTATATCCTAAGAGAGCTGAGGAATGAATAATACCGCATTATGGACTAATCTATAGCCCTATTCACTCATTCAAAAAGCAAGCCCGTTGTACACACTGTCAACAAGCAGAGCAGGTCAGAAGCCCCATCCCTGTGGTTTCTGTCACTGTCTGTTGTGCCTGGGCTCTTCATATGTAAGGCAGTGATTTGAATATCAAACGTTCTAAGCATTATTGCTGCCATGGAAAAATATGGGCCTTCTTCAGAGAAGTGAGGAGGGTAGAGGCAAGAGCAAACTGTCACCCAGCCAGTGGGCCTCCCTCAGGGGGCCAGGGACATTGGTTCCCCCTTGTTCAATTGTACCTACACCCCTGCTGGAATATTGTGGAATTTCTCAACTACTGACTGAAAAAGAGAGCATGGATGCACTGTTAGAACATAAGAACAGCCCTGCTGGATCAGGCCCAAGACCCATCTAGTCCAGTATCCTGTTTCACACAGTAGCCCACCAGATGCTGCTGGAAGCCTACAAGCAGGAGTTGAGGGCATGCCCCCTCTCCTGCTGTTACTCCCCAGCAACTGGTCAGGAGCAGCCTAACAACTTCCCAACTAACTGCATGGGTGCCGTGGGGAAGTAGCCATTTTTGACACCTTCCCTTTCCAAGGAAGCCCGCTGTGCCACTCAAAAATATATCCCTGAGGACAGTGCAACTCTCAGAGACATATTATCAGGTGACCTATAGGGCTTCATGGGGAAGGAGAGGGCATCAACTTGTCCACTGCACTAGTGTAGTAGTTGAGAAATGCTGTTAGGCTTTTCCCTCAATGCACCAGTATGTTCCTTGCTCTGAATGTCAGCTGTTGTTTAAGACCAAGTGGATAATTCCCTGTTCTTGAAATTGCCCCAGAAAAATTTGACACTTGGGCACACATACAATATGACCTTTTACATTTGAAAATCTCACTCAGTGACCCCAAAAGTAGTTTATGTAGCAATTATTAGACAAATCTCCTCTGATATTTCCTCCCCACATCATACTGAGTGCCAAAGACAAGGCTGTTCCTCTGATCTGAAGTGGGTACATTATGCATTTAAGGTTGACGTCAGCTGAAACAGCAATGTCATATACATTCATTTGGACTGTACAGAAATCATGTGGATTAATTGCAAGAACATCAGGAGGGGGTCTCACATGGGAATAATTGAAACGAGCATGAAATGACACTACTATATGCACACTATGGATGCAAATTTAAGTTGATTTAATAAGTACATTAATCAATGTGGGGTGCACTTCAATTAGAGAGGCAAACTTTAATTGACAGGGCTGTGAAGTAAGGGCACAGTTCTTTGTTGTGATTCTGTTATGTTACTCTAAATGGGGGGAGATTAATAGGCTAGTAGAAACCTATGAAAAAAATGTAGTTTAAGCCTCTATTTCTTTTGTTACATCCCATACTTTTGTATATTTATATCTACCTATCCATATCTATATATTAATGTAACATACATCTATCTATCTATCTATCTATCTATCTATCTATCTATCATAATTTTATATCACCTGATATGTAAATCTCTTGGTGGTGGACAAATTTTAATATTAAAAATCACAAATTTTAATATTAAAAATCACAAATTTTAATATTAAAAATCACAAAAATCACAATAAAAATATAAATCAAAATTAAAATTATTAAAATTCTAATTAAAAGCTTGAGAAAATAGGAAAGTCTTCAGGGTCTTCCTGAAAACAAACAGAGAAGGAGATGCTCTTATATCAGCAGGGATCATATTCCAAAGCCCTGAGGCAGACACAGAGAAAGCCCATTCCAGAGGAGGTGGTGGCAACAGTAACTGGACCTCTCCAGAAGATCGTAAAAGGCAGGAGGGTTCATGACAAAGGAGACACTCTCTTAATTAGCCTGGACCTAAGCCGTTAAGGGCTTTATAGTTTATAGGTAAGAACCAGCACTTTGTATTTAACCAGGAAACATATTGGCAACCAGTGTAGTTCTTTCAAAACTGGTGTTATATGGTCCCTTCATGTTATCCCAGAGACCAGTCTGGCTGCTGCATTCTGTACCAATTGTAGTTTCCAGACTACATACAAAGACAGCCCCACATAGAGTGCATTACAGTAGTCAAATCTGGAGGTTACCAGCATATGTACCACTGTTTTAAGGCCATTCACCTCTAGAAATGGACATAGCTTACGTATCAGCCGAAGCTGATAAAAAGCACTCCTGGCCACTGCCTCAACCTAAAAAAACAAGGAGAGCTTTTGGTCCAGGAATACTCCCAAGCTACAGGTGAAACTCGGAAAATTAGAATATTGTACAAAAGTCCATTAATTTCAGTAATGCAAATTAAAAGGTGAAACTGATATATGAGACAGACGTATTACATGCAAAGCGAGATAAGTCAAGCCTTAATTTGTTATAATTGTGATGATCATGGTGTACAGCTCATGAAAACCCCAAATCCACAATCTCAGAAAATTAGAATATTACATGGAACCAATAAGACAAGGATTGAAGAACAGAACAATATCGGACCTCCGAAAAGTATAAGTATGCATATGTATTCAGTACTTGGTTTGGGCTCCTTTTGCAGCAATTACTGCCTCAATGCGGCATGGCATGGATGCTATCAGCCTGTGGCACTGATGAGGTATTATGGAAGACCAGGATGCTTCATTAGCGGCCTTCAGCAATTCTGCATTGTTTGGTCTCATGTCTCTCATCCTTCTCTTGGCAATGCCCCATAGATTCTCTATGGGGTCAGGTCAGGCGAGTTTGCTGGCCAATCAAGCACAGTACACTGTATACTTTTCAAAGGTCCGATATTGTTCTATTCTTCAATCCTTGTCTTATTGGTTCCATGTAATATTCTAATTTTCTGAGATTGGAGATTTGGGGTTTTCATGAGCTGTACGCCATGATCATCACAATTATAACAAATTAAGGCTTGACTTATCTCGCTTTGCATGTAATGCGTCTGTCTCATATATCAGTTTCACCTTTTAATTTGCATTACTGAAATTAATGGACTTTTGCACAATATTCTAATTTTCCGAGTTTCACCTGTACATACCTGATCTTTCAGGGGGAGTTTAACCCCATCCAGAACAGGCAGATCTAAACCATATATTGGGTCCCAACCCCCACAGTTAGTGCATCTGTCTTATTTCGATTCAACTTCAGTTTCTTATCCCTCATCCAGCCCATTAAGTTTCTTATCCCTCATCCAGCCCATTACCGCATCCAAGCAAGCTTTTAGCAAAGATATGCCATTTCCTGATAAGGTTGACATGGAGAAGTAAATCTGGCTGTCATCAGCATATTAATAACTTCCAGCACCAAACCTCCTGATGATCTCTCCCAGCAG
Source organism: Hemicordylus capensis (assembly GCF_027244095.1). Lineage (NCBI taxonomy): Eukaryota > Metazoa > Chordata > Lepidosauria > Squamata > Cordylidae > Hemicordylus > Hemicordylus capensis. The sequence continues at coordinate 88,381,504 of NC_069661.1, read as the reverse complement.
TTTCATGTAGATGTTAAAGAGCATTGGAGACAGTATTGAGCCTTGTGAAACTCCATACTTCGGTTCCTGCTTTGCAGAGCAACAGTCTCCAAGCGACACCATCTGGAATCTACCAGAGAGGTAGGAGTGGAATCACTGCAAAACAGTGGCATGCAATCCCACCTCCCTCAGGTAGTCTAGAAGGATACCATGGTTGATGGTATCAAAAGCCTCAGAGAGATCCAAAAGGATCAGCAGAATCACACTCCCTCTGTCGATAGTTGGAGATCATCCATCAGGCTGACCAAGGCAGCCTCAACCCCATAGCCCACATGAAAGCCAGTTTGAAATGGTTCTAGATAATCTGCATCATCTAAAACTGCCTGGAGTGGAGAGGCCACTGCATGGTCAATCACCTTGTCCAACCATGGAAAGTTAAAAACAGGTCCATAACTAGCTAACTCTGAGGGATCCAATGCAGGTTTCTTCAAAAGTGGTCAAATAATAGTCTCCTTAAGACAAGGAAGCATCCTGTCATCCCTCAAAGAAGCATTTATAATATTTAACAGACCCTTTCTGATAATTTAATTATCAGATGAGATAAGCCAAATTGGGCAGGGGTCAAAAGAACAGGTTGTAGGACGCACAGTCTGAAGCAGTTTGTCCACTTCCTCAGGAGTCACATTTCCTTCTGTTTCTAGGATTTCTGCAGAAATTTATTTGATGTAGCTCATGTAATTTATAGATTTTGCGTCTCTTGTGAAAAATGCATACACAAGGCAACCCACTTTCTTGGAACTCTGGGACATAATTTGTAGTCTCTAAAAATATCTTTACCATAAGAAATGCATTACTTTTATTTATGAATGGAAAACTTGCTCACAATTTTGGTCTGTCCTCAAGGTACTGACATGGGACAACATTTTATGTGATTTTCTATCATTTTGGATCACTTATAAAAGAGATAAATATTACATTTTTCAGATTATGCATCATAGCCATAGCACTTTGGTACAAGCATAACATATTATTTGGGCTCTCCAAATAAATGGATGGTAACAAAATTAAGCATCATGCCTTTAACCTTCATCCAGATCCATGATTTTTATACACAAGTAGTACTTCCTACTCCCAAGTAGTCCCATTGGTTACATTGGATGCCCCCCCCTTCTTTCAGGCCACAGAGTCAACAAGAATTTAACATTTCACTTCAGGGGAGTGCAGCAGTGACCCCCACATCCCAAGCATGGCACCCTGTGCCATGCATGACTCCCTGAGAATGTGAGTCTTTAGCATAGAAAAGTGAACATTTCAAACCCCACACTATTGAGGATCCATACTTCAACAGCTCAATTCTCAGCATTTCATCTGGAAGGACACACTGTGAATGACCTAAAGACAATCTGGGAGCTGGTCAAGAGCATTCTACTGGCCAGTCACCCACAATCAACACAACTTTTGCTTGGTTTTTTGTCAACTGTCCTAGGCAGAGACTTCCTGGGTATACACAATGCCAGTGTCTTCAGTCCATCCAAGCCAAACACAGATGACATTGCTTCCTTTTGTGAATGTGCCTGCATATCTGGGGGTATGTTTGGCTTGTTGTTTCTCATAGCTCCTACACAGGTCAGCCACTTGCTCAGGAGAGCCACTGCCAGCTATATACTAAGAAAACATTATCTCTCATCACAATTCTCTGATGGCAGGTTCAGATGAACATTACTGTGCACAGATGAGAATGTCAGGTCGGCAGCAAGAATGCACCTGCCCTGATGCCACTGGTAGATGCGTCAATGCACTCTTGGCACATCCTTTAATTGCATGAGACCTTTTTGTATAAGGGCATTATAATATTAGCATTTTTATTTTCAATCCCCTTCCTAATGATCCCTAGCATGGAATTGGCCTTTTTCACAGCTTTCATGCACTGAGTCGACACTTTCAATGAGCTATCCACCTCAACCCCAAGATCTTCCTCCTGGTCAGCTCAAATCCCATCCATGTATGTGTGAAGTTGGGGTTTTTACTTTACACTTGCTTATATTGAACAGCATTTGCCATTTTGTCACCCACTCATCCAGTTTGGAGAGATCCTTTTGGAGCTCCTCACAATCTGTTTTGGATTTAACTACCCTAAATAGTTTGGCGTCATCTGCAAATTTGGCCATGTCACTGCTTACCCCAGCTTCTAGATTATTTATGAACAAGTTAAAGAGCACTGGTCCAGAACAGATCCCTGGGGGACCCCACTTCATACTAGAAATTTGTGCATTTATTCCTGTTGGAGCTAGGACCCTGGCAGCATCAGCTCTCAGCTACAATGTCACATAGTGACCACTGGGGGGGGGGGCGTGTTAGGGTCATGGATAAACGTGCTGGACTCCTTCCCTCTTTGTTATTCCAGTGTTATTCTCCATTTTGTCTCTCCAGAGATGGCTGCTTGTTTAGTCTTTCTCCCCTTTCAGCCTTAAGCTCAGCTTCCCTATCCTTTTGTAACTTCTAAATAAATCCTTGCTGTTTTTCAAACTTAAAGAACTGTCTCCAGACCTCTTGCCTTGCTGCTTTTTCACCAAATTGGTTTTGCTCTGCTATTTGTGGACTGAAATCCCATTCTCTCCCTACAGTTCCTACTGTCTGTTTCCTGTCCTTCAACCAATTACCAATCCACAACTGAACCTGTCCCCTTATCCCATAACTGCAAAGTTTACTCTAGAGCCTTTGGTGGGTTTTGACGCTTTGTCAAAAGCGTTTTGGATGTCCAAGTATACTATGTCAACTGGATCACCTTTATCCACATTTTTTCTGCTTTTTATTTGCCTGTTAACACACTCAAAGAACTCCAAAAGGTTAGTGAGGCAAGACTTGCCCTTGCAGAAGCCATGCTGGTTCTCCTTTGGCAAGGCCTTTTCTTCTATATGTTTAACAATTTTGCCCTTAAGTACATTTTCCATCAATTTACCAGGCACAGAAATTAAGCTAACAGGCCTGTAATTTCCCAGATCCCCCTTGATTTCTTTTTGAAAATTGGAGTTACATTAGCAACTTTCAGGGCCTCTAGTACAGACTGACTGCAGGGACAAATTACATATTTTTGCTAGGAGATCAGCAATTTCACACTTGAGTTCCTTTAGAACTCTTGGGTGGATGCCATCTGGCCCTGGCGATTTGTTAATTTTTAATTTTTCAGGACAGTTTAGAACGTGCTCTCTCATCATCTCAAATTGGCCCAGTTCTTCAGCCTCCAAGCCTGAGAAGCTCAGTTCCGTTGTGGGTATATGGCCAGTATCTGCCATGAAGACAGATGCAAAGAACTCATCCAGCTTCTCTGCCATATCCTCCCTAATAATCCCTTTCACACCCTCAACATCTAAGCATCCAACTGCCTGCCTGGCAGGTTTTCTGCTGATCATATATTTAAAGAAGCTTTTGTTATTCTCCTTGACACTTCTAGCTATATGCTCCTCAAACTCTCTTTTTGCATCCCTTACTGTCTCCTTGCATTTCATTTGCCAGAGTATATGTTCCTTTCTGTTCTCTTCATTTGTGCAGGACTTTCATTTTCTGAATCTTCTTCCCTTTTATAGCTTCCCTGGCTCTATTTGTTAGCAACACTGGTTTCCTCCTGAACTTGGTGGTACCTTTCCTCTTACTTGCTATACATTCCAACTGTGCTTTGTGACTTTGAATAACTTCCATGATTTCTGGAGTGACCTGACCCTCCTGACTTGCCCTCTCAGCTTCCTTTTAACCAGTCCTCTCATTTTTGAGAAGTTTCTTCTTCTGAAGTCCAACACATCTGGACTTCATCTGTGTTGGACTTTCTTGGCAGTGCTCCACTCTCATATAAGCTGAATTGGATCACACTATGGTTACTATTCCCCAATGGTTCTATAACTCGCCCTCTCTCTGGTTGGTTCCACAACCAACTGTTCTAAGGTACAGTCATTTAGCATGTCTAGAAATCTGGCCTCTCTGTCAATAACCGAATGTGAATTTGCCCAGTCTATGTGAAGGTAATTGAAGTAATCCATTATTACAGCTCTTTCTCTCTTTGATGCCTCTTTAATTTGCTTCTCCAACTCAGGTCATTCTGAGCATTTTGATCAGGAGTGCGATAGCATGTCCCTAGTAACACATTTTCTTTCAGTCCTCGTATTGTCACCCATGATGATTCTGTGAAGGACTCCGGTCCTCCTAGCTTTTCTAGCTTTTTGGATTCTATTCCTTCTTTAACATACAGCACTACTCTACCACCATGCCTCCCCTCCATGTCCCTCCTGTAGAGTTTTTATCCAGGAATAACACTGTCCCATTTGTTCTCACGGTTCCACCAGGTTTCTGTTATGCCCACTATATCTAGGTTTTCACTAGGAACTAATCACTCCAGCTTGCCCAGCTTGGCTCTGAGGCTTCTGGCACTGGTAAACACCTATATGCCAAGTCTCTTACCTGGTGCTGGCATGTGCTATCTCCCTTACTGTCATTTGGCCTTTTTGACCCACTGTCATGTGTTCACGTCTGCTCTATTCCTGGTTTTCCTCTGTCTCCTTCAGCTTTACCTAAAACATTTGCACCCTCACACCTTAAGGGATTTTGCTTGCCAAACCAGATACCTCTCTCTCAAGCATCATTTGAAAAGCTGCTCTGCAACCTGTTTGATTTTAAGCACCAGCAGCCTCGTTCCATCTAGGTTCAAGTGGAGCCTGTCCCTTGTGTACAGACTTTCCTTGCTCCAAAGTGTATCCCAGTGCCTAACAAATCTAAGCCCCTCCTCCTGGCACCACCGTCTCATCCTCGCATTAAGACCCCTCAGCTCCACTTGTCTCACTGGCCCTGCATGTGGAACAGGTAGCATTTCAGAGAATGCTATCCGGGGGGTCTTGCACTTCAATATGCTACCTAGTAGCCTAAATTTGGCTTTCAGGATCTCCTGACTGCATTTCCCAACATCATTGGTTTTGACGTGCACTACAACAGCTGATTTCTCCCCAGCACTGCCTAACAGCTTATCTAGACTCTGTGTGACGTCCACAACCTTAACACCAGGCAGGCAAGTCACTATGCAGTCTACATGCAGGTCACAAACCCATCTCTTTATGCCCCTAATGAGCAAATCGCCCACTTTGGTCCTCAACCCCTGGAAGAGTATTCTCTGTGGGAGAGGATATGGGTACATCACCCAAAGAAGGGGTCTCTTCTGGGAGCATTCCCCTCTTCCTCAGACTGATGTCCTCTTTCCCTGAGACCTTCATTTTCCATTACAGCAGAGGAGCTGTCAGCCTTGGAGTGGGATGCCTCTATCATGTCTCTGAACATCTCACCCACATACCTCTCTGCCTCCCTGAGCTTTTCCAGGTCAGCCACCTTGGCTTTGAGGGAATGAACTTGTTCCTTGAGAATCAGGACTTCTTTTGTACAGAGTGTACACCCAGAACTTCTGACCCTCAGGTAGATAGTCATACCTTTAAAACTCTGTGCAATACACTGGGAAGTACCCCCTCTCCTGCTGGGATTCTACCTCCATAACTGGCTTTATTGGCTATTTAGAACATAGAGAGCTTGTTTACTTGAAAGCTAAGTCCTAGCTGCAGCTGTCAGCTGCAACCATCGAAGCTGTTTAGAATATATAGAGCTTGTTTACTTGAAAGCAATGTCCTGGCTGCCGTTGTCAACTGCAACTGTTGTGGCCACCCTGGCTACCACACAGGGCCCAGAAATGCATATCCAAAATTATGTGAAATCAAGGCCTATGTCTGATTCTACTTTTTAAAGAAAGCAATTGATGCCTGAACTCTGAGTAAACTAAACTGTCATAAAGAATGACAGGAAAGAATGGCTGATCCCCTGTTCAATGTTTTACGGCCCGAAGAGGCACCAGGGGATAAGCTCGCATTTTCTCTGGCAGAATGTTTACAATAGTCAAATCACAGAGCAGAGCTCTGTGTGACCTGGTCATTTCTGTAAGGAACAAGCCAAATTGCTTGTGCCTTGTTCTCTGGTGCTTTCAATATTTACAATATTGAATTAGATCAATTGATTACTAGTCACACATATATCCTCTTGCTGTTACTTTGGGATGTTTTAGAATTGCACACTGGGTAGATTTACACAAGAAGTGATTTAATTGTTGTCTCACACATATAGCTTAGGCTCTTCCTTCTTGACACCTTTGACTTTTAACATTCTTCCAGGCAAGACGCCAGAGAGGTGGACAAGAGAAAATGCCCATCTGGAAAGCTCAGAGATGCAGATTTGTTCTGGGGATGCCAATAGAACAGCTCCTTCCTGACAACAGAAACTGGGGATATACAGGAGATGCCCCTCAATTTCCCCAGACAAATAGACATTATCATAAGTGATTAACACTTTGAGATTCAGGAAGGATGCTGATTTCTTGAGAAAACTCTACGTTGAGATCAAATGATCAAACAACTATAAGAAGTCAGCTCTCCGGACAGGCCTGACAAGCAAGACTTGCTCATGCCCAAAGTGCCTGCTGTCTAGCAGAGGTTCTTGGCTTGCAGACAAGAGACTGCTTGGTGATTCTTGCCATGGAGGAATCTGGGGCTGTCTCTGTCTGTGAACCCCAGCACCAGCTTTTCATCAGAAGTTCTGCCTGCAACGCACTCCAGCAATCGATACTAGCCTCGCATCCATTTGGCCACAACAAGATCCGGTAATAAGCCTTTTCAAAGAACCAGCCTTTGCCTCCAACTTTCCTAACCCTCACTAAACCCTGGCACTCTGCCACCCCCCCTCCCAAGCAACTCCCCCCCTTCTCCTTTCCAGTTTCTCTTTCTCTTGTTAGTTAGAAGTAATTACTGAGAGGACATGCATCTCCACACATATGATAGTTAGGAATACTGGTTGGTTATTACTAGTAGCTATGATTGATTGTTTTGCTCCTTGCTCAGCTAAATTGATGCCATGGCTCTGACAATCTTTTATAAAGCCCATTGAATTACGTGGGAGTGTTTGGACTTTTTTCTACCTTTGAGCCCAGAACTAACATGCTCACCATATAAAGAATTGGTCTCTTTGTGACACCAGTAAAACAAGCCTGATTTCCAATGCTAGCTCCGGAGCATATCTAGTGTACAGATCAAGCTTGGCTCACAACACAACCATTGTCAGTGAAACTGCAACCATTGGCTGCATTGTTAGAAGGGACATGCTCAGCACGATCGTGGCTTTTCGGCAGTGTACACCCACACTCAGCAGGACAAAGATATTTTAACCCTCTCCTCAGACTGCTCACACCACTGTCTTCTGCAGTTGGGGAGGAATTCCTCCCTCCACTGGGAAGAGAGGATTGGGCCCCTCTCTTCCTACTTGTACTCGTTGAGGTTAGACTGCATAAGCAATCCCTCTACCTTTTCTACTATGTGTGCTGAATGAGTTTGTTACCGGCAATAGCCATTTGTGACACATCCACACCAGCCTACTCCCCAGCACATATACCATGAGACAGATCCCTCCTGCATTTCTCCAGGGAGTCCTGTTTTTTCTTCTCCCGCTAGACCCTCCCTCATCCCTATCCCATGCATGAGTGCTTATGGATGGATGGATGGATGAGATGAGACTGCTTGGAAGAGGGCAAGATTACTTAGGATTTGCTCCTTTGGCTTTTGGTAGTATTGCTCTATTTTTTGTACAAGTTGATAGGGGAAGGGGGGCCCAGCCCCTTCCCCTGGGTGCAAGCATGCTTGGTCTCAGTCAAACCTCATGAGAAGAACTGTCCATCTAGAGGAGGATTAAATTAAATTGCATAAGAGTTTCTCTCAGGCAATGAAGATGGATCCTGCTCTGGAGTGGACCACTCTCTCATGAGAGTGCCCAGCCATAGAGACACATGTGCAGGCTGGAGGGCTTTTATCGCCCGGCCTGGTTGGCAGTTCCACCAAAGCCCTGGGAAGGGTCCCTTGGCAACATCCTTCCCATTCTGCCAGGAACAGATAATATAAACATCCCTTAAAAGAGTCTGGTCCCCATTGGGTGGGTTGGAGTTCACCTTAGGCATCGCGGCTCTATGGCAGAGGTCGTGGGCCAGCAGTGGCTCTCCTAGGCAATGAAGGAAGACATGCTCAGTGGTTTCAATTTGCCTGGTGTCACAGAGGCACAGACGTTCTGAGAAGGTGATCTTCCTATTTCTTCTGTCTAGCACAGCTGAAGAGTAATCCTGAAACTACTCACCCTGAATTTCAAGCTATAGGTGCCTCACTCTCCTTTCATACCAATATCGTAAAGGGGAATGTGTTTCCTCCATTGTTGAATCCAAAAACAATCAGCCCCTATTATATAATGGCCCCAAATTTCCCCCATATCTTTTAAAATGCAGGTATAATATATCCGATCAATATTGTATGGAAAATTTATAAGTAGAGCCCAAAGTTCTCAATTTACAATGAAAACTGCTTATCGCTTATTTTAAAAAGCCTTAAAATTGCACAGTTTCTCTTCGGAGCCCAATATTCCTCACCCAACTTCTAGGAACATTAAAACCAGAATCATTCAACACAAATTTCCATTTAAAAAGGAAGAACACAGGCACCAATTATCAAACACCTTATTGAATTGAATCATAAACTGGAGGAACTAAGATTTTGTTGTGTAGAAAGGGTTAGAAAGATCAATGAAACATCAACAAACTACTATTGTGACGTGAGCTTTTTTGAATCCACACACATAAAACATGGATCCACACATTTAAAGCATTGGATTAAATGAGGAAGTGAACTAGCTCTCTGCATGCTGATGTATCTTTCTCGAAATTGTTATTAGTATTTGGTTGATGCTCTTTTGTACATGTCTGTTCAGGTAATGTATCTATGCATATCTAGTTCAGATATTTCATTGTGAATTGAGAACTATGGGATCTACTTATAAATTTCACCCTGAAATTCAGGGTAAGTAGTTTCAGGCTCTACTCTATGGATTGTAGCTGCTCCAATTACCTTATTGAATAGAACATGGTATAAGAATAAATAAGTTGGGAGCAGGGGCGGAACCACCATTGGGCAAATGGGTTCAAAGAAACCAGGCCACCACTAATCAGGAGACATGAGTGTGGCCCCAGACACGGCCCCCGCGTGTGCTGTCAGAGGCGGGGGGGCATTATTTTGGCCTCACACGGGGGCCACGCAGCCCCATTTGGAACGGAAATTGGCCTGCACTGCGTTGGCAGCCTGGCCAGAGTGACCCTCCCTGTCTTAAAGGCAGGGAGAGCCACTCCTGGTCTCGCTGCCAATGCAGCGGGTTGGATCAGTCTCCCTCCCAAATGGGGCAGAGTGGCTGGAATGTGTTGGCGGCGTGGTTGGCTCTCCCTGTCTTTAAGACAGGGAGAGTCACTCCAGCCCACGCTGCCCAGTGCAGCACAGGCTGATCTTCCTTTCAAACAGGGCTGTGTGGCACCATTTGGGAGGGAGACAATGCCCCTGCATATGACATCAGACACAGGGATTCTGACATCAGATGTGGGGGGCGGAGCCAGGGGGCCGTGGCCACACACGGGTCACCGCCAGCCTCCCTACACTTCTGGTTGGGAGTAGTAGTAGGGCTGAATCAGTTCAATCCAAATTGGGCCAAGTTCAGTTAAAACTCAGACTCCCCCCCCCTTTTGTGGGGGCTGGTCCTGCTTGAGCTTGAACCGTCTGAACCAGGTCTGCACACCCCTAGTCTCCCTACTACTCTCTAATTGTAACCGCTTCATAATACACAATGTTGCCAAGTTCTAGGGCAGCGTACAAAATTCATCGGGATCTGACCACCAGGAAGAGCTAACCAGACCCAACACAGCTGTTGCCTCTTATTCCCAGTTACTTAGTCCTATAGCTTTTACTAGTACAGCTTTTCTCTTTAGCTTTGTAGATAGCACAGAACATCATCTTATCACATAGTGTAATATTTTATCTTCATTATAATTTATAGTTATGCTTATGCAGCTTCTCATAGACTCTAGTTTTACAGCAATTTCATAGTTGTGATTTATTTTACCTTTATTATAGTTTATAATTGCCTTAATTGTATAGTTTTACACCACAACCTATAGTTAATGTTTCCACAGCTTCTAGACATAGACTGTACTGCTTTTTAAATGTTATTTCCTAGCTTTTATGTTATTTTTATCTTATGCTGGTCAAAAACTGAAATACAGAGATTGATTGATTGATTGATTGATTGGAGATTATTAATAATCTTCCAAAAATCATGAAGTGTTAGTTTCAAACCTTCTGACTGCTGCTAGATTGGTCATAGCAAAGAATTGGAAAAACTCACAATGTTTAACTTGTAAGGAATTGACAAATGTAGTAGATTAACAGAGACAGTGACATTTCAATTGGACTTACTCATGGCAAACCCTGAGTCGGTTCAGATGATACCTTGTGGGTTCATACATTTAAAATGGGGACACACCAAGAACACACCAGTCTTTGCAGATGTTCCAGTGTCCTACTGGCACTCCCTTTGTTGTGTGAGGGGATTGTTCATCTGAATATCCACTCTACACACACTCCAAATACTAATTTAAATTAGTATTTGGGACACATATAGAGTGGACATTCAGATGAACAGCCCTCCACAGTGGGACAAAGGAAGGAGCCAATGGGCATGCTTTTGGCACATCCCCCTTCTAATCACTTGGGCTGGTAAGGTATCATCTGAACTGGTCCTTAATCTGGATGCTAAGTTTGTGCCCGGGGTATTTGAGGGACCGCCTGCTCCCAAGGGTTGCTGTCCACTTGACGAGGACATCTGAGGGGGCCCTGCTCCAGGTGCCGACAATGAGAGAGACCCGGCTGTCGTGCACTCGGGACAGGGCCTTCTCTGTTGCTGTTCCCAGACTTTGGAATGCTCTCCCAGTGGCCATTCGCTCCTCGGACTCCATCACGGCTTTTAGAAAGCTTGTTAAAACTTGGCTTTTTACCCAGGCTTTTACATAATCATTTTTACTGCTGCTTCTGTGTGTTTTTACTTGTATTGTTTTTATGCCTGTTTTTTATATGTTTTTATATTTTTAGCTTGATGTTTTTATTGCTTTTTTATTGTGTGTTTTTAACTTTTGTAAACCACCATGGGGTTGTCTTTTAACGAAATGCGGTATAGAAATGTAACAATAAATAAATAAAATAAAATGCTGGTCATTAATAGTTATAGTCCAGACACTTCAGTTGGTTCAGAATGCGGCAGCCAGGTTGGTCTCTGGGTCATCTCGGAGAGACCACATTACTCCTTTACTGATGGAGCTACACTGGCTGCCAATAGGCTTCCAGACAAAATACAAAGTGCTAGTTATAACTTACAAAGCCCTAAATGGCTTAGGCCATGGGTATTGAAGAGAGCATCTTCTTCACTATGAGCCCCACCGCCCATTAAGGTCATCTGAGGAGGTCTGTTTCCAGTTACCACCAACTCTTTTGGTGGCTACACAGAGATGGGCCTTCTCAGTCACTGCCCCAAGATTGTGGAATGCAGTCCCTGCTGAGGTATGATCCTTCCCATCTCTGACAATTAAAAACACACACCTGAAAACCGATCTTTTTGCCCAAGCTTCCTCAGCTTTTTAAAATCATCTGTTTTAATTTTATGATTAAACAGATTTTAAACTGTTCGTTTGTTTTAACTTTTATATGTGTTTTAATTGTTTTATGTTAACCGCTAAGAGATGAAAGTTTGGGCGGTATATAAGCTTGATGAATAAATAAATAATAAAAAATCAAGTTAAATGACAGATTGAAATATAATGTTTGATTAATATCTTATAGTATTATGAGGGGTTTGTGTTATTCTGTAGTGTTTTTTCTATATATGGTAATGAAGATATACATAGTATATGCTGATGTTGCACATGGTAATTTAGGATAACATATTTAAATTTTAAAGCCAAATCCTTTAAAACTGTATGTTTGTTAACTAATGGCTAACATACTGCACTACGTCAGCCTAGTGATATTGCATTTGTACAAATGCAACATTCGCACAAGTTGTGCTACACAAGAGTAAGCCCATTATTTCCAACTACACAGCCACAACAACAAGGTGATGTACACTTGTACAGCATGTCAGCCCATTTTTGTAACACAGCAGATCTTGGTCCAGCAATATGCTTTTTAAATGGAGACAGCCATTTAAAATTTGCTGAAAAAAGGAAAAACTGATATTAATGGCAGCAATTACATAGAATCCTTAACTGAAGAAGAAGTTTTTCTTAAAGTGGCTGAATAGCTGCATGGACTTGATTCTTATAAATTTATAATTACTTCTGATTCTACTCACTCTCTAAATATCTTAAATATCATACATCAATCATATGACAAATATTATACAAACGAAGACTTGGCACCAACATTAATAGTGGCTCAATGTGATCTTGGAGCTATATTTCCAGGAATGAAAGAAGCAGAACATCATCTCTTGCTACCTGCAGTCACAACAGCTACAGCTGATGTTCTTTTTCATCACTTAACAGAATTTTGTTATCTAACAGAAGCTGCCTTCTGCCTGATCATGCGAATGGACTAATGAGCCTATAAGGAGCAGACATGTCAGACAGAAAAAAGGTTATTGAAGATTAATGTAACAGAGTAGTGCAAAATCTCTACAAAAAATCAAGAATGATCAGATGTAGAACTTTCTAGACTGATGAACATTGAATTCTTTCTTTCTTTCTTTCTTTCTTTATTTATTTATTTATTTACACAGTCAGACAGGTGTTGTTGACTGGTTTGTTTTATCCAGACATCGAGTCCTTCCCAAGGACCTGGGATGGCTGAATTTTATTGTCAATGGTTATAGATATCGTCGCAGAATATAGGCTGTTCCCAGCAGGGGCATAGCAAGGTTGCAGGGGGCTCAGAGAGGAGATTTTAAAATGGGCTCCCCCATCATTGCCTTCCTCTCCTCCTGGCCCAGTGTCTCTGCAAACTATCCCAACTAGTTAAAAGGTGAAGTTTGCCATCAAGTCAGTTTCGACTCCTGGCGCCCACAGAGCCCTGTGGTTTTCTTTGGTAGAATACAGAAGGGGTTTACCATGGCCTCCTCCCACACAGTAGAAGATGATGCCTTTCAGCATCTTCCTATATCGCTTCTGCCCCAAATAGTAGCAGTGGGGATTCAAACCGGCAACCTTCTGCTTGTTAGTCAAGCATTTCCCTGCTGTGCCACTTAAGGTGACATATCCCAACTAGTTACAAGGTGTAAATTTATTTTGTATTTATTTTTATTTATTTTACGTTTTATTTCCCGCTCTTCCTCCAAGGAGCCCAGAGCGGTCTACTACATACTGAGGTTTCTCCTCACAACAACCCTGTGAAGTAGGTTAGGCTGAGAGAGAAGTGACTGGCCCAAAGTCACCCAGCTAGTATCATGAGGCTGAATAGGGATTTGAACTCGAGTCTCCCTGGTCCTAGCCCAGCACTCTAACCAACTAATACAATAGAATAAATGGCACATCACTTGAAGTCAGCAATCCTCAGATGGGGAACAAATAGTGTGTTTGCAAGATGAGGAGACAGAAGTTCTGTCTTCTCATGTTGCAGACACACTATTTGTTCCCCATCTGAAGATTGCTAACTTAAAGTGATGTGTCCCCTGCACAAAGAGAGGGAGGAGGGCGAAGACCATTCAGACCATCTATTCCTCCAGAATATGTTGGTGCATGAAAGTTCTCTTCTAACCCTTGTTAACCATATTTAAAGTAAAAAAGAAAGCACTAATAATTTCATCCTACACCTCCATGATGCCAAAACGACTCAACCCTTTTTCATTTAAGCAACAGCCACGTTCATCATCATAATTACCACCACTCCAGCCCACTTTTCTTACTTTACAATATGAAGGAAAAAAATAATTAAAGCATCAGGGAGGGGTGGAATCTTTCTAATTAAAAACAAAGAGGGAAAAGATATCAATGTGAAATAGGAGTGCAGTCTTTAGATACTATGTATTTGGGAGTAAGTTGTCCTGAACTCAGATTTACTTCTGAATAAGTATAGAGAAGTAAACGTTTCAGACCATGGGACCAGATGGGCATAAAGTATAATGGATAGTAGTAGATGTGTCACATTCCTATGTAGAGCCAAGGTGTGTACATGATAAAAGTCAGCATGACCCACACTAAAATAGCATCTAAGTAGATAAACAGCAGAGTAAATACCACCATCAATACCTAAAGGGCAATCAGTTTATTTCATGGTTGTCCAAAGCATGTCCAGTAACTGTTAGCTGTCATGGATTCTTGTTGGTTTTGCTACCACAGACTAAACACAGCTACTGTTCTAGAATTATTTCTCATAGGGAACCTGCATTTTTTAAAAAAAGAGATCTATGCCAAAACAGCAGTGCTGGAGGAAGCTTTGCCAGAATGCATCTGCTATTCTTCCCTGCCTGACTTTCAAAGGGTTCCAACACCCCTTTCAAGCCCTCTAAGACCCCTGTTTTCAAAGAGCCTAACCTGATCGTACTTACCGGAGAAGGCAACGTCACCCAAGCACCTTCCCCAACCTCACGTCCCATAGTCTTTCAAGCACACACATACATCCAGCCCCGAAATCTGACTACTCCATAAAGCTGTGAGAGAGGAACAGCCACATTCAAGGCTGAAATGGGGCGGGGTGGGGGGGAGCAAGGAAGCAGAAGCCTGGATGGCTGCAGGACCTGAGAGGAAACTTTCAGAGGCTGCGCTGATTTGGTGGTGGGCGGGGGGGGGGAGAATCTCCCTCATAACAAGAGGCTTTAGCAGATGTATGCTTTTGCTTGGTGTCCACGGGCTACGGGCTCTCCCCTTTTGCAGGCTAAGCCTGCATACATGCGGCGGGCAGTCACGCAGGCAGGTGGGGGGGGAGAGGGAAAGCGGGCCGTGTGGGTGGATGGGGAGAGGAGTAGAAGCTGCGCAGGCCATGCCCAGCCATTCGGTGGGTGGGCAGGGAGGGGGAGAGAAGCAAGTGGGCCATGCACAGCCATGAGGCAGCCGGGCGAGCAGGGAAGAGGGAAAAATCTGTGGGCCATGTCCAGCCATGTGGCGGGCGGGCGGGGACG
Organism: Hemicordylus capensis; assembly: GCF_027244095.1. Taxonomy (NCBI): domain Eukaryota; kingdom Metazoa; phylum Chordata; class Lepidosauria; order Squamata; family Cordylidae; genus Hemicordylus; species Hemicordylus capensis. The sequence continues at coordinate 88,366,492 of NC_069661.1, read as the reverse complement.
GGGAGAGAAGCAAGCGGGTCATGCCCAGCCACGCCGGCGGTCACGCAGGGTGGGTGGGTGGGGAGGGGGAGAGAAGCGGGCCATAATGCCCAATGCCCAGCCATGTGGGCGGGGGTGGAGAAGCGGCGGCAACCACTCAGCTAACCTGAGGGCTCAGAGTCCTGCAAGTCCTCCTGCCACTCCATGTCTTCTTTAACTTATAAGTTAGAAAAGCTCAGGCTTGACGTTACCTCTTCCTTGCTGGCAGCGCGTGTTCCAGGCAGCAGCCCACCCACCAGTCATGCGTCTTTCTGGATCATGTGGGGTGCCGCGAGCCAATGGATGGGGAAGGAGGAGGAGCCCACAAGGCAAAAGGGTGGAGGGAGGGAGAACTGAAACAAGGAAATACGGCGACGCGAACAAGGAGAGAATGCTTTTTAAAAATAAAATAAAATGATTCAGGAAGAAGCTGTGACGGGTGCTGGGTGGGGGGAGACATGTGACATGTCTCTGGGGGGGGCCAGAGGCGGGGGCACCTAGACAACTGCCTCCCCTTGCCCGATTATAGTTACGCCCCTGGTTCCCAGTAAAGCTGCTTTTTGTAATAGGCTGATGGTGATTTCTGTGGCCCCTATGGTATTGAGGTGCTCTTCAAGGTCTTTTGGAACTGTACCCAGGGCGCCAATTACCACTGGGATTATTTTGGTCTTTTTCTGCCACAGCCTTTCAATTTCAATTTGTAGATCTTTGTATTTGGCGATTTTTTCTGTTTCTTTTTCTTCTATTCTGCTATCCCCTGGTATTGCTATGTCGATTATTTTCACTTGTTTTTCTTTCTTCTCGACTACAGTTATATCTGGTGTATTGTGTGGCAGATGTTTGTCTGTTTGTAGTCGCAAGTCCCATAATATTTTTACATCTTCATTTTCTTCAACTTTTTCAGTTTTATGGTCCCACCAATGTTTGGCTACAGGTAGCTTGTATTTTTTGCAGATGTTCCAGTGTATCATCCCTGCTACCTTGTCATGCCTTTGTTTGTAGTCAGTCTGTGTGATCTTTTTACAACAGCTGATTAGGTTGCTTCCACCACTGTTTCATCTGCTTCTTTACAAAGGCAGCACTTGCTGTTTGTGGTTGATTTTTCGACTTTTGCTCTTATTGCATTTGTTCTTAGTGCCTGTTTTTGTGCAGCCAGTATTAAACCCTCTGTTTCTTTCTTCAAGTTGCTATTCTTAAGCCATTGCCAGGTCTTGGTGATGTCTGATTTTCCACCTATATTGTGCAAATATTGACTATGCAGGGGCTTATTTCTCCATTTTTCTGCTCGCTTCTTGACTTGTTCTTTCTTGTAGGCCTGCTTTGTTTGACTGGTGTTGAATAGTTTCTCGTTATTGACCATTTGAAGTGCATCTTCTTCACTGTGCTTGATATATTCTTCAAGGACTCTTTTCTCCTCCTCTACTGTTTGATGGACTTGCAGCATTCCTCTTCCACCTGAGCTGCGAGGGAGGTATAGCCTATCTACATCACTGCGGGGGTGCAGAGCATGATTGATGGTCATTATTTTCCTTGTCTTACGATCTAGCGTCTCTAGCTCTGCCTGGGTCCAGTCTATTATTCCTGCAGTATATCTGATAACAGGTATAGCCCAGGTGTTTATGGCTTGTATGGTGTTCCCGCCATTGAGTTTGGACTTGAGGATTTTTCTAACTCTCCTGATGTACTCACTTCCAATTTTACTTTTAACTTCAGTGTGTGCGATGTTATCAGCCTGGAGAATGCCCAAGTATTTGTAAGGTTCTTTCTCATCCAGGTTCTTGATGTTGCTTCCATTGGGCAGTTCTATTCCTTCTGTTTTTCTTATTTTCCCTCTGTTCATTATTAATGCAGCACACTTGTCTAGTCCAAACTCCATTGCTATATAACTACGGAATATACCGACAGTGTTTAGCAGTGATTCAATTTCTGACTGGGACTTTCCATACAACTTCAGATGGTCCATGTACAGCAGATGGTTGATTTTACTTGATGTTTTAGATGTTTGGTATCCGAGGCCTGTTTTGTTTAGTATTTGTGAAAGTGGGGTCATGGCAATTACAAACAACAGAGGGGATAGTAAGTCCCCTTGGAAAATGTCTCTTCTAATGCTAACCTGTCCAAGTGTCTCGCCATTGATTGTTAACTGTGTACTCCACATGCTCATTGCTTTTTAAAATAAATATCTGAATGTTTTTGCTGACACCAGTGTTTTCTAAACATTTTAGTATCCATGTGTGAGGCAATGAATCGAAGGCTTTCTTGTAGTCAATCCATGCAACACTTAGATTGGTTTTTCTTCTCTTGCAATTTTCTAAAATCATTTTGTCAATCAGCATCTGGTCTTTTGCACCTCTGGTGTTTGGGCAATTTCCTTTCTGTTCAACTGGAAGCTGTTTGTTAGTTAATAAGTGTTGCATCACTTCATCTGCTATTATTCCAGTTAATAATTTGAACATGGTTGGCAGACAGGTTATCTGTCTATAATTACTTGGAACTGCACCTTTTGCTGGGTCTTTCATTATGAGATGAGTTTTCCCAGTTGGTAGCCATTGTTCAATATCACCACCTTGCAAAATGTGATTGAACTGTTTGATAGTTGTTTATGAAGGCTTGTTAGGTGTTTAAGCCAAAAGCCATGCAGTTCATCATCGCCTGGCGCAGTCCAATTTTTAATTTTCTTTGCTCTTTCACTTATTAATTCTGGTGTTATTATTAGATCTTGCATTTGTTGGTTACATTTTTTGACCTCTTTCATCCAGCCTGTTTTTTTATTATAATCCATTGGATTGTCCCATAATTTCCCCCAGAATTGCACTGTTTCTTCTTTATTTGGTGTTTTGATGTTTCTTGCAGTTTTTCCTTCTATGCTTTGGTAGAAACGTCTCTGATTTGACTGGAATTGGAGATTCTGCCTTTGTTGTGTGATTCTGGCTTCGTATCTGCTTATAGCAATAGCAATAGCAATAGCAATAGCACTTACATTTATATACCACTCTATAGCCGAAGCTCTCTAAGCGGTTTACAATGATTTAGCATATTGCCCCCAACATTCTGGGTACTTATCTTCTTTGATGCTGCTGTTATTTGCTGCTTTATTATTTCCAGGACTTCTGTAATTTACCTTGAATCTAGGTGGTATTTTTGGATCAGATATTGTTTGGTGTTTTCATTCGTCTGCTTCTTGTCTTTCATATCTTTCAGTTTACTAGCATCTGATCTAAGACTGGCAATTTTATTTTCTAATCTAATCTTCCATTCAGGTGATGTACTACTTTCTTTTTTCCCAGGTCCATTGATCTTATATCCGAGCTCTTGTGTTGCTATTGTTGCTGCACTATACATTAGTTGGTTTGTTTCTTGCAAATTATTGGTTGTTACTTCTGCAAGTGCAACATTGACATCTTTTAATGCCTGAGTAAGTTGTTTTTTGGCAATTGTTTTTAGAGCTGGAAGTCAAACCCTGGTGGTTGTTTGGTTCATGTGCTCAGTTATTTTTTGCTTTAGTTCTTGTTGCTTTTCTGTTAAATGGCATTTGGGTTTTTGAGGTGAAGGCAAAGGGGAGGTTGCCTGGTTTTGATTTTGAAATAGTTCAGCAACAGTGGCATCCTTGATTTCCAACTTCTCCTCCACCTGCGCCTGAGCAACTTCTTCAGTTGGGGGTAATTCTTCCATATCTTGAGCCTGTGTTGCTCTTTGCAGTTCTTCCAGCTCAACTCCTGTGAATACTTTATTTCTTATTATGAATCTTCTCTGGTCTGCTAGCCTTTGTTCTCTTATTTCTGTATCTGGATGCTTCTCTTTCCAAATCTGGTACATTCTTTTTGAATAACCTCTTCTAGTTGGACTAGACTTGTAATAGCAGATCATTATTTCCTTGCTGGCATTTTTCGTATATTTTTTTCGGTTAAGCGACATTTCTTCCAGTAACTTTGCTGTCTTCAGCCCTGGTTGCTCAACTGAAGATCCTGAGTCCTGTTGCCCACTTGCCACCAGATGTCCAGGGACTATAACACCTGGTGCGGTCCTTGTTGACCCGGGCAACCACCGATCCGGTATAGATTTATTAAAGTTACATCTCACCATATTGTTGATGGGAGAAGCACTCTTTGTCTGGCTCCTCTGGTGAGACCTGTCCATTATGGTTGGACCTCTGGCATAGCTCTCACCTTCCTCAGAGCACGCAAGCCCCACAACCACACCAAGGTAGTGCCTCAGTGGGGGTATTATTATTGTTATTATTATTAATTCGATTTCTATACCCCCTTCCAAAAATGGCTCAGGGTGGTTTACACAGAAAAATGACACATAAATAAATAAGATGGCTCCCTGTCCCCAAAGGGCTCACAACCTAAAAAGAAAAACAAGATAGATTCCAGCAACAGTCACTGGAGGTACTGCGCTGGGGGTGGATAGGGCCAGTTAGTCTCCCCCTGATAAATAAAGAGAATCATCGCGTTAAAAGGTGCCTCTTTGCCAAGTTAGCAGGGGATATATGAAGATGGTTGTTATAAAACTACAGTATATGCTATATCTAATAAAATAGTGATGAAACATTTATCTTTTTTTTCCAACCACCATACACCCCATAAGTGGCGCAGTGGGGAACTGCTTGACAAACAAGCAGAAGTTTGCCAGTTCGAATACTGCTGCTACTATATCAGGCAGCAGTGATATAGGAAGATGCTGAAAGGCATCATCTCACACTACGTGGGAGATGGCAGTGGTAAACCCCTCCTGTATCCTACCAAGGAAAACCACAGGGATCTGTGGATGCCAAGAGTCGAAATTGACTTGACGGCACACTTTACATTTACACCCCATATTTTGCATGGGGGATGAGAATCAAGGTCTCATCCCTTGGTTCTCAACTTCTCATCCCCCTGAAAATGTGACCTCTCCTAATTTTAACTTCTGGGGAAAACACTGCATCTTAATATCTTTGGGACTACTCTAGATATGTTTTGATAAACTCTGCTTGATAACATGATAACTCTGCTTTATAACTAGACAAAGTATTATCTCCAATATTGGATATAAAGGAACTGGATAGGGGTATGTTTGTGTGTGTAACAGCTGTGTGTGTCTGCAAATATCTTAAAATGCTCTCTTTCACCTTCAGTGTTATTCTCCCATATTTTTATCTCCTTTACTTCATCGATACAGGTTTGTTTAACTCCAGAGAGTGCATTTTAAAAAATAAGAAATTTATACATTAAGGGCTAGCAGATTACAATATTTTTTATGAAACCTCAATTCTTTTATTTTATGCAAGTTGTATCTCACATATACCCCAGCTCTATTACTTTAGCTATGGAGCCACATTCTTTGCAAACAAATATTCCCTAGGGTTCATGCCGAGGAGTACACAGCTTTAAATGAGGCAGCCTATCCTTTTAAAATGAAAATTTTCCAAATCAAGAGGAGCTTAGTATGGTAAATGCTCAGAAGCGTGTCCGGATACAGCTGTTTGAGGGTGGCTAAGCCTATTTCCCCGTACTCAGGGTTTAAAATAGCTACCCAGCCTTCCCTTTAAATACTCTTGCTGAATGCTGCCCATCCAAACTTTTGGGGGCGGGGAAGGTTTAGTCATCCTTATATGAAACCGGAGAAACTAATTAAATCTGTAACATTCAGCATGAAATCTCTAATTACAATTAAATAGGATTTCCAATCCCCACCCCCACCCAGCACACTTGAACAAAGGGCCCCCAAACAGAGAGAAGAACGGAAATTATGCATATTGCTCATGCAGCATGTGCAGCATCCATTTCTACAAAGTAGGGCGGGGGAGCAGATTAACTTTCAAATTGTACCCTTTCCCACATTAAACAACTTCCATGGAGCCAAGCAGAAACAGCTAATACCATAAAGTTCCATCTAGCAGGCAGCATTCAGCTCTCCTCTCTTTGTCAGTATACCATACAGAGAATTTCCTTTGGAGATTTTCATTTCTAACAGAGACTTAACAGTATTTATATCCCTCAAGTGTAAGGACATCACTTGGATTAAATTAAATTAAATGGGTTCTTTACCTTCCTGGATATAAGTGCTTTTTAACAGGAGCAAAGCATATGCTTCCTTTCATCATATTTTTCCTTTTGGGGAAAATCTAATTTCCTCAGCAGTTTGTTTCAAGACTTCCACTTCTTTCAAAAGGTCAGACAACCTTCACAGTGACTGAGATTATGGTGTTTCTGTATCAGTATAAAGGGCTATTTATTAAATCAAGCAGTGCTGTATCTGCTATGCCAAATTTTTCATTGTCATGAAACTGTCACACAGTTACTCGAACACCGGCTTGGATCTTCCAGGGCAGACACAAATGGCATATTTCACTGATGGAAGGGTTGGTTTAACTTCATGCTGAAATACTGAATGATAAAATTGGAACTAATCTAAAAGATTTTTTTTTTGCTTGTGCAAGAGCTTGCAGAATGTCTTGCACAAGTGGAAACAAGGGAACTGAACTATTATAGTGTTGCATGTACTCTTGCAGAAGCTGCTGTGCAAGCATCTGCAGAGCTCTGCTAGCAGTGATTTTTCTTCCACATGGTTCCTTTCATATTTATGTATGCATTCATGACTATATTAGTTAAGGGCAAATGAGTGAAGTAAGTATTTTTGTAGGGGATTGCAAGGTCCCTTGTATCTTCTGTCCAAATAGCTCCAAAACATCTCCCACCACGGATTTGCTCCATTACTTCTCCCTCATACCCTATTCCTTCCTCTTGGTACTAGCCTTCCCAGTTCTTTCATCGGAACTCCACTCATCCTTCTGCTCCAGTCCCTGTACCGCCACTATCACCTGCCCTTTTTCCTTCTTCCTGTGTCAACAGCAAAGACACATCTTCAAAGTGGCACTTATTCCCTAGAGCAGGGATTCTCAGTGTTGGGTCTCCAGATGTTGTTGGACTTCAACTCCCATAATCCCCAAACAAAGGCCACTGGGGCTGGGGATTATGGGAGCTGAAGTCCAATAACATCTGGGACCCAACGTTGAGAATCCCTGCCCTAGAGTGTCTGTTGTTGTTTCTCAAGGGTTCCACCATCTTGCGAATTAAAGTCAGTAAGATTTCTGGCACAGAAAAGAGAGTTACATTTGGTATACAAACTGCAATACTGCACAGGATGTTACTGGGAAAACTGTTGAAATGTCTCTGAATATCAGTTTGCAGGGGAACAATGGTTGGAGGGGTGTATGCCTTCATCTCCTAGAATATTCCCCTCAGGGGATGGAGCCGCTTTGGGAAAAGCAGAAGGTTCCAAGTTCCCTTCCTGGCTTCTCCAAGATAGGGCTGAGAGAGATCCCTGCCTGCAACCTTGGAGAAGCCGCTGCCAGTCTGTGAAGACAATACTGAGCTAGATAGACCAATAGTCTGACTCAGTATATGTCAGCTTCCTAGGTTCCTAGGTTCCTGCTTATGGGCTTCCCAGAGGCATCTGCTGGGCCACTGTGAGAAACAGGATGCTGCACTATATATCATTAGTGGTTGGTGTGGGTGCTGCCAGGGATAGGGTGGTGAGGCGAGGCAAGAGGCACCTTTAAGCATAAATTAGAAGGTGCTTACTTATGCTCTGGCAACACCTGCAAGCTGCTCCAAGCTGCAGCACACCGCCCAGCACTCCCTGCGGCAGGGGATCAGCTCCGCCACTCACCTGTCCGCTGCAGGGAATTGGCTCAGGGGAAGCCTGGTGTGCTCACACCGGTCACTACTGCTAGATAGGCTTTTGGTCTGATCCAGCAGGGCTCTTATGTTCTTATGATGACACAAATATAAAGGATGAGCAGAAATTTGGGCAAGGGAGTGGATAAATAAAAATGCCATCTTAAGCCATATGTTCAAAAATTCAACAAACATGAGAGGGTTGTGACTTGAGAAATGTTCTCTGAGCTCCAAGCATCTGTGTGGTGATTTTGGAGGGAAACATCCTGGAATGGGGGCGGGAGTAAAGAGGGTGGGAGTAAAGGGGGCGGGAATAACAGTATCTCACTAGAAAACGCTCAGTTAGCAGCAGGACTCCAAGAGAGCTGTACATCTTACCTACCTATCTGTAAATAAAATGTAAGTAAGTTTACATCCTGGCCTGGTTCTTCATCATCAGAAACATCACAATTTGGATCTGTACAATTTCTTAATGAAAATAGTAGGGCAATCACCCAGGGAGATATAACCTCACACTATATAACCACAGAACTATATAATACCAGGTTTGGAAAAGAGCTAAAGGAATGGAAACATGGACTGTGGAAGGTGGTGGTCCATTATCCTAAAGCTTTCTTTAAACACACACACCGGTAAGCTAGGTTTAGAATGCCAGTTATATTTAGGATGAGGAACAAGTTTAGTAGAACCAGATCAATTTCAACCAGACAGACAATCAAGTCAACAGAAAAAAGGCATCTATATACACTGCGATCCTGGTTCCAAATGTGATACCATGACTGAGATACCGTGATTTCAGATGCCCTATTTAAGCCATACTGTGGCATGCCACAGTCAAAAGGGAGCTGCAGGATTCCTCTGACTACCATGCAGTAGTCAGCGGCAGCTCGTGTCCAGCATCCATTGTGGCCCACTTACCCTGCCCCCTACATCTGATGTCAGCCCCATTTGGGAGCTAGATCGGGGCCAGTGCTGTGTTCGCAGCGTGGGCAAGAGAAGCTCTCCCTGTCTTTAAGGGAGAATGCAGTGCTGGCTATTTAACTCCTGAAAGGAGTTAAATAGTTAAAAAGCCCCGTTCGGGAGCTAAACCAGCCCTTGCCACGTGGGGCTTCTCAGGGCCGCAAATATTATGGTGACTTTATAGCTAGTGACTTTATGGTTGGATTTCTAATATCAGGAGGACCTCTGCGGTTCCTAAATTTAACAGTAATTTACATTGTGTTCTTTTTTCTCAAAGTGGGCTGTATACTGAGATTTTTTTTGTTTCTGACAGTTAAAAGAGAGAGGTTGCCTTTTGAAAATGGTATTGAATGTACTAGCGGCATAACTGAGTACATTTTAAATATTTGTCAAATTGCTTTCTGCTTCAGTTAACATATACTTAAACAGGTATTTTGTATTTCCTTCATTTGTTAAAAGAATAAACATTTATACTTAAATTATAACCCAGGAGAATTAATAACTGTGTGGTTTTATCCAGATTCCTTTTTGTGCAGTGTTTTTTCCAAGCTGCAGTGTGTGGAGATCGGTAAAATACTGCACGGAAAGGATCTTAATAGAATCCCACATAACATCATTTCACTTTGTTTCCAGTGTTTTATCAATAGGCACATGTGAATCAATGGAGGTGTGGGAGAGAACAGGTCTGCAAGCCCAGGCTTGCAGACCTGGGGAAAGTAGTGAAAAAGACCCAACACACAACCATCCTCATGCCAACTTGCTGCCCAGGCAGTTAGTCTTCTCATGAGAGGTCCAGTCCATTGGAGAAAACCGAAACACTGCCTTTTAGCTCTCCATTTGACTGCACTCTTATGAAGTAAACCTTTCAGTTATATGGCCCCCTACTGTTGTCGGGGTCCTGGCACCCCTGGTTAGGGGTGTGCACAAATAAATTTTTTTTTCATTTCGATTTGTACCCAAATCAAGACACCCCCAATTTGTTTTGGGTCCAAATCTGACCCACCCACCCCCCGAATCACCCCAGATTTGATTTGTACCTGAATTATCCAAATCTGAAACGATTCAGAGTAAAAAAAGGGTCCCAGGGCCAAAAGATTGGGGTGGGTGGTAGTGTCCAATGGGTGGAAGCTACCACCCAAATTTCAAAGAAATTGGGCAAAGGGGTGTTTTTAAAAGAATTTTTGAAGTTTACGCATCTTTAAGCTTTTTCCCATAGGGAATAATGGGGATTTCAGCAGCCTTAGTTATAACTCCCTGGTGGGAGAGGGGGGTGGCAGCAGGGAGGCCCAGATCAGGTTGTGGTGTGCAAGAAAGCTACCAACCAGTTTTCAAAGGAATTGGGCAAAAGGCTGATTTTTAAATGATTTTTGAAGTTGGCATGTCTTTTTGGCAGATCTGGGGTAGAAAGGGGCAAAAGAGTGGGTCAGGAGGTAGTGCCCCAAAGGGTGCCTGCTACCATCCAGATTTCAAAGGAATTGGGCAATGGGCTGATTTTTAAAGCATTTCTGAAGTTTGTGCGTCTTTAAGCTTTCCCCCATAGGGAATAATGGGGATTTTAGCAGCCCCATAACTCCATTTGGGGGGCACTGGGGTGGCCCAGAGCGAGTGGTGGTGTAGTGCACATAGGGTGCCAACCACCCCCAAACCCACAAGTCCATGGGGTACTGGGTTTTGTTGTTTCTGAGGTGTTCTGAGAGTAGATTCTCTGGTAGCAAATGAGAGTGGATTCATTTTTTGTCATTGAAAATGAATGTGACAATTTAATCCTCCTCTACATGGATGGTTCTTCACATGAGGTTAGGCCGAGATCAAACATACTTGCATGCAGGGGAAGGGGATGGGCCCCTCTTCCCCTATCAATGTACAAAAAATTGAATAACCCTACTTAAATCAGAAGGAGTAAATCCTAAGTAATCTCATCCTCTTCGTAGCAGTCTAATTCTATCCATCCATTCATAAGCACTCATGCACGAGATAGGGATGGGGGTCTAGGGCGAAGGGAAAAACCAGGAGTCCCTGGAGAAATGGGGAGGGGGCATGAGTCTCATGGCATATGTGCTAGAGAGTGTCATGTCCTCCTATAGTGGGTTATTGAACACAGGATAAAGACCTCATTATTCCCTATGTCAGTCAAGAGACTTCATTAGAAGTGAAACAAAACAAAATTATAGCATATGTGCATGTTGCCAGCATATTGCTTTTTGTGTGGGTCCATCTTGCCAAGGCTCTCAGGAATCTCTAGGGAATGGTGACACTGAAGATTCAGAGAATCTTGGCTTAATGAATAGAAGATATAGAAGGTATAGAAATCAAATTAATAAATAATAAATAATAATGTTAACTTGTAAAATTGAATTGGTGGGTGCCAGCTACATTAGTAGAAAGGAAGTAGACGATAAGGCAATTGCATAAATTGGGGGGGGGGGTGTATTGGCATTCATTTAATCAAAGCCTTTATAAGAAAACAAGTTCTGCTGACAGCAACAGTGAAACTAGAGATGACAAAGAATGTATATCTTGCAACTATCAAAGTCTGGGTTATAGTTAAAGAATCGATGCCAGACTTGCAAGTGATCGGGAAAACCAACACAATCCCTTATCACATGGCTGCACATCTTCAGCCTTCCTGCAGATGTTGGACTCCAAATCCCACCATCCTAACTCTTGGCCACTGTGGCTGGGGATGATCGGATTGTAGTCCAGCAACAGCTGGAAGGCCGAAGCTGTGTAGCTGTGCCTTATCATGCCTAGCATATTCTATGCTTTCCACCAGGGAGGCCCCCTTCGTTTCTCTCCATTGAGCCCTAACCTCCCAGCTTATGATCCCTGAGAGGACTCACACATCTTTTCTCTAACCCCACTGGTCCTACCTTACCCTATCCAGCCTTTCTCATAAAAATGACAAAAAGGTTTAAAAACAACAACACTTCCTCTCAGGTCAACATCTCAATTCATTGAAGAAGTCAGAAGAGAGCATGCAACTGACTTGTCCTGCACCATTCCCTGGCTTTCATAATGGTAGGCCCCTTTGATGGTATTCAAGGGCAGCTACTCCTCAGCTCCCTCATGCTGTTTTCTCCACCAAAATATCTACAAACTACAGTGTCTGCTTGTGTGCAACAACAGAACATAATTATCTGGTTCCATTAGCCCTTTTCAGAGCTGTTTATCAGGTAATCCAATGAACAGAATGAAGATCAGTTTTCTACCTCTTCCAGTATTTAAACAGGAAGAGGAGCTTGCCTGACTGATCAACAGTTTCTTCACATGCTTTTCCTATCTCTCCCTGGTACTCTTACCACACTTCCTTGCAGGGGTGTAACAAGGCTGGAGTGGGCCCAGAGATAAAATTTTAAATGGGCCCCTTGCTGATACACACAGACATACATTTCACATGTGACTTGCCTCTGGGGGGCCCCTTGAGGGATGGGTGCCCCCAGGCAGCTGCCTCCCCTTGCCTAATAGTAGTTATGCCCCTGCCTCCTTGTCTCTCCCTAGACTCTATAAACATATAGCAAATGTCTAGCTCAGCTGTTTCACCTAGCTAGCACGCCCTAGGTCAACGGATATTGAGTTTTATACTTAATATCCATTGATCTTGCTGATATGCATTTTTTGTAATTTATGCAGGCATTTGACACCTGTTTTTTTCTTTTCCATTGCATTGCTTAATTTTTCATTACCTATTAATTTCCAGCATAACTTAGTCCATTCATTTTAATGAACCACAGAATCAAATCAGAAGTTGATTGTTTAATTTTCATTGCTATACCTGTAGCCCTGAGAGGTTTATGACCTTGCTTAATAGGGGTCCTCCCCCCCACCCCATTTTCCCTCCGTTCCTTGATTTATTAATTACTTCTAAACAATTTCTTCTGACTCATACTAATGAGCATACTTATATTATCATGAAAATATGATAATTTTTCATTATATCATATCATATGAGGGCCTGGGGGAAGGGAAGAGAGATCTGTTGGGTGGGACCCTGACTATTTGCCTCTGCTCCATCGTTTCCAAGTAACTGCAATATAAGAATAGGCTGCACCTGGGGTGTGAACCTCTTGGCACCCACCAAAGGCCTCGAGGTGAGCAGACTGGGGCACTGGAAGCAGGGAGAAAGATAAATGGAACAGCCCTTAGCAAATGCAACATAGTTAGCAAATGCAGCATAGAACTCTTCTGTATGACTGAGAACGTTGTGGGCCTGGTGTTACTGAAACAGAGGAACTGGAGGGTGGTTTGGCTGTGGAGATGTGTCTGGGAGAGCAGAAGAGTTAGTGGGCAGAGGGAGATATGGTGGTGGGAGTTGGGCAGTCATTATAGGAGGAAATGGTCTAGGCAATTGAGGTCTGTTCTTTTCTGTATCTTCTCCCAACCTTGCAGCTCCAGGGAGCTCTGGAAACACTCCCACTAGGATTACAGTGCTGCTATTGAATGCCAGGTTGGTAGGTGCTAAAACATCTCTCATCCCCAATTTGATTGTGAATGAGCATGCTGATGTGGTATGTCTTACGGAGACCTGGTTGGATGAGCTGGGTGGAGTTGGTCTTTCTCACCTTTGTCCTCCAGGTTTTCTGATCCTGCAGCAGCCCTGCCTTGAGGGTTGGGGAGGGGGTGTTGCAATCATCTGTCAAAAGACCTTTCCCCTTTCCAGGTGACTGGTTAGGCAATCTCGGAATTTTTCGTGTTTGTCCTTGAAAGTGAGCATCCAAGATAGGCTGGGGATTCTGTTGGTGTACTGACCACCGCACTGCACTTCCATATCTCTACCTGAGCTGGCAGGGGCTACCCACATGGCAGGGACATACTCTGGATCTGGTTTTTGCTGACCAGGGAATAAATGATCTGGAGGGAGTCTGAGATAACTCCCTTGTCATGGACAGATCATCATCTGGTAGGGTTTAGTTTGACGGCTCCATCTACCCTCTGCAGGGAAGGTGGACCAATTAAAATGGTCCAACCCCCGAAGGCTTATGGATCTGCTTGGTCAGAAGTGGTCTTACCCTCCACACCCCTTGTGAGGCCCCAAATCCTCTTTAGTCTGTCCTGGGTGGTGTGGTCACCATGCTGCCAGCCTGCACTGCACTGAGCAGCCAAGCATGACTGTGACCTGCGGTGATTGAGTATGACCTCTGCATTAAAGACAGAGCGGGGAATGGGGAAAGAAATATGTGGGATGGGGCTATGTGTTGTGTGTGGAAATGTTTCTGCTAATGCATATTTGTATCAATACCATTTTTTTAATATTCTTACATTCTTGTGAGTTCAGTTGCTGTTTGTGCCCTCAAGAAAGAAAGAAATTGGCGCTGTATATGAAATATTGTACAATTTCTGACTGCATGCAAAATTTGGGTACAGTGCTGGATTGTAATGGAGCTAAAATACACAGGAATGGAGGATAATAAATTATGTGGGGTTTTTAAACTAGGGTTTGATGGCCACCATCTGTTTTAGATAATTATATTTTGTCTGTGGGTATCATTACTCTTTTACTTTCTCAATATATAATTTCTACGTAATTGCTCTTAATAATTCTATCAAAAAAAGAGACCAAAATATTTTAGAGCAGTAAAGCAAATGAAAAGAATATATGCTTCATTACATCTGCACAGTGAAACAAAATAATTCCATTTCTCAAGTCATGTGTATGATAATCTTGTATATTAGTCAAAGAATATTTCTTACAAATGCCTTTCAACAAGGAGAGAGGCTAGTTTAGCAAAAACATGAAGAGAAATCAGTCTTATCTGCACTATATTTTAAGGGCACCATGGAATGTGTTGCTTTTATTTATTAATTATATTTATATCCTACATTTCTTCCATCACAGAACTCAAGGCGGCATACACAGGCACTCATCCATTCAGGTCTTGAAGAGATCTTGACCTATTTCAAACCTAGAGCTTAGCTTAGTCTCTTTTCCCTATTTGGGAACTGTAGAGCTTATTGATCCAATCCTAAAACCTAGCCAGGATTCCAGAAACCCCTGAGTGCAAGTACACCATTCCAAGTCTTTTAATACACTAGAACACCAGAAGGTATCCTAGGAAAAAGAATTCAGGCAGGTCATCAGGATATGTTTCAGCATAATCAAGTTCCCCCTCTCCTCTACCAAAGGTGTACAATTCTGAACAAATGCTCCTTCAATGTTATGATATTGATAGGATGTGGATGGATTGTCTTGAGAAAATTGTCTGCAATTTCTCCTTGGAAAGAACCCTGAAATTTGAAGAGAATTTAAAAAACCCTAAAATTCAAGGAAATTGCATTTTGGAGAGATTTCTCCACATCTAAGGTTTCATTTGTAAAGGAGAAGTATACTACATTTGAAATCATGCATACATACATGCATACATACATACACACACTCTGTTGAAGAAAGATTTCTCTCAATTTTGAGATGAATTGAAAGACCTAAAGAAAAAGATATTTTGTTTTTTTGGTGAGACAAAAGTTTGTATGAGAATAGCATGTATGTATGTGTTAGATTTCCAGAGGTTCTCAGTGGTTATTTGGGGAAATGCAGTCACTATGCAAACAAGTTTCCATTGTAGGTTTTGATGACCTGCTTGGATTACCTACATAGACGTCTGATGATTATATTTCTAAAGATAACACAGCACCCACTTCCAATTCTGTGTCCTGGTTTCTTTTTTTAGAGAACAAAAACTACTTCCGACCCCCCCAAGGAATTCTTTCTGTCAAAGGACAAATGCAACTTTGGGAAATTTCAAACTTTAGTGGCACTTTTATATTATTTGCATTAATAAATTAGTTGCCTGTACATGCAATTTTTGCTCCTTTTAAAAATATTAAATCAGTTGATAACGTCTAAATTGGACTCAATACTAGTAAGGATGTCTATACAATGTTATACATAAGAAAGAAAAAGTGACCAGCTTAAATGTGTTGTGGCTACTGGGACTTATAAGGCAGCCTAGATGCTGTAGAGCAGGAATTCTCAATGTTGGGTCCCCAGATGTTATTGGACTTCAACTTCCATAATCCCCAGCCCCAGTGGCCTTTGTTTGGGGATTATGGGAGTTGAAGTCCAGCAACATCTGGGGACCCAAGTTTGAGAATTCCTGCTGTAGAGAATGGACAGTAGCACTGCTTGTGAAATTGTCTGTTTTCCACAGCATTGGGGCTGCCTTATGAGCCTGCAAAGCCCCAATATAGTACATCATTCCTCTGTATCATTGTGCAGCACATCATCCAACATTGCATACAAAGCCAGAGAGATCTCCAAACTTTGCTTGCTGCACTAGTACCTAGGCCAGAAAAGCACCCACTATGACCATGCTAGATTGGGCTGGAAATAATATTGTACATTTAACCAGGGAGAAAGTAAAAGTACATTTTCTTGTATCCTGCTGCAGACCAAGATCAGCTCTGCTAATATCTGAAACAGAATCCAATCTTAACTAGGTCAAAGGCCTCTCAGAATCAAAGATTAGTAGAAAGAGCTCCAACTGAATTCCCTGAACACAATGTATCATGTTTAATATTAGGACCAGCGTTCACTCCATTATGAAGTAGGCTAGTTTAATCTGGACAGACAAGATAAGGTAAAAGGAGATTAAGACTACTGAGAAACTCTTAGCCATATTTTATTATCAATGTTTAATAAAGGAATAGATTGATTAGAAGTCTAGACTCCAATAATGTTTATTCTTTAAAGAGAAGAGAAGACATCATTAAGGATATGTGAAAGAGATCTTTCAGGGGAGACGACTCTGAGAAGTTTGGACATAAGGAGATGGTTAACACTTTAAAAGAAGTGACATGACTAATTCTCAGGAACCAACAAAAATTGATTATAACTATCTGAGAAGATTGGTTCTCATCAGTAACATTCTCAGCTTAAATATGATTTTAAGATCATTTAAGTAACACAATATTGGATTTAAGATTATACTAGCTGACTGGGTGCATTGTGTCTGTGCCCCTAGTTCAACTCTCCCCCCTCCTTCGGCCCCTTCTCCCTGACTCTGTCTTCCAGCGGGCATCCCCGCTTCTCTCCCCCTCCCCACCACCCGCAGTTTCTCCTGCCTCCTGCCGGTTTCTCCGTCCCCTCCAGCTACCGCCTCCTCTTCCTGGCGGCCCAGCTGCCTCCTGACCCTGGCGGGCGCGCAGGCTGCCGCTGCCTCATCACATCTGGGGCTGCCGCTGCCACCTCCTCGCCGTGGCCGCCACCATTTCCCCCAGCAGCAGCTGTGCGGCCTCCTGCCGCACATGAATTCCCACCTCCCAGCCAATCTGCTGGTGCCGGGCCACATCCCCACGGGCACATTTTCAAGGATTCATTATAACGATTAGCCTATACATTTTTTTAAATCTTACTGTTCTGCATTCAGTTCAGCTTGACGAATTACTAGTTATTGTCATTTATGAAGCCCAATATCTTATTATTGATAGAATTATCATCATATACCAGACTTTCCAAAGTCTTTACCGCTTATATGGCATGGAAGTTAAGACGGGCACCTTAATGTGAAATTTCCATTCTTTTTAGAGCATAAGTGAAAATGTAACACATCTTAACTCTCATTCTAAACCAACGGTTTTTGGATTACTGAATTTGACAATAGTGCTGCACTGGCTGTTTTCATTTCACCTAGCTTCTAATTACTGTTTCTATACTGGTCATACACTGATGGATTTTACGTTGAATTAAATGGTTTTATTCTGTCATCTCCCCCCTCCCCCCACCTTCAGATAATGCAGTGTTTTGTTTTCTGTGTGTATTTTTAATGCATCATACTGGAAAAAATATTTTGCAAAGTAGTATGTAAATATATACCGAATACTTTGGAGAATTCATTGCTACCATCCCATGAAGGACAACCTCATATTTCTTACTTCTGTTCTTTCTTTCACTAATTAAGCTCAGTGATACCAGATGGAAGGACTGTTGCCCGGGGAAAAGAATTTTGGCTTACCATTTTAGGGTAGGGAGAAAGGGAAATTAAATCAAGGGCTGAACATGTAGTTCAGGTCTTCAACATGTGCTTTAAAGTAATGACAGGTGCAGAAAGGGCACACCCTGGGAGAAGAGAGGGGTGGTGGATGAAAAGGAAAAGCACCAGCCAAACTTCAGGGTGTAAGTGCTTGAAACTGACAAAAATGATTTGAATCAACAGTTTTGATGAACAGTGCCTAGACTTGACTTTAACCTTGTGCTGTCTGCTTTTTAGATTGCTCATGTGCAGAAACGTGTGTGCCTGCCTCTCTCCCACCTGTCCAACCCCACAGGCCTCTAGAAGGCTTCCAGTTCTCTCAGCTAGGGACATTAATTTGCTGGAGAAATTGCTTGTAGAAAAGGAATTGTTAGTATTGAGCACTTCAAATGTGAACACCAATTTAAAATTGTTGTTTGACCCTGGAAAACCAGAACTTATCCTTGAGACTATAATTTAGCTTTTGGTGAAAAACCTGCTCAAATGACAAAGTACTCTGTGCATTATAACATTAATCAGTGGATCCTGTATAAAAATTGTAGTTAAGCTACCTGCTACAGATCAGAAAACTAGAGAAGCAATACATCAGACAATGCAAATTACCAGGGCTGTGTAGTTTGTCAGATAGGAAGGTCTGGTATGGCTATTCCTCCCCTGCCCCCAACATGGGATGCAGCCAATTGTAGGCCAATTGCCCTTGGGAGTACGACAAGGGTTCTTTAAATGCAGAAGCAGCAGTGGTATGGGGAAGGCGAGGTGGCTGCAGGAAATGGCGGGAGCTTCCATGTAAAGGGTGGGAAGTGATGCAGGGGAGTCTGGGAATGAGTGTGGGGCAGCTGGGAAACAGTGCGGGGGAGCTTTTGGAGGGCCTACAATCGGTTTTGAACTTTGGCACTGGAGAAGACTTTTGAGGATACCATGGACAGCCAGGAAAACAAACAAATGGAGCCTAGAACCAATCATTCCAGAATTTTCACTCAAGGCACAAATGACCAGGCTCAAACTTTGGACACATTATGTGAAGATCCAGCTCCCTAGAGAAGTCCATAATGCTGGGGAAAGTTGACAGAAAGAGAAGACAACCAACAGCAAGGTAGATGGACTTAATTACAACAGCAATGAATGCACCACTGAAAGACCTTACATTCCAAGTTGAAGACAGATCGTCCTGGAGATAATCTATCTATGTGGTCGCTCAGAGTCAGCAGTGACTTGACGGCACTTAATCAAACAATCAGCTATCCCCAGGGATCCCCACACTGTTTCCTAGTCACCCCACACTCATTCCCTACCCTTCACATGGATGCTCCCACTATTCCCTACAGATTCCACTTCTGAGATAGCATTTAAAGAAACCACCACCACCGTACTACTTGGGGCAATTGTCCCATGATTGGCTGTCTCCCCGTTGTGGTGGGAGGGAATGGCCATCTCGGACCTTCCAATCTGTCTGATTTCTGCATATGCATCATCAAAATGTATTACAGTCAACAGGCCTGCAAATACAAAACAGCAGCAACAACATACACATATATAAATCAATACAAAGAAATATAAAGAAAGGCATGAAGTGAAGGTTGGCAGGTTTGGCTTTTTTAAAGCCAAACTTTGGGTTACGGCCCATTTGACCCACGAGTATACCCCTTAGGTTCTGGGACAACTTCTTAGGCAACTTTTATTAAAGTTCCATGATTTTGTTGCAAAATGTGTTGTGCTGTGTGTTGCACAGTGCATTGTAAATCAATATGAAGCACTAAACCCAAACCCTGTATATAAATGATAATCATTAAGTTATTTAACATGATAAATTGTACTTATAAATCACTATCTATCCCTATTCTGATAAAAAATATCCAAAATATTTAAAATCCACCATAAAGAAAGTACAAATACGCATACATAATAAATGTCTGCATTCAATCATATACTAATTTTAAAAATGTATCAAATCCTGAATAAGTCCTTATGGCCCGATCTGTAATATTAATAAAGAAGGTACTATGAAAAGTACATATGCAGTGGGATCACAAGCCCAATCATTCATTTAAAGTCTCAATCTTATAAATCAATGTAATATAGATGTTGGCTTCCTGAAACATCCTATGTAGTTGAGTCCATATCTCCAAACAATGATTTGTTCCTGCTCATGGTGGCCACCTCTGAACTGCTGCACAACTGTGGCCTGCCTGCAGCTGCTGGACTGCAAGTCCCATCATCCCCTTCTGTATTGGACGATAGTCAGGGTGATGGGAGTTGGAGTCCAGCCACAGCTGGGGAGGTTCAGGCAAAAAGAAAGAAAAAGGGGATTTCAGAGTTGTAAGAAACCAATCTGCTTATATAATCTGAGCATGGCCACACCACAATCTAAAGAGCAGTGAGGAAAGAACTCAGGCCCAAAAGGATAGGAAAGCTGAGCTTAAGGCTGAAAGGGGAGAGCTGGTCTTGTGGTAGCAAGCATGACTTGTCCCCTTAGCTAAGCAGAGTCTGCCCTGGTTACATATGAATGGGAGACTTGATCTGTGAGCACTGTAAGATATTCCCCTTAGGAGATGAAGCCGCTCTGGGAAGAGCAGAAGGTTTCAAGTTCCCTCCCTAGCTTTTCCAAGATAGGGCTGTGAGAGATTCCTGCCTGCAACCTTGGAAAAGCCACTGCCAGTCTGTGAAGACAATACCGAGCTAGATAGACCAATGGTCTGACTCAGTATATGGCAGCTTCCTAGGTTCCTAGGTAACGGCCATCTCTGGAGAGACAAAATGGAGACTAACACTGGAAGAACAATGAGGGGAGGAGTCCAGCACCTTAACAGAGAGGCAAGTGTAATCTGCATTCCATGCTCTTGCTGCAGGTTGTTTTTTTAAGTTCCGGACTGGTGTAGTGACCACCCCAGTGGTCACTATGAGACACTGCAGCTGAGGGCTGATACTGTCAGGGTTCTAGCCAGAGGTGTATCTAGGGAAAATAGCGCCTAGGGCAAGCACTGAAATTGTGCCCCCAGTCCAAACACCTGGCACCCATCTTTCAGATAACTTGACCATAATATCAGTGAAAGATGGGTGTCAGATGTTTCGTCTGGGGGTGCAATTTCAGTGCTTGCCCTAGGATCTATTTTCCCTAGATACGCCTCTGTTTACCATAATAATGATGCCTAACCCATGGGGAGTGTATTGCCATTGTGAAACCTAACCTTAGCCACAAGAGTGGAAGAAGCAGAAACTACCAAAGGCAGTGTGGGACAAGCCATAGTGAAGGCAGCAACTAATGTAGAAATGGGACCTCAAAGTGTGTGAAAAGAGAAATCCCACACCTCACCTTTCTGAGCATGTGTGGCTTCTCTTAAATATAGATAGTGACTTGCTGTCACTAGAACTTCCCCAATCAGGCTGGTTTAAGCTCATGAAGGAAAAACTTCCACACCTGGATCCATCCACATTTAGTTTGACTTTCTCTGTGTTGCTGGCTACTTTGTTTGTTTGTTTGTTTGTTTGTTTGTTTGTTTGTTTCGATCCCGTTCTTCCTCCAAGGAGCCCAGAGCAGTGTACATAGTTATGTTTGTCCTCACAACAACCCTGTGAGGTAGATTAGGCTGAGAGATACGTAACTGGACCAGAGTCACCCAGTGAGTTCCATGGCTGAATGAAGCTTTGAAATCAGGTTTCCCTAGACTTAGTCCAAAACTCTAACCACTACACCACATGGCCTCCCCCCTCGGATGACTCCTTCCCCCTAGTTAACTATCTATCTATCTATCTATCTATCTATCTATTTATTTATTTATTTTTACATTTATATCCCGCTCTTCCTCCAAGGAGCCCAGAGCGGTGTACTACATACTTGAGTTTCTCTTTCACAACAACCCTGTGAAGTAGGTTAGGCTGAGAGAGAAGTGACTGTCCCAGAGTCACCAAGCTAGTTTCATGGCTCAATGGGGATCTGAACTCGGGTCTCCCCAGTCCTAGTCCAGCACTCCACGCTGGCTGACTATGACAATAAAAAACTTCGATTTTCAAAACTTTGCTAGAGAGACTATGCATGTACAAAAAATCAGATTTCTGGATGCGCTTCTCTCTCTCAAATTGCAGCCGATAGGATTTAAATCTGCTTAACTTTGACAGGCACATGCCCCTGGTTAAGGGGTGTAGATAATGGTATAAAACAAACTGATCTCAACAGGGATAGTTCAGTTACATGAACTTCACAATCTCTGTAAGTTCAGCACAGAATAGAAGCCCCGACATCACTTTGAAAACCTCTATAACACAAAAAGAGAGGTCGGGTACGGAGACTTTAAGGAAACGGGAGACCATATTTAGCATCAGGAGTTCACATTCTGACTAAGGAAGGGCACAGGTAATAAAAGGACATGCCTGGAGCTTACACACAACTCGATCAGGCCTTCTACACTTGCACTGTTGTGCAAGTGAGTGAAATTTCTCAGTTTTGTCTATGCTGTGGAAGTGCGCTGGAAAAGAAAAACATGATATGGAGACTCGGCTTTGTGCTTCCTCACTTCCAGAGCATGGGCAGAGTTGGGACATTTCACCCATTTGTGCAATAGCACATCTATACAAAGAAGTTGTGCACAAGCCCCATTCACATCCCCACAGTAATTCAGTGCCTATACATTTAATTAGTCAGGATGTCATACTCATTAATATAAGCTAATGCACTGTGCTTGTATTGATGCATTATGAGTGACCATTTTGCGGTGTTTTTGGTTAATCCATTCCTTGATCCAGGCCAGCTTATGAATTGTGCTGTACTTACTTTTAGTCCAGTCCTGGAGCAGAGGCGGGGCTAAAAAAACAACAACCAGCATCAAGATCATGGAATGCAGTTTACACTTGCCTCTTTGTAAATAAAATCTATTTTCATTAAACCATTAATATTCCTGATTCTCTGCCACTGCCTTGTCCTTACTTGTCACAACTCTATACAGTTCAGCCTAATAAGTTTCATCAAATATGTGATTTTTTAAAAAAATTGGAAATCCAGTTTTTCCAATTGGAAAAAGTTCAGTTTTCAATTGGAAACTCTGTACAGTTCAGCGTAATACGTTTCATCAAATATGTGATTATTTATTTTTAAAAAAAATAAAATTGGAAATTCAATGCTTTTGGCATTGGGGGGGAAATTAGGTCACAGATCATCTTAAATTCAAATAGTTAATGGTTATTTCAATGCCCTCAGCAATGACTGCAGAGATGAAAACTTTAGAAAAGCAGGAAGCTCAACATTATGCAAAATTAGGGAGACAGTCAGACAAAGGGTATCACCAGAAATACATTTATTTGCAAAACATTTTCAACTGACACTCATGGTCCACCACAAGTAATTGTGTTACTGGGACCATGTTTGCTTTAGAAACATGAAAGAACAATAAAATGAAAGAATCATCAGTGAAACAGAAGAATGATTGTTTGGGTGGTTGGCACAGGAATTTATGACCTAATGGGAAAGACAGGAGCACATGTTCCCTGAAAAGCAGGAAATGTAGCTAAGGCTTTGGTGAGTTTGATCCTAAACACATTTACCTGGAAGTTAGGTATTATTAATCATTTATTTCAATGTTTTTGTGTGAAACATTATTCTTATTTCATTTAGCCTTACGAGGCTGTGTTATGGTTAGTGCTACCAAACAGCTTATTCTCCATACTGAGGGGAATAAAGTTCACACCATTTTGATAAGAAAGAGGACTTTTCTTTGTGCCAAGAGTAGCAATGCTCCAAAGGGCATGATATGACATTAGGTACAAAGAATTCTGGACCAGATGTGAGACTCAAAAGAATGACTGTGTGAGAGGTAATGTTTGCAGCTACAATGTGCAGAGACATCCTACCGTACCTAACACATAGGGAAGAGCAATAAGGGGCTTCCTACAGAGAGGAGGCCTGACTTCATTCTTGTAGCTAGAGGCAAGGTCCTTCACTTTGGCAGCAGGCTAAACAGGTGACTTACCAGCTGAGTATTTCTGCTGTAACAGGAAGAAAGAGGGATGGAAAATTGCTCCCATTTATGTGGGTTTTGAACATATTAAGCTGCAGTAATACCCACACTGGAGGAAGGAGTTTTTAAATTAAGCAGGGACTTCATTATAACTCATACAAAGTGTCTGAAATTCAGATGATGACATACTAAATTAATCTCATTCATATGATGAACTAAATTAATCTCAATGGGCATCATCCAGACTACTTTAGTCATTATCAAATTCCACTGAAGTGATTTAAATTAATCATGATTAGCTTGACTTATTATTAATTTCAACAGACTTTAATCATGACTAACTAGCCTAGATGCTGCTTGAAGCTATTATGAATCTATGCATTCTGTTCATCCAGTTTTCTTTTCTTTTCTTTTCTTTTCTTTTCTTTTCTTTTCTTTTCTTTTCTTTTCTTTTCTTTTCTTGAAAGAGCACAAGTGGCCTTTGATTCTATTTATGGTTGTCTTATCTAGGATTCTTGCCTATCCTTCATTTCCCAGTTTGTTAAATCATTGCATAAGGTTTTGCTCTCACACCAGAAGAAAAGAGGCAATAACAATGCTGAACCACAATATGGGGGAGAAGGACACAAATGCATTAAAATGCATGTGACTGCAGCAGGTAAAATTCCCCACCCCTACCGCCATTAGTTTGGGCCTACATTAGCTCAGAGGTCAGACAACAGCATCCTTCCCCCACCAAACCTCTCGCCCTGGCTCAGACTGTGGATCAGACCAGTGCAGATCCATGTCCTCTTTGCCAACCCCAAAGGGGCCAGGGGGCTTTTAAAGCCTTCACCCTCTCCACAAATCTTTTCGCATTTGAGCTTGGTGGTGCCCCAAACCAAGGATGAACTCTAGTCATAGCACTCATGCTGACAGCACTTCCGCCTTTCTCAAACTGGCCCAAAGGCGCTCACCAAACCCACTCCCTGCCTGCACTGAATCTGCTCTTATCTGAGATGTCAAGTTCTTGCCCATCCTTCATGCTAAATCACCATGCAAGGTTTTCTAGGTTGAGGCTCATCCATTGCACTGCAGGTGTGCTGACCCCTGTGATTTCCCCAAATGCAGGAAACTCGACTGCATAATTTGTGGTAGGTATTCTAGTCATCCTTCTGTAACTAATTCCTGAAGCTGGAGATTCATTGCAATTATTGGGAGTGAACTATCAATCACTCTTGAGTCTATTTTTGTCTTTGGGGAAATAATTGTTTAAAAGACATTTTAGTTTTCTTTCTGTTTTAAAGTGTGGCCACAAATTCCTTTGTCTTTCATGTAGCTGCAGTGGCACGGGAGGGGCATGATGTGACTCCATGTGAAGGATGCAACGGGGTGAGCTGGGGAGATCATGTCAGTCTTTCCAATGTGATCAGCATCCAACTTGAAGAGAGGCCAGCAAATATGTCCCAAAGACCCAGCATTGATGCATCAGCCCCTGACCATAAATCTATAAGGAATTTTGAAGTTCAAGACAATTGGGCACAGTTTTCTTTAGGGACTTCACTTCTCTTTATAGTATTCTTTAATGCTTAAAGAAAAGAATTCTTAAGTTCTACTCTCTATGACATTTTACGCACATTAAATGTGCATACCGTTGGTGTGCTGTGGGCACAAGGTGATTGATTTGTATGCATCTATAGTCATTCACATTTGGAAAGACTGTGCGCACGAGCAGCCAAACCCAGGTTAGGGCAGCCCAGCCTGGATTTGGCTGCTCATGTGCACTGCTGGGATTGACCCCGATCTTAGTGCTGCTCTTGCAGGTAGCCCAGCTTTTTACCCCATTCTTTAGCCAGGGTCATGTGTACGTCAGGGTCATGTGTACTCTTGGGCTAACTGAGCTAACACAGAGTTGGGCGTCTAGAGTTCCCGACTCCTGGGGGGATTCCCCAATACACCGTGCTCATCTCATGGTGCAGTATGGGATTCCTGGAGGCCAAGAAAATGAGTCTTGGCCTCCATTGATCCATGCTGTTGGGAGCAGTGTGAATCATGTGGGTACAGGGAGGTGCACCGAAGAATTTAGCCACAGTTATAGCCTTCAAAGAGCAAACATTCATAGAGCAAACCATTCATTCATTCATTCATTCACTGGATTTCTATACTGCCCTTCCAAAAATGGCTCAGGGTGGTTTACACAGAGAAATAACAAATTTAAAAAAGTAATCTGTACTCTATGAGGGGTCCAGTTCATGGGCTGACTTTAAAAATGAATGCATGAACAGTGATGCACAGGAAAATATGTGCATGCTCTACAGATATCTGTCTGTGCAATACAACATAGCATGCAATATTGAGCATTAAAAGTGCTCAACTACCAATTAAAGTGTAAATGTAATTCAAGTGGATTGCATATACTTGAAACATGCCAGAGCCAGATTCGGCTGTAGCTTTCAGTCAAGTGCACAAAGGGTAGCAAACTCCAATTTGCTGTTATGAAATATATGAATTATAGGCCCATGTGGACTTGATAGGCCTTTAAATTTAGGCGGCAGATTCATTGCCAGTACAAAGGATTTCCTCAAACAGAAGCAAGTTTTCTGGAATAATATCAAAGAAAAAAGTACAGCAAATTTAACAGCTGTGGACCAGCATGTTCCACAACTATGCCAATGATAAGCAAATTATATTAATTAAATGCAAATGAAAATATTAAAGCAAGCTGCTGCCCTCCAGCTTATGATAATGTTTTGAAGTGTCATATTCAATACTGAAAAATTTAAAGGAAAACAGAATTTAAACAGCATCCAACACTTCTATCCTTCCCTTTTTAAAAAAGTAAGTGCTGGGTTGTCTATATTGAGAGCCTCGCCATGTCCCATCAAAGTCCTGCTCTTCAGCTCTAGGTGTATCTCAGCTACTCGGAGTTGAGGGAAATGTCCTCTACACATGCTCAAAGGCGTTTTTTATTATTACTTCACATTCATGGTACTGCTATTGATTCTGGGTTCTGAAAGAAAAATTTAGAAGTTGAGCATAGTGACAAATTCAGGCCCTGGCTGCAACCAATTCAATATGCTAAAACAATTTGTTGTCAATTGGGGCATTGCAATTCAACCTAAAGTGGGTTGTGCATCCCTGATGTAGCCAATGCTGAAAACATGCAGTGTATGAACTGTGCCCCGGTACGATGTCGAATGTCATAGGACATGCTGTGACACCTTTGGCTTTGTACACTGTAGCCCATGGTGGAAGCATATATTTCAGGGAATGTTGTGGATCACAGTTAACATTAGAGGGTGGTAGAGAGGGGCACATCTTGTGTGAGTCCTAATGATAACTGAAGAGCTCTGTGGACACTGGACAATATCTTCAAACAAATGTATCATTATTTATTTATTTATTTGTTTATTTAATACATTTCGATACCGCCCCAAACGCAAGTTCTCTGGGCGATTTACAAAAAGTTATCTGGGCGGTTTACAAAGGAGGACTGGAGTCTCCTTCCAAGCTGAATTACCCTAGAAAGATGTCTACTTTAGGCTGCAGTCCTATATATATCTATCTGGAAGTAAGTCCAAATAAACACAGTGGACTTCTACGGAAATATGCAAAAGGTAGCACTGTTAGATGGGTGAGCTCCTCAAAATTCACCTTAGATTCACTCAGAAGTGATCCAAGGGTTTCTGAAAACATTTGGAAGATCTCAGCTCATTTCCCCATGTCAATCAGAGGGTTGGGGAAATGACCTCTTTCTTGTATCAACTTCTGCTTCATGTAATAAAACTAGCCTGCACAGACCATCCGTGCGCTAGTACTTGTTTTCTCCCCTCACCCGCTGCCACAGCCCCCTCACCTCAGAGATCTCTCCACACTCACCTGAGCTGCACTCCTGCTCCTCCTACTCCATCTCGTTGCTTCCACCCACCTCACTCCACTTGATCACTCCTCCATCCCTTTACTCCATCCCCCTCACCACTCTTGGCCATGGCTGCAGCATTGCTGGCACCTACTGGCCAAGCTGCAGCCCTCTATCCCCAGAGACCTCCCCACCCTCACTCAAGCCCTGCTCCTGCTCCTTCCCACAGGAGCAGCTGCAGTTGACCAGGCCCTTCCTTGCTGCTGCCACTGCCATGGACGCTCATTACCCTCAGGCTGCTGAAAGGACAGGCCCGTCCATTGCCTGCCTGCCGTCATCCGCCAATGGCTTTGTTAACCTCAAACAACAGCAGTAGTTGACTGGGCCCTTCCTTGCTGCCGCCACCACCATGGCCGTTCATTCTCCTCAGGTCACTGTTAGGCTCTGGCAGGTCCCCCCTCCTTCTTTTTCTCTTCCCCTCCCTTCTTTTTCTCTCTTTCTCTCTCCTAAACTTGCTCTGTCTTTCTTCCCCTCCCTTCTCTCTCTCTCTCTCTCTCTCTCTCTCCCTCTCCACCCCCCACTTCCCGAGTTAACAGATCTTTTTCATCTTGTTTCCACATCTAATTCACACAACGGCAGCCTCCTTCTCCTGAAGGGGATCTTTCCTCCCTCATGATCCCTCTCTTCGCAGACCTCTGACCACTATCCTTTTATAGTTAATTATTTTTATTTATGGCCAATGACCAAACTCTCTCTCTCTCTCTCTCTCTCTCTCTCTCTCTCTCTCTCTCTCTCTCTCTCTCTATATATATATATATATATATATTCAGCTCCTCTACAATCAAGAACATCTTCCGACCAGTAACAGTTGCATTCCAACTGACCTTAACCATCACAGGCTCCTCCTCCCTATCTGCATATGGAATCCCCACTGCCCAATCAGGTGCTTCTGTTCGTGAACTCTCCGAGAGATGCCACACATGGGATTAGCCACGGGGATGACTTAGATCATTATATACAGAGATAGGGCAAACTGGGGTGATGCAGTGACAAAAAATAGGCAGAAAGTCACCACCTTGGTCTTTCACAGAGCATTCACAGGCAATAGATTTAGCCACAATTTAATGTAATAGAACCATTACTTTAAACTGAGACCAATTCAGATACTAGGAGGAAAAGCTACCCCTACAGAGGACCCAGGGAGTGGCTTTCCTCCAACAATTCCTCAACCCCCCCACCCCCCCAGTTAATCTACATTCACCTCCAATTTAATGTCGTGGAGCCACCAATCTCAAATTATATTGAACAGGGTGTGAGGCAAGCTGGCAAATCTTCTATGGTTTGGATTGCAATGCAAGTGAGGGAAGATTTCAGGGCTTGTAAAGCTCATTTCTCCTTTGAGGCAGCCTTTACTGGGCTCCTGAAGTACCTTTTTGAGCACTGCTTGGGAATGATTTCACGGGCATCCCTAATTCTTCTTATACCACTAGATTCTATCATGGCTATAACTCTCGCCTACTGGAGTTATATTAATCTCAGGGGTTGCACTTTTAGTAGTAGCTAGAGTTATATGGAAAAGCCTGTCTAGGCATCATGGATCTGATCCATATTCTCACCAGAACACTCCAATTTGAGGCAAGCCCCAATGTACATATATTTGATATTAATAGCATGGATGGGGAGCAATTGTTGTTTGAAATATCCCTCAGAAGCACTGACAATCTTAAAACTGACATTTCTATCAACACCTTTTTTCATTTGATCACATATTCACTTGTGCTTTTGACCAGACACTTGTGCTATTGCCATATCCCCACAGGAGGTAGGTCTATCTAAAACATCTGGACAGTACGGAAGATCTGCTTTATTGCAAGATCACAGAAAGATCAATTTATTGCAAGACATAGAAAGATAAACCTTACACTCTAGTAGATATTCTGTGCAATATATGTGGTGCATATGAGGAGATAAAATTACCATTCAAGCTACACAGTGGCACAAAATGTTGTTAACTATTCATACATCAACTATTGACTGCAAGCTAATATTTATTCAAATTAATCTGCTACACAGAGAGGCTGTGCACATAACCATCTTTGGGCAGGGAGGATGGGCAGGGGAGAAGGCAGGGTTTCACCTACCTTCCCCCCTCCAATGATCCACAGAGCTCCCCGCCCCCCGATGATCCATGCGTTGCTCCATGCAACATGGATCACTGGAGGAGGCTGGGACTCATTATCCCGGCCTCCTCCTGGAATCCCACAATGCACCTTCTGACACATTTTTGCAAAACTTCCATCAGCTGTGAAAAATGCCCTCTGTTCTGTGGTTGTATTTTGGAAGGAACTGTGAACTGATGTAAAAGTGTTTGCCCATTCAGAGTAAGGTCTGGAAACCATGTTCTCACTCTGAAGTTGAACTCACTTTAAGATGTCACCTCCTAACCAAATATGATTAGCTCTATGGTGCTGACAAAAAGTCCATTCAGAGTGTGGTCAGGAAGTATTGCCTTCATTCTGTAACATCATCTTGTAGCCAAACCTGATTGGCAGAAGCTCCAACACCATTTCTCTCAGACTCTTTCAAGGCAATGAATGAACACAGCTAATGGCAACAACACAGAGCAGGATCAAGTGCTCATTGGACAATATGGTACATCAGGCCTGCACAACTTGTGATCCACCAAACCAAACACAGCCCACAAATCACACAGTTGCTTAATCAACCTGGACTGCAAAAACTGGGTATCTGGGATGCCTCAATTCTTCAAATTGCGTGGGCTTATGGTATATGCTGGCTTATGTGTATGTGATTAGTTAAGGGTGCTTCTATGGTTTGGATGGCCATGAAAAGAAGCAGGTGCAGAGAGTCACTGGGCAATGTGCATGACTGTAGCATACATAAGTGTGTGTGTGTGTGTGTGTGTGTGTGTGTGTGTGTGTGTGTCTCTCTCTGCGAAGAGTAAAAATGTGAAATGAATATAGAGTTTAAAAGTACACATCATATATATAATTATGTGTTCCTTTCCCAAAAAACCTACCTGGTGCCAGGAGTGACAAGAAGGGTGTGGTGTGTGTGGGTGTGTGTGGGTGTGTGTGTGTTTGGGATGTGCACAAACCTCAGTCTGTGCACAGGTTTAAATAAAACCAATCCATGGTTCTACAAACTGGTTCATGGCTGTTTGGCCAAACCACGAACTAGTTTGATGGTTCAAGGGTGCCGCCTGTAGGGGGAGGTGTGCACCCTTGAACCATCAAACTAGTTCGTGGCACCATCAAACTTGTGCGGCACCTTTAAAAATGAGTAGAGCAGGTCCTTACCTGCATGCACGTGGCCTCCATATATGTGCAGAATCCATTTACATGGTCAGCATGGTGTCGCTGACCACACAAATGGCTTTCACACATGCACAGAGGTCATGTGCATGGGAGCGCCACAGCAGCATGAAGCTGTATGGAGCAGCAGCATGCAGGTAAGGACCTGCTCTACTCACTTTTAAAGGTGTCACATGCTGCTGCCCTGGCACCACCCGTGAACTGCCAAACCAGTTTGTGGTTTGGCTGGACTGGCATGAACCGGTTCACAGAATCATGAACCGGTTTATATTCAAATCTGTGAGTGAGTGAGTGAATTATTAGATGCTTCATATGGCTTGTGACCACACATAAGGGCTCCAGAACATAGAATCTCCCCCCCCCCGCAAAAAAACAGGGTGTCTTTTATAAAACATGTAGGTAAATACAGTCCATTCACCAAAGGAAAGGCTAATATGCACTCAGTGAGACTTGAAAAGCTCTCTCAATGGTAGCTCTTTATTACTGTCTCTTTTGCTAGTGGCAATACAAAATCACATGCCCACTTTTAACACAATGTCTTTCAATAGCAGCTGAGCTTTGCAAAATGAATAGCCTGTACGTGTCTCTTTCTCTTCTGAATGCAATGACAACCCTGTTATTGTCAGGCCTTGAACTAAGCCTTGAGGGCTGCAGTGCTCTTTCCTATAGGGCCTGCAGTTCATAACCAGACGGTAAGGAAATGCCAACCATACACAGAAAATGCCGACATTACCAGTGAAGACATCAGAGAGCAGCATACTGCGCATGCTAGCTGGTTTAGAATGGGTGGATAAGAACAGACAGGCAAGAAAATCAATTATGCTAAACAAAAAGATCAAACAACAAGTTGGCCTAACTTAAAAATCAATGGAACCCAAAAGAGCTTTCAAGTGTACCACCTTGCTCAGCAGGAAAGTAATGCCTATACAGCCAAGCTGAACAATCAAATAAAAAGATGCTTGGAAATTTGAATAATCATGCTGAATAAGAAGTAAAATGTGTGCTTCCTACAGCTGTAAGTAATTAGTTGTTTTATAAAAGAATGACTTCATTTAGAATTATGCAATTTAGGTAAAGGGAGTGTATTTTTTTAAAACTTAATATCCCTTTTCATTTGGTTGGTATCCAGGGATACTGAACACTTTGGGGGGATGGGAACATACCCACTGTCCAACTCCTGACCTCCACACATTCAGTATCCTTTTGTGAACAGAGCCTATGTGCTTACAAGTTGGTGGAAATCAGAGGCAGAGACTATGGGCATAATCCTCTCTCCATTCAGTATCACTCGCTACTGACCATGTGAAAAGGGACCATGGTAGATGAATCCAATCCCATTCACCAAAGCAGAATCTTATGCATACATATCAACTATATAGCATCTCATGTGACTGGGATTACAGCAGATCTCCAAGCAGACTGAGTACCAACTATCCAAGCCTTGCCCAGAGGCTACTAATTAAAATCTTCCCAATTTACATCTGGTTCAGTGTACATCACTTGTTTTCTTTAAACTTAATTAATACTGTATATACGTTGAGGACTTTTGTATTGAATTGTGGTAAATGAAGTTATCCCTGGCCATGAAGTGCTGAACCTTAAAAAAGAAAAAGAAAAACTAAACCCAAGATACCACTTTCAGAAGACATTATGAATCAGTTCATGCACATGAGAACCCACCTCACAAGACTACCTTGGATACATGCATTGTTTCCATTGAAGTCCACAGCCAAACTCATACTAAATCACTCTGGTGCCTCCAAAATTTATTTTATTTTATATAACATTTTCAATCTCCCTTTCTTTCAAATAACTTAGGGCAGAATACGCTGTCCGTTTTATCCTCGCAACAACCCTGTAAGGGAGAACAGGCTGAGAAGGTGTGATTGACCCAAGGCCATTTGGTGACTTTCATGGCTGAGAGGGGATTTGAACTTGGGTCTCCCAAGTCATAGCCTGAAATTCTACACCACACCATGTCAGCTCAACACGGCTGCTTTAGACATAGTTCCCAACATTTCTAACAGGGCAGCAACTCCAAAATGCTTCAGAGGGCAAACTGCTGTCACGTATAGTGCAGCCCCCACTTAAGGCCTTGGCAAGTCTCCAGGGAAAGGGGGTGTAAACTACTACGAATACTGATGTGAATTCTTTCTCTTTTTACCTTTCTATCCCACTGTGTCCCATAGGCACACACACCGTCATAATCCCTGTGGTTTAGATGCATGGCATGCTTGTTCCAACCCTCTAAGTACTTTTTGGCTGTTCCTTTCTATTAGCTGTATTAACAATAGAACCACATCTTCTTTTGAAGAAGTTCAGTCCCACTCACAGAGGCTGCAAAGCTGCCTGATTGCAATGTGTGCTTTATTGCAATAAGGGACCTTTTATCAACAAATCTATTTACAGTGGGAAAGTGAAGCTTTATTGTGTTATCTCATGTAATGAAAGAGCCATTTCCAGGCTAAAGGGATTCAAAATGCATCTGTTCAAAAACAAGGTTCTTGTTCTGCAGTGGGACTCTGTGCATGAAAAGAAGGAGACATCTTACATTTATTACAGGTAATTGTTTGTACTGTATCTCTCAGAAAGCCTTTAAAAGCTTTGGGGTTGAAATACAACAGGAAGTCAAGAAACGGTGTTTGGTATTGTTGCTGAAATTTACCATCTCTGCATGTTGTGTGCGTAACAAACCAAACACTACATCCTAATACAACCAAAATGTGTCAACATTTCATTTTAATTTTTGCAAAGCATGTAGATCTGACAATCACCATCCTGTAGCTACAAAATATATTTTGTATATTTTGTATCCCTATAAATGGATAATTTTGCAGTCCAGTCCTATGCATGTTAACTTAGCTGATTTCAATCTGATGCATGTTAACTCATGTTAACAGATATCAGTGGATCTTATTCCCAGGAAGTGTGCATTCAACTGCAATCTCAGAAAAGTTGTTCTAGTAATGTATATGCACCCATTTATTCTTTGAGCTATTAACCTAAAAAAAATCAGCAGGGCTTATAAAGTGAGTAGAGACAATGAGTTATGGAATAGAGTTTCAGTCCCTCTGTATTTAGGATTTGATAGCTTAATTGTAACAGTGGCAACCCAAGACCTCCTTGCACCTAAGTCAGGTACAAATGCCACCCTCTCCTTTTGTTAAATCAATAAAAGCAATAGCAATTGCTATTGCTGCTTGATTTCATGTGCACACTTGCACATGTGCACACATTATCTGCCACTGCATGATGTACAGCAGGGCTGCTCAGCTTCGGCCCTCCTGCAGATTTTGGCCTACAACTCCCATAATCCCTGGCTATTGGACACTGTGGCTGGGATTATGGGAGTTGTAGTCCAAAAACAACTGAGGGACCAAGGTTGAGCAGGCCTGATGTACAGCATATGCACTTTCTTCTCTGTATAGAGTGTCTCTAATGCCTTTTCCTAATTTTTTATTCTGCTTCTTCCCCCTTTTCATTATCAGGCCAGAAGCAAATGATAGAGGAGGCAGTGGCAGGAAAGATGAGGAAGTGTTAGTGGTGATGGTGAAGAGCTGCTTGGATGTCATAGGAAACGCAGGTAAGGCTGCTATGCTGGCACTCCAGTAATTAGCCATGTGGGGTGACTGCCTCACCTTGCCTCATGAAAAGGTGACCCTTCCGTTGCAGAGCCCCTATTTTGAATGCGTGTGACCCAAGGTTCAATATCTGGCATCCAACTCAAAAGGATTGCAATTCAGGCCTGGGAAAGACTTCTGCTTGGAGTGTAGTTGCTACTAGTAGCTGTGGACAACACCAGGCTAGAGGGATAGGCTCACTCTGGATATGTTCATTTTCTTAATGACACTATAGTCAATGGGACAGGGAGAAGGTGATTTCCAGTGTTAACAAGAAGTATGCCATCAGTTGCACAGTACGGCACCAATGGCTGACAGACTGTGCATACTAGTACACAGTAATGTTGCTGACATACAAGAGTAAGCCTTCTGGAAATAATAGGCTCACTCTTGTGTAATACAATTTGTTCAAGTTTTGCTGTTGCACAACTTGCTCAACTTACACAAACTGTGCAAACACAACATTAATAGGCTGATGTACTGTTAGCAATAGCAATAGCAATAGCACTTACATTTATATACCGCTCTATAGCCGGAGCTCTCTAAGCGGTTTACAATGATTTAGCATATTGCCCCCAACATTCTGGGTACTCATTTTACCGACCTCGGAAGGATGGAAGGCTGAGTCAACCTTGAGCCCCTGGTCAGGATCGAACTTGTAACCTTCTGG
This sequence comes from Hemicordylus capensis, assembly GCF_027244095.1. Taxonomy (NCBI): domain Eukaryota; kingdom Metazoa; phylum Chordata; class Lepidosauria; order Squamata; family Cordylidae; genus Hemicordylus; species Hemicordylus capensis. The sequence goes on along the minus strand of NC_069661.1, from coordinate 88,331,479 downwards.
TTACAGGGCGGCAGTTTTACCACTGCGCCACCAGGGGCTCAGTAATCTGCTATGAAGCCAGAGGTCGGGCTAGCTTGGGCTAGAGGTTGGAAGTTCTGTCTTCCAAGCTGCCTTCCAAAAATCCGCAAGAATAACCAGCAGGCCACACCACAAGTCAGTGTCCTGCCATAATGTTCTAAACATTCCTCCAACATCTGCTAATAAGCGGGTAGTTACACAATGAGTTGCCAAACGTTTACATTTGGCAAAGGTATTTCCAGCATATATTTCCTTCAGTTTTTGTACTAGGGTAAGGATAGGAACTATTTGTATAAATTATTTTATTTAATTTCAAGAGAAATATGTGCATTGAACTATACAGATTGCTTCATTTTTAATTCCAGGAAGAAGGACAAGGATCTAGAGGACCTTTTATCCATCTTTTCTTCAGGTATCAGCATTTGACCTCAACATTGATATTTCACTCAAAAAAATTTAAAAGATTATTTGCTTTTGTCACTAGCTTCACTGAATATTTCCTGTATGCTTAAGTATATGATTGAACAATACTAGCACAATGCCAAATAAAATGATGGAAACCATCACTTTTAAATACTGAACACATTTGCATGCCAGTTGCCAAATAAGTAAGTAAAACTTTATTTCAGTCGTAGACCAGCAGTACAACAAATAATAAAACAAATAAAAAGAATAAGATAATCTTGTAAAATCAGACTATATTAATGCGCATTTGGCATATTATATAGCAATATTTGGCCACAATATGGATAACATCTGGGTTAAGGTAAGTAAGCAAATAGTTTAAATAAAAATCATCTCCACGACCCAAAAAATTAATCAAAAGTGGGGCAATTAATTGGCATCTTATGTACTTGTAATATTCACAGTACAGGAGAACATGAGCAGTTGTTTCAACATTACCAGGTCCACAAGGGCATAAACGTAATGTGTATGGTGTACCCTGGAATCTCCCATGGAGTACGGCCGTTGGAAGAGCATTTACATGGGCAAGTGTTAGCGTGGGCATGCTGTAGAGTGGCTCACAAGCAGCGTGCATGCCTCTCTTGGACCAAACAATCTCTGCACAGTATGTCAGCCTCTGTCAGGTACAAATCTAGTGTACATCAGCAAGGAAGTGTACAATTGTATAACAAAGACCAACATCCAGACTATCCCTACGACAACACTTTGGCAAGTAGTAGTTTTATTGCAACAGGAATAAATGAAGCTCCCCGTGTAAAATGAAATTATTTGATTAAATTAATTGACACTTGGGTGCTCTGAATAATATGTTTTTGATGCATAATATAGGAGCCAGATGACTGGAATACAACGCCTAAATATTTGTAAGATTTTACTTGTTAGGAAAATAGGAACATAGGAAGCTGCCATATACTGAGTCAGACCATTGGTCCATCTAGCTCAGTATTGTCTTCACAGACTGGCAGCGGCTTCTCCAAGGTTGCAGGCAGGAATCTCTCTCAGCCCTATCTTGGAGAAGCCAGGGAGGGAACTTGAAACCTTCTGCTCTTCCCAGAGCGGCTTCATCCCCTGAGGGGAAGATCTTGCAGTGCTCACACATCAAGTCTCCCATTCATATGCAACCAGGGCAGACCCTGCTTAGCTATGGGGACAAGTCATGCTTGCTACCACAAGACCAGTTCTCCTCTGTGTTCCCATTCATGTGCCAAGTATAGCTCTTCGGCCGCTTAGCAAACACCAAAACCTTTATCTTATGGTAGTTTACCTCCTCTCTGTTACAAAATAAACTCAATTTTGCCAATGTTTGACATAGTCCAATGGGCGTCTAGGATAAAAGAATCATATTGTCTGTGTACAGCAGGACTGCAATGTGTTTCTGTGCCAGTCTTGGTGGATGTACAGACAGGTCGGATAATCAGCTCACCACTGAGTTAATATAGATGTTAAATAAAGTAGGTGCCAAGATGCAGCCCTGCCTTACTCCTCTCCTAATTGGAACTTCTGACATTAGTTGGCCATACTGGTTACAATGCACCCGCAATTGTGACTTCTCATATAACTTATAAATTAATAATAATAATCTCTTATCAATTTCCAAATCTATTAATTTTTGCCAGAGCCTATCTCTTGGAATGGAGTCAAATGCTGATTTCAGGTCTATGAATGTAATGTCTATGGAGTGTAAATTATCTGATGTCACCAGTCAAATAATGAATATGATTGTCTCAAGATTATTGCATTTTAATAATAATTTTTAAAAGGTAACTCTAATCATATTGCAGTTATTCATACCCTCTGCTCCTGGAAGTATTAAATATTTATCAAGGCAGCCATCTATCCATTCATGGATTAACTATCAGTAAGAAAAAAAAAACTTTTTGCCAACATCACTTGATGGGTAATAATCCATTTTCTAGACCTTAAGAATTCCATCCCCAAACTGAACAACTTGGAAGAAGAGCAACCATATTACCAATAATCTAAAGTACCATATTCCTCTCCACAACCTCCATCCCCAATGCTCAGCTGAACACACTCTGGTTCTTAAAATGGAAAGGTAAAGGTTTTTTCTCCATCTCTGGTAGACATAGAACTTTATTTAGTTCTATTCCCAGCTGGTCATCTTATATATTTATTGTTTCTCTCTGTAAACCGCCCTGAGCCATTTTTGGATGGGCAGTATAGAAATCGAATAAACAAACAAACACAAGTAAGTCATTTGGCCTTTTAGTGTTCTACAGCCTTTAACATTACAATGAAGTCAAGGCTATTTATAGAAAGTGTTATTGTGATACATAAATGGGATTTTTAAAAAAGAGATTTTTTAAATAGCCATTGTAGCTATAGTTGAAAGGCACAGGAATTGTGTATCTAATCGGACAAATGGTCACCTAATCCAATCTCATGACTATAATAGTGAACTATGCCACTTGCTACAACATTCAAACAAATGTTAGAAAGTCTCTGTTGGAAAATTTATGAAGCAATGTATGTATTATTATGTTTGCCCGGCTCCCAAGAAGACACGAGACACAAAGGTATTGGTATAAATAAGGGCCACTATTTATTTATGTATTTATTTATTTATTTAAAACTTCTTAAAAGACAATGTTGTTAAAGAACAGGGATTGGCTCTCCACCCCATACAGTGTGGTATCTATAGGCATGCGCCATCAGGGCATGCCTGGCCATAAGGTGATGCACCTTGGCTCCAGGTAGCCCCAGTGCTCTAAAGCAGGGGCTGCCCATCCTAGCCGGCCTACTGCCAGGCCTTTGCCATAGCAGCACACCCCGATAGCCGTTAAGCAATCCTGGGGAGCTTAGCCTGACAGAGTAGATCGATCCAGGGCAGATCTCCCTGAGCCGTGCAGTCTCTCAAGAGTTGCCCTGTCCAATCTATAGCCAAACGCTTACCTGAAGGTACTTACCAGCCTCAGATGATATTCCCAACCACACTGTACTTGCCACAGCAGGGGTTAGCCTAGCTTAACACCCCGCACCACTCACCAACCATACAACAAACCGTAGCCAATCTCTGCTTGAAATCCTTAAGGAAAAAACCCCTTCCCCTAGGGCGGAAGGAGGGCACCCCCCCAAAAAAACCCAGTTGTGTGCTGCAAAAACATCATCTGGGTGTGCCAAAGCCCCTCCTCCAAGGAACCGGGCAAAAGGAGCCGTGCGGGCATCAACCATACGTCAAACCCACTCAATCTTATAGTAGACCCAGGTGCCCTTCCAACCCTCTGATGCTGCATATCGGACCAAATGACTATAATTCCGGGAAACTACACCTGAAACCATGTAAGGTCTGCCCGGATGCTATGGGTGCTGGAAAGCCCTGAATCGTAACTAAGGTCGTACCTGCCCATATGGGTACGACCTTGGTTAAACCAAAAATGCAATGCCGCCTCTCTCGTTTCCAATCACAGATCTGAAATAACTCTCTGGCAAGATGTTGAGATATTTATCCATAGCCACTATTTTTTTTTTAATAAATGAAATGAGGCATCCTGATGGACACAGTCATATCCTTCTTAAGCCACAATGGGCCTCTGAAGTGTAAAATGATACATCATGGATATAAGCTACAGCTATGACAAAATTTTGATGCACCTGCCACTCTTCCAGCTCTTATAATAAAAGCTGACCCTCCAACACAATGCTAAGGAGCTGAAGAATGGAAAGGCCTTGCTGATGTGCCTACTCACTGCACTCTTATAAACCTTAATCCTGTGTGACTAGCAGTCATATATTTATATAGTCCTGCAGAGCCCATCTGAATTTAGAGTGCTGAAAGATGGCAGGATTGAATGCAATATCGATCAGACAGTGCTTATATGGGCCTATGTAAGGATGCATCAAGGGTTCTATTTTAGAAATGTGCATTGGTGGATTCTCCACAGTGTCCCAATATCCCATTTTAATGTCTCTCACTTAATATGGGATGGTGTTGAATGCTTATACTTATTTACTATATTCCTTGAATGATCTGAGTAAATATGAGGGCTAAACCCTCTGTTGTGCTAATTTAGTACATTTTTCATTTCCATTTTTATCTTCCTCCAAGGAGCCCAGAGCAGTGCACTACATACCTCAGCTTCTCCTCACAAACACCTGTGAAGCAGGTTAGGCTGAGAGAGAAGCGATTGGCCCCAGAGTCACCCAGCAAGTATCATGGCTGAATGGGGATCTGAACTCAGGTCTCTCCAATCCCAGTCCAGCACTCTAACCACTACAACATGCTGGCTCTCTGAGTGCAGGGGAGATTTTCAAAATGGGGAAGCAGGTAGTAAAATCATATTCTCCCTTCCCCGGCAGGCTGAAGTGATACAATGCAGTATTCTACCACTTCATTTTTAATAATGAATGGATTTAGATGAGGAAAATTGATGGAAAATTAACTTAAATCTTCGATATGAAAACTAATTTCTGAATGTTATACATAGGAAGCTGCCTTGTACTGAGTCTGACCATTGGTGCATGGTCAAGCTGGCAAAAGCTTTCCCAGGTTTCAGGTAGGAATTCATCCCACTATCTGCCTCCAGATGCCAGGGATTGAGACTATCTGCAGAGAGACCCGTGCCCCCCACTACTGTGGCACCCAGGGAGCACCTGGAGCTCAGGGAGCCCTAGTGTAGCTCCAACAGGGGGGCCTTAGCCAAATGGCCCATTGTGGGCCCAAACGTACCACTAGGCATGCTCTTGCACTGCCGCTCATGGCCTGTCTCTCCCTCCTTCCACTTAAACTGTGGCCTGCCCGGGAAGGCCACCCAACGGCCCAGCCCTCCCCCCGGCATGCAGGTCCTCTATCAAAGGGGGGGGGGGTTCACGACAAAACCTCCCCCTGCTCTGCTCATCTCCAGGCTGCACTGCCACCGCCACCTCACAAGGTGGAACCCAACCACCCCTCACTGATGAGGAAGAGGAGGCTGCACTCTCAAGCGGCCTGATTGCTCGGCCGATGGAGCCCCGGCCTCCACATCTGCTCCTGTTGCCTTCTTGGAGTGGACTGAGGCCTGTTGGTGTCGGCATGAGCTGCTCGGCCAAAGCTCTGCCCCTGCACGGGCTGATCAGCCAATGAGGCTGTATCGTGCCTCGTGCTTCTTGAAGGGGGCTGGGGCAAACTAGCCGCACTGCTCATTTGAGCGGCGAGCAGCCTGATTGTTTTAAAATGTGTAACCTACTGCCCATCCCAAAGGCTCAAGGGCACTGGAGAACAGATTACATATTTTTGGGTGACACAGCGGGCTTCCAGCATAGTTTTTATTCAACAGCCTCCATGATGTAGTGGGTTGTGCAAGGAAGATGAATGGATGGATGGGGTTAGCAACTGTCCCATCATAGCATTTGACCACCAATGGGGATGTCTCTGTTGTGGCAGTTGCTCCATGCCCAGTGTGGTGTATGGGTTCCTGTAATCTGACTTTTTGTCAAGTGACTCACAAAGTGACAGGGGCCTTGTGCAAGGAAACATTTGGGGACATGAATGACCATCTGGTTGCATGAGGATTGATGGAGGCGGTTGTGCTGTCAGTCCAGCTCCTGGTCTGATGGCACCAGGTATGGGGAACCTGCTTGCTTCTGTACCTTTTGGAAGACTACCTGTGAAAAGCCAAGAGCAATTCAGGGACAACAGTGGTGACAGTAAGCAGCTGTTGCAACACACCTTCCCAGAATGTTCAGACAGTGTGTGTGTGTGAGTGAGTGAGTGATGGTGATGGACAGAAGGAGGAGGAAGATGACAACTGGGAGAGGTACAGAAAAGCCGTGCCACCTGGAGGATCTACTAGGGCTATAGCCCCAGTCTCCACCTGTAGAGGGGATGCTAAAGTGGCCACAGAGGTGCACCTAGGTAATTTTGGAGCCTGGACCTAAAGGCTTTTGGAGGGGCCCCACATAAATTAAGCATCAAATTAAGCAAATTAAGCTCAGACAGGCAACCACACCACCCGGGACAGACTAGGATTTGGGGAGGGGGCCAGGAACTGTGGAGGCCCTGGACTTTGGCCCAGAAGTCAGGGATAAGACAGTCTCTGAGTGGCCAAATATATTTACCCCTTTCCTGGATGGGGTTACTGAGGAATTTTGTGCACAGAACATGTGGGCAGCTGTGAAAGCAACGTAGGGAGTGGAGAGGCTCTATTCAGCCCCAGCACAGCTTCCCTCTAGTGGCTCTTGCTGATTTCTACCTTGTTTTTCTTTTTAGATTGTGAACCCTTTGGGGACAGGGAATAAACTTCTTTTTCAATGTGAACTATTTCAAGAACTTCTGTATTGAATAGCAGTATAGAAGCAGGAGTAGGAGTAATAACGGATGGTGGGAGTTGCGTGTCTATGGCTGCTGAGAAGGGTGGCAGGGCTCCCTGTGTGACCACTGGCAGTGTAAAAGAGATCTTCCTGTCTGTGGGAGATCACAACTTCCCAGCCTCTCCTTACTGCCAAGCTCACACTTGTCTGCTGCAGGAGAAGAGAGTGTTTAAGCAAACTAGATTAGACAATGCCAGCATTCACCTATTGGAGATATTGTGTTGGCTTCTTAATTTGCAATGATTTAGACTTGCTGGTGCTACTCTATTATGTTATGAGGAAGGAAGGACTGAGAGGAAGGGAGATATTTGCATCAGTCTTGTCCTGGAGTATAGATTCCCCCTTTCCTTGCTTCCTTGTGTGGGCTGTCTTGGCCTAGCACTCAGCTGAAAAGAGAAATGTTTATCCATGAACAACATTTTCATTCAGTTCAAGGAAGAGTCCTCAGAGCTTGCCTGTGAGACCTTTAGTCACCTGGTGGAAGAGCTATCCAAGTCTACCCTTTGCCAGTCACATAGAAAGATATTACTAGCACCAAACAGACATCCGACTGATTGAACAAGACTGTGCTAGTTACAAAAAGGAAGCACTCTTCTGTACAAGTGATGTTCTTAATGTGCTCTTTTCCAGCACCAGCAACACCCACTGTCAGGAATGTGGACAAGTGAACAGGTGACTAATTTTATAAAAGATTCCTAAATTCCAGTGATGATCACAGCACAGAAAATAAGTATAGGCCCATCGTATGACGTCATTATATTTCTATTGCTATAATCCACTGTGGTATTTCAAAAAGCAATATGCAATACTTGGGTCACACTTCAATTTTGGTTGGGGACTAAGAAGACTAAGAAGATGAGATATTTCATTTCTGTTGGCAGCCAGTTGTCAGTCTGTCATTTGAAGGATAAAGCTGTGTGCTGCATGCCATGTTTTCTCAGTCTAGTCTTCAGAGGGTGAGGAAGTAATCAGAAATTTCTTCTTTTTAAGCAGATTTTTTGCTTTTTAAAATTGTCCACAGTCCAGAATTATGACAGATCAGTCAAAAAACTATATATAAGAAAAAATTTTCAAGATAGATAGGTAGACATACTTTATTATATTGACCCAACAACACAAAAGAAAAACAGTACAAATCACAGTAGAGACAATACAAGTAATACAAAATATAATGTCAGGATCAATAACTCAAACCAGCCAGACCTAATTCTACATGCGGCCACACAGAATTTGGCCACACAGAGCATTATGGGTACACAACGATCAACTAGTAAAAAGGATGCATATTTATCATCCATCCTAACAGGAATATTTAATAAAATATTTTCAACGTATTCGGATATTAGACTGTCTTCCTAAATTGTTTTTAAAAAACAAATTATTCATCAAATCCCCATTCCATTCATCACTACCAGAAGAAGAGATACCTATAATATCATGATGAAGGTTTCACATTAACATAACCATCTGGTGTGTTTATTGTAAATCTGAATTCCTGTTGCTGTTCAGTCAGGACCTGGGTAACCTGGAACTAGCAACACAATACAAATTACCCATGAAAGCACTACAACTGTTTTAAGCTTTTCTCACAACTTCTATGACCTGACAGCCTGAAATGTGCTCAGAGAGGTCAAATTAACAATCCAGATACTTAGTGAACACTAGACCATATGCAGCTTTAACGCACTTGCCTGTATTGTTTACCACTAAAGATTTAACATGTTCTCTGTTTTCAGTAGCTCCGTTAATGTATTCCAATACCATGGACACTGCAACCATTTGAATCACAGGGAGAATTTCTCCCCAAGTTCAGCATCTGGTTTCAAATCATGTCAGCATGGGGACGGAGCTTCAAGGAGCAATCCCATGGACATCGTGCCTGGGAACAGCATCAACAAGGCTAGTCCAGGCACAAATGAATCTTAAAAGAATCCACTATGACATTAGCCCTATACAGACATGCTCTGTGTTTATGCAGGTGTCTGTACAATGTACACACATACAGTACATGCTTTTGTCTGGATGGTTGTACATGTGTTGCTTTTAAAAGTGAACCCTTTCAAATACATATACAGATAGGATAGATATTATTCATGCAACATAATGCATGAATAATAATAATTATTATTCATTTTATATCCACTCAGAGTACTACATACTTAAGTTTCTCCTCACAACAACCCTGTGAAGTAGGTTAGGCGGAGAGAGAAGTGACTGGCCCAGAGTCACCCAGCTAGTCTCATGGCTGAATGGGGATTTGAACTCAGGTCTCCCTGGTCCTAGTCCAGCACTCTAACCACTACACGTTGGCTCTCATATATCTTACATGTGTTGATCATAATGTGTGAACAGGGCTACTGTTACCAGGTTGCTTGATCTGCTAAATTAATTAGCAATTTGATTAATTAGTTTATTTAAATTAAAGAAAACAGTATTGTACATTGGTTCCTGTGTGGAATATGCATGTGGAAAATCCAGGTTCAAATTTCCTTGCTCAACTGTGACACAGTGTATAACCTTGGACAAATAAGATAATCAACCCTACAGGGTTGATCTGATGCTAAAATATTGTTCTGAGGTCCCTGGAGGATGGAAAGCATGTAAATGTAATGAATACAGCTGACACCACTGACATCAAAAGAGATAAATTTGCCTTAGCCATACTCTTACTTAAAAGAAAGGCACATTGAACATAATGACTGACATGATGCGCAGCCTACTGCCTCCATAATGGTCTGCAACTGAGATTGCTGTGATCTTCAAATGCAGTCCCAATGCTGTTTTGAAGTGATGATTGTAGGAGCTGCATTTCCTCCAGTTCCCCAGTATCACAAATGGGGAAACCAGCCCAGCGGATCTAAATTGCAAGTAACTGTGTATATGAGAATTCTGCTGCAATAGGGACATAGGAACAGAGGAAGCTGCCATATACTGAGTCAGACCATTGGTCTATCTAGCTCAGTGTTGTCTTCACAGACTGGCAGTGGCTTCTCCAAGGTTGCAGGCAGGAATCTTGTTCAGACCTATCTTGGAGAAGCCAGGGAGGGAACTTGGCAATGATTTTAACATGTGGACCATTCAGTTTTGGTAGAAAGAACCTCAAACAAGGTGAGCAGTGGGAAGAAGTTCTTCATTTTCAGCAAACCCTGATGGATCTATAAAACATTCCTCTTAAATTTCCTCTAACCGTCTTATTTTTTGTTATTGTGAGGAAAGGCAGAAAGGTTTACTAGTAGCTAGTTTTGGCTTCTGCATCCAAACACATGTGCCAGTTGAGTCCCACTGAAATGAATGTTTTAGGGATCAGTGCCAGTCTTTTACTAAGATAACCAGCTGGAAGGATGCTCTTGAGCATTCACCAATTATATTATGGGAGAATGAAAAGCACCACATTAAAACCAAGTTGGGAGGAAGTGATCTTGAAGGTTTTTTTTACCACTGGCTGATCAAAAGTTTTAAATATGAGCAATATGTAAATTAACAAAGGAAAAGTCTGTTAATCCCAGGGAAACTACTTTCTATGGTATTTTTTATTATTAGGAGCTCTCAGAAATTATTTGCATCAGGTAATATATTGCTTTCAATCCTGTTCTGTCTTTAGTAATTATATATGACATTATACTCATGATTCATTTTGGCTGAGCTTTCTCATTGTTACTCTGTGTGTCATATTCACCGACTGTCTTTCCCTCGATTACAACGAAGTCTTTTTGGAGTTTCTATATAGATGCCATATGGTGGAGAAATACATAGATTGCTTTTCTCAAGTGCTTTTTGAAAGCCATCATTTCCTAAGGAATTTGGTTAGCCAGATGACAGCACAGAAGCAACAGTGAAAAATATAGGATGCAATCCAACAGCTTTGATACACACAAAGACAGACAGCCAGGAAATATTTCAAGTGTTCAATGGGAATTCACCAAGAATGTATGGAGAGTTTTGTTTCATCAGTAAGAACAGAAATCCCCTTTCTGCATAGTATTTTAGATCATAATTTTCAAATTGCATGCCACCTAATGGCGCAGCGGGGAAATGACTTGATTAGCAAGCCAGAGGCTGCCAGTTCGAATCCACTATGGAAAACACCTATATCGGAGAGCAGCGATATAGGAAGATGCTGAAAGGCAATGGTGAACCCCTCCTGTATTCTACCAAAGAGAAGCACAGGGCCCTGTGGTTGTCAGGAGTCGATATCAACGTTGACTCGACGGCACACTTTACCTTTCCAATTGCAGGCACCAAGGACTTTTCGTATAGCTACTAAAGCACTATACCTTATTGTATACATAACAGTGTATTTGATTTGCTCCACTGGATTTTATAAATATGAAACAAGAAAAGTACCTGCAAAGTAATGGCACCTTAACCAGGCCCTTGAGAAATCCACCTCTAGTTTTCAATAGCAAGCACTCCCCAAGCCCACAACCCAAGAGTTCTTCTGATTACAACCCATCCAAGATGATTATTTCAAATTGTGGTCACCATAAATATACTATGATCACATCAGTAGCCACAGCTATAAGATCAGTTTGAAAATGAGAGCATTAGGTTGTGTCTCTGCTCTTTAACTTAAATCCACTCCTACATGCAAAGTAATGTTTCAGTCATAGAAACATACTAACTTAAGTATTGTGTTGTGGCATCTAATTAAGCACATTACAACATAGATGGTATAAATATCCCCTGTATTGCACCATAAGAGTCCCCTCCCCTTTATTTTTTGGAGACGCAGCTCCTGATAGCATCGACTCTTAGTACCAGCAAGCCTATTGGCCACTATGGGCAAAAGGGGTAGAGATAGCAAGCAAAGGAATCCCGTCTCCAACTACACTTTCTCTACTCTAATTTCCCTTGGTTAGGTTGATAATTACAAGTTTGATTCTCTCAGCTGGGGAGAGAGACTTTCTTCTCCTCCCTTCCTGTATGTTGCTAGCAACCAGGCATGTAGATCTTAATCTATCTCCCTGATAGATTTCCTAAATAAACTACTTTATTTAGAACTTTAACTCCATGTCTCCACACAATATTAATTAGCAGTGCTTGCCTTACCTGTGCACTTCCGCTGCAGCTGAGGGGAAATAAAGAAATCTCTCCTCCAAGCTCTCTAACATATAAAAAAAAAAAACTTTCCTGAAAGGAAAAAAAAACAAACTCCAGGGCTACCTAAATAAGAACATAAGAAGAGCCGTGCTGGCTCAAACTCAAGGCCTATCTAGCCCCAGCATTCTGTTTCCCACAGTGGCACATTCTGTGCTTAGGACGTAGGGGTGTGCACCGGACCGGTCCGGGGCCATGTTAGAGGCCTCCGAACTGGTCTGGATTAGGGCCGGTCTGGCGGTGGGGGGCGGGATATGTAGCTTTAAAGGTGGGGGTTAGTACTTACCCCTCCCGCCGCTTTCCCCCCTCCGGCACTCGACTTTTTAGCAAAGTTTTTGGGGTGGCAGCACACGCAATGTGTGCACACAATGTGTGATTGTGCGGCGCGCACGCGCATGGCGGCGACGGGCACGCGTGTGCCGCAACGGGCTCATGCGTGCACTCAACTTCCCCTTTTGCCAGGCAACGACGGGGGCATGGGTGGCAGGGAGGAACGCTGCCGCCCCAAAAACTTTGCTAAAAAGTTGAGCGCCAGAGGGTGGAAGCGGCGGGAGGGGTAAGTACTACCCCCCCGCCCTTAAAGCTCCATACCCCCCAGTGCTGGACCGCACCTCCGTGGTTCCGTGTACATCCCTACTTAGGAGCTGGGCTTAAGAGCATGTCCCTTTTCCTGCTATTGCTCCTCTGCAACTGATATTCAGAAGCCCAGAAGCTTGTGTAGCTCTTCCCCCATAGTAACCTAGAATAATATTTAGTATTTATTTTGACATTCAAGGTGCTACAAGACTCTTTGCAGCATTATATTATATTATGCTTTAGAGTGCTTAATATATACTGGCCTACATATTGTACAGTCTACTGACATCCTAAGAAAGATGCCAACAGCTGCTGCATTCTCTTCAAAAGCATGCCACTGCTGCTTGCTAACATGCAGAGCCTCCATGGCTCCTAAGCACAATTTTGTTGCTGCAGTGATAATACTCCCACTGGGGATCATGGGATCATTGCTACTGCAGTGATGACACTGTGCTTAGGACCTGGCAGCAGCAGTGTATTGAGCAGAACACAGAAGATGGTAGACTGCATGGTATGGAAGCCACTGTCTTATTATATTCCTTACACCAGCCCTGTAAGGTAGGTTTTTTATAAACATCCCCATACTGGGGCTGGGCTGGGCTGTGATTAGCGAAAGGTAGAATGGCATGGCTAAGGCCCTCTAGTAAGTTCATGGCAGAGGCTAGAAAGATCACACACACAATGCATATTTATCATAACATGTAATTTGGTCTTCAGATGTCTTTTTTTTTCTGATCTGCAGAGTTTAATTTTAAAAGCAGCACCTTGCTTATAGTCGTCATTCCAGAAGACTGTCATATCATACTTACTAGAACATTAAACAGACATTTACGCTGTTTATAAAAGCACGTACTTAATGATCACCATTCATAATTCTTGCAGTAGCTTTGCTTTCATTTTCTGCACTAAAGAAGTGCAAAGTACTGTAATACAAATTTAGCATTTACAACTCTTCTAGGTAGAGTGATTGAGTACAACAAATTGGACTCTCATTTTGGAAAGCAGGAAAGATAACCTGGCATTCTAAAAGAAGAAATGGCAAACTCATTTGGGCATATGTAATAAGAGCCTGAAGTAATGGCTACAAAAGGAAACTATACCTATATACTATCATCATCATCAATAATAATTTGATTTCTATACCGCCCTTCCAAAAATGGCTCAGGGCGGTTTACATAGAGAGATAATAAATAAATAAGATGGCTCCCTGTCCCCAAAGGGCTCACATTCTAAAAAGAAACACAAGATAGACACCAGTAACAGTCACTGGAGGTACTGTGCTGGGGGTGGATAGGGCCAGTTACTTTCCCCCTGCTAAATAAATAGAATCACCATGGTAAAAGGTGCCTCTTTGCCCAGTTAGCAGGGAATAGCATTACCGATGATGCAACCTGTCATGTGCATCTCACTGGCTTTTCCTCAATGCACTTATGGATTTCCATAAGTATTGTTACATTAGGCATGCTATAATCGCAATATAATGCATATAATAAACACACCATATTTCATGACCTTTTAGAACATGGTTCATTCACTGAACTGTCATCCATGAAACTAATATGAATACTTCATTAGGCTACAGGCAGGGGGACTTGAGGCTCACTTGAAGTGTATTTGAGAAGGGCCACTACCTTCTCAGAAATATTTTGTGTTTTGAAAATGCCATGCTTACATTTTGAATAAGGAAAAACAACAAGAGTGAGATACAAAGAGCTTATTTAGGAACACCCAAGGGCAAGCATGCACACAGTGGTATTTTTAAAGCTGCTTTGTTTTTTAAATTGCAGTTGTCATTGCTCATATCCAAGGTCTGGCAAGTAACTTCAGTAGATAGGCAGGTGGCAGTCTAGGCAGGCATTCAGTCTGGTGGTATAAAGGAATAGCCTTGTAATCTCTATTGGTAGTAAGTTGCACAGAGTGTGCTAGAGCAGAAGTTCTGGGAGTTTCACAGCAGGCAGATGACTAGTTCTCAGGTGTCCCCTGATTCCCAGGGCCAAGAGGATTCTGGGATGTGGCAACAGTATCCTGACTTGCACTGACTCTGACTGAAGTTCCCTCTTTTTACAACAAGCCTTGGTGGGACGAGGAATCAGTACATGATCTAAAGGCCTCCCAGTTGAAGCCTCACCATCCAGTGCTGAAGTACTGGTGCAGCAAACGCAGCACACACTATTGGGGGTGGTGCAATTTTAATTGACCTCCCCTTCCTTCTGAAACCCATTTTTTACTCCCAAAACAATGTCCCTAAGGGCTGTGTGACCCATATTTTTGGGCATCACAGTTACCTTCACAGAGGAAGGATGAAAACTAGTCCTCCCCTGAAGTGCACCAGTGTGGTTGTCCAGTGTCTCACAGCTCCCCATGCCAAATCAAAGCAGAGCTGCTATTTAACACTTCAGTAGGCTATTGACTCAGCTCCTCCAAGTCAGAGAATTAAAGTCCTAGGAGTGTGACAAAACAGAGGCAAGAAACAGCAGAACCCCCATTTTCCTCTGAAAATAAAAAAAAACTTTACTGTGATGCTTTTAGGCCAAGCCCTGCCACATGCCCTGCTCAAAGCTGGATACCCTGATTCTCACCTTTGTCCAGGCCATGGAGGTGGTATAAAGACTTAGGGGTTGCCAGCATTCTGGGAATGGCCTGGAGTCTCCTAGCATTGCCATCAATCTCCAGCTAACTACTGACAGTCAGTCTCCGGCTCACTAATGACTACTAAATGAGCCTGGAGATCTTAATATCTTGATGAAGTGAAAAATATGGCAGGGTGGGGGTGGGAATCTCCGGGAAAAGCTTCAGTCAGAATTGGCAAAACTACTG
Organism: Hemicordylus capensis; assembly: GCF_027244095.1. NCBI lineage: Eukaryota > Metazoa > Chordata > Lepidosauria > Squamata > Cordylidae > Hemicordylus > Hemicordylus capensis. Next base: position 88,316,200 of record NC_069661.1, on the reverse strand, counting down.
TATTTGTCTTCATGGCCATTTTACTAGAGCTCTTTATCAATCTTGGCACAAGGGACTTTCTTTAAGGCACATACACAAAAAAGAAAGTGCAGTAGATTAGCATTTGGGAAGTCCCTAGTAGGGATGTGCATGAAATACATTTTGCTATTTGTTTTGAGCTCAAAGCGAATTGCAAAATCCTCAAAACGATTCCCCAACACAGCGGCCAAGCCAGCTGTTTCGAAGAATCAACCTCAAAATGATTTGAGTGATTCGGCCATAGGGAACAATGGGGAATTCAAAACACACCATTGCTCCCCATGGGTAGCTCCTAGGGACACCAAAGTGGGTTGCATGGTAGTACAATGTGATGTTTCAAATCCCCCATTGTTTCCTATGGCCATGCACACATTTTGCAGCCCTGCCTTGAAAAACACTGCAAGCAAACAATAGAAGGGAATCTGTCTCTCCTGACACAGAACAACACACATTTCAAAGACAGTCTAAAAGTGGCCAAAAAAGAATCACTGATCCAGAATCCAACATCACTGGCACAAGTTGCTCTCAGTCACACAACTATTCATTCATTCATTCAATTTATATACCACCCTTCCAAAATGGCTCAGGGCAGTTTACAACTATGACACTTTCAGCATTACATAAGAACATAAGAACAGCCCTGCTGGATCGGGCCCAAGACCCATCTAGTCCAGCATCCTGTTTCACACAGTGGCCCACCAGATACTGCTGGAAGCCACAGGCAGGAGTTGAGGGCATGCTCTCTCTCTTCGTGTTACTCCCCTGCAACACCTGTCTCAGCATAGCAGCAACCTTAGAGGCAGCAAGCATAAGCTCAACTGCAGTGTCTTCAGCCACCTTTTGACTAGGTACGCCTTGCAATGCAGAGCAGACCAGACCAGAGTGAGCGACGCACAAGTTAGTTTCAAAGCCAGACATGCAGCTCATCTCACAGCAATAACCAAGAAAATATGAGAGAGAGAGAGAGAGAGAGAGAGAGAGAGAGAGAGAGAGAGAGGAGTTGCCACTGAGCTGCAGGCAGGCATCCAAGTTCTGCCTTTGTCAATCTGAGGCCCAGCAAAACCAGATAGTTAATATAACAGCACAGCATATTACACTCAGAAAGAGCTGAGAAAGAAAAACACAAAATCAAACCTTCCTTGAATCTGTCCTTCTTCCTATCCTGATGTATCCTCTTCAAGGGCCATTCTGCAGGCCTCCGGACCAGTCCGGCCTTTGGGCAGTTCGGGTGCTGGGGTGGGGGTGCCTTTGAGGGTGGGGGTAGGGTGTACCCACCCCTCCCTCCGCTTGTCCCCGGCTGTCGCACATCCATTTAGCAAGCTTTTGGGGTGGCAGGATACCTCCCTGCCACCCCTTCCCCCTCTGGCAGCAAAAGGCTTCAGGTAGCCTTTTGCGCATGCGCACATCACACACACGCGTAATGTCTCCGCGTCGTGCACATGCAAAAGGCTCCCTAAAGCCTTTGCTTCCAGAGGGGGAAGGGGCGGCAGGGAGGTATCCTGCCACCCCAAAAGCTTGCGGATGTGTGCCAGCGGGGGACAAGCGGAGGGAGGGCTAGGTATACCCTCCCCCCACCCTTAAAGGGACCCCCACCCCAGTGCTGGACCACAGCTCTGCGGTTCCGTGCACATCCCTACTCCCTTCCCCCAACCAATGGGGGCACAGTTGCCCGTTACAACCCTTGATCTTTATAACAAGCCAACCAAGAGGCAAGGAGATCTCAAGCCACTCGGAAGCCAGGGCCAGAAAATCAATCAGCAAGGGGAGTAAGCCAGCCAAAATGGTGCTTAACACTCGAATAAATGTGAGCTCAGAAAGGGTTATTTTTGATTCAAACCTGAAACAGGCCCTTTATTTTGTATCATTTCAAGTTTGTCTCAGTTGACATGGCCCTTTTTAAGATCAAATCGATTCAAATTGAATCATTTTACACATCTCTAGTCCCTACTTCAAATTGGAGCCATCATTACCTAGGATAGTCAAAGGAAATACTTCCCAACCTTTGGCCCCTATCTGTAATACAGAGCTAATACTGGCCTCCCTTACAGGATTGCCATAAGGACTATTGAGATAATACAACAACTTTTTAATGATCACAAAGATAAAATATTTTAGTGTTAGTCTACTATTACTACTTAATGTGATTAGTTGCCCCAAGGGTTCCCAACCTGTGGTACTCCAGATGTTGCTGAACTACAACTCCCATCATCCCCAGCCACATTGTAGCTGGGGATGATGGAAACTGTAGTTCAGCAACATCTGAAGTATGACCAGTTGGGAACCCTGAGTTACCCCACAATACCCTTTAACCACACAGGCTGGCTTGACACATTTCTGGGTGAAATGTGAGAATTATAATCAATACTAGCTGGCCCGGGCAGAGAGCACTTGCGCCTCTAGTTCTCCCCCCTCCTTCTCGGCCCTCCCCCATCCCTCTTGGCTCCCCCTTCTCTTCCCCCCTCCCTCATTCTTGGCACTCCCCCCCTCTCCTCTTCCCTCCTCCTCAGCTCTTCCCCCATTCTTGACCCATTTTGGCCACCGCTTCTCTGATTTCCCACTCCCCTGCCGCCGCCGCCCCCGCCACTGCTGCCACTAATTTTCCACCTCTCCAGCCACTGCTTTCCCCAGCACCACTTTCTCTCGGCCGGCTGGACATCCATTAGTCTGCCCGGGCAAGCTTGAAAACTCTCGCGAGAGCTGCCACACATGGGATTAGCGATGGGTATGTTTAAGAGAATTATATAGTGAGATTATTGCTTGTAAGTACAAAACTAGGAAGGAAACATTATTCTTCATTCATCAATACACATCTTATATTAATGTGCATCATGTCTGTGTGATTTAGGAATCATCTTGTAGGATGTCCTAATCTAAACGAAGCATAGCCTATCGACTTCTTTAATTTCAGAAACAGATCTCTTTCCACAGCCACCACCTTTCACCTATGATTGCTATTCCTCTGACTGCTTGCTGCTGCTTCTGGGCTTCAATAACCGACAGACTGGAAGAAGAACAGTTCACAAATAATGGCACATGAATAATTCAGTGCTATGATGTGGTACAAGGAAATGCAGCAAAAGCAATTGAGTTGTTTTGGGTGCAAGTAAATTGGCAGGCTCTTCTTCAGGCAAGCCAGCTGAGCTCTAAGCCAAATTCTTTCTAGCTCTATCCATAGGGCAGAGGTAGAGGGATGGGGAAGGGGTTGTGTGTCCTTGCCCCTCATTGCATGTTAGCCAGCTGGTTGAACCATGATAATTCAAACCAGCTTGGATTGTTGACCTGTATGCACACACAATTATTAACACGTTTTATGTTTGGTGCAATCTGTAGCTCGCATTTATAGGATTCAGTTCCTGGATTCATTTTTAAAAGGAACACATGTAGAATTGTTCACACAAAAATATGTATATCCATATGGACACCTTGTGCACAAGATAACGTTAATGGGCAGATTCTCATGATATTCTTCTCACTGACTGACAGGCAGTGGAGAGAGGAGGGGCTGCATGCATTCCCAGTTCCTGGTCACCTGCAATGACCAGGAAGTGATTGTCTTTCATTTCAAGGGCAATTGTGGTTTGTTGGCACAGCCAAGCGAAATTGGAGACCTTAGATTTGAAGCGGGTGGCCAACATCAGTCAGCCACACTGACCAACCACGATTGCTCTCTTGCACATGATCATTCCTGGTCATTTGCAATGCACAGACTGGACTGGGAACTGGAAGTGCACATGCCACCTCTGCCCTTCACCACCCAACATCCAGTGGCAAGAATGACTGTGATAACTTACCCAGTACAGGTGGACCTCGTTACCTGTGGTGGTTCTCTTCTTAGCTGAAACCATGGGTAATGAGGCACTGAGTGAATGGAAGTTGCCAGTTAGGTCCCTAGAATGCAAAAAGAGGGGAGCCTTTAAAAGGCAGAAACAAGTGAAATAATATACTGTGCCATGCTCTCCAGGTCTCCAGCTGTCCAGCAATGTCTCTCAAAACCCTCAATTTGACCAATTTTCTGCAAAAAGTCATGGGTGTTTTTTGTTTTTTTAAGGAAAGAACCACAAAATGTCTCAGTTTAGTAAAATGGTGGCCGGAAATTACCTCAGAGGTCATTTTCAGCCACCATGAAACCGCAGATACATGAAATTTTACAATTTTTTCAACCACGTCTACTGAGGTTGGGTCTCCATTGCCCAACCATGGATACGCAAAACTGCAGGTGTTGGGATCACGTGTAATGAGGTCCACCTATATATGAATAGCCCTTATCTTGCATACCTATCACCACCAGACTCTACATGGCAATTTTCTACTAGCTGTTGTCTGTTTGATTATTTTAAATCCCTAGCTTAATTCTTGTGCACTGTCACCCCATTAAACTGGATAAAACACTTTGAGCCCAATGTACATTTATTTTCAGAACTTTTGGTTTCCTTCCTTTTCACTCTTCATCTCTGTCTTTTCATTTCAATCTAAATTCTGAATTCTAAATGCTTTCTAAATTCTGTCCCCTGTAAAGAGACTTTTATTATTATAAGTCATTTATTATTATAAAAAAAATCTTTCAATAACTTGCCAGCTGAAAGATTTCCCAGCAGAAATCTCCCCCACCCCAGCCTCACATTTGTCTCACTGTTCTCTACACATTAATTTCAGGGCTCTGAATTTTTTCCAAATAGAAGATTAAACAGCATGGGTATTAAACACATTCAGCAACAAATGTGGTCACTTAAGCCTCAATACATCTTAAATACTCATACTGAGATGTTGGAAAGGTACCAATTTGCCAGTGTAATGCATCACTCCAAATTTCATGCGTATGCTCAGCTATAGTTGGTCTGAGTCATTTAAAATCCATATCCAACTCCCTCTTTACAATGAAGGTCCCACTTTCACATATGCAGATGCCATAAGGCATCAACTGCCCTTTAGACCTCACAGTGGTGGCTTAGGAACTGCTATTCACTGGTGTGTGTGTGTGTGTGTGTTTTCACTGTAATGCTGTAAAATATTAAAGGGTGCAGCCAGTCAAATGGGTCTTTACTATCAAATTGTTGCCCCCAATCCTGATAAGGGGACAATTGTCCTACCTGCATGGTGGCAGTGTAACCCTTCCCAAAGGTAAGATTTTATATTTTCAAGAGATGGAGTATAGAATTCAGTACAGAATGATGACAGGTAGTAAAGTAAAATCAAAACATTTGGAATTTGATAAAGATGCCCCTTGGTTTCTTATGTAGCAAACAATCCAGCATGCTTCCCTAAACTCCTGCTTGTTATAAATATGCTCCATCCTACAGTCCAGGGCGCTTTCCTTACTATTTGCTGGAACAGCAGGAAAATGCCTCAGTTCAGGCATTCAGGACGTAAACAAGGGGGGAGGGGGCAGTCTCACAGCAACTAACAACCCAAAAAACCCAGCTGCTTTTTAATGCCAGATAGACAACGTCCTTGTTCTATATCGCAGTGATTAAATTCACGACAAGGCATTGGAAATGTGAACGGTACCCTGCTGTCCACGTAGGGACTGCGGTGTCACAATGCAGAAGTTTGGAAGCACACTTTCCTCATACGTTCTGACCCCGTTTTAGGGTCTAGTCCGGAAAGCGCCCAGGACAGGATTAATCTGTTAGAAGGTGTTGTTCAAAAGCTGGCATGGATCAAGGAATGGGAAACTTACAAATGTCACATGGAGGAATATCCATTGTTACTTCTTTGCCACAGCAGTCCTCAGTACAAATTAAAATCAATGGTGAATCTAGACTAAGGAAATTAAGCTTGCATAACCCCCTGCCCCACAATCCATCTCAAGATGTTACAAATTGCAAGCTATGGATCTTCTCCATCTTGCCTTTTGTTTCTCTCCCTGCACTTCTTGATTTGCATTTGCATTTCTCCCTCTCTTTTTCTTAATATCCAGCCTGATGAAGTGTTCTGGAGAACCTAAAAGCTTACCCACCCCTCTTTCCCCACCCCCCTTAATTGTGTGGGATGGAAAAGTATCATCCAAACCAGCTCACTGAGGCTGATGTGATACTGCTCATACTTGACAATTCTTCTGTGCTGTTTGGTGCTTAAAGAGGGTTGTAAGGCCACACAGTTGAGACCAGAGTAATTCCTCAGGCTAGATTCCAACCCCAAATGCTACACATCCTGTTTTCAGAGTGTTGGATACAAATTAGAGTAATCAGCTCTCTTATATTTCAAACATATTAATCCACACACTATGTCTGACGTTGTATAAGGCAACATGGTTGGTTCTGAACCTCCCACGTTACTGCAGGTATCTAAAGCATTACCTGCAATGTTGCAGAAGAGGGCTTGTCTGCTATTACTTAACATTTCAGAATCACACTCTGTGGAAGTGCAATTGCACAGTTTTAAGTGGTAGCAGGTAAGCCCCATTCCCAACACTACAGACATTGCTTGAGATTCCAGCAGGTGCGTGGGTGGTTCAGAACCAACCACATTGCCCTGCACAATATGTTAGCCTATGAAAATACTTTAGCAACATGTCAACAATGCTGGAGGAAGGAAAAGCTTATTTGCCCTTGTCTGTGATTTTTGCTTTGAGAACACGGATTTTCACCTGAGATTCTCCCCCACCCCCTCTACAGCAAACTGGAGCAAAAAAGATAGTGGGTAGAAAAGTGAAAGACAGAGGAGCAGATGCAGATCATTTACATGGAGGAGGTGATGGTAGAGATATTAAGTATAACAAATCTTTAAGAGCAACAGAAAGAAGCAAGAAGAAAGACTGCAATATGCTTGTGGGATGTGGGGCACTTGGGTGAGATTAGAAAAGCCTAGAGGGGGAAAAACTATTGAAAGCATCAAGATACTGCATGACGGGAAGGCATATGGAGCAGCAGGATGCAGGTGAGTGTGTGTGTTGCAATTGGAATGGGCTGCCCATAAGGTTGCCATCTCCCCCCGGATTTCCGGGAATTAACCAGAATTTAAATATGTTCCCCAGCACCCTGTTTAGCCCATTAGTTTGCTCAGATTCCAAGCTTGCTTTTTCTTTTTTTAAAAAAAACCTAAGCTCAAGCCCTTATGGAACAGGAGTTAAGGAAAAAAACCTGTAATCACTATTCTGTTCAACGGCTGGACTTTGAGAAAGGCAAGTGAATCACAGGAGGCTGGCTGGGAGAGGTTCACAATGGCCACATTCACATGTAACACAGAACTGGAGGTTGTCGAACCTTAATCTTGACCGTGAATCACATCGCAGATGTTTGTCCAACTGCAGCCCAGTAAGCTCTGTTTTCAGGGCCGGGCAGCCCCTCTCTCTTCCTTGTCCACCAAATCTTCATCCCAGCAAGCTCTATAAATATTTGTCGTTGTTGTCTATAAATATTTGTCATGTCATCATCTGCAGCACTTGTGTCACCAGACTTTGGGCATTGGAAAGTCTGAAGGATGGCAGCCATTGGCCATGATCTTCAAGGGGTCATGCTGAGCACAATTGTGCCTTTTTGGAATGGACTGCCCACCCTCGGCAGTGAAAGGACATTTAAATCCCTTTACATGTCATGTAAGCCCTATATTCAACAGCAATTGCACCGCTACCCTTATAAGAACCCTGCAACAAAACTGTCCTGCACAAGCACAATTTCTGGCAGAACCATAAAATGAATAATAGATTGACCGTGTAACAAATCTATATTAAACATTAAACATGCAAAAATTGTAATACATGTATATAGAGAAGCAACAAACACTGGAAAAGTCAAAATTAACTCCCCATAATAATGGTAGGAATAGATGAAAATATGTAAATCCACTGACTGTTAATAACAAATAAGGAGTTCTTCCAAACCGAGTTTGTTAATGATTTGTTCCAAAATTGTTGGTAAATTTTTTCCAGCTGTCGTCCCACAAATAGTTCATACTTCTTCCCAGCACTTGGGTCCTGAGCCAACTCCCTGTGCAAAACGTAGCTCCTTAGGTGAATGATCTTTATCCTGAAGGTATTGAACCTGGATGTTCTCTATCCAGAAGATGTCCAAAAGGTATTGTTCCTTTGCTCAACAGGTGTCCTAGGCTATATAAACCTGTTTCTTCCTGCAAACGCAGGGCTTCATCAGGAGAAAAAGAGCTAAACGTGTAATAGAACATATATCAGTACACAATACTTTCAACAAGTTGTTCAAACTTTGGGGGTTGTACAAACCAAAAAATATTTACTTACATTTACACTCTTCCAATAGTGCCCCTGCACTACCCGGTGGCTTCCGAATTCAGATATCCTACCGGATACTAACTAGTATAAACACTGTGGTGCTAACGAAGTCTTTATATATCTTACAACAGCCCACAGATGTTCTCACTCTCTAATCAGGAAGGGAGTAGTGCTGCAATATCTTAATGACCAATTATACGTATGGAGGGGAAACACTACAAAACGCTTCTCAAAATATGCCATTAAACAGTATAATTACATAGAGTACTCTTATGCTGTGAAAATAGTATAAGGCCAAGGTACAAATACAGATAAAATGTATTAAGATTATGATGGTGTGGTGAACAGTATCACATTGGCAGGAAGGAATCCCACTTACTTAAAGGAGAAATGCATCAATGACATGTATAGAGAATCAAAAGCCAAAACCCATAGTCTCCAATTTAACGTATAGAGTCTCTCAAAAAGGAGAGGGGTCAGCAATTGGATGACGTATGGGAACCTATAGATAACAGGAAAAATCATTCATCTGGTTAAGGCCCAGAGGCTCCAGAGTCCGGAGCTGGTGTATGAAAAATGCCTCCTTCTGTAAAAGGATGGTTTTAATGTTATCATGAGAAAATTCTTTCTGTAGAGAATTCTTTCTGGCAGCGGTGTGTGTGTGTGTGTGTGTGTGTGTGTGTGTGTGTGTGTGTGTGCTATTTTTCCTTTACAGAGGAAAGGGAAAGGAACACTATGGCTTCCTCGGAGGGAGCATGTATCTGAGGGAGGGCAAAGGATCCTGAGGTCTGGTCTGCTGTGACCCAGGATCTTACGATGGCTCACCCCAGCAAAGCAGGCCATGGAAACCAAACCACACTGCTGTCCCCCTGGCACCTTGCTGCCAGGGGATTTGCTCTCTCATGAGAGGGCCAGTCTACTGGGGAGGACCTTAGGCTCAACAACATTGGGTCTTTCGTTGGACTTCCTAGGAGGGGACATGTATATGAGGAAGGGCAAAGGATCCATTTTTATTTTAAAAAATCAGGCCCCCACTTTTGTGGGGTCCCCATTTTAACAGGTTTATGATAAAACTTTTGCACTGTGACCCCCTCCTCTCCAGAGAAGCCTTTGACCCAAAGGAAAATTGGACACTCCGTGTGCCCAGGTGCAGCCGGGTGGGCAGACTGGGGAAACATTGGGACCAGGGACAGCTGTTAACTCTCATGCAAATTTCTGGAGTTTGGACCAGCATCGTGGCATATGCAGATCTGCTTCTGCACGGGATTGCAGGAGAGGGAATCCCCAGTTGTCTGAGACCATAGAAGAGTGGGGTCTCCATTCCGGGGAAAAATAAAGATGCATATGTTCATATGTGCAGATGGGCTGGCAGTGGGTCTGCTTTGATTGCTTCTTCATGGCAGTTGCCAAGATAGGGAGATAAGGGGAGCTGTTGATGGGGTATCTGTCCCTGCAGCTTGCTTGTGTGGAGCAACCAGGGTGGCATCTGTTGTCCGGCCCATATGCCTGTTTACATGACCTAACACTTTCGCGAGAGAGGTGTCCATGGGAGAAGGGCATTTGTCACACATTATTAGTGATTCTGCCCCATCTCCCTGTCCCCCTGGATGGTTCTTCTAATGAGTTGTGAAGGGGTATCCCCATGGCCTTCCACTCTCATGAGAGAGCACTGCACTCTAGATCAGCATCCATCCCCATCACATATGAGGAATCTATCCTTTCACTGGAGGCAATGCTGACCCTGCTGCCCGGCCCTTCTCATGAGTAAACCTAGGCACTACATGCATTAACCCAAGGGGAAGGGGCATGCCCCCCCTTCCCCAATTGCATTGTACAAAAAATAGAGCACAGCCACTCAAGAATTCCCAGGTATTTCCAGGTATTGCCACACTGGCATATGTTAATGTCCCAGCAATCTAATGGGGTTGCCCTGTTTGTGTTGCCACCATGACTGCCTGTGCTTGTGAACATACTTCTTTATCACTTCTGTTTCAGAGAGCAAAGCACATAGTGCCCATCTTTCCATCCCGTCCCCTTTCTCTCCCGATTCTCAGGGGTGGGGAAAAGGGATGAAGTGGAAGAGGCCATGCTCTCATGTGACTTTCCTGTTTGACATGCTGATGTCACAGCATCCTTGTTGTCTGGCAACTGTTTTATCGGATCAGAGACAGGGGGTGGGGCAAGTGCTCAGCGAGTTGGTCACCGCAGACAGCATGAGGAATGTTGCCTTTATTTTTTGTCAGCAAAGGATCTCTATACAGCATTTGAAAGGATAGCTTGATTTTGATGTAAATCACTGCATATCTGTGTATTGCAATGTTTATTGTTTTTACCTTTATAGTGCAATCCATTCTGTGCATGCCTACTTAGAAGTAAATACCATTGGTTTCAATCAGATTTCCTCCCAAGTAAGTGTGTATAGGATTGCAGCCTTAGCTGAAAAGCTCAGGGTATTTTTTTGTTATTAATATCTCAAACTTAGTTCTGCCCCCCGCCCCCGTAGATATTATTTTGGGTTTTTTAATTTTGCTTTAAGCCACCATGAATTCTCCCTGGCCCCTGCTCTTTTCCAGCCTATACTAGTATTCAAAATCAAAAGGAAATATTTTGGTGCTACATTTTATGTACTTATCTCAGGATGTACATGGTGATCGTGACAAAGCTTAGGCATGAAAGCTTTAATCCCTAGCGCTGGTTTTATAGGGTCAATTGTAGAATTTATGATGATGTAAATGCACTCTGTACTGCTCTTCAGCATGAGCTTTGATTTGGTATCTTCACCATTCTTATCTTGTATCTTCACCTTTATAAATAAATAGCATATTTAAATTAGTATATTTAAACCAATAAATAGCATATTTATTCACCCTCCCCAAAAGCATATTATATTAGAAAGTGCTGGGATATAAAGTCTGGGTGTTTAATGCTGAGGTAAATGGTCAGGTAAAGATACCCTCCCCAACTATTGCTGGTAGATATCAAGGTAGATATCAAGGTAGATATCAAGGGCAAATACAAGTCAACTGGACAGTGCTTCAGTTGATTTTGCATAATTTGCATAACATAGTATGCAAATTAGGGTGCCCAGATTTTGAGAGCTTGAATATGGCAACCCTAGCTGCCCATATCTATGAGCCCAATTTAGTATTATATGTCACATGTAGATTTGAGTTTAGTATTAGCCTGTCACACTGCAAAACAAAGTTGACTTGTTAACAGCATGACCCCGGTTCAATATTGCCTAAAACTGACTTGAGGTATGTGAAACCCAAACCAAAACTCTATAGGAACTGTGGGATCCAGTATAGAGGTATTTGGAGTCACCGGTTTGTCTAAACAAACTGTCACAAGGTTGCCCCAGGTATACAGGTGTTATTATATTTTATAGCTGATGGATCAAAAATGCCCGTTTGATTACCATAAAGCAAATAGCTTTATAACTTAAAAGGCCAACTTGTATTGGCTATGATATTGTGGGATGAATATGTATCTTTAAAATATGGCTGATAATTATTCTTTGACAGAAATATCCTGAATAAAGACAACCAAGCTTTAGATATAAATGTAAAAATAAAATAATAAAATAAAAATAAGTACAATATCAAATCTCTGTCTCTCTGTGTGTTGCTCTTTTGAGGAAGGAATCTGTGTCTGGCTGGCAGACAGCTATGGATTCTGAGTTGTAAGAGAAAATGGTTGTTGTTTTTTGACATTATTATTATTATTATTTCTTGTTTTCACAGACAGGTGTTATTGACTGGTTTGTTTTATCCAGACATTGAGTGCTTCCCAAGGACCTGGGATGGCTGAATTTTATCATCAATACTGTAGTACAGGTGGGGTTTACCATTGCCATCTCCCACACAGCATGAGATTATGCCTTTCAGCATCTTCCTATATTGCTGCTGCCTGATATAGGCATTTCCTATAGTTTGGGAAACATACCAGCCAGGATTCGAACCGGCAATCTTTGGCTTGCTAGTCAAGTCATTTCCCCACTACAGGGGATATAATCACCATGGCGCCTGGATGAGTCCAGACAAATGCATGCAGTCAGCCCCCAAGCAGCTAGGAATATATGCTTGGAAGCCTGTATCTCTATGGCTTGTATGTATACTGTATCTGTACAACTGCATAAACAAAGGCTTTTCCAAACATGCCACTAAACATGCCTAAAAGGCAGAGGGAGGACTGGTGGTGTGATGCTGCTCCTTTCTCTACACACATTCAGATGGACATGCATCGATGTCCTTATCTCTTTTCTCTCTCTCTACTTTCTCTTTGTTAGGCTTGCTCCTCTTTGTTTTCTCTGTCCATTTTTCTCTTGCTTTCTCCTTCTGTCCCTCTAAAACATAAAGGCAGTTCACATTGGGCAGTTACCCAATAAACTGGGTAGAAGAAGTGTTCTGCCCTAGTTTGAGAGCTGGGCACCCCCATTTTCTGTTTGTGTGTGAGGAAAAACCAAAGTTGGAGGCGTTGGCAATGATTGTCTGTTCAACAGCAGGTAGGTCGGAGGGTCCTACCCAGCTCTTGAATGAGGTAGGAGGGAAAGCCCTCCTACCCAGCTACCACTTAAGACAGGGATCCTCAATGTTGGGCCCCCAGATGTTAGTGGACTTCAACTCCCATAATCCCAAACCCCACTGGCCTTTGGTTGCGGATTATGGGAGTTGAAGTCCAATAACATCTGGGGGCCCAACATTGAGGATCCCTGACTTAAGAGACAATCACTATTGGTGCTTCCGACCTTGCTTATTACTCACATGTGAGCAGAAAATGGGAGTGTCACTTCCAAACTAGGATGCTTCTCTCCTACCCAATTTATCATTGTGTGAATTGCCTTATGGCCTCAGAGACTCACCTAATATCAGGTCACAACTCAGGTGGAGGTTGCAACAACCCTCCCATAGAAGATGAATAATCAAGTAACTACATGACTAAGTCAGGATTTGAATCTGAGATTCCCAGGTAAAATCCAGCTGTCCATGAAATAATATGGTTATAGCACCAGATCATAAAACATTAGACTGCATTATGGGCATCTTTGTACATTCTACAATAGGTTTTAGAATCCAAACGGTTGATATGACTTGCTATGCTCTACTTCTACTTTTGCACCTAAAAGTTTAAATGCTTTCCGTATCTTATTTCAGTTGTGCTTACAGTGCATCAAAGAAAATACTGGCTTCTGGAATATGCTGCTTATCCTGGGCTAAGTGAGAAGATCGTCCTTGATTAGGGTGGCAGAGTGGTTTCTATAATCAAATTTATAATTATATTAAATTGTTGTAATGGGGCATATTCTTTGGTAGTGCATATACTTCTAGATATATTGAAAGAAGAAGTTGAACCCATGCCAAATAAGAATGACATTTTGCTTTCTTATCTCTGACAGTCAGCTTTCCAGCAAAGCAGGCAAGCTTTTATGCAACAGAGCTAAGGTTCCCAACTATGTATCTCCAGATGTTGTATAATTACAACTCCCATAATCCCCAGCCTGCGAATGATGGGAGTGGTAAGCCAACAACATCTGGGGTCCCAACATTGGGAGCCCCTGCCACAGAGGGATAATTTGGCTGTCCATCTTTGATACTCATGTAGACAAAGTATTTTTCCATTATATAATCTTCTTTATATTTATTTCTCTCAGATGTACCCATGGCTAATCCCATGTGTAATCCCCTCTGCTTGCGAGAGTTTGTGAGCAGCTGCCAGATAACCAGGGGTACGGGGTGAGAAAATGGTGGTGGCGGGCAGGCGGCCATGGAAAGCATCAACCAGGCTGGCCAGCGAGATAAACCACCACCATCAGCTGGCGGGGAAGGAAAGCACCTGCCAGGCCAGCAGGGAAGGAAAGAGGTGGCCAGGCTGGCCAGAGAGGGAAACTGCTGCCGGCAGATGGGCAGGGAAAGCATAGGTCAGGCCGGCCAGCAAGGGATAACACTGCCACTGGTGGGCGGGGAAGGAAAGCGCCGGCCTGGCTGGTGAGGTAAACTACTGCCAGCGGTCAGGGAAGGAAAGCGCCAGCCAGGTTGGCGGGCAGGGAGGGAAAGAAGACTGGGAGGGGGAGCATGGACTGGGGCTGAAGGGAGGAAAAGGAGCACAAATTGGGGCTGAAGGGAGGGGGAAGAAAATGGACTGAGGCTGAAGGGAGGCGGAGGAGAATGGACTGAGGCTGAAGGGAGGTGGAGGGGAACGGACTGGGGCTGAAGAGAGTGGGGAGGAAAACAGACTGGGGCTGAAGAGAGTGGGGAGGAAAACAGACTGGGGCTGAAGAGAGTGGGGAGGAAAACAGACTGGGGCTGAAGGGAAAGGGAAGGAGAACGGGCTGGGGCTGAAGGGAGGGGAAGGAGAACGGGCTGGGGCTGAAGGGAGGGGAAGGAGAACGGACTGGGGCTGAAGGGAGGGGGGAAGAGAATGGACTGGGGATGAAGGGAGGGGGGAAGAGAATGGACTGGGGCTGAAGGGAAAGGTGAAGAAATGGGACTGGGGCTGAAGGGAGGGGGGGAAGGAAAATGGCCTGGGGCTGAAGGGAGGGGGGAAATGAAGATGGAAATGAGATACAGAGAGAACTAGGGGCGCAGATGTTCTTCGCCGGCTCAGCTAGTATTATATAAAGCTCAAATATGGAATAGTTTATCACTTCCTATTATTTGTCCCATATTTTTATTTTTCTTCTTAGTAGGATCAGGACACTAATAATGATATGTCAAATGACAATGCATTACTTGGCTTCTGTCAAATATCGAATAGACTAATACAGATATGGCTGTGGATATATAGAGGGATGCCATGAAGCCAGAATGCCATTTTCTGTAGATGGCAGCCTCCCCTGCCAACACCCCTGGGAGAGGTGCTATGCACAAAATCGGCTGGCCCAGTTCAGTTTGACTCCAAATTTGACCAGAACTGGACCACGCCAGTTCGGTTCTGCACCCCCTCAAACCCCCCTGGTTCGGTTCGGGGGGTGGGGGGGTTCATGATCTTTTAAAAAAAGGAATTGTTTTTATTATTATGTTTACTCACCCACTCTAAGGAGCTTCCCTGAGGCCACACAGGAGTCTCTGGAGTTCCCTCTCCCCCCTCCTGCTGGCCTCTGTTATGGTAAAAATTGTCTATTCCAGGACTGCCCTGCATGGTGGCGAACATTTTGGAGGCTGCCATGCATTCCCAATGGGCCTCTACGTGGCTGGGTCATAACTGAAAAAAAAAAAAAAAACATTTTAAAAAATATTTTTAAGATCGTGGACTTCCCCCCTCCTGAACAGCCAGCAGGGGCAGGAGTTTGGTTTGATACCAAACTGCGGGGGTGGGGTGGGGGGGTTGTTGGTTCAATATTGGACCGTCAAACCCAGCAGGTTCGATGTCAAATCTGTTCGACAGTGAACTAGTTTGCACATCTCTAAAAGGTGCATACTCTTGCTTCTGTGACATATAGGCTTGTCAACTGTCCCGATCTATGCGGGACGCTCTGCATTTTAGGGATAAAATGTTTGTCCTATTTGGGAACACATTTCTCCCACATTTTGGTGGCAGGCAGCCGTGGCACGCATGCTCCCAGCTCCCTCCTCCCTTCAGGTGCAGAGCGCGCACATGCGCACAGCCAGCACCACCACCACCACCTCCGGCTCCCAGCTCCCTCCTTCCCCCAGCCATGTTAACCATCTTTGGCAACCAGGACGAAGGAGGAGCACTGGCTGCGTCCTGCTTTGCCACTCCTCCTCTTTCCCTTTCAACAGTATGCCTGTGCTGCTCTCTAAATTGATCTGGAGTAGGCTGGCTTTAAAACTATTCTTGTTTGCTCTCCCCACTGCTGGACTGCCTGGATTTGTGGCTCTTTTAACTAGGGTAATGTGCCCCAAAGTGTGGACAATGGATGGATTAGGGTCATTCTGATGTGAGACTATGAGGCTCAAAATGTGGGAAAGGATGAGTGCTGCTATTACCTAATAAGAATACCCCACTGAATATTTCTTTTTTAACCATCTGTTCTTTGCAGGATCCTATGCAAATTTATTTGAGTAAACCCTACGGAAGTTAAATAAATATACTTTTATATTAACAAGCATGAAGAGAGGGTTCTCTACATTTATTTTACTTTCAATGATATTTAGCAATCTTAATTTCTCTTGTGGACTTGCTCAAAGCCTTCCATAATAGAAATACTGTGCTACCCGATGTTATGCACGTTTGCAACAGTAAATGGGCATTCAATGGGACTTTGGCCTCAGGAGCAGTTTCACTTTCTTCCAGCAGCGCCACTTCCTGCCGGCTCATCCTTCCAGATAGCAGTGACACTGAGTGCTTCCAGCAGCAGCTGCCCCCTGGGGCCAAGACAAGCCCCACCCCAGGTGACCCCACCCCTGCCACCCACATCCCAATTTCAGCCAACACAATGTTGGCAACCCTAGTGAAGTATCGTCCAAACCAGTTCAGAATACTGGAATGTATTTGAGTCTCAGACTGAGTAGCATTATCTCCTCCTCTCCCCAGCCCCTTATCCTGACCTACTGGGGAAATAAAAACTAAAATGAGACAACATTTTGCCAATGTTTTGCCAATGATATAAAATGAAGCAAACAAAGCAGCCCCATGTCATTCGGAAAGGATTCATGGTTTTGGCATTAATTTAGTTACTAGAAACCAATGACATGACCAATCCTGATTTAGACCTGGCCCTTCCCCAAATCAAAATGAATGTATGCCCCTAGTACTCAAAGGTTTTTTTGGAGCCTATTGACCATCAGTCAGGGCCAGTTTCCCGCATCTGTACCTGCATGTCCACAATGAATCTGAGCTTTAGGACTCCAATCACTTGAAAAGCTCTAACAACACTTCTAACAGATGGCATGAGGCTGGACAAAGACCTTTGTGTAGCGATATTAAACAGGCCTGTCTTGTTTATGCAGATAGGTGTGATTGGGAGTTCTGATTCCTATTTCATTCGCTTGTTTGCAGTAGACTAGCAGCAGCAACCAAAGCAGTGTCTTATAACCAAATTCACTTTGATCTGTGGCAAAAGTGAAGAGTCCATCTAGCAACAAATCCAGCAAATAAGGAGCAAAGCATGCTGTGCTCATGCAAGCTTGGCTAGCAGTGGTCCAGAAAGTAGTGGGCACTGCAGTTCTTGGTTGCCAAACCTACAGCTAAGGAAGGAAAGGAAAGTGGGGAAGGCCTGTACTACACAATTGTACAATGTCTGTGGAGAAGTGGCATTTGCAGAGGTGGTGCTGTGGTGCCCTGTATCACAGCAATCAGCTGAAATCATCAGCATACATAGTGTAGGTGTACATATCACACCATGTGTTGCCAGCTTGAAATGTGATTTTTAGAAAACATTAAAGTAGAACTTTGAATAAGGAACAAATTGCTACTGCTTCAGTTTCCAGCTGGAGAAGACATTACAGTTTTCTTACAGGAAAGACAAAATCATGCCTCTCTTTAATATTCAGAGGACAAAAATGACTCTAAAGACCCAGAAGGAGAAATGTGAATATGATAGTTTTGTATTCTTATTCTGCCATCCGGTACTAAGAGACATGGGGGGCTGGTTTAGATAACACTTCTGAACTCCCAAATTTACCCCTCATTATTCTTTTAAGGAGCACGTCTCTCCTGAAGATCAGCAAACATAGGAAGCTACACAGTTTAAACAGTACGCTTATGACATAGGAATCATAATACAACCTTTCATCAGTACAAAGAAGATGCTAGCTGGTATGCTACTGACAGTAAGCTGTCAGTGGCTGACATGATGCACAGAACCAGGAGCTGTGCAAACAGAGCTATTACAGGTTTTCATGAGGGCTGGGGCAGAGCATTATGGAGACTTAACACTAGCATCAAGGAAGCTGGCATATTTACATAAGAAGTGGTATATAAACATTCATCATCATCAATCATCATCATCATCATCATGCTCCAAACCAGCTGCTGAAATGGTGTGGAGGAAGAGCATGGTCATCTTTGTCTCCCTCACCCATCCTCCCAGTGCCCTTCCGAATTACATCGGGGGTGGGGGGGGTGGGGGGGGTGTTTCATTCAAACTGCCCCTCTATGTGTGGTTCAAAGAATAATTTGAAGTACTATTTGCACCACACATGGAGGGATGGTTTGGATAACCAATCTAATTGGGTTTGGATAACTAATAAGATTAGTTATTTACTCATTTTTATTGTATAATATTTGATAAGCATGATATTTATGATAAAATAAATATGATAGAATATAAATATCACATTATGATCAATATGAACTGGCTGATATGTGTATCCCTAGAATGTGTACATAATTTTTTTAAAAAACAAATGTAAAAACAGAATAAAAACAGAATAAAAGCAATTCAAACAGTTTTACAGAATAAAAGCAATTAAACAGATTAAAATCAATTTTGACTAAAAAGCCTGAGAAAACAGGTGTGTTTTTGAGGGTCTTTTACAAAGCAGCCAGAGATAGATAAGCTCTTATTTTGACAGGGACTGCATTCCAGAGCCTTGGGGCAGCCACAAAGAAGGCCCAGGCCAGAGTTATCACCAAACAAGCCAGCGGCAACTGTAACTGGACCTCTCCAGTAGGGATGTGCACAAATTGATTTTTTATTCGATTTGTGCCCAAAACAAATCAACCCTGATTTGTTTTGTATCCAAATCTACCCTCTCGAAATCACCCCAGATTTGATTTGTATTTGCTTTTATTTTATTTGGATTCAGATTGATTTGGACCACTTAACAAGGTCCCGGGGCACCAAATTTGGATGGTGGGTAGGTCCCCATGGGTGCCACCTACCACCCAAATTTCAAGGCAGTGGGACACTTGGTTGATTTTTAATTTTAGTTTTTAGTTTTTACTGATTTTGAATATTTCTGCCATAGGAAACAATGGGAATTCGAAGTTGCCATATCCTAACCCTTGCCATATCCTATTTACTCATTCTTATTGTATCATATTTGATAAGCAACCAAAACCAAAGAATCCAAACAACTTAAAAATAATGACTGCACATTTTGCTCCATAACTCCACTTCTACAAGGGCTAGAGCTTAGATTTCAACCCCCCCCCCTTTTTTTAATGAAAGCTGGGAATCTGGGGAAAATAATAAGAGGGATCCGAATCTTGAATTGATTTGAATCAAATCATGTGTGATTCAATTTGTACCCAAATCTAGCCAATGGACCACAGGGTTGATTTGTTTTGTCTCCAAATCACCCGAATCAGCTAGATTCGAGCACAAATCAATTTGTTCCTGAATCAATTTGCACATCCCTACTCCCCAGATGATCTTAATAGGTAGCAGGGTTTATGACAAAGGAGGCACTCTCTTAAATATCATCTTAATGTGGCTTAGTTACCTGTAATAGGCTTTAAGGGCTTTATAGATAATGAGCAGCACTTTGTATTTTGCTCAGAAACATATTGGTAGCCAGTGCAGTTCTTTTCAGTCAATCAATCTTGATTACAGTCATAGACCAGCATAAAGTACAAGGCAAGGATGATTTCAAGGAGTAAGAGGCTTAGAAGAAAACATAATAGGCATAAGAAGCATAAGGGATAAAACTTCAAAACTGCAAATACACCCCAAGCACAGTACCTCCAGTGACTGTTACTGGTGTCTATCTTATGTTTCTTTTTAGACTGTGAGCCCTTTGGGGACAGGATTCCATCTTATTTGTTTGTTATTTCTCTATGTAAACTGCCCTGAGTCATTTTTGAAAGGGCGGTATTGAAATTGAAATACTACTACTACTACTACTACTACGAAGAAGAAGAAGAAGAAGAAGAAGAAGAAGAAGAAAAGTCAGCCCCACATACAGTACATTACAGTAGTCAAACCTGGAGGTTACCAGCATATGGTATCACTGTTAGTCGCTGATACACTGGATGCAGGGAAAGATGTGTGCGTCCAGATTCCTCCCCCACATGTTGAATTGGACCTGCCACAGTTCAGGCCTAGAGGCAGAGGGCATTTGTGCATGCACCTTTACGGAGGCCCGAAAGGGCCAAAAATACTACATTTACCCGGCTGTGGCGGTGATGAGAGAGGGCGGTGGGGGAGGGGGAACCCTCGTGGACACACACACCCCGTTGGCCTACAGCAAGCCCCCCCCCCCCCGAAGAGGCTACAGGTATTTATCATTAATTTTTTTAAAAAATTAAAAAATTGCGGACCTCAACCGGACCGGACCGGTGGGGTTCAATGGGGGCTGGACCGAACTGGTCCAGTTCCATTCGAGGCTGGTCCGGCCTCAAACCGAACCAGGCTAGACGGTTCAGTGCACACCCCTAATCCTTGGTCCATTGAGCTCAGTATTGTCTAGGCTGCCAGTGACACAGGCTGCCAGTGACTTCTCCAAGGTTAGAGACAGGAGTTTCTCTCAGCCCTATCTGGAGATGTAAGGGAGGGGTCTTGGAATTTTCTCCACATATGCATGCAGATGCTCTTCTCAAAGCAGCACCATCCCCAAAGGGAAATATCTTAGAGTGCTCACATGTAGTCTCCCATTCAGATGTAAACAAGGGTGGACCCTGCTTAGCAAAAGCAACAATTCATGCTTGCTACCACAGCTCTCCTCCCTTTGTGATGTGCTTGTGCAAAAGAGTACACTTGCACAATCAGTCATGCACCTCCTGCCATGAAACCTCTTCCTCCATCCATATATGTTACAAGGAATTACGCAAAGCTAATTGTACAAATATCCCTGTTGTACAAGTGGAATGCTTGTGTAAGTGGTCCAAGAGCACAAGAAACTGAGCAACTCTGAGCATCCCCTCAGCTATATGACCTTCGTCCCTGTGTGCATCTTTATTGGTTGCATTAGTACAGCATTCATCTAGATGTCAGACTGTATTATCTGAACTGTCCCATAAAGCAAAGAAAATGTAAATTAATCTCTTTTAAGAAGTTTTCCACAGAATAAGGTATGCAGCTAATATCACTAAAATGATGTGATACCGAGAGATTACTGTCAGCAGCATATCAGCTAATGCCTTCTTTGTACTGAAGGAAGATTGCATTAACATTCCTGTGTGATATGACTTCTCTTTTTAACTCTGGAGCTTCCTCTATCTGCTGTTCTTCTGGATGGACATGCTCTTTAGCGTAATAATGAGGGGTAAATTGGGGAGTTAAGAAGACTCACTTTACTTGGGGGTTATTGCTCACCTGACCAGATGTGAATCAACTTGCCTTCACTTTTGGATAGGAGCTCATTTTGTAATGCAACATGAAACACTCGATCAGCAACAGTTTTTGTCACTGTGGCAGCAACAATAATGTGGGGAGTGTTACTGTCTACACAATAACATTAGAAGAGCTTAGCTGGAGCACACCATCAGTCCATCCAGTCTAATATCCTGCTTCCAGTGGTGCACAGCTGGTCAGAGACTTGAGACTTTGTGTGTGTTCCAAAAGCATATTCACAAAGCACTCTCAAAGCATGGCAGCCACTCCCACCACCCAGTTCCCCTGCCCCCAAGAGCTTCAGAAATTTACCCTGGGGCAGGCAGGAGGCAGAGGCATGGTGACAAAGACTTCAGCAGACACCCCAGGCCCTGCCTTACCATAGGGTTGCCATGTCCCCCAGAATTTAGGGTAGCCCCTGGATTTCAGCTCCTCCACCACCCGGCTGCTAAATCCCACCTGGATTTGCACGGATTTCAAATGCGCTGCCTGGATTGTCCGGATTTTACTCTGGATCTGATCACATGGGAGGGCATAGAAGGAGGGGAAAGTATACAAATCTGTCAAATAAATAAATAAAATGCAAACTAGCTGCCACATAATTTGTTTAATATGCAAATTAGACCACCCAGATTTGGGAAGCTTGAATACGGCAACCCTACTTTAGCATCTCCCCCACTCCAGGTCTTCTTTTCAGCAGGAATGGTGCACAGAACATCATTTTCCCACCAGGGATGCTGGACTTCTAATCCCAGGTGAGCACCCAGTGGGAAAAGGACATGGAACATCATTTTTCCTACTGGGAATTCTAGGGTTTGTAGTCTGGGGTATGGAACACCTGCAGCAACTTCCATCATTACTGCCTCTGCCTTCCCCTTGGCTTGTCCCAAGGTAAGTTTTTGGGTCACTTTGGGTCAGGAGAAAAGGGGAAGCAGCAGTGAAGGCAGCCTGCAGAATCAGAGGAAATACAGCTCTGTTCCCAGCAGACTGCAATCAAGACTGTGTTCACCCAATCCTGCTTATAAGTGGGGGTATTCACTTTTGCGAGCACCCCTACGTGAATGCTTGCTACACTGGTGATGTGTTGTGTGCAGATGTGCTCCCTTTTGTCTTGATCCACCAGTTCAAAGATAAGTATGTCACTGAGGACTTCTGTGTGGGTGGGTGGGTGGGAGGGGGGTTCATATTTATTGGCATCCTGACAAACCAAGCACTGGTGCTTTGTGAGGCAGACACAACCAACTAACTCAGAACAGACACATTCACAGCAGGGGGATTTCAGGGACCCCGCCTATACCAGAAGTGCTCTGTGCCACCCACAAATATAGCCCTGATGATCTTGCTGCCCTCTGAGACATATTTACCTCTGGAAGTGACACATAACACTTCCAGGGTAAGGGGAGGTAGTCACAATCCACCACCCTCACTGCAAGTGTCACCCAATCCACAGCGCCAATGCTTCTCACAAAACACCAGTTTTTTGTTAGGATTCCAGCCACTGTGTGAAATTTTTTGGGAATATTTGAAGTTTTGGTGTCTTTGGGGCAGATTGGGGGCAGAAAGTGGATCTGCCCCAAAGGAGTGGGGTGGGCTGGTAGATAGTGCCTAATGGGTGGAGGCTACCACCCGTCCCCAATTTCAGAGTGATTGGGCAGAGGGGTGAATTTTGGTGAATTCTGAGGTTTGTCTTCATAAGGTGAAGTGTGCTAAATTGATTACTTCCTCATATTCATAGTAATTGAGAGTGTGAAAAAGTGAAAGTGGGGTCATGAGAGTTGTCTAATTGAAAAAAATCTCATTTGCTATGATAGAATGAGAATTCACACCTCAGAAAAAACTCAGAAAATATTCCCAAAAAATCAGCCCTTTGTCCAATCCCCCTGAAATTGGGGTGGTAGCCTCCAACCATTAGGCACTGCCACCCCACCCCACTATTCTGCCCCAGTCCCCACTTTCTGCCCCAATCTGCCCCAAAGACATGAAAACTTCAGAAATTCACCAAAAATCAGCCCTTCACCCAATCCCCCTGAAATTGGGGTGGTAGCCTGCACCCATTAGGTACTACCACCCCACCCCACTCCTTTTGCCCAGATCCCATGCTATGCCCCCAAACTGCCCCAAAGTCACTAAAATTTCAAAAATTCTCAAAAAATCAGCCCTTTGTCCAATCCCCCTGAAATTGGGGTGGTAGCCTCCAACCATTAGGCACTGCCACCCCACCCCACTATTCTGCCCCAGTCCCCACTTTCTGCCCCAATCTGCCCCAAAGACATGAAAACTTCAAAAATTCTCAAAAAATCAGCCCTTTGTCCAATTCCCCTGAAATTGGGGTGGTAGACTTCAACCATTGGGCACTACCACCCCACCCCAAAATTTTGCCCCTGGGCCCCTTTTTTACCCCCCAAATCGATTTGGATTTGGATTTGGATTAAATCCGAATCTGAACCAAATCAAGGGTGATTCGGGTGGTCCATATTCGGGCACAAAACAGAACAGGGGTGATTCGGTTCGGGTCCCGAACCAAATCACCGAATTCCCGAATTGCACACCCCTATTATTTATTCATTTTACTGCTGTGGTTGCTGTTCAGCCTCTTCACTTATTGGAAAATCCAGGTCACAGTCAGACATCACATTGACGTTTGACTTTTGCCTCTCATCAAAATATACAACGCTGCACAATTTAACAGTCTCTGTGATAGGACCAAGTATTCTGTAGCTCTTCCTACTCAGTGCATAACCAATAAATATTCCTTCTTCATTTCTAAAATCCAATTTTCTTCTTAGTTCTTTAGGAATATATGCATATGCTTTGCATCCAAATACTCTAATATGTTCTAAGTTAGGTTTAGTCACATTCCACAGTTCAAAGGGATTATTCCTTAGTTTCAATTGGAAGTCTATTCTGCAAATGTTGCTATTATTACAGCTTCTCCCCAGTATTTGTTTTCCAGACCTGAGTCAAGAAGCATACTTCTAGACATTTCAGTCAAAGGTCTGTTCTTTCTCTCTGCCACTCCATTTTTTTCTCTGATGGATAAGGTTTTGTTCTCTCATGTTTAATTCCTTGTTATTTTAAGTATCCCCAGTATATTCCCCACCATTATCAGTGTGCAAAGTATTAAGGTTTTCTTTCAAATTTGTTGCTTAGTCTAGCCACATATTCCTTAAGTTTTAGCAACACCTCATTTTCCTCTATGAGTAGGTAAGTGTAAGTATAGTGAGAAAAATCATCTATGGAAGTCATGAAATAGAGATTATTTCTTGATATCTTTACTGGGAAGGGCACACAAATATCATTGTGAATCAAATCCAAAACCTCACTGGATTGCATTTCTGTGGTTGATGAATATGTGCCCCTTGTTATGTTTGCTGTAATGCATTCAGTGTATTTTACTTCAGATTAACCTGTAGTTTTCTTGCCAATTGCTCTTTTACTAATTTTGAAATGCATTCCTTGCTTGAATTCCCAGATTGGCAGTGCCAAAGACTCATGCAATCTTTGTGTGCACACTCACTTGCAACATTAGCTTGTGCTCTTTTGCAATCTATTTCATACAGTTCACCATCTCTCAACATGCCTTTCATCAGAAGCTTTCCACCCTTCAAAATAAAGCAATGGTCTGTTCTGAAAAGAACTCCATACCCATGCCCTGTAGCAGTTTTTACACTCATTAATCTGTTCTGCAAACTTGGAACATAGTATGTCTCTGGAATACACACTTTATTCACTCAGTTTGCACCAAGATTACAATTCAGATAACCTTTTCCTTTCCCTTCTGCAAGAATCCACGGCCCATTAGCAAGGTATATAGGACTTTAATGGTCCATGCTTATATCAGAGAAATAGATACTTTATTTACAGTCAATGGCCAAAACAGTCAGAGAAATAAAATATTGCAAATTATTGAAGAAAAGTGAAGTAGCTCCACTATCCAAAAATATTTTATTTCTACTTTGACTTTCACAGCATTCTTTTCATTGCTTTCACGTCTGCATAGGCAAGTTTGTTTGGTATAAAGTCCATTTTTCTGGAATTTAGTCATATTTGCTTTTCTCTGTTGAAAATAATTCCCTTGCTCTTTACTAGGACAAGCATTCTTCAGATGCAAGGTGCTTCCACATATAAAACATTGCCTGCCACCAGCAACTTTGTAGGCTTGATTTTTAACTGATTCCTCTCTTGCTGATTACTTTTTCAAATTAAATTCTTGCAAACGTTCCTACACAAACTGAAAGTCACATTTTCTTTAATTTGGAGAAAAATGACAATATTTTCTTTTCTTTAGGCAAGGTATTAAGCAAGAGTCTAATCTTTGCTGTTTCAGGCCTATTTATCTCCAGTAGTTCCAGCTCTCTCAGTGTTCCCCAAAATGAGCATCTGTGTTCCTGCAGGCTCTCTCTCTCTTTAATCTTTTGTTATACATCTGCAGCAGAAGAGAAACTTGACTGTTCATGGTTCTTTGTTGAAAGGCCTCCTTCAGTCTTTCTCACATCTCTTTTGCTGTATTTTTATCTTCTATGCGATAAATTAATTGATCACGTACAGTCAGAGATCTGTGCCTCATGGCTTGCTTCTTTGCAGCATCCCATTCTCGCATTTTCTCTTCATTCTCTGTTGTGTATGGTGGTTTGGTTTGTTCAGGAATACTGCCGATCACTGAGAACTGTTGTGAGTTGGTTCCTAAGACTTTCTGGTGTTGGAGAAGATTTTAATCTGCAAGCGCCTGGGGAGGAAATGTAGCTTGAGTTGCACATTCATGCAAAGGGTCATATTTTATTCATTAATTATGCAGCATGAATAAGCCTGAAGAATGCTAAGTCCCTATGAAAATAAATTACATTTTTTAAAAAGCTGCTTATTTATGTAAATGTGCGGGGGGACATTAACTTCAGTGAGGAGTTGTGTATGCAGGAAGAATGCAAAAGTGAGCACTTGCAAAAAAAAAAGGTAATTGTGCAACATTTCTAACTATTTCCTTAATAAGACTTGATTTGCTGTCATTTATTCTACTGAGACCATCTAACTGAATGCTGCTATACCCCTCTTTGTAGGCTGGATGCAATAATTATCAAGTATACATAAGCCAGTGTGGTGTGATGGCTAGTGTGTCAGATTGGTACTGGGGAGACCCTGGTTCAAATCCCTACTGTTGTGAGTTGGTTCCTAAAACTGTCTGGTGTTGAAGAAGATTTTAATCTGCAAGTGCCTGGGGAGGAAATGTAGCTTGAGTTGCACATTCATGCAAAGGGTCATGAAGTCTACTGGGTGACCTTGGGCCGGTCACTCTGCTGCAGCCTACCCAACCCCAAAGGATTGTTGTGAGCATAACAAAAGAATGCAAGACCATGTTTGTTGCCTTGATTACCAAAATTAAATATGTAGGCAGCAATGTGTTTTACATATTCATTTCAATAGGATCTACTTACAAGTACAAAAAGAAACAGAGAGATGGAAGGGCCTAAAAGGCCCACTTTCAAAAAGCAGCTACCCACCAGCCCTCTGTAACCTGAACATTCCAGACCACAATGTATGAGCAGCACAATCAACCTGTCCACTAGGCAAACCTAGGTGGTTTGGCATTGCCAAATGGCAACTTTTACCCCAGATTCCTGTCTATTTTCAATCTCCACCAACTATTTCCTTGTTGGAGGGAGTGTCCAGAATCCCGGGCCATCCTGCTGCCAGCTAGCTGAGAGCTGCTCACATTTTTAATTCAGTGTTGATGTTTCTGTGAGCACCAGCCAATTAGAGGCTCCTGCATGCACTTGTGGGGAGCCCTGCTCCCTCTCCCATCCTCCTACCCGACCTAGGTGAATCAGCAGCTTCTGGGCCCAGTACAGTGGCCCAGGGACTAGGAGGGACTTCTTCTACACTGATGCATGGCACACAGGTCAGGAAGTTTATGCCCCTTCCCAATATGCAGAGGGAGTGTTCTATCCAGCAATCTTTTGTAATTTTTTGTTTGGATGTTTGTCCCATTGGGGATTGGGGAACGGAGAAGTGGGGGGATGGAGTTGTTTCTGAATAAAGCATTTCTTTAAGACCTTCAAATTTGTTGTGTTAAAACAGATGATATAACCTTGTAAAAACATTGTTAACAATGTTGTTAAAAGCATAATAAAAGCAGACGTTTCGACATCAGACACCAGCCTCAGTGTTGTTCCTACTTCTTCTGTGGATCACTTGCTCATATGGTTCACAGTTTTTATTACACACACTCTGAGTAAAGCTTAGTTAAATGAACATAAGTTTGCTTTGAGTTTATGAAAGAAGCAGCTATAAACAGGGAGGTTGCTTGAACTTTGTGGATAAGGGGTATATTCCCCTCTGCAAAAAATGAAAAGAAAATCCACCATTAAGCCCATGGGATTCTGTGATCCAGAGGAGGCTGGTGTTTGAACTGTGTGGAGAAAGGGTTCTATGGTGGTTTCCCTACCCCGTTAAAAATGAAATAAAAATGCACCATTTGTCCCCATGGGATTATGTGATCCTCCACAGTGGTGAGTTGTATTGAATTATCCTATTTTAGCAAAGTGTGCATATATTATACCAATTGGGATATGCAAATTTTAATGCAAAGTGGAGACTTCTTGGAGACTTTGTAGTGAATAAAACCAACTATTTCCACTTTTTTGGTGATGGATTTTGACTATTTTCACCATTGGGACCTGGCAACCCTTAGGTGGTTGGCTAAGGCAGTGGTTTGGGGGCATGCTGAAGTTCTCTGGGTGGAGGTTGACTGAGTGCCTCCTTGCTGATCTCTGGCTTGCATTCCTTCTCCTCCTCCCTTAACACACTCTGTCCTCACACCCTCCCCGCCTCCCGCAACTCTGTTACTTCTTCAGATGCTCAGGCAGGATCCTCCATCCTGGTTTCTCAAGTGACTGAACGCAAAACAGGCAGTAAGTGGTACTCACAATGGTTGGCTTGGCTGCAGTTGGGTCTGGTTGGTTGGCGTTGGAAACTTATTCTACCTGGTGAATGAGCAGCATTGTGTAGCTCAAGTTAAACCTGGGGCTGGGCACTTCTTGGCTGTGAGGGGCATCAAAGTCCAACTTTGCCTAGGGTGCCAAAAACCCTAGGGCTTACCCAGACAGGCAGAAAGGAGGTGCATTGTAAGAAGTTACTATTAGGACTGTGTATCACATCAGGCCAATAATTAGCACCAGTGCAATGCAAGCTTTGTCTGACTATTTGTCACTGGACACAATGAAAAAAAATGTATCTGATGAAAAAAAAGTCAAATAAAAGGATAGGGTTTGATATGCCACCTAATGGCACAGTGGGGAAGCAACCTGCCTAGAGAGCAGGAGGCTGTTGGTTCGAATCCCGGCTGGTGTGTTTCCCAGAATATGGGAAACTCCTATATTGGGCAGTAGCGATGTAGGAAGGTGCTGAAAGGCACCATCTCATAGTGCATGGGAGAAGGCAATGGTAAACCACTCCTGTATTCTACCAAGAAAAGCACATGGCTCTGTGGTCGCCAGGAGTCGACACCAACTCGACGGCATAGCCTTTCCTTTTTACCTTTGATATGATACAATATCATATTGTTTCATAGTGAAGTGAATAAGAGCTGAAAGCTACCCCTCTAGCTTATAACTGGAAATCTGCTGCATTCTGGGCAGCAGCACTTTAGAAATGCTACCTTTCCCCAGAGCAATCACCCCACAATGCAGCTGGGAAGGCAGCACCATCACATCTTGGGACATTACTGAAATCCAGTTAGTTTAAGGACCAACTCATGCTGCTGGTCACACACTCAATTTGGTCTTTTGTTCAGATCAGGGGATGTTCTGTGGGTGGAGGATCTTGTGGTTTCTGCATTGTCGTGGTCAGACCACCACCTGGTTAAGTTTGGTTTCATGGCCACATCCAGGGGTGATGGACAGATTAAGATGGTCTGCCCGAGAAGGCTGCTAGATCTAGTAAGATTCAAAAAAGCTTGACGGGTTTCAATGTTGGTGCTGTCAGTGCTTCTGTTGATGCCCTGGTGGGAACCTGGAATAGGGAACTCACCAGGGCAGTATACACAATTGCTCCTAAGCATCCTTTCTGACCTGCTTTAAAAGTGGCCCCCTGGTATAAAGAGGAGTTGAGGGGTCTGAAGCAGCAAGGTAGGTGACTAGAACACAAGTGGAGGAGAACTCAGCTTGAAATTGACAGGACATAGCATAGAGCCCAATTGAAGGTTTATGTGGAAGCGACATGTGCAGCAAAAAACCCAATTTTGGTCCACGTTCAGCAGAGCTGTCCCGGGTTGTGAGGAGTTTGTTTCAGGCTCCTTCCATTTCGAACCAGTCTCCGGAGACTATGTTCTGCAGTAATGCATTTAATGGGTTATTTGCGGACAAAATCCCTTGTATTTGGGCCGACTTGGACTCAACTGTTTTTGCAGAGTCTATTAAGATGTTGTCCAGCAATCCCTCTTGCAGTAGTAGATTGGGTCAGTTTCAATCTGTGATGCCTGAGGACGTGGACAAGCTGTTGGGGCAGTGTGGCCTACCACTTGTTCTCTGGATCCTTGCCCAACTTAGCTGCTTCTATCTAGTGGGGAAATTGTTGGAGATGGATATCATTAACTCATCTCTGAGGGAGGGTAGGATGCCTCTTTGTTTGAAGGAGGCAATGATTAGCCACTTCTTCCCTATCACTCAGTGATGGATAGTTATAGACCGGTCTCCAATCTCCCATGGTTGGGCAAGGTGATTGAGAGAATGGTGACTAACCAGCTCCAGGAAGTTTTGGAGGAAACCGATTATCTAGAACCATTTCAAACTGGCTTTAGAGCAGGCTATGGTCAGCCTGATGGATGACCTTTACCAGGGAATCAACAGAGGGAGTGTGACTCTGTTGGTTCTTTTGAATCTCTTGGCAGCATTCAGTACCATCGACCATGCTATCCTTCTGGTTAGCCTGAGGGAGTTGGGAGCTGGGGATAGGAGGCACTGCTTTGCAGTGGTTCCACTCCTGTCTCTCAGGCAGATTCCAGATGGTGGAGCTTGGTGACAGTTCCTTTTCAAAATGGGAGCTATTATATGGAGTCCCTCAGGGCTCCATTCTGTCATCAATGCTTTTTAACATCAACATGAAACTGCTGGGTGAGGTCATCAGGAGATTTGGTGCAGAAATCTATTTCTCCTTATCATCATCATCATCATCATCATCATCATCATCATCATGAAATGGGATTCATTCCCTAAATGCCTGCCTATGGGCAGTAATGGGCTGGATGAGGGAAAACAAATTGAGCTGAATCCAAGCAAGACTCACTGTGGGGGATCAGAATTTGAGGGATGAGTTAGATCTTCCTGTGCTGGATGGGGTTACACTTCCCCAGAAGGAACAGGTATGCAGCCTGGGAGTACTCTTGGATCCAGGCTTCACCCTGATATCCCAGGAGGAGGCTATGACCATGAGTGCTTTCCATCAACTTTGATTTTACAGTTATGTCCATTCCTTGAAGAGAACGATCTCAAAACAATGGTCTATCAGCTGGTAACCTCCAGGCTTGACTGTTGCAATGCGCTCTACATGGGGCTGCCTTTGTACTTAGTTCAGAAACTTCAATTAGTTCAAAATGCAGCAGCCAGACTGGTCTCTGGGGCAACCTGGAGAGACCATATTATGCCTGTTCTCAAACATCTGCATTGGCTGCCAATATGTTTCTGAGCAAAATACAAATTGCTGGTTATCACCCTTAAAGCCCTGAATGGCTTAGGTCTGGATTACCTCAGAAAGCTCTATGATCCTTCTTCTGTATGATTCCCATCACGCATTGAGGTCATCCAGAGAGGTCCATGATGATGATGATGATGATGATGATGATGATGATGATGTTACCACTGATGATGATGATGTTACCACTGGTACATCTGGTGGCAACTCGGAGCCAGGCCTTCTCTGTAGCTGCTCCAGGCCTATGGAATGCATTCCCAACAGATATCTGTAGTCTGGGCTCGTTGTTAGCCTTCAAGAAAGCCCTAAAAACTTACTTGTTTGGCCTGGCCTTCCAAGGTTTTTAAATTGTTTTTACATATTTTTAATTAGTTTTAAATAGCTCTGAACTGTTTTAGATTTGTTTTTATATTGTTTTAACGTTTGTTTTAAATGGTGTTTGTTGTATTTTACTTGTTGTCCACTGCCCAGAGCCTTTGGATAGGATGGTATAGAAGTGAAATCAATCAATAAAATGTAATAGTCATGCTCTGTAACTGAAGAACATGGCCATTTTCTCTCTCTCCAGTAATATCCCAGGGAAAGGATGCAACAACGTCATGATAAGGGGTGTAGTAAGGTTGGATTGGTCCCAGAGATGAGATTTTAAAATAGGCCCCCACCTCAAAGTCCAGGGCCTCCGCACACCCCAGGCCCCCAAGGATTTAAGTCTGATATTTCAAAATAAATATGCTGCCTGGAAATACATTTCACTGAATACACACATGCACACTTCACAATATATAGTGATATACATTGAATACTATATATTTGTGCTACTTTTAATGCTTAGAACACACTAGAAACACTAATTATTAAAATTGCCCCCTCGCTGCAGATTAGCAAAGGAGACTGTCAACCATGCAGTGTGAGCCTATGTATATTTTCTCAGAACTCTGAACAAATTCAATAAAGTTTGATTCCAGGAGGTTTTTCACACGGGGCTAAGCCCTTTAACACACATCTCCTCTGGAATGGAGGTGCTGCATTCACATGTTGGCCAAATTTACCCTGAAGTCCCTGCGAGTTATTGGGGAGCAGTTCACATGCAATTATGCTTTTTCACTGCTCGTTAGAGTGCAGCCTGATTTATATGCACAGTAAAAAAAAAATCCACTATTTTGCGTTGGTTCTTTGGGACAACTTCAATTTTGCAGTAAACCCTCCAGTAAATTTGCAGTAAAGCCTGCTGTGTGTAAAAGTCCCAGGTAAGTGTGTGGAGAATTGCAGCCTCAGGTAGCAAATCTAACCACATTTAGCTGGAAGTACATTTCATTGAAACCTAAAGGACTTACTAGCAAGAAAAGCATGTCTGCTTAAAAATAAACTCCGTTGCATTCAACTGTCTGAGATCCTTCCCTGGTAAGTGCATATAGAATTGCACATGCTCAGGGATGTAAAGCAAATCAAACTAATTTGTGTTCCCAGCATATTTTGCTCCCTATAGGAGACCAGTAAGTCCCACTGAAGCAAGGAAGATAGGTCGGGAGAAATAGAGAAAAGAGCAAGAATTAGCACCATTCCTCCGGAGAAAAAGTGGGGTGGGGGGAGAGAATGAGGAATCTGCCTCTTCTTGGTAAAATGTTAAGATAGATGAGACATGCCAGGGCTCAAGGAGCTCCTGAAGTTACACCCTCTTTCCTAAAAGTCTTTCTCCCTGCTCCCCAATGTGGAAGGAGGGCTGGTTGTGGTCTCTCACTCTACTGAGATAAAAACCACTCTCTGCAGGTGCTCAAAGATGTCATTTTTAAAGAGCCACTGCTGCCACTGCCTGGAAGACAGCAGATGTCCAGTTAGAAAATAGAAGGGGAGCCTTCTGCTGGGATTCAGCTAAGTGACTCAAAACCTCCTCCCCACAGATGTACTGATGCAATCTGATGTATTAACTCCATTTGATTCATCACACCCCTTGTGCAGTGTCAACAAGATGCAAATAACTGGTATCAGATTGGAACCGATACTAATAGGTTGCTTCATGCAGAACCCTAGTTACAGTACTATCAAACAGCACTGCCAATAGCTTACTTACTTTAATGATTTTTAAAAAGTTGATAATCTTGTAAAGCTGGATAGGTTGTAGATTTGCTTTTGACTTAGTCTTGAATGCCACTCTTTCATCAAAGAAGAGGGAATTCAGATAACTTATTCTGTTGTTGTTGTTGATGATGATGATGATGATGGTGATGATGATGAAGTACCCTAAGATGGACATTTTGTTTTACCAGTATTTTTCTCTGTTGCTAAGCCTAAAATGATCACCTTAATCTGAATCCCATGCATCAGAGAAACGCCACCATCAGGCTGGCCCACATGGCCAGATTGTTTTCAATGAAAAACAAGTGACAAAAATGTCTGATCTATATTTTCTCTTCTTTTCAAGTCTCTAAATAACAAAGCAAGTTGTTAATTGCTTTACTTAATGGCTGCTGCAATAGCTGTAAGCTATGTAGAAACAGGGAAAAAAGAATAATTAAAGCTGCTTCACTGATCAATAAAGGGTGAACACACAGATGCCTTTAAGGAAATCAGGTTCCCACTGAGGTGTGCTAATTACTGCATTCAAGTGCTTCCTCTACTTAGGGCAAACTTCAGGCTGAGCTGAAGACATCTTATTAGACATTCAGTTTTGGGTCAGCTCGTTACTGCTTCATACCGTTCAGTCTGCCCAAGGCAAATTAAAACAGACTTTTTATTAATGGAAGAAGTGGGGAAACACTTCAAAGCAAGGGGAGGAAACAAATGCAGCGAGGTCTGAAGGGAAACATTGGCAGAGTCCATCTTCCATAAACATGGTCTTAAAGGCCAGGTGGATGCAAGTGATGACGTTGGTTTGTGGAACTGAAAACAAAACAAATCTGATCGAAGGCCTATGCAACTATGCAGTGCTCCTGAAGTGCTATGGCACACAATATGCTGAAGGAGAATGACTACAATGCTGGGAAGTGCTGCAAATATTAGCGAATTCAATAGATGAAGTCCCCTGTGAACCCAGAGCACTTGCCCACAGAAGACGCTGCCCACTGTAGCCCTACTCAGGCGTTAGCTTCCCACAATCAATAAACAAGAGTTTATTGGCAATCAGTTCCATGGGATGACCCCTGGTTCTAGTGCTATGTGAGAGGGAGAAGAATTTCTCTCTGTCCGCTTTCTCCACACCATGCATGATTTTATAGACCTCTATCATGTCTCCACGCAGTCGTCTTTTTTCTAAACTAAAAAGCCCCAGGTGTTGTAGCCTTGCCTCATAAGAAAGGTGCTCTAGGCCCCTGATCATCTTGGTTGCCCTCTTCTGCACCTTTTCCAGTTCTACAATGTCCTTTTTTAGATGTGACCAGAATTCTACATAGTACTCCAAGTTTGGCCGCACCATAGTTTTGTATAAAGGCATTATAATATTAACCATTTTATTTTCAATCCCCTTCCTAATGATCCCCAGCATGGAATTGGCCTTTTTAACAGCTGTCGCACATTGAATTGACACTTTCAACGAGCTGTCCACCACGACCTCAAGTTTCCTCTCCTGGGAAGTCACCGACAGCTCAGATCCCATCAGTGTATACTTGAAGTTGGGGTTTTTCGTCCCCATGTGCATTGCTTTACACTTGCCAACAATATGAATATTGAAATTATATTAGGATATCAGATATATTGGAAATAATTCCAATCTGATATTTAGATGCTTAGATCAGAATTATCAAAATTGTTATCCTAATATCCAAAAAAATTGGGGAAAGTAATGGAATATACTGCAAGACAAAATGGTGTCAGAAATACAAAATGGTATCAGCATCTTCCAGCAGTTAGAGCAGCTTTGGTGGGGGGGAGAGGGGGAATGGCTGTTTGAAAAATGGCCCTGCTCTCAGAACCACATGGAGTGGGTGCCCTGGAGGGAATTCTCACACTCCACTTAACTAGTGGCAGTAGAGAACTCTTGCTGGATTCTTTTGTGTGGAAAGATTCTTTCCCTCCATAAGAATGGAAATATCCTGGGGAAACTGCCATTGCAGCATTCTAGGGAAGTCTCATCTGGAGGCCTCCAGCAAAACCTCCCTGCCACTATCAGATAAGTAAGTGGGATGGGAGGGAGGCTCACAAGAGGGCTTACAGGTGGTATAATTTAGGAGAATGCATTTAGACCCCATTGCTCTTCCAATTAAGTAACTGGAGCATAACTGGGTCTGAGTTTAGCTGTAGGATTCAGGCTCCACAAGGGGAATTAATTCTATCCCAAGTTAGAAAATACTAGCTTGGGATAGAATTAAACTGAAACTGGGTTTGCTAAGCCCAGTTTCAAATTCAGTTGGGAGCATTCACCCAACACAAGTAAGGTAAGAAAGAGGATATTAATATGGAGCCCAAACCAATAATTATTTTCTTTTCCTTAATAATGCTCCCATTAATAAAATTCAAATTTGAGCCTAACCAAGGCAGCAGGATTTGACTCAAAAGAACATTTCCAAAGACGGCATTCAATGGGAACTTGTGATTCAGGCTCCGGAAGGCACAATGCCTGTAAATCTTGGAGAATCAGAGTGGGAAAGTCTATCAGGAAACTTTAACAGACACTTCAGAGTAACATTCTCAGGGCCTGATTTCGTATTAATTTGCTTTCCCTGCTAGGGAAATCCTGCCTTTTTTAAATTCATGCCAGCAATAAATTCAACTATAATTTTATATGCATGCTCTCCTTTGCTTCCCCCGCATTCTATTTTTGAAACCTCCCTTCTCTCTCCGCTGCTGAGTAGCTTTGATCCTCTCCATACTACATTCTGTGAGCGCATAGCAGTTTGGCCTGGAAAAGAGGCATTGAGACTATGGAAGCAGCCACAATTCCTTGGGGTATCATAAGCCCTTGGGTCTTGTTCTAGGGCAGAAAAAACTTCTCACTGATTTACTACAAACTGCAGTAAGCCCATAAGAGCACCATTTGTAGGCCAAATATTGATCAAAACCTTTTTTAAAAAATAAGGACACTTTATGAGGGCCTTTTAATAATTACCTTGAATAATTAGAACTAAAGTTTTCTTCTTCTGCCATAGAAACACAGAGAAGAAAACTGCAGAGAAGATATATGAAGGTTAAATATAAGGAAAAAATGTTTAACAGTAAGAACTTCTGATATGGAAAAAGCTAATTAAGAAGGTTCTGAAATCTTCTTAGGATTTTCTGGGAAATCCTGGCTGGTCAAAAATTAATATACTGGCCAATATTTCACAAATGGTAAAAGAATTAAGCATAAATTTCATATAATTCTAAATGAAAAAGACTCAAACCCTAGTTAGCAATCCTCATGAAACAATGTGATTACATTATTAGAATCAATTTTTACTAACAAAGTCATCCAACATAAAGATATATTTTAGTGATATATAGAAGTTTGAATAATTTGTCCAAGCTGGAACCTCAGTGGTAGCTCAAAAAGTTACAAATTGTGTTTAAAATGAAATTAAAGAGGGAGAGAAAACATCACTATACAAGTCAAAAGTCATTTTTTCAGTGCACTTATGATAATAGGACAGGAGTGCCTTCTCATACATCAAGTGAGTGGCTAAATGGTGTGTGTTTCTGTGTGTGCATGCACACACATGTGCATGTATGAACCCAGACTTCTGCTTGTCTAGAAGCAGAAAGTTCCACCTTCCTGCTTCTTGCTATTAGATGGTACCATAAGTAAATTAAAATGGGCCATTGGATCACTGGGGTGGGAGCTGTGTTCACACACACTCCAGTGGTGGCGTGTGCACCTTTCACATGCACACTCTTTCCTTACTGGTGGCAGCAGTTGCCTCGCCACCACTGCTCCTGCAGGCTGCCGCCCATACTGCCACCTGCATTGCTGCCCACCAAATGGCTTGGGAGGGTGCTGGGAAGAAGGGATGCCATGTTCCATTGCTCTCCAGTAGGCACCTGGGGACCTGAATGGAATCTCCCTCCTTCCCAGTGGCCCCCTAGTTGGGTGGGAATTGATGATGTGCATGCGCCCTCTGTCGGCATCAGGGTGCAAGCGCACCCTCAATTCCTATTCTGCTTCCAGGGGGGTTGGGAGCCAGGTGGCAAGCAGCAGGGTCCACGGGGCAGAAGCAATAGTGGTGGTGAGCAGGAGGACAGGAGTGATAATGGCAGCAGGGTAGAAAGTGGCTGGCCAGCAGAAATGCCGGGAGGGAGCAGATGAGCGAGGCAGCCTTCAGACCCTGGACACCTTGGAACACTGGTAGCTCCACCCCTGCATGGGCTACACAAGAGAATTCATGTTTCATGGGATATTTGATCACAACCAAATAAAAGGCAGGTAATTTAAAATATTTTGTGCTAAACCTAAGTGGTCAGCTAGTCCAACAAACGGACTAGTTTCCCTAGGCAAAGAAAAGATTGGACGGGTATCTCTCTATGGATGCTAATCCATGCTCTCACATAGAAAAAGACTCTGGGGAGCAAGGGCTTTGTAGTTTCCTCTGCCTCCTCATTCAGTTTGCAAGGCAGTAAAAACTACAAAGCCCATGCTTCTTGGCAAAAATTGACTCCTTTGAGAATCATGTATACTTCAGGAAAGCTGAAAAGACCCTTCGCACAGCTGTTTACCCCTTACCTCTTCTTTTTTTATTGCTTGGGGAGGAGTGTGGAGGAGCTGGCTTGCAGTAAGGCCTGGCTTACTTCGTTTCTTTACACTTTCCTTGAGGATATATTTTTAAAAATCCCTGAGTTTTTTCAAGTATTCTCAAGGAATGCACAAGAAGATCAAATATATTTTAAGGCAAGCCAAGGAGAGTTTGTACCTCTCTACAATCAATCCAGAAAACATGCTTTATTCTAGGAAAAAGAAGATGGAATTTTGCAACTCCTAACTGAAAGCATTTTCACAGGTACTTGGCCTGTCCAAAACTACTTCCCACCTGATTTTACCACCCATAGGCAGTGAAACAGATAGGGATCAAGGGCAGACACTCCCATTAGTTAGTTAGTTCTCACAGTTCAGTTATTCATATGGTGGCTGAACAAGTTTTTGTTTGTTTGTTTGTTTGTTTTAATTTAATGCTTTCTCTAGGGGTGTCACTTTATTTTGGCTACACCAAAATGAAACTGTAGGTTCCTTCACATGCAAATAATTTTGAGGAAAGTATTTCTCAATAATACAAGTGTAATTTCTCAGAAAATTTCTCCTCATTCCTAAGCCTGCAGCTAGTTTTAAGACTAATAAGAAGAAAAAACCCTACTGAGAAAATAGAACTGTGGTAGAATCAAAGAAAAAATGAACTTAATTATCTAATAACTCAGATAACATTTTCTCTGTGATCTGTAATCATTTTTTCTGTCTGGAAAAAAAATCAGTTTTCTTCATAATGAAAACAGCTCACATACCACAGAGCCTTTAGCTTCTTTGTGTAGAAACAGATCTTCCATTCTTCTCATATATGTTTTATACCTGACTTCAAAATTATTAGTCTTGTACTTCTATTGACAAAAAAGCACTAAACTGGTATTAAATTGGCAGAAGTCCAGAATTCCATTCACTGGACCACAACCATTCGCATTTAGTTGAAAAAAAGAGAACCCATATACAGTAGGGCCATTCACACAACTGGGCAGGTGGGGAGAAGGCTGATTCCACTCACCTGCCCCCCCCAGATGAGCACCTGACTTGCTGGGAGCACGGACCACGCTCCTAGATGATCCAAGCTCTGGAGGGCAGGATGACATGTCCCAGCCTCTGGATATCCCACAATGCACCACTTGACATGCACAGTGCATTGGGGGATTACCCCAGGAGAAGGGCACTCTAGGCACCCATCTCTGTGTCTGCTGGGGCTGAACACAGCCCCATCAAACATATTATCCTGGAGGCTGGGTTAAAGGCTCACTCGAGCTCTTAACCCAGCTAAGAGCTGGGTTTGAAAGCTGGGCTAGGTGGCACTGCCCCACCAGGATCGAGTCCAATCCTGTCAATTCTCACATGCAGTCTAAACCAGGCTGGGCTTCCCTGGCCTGTGTTAGGGTGCACGTGAGAACAGCCTCAGTCTCTTGTTGACAATCCAACTTTAGAGTTCTTGTGCTGCCATCCATTGAAGCATCTGTGGAAGGCTTCAGTACAGTTTCCCAATTCCCACCATCATCACCAAGCATCAGCCATGGAGGGAATGAAGTCTCGGTTTGTGTAGTATTAGTGCCGCAAAACTGTGTAGTAAGTATTAATGCCTTAGTAACTAAGTAACTAAGTATTACTTAAGTAACTAAGTAACTAAGTAATTAGTAACTAAGTATTAGTTACTTACTGTGTAGTAAGTATTAGTGTATTAGTAAGTATTAGTGTAGTATTAGTGCCACAAAACTTTGTGTAGTATTAGTGCTGCAAAACTGAACGCAGTATAAGCAGCGATAGACTCCTTCCACACTTTAACCAATTAAGTACACACACTGGAAGTACTAAAATGATATAAGTTGTACAGGGCCTTCCCCTCTTAGGACTGCACTTGATGAAGACAACGAGGAATTGAAGACAATGAGGAATTCCACCATGCACTTCCATATGAGTTGCAACTGGCTATTGTGATGCTCAGAGGTGTAGTGACTGGGGGGCAATAGGGGCAGTGCTCCTCCCCCAGTGAAAGACCTGAAATGGTCATTTCATATGGTCCTCAAATCCTTAGCATCTCAGTAACTTAAAACCTCAGGTTCTAGGAACACAGCTTAGTCATGCATAGGCCAGATGAGTTCACTAGGCAGGGCAGCTGCCCCACGGGTTGCCAGGTGAGGTGCTGCTGCTTCCAGCGGCTTCCAGGTGTTGCTGGTATTGACAGTAACATCTCTTAATGCCCATCAGCAGCTGCCTCAGATTCAATGGCTTTAATGCCTAGGGGAGGTATATGAAAACAGGTTGGAAAAAGAAGGGCTATGGAGAGACCTGGTCTGTGTGTCATGGGAATGCTTTAGAGTGCCCATGAAGGAAATATATTTTGGCGTATCAGTGAACCCTTTGCAGACCCCCATCAAGATAGGACGGAATAGCCATGCCTCCTTCTGTACCTGGCTCCCTCAACTACTCCCTAGCTTCTGTGCTGAACACTGTTCCTTTCCCGTACTCTATTGCTCTACCAGGGTAGATCAGTCCTCTGAGGTGGGCTGACATGGAATGAAGGGCTGGTCTACCTGCTGACCCCAACTGGTAGACCAGGTCTCCCCGGAACAAAGTGCCATTTCGAGTCCTGTTTTTCCAGCAAAATTGGCCTCAAAATGGAGCTTGAATCATCCAAACTAATTTGGATCAAATTGGGGTTGATTCCCTTTGATCTCAAATCTGGCTCTCTATTTTGAGGGCAATTTGAGGGGTCAAATCTGCAAATCACCCCCAATTCAACTCAAATTTATTTGAATCGAATTGCACACCCCTACTACACAGTCTCATCATTCTGTATCATGAGGAGAAGCGGGGAAGAGGCTGCAAATTGTGCTTGATAGTTGTGCTTTATATATGATCATGATATTTATGCTTTGTAAAGGGAAAAAACCCATAGAGCATTTGTCTGTAATAAAATTGTTATCAAAAGTGCTTTGTAATATAGAATGAAACTGTAACAGAAGTGTTACAGAAAGCGTTTGTATTAAACAGTGGAAAGAAATACCAGGGAAGATCTATAAAAGCCTTCGTTGCCTCAATAAGATGTAGAAAATTATATTTATTGGAAAATGGTGTAAAAGCATTGGTGGCAGCAGAAAATCAAGAAGGATGGTAATGTGCAACAGAAGCTGCTCAGATCATACAGCTGAAAGGAGATTCAATACAAAATATTATATATATTCTAAATATAAGTCTCTGGAACTGTGAACTATGGGACAGCTTGCATGTGGGCACCGTTGGACAAATGACAATGAAAACGGGAATGCTAGAATATATGGCATGATTCTGCCCTAAAATTAGCTTTGCTTTAAAGGGGAAAAAAATTACTTCATCTGCAGTACCAAGCACGTTCTTTTCAAAGTCGGGTACAGAGTTCCATCTCCAGGAACTAACCTTAAAGGAGCAAGGGAAAACAGATCCTGAAATAGTACCAAAACCTTGATAATGATTTGGAGTAAGGGAGGAAGAGGGAGCAGGGGGAGAGTACACTGATATTTTCAAAAGGAAATAAGGGAAGGAAAAATGCATTGCCCAATATGCCTGACATCTTGCAATCTAGTATCAAGACGTATATGACCATTCACAAATATATGCACAAATATCCAATGTGTGAAAATGGAAAGAGGAGTGTGCTTGAAAGTCCCAGTCTCATTTTGGAGGCCGCCACATCTGCACAATAGTCCTCCAAAATGGCTGCCACGCTGGGGGGGAAAGGCCAAAACCTGGCTAAAGAATGGCCACATGGCCAATTTTTTTTACTAAAATAGGGCGGCAGGGGGAAGGGGAACCTCCACAGACACCACCACCCTCCCACCGCCTTGGACAACTCCACCAGAGGGGGCAAGTTTGAAGAAAAATAATAATTCTTTTTTTAAAGTTTGTGAACCTCCAGAATTGGCCAGGGTGTGTGTGTTTTTCACTCCAGAGTCGGGGGTGGTTCAGTTAGACCCCGAACAATTGAACCAAACCAGTTCGATGTCAAATGCATTCGATGTCGAACCTGTTTGCACATCCCTATGGGCAACTGGCCCACTGCCAACTAAGTGAACTGTCCCCATGTGCCACAAACAGAGAGCTCACATTGCTGTGAGGCTCCTGAGTATGTCAAGAGTGAGATCTCCAAGCCTGGAGACTCAAACACAAATGAGGGGGCTCCTGGGAGCCTGCAGAAAAGCATTGCTGACAAGATGGCACTTGAAGCATTGCTCCACTGGTCCAGAGCCAAAGGAGAGCTTAAGTGGCACTGCATCCCAAGCTCTTCTCCTTGGAGGAAAACCACTCAGTATTAAACAGCCTTATTCTGAAGGTCTGTGCTCTGGCAATGTTTGGCTGGATCAGCTTTTTATAGACAGGGGTCTCCCTATTGTTGCTTTGCAGCAATCAGAATTGAGGATGAACATGTACTAAGCGGACCTTGTCCTATTCCATGCATATACGTAGCAGAAGTTAGAGCAGTTTTAATGGTACTCTCAAAGAAGAATCACATAGGAAGACTCTAGCTTGGTTTTCTTCATTGTAAAGCCTGGAGGTCAGTGACGGCCCCCAGCAACCCTGAGTGCAGCTCCCAGACTAATTGTGTATTGGGCCTGTGTGAAGCTTTGGATGAAGCTGAATACTCTGCACAGTCCCCCTGGCACTATTTATTTATTTATATTTATTTATTCATTAAACTTCTATACCACCCAAACTTTCGTCTCTGGGCAGTTAACATAAAAACAATTAAAACACACATGAAAATTAAAACAATGCAGCAATTTGAAAACAGCCATAAAATTAAAAACAAACAATTTTTAAAAACTGGGAAAGCTTGGGTGAAAAGATGGGTTTTCAGGTGTTTTTAAAAAATTGCCAGAGATGGGGAGGGTTGTATCTCAGCAGGGAGCGCATTCCACAGTCTCGGGGCAGTGACCAAGAAGGCCCGTCTCTGTGTAGCCACCAGACGAGTTGGTGGTAACTGGAGATGGACCTCCTCAAATGACCTCAATGGGCAGTATGGGTGATAGTGAAGAAGACACTCTCTTAAAGGTGCACAGACAGGACAGGCGAGACTCATGCCTGCCAGTGGGGGCTAGAGTGGAGAGCGAGCGGACCATGGCAGTAGCAGCAGGGAGGGAAGAGAAGCACCGTCCCCACCCCTGCACCCATCTCAGAGTCGGCTCCAGAGTCAGCAGAGCAACCTGCCTGCTTAGCTGCCTCCCAGTCCTCGGTGAGTGCCGTAACTTGCCAGAGGCGGCCATACAGAGGGGAGGGAGGGGGCTCATTGTCAGGCGGCAGCAGGCCGCACAGGCGAGCGGCGTACCAGGAATTTGCCTTGCTGCCCAGTGGGCCAGTCCGAGCCTGGCATTGTGTGGATGTCAGCACAGAGGGAAATGGTTCTCACATTGAATGGTTTTTGCCAAAGTGGTTCCCGCTTGAAAAACAGTGAAGTTCACCCACCTAGCGTTATACTCAGGTTCTAGCTACATGGAACATTTGAACAAAATGTCTTTGTTGGGACATTTGAAATTCTGGAAAAGAAATTATTGCCAAAAACCTGGAGGTGGAGAGATAGCACATAAAAGTCTGTGGCAGGAAATCACCAGTCTACTTAGTTGCTGGGCACCATAATCTGTATCCATCCTGGTCCTACTCCTGAGACCTACCCCTGGTCTCAGCGTGGCTGTTGAAGGATGGCCTCCTGAGCTGCAGGTAGTTCTGGGAAATATAATCAGAAGCAGTTAAGGGCAAGGCAGGGGATCCTCAGGAGCAGGGGATCATGACCTCACCATCTCTTGGGGCTCCCCCTCCATGGAGTCTCTGGTGAGATGGTTACATCTGTGGTTGCCTCTTGCAAGAGTTCATAAAACCAGTCCTCCTCTGTGTCTTCAGACCCCTCCTCTGATAGACAGGGGTCTGGTTCTTGGCCTCAGCAGGCAGCCATGGATCCTCCCAGTTATTTATTCTTGGTCCTCTCATCCATCTATTTGATATGGCAAGCTAGACACCAGGGGTGCTGCAGAGCAGGTGATGGAGGAGAACAGATGACAGGACCAGAGAGGAAACAGGCAGGAGAAGACACAGCTGCCTTGTCTCCCACTGCATCAGGGAATTTGGAAGGAGAAATGCAGTGGTAAAAGGGTAGAAGTGGAACCGCTGAGGAAGGCATTTGTCATCTTATGCTTTCAAACCATACCCACAGCATATTTTGAAAATAGATTTCACAAACTCCTGGTGGAGCAGTTTCTTTGCCCTTGTGATTCAGGGAAAGTGTAGGACATTGTCTATTATGTCCTACACTGGCCCTTTTATGATGTGATCAGGTAAAAATGTTGAGGGAGATTATTGATATTTATTTTTTTATTTATTCAAAATATTGATACCCCACCCCTCCAGTACACTACTGCTCAGGGTGGTTCACAACAATAAAATAGGTGCAAAGTGCTGGTTATTACCTTTAAAGCCCTGAACGGCTTAGGTCCAAGTTATCATAGAGAGCGCCTTCTTCTGCATGATCCCCACTGAATGTTAACGTAATCTGAGGTAGGGGTGTGCACGGAACCAGCTGTTCCGTTTGGGCCTTCCCCCTCCGGCGTGGTGGCCATTTTGGAGGCTGCCGTGCCTGCACCAATAAGGGGGGCCAGCGGGGGAGGGGGAACCTCCGCGGACCTACACACAAACACACCACCTCCAACAACTCCCCTGAAAGGGGCAAGTTAAATTTTTTTTTAAAAGTCTGTGAACCCCCCCAACAGTCAGGGAGTGTTTGGTCCGGGGTTGGACCAAACAGGGGATGGTTCGGTTCGACCCCAAACAGTCAAACTGAATAGGTTCGATGTC
This sequence comes from Hemicordylus capensis, assembly GCF_027244095.1. Lineage (NCBI taxonomy): Eukaryota > Metazoa > Chordata > Lepidosauria > Squamata > Cordylidae > Hemicordylus > Hemicordylus capensis. The sequence goes on along the minus strand of NC_069661.1, from coordinate 88,271,677 downwards.
AAATCTGTTTGCACATCCCTAATCTGAGGAGGTCCGTGTTCAGTTACCACCAACAAGTCTGGTAGCGACTCAGAGGCGGGCCTTATCTGTAGCTGCTCCTGGGCTGTAGAATGCACTCCCTACAGAAATCCATAATTGAGTTCATTATTGGTCATCAGGAGAACCCTTAAGACCTATCTTTTTGGCCTGGCCTTCCAGGGTTTTTAAACTTTTTTTAAACCGTAAAGGTTAGACCTGGTTTTCCAGGATTTAACCAACTGTTTTAATTGTTTTAATAATGGTTTTATGTTGTGTTTACAGTTTTTGATTTTAATAGTTAATTGATTTAATTTTGTTTTAATGTAAACTGCCCTGAGCCATTTTTAGATAGGTGGTATAGAAATCAATCAATCAAACAAACAAACAAATAAATAAATGTAAAATAGAACTATTTATTTTTATTTATTTTTATTTATACATCTATATCCTGCTCTTCCTCCAAGGAGCCCAGAGCGGTGTACTACATACTTGAGTTTCTCCTCACAACAACCCTGTGAAGTAGCTTAGGCTGAGAGAGAAGTGACTGGCCCAGAGTCACCCAGCTAGTATCATGGCTGAATGGGGATTTGAACTCGGGTCTCCCTGGTCCTAGTCCAGCACTCTAACCACTATTTATTTATTTATTTATTTATTTATTTAACATATTTTTATACCACCCAAAACTCACATTTCTGGGCGGTTTACAATAAACAAACAAAAAGTTAAAACATTAGTTAAAATAAATGACAACTGAAAACTTATAACAATAGTTAAAATAAATGATATAGTAAAAGTTAAGTAAACAAGTTAAAAGACTTTACTTAACCAATTAAGTAAGCAAGTTAAATTTCCAGGCTAAAACCACAATCAGAATTAAGTTTCAAATTAAAAGTTACTTTAAAAGCTAAAAATTGAGAATTATAAAAACCAAAAACTAAATATCCTACCAGTTATAACCAAAAATGGAGCAGTAAAAAGCCTCTTTAAAAGATGTGGTTTTAGTTGTTTTTTAAAATATACTGTACATGGTGAAGTTCTTCAGGGAGGGCATTCCAAAGCTGAGGGGCTACAACCAAAAAGGTGCTGTCTCTGCTGTTCACCAACCGGATCTCTGTTAGTAGTGGTGCCATGATACATTTAAAGGCTCAGATGTGGCATGTTTCAACTACCTTATTGCGGATGTGATTGCATATGTTAGTTACCAAGTTGCTACATTTGCTATATTGTCTTTTAAACTTAGAAAGAGATTTATTTTTACAAAAGCCTTTCTCTAAATTGTAGATGTCTAGTCTTATTCTAGATGCGTTATTTATTGATCTAACTGCAGATGTGTTATTTAGGTTATTATTTTTAAACTAGCTGGGTCGGGCACAGAGCATCTGTGATGTATAGTAAATCAGAAATGCATAGAAGTTCACAGCTTGACATAAGCAACGCCATTATGTTTAACTAAACTCAAGGATCTGCTCTGCTAGAAGGATGCTTACTACTGTGTATTCTCTCTGGTAGTTTTCCGTCCCCCACAGGTTAGAGTGACCATGGATTTAGAATGCAGAACAATTTTAAGATAAGGCTGTCTGTCTGCCTGCATGCATGTTTGTGGTTTATTCCCTAATCTTAGCAAGTCATGATGACGTATTTGCTATGTGGCTGAACAACATGTTGTTCTGGAGAACAATTTTAAGAGTATGCTCTCTGTATGGTCCTTTGTCTTGTTTTGAGCATGAGCCAAACAATACCATTACTACTTGAGAGTAAATAAACCTTTGATCTTGTTATCTCATCTGGGCTGATGATTATTGGGCTCCATCTGCCCAGGAACGAACCTCCTTATTGGGGACAAGGTTACCCTGATACATCATCTGTGCCTCAGGCCGGCACCGCGGCTGCCTCCCCACCCCCACTCTGGCCTGGTCGGTTTTCTGGTCAGCTGGCTGGCCTACTTCTCTTCTCCCCCAACTTATCTCCCCCAACTTATCTCCCCCCCCCCCGGCTTTCTGGCTGGTGGGCAGGCCAGCTGGAAAGTTGGCCTGCCACCTCCTCCCACCCGCCAAGTCCCAGCAGCAGCAGCCTTCTCCCACCAGCCGGACCAGGCCACCACCTCCTCCTTCCCGCTGGGCCACTGCTGCCTCCTGTTCTCGGCGGCCAGGCTGGGCTGCCGCTGCCTCCTGCTCCCGGCACCAGCACCAGGCACTTCCTGCTCTCAAATGGGCTGGCTGGCTGGCCCGCTTCTCCTCTTCCCCCCTTATCCACCCTCTGGCTTTCTGGCTGGTGGACCAGCCGGAAAGCTGGCCCGCCACCTCCTCCCACCTGCACAACTCCCAGCAGCGTCTGCCTCCTCCCACTGCCTCCTGCTCTTGGCTGCCGCCTCCTGTTCCTGGAGGCCACCGTCACCTCCTGCTCCTGGCAGCCACTGCCGCCTCCTGCTGTTCCTGGCGGCCACCACCACCTCCTGCTCCCAGTGGCTGCCATCCCTATTTTCTCCCCCATCCCTGTCACTAGTCTGGCAGCTGCTTGCAAACTCTTGCGAGAGCTGCCACACATGGAATTAGCGATGGGTACGTTTAAGAGAATTAAATATAAAGATGTATTTTATTAAAATTTCTCTCCCCACCTTCTTCTGTTATGTTACAATTATGCTATTTTCCATGTTTTTGCTCTGTTTTGATGTTACATTATGTTTTGTGTTTGTTATGTTATGACCAGGGGTTACAACAAATAAATTTACACGGGTGGAATGAAAGTTGATGTAGACAGTAGTTTTTAGGTTACTTAAAGGTGGCATGCTAGCAGAGTCATTCCCCATAAGTACATTGAAAATATTTAAGGTTTTTTAAAGTATAATACCACTTTTGTGATAGTAGGATATTCTGTTTTGAATGCTTTTGGGTGTTGGAATAATGTTTAGAGACACAAGTTTCAAAGTTGGCATTCATGCTTTTTGTCCAACTATGGCTTCTTGATTGAACATTTTTGCAAGATTTTCTGGTGCTTTAAAAACCTATGCAACCTATTTTATCAGTAAGGCAAAAAAAATCTGTATTACATAATGTCTATTTTACCTAACTATTAAAACACCCACAAAAATTTGTGTTTCAGTACTGAAATGGGTTTGTGAGCGATGAAAAAACAGGTTTTGTGAATGTTTTAATAAGGTCTTGTTGGTTCAAAAAAGGTAAGGTCCAATTTCAGTGACTATTGATAATGCACCAGTATTTTCTGCTGCTGCTGCTGCTGCTCTCTCTTCTCCTCTCCTTGCTGATCTATATCCTCCAGTCATACTTTCAGTTTCTTATAAAGTCACTCATTGCTCTGTTGGAAAGGAGGACTATTCGCTCTTAATAGCAGATTTTTAAAGCATTTAAAAAACCTGTAACACCTGTTTGATCAGAGGCCATAGTAAGCTGGAAACAATTAATGGACAATTACCTCAAAACTTTTCATTTTAACAGTGTCTGGTGGCGCCCCCGCTGGCCTTACCGGCTCTGATGTTCCCTCAGCAGCCAAGGCCAGATAGGCCCCAGGCGGGGCAGGTGGCCAGGCAGGGCAGGTGGCCAGGCAGAGCAGCCCGACAAGCAGCCAGCCGAGATGCTGCAAGACCAAGGAGCTGGCTAGAGGGGCTGGGGGAAGGGGAGGCAAGTGAGGGAGGAGGCAGCAGCAGACAGAGGCCCAGCTGAGGGGAATAAGGGTGAGAGCAACCTGATATGGCAGGGCGGAGGTCCAATCAGTGGGGGCATGGGATGCATCAGTTGTCAGGAGGGATTTAAGGCAGGCTCGGCCAGTGATTTAAGGCAGGCTCGGCCAGTTGGAGGGCGAGTGGTGGAGGCCTCCGGAGAGAGCCATGGTGACCCCAAGGAGCCTGGAGGAGGAGTACTTGGGTGAAGCAAACCCCCTCCCCTCAAAAACTCAGGTCCTGCCTGGGGGAGGTGAGAAGGAGAAGTAAACAAGAGAATGGCTGTGGAGAGACCAGGGTTGTGACAAACAGTTACCAAAAAAGCCAGAAAATTGATTTTAAAGCCCATTCCACTATCATAAAAGCAGTATGTTATGTTAAGAGCCCTACATATTGCTAGAAATAAATTCACCCAAATATATACAGAAGCCACCACATTTGTTCTTGAAAAAATAAATGCATACATATTTTTGTTGCTAGCACACTGTACAATAAGCCAACAATGTGAAACAACTGTGCTCACCAAGAACCAGTAGCAAAAAGATTGCCCTTCTAGCCTACAGTTTATAGCAAAAATAAAAACACGAATACAATCCTTCCACAGAATCAATGTCTCATGTTCAAAGCTAGGGAATCCCTGGTCTCCTGGCCACATCCATCTAGAAACTAAAGACTTGTCTTATGTCAGTCTTCTGCCTTTTGACATTATCTCTGAAATACTGCAGTCTGTTTGCTGTTCAGTGCAGTAAGCTTCCTAGAGAACATTAAATATACACTCTTTTTTTCCTGGTCAGCTTTCTGATGTCCAGAAGCTGTATGCAGTTGCAGAAAATTGCCCCTTTCACAATAAATCACCTCTATATTACACTGTAATTGTTAATCATGTTTTCTTTCAGATTAAGTTGTAGAGACTAGCCCATTACTCATCCCTGTAGGAGGATAGGCTCACACAGAATTTAATCAAACATATGGACACTTTACACAACTGCATGAAACTCACTGTGCAGTAGTCATTGTTTTGTAGGCCATAAAGAAAAAATGACATGGAAGGCAGAAATTAATTTAGTTAGACCAGGGTTCCCAACCTGTGGTAGTCCAGATATTGCTGAACTACCACTCCCATCATGCCCAGACACAAAACATTGTAGGTGGGAATGATGGGACTTGTTGCTGAACTACAACTCCCATCCGGAGTCGCACAGGTTGGGAACCCCTGAGTTAGACTAAAGCAAAAGATGGCACCACAAATTGCTTCTCCTTCAGCAACCATCCCACCTTCCTGGTCTCTCATCTCAGCAAAACACTATACTCCTTTTGATGTTCAGACCATTTCCCAAGTATTGAGTTAATTCACCCAGAAAGTCACACCCATTTACCATAGATGCCAAAGGCATGAATCTGTGCAATGCAGACTCAAGTGCTTTCTAGTAGGTGCATTTGACACACAATAGTTTAATTGCCTTATTAAGCCAGGAATGGGTTTTCCCTGAGCCTCCCTTGTGATTTTACAAAGACAGTGTATGTGATCTTACAAAGACAGGTGAAAGAGCTATTCACTGCCACACGCTAAGCCTGCCATGGCATCTGCTGGTCCAGGGAAAGTACCTCTAATATTTTATTAAGTTCACAGCAATTCCATGCAGGTCAGTCAGGCAATCTCAGCTTGAAGCAGCTGACATTTTCATAATGCATGTGCCCTGCTGTTTCTCTGGGTCAGAGGCACCGCTAAGTGTGTGTCGTACATTTGACATCCAGAAATCCTAGAGCATAAATATCAGTCAACAAAGGCAGAGATTTTCAAGTTTAGGAATTCTACCACAAAGGAGATGAAGGATTTTAAATTAAGGTGTAACTATGATTCAAGTTCAGTTTTACTTCCACATCAGCATGGGCCATAATAAATATTCAATTGTACCGAGGTGTGTATGCGTTTTTGTGCTTTTGTGCATGTGTGAAGTGCCCCTGTCTGCTGATGGATGATACAGTAATGGTTGACCACTGAAGATGTTTCATCATCAGACACAAGAATTCCTGCACCAGAGCAAAGAAAGTGGGAGGCCTAAGAGAAGAGAATAGGAAAGGCTAGATATTTTGGTGGCCCATCAGTTCCAAGGACTGGAAATAATGACATATACTAGACCAACTAGGCCCTCCCCTGCCCTTTGCTGGAGTAAGCAGTACTCTTGTATTGCCCCATATAGCAACATGTGGGTACTGATAGACCAAAGAGAAAGAAAGGACTAGTTGGGTATTCACCTCACAGGTGCAGGGCAATGTAAGAGACAAGAAGGTTTTCTGATAGCTTTCCAGTTAATGATTAAAGTTCATCATATGCCCCCTCGCTCAGAAAGAAAAAAACAACCATGGGTTCAGGTACTCCACACTCAGTGAAGAGCATGCATGAAATGCTTGTTGTAATGTTTTGCTGGTGTTCGGTCACTGTCTGTTCCAGACCACTTTCACCCCAGGCAGCAGTGAACAGAAGAACGGGAAAAAACAAGATGCCTCCCAATCCCCAATTACAAATACGAGATACAAAGAAAATCTTTGGATCTGATTTTCTAGTGTCCTTAATAAATCTGCTTCCAGGAGTAATTTGAAATCCTGTCTTGTTTGCCTGATAGTTATTTAACACACCACAGGACATACAAATGCTGGTTTGGAGACCATGTATGTTTGTTCCCCATACACCTTCACCTTCTCCAGTTCACTCTGCCTCTCCCTGCGGCAGACAAACTGCACTGCGCCAAGCAGCAGTCCCAGGAGCTGAAGTCCTCCAGCATCTCTCAGTACACCACACGAGAAGCACAGTGCATTGAGGGCTTTCCCCAGAGCCAGGCACTCTTGTTGGACAGCTCTGTTTGTACTCAAGCTGCCTGCAGCCCGAGCACACACATGACTGGGGACCAGGGTGGAAGGGCTTGCTCATAATAGTCCAGGGGAAATTCCTGGGCTACCTGGTGGGGCAGTGCCAGGATCAACCCAATCCTGGCACTTTATGCAAGCAGCCTTGCCCTGCAGGGGTGTAGCCTTCTCGATTTCTGGTGGGGGGGCATGGGGCACATGGGGGGAGAGGTCTTGTGGTAGCAAGCATGAATTGCCCCCTTTGGTAAGCAGGGTCCATCCTTGCATTTGAATGGGAGACTGCATGTGAGCACTAAGAGATATTCCCCTTAGGGAATGGGGTCGCTCTGGGCAGAGCACCTGCATGCATAGAGCACCATTAGCTTTTCTCCTTGTTATTCTACTTCTAATCAGAGAATCATGATGAAAAAGCCCAGTGAGGCAGCTGTGCCTCCTCAGAACTTGCTGAGTTGCTACAAAGACAACACAGGACTAACTGTGTTGTTCAACTAACTGATGGACTTTGAGCATGAGAGCTTGCTGATGCTATCTGGCAGGTGGGCAGCATTGCCTCCCCCAAGAAATCCGGAGGTGGGGCTTGAGCCCCACCACCCCACCTGGCAGCCCGGCAGGAGCATTGCCCCCTCTGGGAAATCCCGGAGGAGGCTTAAGCCTCACCACCCCCATGACGTTTACACTCCTGCTACCCTGGTAGAGCTGCATAAACTCAAGTAGAGCTACTCATGTGAACAGCCACATTCTGATTTAAGTCACATTCTGTTGTGCTAAGACTGTGCAGTAAACTGCATCAGTGATACCAGCAGCATTGCAATGTGCAAAATCAATGCTGCAATCACAGTTAGGCATCTCTCTGTTTGTTTCTAGGCTTTCAGTTTGGTAAGGGAACTGCCCTCTTGCTTTGTTAGATGGAAAGCAAGTAGAAGCCTAGTGCAGCCTGCAACTGGGCTGTGCAAGGTTCCTACTTCACATGGCTGATGGCCTCCAGTGTGGCAAGATAGCCATAACAGAAATGCTCCATTGCCATGCTGGGTGCCTCCGAACCTATGCAACAAGGGCTACTGAGCCCAAAAATGTCTCCAAGCTGTATTGGGCTGCAATTGCTCTGAGGTCTTAACTGTGCAAAGGGACACCTTGGCCCACAAATAGCTCCTATTATCAGAAGTGGAGTTTGTATTGAATAGGAGTCCAGGAAAGCAGCAGGTTCAGGGCCCAACCAGAAAATGATTTCATCCTATCTGAACTTCATGGTGCCAGGCCAGATTCTAGAAAAGGCCCAAGTCCATCCCCCCAACCCTAGTTCATATGTGATAAACGATTTTGCTTTCACAGTCAGGCTGGTGTGGTCAGAAGAACCACTCCTTCTGTTTGATCTTCAAGGAGCAGTAAGTTAAAACTCTCATTTTTAGAAAAGTCTATTTTGTCTAGTAACTGACCTTAGTATTGTCTCTATAAGTGCTACCACACTAGCCTTTATTTCTGCTATTGACACAGTCTTCTCACATAACGGAACATCTAGATCAGTGTTTCTCAACCACCGTTCCATGGACCGGTGCCGGTCCATGAGCAGTTGAGTGCTTGTCTGTGCAGGTCCATGAGGAATTAATCCCCCCACAAACCAATTTCGAGCAGGTGTCGGCCTCCAATGCTGGGAGGTCTACGGAGCTCAATTCTAGGCAGGCAGGCAGCCCTCACTGCTGGGATAATGTTCATTTTGAAGAAGATAAATGAGTGTTGTCCCAGCAGCAAGGGCTGCCTGCCTAGAAATGAGCTCTGGAGAGCTTGCAGCAGCAGTGCCCTCCCCTGGCTTGAAATTGTTTTTTTGTGGGGGGTGGTGGCCTAGGGTGGGGGCGAGGGGGGATGTCCCCTTTACTAACTGCTGGTCTGGAAAACTGTGCAGAAAGAATTTACTGGTCCATGACTCCAAAAACATTGAGAAACACTGATCTAGATGACATTCCTCCCCAAATCCTGTGTTTACCTTGTTGTTTTTAAAGCTCTTAACACAATTATACTGCAGTGTTTTCCAGCACCAACAGAGAAGTACAGTCATCTCATCTGGTGCAAGAGAGTATTTGGTGATGGGATTGGTCGTGACACTGTGTAATCCTGCCTACATTCATTCCTTGCTCAGCTGACCAGCACAATTTCCTTCAACCTCCATGCCTCCAACTTTCTGGTGAGTGAAACTGACAAGGTGAGGAGAAAATCATTCTCAGTTTCAACTCCCACCCTGCCTTGTTCATCTCTCTTTTTAATTAAAGTATTATTATGCACACAAGAAGACAGTAGAAATTGCAAAGAACAATAGCAATACTACAGTGTACCTTATATTTTTACTCATATACGTGGGGCTGGATGAGTAACAAAGACTTCAGGCTGTGTATTTTGCCTGGCAATAATTTTTCATTAAAGGAATAATTCAGTATAAGACCTTTTCAGCATGATCCCATTCTGAAACTTGCTCTTGGTTGCTTCCCATGTGACTGATCTAAAAGCCCACATTCCTTTGTAGTCCTTGTGTTCTCTCCTTAAGTAGGTCACAATGCACATGTCACATCATACATTTTTTATCATCCTAGCTTTCGGACTAAAATGGCTTATAGTTGTTCTGGGTGATGAGGCAATGGGTTGGGCTGCACAAACAGACCTCCCTTATCATTCAGTCAGTTGCTATCATTCAACTAGAGCATAAGTAGGGATTTTAAATGATGAGAGAGGATGCTCTAAACTGCACTGAAAAACTAAAAGTGAACAAATCGCCAGAGCCAGATGGTATCCTCCCAAGAGTTCTGAAGGAACTCAAATGTGAAATTGCTGATCTCCTATCAAAAATATATAACTTGTTCCTACACCCAGGTCTGTTCCAGAGGACTGGAAAGTAGCTATTGTAACACCAATTTTCAAGAAGGGATCCAGAGTGGATCCAGAAATTACAGGCCTGTTAGCTTAACTTCTGTGCCAGGCAAATTGATGGAAAGCATACTTAAGGCCAAAATTGTTAAACACATAGATGAATGGGCCTTGCTGAAGGAGAACCAGCATGGCTTATGCAAGGGCAAGACTTGCCTCACTAACATTTCAGAGTTCTTTGAGAGTGTCAACAGGCGTGTGGACAAAGGTGATCCAGTTGACATGGTTTACTTAGAGTCCCAAAAAGCTTTTGAAAAAGTTACCCACCAAAGGCTCTTGTGTAAACCTAGCACTCATGGAATAAGGGGGACAGGTTCATGTGTGCATTGGTAACAGGAAACAGAGGGTAGGTATAAATGGACGGTTTTCACAATGGAGGGAAGTAAGACATGGGGTCCCCCATGGATCTGTACTGGGACCAGTGCTCTTTAACTTTTTCATAAATGATCTAGAAGTTGGGATAAGCAGTGAAGTGGCCAAATTTGCAGATGACACTAAATTATTCAGGATAGTGAAATCTAAAACAGATTGTGAGGCACTACAAAAAGATCCCTCTGAACTGGGTGAGTGGCAGGGGCGGAGCCACCATTGGACAAATGGGTTCAAAGAACCCGAGCCACCCGCCACCAATCAGGGGCCACGAGCGAAGCCCCAGACATGCTCCTTGTGTCTGACGTCAGATGAGGGGGCATTATTTTGGTCCCAAACAAGGCCGCACGGCCCTGTTTGGAGCTGAAATCAGCTGCCGGAGTGACTCCGGTCTCACTGCTGCTCCTGGACTCACTGCCAGAGCCGCTCCTGGTCTCACTGGCAGAGCCACTACTGGTCTCACTACCAATGCAGCAGAGCCGATCGATCTCCCTCCCAAACGTGGCCAGGCGGCCCTATTTAGGAGAGAGATCAGTCCACACTGCATTGGCAGTGCAGGCAGGGAAAGCTGCACTAGCCCATGCTACCCAACACAGGACAGGCCTATTTCCCTTCCAAACGGGGCCGTGGGCTACCACCAGCCTCCCTATGCTGCTGGTGAGTGGGAGGCAAAATGGCAAATGCAGTTCAGTGCAAACAAGTCTAAAGTGATGCATATTGGGGCAAAATAAAACCCCAATTTCACATATATGGTGATGGAATCTGCTCTGTAGGTGACTAACCAGGAGAGAGATCTTGGGATCATGGTGGACAGCTCATTGAAAGTGTCAGCTCAGTGTGCAACAGCTGTGAAAATGGCAAAATCCATGCTAGGGATTATTAGGAAGTGGATTGAAAATAAAAATGCTAATATTATTATGCCTTTGTACAAATTTATGGTGCGCCCACATTTGGAGTACTGTGTACAGTTCTGGTCACCATATCTTAAGAAGGACACTGAAGAACTGGAAAAGGTGTAGAAGACAGCAAGCAAGATAGTCAGGGGCTTGGCGCACCTTCCTTATCAGGCAAGGCTACAGCATCTAGGACTTTTTAGTTTGGGAAAGAGGTGAATACGGGGAGACATGATAGAGGTGTATAAAATTGTGTATGGAGTAGAGAGAGTGGAAAGAGAGAAAAATTTCTCCCTCTTTCACAACACTAGAACCAGCTGTCATCCCTTGAAACTGTAGGCCAGGAAATTTTAAACAAAAGGAAGTACTTTTTCACACAGCACATAATTAATCTATATAATTCTCTGCCATGGGATGAGGTGATGGCCACTAGCTTGATTGGCTTTAAAAGGGCTTAGACAAATTCATAGTGAACAGGTCTATCAATGACTACTGGTCTGGCGTCTATAGGCCACCTCCAGCTCAGAGGCAAGATACTTCTGAATACCAGTTGCAGGGGAGCAATAACAAGAGCAGGGGCATATCTAGGGTGGGGCAGGCAGGGCACATGCTCCTGGCGCCACTGGAAGGGGGGCGCCATTTATAAAAATTAAAAAAAAATTAAAATGGCCACCAAAAACAAAATGGCCACCGTGCATGCTCAAATTGCCTCTGTGAGGCCCTAGGCCATGCCAGGCCTTGCAGAGGCCAATTGAGCATGAGTGGTGGCCATTTTGTTTCAGAGACCATTTTAAAAAAAAAATTTTAAAATGGCCACCCCACATGCTCAAATCGTCCTTGTGAGGCCCTCAACCTGGGACGGGCTGCAGCAGTGAATTAAGAGGCCAGCGGGGGGAGGGAGAACCTTTGCAGACACCGCCCCCCCCATGGCCTTTAGGAAGTCCCCCGAAGGGGCTACAGGTATTTTTTTTTTTAAAATTTAATATATGTCACTGTACACATATTCAGTTTGGCACTATGTACAGAGAATCAGGGCTTGTGAATACTGAGATGAAGCTTATGAGCTAGGATTGTATTCATTTGCTCTTACTTTGCTTCTTGTGATACGTGAGTTAAATGTGATGTCTTAATAATATGGCTATTAATGGTGAGTTTGTCTTTGAATCAGTGTGAAATCCTTCGTATTAAGGCCCACTGGGAGTTTCTTGCTCTCTTTCTCTCATTTTAACTGTCTTTCTGAAATACTAGAATATATTCCAAGCAGTGATACAGTTTACTCTGCATATCCATTAATTATTTTCAGAGTATCTGGGAAAAGTCAAATTCTCCATTTATTTTTTAAAACTTATGAAATAGTGATGCTACAATGCATAGTAGAGAATTAGACAGGGACTTCTGTTTAGTTTTCCAAGTACACCTCCACATAGTATTTGGGTATTTCATGAGCCCCAGTATACTGAAATTTGTAGTTTTCCAGCATTTTTTGGTCTGGCTACGTCCACTACTAAAGAGTTTTTGAAATATTAAAAGATTAATGAGTTTGACTTGTATTTCTGAGCTGCTATTATGGTAAAGTTACCTGAAAGATAGGTGTCAGATATTTGGACAGGGGGTGCAATTTCAGTGCTTGCCCTAGGCGCTATTTTCCTTAGATATGCCTCTGAACAAGAGAGAGGGCAGGCCCTCACCTCTTGCCTATGGGCTTCTCAGAGGCATTCTGTGGGCCACTGTGTGAAACAGGATGTTGGACTAGGTAGATCCAGCGGGGCTGTTGTTTTTTTAATGTCCTTATGAAACAGAAGGCAAATATTCCCTGCCAAAAAATGGGAATTCAAATCAATGTATACTGCAGTACATAGAAATACCACTCAGATATACATGTTTAAATATTGACAGAATTTCACCTGAGTAGCTGAGCAGATTTCTGAATCCAACCCTTTCCCATGCAGTTTTTACTGAAAAGAAAGCCCATTGAACTAAATCATTTACTTCTGTTCAATCCCACTTGCTTACTACAAGGCAAAGGGCAGGGAGAGAGAACAGTAACTTATTGAATAGGAAGCCCATTGCTATCAACCCAGTGCTATCAGTGGCGGACATCCTAATGAACAAAGCATGTATGTTAGGAAGCTCTGTAGGGATTTGGTGGGGGCCCATGCACAATTGTGCCAAAATGTGAAACCTATGGGAGGGGACCCATGCACAAGTGTGCAAGCTTTTGTGCCAAAGGGTGAAACTTTCCAGTTCTGCCAATGCTCTAGAAGCGCTCTGGAAGAGAGAAAACATGTTGCTGAACTTCCAGGGTGTGGCAGAGCCTCTAGAGTGTGGGCAGAGCTGGGAGGTTTCATCCTCTGGTGCAACAGCGCACATGTAGGAGGGCTGAGGGAATTAAGTGTGGGCCCCCATCACATCCCCACAGAGTCTCTGAGTCCTAACACACATGCTTTGTTATGATGCCCGCCACTGATCTGATCAAGGTGCAGCATTAAAAAAAGGACATAGATCACAGGGTGGGGTGAAAAATCCTGCAAAGCCTAGGGGTTGTTAAAGTGTGCCGTTGAGTCAGTGGTAACTCCTGGCGACCACAGAGCCCTGTGTTTGTCTTTGGTAGAATACAGGAGGGGTTTACCATTGCCTCCTTCCGTGCAGTATGAGATGATGCCTTTCAGCATCTCCCTATATTGCTGTTACCCAATATAGGTGTTTCCCATAGTCTGGGAAACATAGTCTGGGAAACATACCAGCAGGGATTTGAACTGGCAACCTCTGGCTTGCTAGTCAAGTCATTTCCCTCCTGCACCATTAGGTGGCCTTTTAGGTTGTTAGCATCAACATTTAACCTGGGTTGTGGTAACCCTTGGACTTCCTATTTGTCAGTAGGGAGGACCCTGCAAGAGATAAAACCAGGTAGTTGACTCAGCTATGGGGAGAGAAAGTGCAGAGTTCACTGATCCTAGATAAACTATGTTGGAGAGTAACTTTTACACTGTGACAATTGCAGGAGCACAAGCCTTGCCAGATGTGTAGCCCAGATGGTTGTAGTCCCAGATGCCTAACTTCAGAATTCCAGCCGCTTTGTTGTTCAGGAACAGAAACCTCTGGCAAGACTGAAGAGAGTCTTTGTTTCCTTCTTTCATTTCCCCCTTGGAGACTATATGATAAGTATCTCAGCTGTTGTATAAGCAACATTCAGGGTGAGTGATGGATTTTTCATCTGGTTGTTTATAATCAAGGCCTTACCTTGGATAACCCTTATGTGTTAGGACTGAAGTGTAAAATTCAAAGGGGTTGGAGTAACACAGCCAGTGGTTAGCTTCTATAGTATCTCACAGGGTCATTGTGAGGATAAAGGAGGGAAAGAACCATGCACACCATCCGTGAGCTCCTTGCAGAAAGAGGGGGTGTAAGTACAAGTAATTATAATCTTAATATCCATATAATTATTCTTAATCAGTAATACCCAACATCAGGGTAGTCTCCCTTTCCATATCTTGCCTTCCAAAATGTCTTCATTGCCACCACAGCTGCCTCCAGTTGCTACCAGTCCATGTTCACATCTCAGTCCTTGTCACACATGCCGTTGCTTGTCTTCCAAAAATGTACATGTAAAAATAGCTGCGCTCCTGTCCTGTCAACCCAAAGGCCCTTCCAGATGGTGATAATATATATACATTGATTGTTATGGAGGATTGTCCGGATGACATTCTCTTCATCCCATGTGAAATTTGCACTATTTCTGTATAACAATTGTTTCTTTTCGGACCTAATTTATTTTGACTTAGAAACGTGAGCAGAACAATTTCTCCAGTGAGGAAAGGTATAGATAGACGATTGTTGTACAGTAAGTTTTGCAGTTTGTTTGTTTGGAGATTTGTCCCAGGGAGGATCCTGTAGAGAGTGTGGTGGAGGAGTCCAAAAGAAAAGGGGAGAAAGCCCACTCGCATTCATGTATACACAGGTGTAAACATAATTCTTTTTAATAGGACTCCCTCCCAAAAAGGTGAGGGGGAGAGGAGAAGCATGGTATTATTCTTTTGTAATGTTATTTGTATCAGATCTTTGATCATAATAAATGACTTGACTTGAGTGTGGGGAAAGAAGTAGGGTTATGCATCGAACACATTGGTCCCGTTCCAAATGCCCTGGCCACAGAGATTCAATGGCCTCAACACTTCAACCTGTTAAAAGGTTCATGCACAGAAATCACTGGATCCATTTATTTATTGAACATATTTTTATAGTGCCCACTACCGAAATATCTAGGTGGTTTGCAGCAATAAAACAAGTCAAGACATTTTAACAGTTAAAAGATATAAAAAGATCAAATTAAAATACCTAGAAAAACTACCAAATAGCTAAAAAGCTTGGCCAAAGAGATGTGACTTTGTTTCCTAAATGCCAACAAGGATGGAGCAGCTCTAATCTCAGCAGGAGATTCTCTGAAATGTGGACAGCATCATGACCTCTACCATGCATGTCACTTTTATTCCATTCTGTGAAGAAATGAACAAATTATGAGGTGGGGTGACTCCAAACTTTAAGGAAGTCACTGCAAAATTTCAGGCATATTATTCTTTACAGAAATCCTCATACATATCTGCCTCAAATCTTGGTAGGATAACACTCCTGGAAGGGGATAACAAATTTGTAGCTTTAATCCCAATCCATCAAGAAATAAAAAATGGTATAGGCTTTTTTAGTGATATCTTATTAGAGAATTGTTTTAGTAGTCATGTAAAGAAATACATAAGCACTTTTACAATCTTGTAAATCACTCATTCCCACTTCCCACTTGAGTAATCCAAGGGCACAAGAGTGGCAATTCAACACAAAAATTTAAAAAATACAGCAGGAAATTGTAATCTCAACAGCACAATGTATGCATTATAAATCAGAATTCGCATTATGTTCAATGGGGCTTAATCCCAGGAAAGTATGTCTAGGACTGCAACCAAGTCATTAAACAGAAGCAATCTATGGAATTTCAGAAAGCAATTAATTAATTATCACTGCCAATGTCCATAGAATCAGCAAACAAAACCACATCAAAAAATTTCTTTTGTTTCTTCCATTCCAAAATCTATCAGAGTTTCAGAAGAAGCAGGGGGTGGGGCAGGGGGTGCAGTGGAAGTTTGAAGTAAACAACAGAGTTGAAATTTTTTAAAGACTGTCTTGGTGGGGAGATATAGGCAGTGGGAGGCACAGACAAAAAAATGGTATTGTTCTTTCCCTTAGCATGGAGGGGAAAACGCATCATAAGCACAAACATGTGTGAATCACACTGAGTGTGAAAGCTCCATTTCCCCTTCACATGCAAGTCAGTCAAGAAATCCATTGAAGGACCCCCAATATCCATATTATCCCAATTTTCCATTCCAGTGATCTAAGGCCATATGAATGGGAGACTTGATGTTTGAGCCCTGCAAGATATTCCCCTCAGGGGATGAAGCCGCTCTGGGAAGAGCAGAAGGTTCCAAGTTCCCTCCCTGGCTTCTCCAAGATAGGGCTGAGAGAGATTCCTGCCTGCAACCTTGGAGAAGCCGCTGCCAGCCTGTGAAGACAATACTGAGCTAGATAGACCAATGGTCTGACTCAGTATATGGCAGCTTCCTACGTTCCTATGTTCCTATCATTGATTCTCTCAGATCCTTCTAAATTGCAGCTAAAAATTCTTATAGGCGTTTTCCAGACTACGAGATTTGCAATGGTTAATGCGTTGCAAACTGTGACAGAATAGTGTGAAGGTTTCAAAACGAAAGTAAAGGGTTGTTTAATGATTCGTTGTAAGCTGGTGCCCATTCATATTTCCCAGAAAATATGTTCTTCTGTATTTTCTTATATGTTCTTCTGTATATATATATGTTCTTCTGTATTTTCCAGGCAGGAGTGTCCATATTCTCCTTGAAACCCATTTATCTGCCCCTCCTCCTGCTCCATTTGAGCCAATGGACTCCTGGAGTGTGTGTGACGTGATTTTTTAAAAAAATATATATATTTTAAATGGGGGAGCAAAAGGAAATCCTGTGGCGAGCTTGGAAGGGAAAGAGAGACACTGGTGTGCCTAGGTGGGCGCTCTCTTCTATGGCAGTGGTGGCCAGCAGCACCTCAGCTCCCCTGCTGGCCAGCTTCGCTGAGCAGAGCAGGCTGCTCACCACTGGCCACCGCCACCACTCCCCTGCTCCCGCCCAGAGCCGAGGCAGGCACGCGGGCAGCCTCGCTGAGTGGAGCAAAGAGGCAGGTGTGCAGGCAACCTCACCGAGTGGAGCAGGCTGCTCGCTGCTCATTGGCCACCTCCACTCCCCCCAGAGCCGTGGTTGGATTTTGGGCAGGCTCGCTGCGTGGAGCAGGCCCTTCGCTTCTCGCTGGCCACCGCCACTCCCCCCCCCCCACACACACACATGGCAGTGGCCATGCCGGCTGTTGTGTTGCTGGGAGTCAAGGCGGGAGAGCGGAGCAGGCTGCTCTCCGCTCGCTGCCTCAGCCACCACTCACAGCCCCCACCCCCGGATGGCATGGCTAGTGGGAGGCTGGAGCTGAGTGAGCAGTGAAGCAGGCTGCTCTCTGCTCATGCCGCCACCGCGGCACCACCACGGTGGGGCCCCTCCAAACACAGGGCCTGGGGCGATCACAGCAGTTGTCCCACCCTAAGGAAGGGCCTGCCCCAGGCAGAACCTCGCTAGGGCTGGGGAGCCTTCAGCTTTCTCTCTCCTCCATTGCCCTTGCTGCTTCCCTCCTGCAGGTCCTTCTCCTGAGGAGGAAGGATGGTGGAGGCGCACCCCCAGATAAATAAATTTAAAAAAAATAGGAAGGAAGAGGAGGAGGGGAGGTGGATGCTACTCCAGTGAGGGCTGTGGGATTGCACAAAAGCAAATGAATCATGATTCAGTTCAATGGGCTTCCTTTTAAGTAAGTGACTGTTCTCTCTCCCTGCCCTTTGCCTTGTAGTATTTATTATTTATTTATTTAACATATTTGTATACTGCCCAAAATGCAGGTCTCTGGGCAGTTTACAACAAATAAAAAGATTAAAGCATTGCAACAATTTAACATTTAAAACAACGTTACAACTATTAAAAATAATCAAACAATTAAAAGAGTATCTAATTAAAAGCCTGAGTGTACAAATGTGTCTTGACTGCCTTTTTTAAAGATGTAAGAGAAGGGGAGGCTCTTAAGCAAGTGGGATTGCACAGAAGTAAATGATTTAGTTCAATGGGCTTCCTCTTCAGTAAAAAGTGCATGAGAAAGGTTTGGATTCAGAAATCTGCTCAGCTGCATTAATATGAGTCGCTGGACAAAGCAGCAAACTGAAAGCGGAATGCATAAAAGAACCCTGGTGGAATAATAATAATAACAATAATAATAATAACAACCCCTTCGATCTCCTCCCTCCCCCTCCCCTTCTGTGTTGAGAAGCTCCAGTTATATTGGAAGCAAGTGGAGAAGGAGGAGGGAAGTGTGGGGTTTGGGATCTGTGTGAGGAAAGGTGGGGAAAGCCAAGATTTCTTCCTGCCTGTTTCTCTCTCCGAGGCGAGAGGATGGAGGAAGCAAACATAAGCAGGGGCAAAGAACTGTCCACACTGCAAAATGCTACAGTGAATAAAATGCGGGGCAAGGCTTCCTACAATGGAAAAATACAGCTACTTTCCTGCAGTGCATTTACAACATTGTAGGGCAAAAACACATCATTAAAATTCAAATCAAGGCACGGGAAGTGTGCACACACCCTGCTGACAATGTAGTGACACCGATGTGGAAACACAGGCAATATGGAAGGGCACTTAGAGGATATGGTGTGAGTACGCTGCAGTGTGTAATCTGAAAAACGCCATGAAGATTGGTGGAGGAAGCTTCTGTTTGGGAAAAGTAAAGCTGGCTCTGTATAGTAATAGCTACAGTGTGTGTGCGGGTTCTCCACAATGGGTGATATTTGGATAAATTAATGAAATTGTTTTCATGTTGATGTAGTATAGGCTGAACGTCAGTGCAAATTAAATTTTGATATGTCTTGTGCTGACCTCCATGACTATAGAAGTAAGACATCAGAGCTAGTACAGCTAACTTCATCAAAGAAATTTGTATTTCATCTAAGTAAACATTTTATAGACAGTAGTGGGTGAAGTTCTATAATTTAGTGCTTGTTAGTTAGTAAATGTCTAGAAGTATGCTTCTTGACTCAGGTCTGGAAAACAAATAAGGGAGAAAAGCTCTAATGACTGCAATTTACTTGCAGAATAGACTTCCAACTGATACTAAAGGAGTAATACCCTTTGAACTGTGGAATGGGACAAAATCTAACTTAAAGCACAGCAGAGTATTTGGATGCAAAGCATATGCATATATTCCTAAAGAACTAAGGACAAGATTAGATTGCAGAAGTTAAAATGGAATATCCATAGGTTATGCCCTGTGTAGCAAAAGGTACAGAATACTTGATCCTATCACAGAGATAACTGTGCAGGGTTGTATGATGCAGAGATGGGGGAATCCCCCAAAGCACCATGGGGGATTCTCGGAGGCTGGGGACCATTTCCGCAGTCTCCAGAATGCTGCACCAGCCACCACCACAGGAATCATGAGCATGGTGGTGTGGCACAGCTCAAGTTGTCCTGGATAATCTGTAGGGAAGGTAGGTTAAATTCTTCCTTCCCTTCACCCTCCCTCCCAAGCTCAACAATCGTTATGTGAATGACTCAGTTCTTTGTATGGGGTATGCTTCTCTATCCTCTATAATAAAAGTCTTGGTGTCCGTCCGTGGACACCCAGGCGTGTGTCCATGCCTCCCTCGGCCGTTCTGGGCATGCGCGGAGCGCAAACCCAGAACAGACCGAGGGAGACACAACCGCCAGCACCAGGTGGCCATGTTGGGAGGCCAGAAGCGGCCACCCCGAGGAAGCCAGAGAAGAGGCGGCGGGGGAAATTAGCTGAGGCGGTGGCAGAGCCGCCGCCTCGGCCAGAGGAGATGGAGACCGGGCCGGGGAGACGGAGACCGGGGACGGAGCGGAGGCCGGCGGCGGCACGGAGGCCGGCGCAGGCTGGCGGCTGCACAGAGGCGACCGCAAAGGGCCCTGCCCAGCCGCGGAGGCCGCCAGCGGCCTGTCCGGAGACCGCCCAGCCGGTGACTGGGTCGGAGGGAAGACATGGGAGGGAAAGATGGAGGAGGGAGCCCGCTGGGTGGGCGGGAAAGGAAGGCAAGCGGTGGAACTCTCCCCTACTAGCGGCGGGGAAAGCCAACTGAGGTGGCAGCAGAGCTGCCGCTGAGGCCTGGCGGCGCTGCCGAAGCCGGACGGGTCGGAGACTTTGGGGCCCTTGCCCGGCCAGGGAGAATGGCTGCGGCATGGAGGCTGGCAACGGTGGGAGGGGAAATGATGGTGGGGGGCCCGAACACCGGGAGGAGGAGAACCACAGACCGGGGAGGGCAGCAGAGACAAAACAAAACACAAAAAAAACCTAGTGCCCGTTACTATAACGGGTTGAAAAATACTAGTGTGTATATATTTCTGTTCAGGCTTTGGGGTAGAGTCTAAGTTTCTGTTAGCCTTCTTACTTTTCGCCTTGAATTCAAATGGAGAGGTTCTCATTCTATCTCCATAAGAGACTGAATGAATTCAGATGTAACAGGAAACCGGAGTTCCCTTCATCTCCATTTTCTGTACTCATACATTCGAATGCAGGCAACCAGAGTTTCCAGCAGAAAGGGACCCATGTTTTCCTCTACCGAACTCCAATCTGAACCTTTGGTTCAGAGTGCACATTCACAGTGGTAAACTCAATTTCTGTGGCACCAGTGTTACATCTGACTGGAACATAGGGACATAGGGACGTAAGAAGCTGCCATATACTGAGTCAGACCATTGGTCTATCTAGCCCAGTATTGTCTTCACAGATTGGCAACGGCTTCTCCAAGGTTGCAGGCAGGAATCTCTCTCAGCCCTATCTTGGAGATGCCAGGGAGGGAACTTGGAACCTTCTGTTCTTCCCAGAGCAGCTCCATCCCCTGAGGGGAATATCTTACAGTGCTCACACATCAAGTCTCCCATTCATATGCAACCAGGGCAGACCCTGCTTAACTAAGGGGACAAGTCATGCTTGCTACCACAAGACCAGCTATCCTCTCCTACTGCTGGCACTGCAGTTTTGCCCTCATGAAACCGGAGTTCAGGGAGGAAGCTCCTCCCTCATTCTGGCTGCCATTGGCTCCTGGGGCTATCCTTCATTAAAGAAGGAAGCCTGGCAGCCTGTTCCCCCTCTTCTCTGCAGTCAGCGTGACTGTAGAGAGGTAACTCTCCATTTTGTCCGAATACGGACAAAAGAGCAGGGGGAGGGGGCGTAGAACCCGCGGTTTGGCTTTAAATCTCAAGGCAATAACAGTTTGTTTGTGGTTTTCTTAGCCTATATTTAGTTAGTAATAAATTGTTCTTGTTTCTCAGTTGAAGTTGGCTTTTTGATCAATTACTTATAGAGGATAAAAAATTACTATGCAACATTTTACTGATCCACATATCTAAAATGAGACTGAGGGAGAAGATATTTTCTTTTCCCAGTTATTTTCACTTCCAGAATGTTTCTTGAATCTCCAGTCATATTTTCACTCCTGATTTCCTACTGCCTGCACCCGCCCTCTCTATGAGAAGATATATTTGAATGTAACTCTCCTGGGCCTGTTAATTTGCATTACTGTCTCTATAACTTCTAATTTGGAATGTGTACATCTTCTAAACTTATGGAGTGTCTCTACCACAAAAGTCATTTTGTAGTGCAGACACCCGAGAGGGAGTATGTGAAGGTTGTGTACATAGCTTCAGGATATTTTAATGCTACAACCTGCTCCTTGGATGTGGCAACTTAAAATTTCCTGGGCTGTAAGATAGATAACCTATTCCTATGGCCCTCACAAGATAAGAAAAGGAACAAGGCAGGCAGAACGTTGGTGGAGTTAATGGCCTTATTTCAAATACTTAGTGTGAAATAAGCATGCATTAATTTATAGGGGCATATACTTATATCTCAAGTAAAAATGCTAGCATGCTTGCTTATATTTTGTTTTCCTCTCCCCTGACACAGTGAGTCTCTTCCTTTGAGGTTCAGATTGGAGGATAAAGTGTTGATCTTCCTTTAGCTATATTTTTAAACATTGTAATCCATTCTTCCCACCTGCCCCTTGTTATGTTTCAGATGAGATCTGTGCACAAGAATAGGGAATAAAATGGGATGTAAACATAAGCCACTTGGTAGCTAGAGTGCTAGATAGCTGAATATTGCAAGCTTTACGTTATTAGCTATCAGGTGTGTGCATGAGTCAGGAAAGCTGTTCCTCTGCCCCCTGTGGACTTGTTTGGAGACTGCAGTTATCTGGAGCTTTAAAAGTCAGCCCTTGTGGGCTATTGCACAAGTCAGAGAGACTGTGATTAGCCTCCAGTGTGTGGAAATAATAGATGAAACTGGCTGCTTGGTTAGATGGACTGGGCTCGTTGTCTAGTTCACAGCAATCAGTGTGAGTTTCACTGAGAGAAAGGAGTTAACATATTGAAAGCAAGGCAATGCAAACAGATGACGAGGCTATTCTCATGACCAGCCTAACCCTGCCACGGCTACCCCAAGCAGGGTTAGGCTGGTCGTGAGAAGCAGCGGATTCCTTGTGGGTCCCTCTGCTCCTCGCCCGCCTAACCCCCTGAACAAACCCAGCTTTTAGTCCAAGTTAAAGGTGCTCTCACACCCTTTCTCTGGCTACCAGGTATCGTGTGGTGCAGCCCGAGGAGTCACAGAGATGGGCACACAGAACAACCTATCTGATGGAGGCATCTCCAATCCAATGCGCATGCTATGTGTTGCACTGAGGGATGCCTGGAGGGCAGAACAACAAGTTCCAGCCCTGGATCCCTCTGCCCTGTTCCGTGCTTCATGGAGCTGCACAGAGCAGGGCAGTTCATGTGGGCGCATGGGAGGCACACTGAGAAAGGAAAGTTCAGCCTTCCTTTCCTCACATCCCTTCCAGCCCACCCAGGATGATCGTGTGAATTGCCCTGACCTCCTCCATCAGATCCATGTCCCAACACATATGCCAAACATATAAAAGCATTTCTTGAAGTCAAAAGAAATAAATGGTGGCACACCAGGGGTGTAGCAAGGTTGGAGTGGGCCCAGAAACAAGATTTTAAAATGCCCCCCCCCAGCTCAGCTCATGAAGTAAAGAAATCTTAAAGGAGGCTGAATAGTGGTAACAAAAAGCAGTGTGTGTATATATATAAAAACCTATGTGCCCCAATAGAACATCATCCTAAATTATTTTTAAAGGTTTTGTAAATTGTGGAGGATGCAAGTCATTTAATGGTACTAGAGAAAGACATGCTGTTCTGGTAGCTCCAGGTCTTAACACTCACATCAGTTTTGGAGGATAAATACAACTGAAGGAAGCCTGGCCAGGTGCATGGCTGGGAGAGTCAGTCATGTGACTTGCCTCTGCCCCCCTCAAGGCAGTGGGCCCCCGGACAACTGTCTCCCCTTGCCCTATTATAGTTACGCCCCTGCGGCACACTGCTGTGATATAAGGGATAGCTTTGCACTTCTTTTTTCTTTTTAAAAGGCTACTCAATAGCTCATGTGGTATATAAGCATTCTTATTTTACAAAAACCTGCATTCATTTAGAGGCATAGGTGTGTGTGTGTGTGCAGATCCCCTTTAAAACAGCTGCAAAACTTGCAAGGGCATGGAGATTACATTTTGTAATCATGTCACACCCAACAGACATTTTCTTGCAGAACTGTTGCGGTGCTGTTTGTTCTTCCATGCGGAGAGAATTTTAGCAACACCTCCTGCACTGCAGTGCAGTTGCAGACGAAGAGAAGGGGGTCACTATCTCCCAGCACCTGCTACTGGTGCCACAATCATAGTCAAAAGCTGCCAGGAATGCTTGTCCATCAAGCTGGGGATGAGGGTTTTCCTTCCTACCACTGCTAAAGCAACAGCAAGTCGAATGAGCAAGTGGGTAAGTGGGAAAGAGGGGTGATTCAGAGGCTCAGAGGTGGGTGGGTGGGACAATTTGACTTTTCCTCCTTCTTAAAATGTGAGCCGGAGAAAAATCTGCTGCTAATTATGCTAACCTCATATTTGTGAGCATGGAGTCATCAAGGATTCCTTTTAGAGGCAAGGACTCACTAAGAGCCAATGAGCTCTTTCTCACCATTGGTGAGAAAGGGCTACAGGGTGAGCAGGGAAGAAGCCTTGAAAGACTTACCTCCCCACAGATGACCTGCACTGCTGGTATGAACATGGAGATCGCGTGCCGAGATGTACAACTGCCCCCTCAGGCAGTGGAGAGGATCAGGAGCCAGAGCGTGTCACCCCTCCCCCAGGAACTCCCATAAGGCATAGTGTGAATACATGGTGCATCATGGCGATCCCCCCAATGCCCACTGGGAGACCTGCAGTCTCCCAGCATCAGCTGCAAGCAGCTGGAGCTGGCAAACAATCCAAAATATGAGGTTAAGCCAGTGCTTGCTCAACCCTTAACCTCATTTTGAAGGTGGGCTCCAGGGGCAGGCTTGCCAGGAACTGAGCGGCTCCCAGGAGTTCTCACGCACAGGGGAAACTGGGCTGGGCTTTGGTTTCCCCTGCGCATGAGAACAGCCTCAATGACTGACTAAGCTCAGTGACGTCTTGACATGATACTGAACCTTCGGTTGTATCCGACCCACAACTGCCACTTGTGCTATTTTGTGATCATGCCAATATCCCCTTCCCTGGGGCATAGCTAGGGGAGAGGGGGCCAGTGTTTGCTCCTCTCCCCGGTGGCCCCTCAGAGTGAGGGAGATAATGAAGAAAATAGGGAGGGGTGGAGCTGGGGGCCCCTCAGAAACTGAGGGACCAGGTTCTTTGAACCCGTCTGCTCAGTTATAGCTACACCCCTGCTTTTGCCTCTACGCATCCCCTTAAAATCTGTTTATGAGTGTTTCTGATCTTTAGGGGCAGATGTTTTAGGGTGCAGGGCCTGGAGGAGAAAGGGGGAAATTACTAAAATTGTTCATCCTCCGTCTTATGCATGGAGATGAACTATGAGTGCAAAAGGCATGAACAGAAATCAGGGGTTGGATACAACCCAAACAACAGGTGATCTTCTTTCAATTATACCTTGCTCAAAGTTTTCAAGTATTCTTGGATAGCCACTGGTACAGTGGCCCCTTGGTCTGCAGGTCATTCACCTATATCTTTGATTCCATAATATTTTCTATCCGGCAACTGCTATATTATGGTAGCTGAGAGTGTTTGCAATGATCATCGGGGGTGGGGGGCAGGGTGTGGGTGTGGGGAGCTAGTACAAACATCAGTTCCCTTGCCACCAGCGATGAAAGCCCAGGGCACGTGAGATCATTTGTCCTGGAAATTTCTGTGTAGCAAATACAAGAACAAAACAAAATTAGATGGCCTAAATAAGAGGCAACACTTTTCTCTTGGGTTTCACTTATTCACCTCCCAGAAGTGTAGAAGGGTGTTAATTAATCTGTTAATGTTTATTCAGCACTTTGAATATAGACATTCTAAATATCTTTATTTCTATCTAATCAAAATTCAGCAACATATGTAGTGACTCATGAAAGCCAACAGTGCTCTAGTAGATTCATAAATGAGTATTTGCCATTATCATAGGAACAGAAGAATCTCTACAGTTTAATTTCTGTATGCAAACAAGGATTCCTCCGAATGGTCACAAGCAGTTTAACAAGATAAATCCTTAGGGGAGGGTAAAGTGAAAAAATAATAATTCATTCAATATATTCCAGTGCACTGGGTATGTAACAATGTTTTAAGAAATCTAAGTAAACTTTGTCTTCAGGACTGCAGAGAAATATAACCTCCTTTGGTGCTATATATTTAACCTCCTTTGGTGCTATATATTTATTTGGTGACACATTTTGGTACAAATATTTGGAAAAAGCAGACTATTACTTTTAAGTTACAGTGTAGATGTGTAATGTGTCAACATATCGGATGGTTATCTCAAAGAGACCATATAACTCCTGTATTGAAGGTGCTACACTGGCTGCCGTTATGTTTCCGGGCAAAATACAAGGTGCTGGTTATAATCTATAAAGCGTTAAACAACTTGGGCCCTGGGTATTTAAGAGAACGCTTTCTATGTCATGAACCCCACCGCCCACTGAGATCCGCTGGAGAGGTCCATCTGCAGTTGCCACAAGCTCGTCTGGTGGCCACTCAGGGGCGGGCCTTTTCCACTGCTGCCCCAAGGCTTTGGAATGTGCTCCCTAGTGAAATAAGAGCCTCCCCATCTCTGACAGCTTTTAAAAAGTCTTTAAAGATTCATCTGTTCACCCAAGCTTTTAATTAATATGGTTTTAATGCTGTTTTAAAATATTCTTTTAAAAATTTTAAATTGTTGTGTTTTAAACTTATCATTTTTGGTTTAACTCATGTTTTACTTTCTGTTTTTATTTTGTTGTAAACCACCAAGAGACGTCAGTTTTGGGAGGGATAAAAATACGATAATAAATAAATAAATAAATAAATAAATAAATAAACAAACAAACAAACTTATTTGAAGAAAAAAGAGGCAAACTTACATACATGGTCTGGTGAAACAAGTTCCTTATAACTTTTGAGATCATGTTTATTTCATCACCTGTAGGGTGAAAGTGACATCTGCCCACAGGAAACAACAGAAATGCACAATTTTAGCATAACTGTGAGAAAGTAGTGGCATGCCATTATCATCTAATAACAAAAACAACAAAAGTCCATTTTCTTGCTTACTCAGGTTTTATTTCATAAGAAAAATGTGATCTCTGAGTTTTAAAACTTGTTTTTAAGTCAGATGCAAATGCAAATATCATCTATTGTTTTCACCCTCATATTGTGAGGGTAAGGGAGTGGTTCCAAGAGCCGTGCAGTGTAGTCCATCATTATCCCCATCTTGCAGGATGGAAGGGAGCTGAGAGACAGTGGTTTATGGCAACCCTTAATGTCGTCTACTGTCGAAGATGGAGCTGAGTCTAAGAGAATGGTTCACAAGAACCCTGCAATTTAGCCCTGTGTCATTATTCATGTCTTTCTGGTGGTGCCAAGAGAGAAAATGGCTTATGCCAATATTATGTACTTAGGAATATCTAATACATCATAGCCAAAACCACAGGTTGTTAAAAGTGCTTAAAATGTTGCAAAGGAAGGTACCCACCTATCCCACTATTCATTTCCTGCTCTTATCCTCCATGCAGCGTAAAATAAAGAACCCAAATGGTCAAACTACATGTTTGGGAGAGGAGAGCTGGTCTAGGGAGAGGAGAGCTGGTCTTGTGGTAGCAAGCATGACTTGTCCCCTTACATAAGCAGGGTCCACCCTGGTTGCATATGAAAGAGAGGCTAGAAGTGTGAGAACTGTGAGATATTCCCCTCGGGGGATGGAGCCGCTCTGGGAAGAGCAGAAGGTTTCAAGTTTCTTCCCTAGCTTTTTCAAGATAGGGGTGAGAGAGATTCCTGCCTGCAGCCTTGGAGAAGACACTGCCAGTCTGTGAAGGCAATACTGAGCTAGATAGACCAATGGTCTGACTCAGTATATGGAAGCTTCCTGTGCTCCTATGTTTGTTGGGCAACATGTGTCAAAAGGCATGTTTCTTACTAGATGCTACTGGATGAAAGAAAAACCCAAATAGAGAGTCTGCACATTCTGTCCATTTGAAGAAGTGAAGGTTTTCAGTTTGAAAACTAAGGCCAACTTCTTGTTTCTAATTTATGGTGTTTTGGTAGCGTGGAAAGAGGTTATAATGAAAATAGTGGCAGAACATTAACAGGAACTACGGACCACACTTTGATGGAGTACAAAGCCAAACAAATTGAAATAAATTCAATCCCAGTAAATTGCTGGGCAATTCCAGAAACATTGGTAGCACAGACGTTATCAGCAGTTATTACAATGTTTACTTGTGAATGTTTTGTTGAAGTTAAGAGATTGGTCCAGTTTCATCCTTTAAAGCAGCATTTGCTCTGCAGCAGTAAGCTCTCTAGGAAGACACTACATCACCTCAGTCATGTGCATTAGGGATGTGCGAAATGCTTCGGGTACAAAATGATTTGTACCCAAAACGGCCCATTTAACAAAACAAATCACCTGATGGCCAAATCCAAAAGTTTGTTCCTGAAACGAATCGCCCCTATTTCGGCTCTGAAAGATTTGTTGTTTTGGAGTTTCATTTTGCGATCTCTGTAGTCTGTCTACTTCAGTCTCCATTTTGTGATTTGACGTCAGTTTGAATTTCCCACCCTTCCAGCCTGCAGATTGGTCAGCGAAAGCATGGGCTGATATGCAAGCAAGTACACCAGGCTCAGCTAATCACAAAGCAATAGCAATATAACAGAAGGGTCCCTTCCAGGAGTCTAAAACAATGCAATGGCCCCACCCCCAAAGGCCGGCCTCCTTTGGCGGTTGCCTTTGGCGGCTGCCTGTAGGCAGCCCACCCACTGGCAACCTGTGCTGGAGGCTCCAGAAGTGGCCTCCTTCTTTTAAGGGCCTAGGCAGCTGACTCTCACTCAGCAAATGGGCAGGCTTGGCCCCAAGTGCTCGGTGTTAGAGCAAATTAGAAGGAGAGGCCACCTCTGCAGGCACCCAGGAGGTGGAGAGGAGCCTTCGGCAAGAGCCTGGAGCTAGCCTGACCACCCAAACAGGGAAGAGGGGGAGGAAGGGAGATGGAATGCACACTAACCTCCTCCTGAGTCTCCTGCCAGTGCCAGCTTTGATCTAGTTTCTTTAGAGGAAACTAGCTCAAACTTCTGAAGGTGTACAGCTCCAGCTAGCATGATCTTGTTATAGGTTGTATGAGGTGGTGGTTCAAGGCCTCTGTGTGCCTGAGGCAGGGTGCCAAATGCCACCCTTCCTTGCACACACCCTCCCCCTTCTTTTCTCTGTCTTTAAAGCAGAGGCAGGAGGGCATCCTGCTGCCCTGCTGGAACCCCAATAATCTTCTGCCTGAGGTAACTGCCTCACCTTGCCTCTTGGAAGGGCTGCTCCTGGATGTAAGACAAACAAGATAATATTGTTTCTCCCAGCTTCAGCCGTAAACAATTTTCTCAAGCCTGGCCTTGAGGCATTCAAGTACCTATCTATTTTCACTGAAATTCAAGATGGGATCTCTTTGATATGGAATAGAAATGCTTTAATTGACCATTCAAGGTGTATCAATAGCACTCAGCCACTTGTTACAGAACAAAGGCAAACTTTATTAAGTACTCATTTTAAATACCTCTTATTCCTTATTTGTTGACTATTTACATAGCACTTTTCAGTGTTAAATGTTACCAAAGCATTTGATAAAACAATTCAAACCAATAGCACTTAAAATCTCTCAAAAACACAAAAAGAAAAACTCTCAAACAATAAGGCAAATGCAAATATATATCTATATAAGTCAACTGTTTAATAAGTTGAATGTATTGTTCACAAGTCTGTGAACCTAAACAGAGGTCATTCACACAATCAAAAACTGTGTTCAACTCAGGTTATAATAAGATAATTTTTTATTTCAGTCATTGACCAGTAAAAGAATACAGTTACACAGACTCTGTGTGAATTTTACAGGCAATATAACATAACTTAGCCATTCTGCATATAATCTCCTTATTGGTGTTTGCTAATAAAAAATTTAAGTAAAAGCCATCTGGGCGTCCAGGGAGATTTTCCAAAAGAGGGGAAACTAATCTTAAATGCAGATCCCTATAGAATGCACAAAACAAGATAACATGCACAGTAGTTTCTATGGCCCCAGTGACATGTGGGAAAGTCGGGAGGAAAAAGGTATCCCTCCAAACCTGCCATCAAGAACCGCTTTAGGTAGTGGATTGACACAGGCTAAATTATTCCACTGATTTAAAGTTGATAGTTTGGTTTCCTATATAAATACCACTCTTGAGACCAATCAATTCCTCCTGTAATTCTATATCTAAAATGCATTGTTTAACCACCTTTGTGGCCTGATCTAATCCTAGGTTGATTAGTTCAACTGGGGAAAGTCCATATTGAGTTAGTTTATTTATAACCAGAGACTTCCATTTAAATTTGTAACCATCCATCATTATTAAGGAGGCTAATCCCCCTTGAGCTAGAACCAATTTTAGCCAGAACAGTATGATACAATGCCAGTAACATGACTCAAGCCTATTAAGTCCCACCTCACGTCTAATTACCACGTTTAGCACACAGCGAGGGACTTGCAGTATGTGTCTAATATACTTAGCTTGTATCGCTTCTAGAGGTGCAAAGTTGTTAACAAGCCCCAACTGAGCACCATATAGAAGTAAGGGATACACTTTGGCAGCAAAAAGCGTAGCTGGAATAAATACTGCCCCTCACATGGAGTGAAAAGGTTTAATTTTGTTTATGACAAGTTGAACGGTCTGCCTAATTGAGTTGATATAGGCATTCCTAGAACCTGATGAATGAAAGACTACACCTAAATATTTAAAGGAGTTCACCTGTTCGATTTTGTGTCCATGCATAAGTCAATTATGTAACCTTGGGCGCTTGGCAAAAACCATTACCTTTGTTTTACAGTAGTTTACTTCAATTAGCTTGTTGGCACAGAAGGATGTAAACAGTCTAAGGGCACGTTTTAGACCTATTAGCATCTGAGACATGATAGGCATGTCATCTGAATATAGTAGAACATAAGAACAGCCCTGCTGGATAAGGCCCAAGGCTCATCTAGTCCAGCATCCTGTTTCGCACAGTGGCCCACCAGATACTGCTGGAATCCACAGGCAGGAGTTGAGGGCATGCCCTCTCTCCTGCTGTTACTATTACATATTACCTGAGTAATATGGGTATACTCCTATTTGTTAGTTTCGGGGGGTGAATGGAAGGGATAGTCAAGCAGGAGACCACCGAGTTTATTTAGATGTTAAACAAAATGGGCACAAGAATGCATCTCTGTCTCACCCCTCTAAACATTGAAATCTCCTGGGATAGAAGGCCACTCAGGTTGCATCGAACCTTCAAACGAGTGTTCGTGTGTAAACCAACAATTAGCATTAGTCGTTTGTCAATTTGTAGCACACTCGGCACTCCATAGCCTGTAGCTGACTCACAAACAGTCTGGGTCATTCGTGGCCAAAAGGAATTTGTGGAAAATCTGCTGAGGATGAGCAGTGTAAACTGGATCCACTAGCTTTGTGGCGTTTTTAAATGGCTATAAGAAAGCAAAGCACCTTAGGTAATACAGCAGCTTGTCTTATTAGTAGTAAATAGCCCACAGGTATTTAGCGTGAAGCCAATTCCTCAGCAACAGCAACATTAGAGAGATTCAAAAAGAACTATAAGGAAATGAATTGGTCAGGCAGAACCCAAGTGGAACCGTTTCCATAAGCAGGAAAATAATAAGTTTATGCATGTATGCCTTTCATGCCTTAGGTGATGGGAAGTATATGAGCAGTTGATGATAATGTGACATTAATAAAGTAAAAAGCCTTTACAAGGAATGAATGGACACTAGTTATAAACAGCGTACCAGTAACTCAGAATGAATGCTTACACCCCAAGCAATGGGGGTGGGGGTGGGGCATTGAAAGTATAACAGTGTGGCAAAATAGTACAGTTATAAAGGATACATTAAAAGCAAAAAAAAGGCCTCCTTGAAAAACAGGAAGCGTAATCCAACTTAAGTAAAACACAAATTTTGGTGACTCTAAGCCCTGTTCAGGTGTGATACAGATGCCTATCTAGGAACAAAGGAACGTAGGAAGCTGCCATATACCGAGTCAGACCATTGGTCCATCTAGCTCAGTATTGTCTTCACAGACTGGCAGTGGCTTCTCCAAGGTTGCAGGCAGGAGTCTCTCTCAGCCCTATCTTGGAGATGCCAGGGAGGGAACTTAGGAACATAGGAAACTGCCATATACTGAATCAGACTATTGGTCTATCTAGCTCAGTATTATCTTCAGAGACTGGCAGCAGCTTCTCTAAGGCAGGAATCTCTTTCAGCCCTATCTTGGAGAAGCCAGGGAGGGAACTTGAAACCTTCTGCTCTTCCCAGAGTGGCTTCATCCCCTGAGGGGAATATCTTACAGTACTCACACATCAAGTCTCCCATTCAGATGCAACCAGGGCAGACCCTGCTTAGCTATGGGGACAAGTCATGCTTGCTACCACAAGAACAGCTCTCCTCCCACCCATAATTAAGTGGATATGTTCAAAAAACACAAGCCACCTCAGGTCCCGCTGAGAAGAGGGGCTTCTGATAGCCCCTCACCTGCCTGCTTCCCCCATTCTGATTACCTGCTGCCAGGTATCCACATGCCACACAACCGCCAGCCAAAAGTATGCCCCCCCCCATCTGCTGTCAACCTTCATGCCTCCATCCGTCCTCCCTTTCTGACACTGGCAAAAAGCTGATGCTCATGAGGCCAAGGTCAGAGTTCACCTACTCTCCCACCCGCCCTCCCCAGCATCAGCAGATCCACCAAGAGCTAATCACGTCACTGCTTCTTGCTGAGCAGTGACATCATTTGCCCTGATTGGCTTTGCTGGCACCAGAAAGGGCAGGCAGGAGAGTGGGCAAAGTGTTCTCCAGTTCCTGGCCCCATGCACACTGCCTCTCTGCTGGTGCTGGGGAGGAAGAGGGAGACATGGATGCAGTTGGGCGACTGGTGGTGGTGAGGCACACATGCAGATGGCTGGTGCTAAAAAGAAAGTCAAAACATTAGGTCAGTGCCTATGATGCTGCAAGAGAGAAAAAAGATGGCGGCAGTGTTCAGTTATGGAACACGGGTCCCTCCAGACTTTGTTACACCACTGATGTGATATATTTGGGTACAGGGCTAACAGGAGCATATCAGTGGTTAGTTCTGACCCTCCCCCATCCTGCTGGGCTGTGTCCTCCATATTCATACCCCCACTTCCCCCATTGGCCTGCAATGTGTGGAGCCAGCTGGTCCATTGGTGTTAGCCCTGAACCAGGGTACATGATGCCTAAACAGGGCTCCTGTGGACTCTGTTCAATAATACAGTCTAGGGGTGTGCACGGACACGTTTTGGTCCAAATTTTGGCCAAACCACTGCTTCACGAAACATTCAGTCGAGTGATCTTGGCCAGTCAAACTGACAAACCAGCTCAAACAGGTTAGAAGTAGTTCGTGATCGAACTGCTTGAACTGGCCCAGTTCACATTGGACTGGTTCAATCATAAACTGGTTCTGCGCATCCCTAATACAGTCATTTTAGAAATCCCAGAGAAGCTGACTCAAAATGTTTTTTAAAAGCCATCAGGAAGATTAAATTTTGCATTAGAAGTAGGATATTGGCCAGAGATTCAGTAAAGCCATAGAGCAAATACACGGGAAGAGGAACACTTAGTGACTACAAAGAAACCAAAGTCTGAATCATTCACTACATTTGTTGCCAAGATGTCTGAAAAATTCCTCCACCTCCTAACAGTTTTCTTTCCTGCTTTTGCTAGGCAGATGTATTATCCTTGTAGTGGGTGGGGATGAGGATGGAATCTGATTCTCCAAGATAATTGTTCCCCTCTGATTTGACTTATTTTTCCAGCTTGACTTGAAGGACATCCTCTCTCTCTCTCTCTCTCTCTCTCTCTCTCTCTCTCTCTCTCTCTCTCTCTCACACACACACACACACACACACTGTGCATTTGCACTTTCTTCCCTTTCACCATTTTTGTCCTAAGCATTATCAGTCCCAGATTCCTAAAATTGCTAGAAATGGAGGCATGTGTTAATGAGATTGGCTGACATGATATACAAGGCCTACATAGGCAGTAGTGTTTACAGAGCCACTGTGAAGATATTGAAGCAGCAGCAACGAGGCTGGAGAAATTAGGTGGTTGCACTCAGTGGCGGAGTCACCATAGTGTGAATGGGTTCAAAGAACCCAGGATACCATGCTGAGGGGCCGTGCCTCGTGCCCGCTGAGAATACCTGTTCTATTCTATACTATGCCTAGATAAAATATGTTCCTGAGAATTGCACAGCCCTCAGGGATATATTTTTCACAGGCACAATGGACTTCAAAGCAAAGGGGAGATTGATGAATATTGCTCGTCCCCCTAGCACCAGCACAGTATTTCTAGCACAAGTGCTGTGTTCATCTGGATGTCAGCCACTGGTTTTCAGGATACCTCTGTGGCCATTTAATTTCCCATTGACAGATCTCAGCATAAGAATAAGTTCTCAAATGCCAGAGGGAGTACACAGCAGAGGATGTAACTGACTTAGAGCCCAATTATGCAATCAGCAAAATTACTTGGGTCAAGTTCTTACTGGGCTGCTGCACTTCAGCCTACATATGGAAGATTACATGTCTGAGTGTTCTCCTACAATGAGACCCCTTTCTGCCTATAGAACCATAGCATGTCATAGAGAAAGAATGATACAGTCCAGCAGAAATTACACTACATTATTCTTTTATTATGCATTCTCTTTACCCAACAGCACTGTATTCTAGAGTTTACTTATCGTGAAATATACTAAAATTTTAGACTTGGATAGAACCAAAGAAAAATGTGAACTGAGACTTCATATAGCAAAGGAGTATTATTCCACTTTAAAAATGTAATGTGTTAACTATGTGCAAAAGAATAAGAATTCTACGTATTTCTATTTTTCCTGAATACTAGAAGTTAACTTTTTGCTGTGGTGCAGAATATTATCTGTCTTCTTATTTTTTCTGTTGGTTTCAGAGTGTTAATGTATTGTCAATTTGAAATTACATGCAGACTGATATTAACATACAAATTGTCCGCCTGGAGTCATTATTCTGCTGCCAAATTCTTCAATAGGATTGTGTTGCATTGTGTTGTGCACAAGTGGGTTTTACAGTATTTTTTGATAAATAGTAACTATTTACTTCAAAATTATATTTGAACTTTTATTTTAATGAATTTATCTCATTAATGGAAGAATTATGGTGTCTGTAGAATAGTATATACTTTTCTTGTTATGCTGAGAATGTGAAATAGCATATTTAACCCTCACATACATTTGTAAAATATCACATTTTCAGAAGTCATCTGATTTTTTAAAAAAACATTATTTGAGCTGTAAGCCTTCAGTCTTCTACCATGACTAGTTTGCTTTTTGCTTGATGAGTTTTCATGTTTCAAAAAATTACATTCATTAATCATATCCTCATAAGCCTTGATAGGCTGCCACCCTCAGGACATTTCAGACTGACTGAACACTTTACATGTGACTATCAGTGGATCAGTTCCAGATGTCAGGGTCACCATAATGCTGCTACTTGGAAAATGTAATTCTCTTTCCTTAATCAAGCCAACAACTGAAATGGCATACCATTTAAGCCATGGTGCTTAGATTTGAGACAATGATCAATTATGTTCCCTGTATTTGCATCAAGATTCTTATGGAATATTGCAAACTAGGATTACAGTAACCCATAGAAATGGCATGGTGAGAAGAGCTCGTCTTGTGGTAGCAAGCATAACTTGTCCCCTTTGCTAAGCAGGGTCTGCCCTGGTTACATTTGAATGGGAGACTACATGTGAACACTGTAAGATATTCCCCTTAGGGGGCGGGGTTGCTCTGGGAAGAGCAGAAGGTTCCAAGTCCCCTCCCTGTCTCCTCCAAGATAGGGCTGAGAGAGATTCCTGTTTGCAACCTTGGAGAAGCCACTGCCAGTCTGGGTAGACAATACTGAGCTAGATGGATCAATGGTCTGACTCAGTATATGGCAGCTTCCTATGTTTCTATGTCATAAGGAATTCCTGCTAAAATAGAACTGCCCAGTTCTATATGCCTCTGTAGCACTGAATAAGGTGCTTCCCAAACCACCAGTGCAAGTGATGTTTCAATACCTTTCTCAGAACTGTGGCCTATGCAAGGTGATCCCTCTGAGTCTTAGCCAAAGAGGAGTTGGATAAGAATGAAGAGGGACTCATGAGGCGTATCTAGGGAAAATAGTGCCTAGGGCAAACACTGAAATTGCACCCCCTGTCCAAGCATCTGACACCCATCTTTCAGATAACTTTACCATAATATCAGCTGAAAAATACAAGTCAAGCTCGTTAATCTTTTAATCTTTCAAAAACTATTTAGCAGTGGACTTAGCCAGACCAAAAAATGCTGGAAAACTACAAATTTCAGTATGCGGGGGCTCATGAAATACCCAAATACTATGTGGAGGTGTACTTGGAAAACTAAACAGAAGTGCCTGTCTAATTCTCTACTATGCATTGTAGCATCACCATTACATAAGTTTTAAAAATCAATGGAGAATTTGACATTTCCCAGATACTCTGTAAATAATTAAAGGATATGCAGAGTAAACTGTGTCACTGCTTGGAATATATTCTAGTCTTTCAGAAAGACAGTTAAAATGAGAGAAAGCAAGAAACTCCCAGTGGGCCTTAATATTAAGGATTTCACACTGATTCAAAGACAAACTCACCATTAATAGCCATATTAGCAAGACATCACATTTAACTCGCTTATCACAAGAAGCAAAGTAAAAGCAAATGAATACAGTCCTAGCTCATAAGCGTCAGCTCCGCATTCACAAGCCCTGATTCTATGTACATAGTGCTAATCTGAATATGTGTACGATGTCTTATATTATATTATATTATATTATATTATATTATATTATATTATATTATATTACATTAATTTATTTTTACCTGTAGCCCCTTTGGGGGGGCTTCCTAAAGGCTGGGGGGTTGCAAACATTCCCCCTCACCCCGCTGGCCTCTAGGGCCTCGCAGGGACCATTTGAGCATGTGCAGTGGCCATTTTTAAAAATAATCTTTTTTTTTAAAGGCCACTGAAAACAAAATGGCCACCGCACATGCCCAAATGGCTTCTGCAAGGCCTGGCATGACCTAGGGCCTCACAGAGGCCATTTGAGCACGCATGGTGGCCATTTTGTTTTTGGCAGCCATTTTTTTTTAAAAAAAATAATTTTACAAAATAGTGCCCCCCCTTCAAGTGGCGCCCGGGGCACGTGCCCTGCCTGCCCTACCCTAGATACACCCCTGCATGAAAGCACTGGTGCCTTGTGTTAAATCTCAGGAGCTTCCAGAATGTCCATAGGGTGGGAACCAAAATTTCTCCAATGTGAAATTGCAGGATTCCTCAGAAGAAGAAACTTTGTACATTGAAGATAATTTCACTTTGGAGAAAATAATTTTAGTGTTCATTTTAATGGCTGGAAAAATTTCTCAGACAGCCTCTCCACACAGCATTGCCATCTCATCTTTGAGTTAATGTTGCAGGAGCTTTTTCTCACCAGAAGTTGGATAGAGTTGTGCAATTCTTCTGTACCACCTATGTTTGGATAATCAGTTAATTTCAGTGATGCAATACAACATTTTGCTTGTAGTCTATTACCCTGAGAAGTTGGTTTGAGTAGATCACCCATCTTTGGAATGAATCGTTGGCACTCACCTGAATGGTCAGTCTCCTCAGACGTATGGACTGTATCCGAGCATTCTGGGTTGTCACGACCTACTGTTCCAAGACAGGGCCAATCAGAAGTTTTCTCTCTCAGCAGAAGGGAGGGACAGCCCCCTCAGCTTTCAGTCGTTAACAAGCAGTTTGATGCTCTGGCTAATAAAAGGCAAAACACTGCAGAACAGGTAAGGCAACAAGAACAGAGAAGAGAAAAAACAGCAGAGAGATCCCTGCACTTTAAACAGTTAACTCTGAACTGCCCCCTCGAGGAGCAAAAAACCTCAGAATCGGAAAACACCACCCCACATAAATATGGGGTACAGGAAGAGAGGCGAAGCAGAGCGGGGAGCAGAAACAAACACACAGAACGGGCGGGTCGGATACAATCCATACGTCTGAGGAGAATGACCATTCAGGTGAGTGCCAACGATTCATTCTCCCTCAGACAAGGATTGTATCCGAGCATTCTGGGGCATACCCAAGCTGCTAAAATAATGGGCGGGATCAATAATACTGTGGTCCTAAGAAGGAACTACCCGCTGCAGCACACGCCGACCAAACGAAGCATCAGCAGAGGCCCAATCATGTATTTTGTAATGCCTCACAAAGGTCGAAAGGGAGGCCCATGTGGCGGCCCTACAGATGTCGACCAAGGGAGCCATAGTGGCTAGAGCCGCAGACGCTGCTACACTCCGGGTTGAGTGAGCTGTAACACCCTCAGGCACGGCCTCCCCTGCCATCACATAAGCGAGCTGAATGGTCTGGCAAATCCAACGAGATAAGGAAGACGAGGAAACCTTCCTTCCCAACGAGCAGGCCCGAAAGGAAACAAAGAAAGACTCAGAAGTCCTAAAGGCCTTAGTGCGTTGTAAATAAATACGAATGGCACGACAAACATCCAACTTGTGCCAATCTTGCTCCTTAGGAGAAGTGGGACTGGGACAGAAAGAAGGAAGCATAAGCTCCTGGGACCTATGGAACATGGAATTCACCTTGGGGAGGTAAGTAGGGTCAGTGCGCAGCAGCACATAATCTGGAAAAATGAGACACAGCTCTTTCCGGACCGACAACGCACCTAGGTCAGAGACCCGCCGAGCCGATGTTATGGCCACCAAAAACAAGACCTTCAAGGTAAGAATATGCAAGGACACGGTGCGGAGAGGTTCAAAAGGTGCTTTGATCAAGGCCCTCAATACCAAATTCAGATCCCACATGGGAAAGCGGTGGACTGGAGGAGGCTTCAGGACCGCAGCACCCTTAAGGAACCGTTGCACATGAGTATGCCCAGAGAGGGACGGAACCCCCGGAACCTGCAACATGGATGCAATAGCACACATCTGGCGCCGGAGAGTATTGGGCCGGAGCCCCTTGTCTAACCCGGCCTGTAAGAAACCTAATACCTGCCCAACAGAAGGCGACATAGGGTGCCCCCCCCCCACCGAAGACTCACACCAGGAAGAATATGCCTGCCAGGTAGACTGATAAACATGGACCGTGGATGGGCGCCTGGAGACCATAATGGTATCTTGGACTGCAGAAGAATAGCCACAGGCTACTAGAGAGTCCCTCTCAACCGCCAGGTGTAAAGGTTGAGCTACGCCGGGTCCGGATGGAAGACTGGACCCTGACGAAGGAGATGGGGCCGACTCCCTAGGGAGAGGGGAGGTTCTGTTGACAGAGCGACCAGGTCTGAAAACCACGGCCGGCGTGGCCAATGCGGTGCCACTAGTATGACCTCTGCCCCTTGATGATGAATCCTCTGAACTGTCCTGGACAGGATGGCCACAGGTGGGAAGGCGTACAGAAGGCCCTGAGGCCAAGGGGACAGCAGAGCATCCACGCCCTCTGCCCCCGGAGATGGATACCTGGAGAAGAACCTGTCCGCCTTGGCATTGCCTGCCACTGCGAACAGATCCACCAAGGGGGCTCCGAACCGCCCCACGATCCTTTGAAACACCTGATGTTCCAGGGACGACTCTGCCTGGTCTAACTGCGAGCGGCTCAACCAGTCGGCAAGAGTGTTGTCTATGCCGCTGATGTGATCGGCCTCCAAGGAACACAGGTTCCTTTCCGCTCATAGCAGTAGGACCTCTGCCTCGCACATCAGAAGCCAAGACTTTGTCCCCCCCCGACGGTTGAGATGTGTCTTGGCCATGGCACTGTCGGTGCGGATCAGGACATAGCTGTTGCAGATCTCAGGAAGAAACTGGATGAGAGCTAGCCGAATGGCCCGGAGCTCTAGCCAGTTTATCGTCTGTGTCCGTTCCTCCTCCGACCACTGGCCTTGAGCTACTCACCGACCGCAATGACCGCCCCACCCTAGAAGGCTGGCGTCGATCGTGACCACCACGCGATCGACCAGAAGGAAGCTTACCACCTTGTGTAACGCCTGGGACGTCCACCAATCCATGGACCGTCGAACCTGCCAGCGCCCCAGACGAGTGGAGGCGCTTTGCAGGCAGATCGGCAAGGGAAGGGATGATGCAAGCTTCCCCTACCTGCGCGGTTTCAATCTCCTCTCGGGCGCTGCTGGCTGAACTTCCCTCAAGCGACGGCAGCGCGATAGGGACAGATCGGCTCGTCTCCCCTTCGGCTGCGGCGGTTACTGGCGGCTGAGCTTCCAAGACCGCCTGTGAAGTTGTGCGCTTAGCAGCGCACGCCCCCGCCTTCTGCTCCTTCGTGAGCTTATTCAGCTTCTTTGTCATGGGGGATCGAGTAAGTAGCCGCAGCCCACTCGGCATGGCAAACAGCGGGAGCCACGGAGTCCTCTGAGAGGGAGAGAGAGGCCTCCCTCTCACAGCGCACGTCCTGGCCTTGTTGGAGATGAACTTCCAGTGCATCGACCTTTTGCACCAACTGTCCTAATGACCACTAGGGGCATTGGGAGTAGAGACAGTGAGTAAGGGTCTCCCTATCTGTCCCTACTCTATGACCCCTGAACTGACTCTGCAGCACTTCCTGTGCTAGTCACAATCCTTCCTTTCCTCCTAGAGAGCAGATGGAAACATCTCTCTCTCTCCTTTCCTATCCACTATGTAGTCCTTTAGATTAGATATAGGTCTTTCCTATCTAAGTGTATTTAACCAATAAATATTTAGTGTTTAGTCATACAAGGATCTCCATGTGTTTTCTTTAAATAGCTGCAATATCCAAACCATCCTCTGCTACCTACTCTGTCACTGGAGTGTGTGCTCATTCCTTAGTGCTCTGCTGTTTTACCTATTGTGGGTAAAAATCAACAACCTCTAACAGGCCTTCCATGGCTTTTGGAACAAAGCCGCCGGGGGTTACTAGATGGGCCGCAGGCGGACGCGCTATTCCAATGGTCTCCTCAAGACCCTGACTATCCCTTTCTCTCTCTCCTCTTATGTTCGCTCTTTTAAAAGCAGAAAGGGGAAGGAGAAAGAGCAAGCAAGTAGGAAAGAGCAGCGTTGAAAAGGAACGAAGTAAAATAGCACCTGCTGGAGCGAGACAGGGCAAACGACTGAAGGCTGAGGGGGCTGTCCCTCCCTTCTGCTGAGAGAGAAAACTTCTGATTGGCCCTGTCTCGGAGCAGTAGGTCGTGACAACCCAGAATGCTTGGATACAATCCTCGTCTGAGGGAGAATGTATCTGTGTGATAGAAAACATATATTATGACAAATCAAAGCTCGGTCCTAAGCATGTTTGCTGGAGGTTACTCCCATGTGTTTCTCTAGGAATTATACTATTTGTCCAGCTCTGAAGTGCAATGATGCACATTCATGTGTAATTATGTGTGCCATGGCTAATGCTCAGTGCTGTTGCTTTATACAACCCTGCTGTAAGAAGCACTCTGTCTTAAATGAATGGCAAACCTGATGGATGCCCTTAAAATGCATAGGGTATGGGGAAACTAGAAAGATATGCCTTGGAGATAGCATGAGTATTGCACATCCATGGCATCCAGATAAGCTTTGCGCTAGTTCCTCAAAACTAGCTGCACAACATCGTCACTCCAGCTATTGTTGGACTACAGCTCCCATAATCCCCAAACATAGTGGACAATAGTCAGAAAATATGGGAGATGTGATCCAACATCTGCAGGAGACTGAAGTTATCCAGTCTTGTGCTAGTGCAATGGACTTTACTCTGGTGCGAGTGGCAAAGGAAATATTGCAGCATGGAGCACTAATTACTCCATCTTCCACCCTATTTCCTGCTGATATACTTCTCCAATACTTGGCTTTTCCATAGCCTCTTTTTCACTCTTCCCCAACCCCACCCTACCCCAGAGGCGTATCTAGGGAAAATAGCGCCTAGGGCAAGCACTGAAATTGCGCCCTTGTCCAAACAGGAATGATGGGACTTGTAGTCAACAATATCTGGAAATCCCTGTTAAAAGGAACACTGTACCATCTAGGCATGCTTGTTGATCAAAACCTGAAAACATGAGCCATCTCTGTAAAAGACTTAGAACAACAGTCAGGAGTTATGTGAGGATTCCAAGTGTCATTTTCTCTGTCTCATATCATGCTTTTTAAAAAACAAGACTTTGTCCTAGACTAGAGGATCACCTGCCCAAATAGCCACTAGCATAATAGGGGAAGAAGAAGGTGGTGTGTGTGTGTGTGTGTGTGTGTGTGTGTGTGTGTGTGTGTGTATAAACCAGTGAATGATTCCTGCCAGCCTTTGTCTTATGATGACTGTTGGCTCATGATGGGGTATATGTGCATTCACCACACTAGTGCTTACTTTGACACCAGGAGGGAGGAGGATACATTAGTTTGCCACACTAGACAGAGGAATTTTCAACAGGAGCAGCCAGCCAAGTTCTGCCAGGGCCAAAACAAGCCCCTGCCCGACTAAGAAATCATTGTAATTTGCCCCTTCCCATCAAAAGCAGTGTGCTATTCTTTTATTATTGATTCTAAATCTCAGATATCCCAGTCATGGATGGAAAATTCAAGGTCAGTTTACAAGAGACACATTTTCTACATGGAAGTTTCTTCTCTGCAGGTGTTGTGCAGAAACCCATGTGTAGTGTACCCTGAAGTCCTGTGAGTTATTGGAGAGCAGTTCACACACAATAAAAGCACCACACATGCTTCACAGTTCTCACTCAGACCTTCTGGGTTGCAAAACAACTTGAACATAAGTGCATTTATACATGAATGAATGAATATAATATTGTTTGTTCCAGAAGTTTTTGTAATTTTCTGCCATGAAACAAGCAACAGGCCTTTTTAGATAGTAAAAAGCCAGAAATTGAAAGCCAGAAATGTTTCAATCTGTTTTAAATTAAATATTCAGAGACTTCTCAGTCTCCCCCCCCTCCATATCAAAGCCCTATGGCAAGCAGATCCCTATATACCTGGGGTGGGGGGAGGGTAACCACAAAAAGGAATTCACAGTCTACCTTGCAAAAGCTGTGTTGGATGGTCTGGGCAGAGAGTCTGCTGCAGAGAACTCCTCCATCCTGTCTCCTTCCTGGCTTGCAGGGGAATGCCAAGTTCAGGCTTCAGGGAGGCCTACACGGAGGCCTCTCTGGAAGCCCCGCCCACCTGCCAATCAGCTGAGAGGCGGGGCGAGAAGAAGAGCTCTCTGCAGTTTGCAGGCCGCTTGGATCCTAGGCCAGAGCCGGAGGGCAAGGCAAGCAGGATGGCAAGTGGCTGAGGGGCCCTGGGGCGGGGCCGGTGGGCAATGGGGTGGGGGTGGCAGGAACTGGTGTGGTGCCCCCTCCTCAGTGGCTCCTAGGGCACATGCCCTGGCTGCCCCCCCAAGTTCCACCCTCGAATGCAGGTGGTGTGCCTTTCTCTTGACAAGATGCATCCTTTCTTGCCTCGTTGCAGGCACTGTCATGGTTAGGTGTGCAGTGGCTTGTGATATCCATGTTGAGATCTGATTTGGCAATTTTGCTGAGCCACAGCAAAGGGATGTGTATTGGTTGCTAAGCAACAGCAAGGGACTTTCAGCTGCTGTTTTGTTGGCTCCCCGACCCCGGGGCCAAATATCCCATTTACTTTTGGAGTTGGCCCTGGGCTGGCATATATTGATACAGATATGAACTATTCTCTATCAGAAGAAAAGAGAGAGAGAGAGAAACTATTTGCTAAATGTGCTTTCAAAATTCAGCCATCTGGTCTTGGCAAAATAAGGAAATTCTATAAAAGTAGTTCCATTTTTATTAAGGGGCATCCAAAACAGTCATATCTCCTGGAGCTGTTTATTTCTCTTAAGTTAAAACAATTAGTAGACTAAATGTTGGTCACTCTGGCCAGGAAATTGAATCCTTTTAAGAAAATCAATGTATGACCATCCAGTTAGCATAATGTTAATAAAATGTAATAATGGTGTCAGGATTACAGAAACTCTCTCTTCACTTTTAAAAGGAAACTGACATTGAAGATTGGATGATATTCCTGAATCATTGCCAGAGTATCAAGCTTGTTGCCTAGAGCTGTCTGAATTAGGCGCACCATTTGTCTGAAACATCACCTCTTTGCATTACTGCATTCATGGGCACAGCACTCCCATGGTGATGTGTTGTTCTAGGTGCAAACACTCAGCCCAATGTATCCCATTAAGAAGGCATCTTCTGTTGATTCTAATGATTCTTCTCAGTGCATGCACAATGAGCCTCAAGAGCAAACATGTTCTTGTCCTTACACTTGACCATCTTTAAGGGCTCTTAGAGATGGTCAAGGACAGGCATTCGACCACTGAGTTGTGTAGCTAATGCAGTGGTCCCTGCATTGCTGTCTTATTTCATTGTCAT
The DNA here is from genome assembly GCF_027244095.1 of Hemicordylus capensis. Lineage (NCBI taxonomy): Eukaryota > Metazoa > Chordata > Lepidosauria > Squamata > Cordylidae > Hemicordylus > Hemicordylus capensis. The sequence continues at coordinate 88,227,794 of NC_069661.1, read as the reverse complement.
ATCAAATCTAACATCTGCAGTGACAAGTGCTCTCTTTCAGGCTTTCCTTCTTCTCTCTTCTCCGGCAGAAAAACAGCCTGGAGGCTAAAGGTCTAATCTCATTGCTGATCCTGCATTTGGGAGGAGGCCTGCTATGTAGGGGGCCTCTTCATTCTCTTTCCCTGAAGTATCAGCAGGGATGGATTGCCCTGGGTGGAGGTCTGATACAGAGCTCTCATGATATAAAGGTGGTCTCCTTGGGTTCTTCTGCCAGAGTACAAGCAAGGCTGGAAGGTCCTGGGAGGTGGCCTGATATGGAGGCTGCCTTTTTTGGTTCTTTCCTGTCATGCTCTACAGAAAGCCACCCCCACGGCTTTTCTTCCTGCAAAGGAAATGGAGGTGCCACCTCCTAGCTCTTCCCCCAGGGCCAAATCAGTCACTCAGTTTGACTCCGCCTGGATCTAAGCCTCCAGCTGCTGCTTTGGCTCTTGGTGGAAAATAAGAGGGCTTGAGAATAACATTTGGCCTCGAACTTGGGCCTTCCAGCTGTTGTTTGATTACTGCTCCCATTGGCCCCAGTAGTCGCAGTAGCCAATAGTCAGGGTTGATGGGAACTGTAGCCAAACAGCAGCTGGAGGGCTGGAGTTGTGCAGCCCTGCCCTAAATCAAGCTTCCTCTTCCGCATCACCATTCCATCCTCTTCCACACGGGGCAGATCCCTCTTCAGGGCCAAAATCCAGCCTCCTAGCCATACATGTTGGGGCAGACAAGCTCTGTATGAGCCTCCTGGCAAGGAACTGTCTATCTTGAGCTACATCTTGAACCTCTCAAACATCTCTTGGCCCTGAGTGGACTGGCCAAGAGAGTCTTTTCTGTAGCTGAGTTTGACCCAAAGACCTTTTTACCCAACTCTACCCAAAGAATATTCAAAGCAAGACAAAAGTATTTTCTTTAACATAAAACATTTTGTTTTTTTAAACAATAAATATGCTAGTTTTATTGCTGTTCTATCTCTACATCCTATTAAAACAAATATTTAGTTTTTAAAAAATATATACACAGCATTTTATTGCTACTTATGTAAATAGTAGCACAGTTGTCTCTTTTAATCTGCCTTCCCCTTCTTCCTCAGCAACGTCCAGCTCCCTTGGAGGAACCACGATCCCCATAGTGGCTTCCACCCTGGCCAGTCTGCTCCTTAGCCACCTCAATTGTCCCTTCAGTGCCTTGAAGCTTTATAAGCATTCCTGGCAGCTGCGGAGGTCTCTTTGGCCTTGAAGGAGAGAACACAAACAGGGTGAAGGGGCCTGTCCTCCACCATGTCAGTCCCTGCACAGACTTCTAGTCCCCTTCCATGCCCAGCACAGACTCCTCCTCTCTGTCTTGAAAACCCTCCATGGCTATGTACCCCCCCCCGGTGAACTCGCACCTCGTCAGGTTGATTTTTGCTCTTCCAGCTTCTCTGTCTTCAGGAGCCACCTGAAGGTCTCCTGCTCTCTAAAACAACTCTTTCTCTTCCCTCTCTCTGACCCTTGGGTCTGGAACAGCCACTCAGATGTGGCCCCTCGTCTCTCTCCTATCCCTCCAATGATACCTGAAAACCCACCTCCACTGTGCAGCCTTTGGCATAATGCCTCAGTTAGAGGCTGCTCCATCGGCTTGAATTGAATGCCCCTTATATTTTCCTCTCCCATTCCTCCTCTTCCTCACTTCTCTCTCCAAAGCCAAACTTTAGACTGTATGCTCCTGGTGGCAGGGAACTTTTGCCCATGTACATTGATGACACTTTAAGGAGGATTTGCAATATGCACAATTGTATATCATCCTCCTTGGTTTCCTGTTTCATCTCAGCTTAAACTCAAAAGGGCTGATATTTGTTGTCCTTTTAGCATTCATATTCTGCTCTTCCTCAAGCAGCTCAGGGAGGTTTATACATGGTTATTTTTTCCCTCACAATAACCCTAAGAGGTAAATTAGGCTGTGGGACAAGTGACTGGCTCAAAGTCACCCAGAGAGTTTCATGACTGGATGAGAATTCAAACCTGGGTCTCCCTGGTCCTAAGGAAGTACAGCTGAAATACATACACATCTTTCCCCCACTTGCCCCCACCTCAGCTTCCCTTTACTTCTGTTGTATCCCTGCCTCTGTTTTTAGACTATAAGTTTTTTCGATTGTAAAATCACAATGAGGATAGAAAAGGTAGAGGTTATGGAGTGCTGCCTCTGTGAGACTTATGGTCACGCAGCTGATGGACCTGCATCTCTACCAAACTCTGCAGAGTTTCTTTCACATTGCTGAGGTCCGGCTCCAGAGGAGGTGGGGAAGGAGGAGGAGGTGGAGAGGGATGCAGGAGGAGGGAAGTGGTGGAGGTGGAGGTTGGGATGAAGGCAACCTCAAGGGAGGCATAGGACAATGATGTATCAGACCCAGAGGGCTGGAGAAGTGCAGCAGGGCCTGCAGGAACATCTGCAAGAGAGAAGAAGAAGCAGGAGGTCAGCTGCAAAGGCTGACATCCTACCACACCCACCATCACTTGCCCTCACTGCTCACTCTGAGAAGCTGCTTGGATTACAGGCATTACAGCTTGGACACATGAAAGACAGAAAACAAAGGAACACTTCAGCAAGCACTGACAACCCACTCACAGGCCTCCCCCCTGAAACCTTAGATGCAGACTCAAATCAAGCATTTCAACATGAAATAAACAAAAGAGCCATTCTTAGCCCAGCAGCAATTTCAGGGGCATGCTGTGAACATACCTTCCCTTTCCCACCGCTGCAGCCAAACTTCACTGCGGATGAGCCTTGTCTGCGTGTGTCCGATTTGCAGGTTGATGGCCCGGAGAGAACGAGGGAACTGTTGGGAAATGCGGCGAACCCTCAGTTCTGCAACAAAGAGAACAAAAAGGAACAAATGTTGTATGTGCTGACCAGGCTGAGTGCTGGTGACTTGCAAAAAGGGAAGTCTTAGGGCTTAGTCCATCATCTGGGCTGGGTATAAAAACTGCAGCTGATCTTTGTGCTGGGTGTATATGCAAAAGGTTTCTGAGGTGTTGCAATACTTACACTGCTGGACATAGTCATGCTGTAACCCTTTGAGGAGTTCTACTTCTTGCTGAAGATAATTATCAGCAATGGAAGGCTCTAGTAAGGGCTCTGACACAGAAGCTGCTTCCTTTGGAGTGTCTGTGAGGATGGAATGAGCTGTCATTGGAGATGTGAGTTGCTGGAAAGGGTTCTGGCACGGAGAGTTCCTCAATGAGCACTTCGCCCAGGATGTGGTTGGTGATGTGAGGTGCTGGAAGAGGTTCTGGTATGGAGGGTTCCTCAGTGAACTCTTCCTCCAGGATGTCATTGGTCATGCAAGGTGCTGAAAGAGGTTCTGGCATGAAGGGTTCCTCAGTGAGCTCTTCCCCCAGGATGTTGTTGGTGATACAAGGTGGTGGAAGAGGTTCTGGCATGGAGGGTTCCTCAGTGAGCTCTTCCCCCAGGATGTCATTGGTCATCATGCGAGGTGCTGGAAGTGGTTCTGGCATGGAGGGTTCCTCAGTGAGCGCTTGCCCCAGGATCTCATTGGTGATGTGAGTTGCTGGAAGTGGTTCTGGCATGGAGGGTTCCTCAATGAGCGCTTTCCCCAGGATGTCATTGGTGATGCGAGGTACTGGAAGGGGTTCTGGCACAGAGGGTTCCTCTGTGAGCTCTTCCCCCAGGATGTCGTTGGTGATGTGAGGTGCTGTAAGAGGTTCTGGCATGGAGGGTTCCTCAGTGAACTCTTCCTCCAGGATGTCATTGGTTATGCCAGGTGCTGGAAAAGGTTCTGGCACGGAGGGTTCCTCAGTGAGCTCTTCCTCCAGGATGTCGTTGGTGATGTGAGATGCTGGAAGGGGTTCCGGCATGGAGGGTTCCTCAATGAGCGCTTCCCCCAGTAGGTTGTTGGTGATGTGAGGTGCTGGAAGGGGTTCTGGCATAGAGGGTTCCTCAATGAGCGCTTCCCCCAGGATGTCATTGGTCATGCGAGGTGCTGGAAGGGGTTATGTCACGGAGGGTTCCTCAGTGAGCTCTTCGCCAAGGATGTCGTTGGTGATACGAGGTGCTGGAAGAGGTTCTGGCATGGAGAGTTCCTCAGTGAGCACTTCCTCCAGGATGTTGTCAGTGATGCGAGGTGCTGGAAGTGGTTCCGGCATGCAGGGTTCCTCAGTGAGCACTTCCCCCAGGATGTCATCGGTGATGTGAGTTTATGGAAGGGTTTCTAGCACGGAGAGTTCTTCAGTGACCACTTCCCCCAGGATGTTGTTGGTGATGTGAGGTGCTGGAAGGGGTTCTGGCATGGAGGGTTCCTCAATGAACTCTTTCCCCAGAGTGTCCCCCAAAACTTTGGGGAGTCCCCAATAAAATGGTGCAACATGGGTTGTGTTTCTGGGATGACCTGAAAGAGGGGAAATAATGCAGGAATCAGGAAATGATCGTGGCTTGTAGGCCTGATAGAAATGGCCTCCCTTTTCTGCCTAGGTTAGTCAGCTGGGAAGTAGCCTGGGATTGTGGGTGAGGTGGGCCACCCAAGGAAACAAGCAAGGAATGAAGAGGAGTACATTGCATAGCACTGACTGGCAAGACAGCCCTCACCAAGTACACTTGAGAAAGGAGTGCAATGGCCAGGTTCTGTCTGCTGTACATACAAGTGCAGCTGCCTTCTACCAAGTCATACTCTTGGCTCTCTTTGCCCTACTCTGGCTGGCAGCCGCTCTTGGGCAGAGGCCTTTTCCTAGCTAGCTAAGATCCTTTAACAGAAGATGATGAAGTCTCAACAGGAGACCTTGTGCATGCAAAGCAATTGTTCCACTACTGGGCTATGGGCTCTCTCTTCTGTGTGAGGAAAGAAGCTTCTCCTTTGAGCAGAATAGGAGCTGATAGTTGACATGGACAATCTCTGGCTCACGAACCAACCCCCAGTTACAGCCTCTTGGCCTAGTGGGGTGGGGGGTCTTGAAAATCTGCCTGGATGCCATAAGCAGGAAGCATAGCTGTGATCTCAGGAATGCGGGCCTGGCTCCTAGAGGTAGAAAACTGTGGTTGGAGAAAGAAAGAGTTTCTTTGGACCAAGCTCAGAGCACATTGGCCAGGAAATGTTGCCCGTTTTTTCAGGTGATCTTCCAATTCCATCTTGACCCATGTAATTGTCAAAAAATGAGATACTTTGGAAATAATTAGCTTCCTCTTCTTGAAGGCAGGGAGAAAAAGACCCAGAGGATGTTTTGGGGCTGGGTGTGGGCAAAGGGTTCTCGCTGGACTTTTTCAAAAGTGCACAACCTCTAAAGGAGAATGACCAAACCTACCTGCCTGCTGCCACAGCCCTTTCCCCATCTCCTCCTCGAATGGAGGCTAGCTAGATGTGACTCACAGAGCCCCCCCCCCCCCCGTCTCCTCTAACACTTTCGGCTGCATCTACAGCAAAGGATAGAGGTGGCTGAACCTGCCCTCCTGCTATTCATCCATCAGATGGATGTCTGCCCATCTCTCTCCATTGTCTAAGAGAAACAGTTCTCCAAGGAGGCTTTCCCTGGGGGGCTGGGGAGCCCTGAGGAGAAGCAGGCACTCTAATCATCCACTTACCTGTCAGTGCCCCCTCTTCATCTTCATCCCTGCAGAGATAAGGAGAAATATTCTTAGTAGTAAATCACAGGAAAGAGAGGGTCTCCTCCCCCAGTAATACTTGGGGTATTACTAGTATTACTAGGGGTATTACTAGTATGTGCCCTCCCTCTAATTTTAATTCACATGCAGCCAAGTATGTCCTCTCCCCAATCCTTCTAGCTGGCCCTGCTAATTTTGAATGATTCCATAGTTGGGAGCAGTGAATGTAATTGCTGTTGAATATCACTCACTGCATTTTGCTTAGAGTATTTTTCATTAAGGATTGACTGGTTGTGGCGGGGCGGGGGGTGGGCCTGCTCTCATAGTTCACAGCCATGAGGCCAGTGTTCCCACCCCTCTCCAGTGTAATTTCCCCACTTTTTAAAAAGTCCCCTCCACAAAGGGACACATACATGCTGTTTTGTGTTTTAAATAGGAGGGAGGCAGCCTGCCAAAGGTATCAAGGGGACAGTTGATGAAACTGGCATTTGATTCAGCAGCCAATTACTGGCATTCTGAACATGGAAAGGAGATGAGCTCACCTTGATGAGGCAATATATGCCACACCTGGGTTTGGGCTATGTCTGAACACCTCCCCCTCATTACCCCCCCCATCCCTTCAGCTGGCCACACCAGAGCCAAAAACATTAAGAGGAGTTAAGGGTAGAGAGGAGAGCAACTCACTTTGGTTCTGCCTCTGGGTGAGACCTATGGGAACATGAAAGCAGAAAAGGTTAGGCATGTTCTTGGAAATAACATGGGGGTGCTGGGGGGCAGCTTTTGAAGTCAGCTTCAACTGGTGGGCAGGATTTCCCCACAACCCCCCAAGTGGGCCCACAGGAGCCAGCCAGTAGCTCCTGGGTGATACAGCTTCACTGGTCTAGGACCTCCAAGCTTAAGAAACACAGTGGAAATCAGCCAAGCAGGTGACCTTCGAGGGCCGCCTGCATTTCAAGGAGAAGCTGTGTGGTGTGAATAGTGGTGGTGAACTTGTGACCACTGAAGTTCCCACAGGGAGCACAAACACGTGTGAACACAGCAGGCTGGGCTTCAGTTCTCTACCCAGACAGGCTAAAACAACGGAAGGGCATCTTTTAAAACCAGGTCCACGCGTGTGCGCCATTAGATTTTGCTTCACCCACCATGCCAGAGACTTACCTGCAGGCCACACATGACCAACAGCCACCCATCTTGACAACTAAGCTGATAAGCTGCTAATAAACTGACAGCCGAAGACAGCCAATTTATCAAAGATGCTTCAGCTAATCTAAAATGCTGCCAAGTGAGCCTGCTGCAGAATCTTTGCAGGTTTCCAAGGGGAACCATGATGGCAGAATTCTGTGGCTGACTGTGAAGTCACAAGTTACTGTTACTGGTCATGCTGGCTCTGGTTTGAATCCAAACACTGTCTTGGGGGTGCAGCTCAAAGTGTCAGAGCACCAGGGGCGAGTCATCCCAGTCCTGCCCTCCCTGCTCCCCACATGTCACTTTCTATTCATTTGACTTTCCCCTTCTGTTAACAAATTCTGAAGGAAGGGGATGCTTGTGGATAGGGGTGGGCTGCAGCTGCCGCTTGTACAGTTGGACACAAAGTTTATAATAAGCCTTGCATGAGTCCTCTGTAACATGTAAGAGGGCAAAGGCAACAGCCACATCCATTGCATGTCCCCAGCTAATTTCCCACCTAATCACTTAGATTAGATTTCCACCTAATCACTTGCTGAAGTCCTTTAGCTAGGAAATTCCTCTAAATCACATTCAGCACTGAGGCCTGTCTCTGTTCAGAATACACAAAAAGAAAACCAACTAACTTGTGGAACTCACCACCTCTAGATGCGGTGATGACCACTGGCTTAGATGGGCTTGAAAGGGGGTTAGAAACATTCATGGAGGAGGAGAGATCCCTCTGTGGCTATTAGTCATGATGGCTATAGAGAACCTCCAGGTGCACAGGCAGAATCCCAGATGCTGGGGACATGCAGTGGGTGCGGCTGTTGCCTTTGTATCCTTACATGTTACAGAGGAAGCATGCAGGTTTATTATAAACTTTGTGTCCAACTGCACAAGCAGCGGCTGCAGCCCACCCCTACCCACAAGCATCCCCTTCCTTCAGAATTTGCTTACAGTAGGAAAAAGGCGAATGAATCGAAAGTGACCGAGAGGGATGGAGGGGAAATAAGAAGGACAAAGAAAGAGGGGAAGCACAAAAAAGGAAGATGGCCCACAAAGAATGAGAGGGCGCAACAGAAGGCTGTAATGTACTTTTAGTATAAGGTTATGACAACGGAAAGCAAACAATTATCCCCGCCCCCTCTGTTTCTTCTTAGGAAACAACCCACATCCTTATTAAACTCAATAGGCCCAGCTGTACAAAACCTTAGTTTCTGCTGCATATAGTTTGATGTACTGCACATTAAAATGAACATTGGACAAAGGGACCTCCTCTCTGTCCTCTCAAAAGACCCTCCATGGTAGCTCATGGCCCCACAGGGGATGGATGAATCCCGCTAAAGATGCTACTCTTACATTTTTAGGCATTCTAGCGATTGCCTCCTTACAGCTATTATTTCTGCCACTATAGTTAAACCATATGTTGTTGTTGGAAGTGCTTTTGCTTAATGTTTTGTTGACATTCTGTCAGCTAGTATGTATCCCTCACTTCCTGCCCCTCTGGCTGCTGCCGCCACCAACAGCACTGCAATTACTCCCCAGTATATTATTTTATCAGGAAGCAAAAAGGTGTCACATAGAAATACGGAAGCACTCAGTTGCTGTAGAAAGTCACTTTGCTCAGAGTGTTTTTTGCTCAGAATGTTTTTCCTTGAGGATTGACTGGTTGGTATGGTGGGAGGGGGCAGAGGTACTCTTACCCCCGGACATTGGGGCCCTGGTCCATGGCCTCCAGGGGCAGACTCCAAATGGTCAGGGGGGCCCCCCTCCTGCAACCACCTGTGCCCGCCTCACCACACCGTACGTCCGGTGTTTTTGTTTTGTATAATTTAAGCGAGGAGTGGCAGCTGGGGAGTGAGCTTAGCAAGACTTGCCTACCTGCTCCCCCAGTGTTGTCCGAAGTGACCGCTGGGCTTGTCTATTCAGCCCAGTGGCTCTTGATAACTGCGAGGCGCTCCAGCGCGTGGCATCATGGGCTTGTGGCAATCTATTTTAACTGCACCGGTGCGCTGTAGCGCCTCGCAGTAAACAAGAGCCTCTGGGCCGAATGGACAGGCCGAGTGGTCACTCCAGTCACCACCATGGGGGTGGGGGGTGGGAGGCAATTCCTTTTCAGCTCCCCCCCCCGACCTACCCCTCAGCCACACACATGCCATGGTGGCTTGAATTATGCAAAAACAAAAAACAGAGGCATGGCATGATGGGCGCAGGGTGGCTGCTGGAGGCACCCCAATTGCCTAGGTGCATCCCTGGCACAGGGGAGGGTGGACCTGCTCTCATAGTTTACAGTCATGAGGCCAACTTTCCCACCCCTCTCCACAGAAGTTTTTCAACTTTTTAAAGAGTTCCCCCCACAAAAATAAATAAAAAAATAAAGGACATGTTTCAGGTGAAAGAATGGCAACAAAAAGAAGAAGGAACTAGGTGAGTCCAATAGAAACTCTATATTGCACCACAAGAACCCACCCACACAAAACCTTTGCTGTATGCAATATTAAACAAATCTGTAAAAAGACATTAAGGGGACACATTCAACTGCAACCTAATATTGTAAGGATTTTTCTCAAAACATACCAAAGGATGAAAGTTGCTGGATATTTAATATATACTGTTTTAGAATTACCCACATATATACTCAAATCAATACATAAATCCTTAAAATCATCAAAATTCACATATACATACACATTAAAATAACCAATAATACCCATTATGTTAATATTTCATATGGGCTAATACATAAAATCTAAAAGCACCCAACTATTCTTTCAATAATCCCTTCGTTTTATAGCTTCATGAGTTCCAAACTTCCAAAAGGTGCACAAATGCAAAGAAGGGGTAACAAAACTCTATATGGACTTCTTGTACCACATGTGCTGATGTTTTAAAATCCACATCCATAAGTAGCTTCCTCTGTCTCAAAAAGGTGATAAAACCAGCTCCACATTCTACAATGCATGTGTAAGCACTCCTTTCTGTACTGAGCTGAAAATGCCATCAGATAAATTCTGATTTTATTTATATCTATAGCCCTATTCAGATGTTCGATTATGTTCAGATGTTACAGATGCTACACATGTACACATTTTTCTGTGAATGCTTGTACATGGATTCATTTAAAAGGTGGACCTGAGTACAGGCCCCTCAAACACAGGCTACAGATATGAAGTGTACCATTGTTTGTGCATTGAACGTAACTTGTGAATAGGGCTTATTTGTACACATAATATGCCTTCAAGGACACTGATTCCAAGTATGCTTACATGGCAGTCCAAGGAGCACACTTCAATTTCCTTAAAAGGAAACAGCACAAGCATTTTTTTGCTATTTTTGTAATATCTTTTATTGACCGACCAATCAATCAAACTATATCAGGGGCTATCAATGGCCAGTTATGGAGAAGATGGCATGATTCTGTCATGAATACAATGTAGCAACACATGTATTTTGCCATAGGAATGTTTACAAAATATATAATGCATAAAGGTGGCATAAAGACACTGGTTGATACCAGTGCTGACAAGGCACATGTGAATCCATGTCAGCATCCAGACTGCTGCTGCTCCATTGCACTCGTGGGTCTGAGACTGTCCAATGACAGTCAAAATGAACATTTTGACTTCCCCTTCCCTCTGAAGCTCATTGTGTGTCCCAAAAAGATGTCCCTAAGGGTTTCACAGCCCTTTGGAACATATTTTTCTGATGCACAAGGGGCTTCATAAGGTAAGGGTGATTGTCAAATACTGTTGCTTCCCCCATGCACAAAATGACACAGTGGTACTCTGGATCTTCAAATTTCAACAAATATTTATATACCATTTTTTAACAAAAGTGTTCAAAGTGGTTTGCATAGAGAAATAACAAACAAACAAACAAACAAGATGGATCCCTGTCCCCAAAGGTCTCACAATCTAAAAAGAAATATAAGATAGACACCAGCAACAGTCACTGGAGGTACTGTGCTGGGGGTGGATAGGGCCAGTTGCTCTCCCCCTGCTAAATAAAGAGAATCACCATGTTTAAAAAGTGCCTCTTTGCCTAACTAGGCAGAGTTAATCCTGGCACTGCTGCATGAGCACAGTGCTAGTCAGGATGTCAGCCCCTGTTAAGAAACTTATCAGGTATGTGTGTGTGTTTGAATAAAAATCCAAAAACCTTCAACCTGAATACATTATTTTAAGCAAATGCACAGGAGAAATATGCAGGAGAAAGCCCACTGGCTAAGGAGAAAGCCCACCAGCTGCGGCTTTCTCCACATCTGAGCAGCTGTTTGGGTCCAATCTGACCCTTGTGATCTTTTGTAAGAAGTAACTGTCCTCACATTCCTTGAAAAGCTTGCAATATGCCCGAGGAAAGAAGAGGAGGTTGCTGGCAACCTGGGTGCTGTTGGGAATTCTCTCTGGTAAGAGAATCCCTTTTTCATTATAGCAGAGTGCACAGAGGCACAACACAGCGGAATTTGGTTAGGCATGCGTTTATGCTGAGAGTTGGAGCCAGTTCATACCGGTAGTTACAAATCAATATATATGGCATTTATTAAAGAACTCCATTCTAGATAGGAAAGTGAGGAGTTAGGATCTCTAATCTAGCTAGCTAGCTGGATGCAGATGGATTCTGCATCTCTGCACACATGGTGCAGGGGAGAGGAGCTTGCATGTTGCAAGGTAGAAGGAACAGGAAGAGAAGGGAAGGAGGAAGTGCAAAACAGGAAGGAAGGAAGTTAGTCCCTAAGAGTAGCAATCTACATTCCAAAGGGATAGTGTCAGAGCAGTAGAGAAGGGATGACCAATGTCTTGACCCTCTAGCCCTCTGACTCACTAGTCTGCCCTCCTATGTCACTGAGACAAGAGACAGCGCAAAGTCCTTCACTTCCAACAGGTGCCACAGGTAAGCATGATGATCACCAGTCATGATGTTTATGGCACTGTCCCCCTCCAGACAAACAGTGCTGCAAGCATGGTTGTTGCGTGCAGGGAGGATGAGTGACAGCAGGGGGCAGAACATCCTCCCTGCTTCCCCACTCATGAGCAGTGCTCAGTTATGATTCATAAAGTCTGAAGAGGGCTAGTGACAGCTGCTTTTGTTGGAGTTGCAGCTCCAGTTGCATCGTCTGTTTGCACCTTCTGTCCTAGTTCCCACTAGCAGCATTAGGAATACAGATAGTAAGCAGGGGTCTCACTCTTTGTCTCCCGCCCCCATTGCTGGCATCTCTTTGCTCTGCCTTCTGATTGGTACACCCAATTGGTATTGGTATTACCCCCCCGCGCCCGTGTGTCAGGTGGAGTCAGAAAGGGAAAGGAGGAGGAGAAAATGGAGTTGTTGCTGAATAAACTCTACGTTAAATCTATATAAGATGACTTTGTGTTTGTGAGGGAAGCAGCTATAACAATTGCCAATGAGATTTTGAACCAGCTAAGAGTGTGAGCCTGCAAAGCTTGTGAATGTTCCTGCAACTTTGTTTCATTGCATTACTGGGCCTGCACTGCTTTCTGCTGTTACTGCTGCTGATTGTTTCTCTAGCTTCCTGTCCTGCACAATCCCTGAAGGTACTTTTCCCTTATCAATCCTAGACTCCGTTGTTCCCTGGATGCCCACCATAGCCTACCCCACCCTGAGAAGCTTTTGAAGAATTTTCCACCTGACATAGACATAGTCCTGACATAGCGACAGAAACATAATGATGCATAGGATCTATCATACAGCTTCTGCATATGCCTGTGGCATAAGGCATCACAAAGTTGAGCTAATCATGCAACAATCATTATAGTCCAGAGTCCTACATCAAGCAGAGAGTCTTTGAACCTCCAGTCCCACACCATGACACTATTGTCTAGAGTCCATGTTTTTCAGTCTTGCCTTTGAAATACCTTGCGATTTTGGCTACAATTTGCTCTGTAGATATTTTATTCCATTTTGAGACTTTTCACTCCACAATATGTAGATAATAATGTTGTATACAGACCACTCACCCTCATGCTTCAAAGGGCTGGAAAGGAGTTAGGCTCTGACCAACCTCCCCACGGATGATCAACAAATGCCCAGAACTTCACCAATTGTGTGCCCACACACTCTTTGGGGTGGCAGAGTGCTGATGGGAGGAAGAAAGCTCATGCTGGGTCCTCCATGGAACCAGAATGCAGCACACAAGCAGCAGAGCGGAAAATCTTAGTATTGCAGCTGCTCCGCTCTGGATGGTCAATCTTTCTGCTCTGCATGGCCAAAAAGGGCAGTGGGCCAGTAGGGAGCCCAGCTATTTGGGGGCAATCATGCACACAATCACCTACCAAGGTAGAACAAACCATAGGTTAATTTTACCTTGGTAAAGCCCTGGGTAGAAGAGCTAGGCTACCCAGGACTGCAGTAGCTGGGGCCGCAGGGCTCCTGGTGCTCCAGATGACATGGGACGCCTGGGGTAACTCAAGCAGCTTGTGTCATGTAAAAAAGTTCATTGTATTATATTTTGAGGCTTTTTATTCCACCATATGTTCTACTGGTGAGATTTATATTGAATTTTCCATTAAAGGGAAGTCACAATGTTAGGAGAACTTCTAACACACTCTCAATTTGTGGTTTGAATTTCTACCTTTTGATAAGTGTAGGTGGTAACTTTTCCTCTTGCTCTTTTCCTCTTGAACATCAGTGAGTTTCCGTTGGAGTCAACTGTACACTGATTCTCCCAAGCTAGAAGCTGCTAGCATGACTTCTTTGTTAAAGTTTTTAAACTACATGTGAGAGATTGATATAACTCCTTATCTCAATATTCTCATTCTTTTATGGGTTTTTTTTAAACACACACACACACATTCCACTCGCATACCTAATACTGACTCATATTAATATTCACAAACATTTATACACTTTTAGGACCTTGATTTCTAATTATTTTAATACTTTCATTAAATTATAAATTATATTACATTATAATATAATTAAATTATATTACATAAAATATAATTACAGTAAATTATATTACATTATAATACTTTGTTTTTTAAAATTAAATTTATTGTAAACAAAATGTTATTTTCATAGTACAGTAAGAAAAACAAAATCACTTTGATGTGGCTTTTAGTCTTTTGATACGTTTAATAGGGTTATCTTGGAAAGGCTTGTTCTTCGAGTGCAATTTCCTTAACAAAACTTTATATCAATTGTTGGTAATGGTATCTGGATGACTGTAGGGTAGGGTTTCAAAAACATAAGGTCCTTGACTTGGTTGGTTTGTGTGCTTCAAGCCAGTCAAAGTAATATGTGCTAATAGTTAATTCCTCTTGTGCTCAATTAAGTCCCATGACCTACCCATAACATTGACCAAAGCTTAAGCAGCTGATTAGTGCCCAGTGGAGTCTCATTGCTTTCAGTGGCACACCAGACCTTGACATGAATATAATTAAAGATGCTCATACATATGTGGTCTAAGGTTCAAGGCTTTACAGACATAAATATTGAAAATTTAAACATTTCTTTTCAGAGCACATTTTGAAAGTAATTACTTAGAGCGCCCCCCCCTTATTATTTCTTTTCTAATTTCCAAATCTACAAATTCAGCACATACAGTTGTATGAATCCAAAATATTGTTTCTCTTGGCATCCTCTGATTCCAAGACATTGTTGCTAGACATTTCTCAGTGCATCCTACAAAAGCATAGTAACTAGACATTTTTCCACCTGCAGTGTCAGAATGACTGCAGAACTATAGAAAGAATATGCAAATGACAAAGACGTGGGTGTCATTACAAAAAGACATTGTTGTATCCTTTCCAGTATCTTTTATGTCTTGTTACTTAAAAGTTTGTCCCAGTGGGGATCCTGTAGAGAGTAGGGATGTGCAAAAAATTTCGGGCACAGAACGCTCTGTGCCCGAAACGAGCAATTTCGGGTGATTTGGGGCTGAACTGAATCACCCGCGATGTCCCCTGATATTTTTCGGGCCCGAGCCGAATCACCCGAATTTCGGGCATGAAAAATTCAGGTGATTCAGTTCATGGTTGATTTGGGGTGTGTGTTTTTTTTGAAGTTTTAGTGACTTTGGGGCAGTTTGGGGGCATAGCATGGGATCTGGGCAAAAAGAGTGGGGTGGGGTGGTAGTGCCTAATGGGTGCAGGCTACCACCCCAATTTCAGGGGGATCGGGCAAAGGGCTGATTTTTGGGGAATTTCTGAAGTTTTCATTTCTTTGGGGCAGATTGGGGCAGAAAGTGGGGACTGGGGCAGAATAGTGGGGTTGGGTGGTAGTGCCTAATGGGTGGAGGCTACCACCCCAATTTCAGGGGGATTGGACAAAGGGCTGATTTTTTGAGAATTTTTGAAGTTTTAGTGACTTTGGGGCAGTTTGGGGGCAGAAAGTGGATCTGCCCCAAAAGAGTGGGGTGGGGTGGTAGTGCCTAATGGGTGGAGGCTACCACCACAATTTCAGGGGGATTGGGCAGAGGCCTGATTTTTTGGGAATATTTGAAGTTTTTGTGTCTTTGGGGCAGATTGGGGGCAGAAAGTGGATCTGCCCCAAAGGAGTGGGGTGGGCTGGTAGATAGTGCCTAATGGGTGGAGGCTACCACCCGTCCCCAATTTCAGAGTGATTGGGCAGAGGGGTGAATTTTGGTGAATTCTGAGGTTTGTCTTCATAAGGTGAAGTGTGCTAAATTGATTACTTCCTCATATTCATAGTAATTGAGAGTGTGAAAAAGTTAAAGTGGGGTCATGAGAGTTGTCTAATTGAAAAAAATCTCATTTGCTATGATAGAATGAGAATTCACACCTCAGAAAAAACTTCTGCACTGAGAAATGTCTAGGATGCACTGAGAAATGTCTAGCAACAATGTCTTGGGATCAGAGGATGCCAAGAGAAACAATATTTTGGATTCATACAACTGTATGTGCTAAATTTGTAGATTTGGAAATTAGAAAAGAAATAATAAGGGGGGGGGAGCGCTCTAAGTAAGAGGGCATGCCATCTCTCCTGCCGTTACTCCCCTGCAACTGGTACTCAGAGGCATCCTGCCTTTGAGGCTGGAGGTGGCCCACAGCCCTCTGACTGGTAACCATTAGTTGTTGGCTGTCACCACATCCTGTGGCAGAGAGTTTCTACAAGTGGATCATGCGTTGTGTGAAATAGCACTTCCGTTTGTTGGTCCTAGACCTCCTGGCAATCAATTTCATGGAGTGACCCCGGTTCTAGTGTTGTGTGAGAGGGAAAATAATTTCTCTCTCTCCACCTTCTCAACACCATGCATGATTTTATAGACCTCTATCATGTCTCCCCGTAGTCATCTTGTTTCTGAACTAAAAAGCCCCAGGTGTTGTAGTATTGCCTCATAAAAAATGTGCTCTAGGCCCCTGATCATCTTGGTTGCCCACTTCTGTACCTTTTCCAGTTCTACAATGTCCTCTTTAAGATGTGGTGACCAGAATTGTATGCAGTACACCAAGTGTTGTCACACCATAGTTTTGTATAAGGGCATTATAATATTAGCCGTTTTATTTTCAATCCTCTTCCTAACGATCCCTAGCATGGAATGAACCTTTTTCACAGCAGAGGTATTCTGAGTGTGGATTCTATGATAGCTAATGAGATTTTCAATGAAACACCATGAATCCACTCTACACCTCAGAAACAACAGAACCCTGTACCCCATGGGTTAGAAACCCATGGGGGTGGTTGGCACCCTATGTGCACTACACTACCATTCGCTCTGGGCCACCCCAGCACCCCCCAAGTGCACTTATGGGGCTGCTGAAAGCTCCATGTATACCCTATGAGGAAAAACCTTAAAGACGCGTAAACTTTAACAATTTCCCAAAAATCAGCCCTCTGCCCAAATCCTTTGAAAAAATTCAGGTAGCTTCCTTGACCCTACCTGGCACTACCACCAACCCCACACTGCTCTAGGCCACCCCTTTTCCCCCCACGTGAAGCTATATATTTGCTGACACCTCAATGCTTCTCTATGGGGGAAAACCTTAAAGACGCATAAACTTCAACAATTCCCCCAAAATCAGCCCTCTGCCCAATCACTCTGAAATTGGGGTGGTAGCCTCCACCCATTAGGCACTACCACCCCACCCCACTCTTTTTGCCAAGATCCCACGCTATGCCCCCGAACTGCGCCAAAGACACTAAAACTTCAAAAATTCCCCCCAAATCAGCCCTTTGCCCAATTCCCCTGAAATTTGGGTGGTAGCCTCCAACCATTGGGCACTACCACCCCACCCCACTATTTTGCCCCTGGGACCCGTTTTTCTTACCTGAATCAATTTGGATTCGGATTTAATCCGAATCCAAACCGAATCAGGGGTGATTCGGGTAGCCCAGATTCGGGCACAGAACAGAACAGGGGTGATTCGGTTCAGGTCCAGAACCGAATCACCAAAATCCTGAATTGCACACCCCTACCCTTATCCCATGACTGCTTAGTTTCCTCAGGAGTCTTTGATGAGGAACTTTGTCAAAAGCTTTTTGGAAGTCTAAGTATACCATGTCAACTTGATCACCTTGATCCACACACTTGTTGACATTCTCAAAGAACTCCGAAACATTGGTGAGGCAAGATTTCCCTTTGCGGAAGCCATGCTGGCTCACTGCCAGCAGGGCCTGTTCTTCTAGGTGCTTTACAATTTTATCCTTCAGGATGCTTTCCATCAATTTGCCTGGAATGGACGTTAGGCTACCCAGCCTGTAATTTCCCGGATAGCCCCTGGATCCCTTTTTGAAAATCAGTGTTACTTCTGCTACTCTCCAGTCCTCTGGTACAGAGCCAGATTTCAGGGATAAGTTATATATTTTAGAAAGGCGGTCAACAATTTCACATTTAAGTTCTTGGAGGACTCTTGGATGGATGCCATACAGCCCTGGTGATTTGTGAGCTTTCAGTTTTTCCAGACAGTTTAGAACATCATCTCTTGTCACTTCTATCTGACTCAGCTCTCTAGCCTCCATCCCTTAAAAGCCTGGTTCAGGAACAGGTATATGCTCAGTATCCTCTGCCGTGAAGACAGACGCAAAGAACTCATTCAGCTTCTCTGCAACCTCCATATCCTCCTTAATAATCCCTTTCACTCCCTCATTGTCTAATGGTCCAACCGCCTCCCTGGTAGGTTTCCTGCTTCTGATGTACTTAAAGAAGTTTTTGTTATTCCCCTTGATACTTTTGGATAAATGTTCCTCAAACTCTCTTTTTGCTTCCCTTATTGTCACCTTGCATTTCTTTTGCCAGAGTTTGTGTTTCTTTCTGTTCTCCTCCTTTGGACAGGCCTTCCAATTTTGGAAGGAAGTCTTCTTCCCTTTTATGACTTCCTTGATGGTACCCATTGGCCATGCTGGCATCCTCCTGGACTTAGTGGTACCTTTCCTCCTTTGGGGTATACAATCTAACTGGGCTTCTAGTATTGTGGTTTTGAGTAAACTCCATGCACTCTGGAGCGAAGTGACTCTCCTGATTTTCCCCCTCAGCTTTCTTTTCACCATACTCCTCTTTTTGGAGAAGTTTCCTCTTCTGAAATTCAAAATGTCCATGTTAGACATCCTTGGTGATTCTCTCCCCGCATGTATGCTGAATTTGATGGCACTATGGTCACTGTTCCCTAAAGGGTCAATGACACTGACATCACGCACCAGGTCCTGGGTGCCACTCAGAATTAGGTCCAAAGTCAACTTCTCTCTGGTTGGTTCCATGACCAACTGTTCTAGGGCACAGTCATTTAGCGTATCTAGAAATTTGACCTCTTTGTCATGACCTGACTGTGAATTTACCCAGTCTATGTGTGGGTAATTGAAGTCACCCATAATTACAGCTCTGCCTCTCCTTGACACCTCCCTGATTTCCTCCTGCAACTCCCAGTCACTGTTGGCGTTTTGATCCGGAGGGCGATAGCACGTCCCCAGTTGCACGTTCCCTTTCAGGCCTTGTATTGTCACTCACAGGGTTTCTGTGGAGGACTCCAGTCCACCTAGGTTTTCTAGCTTGTTAGATTCTATCCCTTCTTTAACATACAGTGCTACCCCTCCTCCAAGGCACCCCTCCCTGTCCTTTCTATAGAGTTTATATCCAGGGATAACAGTACCCTACTAGTTCTCACTGTTCTACCATGTTTCTGTTATGCCCACTATATCTATTTCTGCGTTAGCAACCAAGCACTCCAGCTCACCCATCTTGGCTCGGAGGCTTCTGGCATTGGCATATAAGCACCTATACATTGAATCTCTCACCTGATGTATGCTATTCTTTTGACTCTTTGACCTGTTGGCACAGGCTCCTGTCTGCTCTTTATGCGGCTCTGCTCTGTCCCCTTCTGTTTTATCTGAATTTTTGCAGCCTCACACTTTAAAGGATGGCTTTTGCCAAATGGGATACTGCCCTTCTCCCATCGGCTGTTCCCCAGGTGTCATTTTAAAAGCCGCTCTGCAACCTTTTTGATTTTAAGCGCCAGCAGTCTGGTTCCATCTTGGTTCAAGTGCAAGAACCGTCCCTTTTGTATAGGCCTTGCTTGCCCCAAAATGTATCCCAGTGCCTAACAAATCTAAACCCCTTCTCCTGGCGCCAACGTCTCGTCCACGCAGTGAAACCCCTCAGCTCTGCCTGTTTCACTGAACCTGGGCGTGGAATAGGTAGCATTTCTGAGAATGCTACCTTGGGGATCCTGGACTTCAAAATGCTACCTATCAGCCTAAATTTGGCTTCCAGGACCTCCCAACTACATTTCCCCACATTGTTGGTGCCGACGTGCACCACAACAGCTGTCTCCTCCACAGCACTGCCTAGGAGCCTGTCTAGATGCTGCGTGATGTCTGCAACCTTCGCACCAGGCAGGCAAGTCACCATGCGGTCAACACGCGGGTCATAAACCCATCTCTTTATAACTCTAATGATCAAATCACCCACTACAAGGAGGCCCCCACCCCCCAGAGGCGTATCCCCTGTGCTAGAGGATATGGGCCCATCATCCATGGAAGGGGTCCCTTCTAAAGTATCATTTCCCGCTTCCTCAGACTGATGTCCTCCTTGCCCAAGACCTTCATTCTCCTTGACAGCAGAGGATCTACCATCCCTGGAGTGGGATGTGTCTATCACATCCCTGAAGGTCTTGTCCATATGTCTCTCTGTCTCTCTGAGCTTCTCCAGATCTGCCACCTTGGTCTCAAGGGAATGGATTTGTTCCCTGAGGGCCAGAAGCTCCTTGCACCGAGCACACAACCATGACTTCTGCCCATGGGGCAAATAGTCATACATGTGGCACTCTGTGCAATACACTGGGAAGTGCCCCTTCCCCTGCTGACTTTCTATCTTCATACTGTTTTTGTTGGCTGTTTACAGTATTTAAAGATAGTTTATTAGAAGTAGTTTATTATCTGTTTATTAGATAGTTTATTAGAAGGATAGGTCTCAGCTGTAATGGTCAGCTATTTATATGTCCAAACAGCCTTTCCCAAGAATATGAGGGATACGAGGGAGGGATTTGTACTTAAGTTCTCTTCTCCACCAGGATCCTCGTGATCACAGGGGCTTGTTCCAAACTCCACCGCACACTTCCCGCTAAACTCCTGCAAAACTCCTACATCCTGTTTGCCATCCCTGTTCGCTATGCTCTGTTCGCTATGCTCCTGGGCCTTCACCTCTTATGTGGAGTAGCCTTCCGACTGAGACACAGGATGTGAGTCAAGGGAATGTGGGGCCTCTCCCAGCCCTAGATGATTCCACCCCCTCCAGGCAGGGACAAAGTAAACACTGGAGTTTGGTAGCCCTAGCAAATCCTAGCCCTGGGGGATTCTAACCCTAGCAAATAACACACACAGAGAGAGAGACTAAGACCTACCCCTTAAAGAGAAACAGCCCCATAAAATCTCCTCTCTTCCTGTTTGTTTGAAGAGGAAAAGGCTAGATGTTTAGAAAAGCTTGCTCACCTTCTCAGCTGTGTCTGTTCTTCACAGAATAGCCTTCCAACTACATCCCTGCGCTTCCAACACGAGCACTGGGATGTAGAATCAGCAGACCAGGAAGATAGACAAATGTCTGCAATGTGATTCACAGTTAGAAAAAAAATAATGGGTTTGGCAACCTCCAGTTTCATGTTACATGTTAATGTAGCCTGTAGAAGCAGCTATGAACCAGACATTTGATGTGATAAGCCAGGGGCAGGCAACCTGGGCACTCCAGCTGTTCTTGAGCTACAGTTCCCATCATACCCAGCCATAAAAACCCATGGCTAGGGATGATGATAGTTATAGTTCAACAACAGCTCAAATGGCTCAGATTGCCCACTTGTGTGATAAATGTTGTGCCAGCAGGGGTGAGCTCCTCTTACAGAAATGTCCTAGGATCTAGGAATGATCACAGTGCACTTCTGCTTCCAGTCAATCACAAGCACTGGGGCAGTAGAATTCCAGATGCCAGAGATCGATTCTTTGCCAAAAGATACACATGAACATGAAGCTGTGTTCCCTCTAGTCCCAAATTCTCTATTCACTGCATTCAGTAAAATTAGAAGAAAGGCTAAAGAAAGCTGTGTTTCAGAGCTTTGTTTATAAACTCAAAGAACAGAGTCAGACAAAAATCATACTTTTGGCCATTGGAGATAAAAATGCACTCTTGGCTGGTTTCATTTTTTAATGTGCCTCTATTGAATATAATGGCTGCATATAAAGGGCTGGCTCCAGCTTTCAGGAGCTTCTCGGCAAACTGCCTTCTATGGTCCCTCACCCTCAGGTTTGTGGTTAGCTTACACTAGCAGATGGGATGGGAGAGAGAAGTAATGATGACATGACCATCTTGCTTGAGAGCGTGGCTTAGCCATCACCACAGAAAGCTACGGACACAAAGGTGGTCTTGAGAATTGAGAGCATCGGGTCACTCGGCAGTTGTCCAGGTATGCTGAGCCCTAATGCTGGATTCATCCTGAGCCCTGACAGGAACCATGCTTTTCTGTCCTACAAATCAAAAGTATCACATGCCCTGCCAAACACCGCAGGGTCAAAATATCTTAAGGTGAACAAGATTGAAAACATTCACATCATGACAATTAGAAATTAGTAAACAGGTTATCATCTACTCCTGTTAGAGTTGGGTTCAGGATTACTGGATAATAATCTCATCTAACTTTGTCAAGTGAAAAACCTCTAACGTATCTTCCAAAAAAATGCCAGTGCCAAGATGCTGCTCTCCATGCCAGCTTGAACTGTAGATTTATCCCTTCACTGACCAAGAGGAGGAGGAGGAGGAGGAGGAGGATGGGCTTACATACCCAGAGAAATGGGGTCAGTGACAGATTGACCTATGCTGTTGCAAGGATTGAAAAAACACGCCAGAGCTGCTACAGAGGCAGATCTTTTCTGCTCCTAATAACTCCTGCCCAATTGCACATTACAACAATACAATACAACAAATACAACAATACAACATAAATAAATACAACAATATTGCTGTTTGGAACAATGGAAGTATTGTTGCAACTTGCAATTGCACAAGAGTTCATAGCTGTGGAACCGACCTGCCTCCAACCCCAGTCAGGTATTTTTATTTTTTTAAAAAAAAAACAACTTGCAGCAGCACAGGGATCCCCATTTCTCTATGCAGTATGTGAGTGATTCTTAAGAATGTTTATATTGTCATAACCTGGCAAACTCTGGTTTCAGGGCAGGGGGGAAATTCCCTCTTCCTGGTCCGCCAAGGCCACATCCCAGCAACCTCCATAGCACTCATGTCACCAGACTGTGGGGAAGGCATCAGAACGTTTGCAGGGCAGCAGCCATTGGCCACAATCTTCAAGGGGGCGTGTCAAATGAGCACTCATGCCTTTTTGGAATGGACCGCCCACTCTTGCCAGGGAAAGGGCATTTAAATCCCTTTAAATGGCATTTGAGCCCTTCTCTTGACAGCAATAATGCCGCCATGCTCATAAGAGCCCCGCAGCAAAACGTTATCACACAAGCACAATTACTGACAATGGGGGGATGGAGAGAGGCACTATTTTTCTATTACTCTAGGAAGGGATCGTGATGACTTCCTAGGAGGAAATATGTATATGAGGGAGGGCAAAGGATCCTTGTGTCTGGTCCACTGTGACCAAGGATGCTCTTGTGATGGCATATCGTGGCAAAGCAGTCCAGGAACACCCAAGCAAGCACACTCCTTCCCCTGTGTTGGCTTACCGCCTGCGGTTTAACCCTTTCATGAGAGGGCCAGGCCACTGGGCAGGAGCAGAGGCCCAGTGAGCTTTGGGCCTCCTCCAGACTGTGCTGTCATGAGTGGTCCAGACTGGAGCATCACACAGGAGTAATCTGCTCCTGCTGGATGGTTCATCTCATGAGTAACCCCAGAGACTGCATGCTTTTAGCCAAGGGAAAGGGGCTAGGGCCCCCTTCCCCAACATAATTGTACAAAAAATAGACCTGTACCATTCATGAATTCCTGAGTGGGCGTGCCTTTTAAACCCAACCCTGGGTATCGCTGCCCTTCCATATGTGATCTTTGCAGTGATCTCATCGGGTTGTCCAGTTTATGGTGCCATTGCAATTGCATGTGCTTGTGAACATACTTCTTTATTTTTTCATTTTTGGAGAGCAAAACACGTATTCCTGTCTTGCCAATGCGACTTTTCTCTTTGATAGGCTGAGAAGCTGGGGATGGGACAATGCAGTGTCCCTGCTGTTGGACAATGGGTGAAGAGCACAGACGGGGCTGGACAAGTGCTTGGAGAAGCAGCCAGTGAGAGGCATGGAGCGGGTACATTCCTATGTAGGTCTGGCCACTCTCTCTATGATTTTGGTTCCAGAAACAGCACAAAATCCTGGTTATGGCAGCACTTGTGTTCGGATGTAACGCTGCCACCTTCAAACCTCAGATTGGAGCAGCAAAACTCACTAGAAAACGGAGGTTGAAACTGGAGTTTGGTGAGGGAAACTGCAAGTTGCTTTTGCCATGATACTGTGATTTCATGTATTCGGACATACACAGATTCCACCCTCTGCCCCATTCAACTCTGGTTTGGCGTTACATGCAAATAAGACCAATGTGAATGTCTCTATTTACTGGTTTGGGGTTGGAGTCATGATTTGTTTGTCTGCTCCTTACTTTCTGACAGATTTAAAACTGAGATATTCTCCCTCTCTCTACATAAGAGATTGTTAGCCTCTTTATTGTTTTCTTAGCCTAGGTTTAGTACATAATAAAATCAAACTCGTGTTTCTCATTTAAAAGTTCCTTCCTGTTCAATGACTTATAGAGCATAAGTAATTTCTCTGCAACAGCTCCCCCCCCCCCCGCTAAATATATAAGAGAATCACTACTTTTAAAAGTGTCTCTTTCCCAATTTAGCAGGAGTTTGCAAGGGGCCGGGGAAGCTGTACGTGAGGAGAGATCCTTCCTAACTAGGGACACTGAGCTGTCTCTGTACTTCTGGAGTTTATTGTGGGAGGAACCAATGCTATGTGTCAGTGGGAGGGGGCAAATTATAATTGTGTACACAGTTAACGGTATGCCTGAATAGGGCTGCTATCTTTCTAATATTAGTGCAAAGTATGTAGTAAGATTACTCTGAATCTAATTAAATGGAATTCAAAGAAACTCCTATTTTGATGGCTGGAAGTTGTTCTGTAGTCCACTCTGGATCCCTCTCCAGATCTTTGTTATGCAGTCCCATCCTCTGCACATTTCTGTGAAATTACATCCTGCTTTCTATTACTCCAATTTAAGTCTACATAAGTTTGTAGACTTTGCCTGGTTTGTGAACATTTTTCATCCACCCAAAATGCCTTTGGGCCAAAAGGGATGTCAATGTGCTTGCTTTTGGGATCTGCAGAATGTGCCCTAGGGTCCAATTCAGGGTCTTTTCTTTTTCCTCCCTTCAGCAGTTGAGGAACCTTGAAGTGAGACTCATTCAGTGCAAGACTGCTTTTGCATACTAATACAAATTCCACAAGGCAGTAGAATTCTCCTCAAAATCCCAAACCTCACAGTATCTCCACCTCAGCTGCTGCAGTGCAAGCAGAAATATATGCTTCCATTGCAAAGACAAATGGATCAGAGCCATATAAAGTTATCTCCTGGTTGTCACTGAAATGATGAACACTACTGCTTCTTGCAACAGAGATGTCATGGTGTTGCCTTGTGGCCGCTCTCACTATCGTTTGGAAGTCACTTGCTGCTGCTGCTGCACTAATGCAGGAGAGGGACCAGTGGTAAAGGGATCCGTTGTCTCTTTGCCTTGGTGCTGGTATCACAAACCAGGACTGCTCAACTTCAGCCCTCCTGTAGATGTTGGCCTACAACTCCCATAGCCCCTGACTATCGACCACTGTGGTTGGGGATTATGGGAGCTGTAGTCCAAAGTGGGGCAGCGGGGAAATGCTTGACTAACAAGCAGAAAGTTGCTGGTTCGAGTCCCCGCTGGCACCTGTATCATGCAGCAGTGATATAGGAAGATGCTGAAAGGCATCATCTCCTACTACGCAGGAGGAGGCAATGATAAACCCCTCCTGTGTTCTACCAAAGAAAACTACAGGGCTCTGTGGGTGCCAGGAATTCAAATCGACTTGATGGCACACTTTACCTTTAACCTTTAGTCCAAAAACAGTTGGAGGGCCGAAGGTGAGCAGTCCTGTCCTAAACCATGCTGTCTCAGTACACAGGACTAAGATTAAGACATTATACTTACCCCCCCCCCCAGATAAATTATATTTTTCTTTGTATGATATCTTTATTATGGAGAAGACACATATATAATATAAAGGTGGCTGCCAGTTCCATCTCTGGGTCACAGTGAATTTTCCTATTCCTAGGGGGGAAAGCTTCCTTCAGTGGCTCCCTGGATTCACCTGCAGAGGCAACTCTGGAAGACTATTCCCTTACTCTAATACAGGCACATGCCACAGAGGTATGGTATTAGGCAGTGGCATCTGGTGAAGTACTTTGCTAGCAGGCTAGCTGCTATGGGGCAGTCAAGGGGGGAAGGAGAAGCAAACTCTTCCTAGTAGCCATTAGGAGGTGGGCAGGGAAGCCGGAAGTGGCTCAGTCACCATTGGAGAAGCGAATAGTGGTTGGCTGCTTAGCAGCTGTGGGTGTGAGATGCTGACATCAGTGTGGCAAACCTGCTAGACAGTCAGCACCCATGTGCTTGGACGATCTACGCTACTCCATGTCTCTACTGCCATCTCCCAAAGGACACACTTCTATTGTTCCTCCCCAATTGTCCCACAGCAGCGGACAACAATTTCTTGCAGAGAACCACTTCACTGGCTGCTACAGGGATGGGTGGAGACTAGGGGTGTGCAATTCGGATTTTCAGTTATTTGGTTTGGGACCTGAACCGAATCACCCCTGTTCTGTTTTGTGCCCGAATATGGGCCACCTGAATCACCCTTGATTCGGTTCGGATTCGGATTTAACCCGAATCTGAATCAATTTGGGGGGGAAGGGCCAAGGGGCAGAATTTTGGAGTGGGGTAGTAGTGCCCAATGGGTGGAAGCTATAACCCCAATTTCAGGGGGATTGGACAAAGGGCTGATTTTTGGGGAATATTTGAGGTTTTAGTGACTTTGGGGCAGTTCGGGGGCATAGCATGGGATCTGGGCAAAAAGAGTGGGGTGGCATGGTAGTGCCTAATGGGTGCAGACTACCACCCCAATTTCAGGGGGATTGGGAAAAGGGCTGATTTTTGGGGAATTTCTGAAGTTTTCATGTCTTTGGGGCACTTTGGGGCACTTTGGGGCATAAAGTGGGGCCTGGGGCAGAAGAGTGGGGTGGGGTGGTAGTGCCTAATGGGTGGAGGCTATCACCCCAATTTAAGGGGGATTAGACAAAGGGGTGATTTTTGGGGAATTTTTGAAGTTTTTGTGTCTTTGGGGCAGTTTGGGGGCAGAAAGTGGATCTGCCCCAAAAGGGTAGGGTGGAGTGGTTGTGCCTAATGGGTGGAGGCTACCACCCCAATTTCAGGGGGATTGGGCAGAGGGCTGATTTTTTGGGAATTTTTGAAGTTTTGGTGTCTTCGGACAAAAAAGAGTGGGGTGGGCTGGTAAATAGTGCCTAATGGGTGGAGGCTACCACCCGTCCCCAATTTCAGACTGATTGGCCAGAGGGCTGGATTTTGTTGATTTTCTGAGGTTTTTCTTCATAAAGTGCAGTGTGGTAGATTGATTCATTCAATATTCATAGTAAGTGAGAGTGTGAAAAAAGTGAAAGTGGGGTCATGAGAGTTCTTTAATTGAAAAAAATCTCATTTGCTATCATTGAATGAGAACTCACACCTCAGAAGTTTTTCTGAAGGGATGTTATTCCCTTATTTTCTTAGGAACTTTCCACTTTCTGCCCCCAATCTGCCCCAAAGACACCAAAACTTCAAAAATTCCCAAAAAATCAGCCCTCTGCCCAATCCCCCTGAAATTGGGGTGTTAGCCTCCACCCATTAGGCACAACCACTCCACCCTACCCTTTTGGGGCAGATACACTTTCTGCCCCCAAACTGCCCCAAAGACACAAAAACTTCAAAAATTCCCCCAAAATCACCCCTTTGTCCAATCCCCCTTAAATTGGGGTGATAGCCTCCACCCATTAGGCACTACCACCCCACCCCACTCTTCTGCCCCAGGCCCCACTTTCTGCCCCAATCTGCCCCAAAGACACAAAAACTTCAGAAATTTCCCAAAAATCACCCCTTTGCCCAATCCCCCTGAAATTGGGCTGGTAGCCTGCATCCATTAGGCACTACCACCCCACCCCACTCTTTTTGCCCAGATCCCATGCTATGCCCCCAAACTGCCCCAAAGTCACAAAAACTTCAAAAAATCCCCCAAAATCGGCCATGAGCCAAATCACCCGAATTTTTTGGCCCCGAAATTCAGGTGATTCGGCTCAGCGCCGAAAAATATCGGGGGACATCGGGGGTGATTCGGTTCGGCCCCAAATCACCCGAAATTGCTCATTTCTGGCACAGATCGATCTGTGCCCGAAAATTTTTGCACATCCCTAGTGGAGACTCTCATGTCCTGCTCTACCTGGTCAGCCCATGCTGCCACCACAGTATGATCTTTGCCAGTATTGATAGATGGTGGCAAAGACAAGCTTAGGTGGCAGACTTTTGGAAAGGGGTGTCATGCCCTTGATCTCTGACAGCGAGGAGGAAGGGGAAGCTGTCAACTTTCCAGCTGATTCAGGAGTGTCTGAGGGGCAGAGCCCGGCTGTCAGTGTTCATGAAGCGGCTGTGATAGATCCAGCTAATGATTCAGAGCAGGCACAACAACCTGAGACAGCAGAAATCATGAAGGACCAATCCAAAGAGGAGCTATGCAATCAAACCCCACTGACTCCACAACAGCAGCGGCTTACGAGATGCAGGGCTCAATTAGAGACTATTTAGGAGGAGCAAACGCCTCTTGCTGAGGGCTGATAAGCCTTGAATTCCTGCCAGCTGGGAGCTCTCGGCTTGCACTATAAATCATGTCACCAGCCTTCTACTCACTGCTGAAAAGCAACATTCGTCAACCTCCGTGTCGACAGCGTGCAGCCAAGTCTGGTCAAGACGAACTTTCCGAGCCGTAACCTGTTGCAGCAGCTCCGTTTTGTCCTGTGATCTTCCCTGGCAGTTGGCCAGACCCTGACAAGGGGAAAATTGTTGGAGCTAGGGCCTTGGCAGCATCAGCTCTCAGCTGCAATATCTCAAAGTGACCACTGGGGTGGGGGGCTAGGGTCATGGACAAAAGTGCTGGATTCCTCCCCTCTTTCTCCTTCCAGTGTTAGTCTTCATTTTGTCTCTCCAGAGAAGGCTGGTTGTTGTTTTGGTCTCTCTTTTCGTCCATGAACTACAGCTGAAATTATTTTGCAGGCTTTTTCACATTTGTTTGTAACCATTTCTTTAAATAAATCTTTGTAATTCTTCAGTAGTAAAGAACTTTCTCAAGACCTCTTGCTTTATTGTTTTCTCACCAGATTGGTTTTGCTCTGCTATCTGGGGATTGAACTGCCATTCTTCTCCTACATGAATTGTATTCCCTCCTACCAAAGTCCTGTTGCCATAGCAATTCAATGGGGCTATTCTCACGATCGGCAAAAATCTGTAGCCCTCTCCTTAGCCAGGGTTTGCAGAGCAAGCGCTCCACGAACCTGGACTATCTGATCATGAGTAGCTGCGGCACAGCTCCGTGCCGCGGCTACTCGTGAGTAGAGCCCGGAGGGGAGCAAAAAGCCACCTCCTGGCTCCGGGGGTCTCCCCAGTATGGCCCCCGAGCTCCCAAGCTCCCCAGCCCCTGCACGGCCCCCGAGCTCCCCAGCCCCTGCCGGCTCCGTGATAGAGCCAGCAATTGTGTGGGTGGCCGATTCGGCCACCCAGGGCTCCCACCGCGATCATCTGCAAGTGGCAAAAGCGGGTCTCACTGATTGTGAGACCTGCCTCAAAGAGTGAGCACAAAGATGACAGACCATTGTCTTTCCCCCTCTTCAAGCTCCTGTTGGTGCTGGCAGTTTTGCAGCTAATGAGAACCTGGGCTGAGGAGCTTCTTGCCAGCTCCAATAATGTCTCATCACTGGGGGTGCAATGGTTTTCATCACCAGCCCCCCTCTCTCTCTTCACACACACTCCACTTATATTTATTTTTTATATTAAAATTTCCATGCTTCAGGGGGCAAATGTCTACTAAAACACCCTAGAAAACCTTAACTCCACTGTTCAGCAAAAGCCCACAATATATCAAACCAAATAAACAGCAAGAAAACTAGAAGAACAATGTAGCCAGTATATAAATCTGCTAAAATAAATAAACATAAAGGGCACATACAATAAAGCTGTTCTGACCATCCTTCCAAAGGTTAAAATGGGTGAGGCCAGATGGGCTTCCTGAGAAAGCAAGTTCCAGGCCTAGAGGCCACTAAAGAGACAGTCCTGGACCATGTACCCACCAGTGTACCCTCAGATGGTGGTGGTAGACCACCTCATCCAGCCATCTCAAAAATAGGCAGGCAGAATCATGCAGGAGCAAGCAGCCTTTTAGCTACCTGGGACCCAAAGCTTTTAGGATTTTAAAGGTGATACTCAGCACTTTGTATTGGACTCATAAAATAACCAGGAGCCCAAGCAGATGGGAGAACATCAGAGTTATATACTCCAAATAATGGGCCCCTCAACAACATTCTGGCAGCAGCATTTGGCAGCAGTTGGAGTTTCCAAACTCTTCAAAGAAAACATTGCAACAGTTGCACATTGCATGTCGGGATGATGATGATGATGATGATGATGATGATGATGATGATTATTATTATTATTATTATTACATTTATATCCCGCTCTTCCTCCAAGGAGCCCAGAGCGGTGTACTACATACTTCAGTTTCTCTTTCACAACAACCCTGTGAAGTAGATTAGGCTGAGAGAGAAGTGACTGGCCAAGAGTCACCCAGCAAGTATCATGGCTGAATGGGGATTTGAACTCGGGTCTCCCCGGTCCTAGTCTGGCACTCAACCACTATACCACGCTGCAGTGGTCCCAGAGACAAGATTTTAAAATGGGCCCCTCACTGCCTTCCTCTCCTTCTCCTGGCCCCATATCTCTACTGCAGAAGAACATTTTGGAAATTTGGACACATGTAATATAGTGTAGCAGATTAACAGAGGACAGGAGACTACAGTTACAAGGTGTAAACAACAGCAGAACCAAATAATACAACAGTGAGGCACTTCACACGATCGGTGTGAAGCGCCATTTGGAGTAGTGCAAGGAGCTGTCCCTGGGCATCCAGATCAGCCGTCCACATGACCGCCAGCTCCGTCATGGGGCCAGCAGGGGATTGGGGGCCAGCTGCCCCCTGGAAGTTCCAGAATGCAGGGCATTCTGGAGAGACCCTCAGGGGCAGGAGGCGTGGAGCTGCGCCGCAGCAGCACATGATCAACAAAACAGGGTTAGTGGAGCACTTGCAAACCTTGTTTAAAGGGAGGGGTAGTTTTTGCGTTTTGCTGCCGGGAGCCGCGTGGCTCTCATGGCAACAGACGACCAGGGGAAATCAGGCTAGGTTCCCTTAGCCCAATTTCCCCTGGTTGTGAGAATAGCTTCAGTATCAGCAAGGGGGCAATTCATGCTTGCTACCACCAGACCAGCTCTCCTCCCCTTCTGTGGGTTCCAAAGGAAGCTTCTTTTCCAAGCTTAACAATTTTTGTCAGGGCTGTAGCATAGCGGGATTTTTAAACAACAACAACAACATTTTTCATTTGGAAAAGGCAGATGAAGGGATATCCAGGCAAACCACAGTTTAAAATTGGCAAACAATCCAGGATGCTAGGCTAGCTCCCCTCTTCCCCAACCCTCAAGTACTGTGAGCCATTTTTCCCCATAAGTGAGCAGAATGAGTTCTGGGCAGCAGTATCAAGCCAGTGTGCGCGCATGTGCATTATTATGTGCCACTATTGATACAACACACACACCATAAATATGAAAAGAAGGAACTGTATTTTACAATTCTATTTATCTGTTTCAATAGCAATTGTATTTGCCATTGGTGGTTAAAAGAGGCCTTTAACAATAAAACAATAATAAGAAAAATAAACAACTCCCTGTTGTCTAAGTTCTGTTTATTTAAATTTGAATCAATCCTTGCTTTCATGCTCTTATCCTGTAAAATATTGATTGCTTGAGTGTTAGTTGCCCCTCTAATTAGAGAGTCAGTCATACTAGGCTTCCCATTTCCTTCCAAATATCCTGGAGATTGGAAGTAACACATGCCCTAGATTAACCAAACTAGTTGCGTGCCAAAGTCAGAGTGCTAAATAAGGGCCTTAACTTTTGTTCCATCTTTTGGAGCTGATTCAAACCTTCATGGCAGGTAATAACATCAGAAACTTGAAGATAGATAAACATAGTAAGCTGCCTTCCACTGAGTCAGACCATTGGGCCATCTAACTAAGGATTATCTACACAGACTGGAAGCAGCTTCTTCAAGGTTTCAGGCAGGAGTCTCTCTCAGCCCTGTCTTGGAGATGCTTCCAGGGAAGGGACTTGGCACCTTCTGAATGCAAGCATGCAGTTACTCTCCCCCATCCCCTTATGGGTATATCTTACAGTGCTCACCAATGTAGTCTGCCATTCAAATATGAACCAGGGTAGATCCTGCTTAGCAGACAATTCATGCCTGCTGCCACAAGACCAACTCTCCTCTCCAACTCAGGACTCCAGGAGGAGGAATGTAAGTTGGGGTGATCCATAGGGAAACGAAATGGGGCAAATCCTCTTCTCTTAAGTCCAAAATACAAAAAATGCTAGAAAGGTCTGCAAAAAGGGGACTTTTTATACCTTTTGGGAAAAGGCTAATTTTTAATTATTTTTTAAGTAAAGGCTAACAAACAAATAGCAATAGCAATAGCAGTTACATTTATATACCGCTCTATAGCCGGAGCTCTCTAAGCGGTTTACAATGATTTAGCATATTGCCCCCAACATTCTGGGTACTCATTTTACCAACCTCGGAAGGATGGAAGGCTGAGTCAACCTTGAGCCCCTGGTCAGGATTAGGGATGTGCAAAAAATTTTGGGCACAGAACGATCTGTGCCCAAAATGAGCAATTTCGGGTGATTCGGGGCCGAACCTAATCACCCCCGATGTCCCCCGATATTTTTTGGGCCCGAACCGAATCACCCGAATTTCGGGCATGAAAAATTCGGGTGATTCGGTTCATGGTTGATTTGGGGGGATTTTTTGAAGTTTTAGTGATTTTGGGGCAGTTTGGGGGCATAGCATGGGATCTGGGCAAAAAGAGTGGGGTGGGGTGGTAGTGCCTAATGGGTTCAGGCTACCGCCCAAATTTCAGGGGGATTGGGCAAAGGGATGATTTTTGGTGAATTTCTGAAGTTTTCATGTCTTTGGGGCAGATTGGGGCAGAAAGTGGGGAGTGGGGCAGAATAGTGGGGTGGGGTGGTAGTGCCTAATGGGTGGAGGCTACCACCCCAATTTAAGGGGGATTGGACAAAGGGCTGATTTTTTGAGAATTTTTGAAGTTTTAGTGTCTTTGGGGCAGTTTGGGGGCAGAAAGTGGATCTGCCCCAAAAGAGTGGGGTGGGGTGGTAGTGCCTAATGGGTGGAGGCTACCACCCCAATTTCAGGGGGATTGGGCAGAGGCCTGATTTTTGGGGAATATTTGAAGTTTTGGTGTCTTTGGGGCAGATTGGGGGCAGAAAGTGGATCTGCCCCAAAGGAGTGGGGTGGGCTGGTAGATAGTGCCTAATGGGTGGAGGCTACCACCCATCCCCAATTTCAGAGTGATTGGGCAGAGGGGTGAATTTTGGTGAATTCAGAGGTTTGTCTTCATAAGGTGAAGTGTGCTAAATTGATTACTTCCTCATATTCATAGTAATTGAGAGTGTGAAAAAGTGAAAGTGGGGTCATGAAAGTTGTCTAATTGAAAAAAATCTCATTTGCTATGATAGAATGAGAATTCACACCTCAGAAAAAACTTCTGAGAAAAACTGCCCCAAAGTCACTAAAACTTCAAATATTCTCAAAAAATCAGCCCTTTGTCCAATCCCCCTGAAATTGGGGTGGTAGCCTCCAACCATTAGGCACTACCACCCCACCCCACTATTCTGCCCCAGTCCCCACTTTCTGCCCCAATCTGCCCCAAAGACATGAAAACTTCAGAAATTCACCAAAAATCATCCCTTTGCCCAATCCCCCTGAAATTGGGGTGGTAGCCTGCACCCATTAGGCACTACCACCCCACCCCACTCCTTTTGCTCAGATCCCATGCTATGCCCCGAACTGCCCCAAAGTCACTAAAATTTCAAAAATCCCCCAAAAATCAGCCCTTTGCCCAATTCCCCTGAAATTGGGGTGGTAGACTCCACCCATTGGGCACTACCACCCCACCCCAAAATTTTGCCCCTGGTCCCCTTTTTTACCCCCTGAATTGATTCAGATTCGGATTCGGATTAAATCCGAATCCGAACCGAATCAAGGGTGATTCGGGTGGCCCATATTCAGGCACAAAACAGAACAGGGGTGATTCCGTTCGGGTCCCCAACTGAATCACTGAATTCCCGAATTGCACACCCCTAGTCAGGATCAAACTTGTAACCTTCTGGTTACAGGGCGGCAGTTTTACCACTGCGCCACCAGGGGCTCAGTGGCAAATAAAGGCTAATTTATAATAGCAACCAGCACTCCAGTAAAACATACAATCAAGCAAACCACATATATAAAACACACTCCTCTCTCTCTCTCTCTCTCTCACACACACACGCACACAAATTGATATTACTTCTGAAGAGAAACACAGTGGCTAAGCAAGAGTTAGGGGTTTTGGTTTTACTTTCCTGGGGGGAGACTACAAGCTGAACAGAGTATGAACCCTTTCTTGACTCTGCAGCTGCCCAGGAAATGCTGCCCAGGATCAAAACTCACAGGGAGCACAATTGTCCACTCCTTGTGCACACACACCCTGATCCAACCCCAGAATGGTGAGCTGAGCAGCTGCCTCTCTGCCTGCTGCTCCTGCAGCTGCAGTGACTACAGAGAGAGTGAGCTGAGCAGCCTGGCAGCAAGCAGGGGCAGGCTGCTTGGTCTTGGAGCCTCTTGGAGCACAGGACCCCATGCGACCGTCCCTTGGGGACCCCCCTTGGGGGACCATTAGAGACCGTGAGCCAGGAGACATTTGTCTTCCTTTGTCTTATTAATGGTACACCCATGTTGCAACTGCCGCCTCATAGAACACAGTGCAATGGTCACTAACTAGTGTCTAATTTATGATGGCCGTTATTTAATACATTATAATATCTGAGATTTGGAAAGGGATCATTCCCTCTCCCCCTTATTAATGGAAGTAATCTGGTGAACACCTCTAAATGTGTTCGGGCTTTTTGTGGGGAATTAGATAGCTGGGGTGGAGCAGTCCCAGGTCAGAATAATTTTTGTGCAAAGTTCTGGTCCTGGGGAAATAAACTGACAGAGAGGTTGAAGTTCAAAAACAAAGAAAGGCTTTATTTGGGGTTCAGGGGTTCTGCAGAATAAAAAAAGTTGATTAAAGCAATATTACTACTAAAAATACATTACAAAGATTAACCAGATATTTGCAAAGAGACAGTTTAGCTTAGCATCTGAATTAAATGACTTCCAGGCTGGCTAGAGAACAGAAGGCTTTAGAGAAACAGGTTTTTGGATTTAAGAAAGAGAGCAGGGATAGGGAGAGCCCAGAGGCATGCAGTGATTATCATACAACCTCATCCTTCCTTTAGTGGTGATTGGACCCTTGTGACTCAGCCGCAACCGAAGGACCTCTTTCCCCGGGGACAGACCCAGGCGATGAAGAACTGAAAGCAGCTCAGGGGTTAGCAAGGATAAATCCAAAAGACGTCTGTTTTCATGCAGCCAGCTTCTCATAGCAGCAGGGCGAGCAGGATAGATCGGGCCAGCAAGGAAGGATGATCTGGAGGCTGGAAGCAGGAATAACGTGATGAGCAAGATACAGCCTGGTGTTATTGCGGGTGCCAAATGTATTGCTCATGCAGTGGCTGACTCCATGGTGTAAAGACCAAATGAAGCACACCGGTTCAAGAAACCAGGGTCAGTTATAGCCTAAAATGGGTCCTGAGGCAAAATACTGGCCACTCCTCCTTCCTGAGGAGGGAAATTCAAGTGGATCTCAAAAAAATCCATTGTCTTTGTTTGCTGCCCTTGAGTAAAACACAATGGCATGGATGGTCAAGAACAACCTGTATGTAAATGGGCTAAATGGCTGTGCAATGACAGTATCTGTTAGGTCAGAAAGACCCAGTAAACCAATCAGTAATTTTAGTGAGAGCACCTCTGAGTTCCTGTTGCCCACTTAGTTCTTTGTGACATGGAAGGGAGTTGCATTCACAATGCCTTATCTGACTTTTTCTGCTAAAGTAATTAACCTTAGCTTGTTTGAGGCAACTGCAGAGGAGGGGGTCCATCTTCGGACAGAGAGACCTTGAGTGTGGAGTTAACTCGAAAGCTAACTTAGTCTACCTAGACTTTCCCTAATATAGGGAAAAACATGAGGCTAATCCCCTTTCAATTTGCTTGGCAGTTGGTTGAATCTGTGGGTGACCGTTCCACTGCCTGCTTAATGGCCTGTCCCCAATATGCCAACAAACAGGGAGCCCACGATCCCGTGAGACTCCTGAGCATGTTAAGAGGAGCTCATCCAACCATCTCTACTTCAAACAGTTACTACTACAAATATTTATATATTGCTTTTCAACAGAAGTTCACAAAGCAGTTCACACATATAGCTCACCATCTTGACAACAGGCAGGCAGAATCATGCAGGAGAACAATTCTCCATCCACTATTCTCCATCCACTATTCAAACTTAGCAGTTGCAGAGACCTCGGAATGCGTACACCCTTTTCTCACAGCTTGGCTATCGTTCTCAAAAAGTTCATTTTATTGGTCAATAGAAAGGCCTTGGTAAATCAGAAAATGACTAGGATGGATAAATTGCTGTAAACAGTGAGCTAGCAAGCAAAATCAATAATATAATGGAGGGGGCTTAATAAAAAATTAAGATGGGGAGTTATTTGATCTCTTAAGGAAAGGAAAAAGCTTCGTTGAATTCTAGTTGGGTCATCAGCTCTTTTATGTGGCTTGCACAACACAGTTGCTCCTTGTAATTCTAAATAAAAGCAGTGACAGTTGCAAAATGTTAGCACTTATCACACTGAAATTTGTTTGTTCCCTCTAACTCCCACATATAGAACTTTTTTTAAAAAAAAGTCTAAAATTTCTGCTCAAATGTGGCAAAGGAATATGCCAGAGATATTTTAAAGTTTAAAATAAGGTTGCTCTACTTTCCCGAGTTGTGCATTGTTGTTTACATCGCTTCCCTTTTTATTTGAGAAACTGTCAGGGCTGAGCCACAGGAACCTGTCAGAGGGAGAAAGGAACTGGGCGCCAGGTGCCGAACCAGGCAGTTAGCACTGAGGGGCACACCAAGGCCAGGCTGTTCAAAGTACCAGCCCAGTCAAGAAGCCTTTATAGTCCTTCCTGTTTGAAAGGGCCCAATGGCCAGCCAGGTTGGCAGGGCCAGTCTAGAGCCCGAGAATACTTCACTGCCCAGAAAGCTGCTCCAAGCTGCAGTTCTGATAGCTCACCGCAAAGGCCAATTGCATACAGATCTGAGGGCCCTCAGTTCTAGCCCTTGTGACTGACCTATCTGCACCACAGGCTGGTCACAGTGAGTGTAATAGAAGGCATGGGCATTTGCCAGGATGTACAGGAGAACCTCAGTATTCACGGGGGTTCCGTTCTCCGCAATTACCATGGATGCAGAAACTGCGACTACTGGGTCATTGGGGAAATGGGATTGTGGGGATTAGGATCCCAGTGTTAGATGTTCTGTTGTGCAATTTCTATATTAATCTATAAATTAATAGTTACTAATAAATAGGCTTCTGTGTAACACAGATCAAACTTTAGCACAGCGGTTTGTGGGTCAGACAGGCTACCTAAGTGGGGCAGTTAATATATTATTTGTTTGTTTGTTTGATTTTTAGACCACCCTTACAAAATAGCTCAGGGCGGTTCACAAACATCAAAGACCCTTTAAAACAATTTAAGAGCACTGGAAGGCCAGGCCAAACAGGTAGGTCTTTAGGGCTCTCCTAAATGATAATAAAGAATTCAAATTACATATTTCTGCAGGGAGCGCATTCCACAGTCCAGGAGTGGCTACAGAGAAGGCCCGCCTATGGGTCGCCACCAGACAAGCTGGTGGCAACTGGAGCTGGACCTCCTCAGATGATCTTAGCGTGCGGTGTGGATCAGACCAAAGAAGGTGCTCTCTAAGGTATCCTGGACCTAAGCCATTCAGGGCTTTAAAGGTAATAACCAGCACTTCGTATTTTGCTCGGAAACATATCGGCAGCCAGTGCAGCTGTTTTAAGACAGGCATAATATGGTCTCTCCGGGTTGCCCCAGAGACCAGCCTTGCTGCCACATTTTGAACTAACTGAAGTTTCCGAACTATGTACAAAGGCTGCCCCACATAGAGCACATTACAGTAGTCAAGCCTGGAATTTACCAGCTGGTGCACCACTGTTCTGAGGTCATCCTCCTCTTGGAATGGACGCAGCTGTCGAATCAGCTGATAAAAAACACTACGCTGATAAAAAGCACTCCTGGCCACAGCCTCCACCTGAGATGCCAGAGTGAGGCCTGGATCCAGGACTACCCCAAGCTGCGAAGCTGCTCCTTCCGGGGGAGTGTAACCCCATCCAGCACAGGAAGATCTAAATCATCCCTCAGATTCTGAGCCCCTACAATGAGGACCTCCATCTTGCTTGGATTCAGCTTCAATTTGTTATCCCTCATCCAGGCCATTACTCTCTGTAGGCAGGTATTTAAGGAATGAATGCCATTTCCTGATGAAGCTGATGAAAGAGAGAAGTAGATTTGGGTGTCATCAGCATACTGATAACACCCAGCACGAAATCTCCTGATGACCTCACCCAGCGGTTTCATGTAAATACTGAAAAGCATTGGTGACAGAATGGAATCCTGAGGGACTCCATATAACAGATCTAATTGAGAAGAGCAATTATCACCAAGCTCCAGCATCTGGGATCTGCCAGATATATACTGATGCTAGAAATGTGGAAATAGGATACTTGTGGTTACAAAGGATTTCAATATGGGGCAGAAAGGGAAAGCAGGAAAACAGCTAAACAGCAGACATCATGTGGACATAACTCATAGAGTGTACGTGATCATGATGGCATGTGTGGTCATAATGTGTATATGCTGGGTGGCACTCCCAATCAATTTTCTTTTCTTTTCTTTTCTTTTGGTGGGGGACAACTGTTGTCAGCAAATTGTAGAAGGTATAAAATGATCCCTCACCAACTACGAGGTTCTGTTCTGGGAAAAGCAGAATTTGTACTTGGCGAATTCACGGTTGGAGAGCCATTGAAATCAATAGCAAACAGGAGATTATTGTGGT
The DNA here is from genome assembly GCF_027244095.1 of Hemicordylus capensis. Taxonomy (NCBI): domain Eukaryota; kingdom Metazoa; phylum Chordata; class Lepidosauria; order Squamata; family Cordylidae; genus Hemicordylus; species Hemicordylus capensis. The sequence goes on along the minus strand of NC_069661.1, from coordinate 88,189,096 downwards.
CATGAAAGGACCACAAAATACATTTAAAAATAGGAAGAAAATTCCTCCAAAACCCCTCAAATTACCGGGAGTAAGAGGAGTGAAGGGGACCCCTGAAAATGACTCAATGGCCCCTAAAAATGACCCTCTGACCCCCCAATGACCCCGACCCCCCCCAATTGCAGAAATCCCAAAATTGCAAAAAATCTTGCCAAACTGGGGATACTCAGGTCACAGTTAGGAGTGTGCACAGAATCAGCTGGTCCGATCTCGTTCAAATCTGAATTGGACCCAAACTGGGCCAGTTCAGTCCGGCACCCCCTCAAACCCCCCAGGTTCGGTCTTTTGGGGGGTGTTCGGGGTTATGTGTGTGTGTGTGTGTGTGTGTATAAACACTTACGCCCTCTGGGAAAGTTGTTCAAGGTGGCCGGGGGGGGTTGTCCGCAGAGATTCCCCCTCCCCCCACTGGCCTCCCTAATGCAATAATTCAGCCATTTCACTCAGCCCGGTGGCCATTTTGGAGGCCATCACGCCTGTTCAATTGGCCTCTGCATGGCCTGGGTCATGTAAAACATTTAATTTTTAAAAAATCATGAACCTGCAGGGGGGGTTGGACCGGGGTTCCCAGGCCATGCAGAGGCCAATTACACAGGTGCGGCAGCCTCCAAAATGGCCACTGTGCCAAGGGGGAAAGGCTGACAGCCAAATTATGGCATAAGGGAGACTGGTGGGGTGGGGACCCCTGGAGACACACATACACCCCGCTGCCTCGAACAACTCCCTTGGAAGGGATAAGTGTAATTTAATTTTTTTAAAAAAAAATCATGAACCTGGTGGGGGGCGGGGTGTTGTTCTGGGGTTGGACCAAACAGTGGGTGGTTCGGTTCAACCCCGAACAGTCGGACTGAACTGATTTGACATCAAATACGTTTGACAATGAACCTGTTCACACATCCCTAGTCATGGTTGGCAAGACCTGCCACAATTTCCCGGTTGTGGATACTCAAAACCATAATTGGGAAAGCCGCAGTTGGCAAAGGATGACTGTATTACATTTGTTCTGTGTCTGACTGGGTCTCCATTTGGTCCCAGCTGGCTGGCTGGTTGAGCTGCCGTGCTTCTTTGCACTAAGGTGGTGGTAAGAACAAACAAAGCCTTGTAGAACTTTTACCTACGTTTCTTTTGTGGGGAGGGGTTCTTGGGAACAGCTTGCTAAGGTCTTCATCACTACCTGAGATCAATCAGGAGACAAACTCAACCTTTAGAACATGTTTTAAAATGAGAAGGACAAGTCAATTTGAAATTATTCTTCATATGCAATTGGACTACATTTCTTTCATTGGCAATTCTTGAACCCTAACCCCCAGAGACCTGAAAATTGTTCCCCAAAATAATGAAAAAAACATTTAAAGTAACAAAATAAAGTGTTTTAAATAAAGTGCTTCAGGATCAGCTTTATCTTTTATCCTTTATATTTCCCCATACCAGAAAACAAAGAGCTAAAGTGCTAAGCACTGTGAATTGATCTTGGGCATATAGTTTAATAACAGGAAAGATGCCAAAATGAATGAGTAGCCTTAAGTGCAGCAGAATGTCGTTTCTGGGGGAAACCTGCCTACAGCACATGGCCCCCATACATAGTTTTCACACCTGTGTGAAAAGAAGTGCAAGTCACATACATTTCTTCTCTTGCCCTTTTCTGAAACATCTAAATGGTGTTTCATTACTAAAAGTAATGTAAAAAGTGAATCAACCCATGTATGAAAATAGCATTGGGGTGGGGCAGGGTTGCTCACACAGCCTGATTAAATTACCTGCTGAAGTCCCATTGAAGTTAACAAGACACATTAGTGATGACTAACATGTCCTATTAATTTCAGTGAGACTTCCATTTAGAAATTTTGCCAGGATCTCAGCCACTGAAACGAAATATTTGAGCTGCTGAGTCTTTAGAAATTAATACCAGATAGTTAATGAAAGAATGCACTATATACAAACTTAAGATGCCCTGACTATTTGGTTGCCCTCTGATGCAGCTTCCCAGTGTCATCACTACAGTGGTAAAAACTGCCAAGTATTCCTAATGCGATTTATACTCCACTGCTCTATTTTTAAATTCCAAAATGTATTTATAGCCAATAATCTGTGCAAATGCTGTTAGTATTCTGCTCACCACACTCTAGAACTGTTTTTCGCCTTGGTCTGTGCCCTGTAGTGTCTTCCTTTTGGTATGTGGCTCTGATATTTCTTTAAGTGAAAAATCTCATTTAATCATAGACTCAGAGCATATTTGGACATTACATTATTAGTGAAAACTGCATGTGCAAGTATGAGTTTCACATTTGCTTGCTGTATACTAACAGCGAGTATACAATCTCAACATGTCTGCAACATGTGGATATTCTCATCCTCGGGAAAGTGATTCATAGCAAGTAATTTTTGCTATTAATGTTAAATAAAAGTGCTGAAATATCCAAATTGACCCTTGAAGACATGTGTGATTTAGAACAAGAATTGGGGGAGGGGAGACTAAAGTTATTATTATCATTTTTTAAACATGTATATCCTGCTCTTCCTCCAAGGAGCCCAGAATGGCATACATGGCTATGTTTCTCCAGTACTCTCAAAATTATTCTCTCAAAATTATCCAAGCTATAGCCAAAAGCAAGTCAAAGATGAAGGACAAAGGTTGGTCAGCATAATACACAGGACAGAGTTGGTCACTTAGTCTGAAATAGAAAGAACTGCCATCATTGTTCACCAAAAGTGAAAGTTCAAGGGAAATTTAGAGGATCCTGCATAGCTGAAACATCGGATCCCACAAAAGTTCTCAAAGCCATTAACACAGAAAAAAGAAAAACGTGAAGATGATTCCCTGTCCTCAAAGTAGGGATGTGTGAGCTGGTTGAGCTGGTTCACTGTTGAGCTGGTTCACCGTTGAGCTGGTTGAGGTTGAGCTGGTTCATCGTTGAACTGGTCCAGCCAGAGGTCTCGAGTTTGAGCCAAACCCCCTCAGTCCAGCTTGGGGCCAGTTCATGGGGTTCTAACGTTTTTTGTTAAATTAACAATGTTTTCTAATGTTTTTTGTTAAATTAACAAAAAAACCTACTCACCGCTGGGTCCTGTGGCCTCGGGGGGCTGCTGCTATGGCCGTGGGGGATCTCCACAGTCTCCCTCCCCCACCCCCACTGGCCTCCCCCTGGTCCTCTAAGAGTCAATTCGGCCCATTTGGGGTCCGTTCTGGCCCTTTCTCTGGTGGCAGTGGCCATTTTGGAGACTGCAGCACATTTGCCCCGGCCATTTGCTTGGCCAGGTCACTTCTTCTTCTTCTTTTTTTAACATTAGAACCTCTGAACCGGTGTAATTTCAAGCCATATCAGTGGGGTTGTTCAGGGACACATAACCAAACATGCGCGGTTCAATTCAAATTCTGTTCAGACTCAGACCAAACTGGGCAAACCGGTTTTGTGCACACCCCTACCCCAAAGGGCTCACAATCTAAAAAGAAACACAAGGGAGACACCAGCAACAACCATTGGAGAGATGCTGTACTGGAATAGTTGCTCTCCCCCTAGTGGATATAAGAGAACCACCACTTTAAAAGGTTCCTCTTTACTCATATATTTGGTTTTAGAGTTCATTTTTCCCCTGTATAAGTATTTGTCAAAGCACTACTATACGTACACTATACATGCATGCATAAGTGTCTGTTAGGAATTGTTATACCAAAAGAGGATTCCTGTTTACCATCTGCAGTTCCCCAATACTTGTTTGTTGCCAGTGGGGCATAATATTACATCTTGTCTGCCACAGCCAGGTTAGGACCCGTAGTGAGAGGGTGGGATCTTGCACTGCAGCCAGTATACTATGGGACGATTTGCACAATTGCCCTAGGCAGGCAGGGAGGGTGCAGGGGGAAGACTGCTTTCCATTTAGCTTCCTCCCCCCAGATGACCAAGCAGGTCGACTTGGGCGCACCTCCAGCGCACCCACACGGATAGACCTGCTCCATGCAGTTCTATGAAGCATGGAGCAGGGCGGAGGGACCTGGGGCCAGAACTCATTGTTCTGGCCTCTGGGCATCCCTCAATGCAACACACGACACACCCGTAGCATTGGAGATTTGCCCCTTCAGATGGGTGCTCTATGCGCCCATCTCTGTGATTCCTCGGGCTGCATGAAGCCCGAGGAATCACACAATCCCCAGTAGCTGGGTTAAGGGTGCAAGAGCACCTTTAACCTCAGCTAAAAGCCAGGTTTATTAAGGGGGTTAAGTGGGAGGGGAGTGGGGGGGGGGATCTACGAGGACCATTTTTTTGAGCGTGTGTCTGCCGTGGCTGCTTGTTATAGCAAAAGAGGATTCCTGTTTACCACCTGCAGTTCCCCAATACCTGTTTCCCCAATACTCGAGGGGGAGGGGACTCCCCATAATGCACCATGCACTCACGCAGTGCATTATTGGTGCTGGGGGGGGCGGGGTGCCCCCTGGCAGCACTTCCCTGAGCGCAACCCTGGAGTGCCTGAGCAAGTTGCAGGAGCACTGCAGGGAAGCTGCCACTCATCTGGGTGGGCGAGTCACCTGTCCAGAAACCAACAGAGGATTGTCTGTTGGGAAGGGAAGGTTAACCCTCCTTCCCTGCAGTTGGCCCCAAAGCTCTTCTCACTGAGACACCTGAATGATACATAAGCCAGTGAGATTCAGGCTAAATTTGATTGTCACAATTAATAGTTCTTTTGCTTTCTTCCCATTTCTATACTTTTTAATTTTTGCTCTGGACTTTACTTAGAAAGGATGTTTGGTCAGATCAGATAACTCTGATCTATTTGTGGATAATAAGATTGTAAAGTTATATTTCATTTGTGGACAACAAGTTGGTAAAACTGTTTCTATCTGTGGATATTGTGCATTTGGAGACACATTCTGTCCTTTTGGTTTTATATTATTCCTATTTTCTTTTTCCTTAGTTTTGTATTTCTGTATTTAGAAAACCAATAAAAATTTTATTTATTTATTTATTTATTTATTTATTTATTTATTTAAAAAGCTCTTCTCACTGATCATGAGAAGATCTTCATAGTGTGGAAGCAAGGTAGGAGGGACACCTGGGTAAACGTGATTGAGCCACTTCACATGACACGTGTGAAGTGCCTGAGAGGGTTCTGTGGGGAGATTGGGCTTAGCCCACTCTCCCCACAGAAGAGCAGACGCTCGTAGCTGGGTGGCCGGATTGGCTGCCCACACGGCTGCCGACTCCGTCACAGAGCCAGCGGGGGCTGCGGGGATCAGGGGCCACACAGCCCCCGGAAGTTCCAGGATGCCCCGCGCAAGCGTGCAGGACATCCTGGGGAGACCCCCGAGCCCATGAGTCTACTCGTGTATTGCCACGCACTGCAGTGACACACGAGCAGGAAAATGAGTTTAACGGAGCACTCGCTCCATTAACTTCATGTAAGGGGAGGGGGAATTAGGTGGTCTAGCTGCCTTGGGAGCACCGAACTCACCTGTGAACACGGCAGTTCCCACGATCCCTGGAAAAAGGGCTAAGTTCCCTTAGCCCACTTTCCAGGGATCGTGGGAATAGCCTCATTGTGTGGAAGCAAGGTGGGAGGAATAGCTATCCAGGTTTTTCTTCTACCTTGCTTCCACACAGCCAAAAATTAAGAGCACACACAGCTCCCAATCCTGGGTAGAACACAGCTTTTGATTGTGTGAATGACCTCAATATCTGTTTGCTATCCATCATGCCTGCTGTCCATCATATGTGTTTTTCCAGCTCTATGTGTAATCATATCTGTATTATATGTGAGTTGGTATGGTGTAGCAGCTAAGTAACCGAGCTGCACACCATAACTTTCCCCATTCAGCTCTCACTTCTGCCATGAGCTAATTAGATGGCCTCAGGCAAGCCACTCCCTCTCAGCCCCAACTGCAATATGAGGATAATAATACGTACAGGGTTTCTGACAACATCAAGATGAAACATGGAAAGTTTTTCACACTCAAAAAGTAGTATACAGATGTTACGTACTATTAATTGCTTATATTATTAGCCATAGTGCTGCTTTTTAATATTGTTAAAATATCTTCTTTGCTTGCATTGCCATAGCGATTACTGTTTTGACATTATGAAATTGACTGTTCTTGCTAACTATGTTAGCTGTTTTGGGTCTTCCTTGGAAGGCAAACGTGGTATATAAATTCTATATGATGAGGATGAGATATGCAATGTCGGTACAAATAGGCAAAGGAAACAGGCTAAGAAACCAAAGAGAGGGAACCATTTCCCCTGTTTTGTGTAGCCAACTGAGACTCTCCAGCTGACTCCCATCAACCCCAGATGCAACTGTGTCTGGAGATGATGGGAAATGTAGTCCATTAACAGTTGGAAAGCCTCCAGTTGGCCACCACTGCTCTCTGTCATATCCCTTTCCTTGGCTCTTGAGATGTTGAGACATTGGTTACACCCTATGTAAGCTCAGGCAATTTTCCATGTATGTAATCCAACTCCAACGATAGTTGCCAGATCCAGATCTGGAAATCCTACCTGTAGCTTTCAGGCCACAGAAAAGCACAGTAGTCTGCAGGTAGCATCTCCTCCCACACCTGCTGCCTTTAGTAATCAGGTCATTGATGTACCATAAAGCAGCCAAGCAGGATATTGGGATACCTCTGTTATCAGGGCAGAAGGTGCCATTGCTGTATGCCATCTCACAGCCTCAGAACTCTTAATATAAAGCTACATTCTGAGTTTCAGGACCAGAACTAACAATCCTGCTTCCCACCCATGTCAACAGCAAACCTCCAACTGACATCCGTGTATTAACGGAGCTGGGTTGCATCCTCAGATCCTGTAAAATCGGAGCAATCTTTTGTTGTTCTCTTTTAGCACCGTAATTTCACTCTCTGTATGGGGGAGAAATAGAAACAGTAAGGTGTACTCAGCAGGGAATACTGCATGTCATCTTCCTAGTGGAGAGATTAAATAGAGCAAAAGTGAGAGAGACTGCAGAATCAGCATAGTTTACTGATTGTCACCACTTCAAGTCACCTGGGATATAGTATTATGTGAGGGGCCTGCTGGAAAACAACAGTTTGTGCTGGAACACTTCAGAAAAGGTGTTAGACAGATTTATCGTAGCACACAGTGAAAATGAGTACTTAGCTCCTGGGATGCTCGATTTGGAGGCAACTTATTGCAGCATCATTTTCCTTTCAATTGATATTAGGGGCATTTCACATTGACTTGTCTGACATTTAAAGGTGACATTAAGTCACTTATACTGCTTCTCCCTCTCCCCATTTTCTCCCCATGCAATGACATAAGCCCATTCCCCCTCCCCCCACTGATCATTTTCCATTTCTACCTTTTAAAACAGCCATTTACAAGTCCCTGGTTTCATATAATCCTTGGAAAAGAATGAGTTGTAAGTGCCAGCAATTCTCAGAAGAGGCTTTGCATGGACAAAACTGACTGCAGAAAAGCCTTCAGGGATATCAGCTGCACATGTTTGCAGCACATGCTTCTTTAATCTCTAGGGTGCAAAGCAGACGTGATGTAGCTCAGATCAGCATGATGGCAGCTTCACAATAATAGAGGGCCTCTTCCAGTCTCCACAGAGCCTTTCCATAGTTGAAGGAGAGACCCTTGTTCTGTGGCAGAAGCATACTTTTCATGCATTAAGTCTCACAGGCATCCACAGGACATTTTGCAGTGGCGAGGGAGATACAATCCTCTAAGCACTTACCTGGGAGGAAGCCCCATTGAATTTAGTGGGAATGGCTCAGTCGAGGGAAGCAACATCCCCCCCCCACCATGCTCACTTTCAGTCCCTGGCCTCTTGAGTTAAAGTCTGTCAAGTAGCGAAGTGAGAAAAGATCTCTCTGCCTTAGAGAGCTGATGTCAGTCAAAATAGACAAGGGATTTCCAAACCATGTAGTGGGGCACACTGGTGCACCATGGGGAGAACTTTTGGTCTGCAACAAGAAATACATAAATTAAAGGCTTCTATGACCCCTGTGTTTCATTTATTGTTTTTCTAGGACAACATCCTGCCTTTCTGTTACTTTGTTTTTTTAACCAAAAACATTAAAAACTATGTCTTTGATAAGCAGAGTTAGGACTTACTCAATTGATCAAAACCTCAGTCCTCTGAAATAATATTTGCTTCATGACTCACCAGAAACAGAAGAGTGAAAGATCCATACAGGTTTCCTCGGGAATGGAATTCCAGAAGTTTCAGAAGGGAATTCCAGAAGTTGGGCACCGTCACTGCTTCGGATGAGGGCTTACGTGCATGGAAACTGGTTCATATTAGAGGAGATGGTGTTTAACATATCCTGGTTCCAGGTAATTTTGGACTTTAAACAGCAGCATACTGGATTGGGCCTAGGAACATATTTGAGGCCAATGGAGATGATTAAATTCCAGGGTGACATACTATATGCATCGAATCCCAGTTAGAACTCTCACAGCTGTGTTTGGAATCCACTGAAGTTTCCAAACACTCTTCAAAAGCAGCCCCGTGTAAACTGTGCTACATTAGTCTAGTCTGCATTACAGTAGTCTAGTACTGTAAGTCTAGTTTTAGTATTACTGAGGCAGACTAGAACATTACAAGATTAGTTCTCTCCAGGAAAGGGTGCAGCTGGAAAGGGGCATTTCTACCCATTGGCACTTTAGAATTTAGGAGCAATTCCATATCCAGGAGCACACAAAAGTTGTGTCCCTGATTCTTAAAGGGAAGTGGTACCTCATCCAAAACAGGTTGCAAACCTAAACTAGTACTGGGTTTTCCACAGTGCCACTGTCTTCTCTGGATTAGGTTTCAGGGTTTGCCATACTATCCACCCACACAGGATTCTTTCCCATGCACCCCTGAATAATTCATTGGTAAAAACCATACTTCTTTTCAATCCTTTCAGCCACTTTGCTGAGAGTGGTTTTTAATTCCACACAGGAATTGCATTCATTTTCTGAGCAAATCGAATTGGATACTATGAGGCCCATTTGTGCCGAGTCTAGTTATTCAAAAACAAATGGAACCAATTAAACAAGTAGGGATTCCATTTTCAGAACCACCATTCATTGCCATATATTTGTTTCTATGTTTAAACAAACAAACAAATACAATGAGGCTATTCTCACAATGGGGAAAAACTGGGCTAAAGAAGCCTAGCCAGTTTTTCCCCCATCGCGAGAAGCAGCAGGCTCGTGGGCGAGCCTGGTGGTTCTCTGGTGGCTAGCCCGCCAAAGTAGGCCTCCCCTTAGCCCAGGTTAGTGGAGTGGACGCTCTGCTAATCTGGGTTTTCTGATCGTGTGCTGCCACAGCCCGGTTCTGAGCCATGGTGACACACAAGGAGACCCCTGCCAGGCGCCTGCAAGCAGCCTCCCAGGCTTGGGGGTCTCTCTAGGATACCATGTGCACTCACAGGGGCATCCTGGAACTTCTGGGGGCCACGCAGGACCCAATCCCCACCGCCCCTGTTGGCTCCATGACGGAGCCGGCAGTCGTGTGTGCGGCCGATCCATCTGCCCAGCAATTAGCAGCTACTCGTCTGCAGGGAGAGCGGGCTAAGCCCACTCTCCCCGCAGAACCTTCTCAGGCATTTCACACTGATAGTGTGAAGCGCTTCAATGTATCATTAGTGTGTAGCTCCTGAGCAGAGTTCCAATATGCAGTTGCTTCTGTGTTGTGGCCATATTAGCTAACCTCTGCCCTGTGATGCATCACTATTGTAGAGCAGCAGGAGTAAGAAGATCTGGCCACCACCTTTGGCAGCCACCATTTTTTCATGGTGATGGCCATTTTAACCGACAATGTTGTTGCATCCTAGGGCATATGGGCAATTAAAGTTGGTGATACATTTTATTTTATATTATTTGCATCACTTACATTAAAGTAAGTGATACACTTCATTTTGGGTTTTACTTTTATAATGGATGGTAAAATGAAAATGAATTAAAATGAAAGTTAACCAAATAAATAAATGAAAATTGAAACAATTGAAAATGAAAGATTAAAACAAACAAAAAGAAAGGAAAACATATTTGCATCCACCAACTCCCCAATTCCATATGTGGAGACATGGTAGAATTTCCAGAATTCAGTGAAACGCTGCTAATTGATCTCTGCATAATCCACTGCTCTAAGATCTCCACCTTCCAATAAGAGGAAAGCCCAGAGCAGTAGGTGGGGACTCTTCTTATTATTATTTCTTGTTTACACAGTCAGACAAGTGTTATTGACTGGTTTGTTTTATCCAGACATCGAGTCCTTCCCAAGGACCTGGGATGGCTGAATTTTATCATCAATACTGTTGGTTATTATAGATATCGTCGCAGAATATAGGCTGTTCCCAGTAAAGCTGCTTTTTGTAATTGGCTGATGGTGATTTCTGTGGCCCCTATGGTGTTGAGGTGCTCTTCAAGGTCTTTTGGGACTGCACCCAGGGCGCCAATTACCACTGGGATTATTTGGGTCTTTTTCTGCCACAGCCTTTCAATTTCAATTTGTAGATCTTTGTATTTGGTGATTTTTTCTATTTCTTTTTCTTCTATTCTGCTATCCCCTGGTATTGCTATGTCGATTATTTTGACTTGTTTTTCTTTCTTCTTGACTACAGTGATATCTGGTGTATTGTGTGGCAGATGTTTGTCTGTTTGTAGTCGGAAGTCCCATCATATTTTTACATCTTCATTTTCTTCAACTTTTTCAGTTTTATGGTCCCACCAATATTTGGCTACAGGTAGCTTGTATTTTTTGCAGATGTTCCAGTGTATCATCCCTGCTACCTTGTCATGCCTTTGTTTGTTGTCAGTCTGTGCGATCTTCTTACAACAGCTGATCAGGTGGTCCACGGTTTCATCTGCTTCTTTACAAAGGCGGCACTTGCTGTTTGTTGTGGATTTTTCGACTTTTGCTCTTATTGCATTTGTTCTTAGTGGCCAGTATTAAACCCTCTGTTTCTTTCTTCAAGTTGCCATTCTTAAGCCATTGCCAGGTCTTGGTGATGTCTGATTTTCCACTTACATTGTGCAAATATTGACCATGCAGGGGCTTATTTCTCCATTTTTCTGCTCGGTTCATGACTTGTTCTTTCTTGTAGGCCTGCTTTGTTTCATTGGTGTTGAATAGTTTCTCGTTCTTGACCATTTTAAGTGCATCTTCTTCACTGTCCTTTATATATTCTTCAAGGCCTCTTTTCTCCTCCTCTACTGTTTGATGGACTTGCAGCATTCCTCTTCCACCTGAACTGCGAGGGAGGTATCGCCTAGCGACATCACTGCGGGGGTGCAGAGCATGATTGATGGTCATTATTTTCCTGGTCTTATGATCTAGCGTCTCTAGCTCTGCCTGGGTCCAGTCTATTATTCCTGCAGTGTATCTGATAACAGGTATAGCCCAGGTGTTTATGGCTTGTATGGTGTTCCCGCCATTGAGTTTGGACTTGAGGATTTTTCTAACTCTCCTGATGTTTTCCTTCCAATTTTTCTTTTAACTTCAGCGTGTGCTATGTTATCAGCCTGGAGAATGCCCAAGTATTTGTAATATTCTTTCACTTCCAGGTTCTTGATGTTGCTTCCACTGGGCAGTTCTATTCCTTCTGTTTTTGTTATTTTCCCTCTGTTCATTATTAATGCAGCACACTTGTCTAGTCCAAACTCCATTGCTATATTGCTACTGAATATACGGACAGTTTTTAGCAGTGATTCGATTTCTGACTGGGACTTTCCATACAACTTCAGATCGTCCATGTACAGCAGATGGTTGATTTGACTTGATATTTTAGATGTTTGGTATCCGAGGCCTGTTTTGTTTAGTATTTGTGAAAGTGGAGTCATGGTAATTATAAACAACAGAGGGGATAGTGAGTCCCCTTGGAAAATACCTCTTCTAATGCTAACCTGTCCATGTGTCTCACCATTGATTGTTAACTGTGTACTCCACCTGCTCATTGCTTTTTTAATAAATATCTGAATGTTTTTGCTGACACCAGTTGTTTCTAAACATTTTAGTATCCATGTGAAAGGAAATGAGTCGAAGGCCTTCTTGTAGTCAATCCATGCAACACTTAGATTTGTTTTTCTTCTCTTGCAGTTTTCTAAAATCATTTTGTCAATCAGCAGCTGGTCTTTTGTGCCTCTGGTGTTTGGGCAATTTCCTTTCTGTTCAACTGGAAGCTGTTTGTTAGTTAATAAGTGTTGCATCACTTCATCTGCTATTATGCCAGTTAATAATTTGAACATGTTTGGCAGGCAGGTTATCGGTCTATAATTACTTGGAACTGCACCTTTTGCTTTCTCTTTCGTGATGAGATGAGTTTTCCCAGTTGTTAGCCATTGTTCACTATCACCTCCTTGCAAAATGTGATTGAACTGCTTTCATAGTTGTTTATGAAGGCTTGTTAGGTGTTTAAGCCAAAAGCCAAGCAGTTCATCGTCACCTGGTGCAGTCTAATTTTTAATTTTCTTTGCTCTTTCACTTATTAATTCTGGGTTTCTTATTAGATCTTGCATTTGTTGGTTACATTTTTTGACCTCTTTCACCCAGCCTGCTTTTTTATTATAATCTATTGGATTGTCCCATAATATCCCCCAAAATTGCACTGTTTCTTCTTTATTTGGTGTTTCTACGTTTCTTGTTGTTTCTCCTCCTGTGCTTTGGTAGAAACGTCTCTGATTCAACTAGAATTGGAGATTCTGCCTGTGTCGTGTAATTCTGGCTTCGTATCTGCTGATCTTCTTTCACACTGCTGTTATTTGCTGCTTTATTGTTTCCAGGACTTCTCTAATTTTCCTTGAATCTAGGTGGCATTTTTGGATCAGATACTGTTTGGTCTTTTCATTCTTCAGCTTCTTGTCTTTCATATCTTTCAGTTTACTAGCATCAGATCTAAGCCTGGCGATTTTATTTTCTAATCTAATCTTCCATTTAGGTGATGTACTGCTTTCTTTTTTTACAGGTCCACTGATCTTATATCCGAGCTCTTGTGTTGTTATTGTTGCTGCACTGTACATTAGTTGGTTTGTTTCTTGCAAATTATTGGTTGTTATTTCTGCAAGTGCAGCATTGACATCTTTTAATGCCTGAGCAAGTTGTTTTTTGGCAACTGTTTTTAGAGCTGGAAGTCGAACCCTGGTGGTTGTTTGGTTCATGTACTCAGTTATTTTTTGCTTTAGTTCTTGTTGCTTTTCTGTTAAATGGCATTTTGGTTTTGAGGTGAAGGCAAAGGGGAGGTTGCCTGGTTTTGATTTTGAAACAGTTCAGCAACAGTGGCATCCTCTATTTCCAACACCTCCTCCACCTGCGCCTGAGCAACTTCTTCAGTTGGTGGTAATTCTTCTTCCATATCTTGAGCCTGTGTTGCTCTTTGCAGTTCTTCCAGCTCAACTCCTGTGAATACTTTATTTCTTATTATGAATCTTCTCTGGTCTGCTAGCCTTTGTTCTCTTATTTCTGTATCTGGATGCTTCTCTTTCCAAATCTGGTACATTCTTTATAAATAATCTCTTCTAGTTGTACTAGACTTGTAATAGCAGATCATTATTTCCTTGTTGGCATTTTTCGTATATATTTTTTTCGGTTAAGCGATGTTTCTTCCAGTAACCTTGCAGTCTCCAGCCCTGGTTGCTCAACTGAAGATCCTGAGTCCTGTTGCCCACTTGCCACCAGATGTCCAGGGACTCCAGCACTTGGTGCAGTCCTTGTTAACCTGGGCGACGACCAATCCGGTATAGATTTATTAAAGTTACATCTCGCCATATTGTTGATGGGAGACGCACTCTTCGTCTGGCTCCTCTGGTGAGACCTGTCCAGTATGGTTGGACCTCTGGCATAGTTCTCACGTTCCTCAGAGCACACAAGCCCCACAACCACGCCAAGGTAGTGTCTCACTTGGGGATTATTATTATTATTATTTATTCAATTTCTATACCGCCCTTCCAAAAATCGCTCAGGGTGGTTTACACAGAGAAATAACAAGTAAATAAGTTGGCTCTTCTTAGGGCGTTGATGCTTTCATTGTCTAAAAAGTAACATTTTTCAAATATGAAAGTTAAGATTAGTTAACTCGTTTCCAATATGAGAGTTGCTCTGCCCAGGAGAACAGCAATATCAGCGGGATCCTGTGTTCAGAAAATGTACATGGAGTGTGTGTGTCCAAACACACTCTTATGTGTGCAAACACAGTCTTATTTTTTTTTCTTTTTAAAAACCTAACTGCTAAATAATTGCTAGCCTGTTAAATTTTTTTAACCTACTGCTACTCTTCCTTCTCCCTCCCACTGCTTCTCACCCTTGCTGCTTTCCTCCTACCCTATCACTCCTTGCTGCCGCTGCCCCTCACTTCTGTTGCTTGATAGCTGGTTCATGCCAGAGTGGGAGGGTGTTCCATGGCTTCTCTCTTGGCTCAGATGAACACCCTACCACTGCGCAACCAGCTACAAAATGGAGGGTGTGCATGAGCATCCGGGTGCATGCACCCCTTTCATTTCTTAGCTGGATCAAACACCGCTGAGGGATTCTATGACTTCTCGGTTGATGCTGTCAAGGCATCTCATGATGGGTTATCCTCGTCACGTGCTTCTGGGCAGGACTATGCAAATCGGAATAAAACAGGCAGTCCTATATAGCTTTGACGGGGATAACCCCGCCCCAGTTCTTCTAGTCCTGTTGCTCCTGGCAGGCTGCTCCTTCTCCCGCTCTCCTCCAGTTCAGGCTTGTATTCCTTAATTGTCCTCCTTCCCAGTCTTTTGTGCCTTATTGTTCCTTTGTATCTCTTGTGTCGTGTACTAAACAAAAAGAAGAAGAAGAAGTCTTATTAGTTTTCCTCCTCGTAGTACCTTTGTGTTTGTCGTCTTTGACGACCCCCCGCTCCCCCCTCCCACATCCCTTCCCGGATAGTGTTGTATGGAGCATCCCTCTAGGGGCTTTGAAAGTCTGAGAAGGGCCATAAACGTTCTTGTGCCGGCTGGACGCCATTTCAAGCGTTTCCCTAGGCACTCGAGGAGACCGGGCGACCTGCCTCCTGCCGCGCTCCTGCACTCAAAAGATCCTAGCGCCCCTATTCTCCCTGCCCCGTCCCCGGCTGACTCTGTTCTGTCCGGGCAGGCAGCTGGAGAGGTCCTGCATTTGATCGCCCCTTTGGGAGCCGAGTCCTCAGGCAGTACGGAACAGGGAGAGTGCTCAGACCGACCGAGGCACTTTACGCGCAGCTCGGCTTCAAAACGCGGCGGTGCTCAAGCGGAGCCTCTGTTTGCTGAACTTAACGAGCGCCTCAGAGCGGGAACGCTAAGACCGCTCCCGAATCCACCCTCCTCGCAAGCGGAGATTCGCGCCTTTTCCGCACAAGCCAAGATGGCGGCCTCCGCTAGCGATCTCCACGCTGCCCAAGATGGCGTCGACTCAGAAAGGGCGGGAGTTGCGGCCAGTACTGCTTCTACCTCAGCTACAGCGAGTCTGGTGAGATCGACCCTGGCGGAGGGGCGGGAGGGTTCTCCCCTATCGGAAGCTGCTGGCAGTCAGCCCATTCCTCCCCAAGTTCCCCCGGAATGGCAAAGCTGGTTTAAGACTACCATTTCAGAGTCTCTTAGTCTCTTAAAGGACTCTAAAAGACGGAAACATTCTAAAAGGCGCAGGCAGCTCTCCTCCTCCTCCTCTGAGGAATCTTCAACCTCCTCCTCCCCATCCCCTCCCCCCAGAAAAGCTAAATCCAGAAAGAGACATTTTAAAAAGTCAAAAAAGCCCAAGAAATCTTCAAAGACCACCGTCTCTGTTCACTCCTCTGAAATATCTGGGGAGGAGTCGGTGGATCCCACGCCCACTACCATCCGCCCAGTAAGGAATAAAGGGCTTCCTGCACCGCCCCCTCCCCTGGAGGAGGAGGCAGACGAGAACCCTGGGAGTAACGTAGAGAGAGATGGGGATCGTGAGGGAAATCACGAGCTTGATAGAGATGAAGGGGACTGGTCGGGGGCTGAGGACCTGGAGCAATCTCAGGTCTCTCAACGTTTATTCACTCCAGAAGATTTTAACCCCCTCATGACCAAGGTCTTAACCACTATTGGTCTTCCAGCCAAACCCCCCTTAGATCCAAGTCAGAACACCAAGGGCGACCTGGTTTTTCCCAAACCACAGCCCCGTGAATTACCTCTGCCTATGCCAGTTTATTTTTCAGAGGTCATCAAGGCGGAGTGGGCTGCGCCAAGTGTTCCTAAGAAACCAACATTGTCGGCCACCAGGTTCTACACCTTCCAACAAGAACCTTCCTCGCTACTGAAGTCTCCAACCACCGACGCTCCCATCTCCCAGCTGAGCAGCGGCTCCCTGGTCCCAAGGGATGGAGAAGGATTCTTAAAAGATGCCTCCGACAAGAAGGCGGATTTCGCGTTCCGACGCATCCACGACAACTCATCCTTGGCCACCCGCTCTTCTGCAGTTGCTTCAATGACGGCTAGAGCCAGCCTCTTATGGGTCAATGACCTCATTGACGAGACACCCCCCGAATCTGTCCGTCTCAGACAACAACTGCTGAAGCTTCAGCGCACACAAGCCCTCATTGCCGATACCTCCCTCAACTCCATCCGCTATTCCTCGAGAGCGTCAGCAGCATCAGTGGTTGGCAGACGACACCTGTGGCTAAAAGCCTGGCAGGCAGTCTCCGCTTCCAAAAATAATCTGTGTGCACTACCATACGAGGGCTCAAAATTGTTCGGAGATTCAGCATTGGAGAACATCCTGGTCGAATCTAAGGACAAAAAGAAGACCATGCCTTCTGCACCACGAAAACCCGACAAGGCTCCCTTCAGAAGAGGCTACCAACCTTTTCGTTCCTTTCGTCCCTCCTTCAGAGGCAGAGACCGAGACTTCCGCAGTTCAAGAACTTCCTGGCCCCGCCAACATTTCACCAGCAGGAACTCCAACTTCCGCAACACCAGCTCTCAAGGAAAACAGCAAGGGAAGCCTCAGTTCTGACTCAGACCCCTCCTGCCTAGGAGGTCGCCTGTCCAACTTCCTCCCCGTATGGCTCCACAACATCACAGATGCCTGGGCCCTGGACTTAATAAAAACAGGATACAGGATAGAGCTGAGCTCCTCTCCTCACCCAAGATTTCTACCCACTCCATGCTCTCGCTGTTCTACCAAGCATTCAGAAATGTCCCTGGCCATTCAACACCTGCTAGACATAGGAGCGATAGAACTGGTCCCAAAGGGCCAGGAGGGGAGAGGAGTTTACTCTATCCTGTTCACTGTACCCAAAAAAGACGGCTCCAGCAGAGCCTTTCTCAATCTGAAACACCTCAATGCGTACATAAAGACCCGCAAATTCCGCATGGAGTCACTTCGCTCCATTTTAGAATCTCTGCAACAAGGAGATCTTCTCACCTCAATAGACTTAAAGGAGGCTTACCTGCACATCCCCATTCATCGCGACAGCAGACCCCTTCTTCGTTTCAAGTACTCTGGAGTGGATTATCAGTACAAGGCCCTTCCATTTGGCCTTGCCTCAGCGCCCAGGACCTTCACCAAGATACTCGCCCCAGTCCTTGCGCTACTTCGCCTCCAGGGGGTGCATATCTTCTGGTACTTGGATGATCTTCTCCTGAAATCGGACTCTCCCTGCACAGCGGAGAGAGACCTAGAAAGAACTCTGGAAGCTCTGAAACAACACGGGTTTCTGATCAACGAAGCCAAGAGCCACCTATCTCCGACCCAGAGGATTCGCCACCTTGGGGTCATCATCGACACACTGAAGGGCAAGGTCTTTCTCCCGGAGGACAGAGTCCACGTTATCATCTCAGAAACAAGACTCATCCTATCGGACCAGAAGTGACCGATCCTGTCCTTAGCCCGTCTCCTAGGTCTCATGGTCTCTACTCTTGAAGCGGTTCCGTGGGCAAGGCTGCACCTGCGGGACCTTCAGTGGTTCCTCCTGCGCTTCCAACCTTACATCTCCAGGAAGCACAACATCTACATCATGCTACCCCCACAAGCCAAGAAGTCTCTGCTGTGGTGGACCCGCCCTCAGAATCTCTCAGTGGGCAAGCGCTTCCTAGAGTGTCCGAAGGTAATAGTCACAACAGACGCCAGCAACAGGGGCTGGGGAGCCCACTGCCTCCAGCATTCGGTGCAAGGAAAATGGGACCGACATGAACAATCCCATTCTATAAATTGGCTCGAACTAAGGGCCATTCGCCTTGCTCTCCTACGTTTTCAGCCACTGGTCCAGGGAAAAGATGTGCTTGTAAAAACGGACAACACCACGGCCAAGGCACATGTGAACAGACAAGGGGGGACGCGCTCACGCTCCCTATTTCAGGAGTCGGTCCTCCTCCTATCCTGGGTGGAGATTCACCTCAGCTCCATTGCAACACACCATGTCAAAGGAGACCTGAACTCGATTGCGGACTGGCTGAGCAGGGAGGACCTGCTCCCAGGAGAGTGGTCACTGAACAGTTCTGTATTCGAACAATTGGCATCCAAGTGGGGACACCCTCAAGCAGACCTATTTGCCACTCCCCTCAACGTGAAGACGGAAACCTTCATCACCAGGTTCCCCTGTCGGACAGCCTGGGGAACAGAAGCGCTATCCTGCAGATGGCCCCGAGGACTCCTGTACGCCTTCCCTCCAATTCCTCTTCTGGCCAGAGTACTTCAAAGAATAAAAACCCTAGAAGCAGAGGTCATCATGGTGGCCCCCTTCTGGCCCAGACGTCCTTGGTTCATGGGTCTGATCTCCATGGCGGTGGACCAGCCTTGGCATCTTCCCCCGAGGTCAGACCTTCTACTTCAGGGGCCGGTTCATCACCCCAACCCAGGCTTGTTTCAGCTAGCCGCCTGGAGACTGAGCGGAGCCGGCTGCGGGCGCAGGGAATACCACAGAAGGTGACCGAAACCATTCTGGCCTCCAGGAAAGACTCTACGAACCGTATCTATCAGTACACGTGGAGGATGTTTCTGCATTGGCTCCGAAGAAATAAAATTCCCACCGACAGAGCCTCCCTTAACCACCTCTTGCACTTCCTCCAGGATGGCCTTGACAAGGGTCTAAAACCCAACACCCTCAAAAGACAGGCGGCATCCTTGTTACCGATGTTGAGAAAGTCAGCATCCCCAAGCTTCAAGGACCGTTTCCTCCTGAAGAGATTTCTGAGGGGAGCCACCTTGCTGTCGCCACCCGTTGTTCATCGTTTTCCGTCTTGGAACCTCAATCTGGTTCTTAGAGCGTTGCAGGAACCCCCCTTTGAACCTCTCCATTCTATTCCACTGAGGATTCTTTCTCAAAAATTGGCCTTCCTGGTGGCGCTCACTTCGGCCAGAAGAGTCTCTGAACTAAGAGTGCTGTCCATTCACAAGGTGCACTGTGTATTCACGGAGGACTCAGTTCGGTTGATTCCAGATCCATTCATCCTCCCCAAGGTCGTCTCCCATTTCCACGTTTCTCAGGACGTTTTCTTACCTTCCTTCTGCCCTCATCCAGAACACCCCCGCGAAAAGCTGTGGCACAAACTCGACGTTCGTCAATGTTTAAACCGATACATCAAAAGAACGGCTAGCTTCCGTAGAACCGATACCATGTTTGTCTCATTCTTACCTACCTCCATGGGAGAGGCCGTATCTTCCCGTACTATCGCAAGGTGGATTAAGGCTTGTATTACTCTGGCATACGAGACCCAAAAGGTTCCTCCACCAGCTAATATCTGGGCACATTCTACCAGGTCGGCATCTACCTCTGCCGCCTTTGCCACTAATGCCTCAGTTCAGGAGATTTGCAAGGCGGCAGTATGGAAAAATCCATCCACTTTCATAAAACACTATAGGCTAGATATGTATGCTGCCGCTCAAGAGGCATTTGGGAGAAGGGCACTGCAGAGGGTTCTTCCCCAGGAATAGAGCAGCATAATTTCCCTCCCTGGGACTGTAGACGTACGGCTTTGGTATGTCCCATCATGAGATGCCTTGACAGCATCAACCGAGAACGAAGCATTGGTTACTCACCGTGAGGGCTTCTTCTGGTTGCTGCTGTCAAGGCATCTCAGCCCGCCCTTGTGGCACGCTGCTGTCCTCCGGGGGGAAAAATCCTTCTATGGACATAAAGGGACGGACCCCTCCCGTTACCTTCTGTCATTGGCTGATCCTACTCTTCCTATATGCATGGTTCCCGTTTATGTGTTTTTTCCTCTTCATCTAATGCTTTCCTTCTGGTTCGCTCGGCCTAGAAGAACTGGGGCGGGGTTCTCCCCGTCAGAGCTATATAGGACTGCCTGTTTTATTCCGATTTGCATAGTCCTGCCCAGGAGCACGTGATGAGGATAACCCATCATGAGATGCCTTGACAGCAGCAACCAGAAGAAGCCCTCACGGTGAGTAACCAATGCTTCGTTCTCTCCTCCTCCGAACAAGGAAAGGAGCCATGGAACACCCTCCCACCACTGCATGAACCAGCTGATGAGCAGTGAGGGCGAAGAGTAGCAGCAGTAAGGAGCGGCCAGGCAGGAGGCAAATCGTGAGGGGCAGCAGGGTAGGAGACAAGCCATGGCAGCAAGCCATGGCAGCAGTGGCAAGCAGCAGAAGTTGGGAGAGGTGAGAGGCAGGTGCCCTATGTTCATTGGACACCTTTGAACACTGCTGGCCATGCCCCTGAATGTGCCTCCCACTCATTTAGGGAACACAATACTAAGCTTGATGGACTAATGTATGAGGACCGCCCTTATAGCCTACTGGTCAATTTTGGAAACTAATATTACCCTCAACTTGTTTTCCAATTTTGGAAAGTTGATATTACCCTCAGCTTGTGTCAGTTGTGTAAAGTGGGCATGGTGTTTTAATAGAACTTTAGCAGCTTTGGATAAAAGGAAATGTTTTCTAGGGGCCAGAATAGCTCCAGTTTTACAGGTAAGTTGGTGTTAGTCTTCATTTTAACACTCTGTTAAGTGAATTTCTTCAGAGGTCAGTGAATGTGTGTGAGGATAGCATTCCTTTTCCAATTTATAGATATGTGATACTTTGAATTTGTATGCATTCCAGGCAGAACACAATTTTGAGTTGGAAAAGTGTTAGGACACTGTGTCCCTGACAATGTTATGCTGATAATTAATAATACTTTTGCACTTTCCTTTCTTTCTTTTCTCCAGCGTTTTTCTTATTGTTTGTATTTGTGCAGTGTATTTATAAATGACAAAACACATCCATTAAAAGAAGCAGTTTCAGAGCTGAAGCAAAGGACCTTACACAAGTGAAAGAAAAAAAGAGATAGAGCTGAAATATCGAGGCTGTTCTCACATGCAGGCAAAACTGGGCTAGTGGTTCCGCTGGTCCAACGCCGGTGGGGGTGGCTCTTTAAGGGCGGGGGAGGGTGCACTTACCCCTCCCGCTGCTTTCCCCCCACTGGCGCTCTGTTAAGTTCCGAAAATCCATGGGGCGGCAGCGTACCTCCCTGCTGCCCCTTCCCCAGTTGCTGGCCAGAAATAAGGAAGTACCATGTGCGCGTGCACCCGCTGCCGCCCACACACACCCGCTGCACATATCGCACATCACGCACAGACGTGTTCCAGGGGCTGGGGCAATGCCTTCCAGCACTAGGGATGTGCACAAATAGATTTTTTTCAATTCAATTTGTACCCAAATTGAATCACCCTCAATTTGTTTTTGTTCTGAATCTGGCCAGCTACCACAGGGGTGATTTGTTTTGTCCACAAATCGCCCAAAACAAGTAGATTTGGGTACAAACCATGTTGTACTCGAATTGATTTGCACATCCCTACCTGGCACCCCAACCCTCTGCACACTCGATTTGCACAAACAGTAGGCGCAGGCAATGATTCTCTCAGCAGCAGGAACGGGGTGAAAAAAATTCTCTTCTCTTTTCCTTAATCAGGAAAGCAGGAACAAAAAGCAGAGAGTCCACTCCAGGCAGCAGGCAGGCAAGGCAAAGCAAAGCTCCTCTGGCTCACTCTTTCTCTCTCTTCTCCCCCAAGGCAGAAAGGCAGAATGGTGGCTGCCTGCCTCCTTAAGCACAGTTGAAAATCTCTCCTTTGAACTCCCCCCACCGTCGTCCCTTCTTTGACATTTTCCTTAGCCAATGTGGGATCAGTCACCCCTGGCAACAAAAGATTTGAATGGAAATGAGCCAATCTGGAACCAGGGGGGAATCACCAGCCAATCGTTGCACACTGTAAGTCACCAATTTGAAGCTTAGGAGGGCAGGATTTCCAGAATGATTTCCTGACACAAAATGGAGACAGCAAGAGAGATTGCCACAAAATGGAGGTCTGAATCTACAAATTTTTCAGGTCTGAAATCTGGGCAATTTTTTAAAAAAATCTGAATCTGGCCAGGTAGCACAGGGGTGATTTGTTTTGTCCACAAATTGCCCATAACAGGTAGATTTGGGTACAAACCATTTTGTACCCGAATTGATTCACACATCCCTACCCAGCACCCCAACCCTCTGCACTGCCAGAGAAGGCAGCTGCATATCTGTGCACATGATCTCCATGCCCAGACCAACAGAGTGGATCATCTGCAGGGGAGGTAAGCTTTTTCAGGCTTCCTCCCCTTCCCCTTCAAGGCCTTTCTCATGAATCAGAAGAAAGGGCTCATAATGTTGGTGAGATGGTGCTAGAGAAAATGATGGGTGAAAGATAGGAGGGGAATGGAAACACAGCCAAAAGTATTAAGTTAAATACCTCAAAAGAACCCTTTTGAACCACTAAATATTCTATCTACATCAGCATATGTAACATGACATGGAGGTCTTTCTAACAAACAGCTCTGCTTGGGCTAGAACACCCCACTCAGATAGAACTGGGTGAGAACCACCAGGATTATTTTTGATCCTATTCCCCCTTTGGCTGCGTAACCCAGGTTGTGTACCCAGACTAAAAGTGAGGTAGGAGGGCATGCGTGTGCCCTCATGCCCCACCGCCTGGTCATGTGGGCACATGGGCTGCTGGCAGATCTGTTCAGGCTTCCAGGAGCCATTGGAACCATAGAGGCCGGGGGAAAGAGTGACCTGGCCTCAAGGGTTTCCATGCTCACACAGATGGTGTGATGGTGCTAGAGAAAATTGTGAGTGAAAGAGAAGAGGGGGAAAGGGATGAAATAGGGAGGGCAATTGATGGAGTGTATGCAAGAGAAAGAGGCTACATGCACAAATATGGGTGGCACATGTCTAGAACAAATATGGGACAGGAAGTGGAGAAAAGGAGAAGGCAACATTGGGATCATGAATCAGGGACTGCAGGGGACAAATGAGAGAGAGGGAGGTTCTTTCACAATCCACTGATTATTTAGCTAAGGGTCTGGGGAAGTGTGTATACCAGCCAAGATGTTGGATGCAGGCCTCTCGTAAAGATAAACAATAACTAACAACTGAAAGTATTAGAACTTCTTTATACATTAATAGGTTGATGAGCATAACTTCTTAGTTGATTCTAGATGGCCACAAGGTTTTAACATCTATTCTCCCTCAGGAAATACAAAGTGTTAATCCTCAAATCACATATTGGCTATTGCTTGCTGCCAGGCACAACCTACAGAATGCATTAAGCAAAATAACAGAACCAGTTGCCATGGCTACATGTGATCTGCACTGTTACAGTATGTTTTTACTGCATTTTGATAAACATTGCAATTTTCCATCCAACACAGAAAGGCAAGATTATGTAAGTCTATGGTATGGCTGCATTTGGAATTGGGAAGATTCAGTTAAAATCTGGCCACTCTATCTAAAAAAGAATATCATTTTACTGGAAAAGGTACAGTAAAGAGCAACCCAAATAATTGTGCTTCCACACAACCAAAAATTGGGAGCACATACAACTCCTAAGCCCAGGTAGAACACAGTTTTTGATTGTGTGAAAGACCTCACAGTGTATTGCAAAACAAGAGGTAATGAGGCTATTTCCATGAGCAGCAAAAATCAGGCTAAGAGAGCCTAGCCCGATTTTTGCTGCTCGTGTAAACCACCGGGCTTGCAGGCAAGCCCAGTGGCTTACAAGCGGCTAGCCCCCTTAAGTAGCCCGCCCCTAAGCCCAGGTTAGTGGAGTGAGTGCTCCACTAACCCAGGCTAACGAATCATGAGTTGCCGTGGTACGGCTCTGCGCCACAGCAACTCATGAGGAGACCCCTGACTGGGAGGCTGAAAAGCAGCCTCCCAGCTCCGGGGTCTCTCCAGCATGCCCTGTGTGCTCACCCAGGGCATGCTGGAGCTTCTGGGGGCCACGCGGCCCTCGATCCTCCTAGCTCCCGCCAGCTCCATAACGGAGCTGGCAGTCGTGTTGGTGGCCGATCCGGCCGCCCTGCTCGTGTGCGGGGAAAGCGGGCTAAGCCCTCTCTCCCCACTAACCCCCTAGAGGCTCTTCTGACTGATCATGAGAAGAGCCTCCTTAAGTTGCAGAATTAATATTGAGGCTCTCTACAGGAGCAGTGTGGAGAGCCTAACCAGGCTCTGTGGGGAGAGCAGGCTTAGCCCGCTCTCCCTGCAGATGGGCATGGAGCTCGCCCTGGGTTGCTGGATTGGCTGCCCACATGACTACTAGCTCTGTCACTGAGTCAGTAGGGGCAGCGGGGATCGAGGGCTTCCCAGCCCCTGGAAGTCTGGGGAGACTGCCCCCCCCCCCGAGGATGGGAGGCTTGATGGAGCCTCCCAGTCGGGGTTCTACCCATGAGTTGCTGTGGCACGGAGCCATGCCATGGTGACTCACAGTCGCCAAAATGGGGTTAGCGGAGTGCTCACTAGTTTAAGGGGAGGGGTACTTTGGAAGCTTTGCTGCCGGGAGCCAAGTGGCTCCCATTGCAGCACATGATCTTTCTAAAGTGTGCTGGGCTCCCTTAGCCTGCTTTTGGGAGGTCTTGAGAATAGCCTCAGTATTCTATCTCTCCATATCCCACCAGCTCAACTCCCATAAATATACACATTAAAGTCTACTATTTGTGAAATGTACAACTGAACTTAATTCAAAACAGGTAAAGCTTGCTCCCCCCTCCCCCCAGCCACAAAAAAAAAAAAAAAAAAAAAAAACCCTAGGGAAAACCTGAAGCTTGGAAGAATTTTTTTAAAAAATTATGAGTACTTTTGTGGAGAGTCACCTAATGGTGCAGCAGGGAAATGGCTTGACTACCAAGCCAGACATTGCTGGTTCGAATCCCCGCTGGTATGTTTCCCAACTATAGGGAACACCTATACTCTGGGAAATACCTATAGTGGGCGGCAGCAATATAGGAATATGCTGAAAGGCATCATCTCATACTGAGCGGAAGGAGGCAATGGTAAACCCCTCCTGTATTCTGCCAAAGACAACCACAGGGCTCTGTGGTCACCAGGAGTTGACACCGACTAGACAGCACACCTTACCTTTTACCTTTACTTTTCTGGTGTTTTATTAAACAATGGGAACAGAAAACATACATAAGTTGCATTGGAATCTGCCTTATACCAAGTCAGACCATTGGTCCACCCATCTAACTCACTACTGTCTACACTGAGAAGCTCTTCACATGATCCGTGTGATGAGCTAGCAGGCTACTTGTGGGGAAGCAAAGTTTTACTTACATACCTCGGAGATTATCAGAAGTGGTTCTCTGGGCAGTTGGATTGCCCACCCAGATGAACGGCAGTTCTCCTGCAGGCTGCCCACAGCTCACCCAGCAATTCTGGGGGTCGGGCACAGGGAAGCAAGTGCACAGTGCATTACTGGCAGCTGTAAGCAGCCATGGCAGACACATGGTTCATTAGCCCAGTTTGGGGGCATGCTTGCTGGGTTAAAACCTGGGTTAAGTGGCGGGCTACCTAAGAGGGCTTGCTGCTGTGCTGCTGCCAGGAGCCACCTGACTCCCGACAGTTCTGACATGCAGAAAAACCAGGCTGGCCTTCCCTAGCCTGGTTTTCACTGCTCATGAGATAAGCTCCTGAGCCTCTTCTCATGACCAAAGATTCCAGGTTAGGCAGGGTAAACCCAGGAATCTGTGGTCACCTGGGCGGCTTCCTGACCCCGCAGCTGCTAACCTGGGTAGCCCAGATCTTCTACCCAGATTAAAAGTGAGGTAGAAAGTTTTGGGGAGAGTGGGGATCATCTGTGCTGCCATACCATTTTAAAAACTGTTCCTGGGCAGCCGGCAACCATGTTTACCATAATGACCTGTGACTTGCAAGGCCAGGGAGAGAAGACATGCTGCAGTACTGAGGGCTACCTCTCCACTGCTTGTGTGATGCATCATGGTATACCGGAGGACCCAGCTCAGGGTTTTCTTCCCTTTCGGAGTGCATGGCATCCTGATCATATGGGAGTTGGATAAGTAAGCCCAACCAGGGGCTTGGGTCATCTGGAAGGCATAGGGTGTGAGCATGCCTTTCCTCCAGTCCACCCCAGCAGCGGGAGGCAAGCGGCTGTTGCCGCCGCCACAAACCCACTTGCAGAGCTCTCCTGCAACATGAGGTTAAAAGAGTAAGTGCTCTCCTAACCTCATTTTCTTGCAGCCGGGGGTGGGAGTCTGAGGGTTCCCCGGCCAGTGTCGGGGGAATCCCCACGATGCACCACACACTTTCACAGTGCATTGGAGGCAGGGTGTTCGGTGACAGGGAGCCACTTCCTATTCCCCGACCCCCTGCACTGACAGCAGCTACCGGCAATCGTGTGGATGGGTGATTCACCCACCAAGAAAGAGAAGAGGGATGGTCTGTGGGGAGGTAAGTGCTAGCAGCCTTCATCTCTGCTTTCCCTCCAGTCCTTTCTCACAACTGGCTTAAGCTATAATTATGGTAGCAATATAATGGGCTCACATACTACTTCTTTGCTACACCATCAGCAGCCTTCATGACAGATATTACCAATACAATGTTTTTCATTCATAAAGCATTGGAGCAGAAATGTTGCTTCATCAGTGAAGTCTTTCCCTATCCATTTGGTCTTATAAATGGATAATACTAACACTGACACTTCCTATCTAATATTAAGTACCTTTAATTTCTACCAATTTCAGTGGAGGAATTATAAACATTCTTAAGTCTCCC
This sequence comes from Hemicordylus capensis, assembly GCF_027244095.1. NCBI lineage: Eukaryota > Metazoa > Chordata > Lepidosauria > Squamata > Cordylidae > Hemicordylus > Hemicordylus capensis. The sequence continues at coordinate 88,162,104 of NC_069661.1, read as the reverse complement.
AATGAAATCAAAGGGATGGTGTAATTGAGCTTCCTTCTGTAAAGAGCCCCTGCGAGCAAGTCCACCTCTTTACAGCAGAACAGGAGCAGCCATCTTGATTTGCATCTCTTGAAAAATGATGATGATGATGATGATCTATATACCTCTTTTCAACAACAACAAAAGTTCTCAAAGCAGGTTACATAGAAAAAAGAACAATAATTAAAATGTTTCTCTGCCCTGCAAGACTAAAAAAGTCAGACATCAGCAACATTCACTGGAGGGACACTGTGCTGGGGTTGAATAGTTGCTCTGCCTCTTCCTCTGACTTATATAAAGGGAATCGCCACTTTAAAAGGCGCCTCTTTCTCCACTTAGCATACATAATTTTGTCAGGCTTGAAATGAGAATAATTTGAAATAATGTCAGTTTTGGAAATAAGAAAAGTGCCTTGCACTTTCCATGGAAGATTGACAATGAAACATTTGTAAAACCAGATGTGGGCAGCGACAAATATTCTATCAAGTAAGTATTCACCACATCAGATTTATAGTTTGGAAAACTGCTCAGCAATCTCGTCAGGAGGCTCCTACAAACATATTGGGGCTATTCTGAATATCACAAAAATCGGGCTAGGAAAGCCTAGCCCGATTTTTGTGTGTCGTCAGAACCACCAGGCTCGCAGCCGAGCCCGGTGGCTCTGGAGTGGCTAACCCACTCCTGTAGCCCGCCCCTTAGCCCGGGTTTGCGGAGCGAGTGCTCCGCAAACCCGGGCTATCTGCTTGTGAGTAGCCGTGGCTCCGCGCCGTGGCTACTCATGAGTAGACCCCCAGCCAGGAGGCTTAGAAGCAGCCTCCCGGCTCGGGGGTCTCCCCAGTATGCCCTGCGCACTCACGCAGGACATACTGGGACTTCCAGGGGCCGAGTGGCCCCCAAGCTCCCCAGCCTCCGCCGGCTCCATCTCAGAGCTGGCAATTGTATGGCGGCCGATCTGGCTCCCTTCCCACTCACTTCCCCAAACCAGGTCTCATGGATCGTGAGACCTGGTCCATTGATTCCTCTAAGTGGTGCTGAAGGTCTATGAGAATTCTTTACTTTGAGGTCATTCACACAATCAAAAACTGTGTTCTACCCAGGTTTGGGAGCTGTGTGTACTCCCAATTTTTGATTGTGTGGAAGCAAGGTTAGAGGAAAACCTGTTAGAGGTTGTTGATTTTTACCCACAATAGGTAAAACAGCAGAGCACTAAGGAATGAGCACACACTCCAGTTACAGAGTAGGTAGCAGAGGATGGTTTGGATATTGCAGCTATTTAGAGAAAACACATGGAGATCCTTGTGTGACTAAACACTAAACATTTATTGGTTAAATACACTTAGACAGGAAAGACCTATATCTAATCTAAAGGACTACATAGTGGATAGGAAAGGAGAGAGAGAGAGAGATGTTTCCATCTGCTCTCTAGGAGAAAAGGAAGGATTGTGACTCAGCACAGGAAGTGCTGCAGAGTCAGTTCAGGGGTCATAGAGTAGGGACAGAGAGGGAGACCCTGACTCACTGTCTCTACTCCCAATGCCCCTAGTAGTCATTAGGACAGTTGGTGCAAAAGGTCGATGCACTGGAAGTTCATCTCCAACAAAACCTGGGTAGAAGTGATTGTGTGGAAGCAAAGTAGGAGAAAAAGCTACCCAGGTTTTTCTCTAACCTTCCTTACACACAATCACTTCTACCCAGGTTTTCCTCTAACCTTGCTTCCACACAATCAAAAATTGGGAGTACACAAAGCTCCCAAACCTGGGTAGAACACAGTTTTTGATTGTGTGAATGACCTCTTTGTCTGCTTGTGTATAGTTTGCTTGCCAAATGAGTTATGTCCAGACAAGGCAGCTGAATAGTATTGTTCAGATCTTCCCAACTAACATCTTTGACTAATGCTCAAAGAGTTAAATATATCCATCTTTAGCAGGAAAAATCCACAGCATTTAGCAATTTACTACAACAGTGGTAGCTATTGCAGCATGAGCTATCACAGGCAACAGCCTACTTTACCAAGTGCATAAAGTGGACTGAGGACGTGTTGGATATTATACGCTTCCACACAAACACTCTGAGGTCATTCACTCAATCAAAATGTGTGTTCTGCCCAGGTTTGGGAGCCACATGTGCTCCCAATTTTTGGTTGAGTAGAAGGAAGTTAAGAGGAAAACCTGGGTAGAAGTGACTGAGCCGGGTCTCACAATCTGTGAGACCAGGTTTTGTCAAAACTGCGGGGAGAGCGGGCTAAGCCCGCTCTCCCCGCAGACAAGCACGCAGGGAGTCCTGGGCGGCCAGATCGGATCGGCCGCCCACACAATGGCCGGCTCCGAGATAGAGCCAGCGGGGGCTGGGGAGACCCCCGAGCCAGGATGCTGCTTTTAAGCCTCCGGGCGGGAGTCTACTCACAAGTAGCCGCGGTGCGTAGCCGCAGCTACTCACGAGCAGTTAGCCCGGGTTTGCAAAGCGCTCGCTCCGCAAACCTGGGCTAAGAGGTGGGCTACAGGAGCGGGTTAGCCGCTCTGGAACCACCGGGCTCGACTGCAAGCCTGGTGGTTCTAACAATCACAAAAATCGGGCTAGGATTTTCCTAGCCCGATTTTTGTGATCGTAAGAATAGCCCCATTGTGTGGAAGCAAGGTAGGAAGAAAACCCAGGTAACTTTTCCTCCTACCTTGCTTCTACCAGGGCCGTCCTTAGGGCTGGGCATCCAGGGCAATTGCAAGGTTAGAGGAAAACCTGGGTAGCTTTTTCTCCTACCTTGCTTCCACACAATCACTTCTAACCAGGTTTTCCTCTAACCTTGCTTCCACACAATCAAAAATTGGGAGTACACACAGTTTCCAAACCCGGGTAGAACACAGTTTTCGATTGTGTGAATGACCTCTTAGTATTTTGCATCTCAAGGTACAACACATGCATAAGGAGGACCTGTGTTTTCACATTTTTTGTGTAAGAGTATTTTTTTTAAGTGGGAAATTTAAAGCTTTTGACCTATTGAAATATTAGCTATTTCTTATAGAATGAGGGATGTAGTTTCATAACTGCAAGTCACATTAATGTATTTTTATTTTGGGTATCATAAATGAAGAGACTGTGGCAAGAGAAATAGCACTTGCATAGAGCAATGAAGGTGATTAAACCGATCCCCACAATATATAATTTGTCAGATAACAGGCTCCGGCAAGTGTTGAAAGGGATAATAAAATATGCTCTTGGTGGTGCCATTAATTGTATGACAGACATGATTGCCAAAATACTAATGATACTGGCAATTACAGAACTCATGTATTACATGAGCAATGGTTGTGATCAGTTCAAATGAAAACAACCCTTGAAATAACAGCTTGTCAGTTCAACCAAAGAGATGAAGAACCCACAGGTGCACATAGGAAGGCACCCAACTCCAGTACTAACATAATTTAGATTCCTGAGAAGATTGTGATATGGTGGGCATCCAAGGAACAACGGAGTCTAGGATTGATAAGGGGAAAGTACCTTCAGGGATTGTGCAGGACAGGAAGCTAGAGAAACAATCAGCAGCAGTAACAGCAGAAAGCAGTGCAGGCCCAGTAATGCAATGAAACAAAGTTGCAGGAACATTCACAAGCTTTGCAGGCTCACACTCTTAGCTGGTTCAAAATCTCATTGGCAATTGTTATAGCTGCTTCCCTCACAAACACAAAGTCATCTTATATAGATTTAACGTAGAGTTTATTCAGCAACAACTCCATTTTCTCCTCCTCCTTTCCCTTTCTGACTCCACCTGACACACGGGCGTGGGGGGTAATACCAATACCAATTGGGTGTACCAATCAGAAGGCAGAGCAAAGAGATGCCAGCAATGGGGGCAGGAGACAAAGAGTGAGACCCCTGCTTACTATCTGTATTCCTAATGCTGCTAGTGGGAACTAGGACAAAAGGTGCAAACAGACGATGCAACTGGAGCTGCAACTCCAACAAAAGCAGCTGTCACTAGCCCTCTTCAGACTTTATGAATCATAATTGAGTACTGCTCATGAGTGGGGAAGCAGGGAGGATGTTCTGCCCCCTGCTGTCACTCATCCTCCCTGCACGCAACAACCATGCTTACAGCACTGTTTGTCTGGAGGGGGACAGTGCCATAAACATCATGACTGGTGATCATCATGCTTACCTGTGGCACCTGTTGGAAGTGAAGGACTTTGCGCTGTCTCTTGTCTCAGTGACACAGGAGGGCAGACTAGTGAGTCAGAAGGCTAGAGGGTCAAGACATTGGTCATCCCTTCTCTACTGCTCTGACACTATCCCTTTGGAATGTAGATTGCTACTCTTAGGGACTAACTTCCTTCCTTCCTGTTTTGCACTTCCTCCTTCCCTTCTCTTCCTGTTCCTTCTACCTTGCAACATGCAAGCTCCTCTCCCCTGCACCATGTGTGCAGAGATGCAGAATCCATCTGCATCCAGCTAGCTAGCTAGATTAGAGATCCTAACTCCTCACTTTCCTATCTAGAATGGAGTTCTTTAATAAATGTCATATATATTGATTTGTAACTATGAACTGGCTCCAAGTTACTTTACTCTCAGCATACACGCATGCCTAACCAAATTCCGCTGTGTTGTGCCTCTGTGCACTCTGCTATAATGAAAAAGGGATTCTCTTACCAGAGAGAATTCCCAACAGCACCCAGGTTGCCAGCAGCCTCCTCTTTTTTCCTCTGGCCTATTGCAAGCTTTTCAAGGAATGTGAGGACAGTTACTTCTTGCAAAAGATCACAAGGGTCAGATTGGACCCAATCAGCTGCTCAGGTGTGGAGAATGCCGCAGCTGGTGGGCTTTCTCCTTAGCCAGTGGGCTTTCTCCTGCATATTTCTCCTGTGCATTTGCTTAAAATAATGTATTCAGGCTGAAGGTTTTTGGATTTTTATTCACACACACACACACTTGATAAGTTTCTTAACAGGGGCCGACATCCTGACTAGCACTGTGCTCATGCAGCAGTGCCAGGATTAACTCTTTGCCTAGTTAACCCCTGCTAACTAGGCAAAGAGGCACTTTTTAAACATGGTGATTCTCTATATTTAGCAGGGGGAGAGCAACTGGCCCTATCGACCCACAGCACGGTACCCCTCCAGTGACTGTTGCTGGTGTCTATCTTATATTTCTTTTTAGACTGTGAGCCCTTTGGGGACAGGGATCCATCTTGTTTGTTTGTTTGTTTGTTATTTCTCTATGTAAACCACTTTGAACACTTTTGTTTAAAAATGGTATATAAATATTTGTTGAAATTTGAAGATCCAGAGTACCACTGTGTCATTTTGTGCATGGGGGAAGCAGCAGTATTTGACAATCACCCCTACCTTATGAAGCCCCTTGTGCATCAGAAAAATATGTTCCAAAGGGCTGTGAAACCCTTAGGGACATCTTTTTGGGACACACAGTGGGCTTCAGAGGGAAGGGGAAGTCAAAATGTTCATTTTGACTGTCATTGGACAGTCTCCCACCCACGAGTGCAATGGAGCAGCAGCAGTCTGGATGCTGACATGGATTCACATGTGCCTTTGTCAGCATTGGTATCAACCAGTGTCTTTATGGCACCTTTATACATTATATATTTTGTAAACATTCCTATGACAAAATACATGTGTCGATCAATAAAAGATAATACAAAAAGCAAAAAATGCTAGTGCTGTTTCCTTTAAGGAAATTGAAATTGTGCTCCTTGGACTGCCATGTAAGCATACTTGGAATCAGTGTCCTTGAAGGCATATTATGTGTACAAATAAGCCCTATTCACAAGTTACGTTCAATGCACAAACAATGGTACACTTCATATCTGTAGCCTGTGTTTGAGGGGCCTGTACTCAGGTCCACCTTTTAAATGAATCCATGTACAAGCATTCACAGAAAAATGTGTACATGTGTAGCATCTGTAACATCTGAACATAATCTAACATCTGAATAGGGCTATAGATATAAATAAAATCAGAATTTATCTGATGGCATTTTCAGCTCAGTACAGAAAGGAGTGCTTACAAATGCATTGTAGAATGTGGAGCTGGTTTTATCACCTTTTTGAGACAGAGGAAGCTACTTATGGATGTGGATTTTAAAACATCAGCACATGTGGTACAAGAAGTCCATATAGAGTTTTGTGACCCCTTCTTTGCATTTGTGCACCTTTTGGAAATTTGGAACTCATGAAGCTATAAAACGAAGGTATTATTGAAAGAATAGTTGGGTGCTTTTAGATTTTATGTATTAGCCCATATGAAATATTAACATAATGGGTATTATTGGTTATTTTAATGTGTATGTTTATGTGAATTTTGATGATTTTAAGGATTTATGTATTGATTTGAGTATATATGTGGGTAATTCTAAAACAGTATATATTAAATATCCAGCAACTTTCATCCTTTGGTATGTTTTGAGAAAAATCCTTACAATATTAGGTTGCAGTTGAATGTGTCCCCTTAATGTCTTTTTACAGATTTGTTTAATATTGCATACAGCAAAGGTTTTGTGTGGGTGGGTTCTTGTGGTGCAATATAGAGTTTCTATTGGACTCACCTAGTTCCTTCTTCTTTTTGTTGCCATTCTTTCACCTGAAACATGTCCTTTATTTTTATTTATTTTCTGTGCAGGGGACTCTTTAAAAAGTTGAAAAACTTCTGTGGAGAGGGGTGGGAAAGTTGGCCTCATGACTGTAAACTATGAGAGCAGGTCCGCCCTCCCCTGTGCCAGGGATGCACCTAGGCAATTGGGGTGCCTCCAGCAGCCACACTGTGCCCATCATGCCATGCCTCTGTTTTTTGTTTTTGCATAATTCAAGCCACCATGGCATGTGTGTGGCTGAGGGGTGGGCGGGGTGGTGGTGAGCTGAGCAGGACTTGCCTCCCATCCCCCGGCGGTGGTGACCGGAGTGACCACTTGGCCTGTCCATTCGGCCCAGAGGCTCTTGTTTACTGCGAGGTGCTACAGCGCACCGGTGCAGTTAAAATAGATTGCCACAAGCCCATGATGCCACGCGCTGGAGCGCCTCGCAGTTATCAAGAGCCACTGGGCTGAATAGACAAGCCCAGCGGTCACTTCGGACAACACTGGGGGAGCAGGTTGGCAAGTCTTGCTAAGCTCACTCCCCAGCTGCCACTCCTTGCTTAAATTATACAAAACAAAAACACCGGACGTATGGTGTGGTGAGGCGGGCACAGGTGGTTGCAGGAGGGCCCCCCCCCTGACCATTTGGAGTCTGCCCCTGGAGGCCATGGACCAGGGCCCCAATGTCCGGGGGTAAGAGCACCTCTGCCCCCACCCCACCCTACCAACCAGTCAATCCTCAAGGAAAAATATTCTGAGCAAAAAACACTCTGAGCAAAGTGACTTTCAACAGCAACTGAGTGCTTCCATATTTCTATGTGACACCTTTTTGCTTCCTGATAAAATAATATACTTGAGAGTAATTGCAGTGCTGTTGGTGGCGGCAGCAGCCAGAGGGGCAGGAAGTGAGGGATACATACCAGCTGACAGAATGTCAACAAAACATTAAGCAAAAGCACTTCCAACAACAACATATGGTTTAACTATAGTGGCAGAAATAATAGCTGTAAGGAGGCAATCGCTAGAATGCCTAAAAATGTAAGAGTAGCATCTTTAGCGGGATTCATCCATCCCCTGTGGGGCCATGAGCTACCATGGAGGGTCTTTTGAGAGGACAGAGAGGAGGTCCCTTTGTCCAATGTTCATTTTAATGTGCAGTACATCAAACTATATGCAGCAGAAACTAAGGTTTTGTACAGTTGGGCCTATTGAGTTTAATAAGGATGTGGGTTGTTTCCTAAGAAGAAACAGAGGGGGCGGGGATAATTGTTTGCTTTCCGTTGTCATAACCTTATACTAAAAGTACATTACAGCCTTCTGTTGCGCCCTCTCATTCGTTGTGGGCCATCTTCCTTTTTTGTGCTTCCCCTCTTTCTTTGTCCTTCTTATTTCCCCTCTATCCCTCTCGGTCACTTTCGATTCATTCGCCTTTTTCCTTCTGTAAGCAAATTCTGAAGGAAGGGGATGCTTGTGGGTAGGGGTGGGCTGCAGCCACTGCTTGTGCAGTTGGACACAAAGTTTATAATAAACCTGCATGCTTCCTCTGTAATGTGTAGAAATGCAAAGGCAACAGCCGCACCCACTGCATGTCCCCAGCATCTGGGATTCTGCCTGTGCACCTGGAGGTTCTCTATAGCCATCATGACTAATAGCCACAGAGGGATCTCTCCTCCTCCGTGAATGTTTCTAACCCCCTTTCAAGCCCATCTAAGCCAGTGGTCATCACCGCATCTAGAGGTGGTGAGTTCCACAAGTTAGTTGGTTTTCTTTTTGTGTATTCTGAACAGAGACGGGCCTCAGTGCTGAATGTGATTTAGAGGAATTTCCTAGCTAAAGGACTTCAGCAAGTGATTAGGTGGAAATCTAATCTAAGTGATTAGGTGGGAAATTAGCTGGGGACATGCAATGGATGTGGCTGTTGCCTTTGCCCTCTTACATGTTACAGAGGACTCATGCAAGGCTTATTATAAACTTTGTGTCCAACTGTACAAGCGGCAGCTGCAGCCCACCCCTATCCACAAGCATCCCCTTCCTTCAGAATTTGTTAACAGAAGGGGAAAGTCAAATGAATAGAAAGTGACATGTGGGGAGCAGGGAGGGCAGGACTGGGATGACTCGCCCCTGGTGCTCTGACACTTTGAGCTGCACCCCCAAGACAGTGTTTGGATTCAAACCAGAGCCAGCATGACCAGTAACAGTAACTTGTGACTTCACAGTCAGCCACAGAATTCTGCCATCATGGTTCCCCTCGGAAACCTGCAAAGATTCTGCAGCAGGCTCACTTGGCAGAATTTTAGATTAGCTGAAGCATCTTCGATAAATTGGCTGTCTTCGGCTGTCAGTTTATTAGCAGCTTATCAGCTTAGTTGTCAAGATGGGTGGCTGTTGGTCATGTGTGGCCTGCAGGTAAGTCTCTGACATGGTGGGTGAAGCAAAATCTAATGGCAGTATGGACTTGGTTTTTAAAGATGCCCTTCCATTGTTTTAGCCTGTCTGGGCAGAGAACTGAAGCCCAGCCTGCTGTGTTCACACGTGTTTGTGCTCCCTGTGGGAACTTCAGTGGTCACAAGTTCACCACCACTATTCACACCACACAGCTTCTCCTTGAAATGCAGGCAGCCCTCGAAGGTCACCTGCTTGGCTGATTTCCTCTGTGTTTCTTAAGCTTGGAGGTCCTAGTGTTGTGAACGGTCATAACCCATCAGAACCAAAGGTACCGACTCAGAAAGATAGGCCTGTGTCTGATTTCAGTTTATTAAGAAATGATACCTGAACTTAAGGTGAACTAGGATGTTGCTCTCCCTGCGCTGAAGGGAGGTGAACCTGGCATTGTGTTGTTAAAATGGGATATGCAAGGGAACACAAAAGCCAGGTCTGAATGCTGAATGCTGTCATCCATATGTTAATACCACTGACTACCAAATGTCTGTAGAAGGAGCCAGGGGGCTGATCCCCCCCCCCTTTTCTTGTTACAAGAAGTCAGTGTTAAATCCTTGTCAGTAATTAACTGTATTGTCTCTATGGAAGTTCAACATAGCCAAATGGATACAGAGATAATGCTTGTAGACTTTAATTCTCACCTCACTAATGCTACAAGTCTCACACACATGTATGTTCCTCTAAATATTCTCTTGTTTTCAATTACAAGAAAAACACTAGGAAAAGGTACATATGTAATTGCTGTCTCACACAGAATATCCTGAATCCCCTTACTAATTATTGACTTCTTAACACCTTCTGGGGGCCAGACTGCCAAGATGTAATTTGCAGCATCTTAGATGCAGATTTGCTGTGGGCAATGTCCCCCTCCCTCCCTTCCTGAAGCGCACAGAGTTTACAGATGATGAGATCCAGAGATATCGCTGGACTAGCTGATGTCCTGAATAATTAAGATTTTGTTCAGAAGGTGGCAGGAAGTTATCACCTTTTGGACATCCAGGAAAGATCTTGAATAGATTCTATTCAAGGATCAAAGAGAAAATCACTATAAGAATGAGGCTTTTTGAGACAGAGAGTTAGCATTCTTTTGCCTACAACAAGATCTGCTCACACGCTTTCCCAGAGTTTGCTGCCCAGCCGCGGGGCTAAGCAGGAACTCTGCCCATGCTCAGAGGCTGTGACTTTCACTGCGCAGTGAGAAGTCAAGGCTCCCCAGCCATGGAGCTCTCAGCTATGATCTGAAGCAACTGCACAACTCCTGTCTCCGCCAGCGCCTCACCCCTTCAGCTGAAGTGATCCGTCTCTCTCCAGCCTCTAATCCTGGTAATTATGCTGCTCCTTTACAAGCCTTGGGAATTCCCTCCATCCTTTCCTGGATCCCTTCTCCTCCCACCCCCCCTTCTTCCCTTCTACTAACCTCCCCAAAACCATGCCAGCCCGCAGCCTTCACACACACCCTTTTCCCTTTTCTGCCTGTATCTGAAATGTATTAGGATCTAGGAAGATTTAAATACACACGCATATGTAGTCAGGCACACGGGTGAATATTGGTGCTGGTTAGGAAATACTGTTGCTGATATTAATAGAGTATTCTGCTTTCTGCTTTGCTAGATTATGTTGTTAGTTTTTATACTCAATAAAGCCCATTGAACCTCTTTGATGACTGGTTCGACCTCCTTCCTTCTTTGCAATCCAGATTCACACATGGTCACTAATATAAAAGAACAAGGTCACGTTGGTGACATTATGGTCCAGACCTATTTTATATACTGGCTAATGAGCATGTTTAGTATATAGATCAGGCCTAGTCTGTAACACTAGACCGGTGAAGCTGTATCACTCAGGAGCTACTGGCTGGCTCCTGTGGGCCCACTTGGGGGGTTGTGGGGAAATCCTGCCCACCAGTTGAAGCTGACTTCAAAAGCTGCCCCCCAGCACCCCCATGTTATTTCCAAGAACATGCCTAACCTCTTCTTCTTTCATGTTCCCATAGGTCTCACCCAGAGGCAGAACCAAAGTGAGTTGCTCTCTTCTCTACCCTTAACTCCTCTTAATGCTTTTGGCTCTGGTGTGGCCAGCTGAAGGAATGGGGGGGAGTGATGAGGGGGAGGTGTTCAGACATAGCCCAAACCCAGGTGTGGCATATATTGCCTCATCAAGGTGAGCCCATCTCCTTTCCATGTTCAGAATGCCAGTAATTGGCTGCTGAATCAAATGCCAGTTTCATCAACTGTCCCCTTGATACCTTTGGCAGGCTGCCTCCCTCCTATTTAAAACACAAAACAGCATGTATGTGTCCCTTTGGGGGGGGGACTTTTTAAAAAGTGGGGAAACTACACTGGAGAGGGGTGGGAAAGCTGGCCTCATGACTGTGAACTACGAGAGCAGGCCCACCCCCCCGCCCCGCCACAACCAGTCAATCCTCTATGAAAAATACTCTGAGCAAAATGCAGTGAATGACATTCAACAGCAATTACATTCACTGCTCCCAACTATGGAATCATCCAAAATTAGCAGGGCCAGCTAGAAGGATTAGGGGAGAGGACATACTTGGCTGCATGTGAATTAAAATTAGAGGGAGGGCACATACTAGTAATACCCCTAGTAATACTAGTAATACCCCTAGTATTACTGGGGCAGGAGACCCTCTCTTTCCTGTGATTTACTACTAAGAATATTTCTCCTTATCTCTGCAGGGATGAAGATGAAGAGGGGGCACTGACAGGTAAGTGGATGATTAGAGTGCCTGCTTCTCCTCAGGGCTCCCCAGCCCCCCAGGGAAAGCTTCCTTGGAGAACTGTTTCTCTCAGACAATGGAAAGAGATGGGCAGACATCCATCTGATGGATGGATAGCAGGAGGGCAGGTTCAGCCACCTCTATCCTTTGCTGTTGATGCAGCCGAAAGTGTTAGAGGAGACTGGGGGAGGGGGGAGCTCTGTGAGTCACATCTAGCTAGCCTCCATTCGAGGAGGAGATGGGGAAAGAGCTGTGGCAGCAAGCAGGTAGGTTTGGTCATTCTCCTTTAGAGGTTGTGCACTTTTGAAAAAGTCCAGCGAGAACCCTTTGCCCACACCCAGCCCCAAAACATCCTCTGGGTCTTTTTCTCCCTGCCTTCAAGAAGAGGAAGCTAATTATTTCCAAAGTATCTCATTCTTTGACAATTACATGGGTCAAGATGGAATTGGAGGATCACCTGAAAAAACGGGCAACATTTCCTGGCCAATGTGCTCTGAGCTTGGTCCAAATAGGCTCTTTCTTTCTCCAACCACAGTTTTCTACCTCTAGGAGCCAGGCCCGCATTCCTGAGATCACAGCTATGCTTCCTGCTTATGGCATCCAGGCAGATTTTCAATACCCCCCACCCCACTAGGCCAAGAGGCTGTAACTGGGGGTTGGTTCGTGAACCAGAGATAGTCCATTTCAACCATCAGCTCCCATTCTGCTCAAAGGAGAAGTTTCTTTCCTCACACAGAAGGGAGAGCCCATAGCCCAGTAGTGGAACAATTGCTTTGCATGCACAAGGTCTCCTGTTGAGACTTCATCATCTTCTGTTAAAGGATCTTAGCTAGCTAGGAAAAGGCCTCTGCCCAAGAGTGGCTGCCAGCCAGAGTAGGGCAAAGAGAGCCAAGAGTATGACTTGGTAGAAGGCAGCTGCACTTGTATGTACAGCAGACAGAACCTGGCCATTGAACTCCCTTCTCAAGTGTACTTGGTGAGGGCTGTCTTGCCAGTCAGTGCTATGCAATGTACTCCTCTTCATTCCTTGCTTGTTTCCTTGGGTGGCCCACCTCACCCACAATCCCAGGCTACTTCCCAGCTGGCTAACCTAGGCAGAAAAGGGAGGCCATTTCTATCAGGCCTACAGGCCACGATCATTTCCTGATTCCTGCATTATTTCCCCTCTTTCAGGTCATCCCAGAAACACAACCCATGTTGCACCATTTTCTGGGGGACTGCCCAATGTTTTGGGGGACACTCTGGGGAAAGAGCTCATTGAGGAACCCTCCATGCCAGAACCCCTTCCAGCACCTCGCATCACCACCAACATCCTGGGCGAAGTGGTCATTGAGGAGCCCTCCGTGCCAGAACCCCTTCCAGCACCTCGCATAACCAACGACATCCTGGAGGAAGAGCTCACTGAGGAAGCCTGCGTGCCAGAACCCCTTCCAGCACCTCGCATCACCAATGACATCCTGGAGGAAGAGCTCACTGAGGAACCCTCCATGCCAGAACCCCTTCCAGCACCTCGCATCACCAACAACATCCTGGGCAAGTGCTCATTGAGGAACCCTCCATGCCAGAACCCCTTCCAGCACCTCGCATCACCAACAACATCCTGGGCGAAGTGGTCATTGAGGAACTCTCCGTGCCAGAACCCCTTCCAGCAACTCACATCACCAATGACATCCTGGGGGAAGCGCTCACTGAGGAACCCTCCATGCCAGAACCCCTTCCAGCACCTTGCATCACCAACAACATCCTGGGCGAAGTGCTCCTTGAGGAACCCTCCGTGCCAGAACCTCTTCCAGCACCTGGTATGACCAATGACATCCTGGAGGAAGAGCTCACTGAGGAACCCTCCATGCCAGAACCACTTCCAGCACCTCACATCACCAACAAGATCCTGGGGGAAGCGCTCATTGAGGAACCCTCCATGCCAGAACCACTTCCAGCAACTCACATCACCAATGACATTCTGGAGGAAGCGCTCACTGAGGAACCCTCCATGCCAGAAACACTTCAAGCAACTCACATCGCCAATGATATCCTGGGGGAAGCGCTTACTGAGGAACCCTCCATACCAGAACCACTTCCAGCACCTCGCATCACCCACGACATCCTGGGGGAAGAGCTCACTGAGGAACCCTCCGTGCCAGTACCTCTTCCAGCTCCTCGTATCACCAATGACATCCTTGGCAAAGAGCTCACTGAGGAACCCTCCATGACAGAACCCCTTCCAGCACCTCGCATGACCAATGACATTCTGGGGGAAGCGCTAATTGTATTCGGGCTGACTTGGACTCCACTATTTCTGCAAGGTCTATGGAGGAGGTGTCCAGCAATCCTTCTTGCAGTATTAGATTGGATCAGTTTCAATCTGTGACTCCTGAGGATGTGGACAAGCTGCTTGGGGCGGTGCGGCCTATCACCTGTTCTCTGGATCCTTGCCCGACTTGGCTGCTTCTATCTAGCAGGGAGATTGTTGGAGATGGCCTAATTAATATCATAAATGCATCGCTGAGGGAGGGTAGGGTGCACCCCTGCATGAAGGAGGCAATGATTAGACCACTCTTAAAGAAGGCTTCCTTGGACCCCTTAGTGATGGACAGCTACAGGCCAATCTCCAATCTCCCTTGGTTGGGCAAGGTGATTGAGAGGGTGGTGGCTGACCAGCTCCAGGCAGTCTTGGAGGAAACTGATTATCTAGACCCATTTCAGACTGGCTTTAGAACGGGCTATGGAGTTGAGACAGCCTTGGTCGGCCTGATGGATGACCTTTACCGGGGAATTGAGAGAGGGAGTGTGACTCTGCTGGTTCTTCTGGATCTATCGGCGGCGTTCGATACCATCGACCATGGTATCCTTCTGGATTGCCTGGGGGAGTTGGGGATAGGGGGCACTGCTTTGCAGTGGTTCCGTTCCTATCTCTCGGGCAGATTCCAGATGGTGGAGCTTGGTGACAGTTGCTCCTCAAAACAGGAGCTGTTATATGGAGTCCCTCAGGGCTCCATTCTGTCACCAATGCTTTTTAACATCTACATGAAACCGCTGGGTGAGGTCATCAGGAGGTTTGGTGCTGGGTGTTATCAGTATGCTGATGACACCCGAATCTACTTCTCCTTTTCATCCCCAGGAAAATGGCACTCATTCTCTAAATGCCTGCCTACAGGCAGTAATGGGCTGGATGAGGGAGAACAAATTGAAGCTGAATCCAAGCAAGACGGAAGTGCTCATTGTGGGGGCTCAGAATCTGAGGGGTGAGTTAGATCTTCCTGTGCTGGATGGGGTTACACTCCCCCAGATGGAGCAGGTGCGTAGCTTGGGAGTACTCCTGGACCCAGGCCTCACCCTGGTATCTCAGGTGGAGGCCATGGCTAGGAGTGCTTTCTATCAGCTTCGGCTGATTCGACAGCTGCGCCCATTCCTCGGATGACCTCAAAAAAGTGGTGCATCAGCTGGTAACCTCCCGGCTTGACTATTGCAATGTGCTCTACGTGGGGCTGCCTTTGTACGTAGTCTGGAAACTTCAGTTAGTTCAGAATGCGGCAGCCAGATTGGTCTCTGGGGCAACCCGGAGAGACCATATGATGCCTGTTTTAAAACAGTTACACTGGCTGCCAATATGTTTCTGGGCAAAATACAAAGTGCTGGTTATTACCTTTAAAGCCCTGAACGGCTTGGATCCAAGATATCTTAGAGAGCGCCTTCTTTTACATGATCCCCATCGCACGTTAAGGTCATCTGGGGAGGTCCGTCTCCAGTTGTCACCAGTTCGTTTGGTGACGACTCAGAGGCAGGCCTTCTCTGTAGCTGCTCCTGGACTGTGGAATGCACAGCGGAAATTTCCCAGCGGAAATTCGTAATCTTGATTCTTTGCTGTCCTTCAAGAGAGCCCTTAAAACCTATCTGTTTGGCCTGGCCTTTCAGGGTTTTTAATCAGTTTTAATTGTTTTAATACCTGGTTTTCAGGGTTTTAATTGTTTTGATAGTTTAATTGCTTTTTAAGTTGTTTTAATTTGGTATTTATATTTGTATCTCTGTTTTAATTGTTTTTAATGTTTTCTGTTTTAATTATAAACCGCCCTGAGCCATTTCGGAAGGGCAGTATATAAATTAAAAATAAATAAATAAATAAATAAATAAACTCAGCTACAGAAAAGACTCTCTTGGCCAGTCCACTCAGGGCCAAGAGATGTTTGAGAGGTTCAAGATGTAGCTCAAGATAGACAGTTCCTTGCCAGGAGGCTCATACAGAGCTTGTCTGCCCCAACATGTATGGCTAGGAGGCTGGATTTTGGCCCTGAAGAGGGATCTGCCCCGTGTGGAAGAGGATGGAATGGTGATGCGGAAGAGGAAGCTTGATTTAGGGCAGGGCTGCACAACTCCAGCCCTCCAGCTGCTGTTTGGCTACAGTTCCCATCAACCCTGACTATTGGATACTGCGACTACTGGGGACTATGGGAGCTGTAATCAAACAACAGCTGGAAGGCCCAAGTTCGAGGCCATATGTTATTCTCAAGCCCTCTTATTTTCCACCAAGAGCCAAAGCAGCAGCTGGAGGCTTAGATCCAGGCGGAGTCAAACTGAGTGACTGATTTGGCCCTGGGGGAAGAGCTAGGAGGTGGCACCTCCATTTCCTTTGCAGGAAGAAAAGCCATGGGGGTGGCTCTCTGTAGAGCATGACAGGAAAGAACCAAAAAAGGCAGCCTCCATATCAGGCCACCTCCCAGGACCTTCCAGCCTTGCTTGTACTCTGGCAGAAGAACCCAAGGAGACCACCTTTATATCATGAGAGCTCTGTATCAGACCTCCACCCAGGGCAATCCATCCCTGCTGATACTTCAGGGAAAGAGAATGAAGAGGCTCCCTACATAGCAGGCCTCCTCCCAAATGCAGGATCAGCAATGAGATTAGACCTTTAGCCTCCAGGCTGTTTTTAACTGCCGGAGAAGAGAGAAGAAAGCCTGAAAGAGAGCACTTGTCACTGCAGATGTTAGATTTGATATGACAATGAAATAAGACAGCAATGCAGGGACCACTGCATTAGCTACACAACTCAGTGGTCGAATGCCTGTCCTTGACCATCTCTAACAGCCCTTAAAGATGGTCAAGTGTAAGGACAAGAATATGTTTGCTCTTGAGGCTCATTGTGCATGCACTGAGAAGAATCATTAGAATCAACAGAAGATGCCTTCTTAATGGGATACATTGGGCTGAGTGTTTGCACCTAGAACAACACATCACCATGGGAGTGCTGTGCCCATGAATGCAGTAATGCAAAGAGGTGATGTTTCAGACAAATGGTGCGCCTGATTCAGACAGCTCTAGGCAACAAGCTTGATACTCTGGCAATGATTCAGGAATATCATCCAATCTTCAATGTCAGTTTCCTTTTAAAAGTGAAGAGAGAGTTTCTGTAATCCTGACACCATTATTACATTTTATTAACATTATGCTAACTGGATGGTCATACATTGATTTTCTTAAAAGGATTCAATTTCCTGGCCAGAGTGACCAACATTTAGTCTACTAATTGTTTTAACTTAAGAGAAATAAACAGCTCCAGGAGATATGACTGTTTTGGATGCCCCTTAATAAAAATGGAACTACTTTTATAGAATTTCCTTATTTTGCCAAGACCAAATAGTCTCTCTCTCTCTCTCTCTCTCTCTCTCTCTCTCTCTCTCTTTTCTCCTGATAGAGAATAGTTCATATCTGTATCAATATATGCCAGCCCAGGGCCAACTCCAAAAGTAAATGGGATATTTGGCCCCGGGGTCGGGGAGCCAACAAAACAGCAGCTGAAAGTCCCTTGCTGTTGCCTAGCAACTAATACACATCCCTTTGCCTTGGCTCAGCAAAACTGCCAAATCAGATCTCAACATGGATATCACAAGCCACTGCACACCTAACCATGACAGTGCCTGCAACGAGGCAAGAAAGGATGCATCTTGTCAAGAGGAAGGCACACCACCTGCATTCGAGGGTGGAACTTGGGGGGGCAGCCAGGGCATGTGCCCTAGGAGCCACTGAGGAGGGAGCACCACACCAGTTCCTGCCACCCCCACCCCATTGCCCACCGGCCCAGCCCTAGGGCCCCTCAGCCACTTGCCATCCTGCTTGCCTTGTCCTCCGGCTCTGGCCTAGGATCCAAGCGGCCTGCAAACTGCAGAGAGCTCTTCTTCTCGCCCCGCCTCTCAGCTGATTGGCAGGTGGGCGGGGCTTCCAGAGAGGCCTCCGTGTAGGCCTCCCTGAAGCCTGAACTTGGCATTCCCCTGCAAGCCAGGAAGGAGACAGGATGGAGGAGTTCTCTGCAGCAGACTCTCTGCCCAGACCATCCAACACAGCTTTTGCAAGGTAGACTGTGAATTCCTTTTTGTGGTTACCCTCCCCCCACCCCAGGTATATAGGGATCTGCTTGCCATAGGGCTTTGATATGGCGGTGGGGGGGGGGAGACTGAGAAGTCTCTGAATATTTAATTTAAAACAGATTGAAAAATTTCTGGCTTTTTACTATCTAAAAAGGCCTGTTGCTTGTTTCATGGCAGAAAATTACAAAAACTTCTGGAACAAACAATACTATATTCATTCATTCATGTATAAATGCACTTATGTTCAAGTTGTTTTGCAACCCAGAAGGTCTGAGTGAGAACTGTGAAGCATGTGTGGTGCTTTTATTTTATTTTATTTTTCTTGTGTGTGAACTGCTCTCCAATAACTCACAGGACTTCAGGGTAAATCTGGCCAACATGTGAATGCAGCACCTCCATTCCAGAGGAGATGTGTGTTAAAGGGCTTTAAAAGCCTCATGTGAAAAACCTCCTGGAATCAAACTTTACTGAATTTGTTCAAGAATTCTGAGAAAACAAACATAGGCTCACCCTGCATGGTTGAAACTCTCCTTTGCTAATCTGCGCGAGGAGGCCATTTTAATAATTAGTGTTTCTGGTGTGTTCTAGGCATTAAAAGTAGCACAAATATATAGTACTCAATGTATATCACTATATATTGTGACGTGTCCGTGTGTGTATTCAGTGAAATGTATTTCCAAGCAGCATACTTATTTTGAAATATCAGACTTAAATCCTTGGGGGCCTGGGGTGCGTGGAGACCCTGGACATTGAGGGGCTGGTGGCCCATTTTAAAATATCATCTTGGCCCATTCCAACCTTGCTATGCCCCTCGCAGTCACTACACATGGGTTTCTGCACAACACCTGCACAGAAGAAACTTCCATGTAGAAAATGTGTCTCTTGTAAACTGACCTTGAATTTTCCATCCATGACTGGGATATCTGAGATTTAGAATCAATAATAAAAGAACAGCACACTGCTTGTGACGGGAAGGGGCAAATTACAATGATTTCTTAGTCGGGCAGTGGCTTGTTTTGGCCCTGGCAGAACTTGGCTGGCTGCTCCTGTTGAAAATTCCTCTATCTAGTGTGGCAAACTAATGTATCCTCCTCCCTCCTGGTGTCAAAGTAAGCACTAGTGTGGTGAATGCACATATACCCCATCATGAGCCAACAGTCATCATAAGACAAAGGCTGGCAGGAATCATTCACTGGTTTATAGACACACACACATACACACCACCACCACCTTCTTCTTCCCCTATTTTGCTAGTGGCTATTTGGGCAGGTGATCCTCTAGTCTAGGACAAAGTCATTTTTTAAAAAAGCATGATATGAGACAGAGAAAATGACACTTGGAATCCTCACATAACTCCTGACTGTTGTTCCCTGGTGGCCCCTGGTGGCACAGTGGTAAAACTGCCGCCCTGTAACCAGAAGGTTACAAGTTCGATCCTGACCAGGGGCTCAAGGTTGACTCAGCCTTCCATCCTTCCGAGGTCGGTAAAATGAGTACCCAGAATGTTGGGGGCAATATGCTAAATCATTGTAAACCGCTTAGAGAGCTTCGGCTATAGAGCGGTATATAAATGTAAGTGCTATTGCTATTGCTAAGTCTTTTACAGAGATGGCTCATGTTTTCAGATTTTGATCAACAATCATGCCTAGATGGTACAGTGTTCCTTTTAACAGGGATTTCCAGATATTGTTGACTACAAGTCCCATCATTCCTGTTTAGACAAGGGTGCAATTTCAGTGCTTGCCCTAGGCGCTGTTTTCCCTAGATACGCCTCTGATCTATTGGCTTCCCCCACCCCCATGCCCTGTTTGGGGGTTTCCCAAAAGCACCTGGTTGGCCACCATTGGAAACAGAATGATGAGCTAATTTGACGCTTGGTCTTACTCAGCAGGGTTATTCTGAATGTTAAATTTTAGAAGAAAAAAAGTATAAATGCAGGTTGAGATTTATATTGATGCTTTAAGAAATTGAGAGGTCATTCACACAATCAAAAACTGGGGCAAGTCACATGATCATCCTGCGTGGGCTGGGAGGGTGTGGAGGGAAGGCTGAAGTTAACTTCCCCCTAGATGACCAAACTTTCCTTCATAGTGCGCCTCCTGCGTGTTCACATGAACAGCCCTGCTCCGTGTCGCTCCACGAAGCATGGAGCAGGGTGAAGGGATCTGGAGCCAAAACTTGTTGACCCGGCTTCCAGGCATCCCTGAGTGCAGTGTGCGGCATGGCATCCGACAGCAGACGAGTGCTCTATGTTCCTGTCTCTGTGACCAGTCAGGCTGCACGCAGCCTGAGAAATTACACAATTCCCAGTAGCCAGGTTAAGGGTGAAAGAGCACCCTTAAACTTGGCTAAAAGCTGGGTTTGTTAAGGGGTTTAGGTGGGTGGGATCAGAGGGATCCATGAGGATCCTGCCGCTTCTCACGCCCAGCCTAACCCCGCTTGGGGCGGCCGAGGCAGGGTTAGGCTGGTCGTGAGAACAGCCACACTGTGATATATCCCCGGGTAAAAGTAATTGTGTGGAAGGAAGGTAGGAGGAAAACCTAGGTAGCTTTTCCTCCTACCTTGCTTCTGCCCAGGTTTTCCTCTTACCTTGCTTCCACACAACCAAAAATTGGGAGCACACACAGCTCCCAAACCCAGGTAGAACACAGTTTTTGACTGTGTGAATTACCTCAGTTTGGGGCTATTCACATGTTTGTAGAAAATTGGGCTAGCCTCCACTAGCCCGATTTTCTACAATCGTGAGAACCACTGGGCTCGGCTACCGGGTAACCCGCTCAAGTAGCCCGCCCCTTAAACTGAGTTTGTGGAGCAAGCGCTCTGAAAATCCTTTTTTTAAAAAATCATGAGACCTGGCTCTTTGTATCTTGCCCAATAGGCCCTCGCTCCAAATTTTGTGAGGTAGTGATGGGTGAACTTTCTTTGAGGAAGTTTGGGTTTTTGAAAAGTTCTCATCTGATTCTTGTGAGAGTTCATTTGTGGTTTGAAATATTTGTTCATGCTCAGAAAAATCAATTAATGCTGGAAGGCATGGGAAATTGAGTTCCTAATGGCCATGTTTGAGCAAAGACAACTACATTGCCCATGTTTTCCCATGCAAGTGTCAAGGTCCTAAAGATGAAACATTAATCACTGGTGCTGCCTACCTACCCTGTCCACCACAAGTTCTCCTGCTTCTCTGTTACACATTTTTTGGGGAAAGAGACAGATACCATTGGCAGGGAGGACTATCTGCTGCTGTATGCATCCATTCATTATTTATTTATTTTTATTTACTCTTTTTTTAAATTCCGCACTCCTTTATTATTGCTGTTGTTGGTCAACAGCTATCAACAGTTAATGGTATGGAGCTATGGCAAAGCCAAGAGTATTTAATGTTTAAATTTATATCCTGCTGTTCCTCTGGGGAGCACATGGTTTATGTTTCTCCTCACAACAACCCTGTGAGGTTGGTTAGGCAGAAATATAAGTGACTGGCCTAGAGTCACCCAGTGAATTTTATGACTGAATGGGGATTTGAACTAATGTCTCCCCGTTCCTAGTTCAACACTCTAAGAGCTTCAGGAGCCATTAATTTGAGATTTAAAGAGTTATACAATAAAGAGCAGCCCCAATGTGAATCTTTCATTGCCTGGAATCAGAGGCAAGGTACTAGTTATCCAAAAAGAATGGGATGCAGGAAATGGATATGCAGACATAAAAGCAAGTGGGCAGTGATCCAAAGTAGATAAGAAAAGGAAAGGTTGTGCAGTCAAGTTGGTGTTGACTTCTGTTGACCACAGAGCCATGTGGTCTTCTTGGTAAAATACAGGAGGGGTTTACCATTGCCATATCGCATGCAGTATGAGATGATGCCTTCAGCAGCTTCTTATATCGCTGCTGCCCGATATAGGAGTTCCCCATATTCTGGGAAACATACCAGTGGGGATTTAAACCAATAGCCTCCTTCTCTCTAGGCGGGTTACTTCCCTGCTGCACCAATAGGTAGATAAGACCTAAGTTTTACTGTCCTCCAAGCAAAGACCAAGGCCTGTTCTACAAGCATTCACAGCTAGGTCAGGTCTGGAAGAACCAATGAGCAATCTACAGGTAGGCATGCTGGAGCCTGAGGAGGATATTACTGCCTTTTTTGCCTTCCACTCTGCAGCTGAATCACTACAACAGGTAGGAGGTTCCTGAGTTCTGACAGGACCTGACAACAATTAGTTCTTGGTCAGATTTCTCTGCAGATTTTGCGACCAGCCTATATGAAACTATTTAGTGGAGGACATTCCATTATCTACCCATACAGCTCTGCACCAAGCATGTAAGACAAACTATGCAGGGAGAGAATCACCAAGGAAGACTAACACAGATGTTTTGAATTTCAGAAGAGGGAACTTCTCCAAAATGAGGAATATGGTGAAAAGAAAGCTGAAAGGGAAAATCAGGAGAGTCACTTCACTCCAGAGTGCATGGAGTTTACTCAAAAGCACAATACTAGAAGCCCAGTTAGACTATAAACCCAAAAGGAGGAAAGGTACCACTAAGTCCAGGAGGATGCCAGCATGGCTAACAGGTACTGTCAAGGAAGCCATAAAAGGGAACAAGACTTCCTTCCAAAATGGGAAGGCCTGTCCAAATGACAAAAACAGAAAGGAACGCAAAAGAAATGCAAGGTGACAATAAGAGAGGCAAAAAAGAGAGTTTGAGGAATATTTAGCTAAAAGCATCAAGGGGAATAACAAAAACTTCTTTAAATACATCAGATGCAGGAAACCTGCCAGGGAGGTGGTTGGACTGTTGGATAATGAGGGAGTGAAAAGGATTATTAAGGAGGATATGGAGGTTGCAGAGGAGCTAAATGAGTTCTTTGCATCCGTCTTCACAGCAGAGGATACTGAGCATATACCTCTTCTAGAACCAGGCTTTTAAAGGATGGAGGCTAAATAACTGAGTCAGATAGAAGTGGCAAGATATTATGTTCTAAACTGTCTCAAAAAACTGGAAACTAACAAATCGCCAGGGCCGTATGGCATCCATCCAAGTGTCCTCCAAGAACTCAAATGTGAAATTGCCGAGCTCCATGCTAAAATATATAACTTATCCCTGCAATCAAGCTCCGTACCAGAGGACTGGATAAGTAGCAAATGTAAAAACAATTTTCAAAAAGGGATCAGGGGTGATCTGGGAAATTGCAGGCCGGTTAGTTTAACGTCCATTCCAGGCAAATTGATGGAAAGCATCCTCAAGGATAAAATTATAAAGCACAAAGGCCTTGCTAGGAGAGAACCAGCATGGATTCCGCAAAGGGAAATCTTGCCTCACAAACCTTTTGGAGTTCTTTGAGAATGTCAACAAGTGTGTGGATCAAGGTGATCCAGTTGACGTAGTATACCTGGACTTCCAAAAAACGTTTGACAAAGTTCCTCATCAAAGACTATTGAGAAAACTTAGCAGTCATGGGATAAGGGGACAAGTACATGTGTGGATTGCTAACTGGTTGAAGGACAGGAAACAGAGGATAGGTATAAATGGAGAGTTTTCACAATGGAGGGAAGTAAGAAATAGGGCCCCCCCCAGGGATCTGTACTGGGATCAGTGTTTTTAAATTTATTCATACATGATCTAGAAGCAGGGGTAAGCAGCGAGGTGGACACAATTGCAGATGATACCAAACTCTTTCGGGTAGTGAAATCCAAAACGGATTGTGAGGAGCTCCAAAAGGATCTCTCAAAACTGGGTGAGTGGGCGACAAAGTGGCAAATGCGGTTCAATGTTAGCAAGTGTAAAGTGATGCACATTGGGATGAAAAACCCCAACTTCAAGTAATTGCTGCTGATGGGATCTGAGCTGTCAGTGACTGATATGGAGAGGGATCTTGCGGTCATGGTGGACAGATCATTGAAAGTGTCGACTCAATGTTCAGCAGCTGTGAAAAAGGCCAATTCCATGCTAGGGATAATTAGGAAGAGGATTGAAAATAAAACTGCTAATATTATAATGCCCTTATACAAAACTATGGTGCAGCCACACCTGGAGTACTGCATACAATTCTGGTCACCACATCTAAAAAAGGACATTGTAGAACTAGTAAAGGTGCAGAAGAGGGCAACCAAGATGATCAGGGGCCTAGAGCACCTTCCTTATGAGGCAAGGCTACAATACCTGGGGCTTTTTAGTTTAGAAAAAAGATGACTGCGGGGAGACATGATAGAGGTGTATAAAATCATGCATGGTGTGGAGAAAGTGGATAGTGAGAAATTCTTCTCCCTCTTACATAACACTAGCACCAGGGGTCATCCCATGAAATTGATTGCCAGGAAATCTAGGACCAACAAACAGAAGTACTTTTTCATACAATGCGTGATCCACTTGTGGAACTCTCTGCCACAGGATGTGGGGACAGCCAACAACCTGGATGGCTTTAAGAGGGGTTTGGATGACTTCATGGAGGAAAGATCTATCATTGGCCACTAGTTAGAGGGCTAGAGGCTATTTCCAGTCTCAAAGGCAGGATGCCTCAGAGTACCAGTTGCAGAGGAGTAACGGCAGGAGAGAGGGCTTTCCCTCAACTCCCACCTGTGGCTTCCAGCAGCATCTGGTGGGCCACTGTGCAAAACAGGATGCTGGACCTTATGGGCCTTGGGCCTGATCCAGCATGGCTGTTCTTATGTTCACCTTGAATTTGGGATATAAGAATAAATCATTGAAATATAATGTAATTGCAGTGACTAACATATTGAACAAGAGTATTTATTAGTCATTATTTCTAATGGCCTTACTCTTGTGTAGCACAATTTGCACAAAATTTGCATGTGTGCAACTTACACATATTAGATAAATGCAATGTTACTACGTTGACATACACTTGCACAGGTTGTCAGCCAATGGTTTCATCATCAGGAGTTACGGGAATACACTAGAAAAAATACACATAGCAAGAAACATCAGCTTTAGTCATTTCTTCAAGTTAAAAAAAATCAATTATGTTGAATATTAAGGTGAAGATATTTGAGTTGCTTTAAACCCATTCTGAACAGACCTATTGAAAAGGGAAATGAATAGCCTTTAAAAGGTTAAATAAATTATTCTCTTAGGAATTTCTTTGAGAAAAAACTTAGCATGGCTAGATCTTTCCAAAAAACACTGAGTTTATTACATCCAAAGACATCACTTGACTTAACATTGCATAATAAGCAAAATGGCCAAGGGCTAATTTAAGAGTAAATTGTATCCTCTGGGACAACTCTGTCTTAAAAGTATAACCTTTAAAGGATTGTTAGGATTTATAACATTGCATTCTATTTCTTATGATAATAAGAATAAACCTCCATGAGAGAAAGATTTCAGTTTGAATTAACTACAGAATGATGGGATAATATATGAATTAAAGGTCTTCTACATTCAGTTTGTAGGAAAGCATTTTTACAAAACCATTTATCAATGGCATCCAATACCAGTAAGTTTAGAAAATCATCAGATAGATGCTGGCAAAAGAGTAAAGAAAAGATTCCACTAATTGATGCATACATCAATTGACATATATATTTATGTGGCCTTATATGTGGGTGAAAATTACTGACATTGTTAACACTCATAATTTACCTGGTTTGGAATATGAGTTTATCCAGCTTCTAATGTACATATCACGAACCAGATGGGTTTTTTGGTGTGTTTTTTTGAGAAGTTCTTTTGTGGCTTGGAATGCAAAACGGAAGTTCAGAAGTTAAAAAATTCTGGTATAAAGTATAATACTTCTGCTGGATGCTTTTCCATAGAGTGTTTTCTTGGTTCTGTTATATCCAACCTGTTTGTTATGAATCTGCAATAAACCTCTTATTCATGGGTGAGGAGGTTTGTTTTTGCAGCCCCGGACCTTCTGAAGGGTCAGCTTGCTTGCAGCTTGATTGCTTTCCTGTCCCACCTGTGCCTTCCACCCAAGTGCTTGACTCATTTCACCTGAGATCTAGAGATCTCTCATGAGAGGGGAGATTTCTGGAGCCCATGGGAGCATAAATAGGAAGAAGTCACACCAGAGATGTAGTCAACAATGCAGCTGGCAGACTACCCGCATGTGGCTACCAAAGGGGGCCGATCTTTGGTGTGGGTGGAAGGAAGTTATACTAAGGTAGGGTTGGAGGTCTGGGTTAAAGTTCATTAGTTTTCCTTTTATTGGGTTGTGTCAGGCCTTTTGTTGCCATGTGTTTGGGTTCTCTTAGGCAGGTTGATGTGGGGGGTGCATCCAGTAGCTCTGGGGCAACTTACTGTTGTGGTGGGGAATAGAATAATTGGTGTTGGCAGAGCAGTTGGTTGTTCCGCTTCTGACGGCCCTGCACAATTTATTGTGGCTGGTGATGATGGGAATTGTAGTTCAGCAACAGCTGGAGTATCAGGTTTGCCCACCCCTCTTCTAGGCAGAAGTTGTAGGTATTGATGAACCTCATCTATTAAAGAGTGGATTAATACATTTTTGTGTCGGACATGAACAAACCTGATGAGATCTTTGTCCTTAATAAACATAAGGATAATTTCAATGATAATTTCTTTACATACAAAATTATTTTACTCAGTAGTATGGAATTGTATGAAACAGCTGAAATTGCACTGTGGGATATGTGTATCAATGATATAAAATAAAAAAGTAGAAATTGAGAAAAGAAATTATCCTAAATATTCAATTTTATTTTTTGATACTGTCTCTTCTCAGACTTTAATGGACCCATAATACTTTTGACAATAAATGGATACTTTTTTAAAAGAACATTTAGCATTGATGGGTTACAGGTAGAGTTAGGAGAAGTTCAGCTCTTTGCTTTCAAGTTCTTCAAGGAGATAATCATCAGTTCTACAAATGCATGCTCTTTACATTTGATAAAGTGCATCCATCATTAACACTCAAGTATGTGCGCCTGATTACAAAAGGTAAAGTTAGAACTTGTCTACATACCAACCCTTTCTCAAAGTTTTTTAATATAGTTGTTACCAGCCTTTTATGCTAAGCATTATTTTATAGGATGTTTTCTTGCATTTACAACCAATTTTTCTAACCATACCAAAGGATATTTTGAACTAAACTTTTTGAAAGCTGAACTTGTGATTTTTTTTAAAGTTACCTTTGCTCACTTAGAATTCATTTCCCATGTTCAGAGCTCACCAATCAATATCCCTTAACTGAGGAACCTCAGAACTCTCCCTCTTGGAGAACAGTTTTTATGCTTAGAGCAGTGTAGAACAACACTGAAGCATGGAAAAATTACATTTCCCCCCCTTTTTCCTGGTCCTTTAATTTCCAACTCCATGTCCTAACTAGTCATGAAGAGCTATTTAGAATTTGAAGCTTTCCATAGCTGCTCCCTACAGTTTACCTTTTCTTGAATCATTGCCACTCTTTTGCCAAAAGAAAACAGAGATGACACATCTGCAGTATATATGTTAAAAAATTATGGATAGAGAGCATTTTAGTGCTGCATTAAGTTTGGCATGTTAAGTTTAGATTAGTGCAGCTCTAACTTATGTATGTAAACAGTAGAAAATAGGTGCAACAGTATGGGGTCAATTCAGATGTCACATGGAACCTCAGTTAAATTTAGCGCATGTTTGCAAAATAAACTGAAAATGGTGCTGTAGATAATCACCAATCTCTGCTTGTTGCTCTTAACCAGATTTGTAAGTGGCCTGCCTTGTCTCCACCTCTCATGAACGGCCCATATGCAATCCCGGGCTACCTTGCTCTGCGCTGTTCCTGGCAAGCCCCATCACCCACTCCTCAACCACTGGACCCAATTACAAAGGGCCTGATTGTCCTGAAATGAGGTTCCTTGGCACTCTACATCCAATTTGGAGTTCTGCAGACACATGGGGTGTGCACAGAACTAGCTGATTCAGTTCAAGTCTGGACTGGAACCAGACTGGGCCAGTTCAGTCCTGTACCCCCTCGAACCCCAGCCGGTTCAGTTTGGGGGGGTTCGTGAACACTTTAAAAACTACTTTTCTCCTTTGGGGAGTTGGAGGTGGCGGGGGTTCCCCCTCCTCCGCTGGCAGAAGTTCTCCCTCCTCCACTGGCCTCCCTTCATGCTTCTACTGGCTATTTGGCTGGCTACTTGGCCCATTCGAGCCTTCCCCCTCTGGTGCGGTGGCCATTTTAGAGGCTGCCGTGCTTGTGCAATTGGCATCTGTGTGACCCACTGATGTCAGATGGGGGTGTCAGGGGCCACACGGCCCCTGGGGGCAGCGGTCCGGGTTCTTTGAACCCATTCACCCAGTGGTGGCTCCACCCCTGAGTTTGGGGGACATTTGTTAAAAATCACCTGCTTGCCCATTTATTTTGTGGGTTGGGTGGTAGGTAGCACCCATCATGCCCTACCACCCAACCCACTTTGATGTCCCTAGTGTTTGAGAAATTACTTATACTCTATAAGTAACTGAACAGGAGCCAACTTTAAATGAGAAACAAGAGTTTTTATAATTATTACTAACTAAAACATAGGCTAAGAAAACAACTAAGGATGCATTCACGTGTAATGGGGGACCAGAGTTGGAGGGACTCTTGTTTTCCTTACCGTTCTATCCGAACCCAGCCAGCTACAGTCCCATCCATAGCATGACCCTAGGTCATGCTGATGAAACTCCAATTTGAACCCTCAGTTTGTAGTAAGATTTGCTGCTCCAAATTGAGGTTCCAGGGAGCCTTCTTTTTGTCCAAGTGCAGCACTGGAGGCTGCATTTGGCCAGACTGGAGTTAAGGGAGGAAGCTCCTCCCTCTGTGATTGGCTGTGTGGGCACTTCTTCAAGCAAAAAGGAAGCTTGCACAGCCAGCTCCCCCACCTCTCTGCAGTCTCACTGACTTTAGAGAGGACACTCTCCTGAACATCCAAATGCAGACAGGAGAGCAGGGGAGGGGGCATGGAACCACGGGTCCATTGGACCCGTGGTTCCAAGAGAATGTGGCTCATCAGTCTGTTATGCAGAAATAGGGAGAAACTCTGTTTTAAATTCAAGACAACAAGTAAGGAGGAGACAAACTGTGACTCCACCCCCAAGCCACTACATAAACACATTCAAACATAGACAGACATGCCCCACACAAAGAACTGATACAATGTCCATGGCAAAATCCCAACATTCCTCTTCTTATAATCTCATTCTTGAATTCCAAGTCCCACGTTTTGTTTCATGGTGTGATGAAATATTTTCTTTTCCTGATTGCAGCAATTTATCTGCCTCTGATTCTGGATGCCTTCAATTTTGTGCCAATCTGTAGGTTCTGGCATTTTCTCTTCTGGTTGCCAATGACAGTCTGTTAGGTAGAATCCCTTTCTTGATTCTGCTCGTGCTTCTCTCTTCTTGTCCCATCTTAAACTCCACTTCTTGATTGGACCTGTCTGGTTCTGTCTCAACCTCCCTTTCTTGATTATGATATAATAGATACTCAGTCTATTATTACTTGTTCATTTTGTTGCTTTGGTTGCTGTTCAGCCTCTTCACTTATTGGAAAATCCAAGTCACAGTCAGGCATCACATTGACATTTGACTTTGCCTCTCATCAAAATATGACACCTTGCACAGTTTAACAGTTTCTGTGATAGGATCAAGAATTCTGTAGCTCTTGCTACTCAGTGCATAACTACTGAATATTCCATCTTAACTTCTGCAACCTAATTTTCTTCTTAGTTCTTTAGTAATGTGTATGTTTTGCATCCATATACTCTAATATGCTTTAAATTAGGTGTAATCCCATTTCACAGTTCAAAGGGTGTTACTCCTTTAGTTTTAGTCGGAAATCTATTCTGCAAATAAGTTGCAGTCATTACAGCTTCCACCCAGTATTTGTTTTCCAGACCGGAGTCAAGAAACATATTTCTAGACATTTCAATCAAAGTTCTGTTCTTTCTCTCTGCCACTCAATTGCCATCTGGAGGATAAGGTATTGTTCTCTCATGTTTAATTCCTGGGTCTTTTACATATTGCACAATACCTTACCCAGTATATTCCCCACCATTATCAATGTGCAAAGTCTTAGGTTATCTTCCAAATGTGTTGCTTACTCTAGCCACTTATTCTTTAAGTTTTAGCAACACCTCATTTTTCTCTGAGTAGCTAAGTGAAAGTATAGCATGAACAATAATCTATGAAAGTGAGTTAACAGAGATTCATTCCTGTTGTCTTCACTGGGAAGGACACACAAATATCACTGTGGATCAAATCCAAAACCTCAGTGGATTGCCTTTCTGTGGTTGATGAATATGTGCCCCTTGTTGCTTTTGCTTTAACACATTCAATTCATTTGATTTCAGATTTGCATGGTTTAACGTGCAGTTTTCTTGCCAATTGTTCTTTTACTAATTTAAAAATATCACTTTTTATTGATACAGTCACAGATGAGAAAAACACCAATACAGGACAAACAGAAGAAAACAAGTGTGTGAACATAATTCAATAAGCACAATTAACATAAGAATTAAATCTAACAGTATCTACCTATGCTATACAGAGTGAGTTTAAACCCTCTATGCTCAATCTGTACTGGCTATGAGGAAGGTAGTATTTGCTGTACAATTTTACTAGCAATCACACAATCACTTTGAAACTGATTCCTTGCTTGGATGCCCAAATTGGCGATGCCAAAAATTCATGCAATCTTTCTGTGCACACTCACTTGCAACATTAGCTTGTTCTATTTTGTAATCTATTTCATACAGTTGATCATTTCCCAACATAATAATAATATTATGTTGCTAACTGGGCAAAGAGGCACCTTTTACCATGGTGATTCTCTTTATTTAGGAGGGGGAGAGTAACTGGCCCTATCCACCCCCAGCACAGTACTTCCAGTGACTGTTGCTGGTGTCTAACTGATGTTTCTTTTTAGAATGTGAGCCCTTTGGGGACAGGAATCCATCTTATTTGTTTGTTGTTTCTCTGTGTAAACCGCCCTGAGCCATTTTTGGAAGGGCGGTATAGAAATCGAATTAATAATAATAATAATAACATGCCTTGAATCAGAAGTTTTCCTCGTTGAAAATAAAGCAATGGTTCCTTCTAAAAAGAACTCTACATCCATGCCCTGTAGCAGTTTTTACACTCATTGAACTGCCCATTAAGCTGTCCCTTTTCCTTCTGCAAAAATTTGCTGCCCATTAGCAAGATATATCGGTCTTTTATATTCCACGCTTATCTCAGAAATATTGAAAATTATTGAAGTAATGTGATGTAGCTCCCCTTTCCAAATATATTTTGTTCCTACTTTGACTTGTATCAGCCCTGCAGATTATTTCCTTTGCAGCACACAATTTTTCAACATTCACAGCATTCTTTTCATTGCTTTCACTTTTGCATAGGCAAGTTTGTTTTTTCTGGACTTATTCCCTTTCCTCTGTTGAGAATAGTTCCCTTGCTCTTTATCAGGACATGCCTTGCTTAAATGCATGGTGCTTCCACATACAAAATGTTGCCTGCAACTTTGTAGGGTTTATTTTTAACTGATTCCTCCCTTTGTTTTTTCAAGTTGAACTCTTGGGAATGCTCCTGCACAAAACTTAGTCATGTTTTCTTTCATTTGCAGAGTTAACAATACTTTTCATATTTTTTAGGCAGGGTATTAAGTAAGAGTCCAATCTTTGCTGGTTCAGGCATATTTATCTGCAGCAGTTCTAATTATTTCATTATTCCCAAAAATGAACATGTGTGTCCTTGCAAACTCTCTCCCTCTTTGAATCTATTACTACACAACTGCAACATAAGATAAACTTGACTATACATGGTTCTTTACTGAAAGACATCCTTCAGTCCTTCCCACATCTCTCTTGCTGTAATTTTGTCTTCTAAAAGGTAGATTAACTGATCACTTACAGTCAGAGATGTGTCCCATGCCTTGCTTGTTTGAAGAATCCCATTCTCATTGTTGTTCTTCATTCTCTGGTGGTCTTTACTCCTTCAGGACATAAGATAGTCCAAAAGTATTCAACATCTTCACTCTGAAGGACCATTTTTTGCAGTTTGTTTCATTGAGCAGTTCATAAGAACTGCTGGATCATGTCCAAGGCCCATCTAGTCCAGCATCCTGTTTTGCACAGTGGCCCACCAGATACTGCTGGAAGCCACAGGCAGGAGTTGAGGGCATGCCCTCTCTCCTGCTGTTACTCCCCCACAACTAGTACCCAGAGGCACCCTGCCCCCGAGGCTGGAGGTGGCCTACAGCCCTCCGACTAGTAGCCGTCAATAGACCTCTCCTCCATAAAGTTATCCAAACCCCTCTTAAAGCCATCCAGGTTGTTGGCTGTCACCAAATCTCATGGCAGAGAATTCCACAAGTTGATTATGCATTGTGTGAAAGAGTACTTCCGTTTGCTGGTCCTAGATTTCCTGGCAATCAATTTCATGGGATGACCCCTGGTTCTAGTGAGGGAGAAGAATTTCTCTCTATCCACTTTCTCCACACCATGCATGATTTTATAGACCTCTATCATGTCTCCCCGCAGTCCTTTTTCTAAACTAAATAGCCCCAGGTGTTGTAGCCTAGGCTCATAAGAAAGGTGCTCTAGGCCCTTGATCAACAGTGGAATGTCTCCCCACAGATGCAACAGAAGTCATTTTTTCCAGCTTTCCTGCCTATAGACTCTTTGAGTTCATTCACACTATCAAAAACTGTGTTTCACCTGGGCTTGGGAGCTGTGTGTGCTCCCAATTTTTGGTTGTGCGGAAGCAAGGTAAGAGGAAAACCTGAGTAGAAGTGGTTGTGTGGAAGCAAGGTTAGGAGGAAAAACCACCCATATTTTTCTCCTGCCTTGTTTCCACACAACCAAAACTTGGGAGCACACACAGCTCCCAAACCCAGGTAGAACATAGTTTTTGATTGTTTGAATGACCTCCTTATTTCACAACTTATTGCTTCACAACTGGGCCCATAACCTAGTATTGCAGAGAAATTACTTATGCTTTATAAATAATTGACCTCACTGGTATCAAACTGAGAGCTGCTTCTTCTCTTTGCATAAGAAACTGTTAGTGTGTATATTGTTTTCTTAACCTACATTTTAGTAAGAAGTTTGATATTTATTACTAACTAAAACATAGGCTAAGAAAACTCATTAACCATCTCTTATGCAGTGTTGTAAATCTGTTAGCTCGGCTAACCCAACAGGATTTACAACCCCCTTCAGCACTCCCCCTGTGAGTTAACAGAAAGTAGCAGAGAAGCTACACAAAGGAAAATAAAAGGCTCATAAAGGAAATAGTAAATGAATTAAGTCCCCTGAACTGAACTAGGTTCCCCCCTCCAACAATAACTGAGTAATAACTGAAAAGAAAACACAGAGCAAGGAATGAAAAAAGGAACAAAGGACACCAGAACAAGGAATTAACAGAACAAAGCAGGAAAGCACAAACAATGGCAAACTGGATCTTGGAAAAGTTGGGAATTCAAAATAGCACATGGTCTGTGGTCAGCAACAGTTGCTAACAGCATATGAGCAACTGACAGACTGCTAAATATATATGGCTCAAGAGAACCAGCAGCCAATCAGGCTTCCCTGAGTCAGCACTTCTGCTTCCTCTCTTGTGATCTCCTGTGCCTGCGTGACTCCCACTGAGCTTCCCTCTTGAGACGTCTTCTCAAGACAGGTGAAATCCCAGCCTCCTCCTCCTCCTCCTCAGAAATCATGTCTGGCAGCTGTTGTGAATCCTCAGCTCCAGAGTCTGGTCTCCCTGCCAAATCCTGTTGCTGTGCCTCTGAGCTCTCACTAGCAGGCGAATCCTCCCATTCCTGCTCTGACTCTTCTGAGTCAGAAGTCTGAGCCATGACATGCAGGAAGAGGAACTCCTCAATTTGAATTCAAGACAAGTGAGGAGCAGACAAACTGTGACTCCACCCCAAAGCCAGTACATAGACACAGTCAAACATAAACAAGCATGCCCCACAAGAAAAACTGAGAACTTCTGCATGGCAAAATCCCAACACCTAGGAGCCACTCTTAGGGAACAATGGCGTGTTTCAAGTTTCCACATTGTTCCCTATGGCTGGAACAAGATGCACTCACAGAGTGCACACAAATTTTGCATTGCAATTTCCCCAAGATCCCTCTCCTGGTCAGTCATGGATAGCTAAGAACCCATCAGCATATATATGAGGTTTGGGGTTTCCTCCCCTAAATGCATCACTTTACACTTGCTAACACAACCACATTTGCCATTTTATTGATGTCACGGAGGCAGAGGCTAAACCTTTCACTGATTTTCCTTGGGCATTTAGCAGTCCGATGCTCTTTTTAAGTTAGCTTTTGTCACATGTGTGGGCTTCGGTAGGCGGGCCTGACTGATGATGTGCAACTGGAGGCACCATTATGGGTGAAAGGCAATTCCATGGAACAGCCCCTCAGGGTTTCATAGCCCGTGATGTTTGGGAATGGGACCCCTTGGGAAGTTGCTCAGATCACCACTCAGAACTTCTCAGCTTGTGAAGTGATAGATCAGACAACCCTCCCTCAACACAGAATGCTGTATGGTAAGGAGGAAGCCAAGGATCATAGGACTGCTAGCAAACTTCCAACCCGGTTATTTCACCCAGTAGTGATAAAGTGGCTCTCTCTAGGAGGTGCTTTCCATTATGGGAGGAGTTGCCTGCACTCATAGTGATGCAGTTAACTTTGCTCCATTGCATTCTTGTAAACAGTTCATAAGGAGTGGCCTTAGTTATTTCATACATTTGTGTCGCATCTTCCTTTGGCTCTGGGTGCAATGACTGTGTACCAACTCAGAGTACTTTGTCTCACAGCTTACACGATTTCCCAAATTTCTGGATAAGAATAAAGAAGTACAAAGTGTTTGTACATTGCAGACCTGCTACAGCCTCAATAAAACTGATCTAATTAGCAATATACAGGAAGCCCAATTGGAGCACCCAACAACTGAGAAAAGCTGGCCTAAGTAATAGCTCATGCTCTTCAGCATATGTCAGCTGCCTATTGCTCCTAGTTAGTGCTGATTATTGTTCTCAATAAAAATGGAATACAAACTATGTGAAAGCAAAACATTAAAGTATGTAAAACTTGGGAAGAACTTTATATAGGTGGAGAACTTTTACGTGGGGGGGGGACCCCAAACCTCAGCCTTGTAATAATCTGGATAACTTCTACTCAGAGCCAGCAACATGTTTAAAACTACTTCAGTGCATAATAAGATACAATCGGTAGGCAGAGCATGTGCCCAACAATGCCCCAGTACTTGCCGATAACCTGTCTAGACATCTTTTCAACATGATTGATGTAGAAAAGTTTAAATGGTTGAGGAAATTAAATCTTTAAAGAACTCTGGGAACCTTTCAGTGCCCAGCTCATTGTTACAATGAATCAGTCTGCTACCAAGAGCAGACTAGAACCTTTCTGCAGCATTAGCCAGTCTAAGGATTCAAGTTACAGTATATAATGTTTCACAGAAAATATTCCCCTCCTGAAAATTAAAAAATTAAAAATCGGGTCCGAACTCAGCAGCTGACATCTGGACTAAATTACTCAATATAAGTCCTACTGAAATTAAGTAATCATTTAGAGTAACTCTTGAGTAGTACTATTGACAAAGTTAGTTGGGATGTCAGCCACTGTTTGCCAATAGAAACCACTGTCACACATATAAAAGACAGCTGGTCCTGCCTCCAGCTCACAGTCTAGCATAATCAAGAAACAAAATCAAGGGAAATAATGCAAATACAGGGATGCAGCAAAGCAGGGCAAGCTGGTTACCTAATGGATTAAGATGATTGTAATTCACTCCTGTGGGGCAAAAGTACAGTACTGCACTTGGAAACAGCATTGTTGTAGAGGCAAATTCCTTGGGTGGTCTTCCATGGAGTTTAATGTGTCTGCACAACACACCAAAAATCCTTGCCTCCAAGGGGTTCCTGAACTATATGGGCCCTTCCTCTCCCTCATCATAATGAACAATATTTTGCTAGTCTTTAATAAATTTGTTAGAAGCAAAGAGAAGTGAAGATATATTTCCACTAGCTTTGGGTTGGAAGAGAAGATGAAATTATTGCAGCAAAGGAAGTTGTGAGTAATTGTGTGATCCAGCTCATATTCTAGAAATCTATTTTGATCAGGGATTCCCAATCACGGGTCCCTAGATGTTGTTGGATTACAACTCCCATCTTCTCCAGCCACAAAAGCCAAAGACCATTGTGACTGGGAATGTTGGGGATTGTGTTCCAACAACATCCAAAGACCATTGTGGCTGAGGATGTTCGGCACTGTAGTACAGCAACATCTGGGGACCCAAGGTTGGAAACTCTGGTTTAGACTGATATCTTATTGCTGCAAAGAGAAAAGTTGTCTATTCTATCAGGTGCTTAGAAATTTGGGGTGTGCACAGAATTGTTCTCAGTGGTTTGGTTGGAATTAGAACATAATTCAAACTGAACTGTGAGTCCGCGAACCGGTTCAATAGAACTGACCAGAGGTTTGGTTTGTGTGGTCAAACTGGGTTGAACCAGTTCATCCTGGTTCGGGTGGCTATGCTTCTAAAGGGAAATCGGGTGAGGATTCCCCTTTACAAGCAAAGGGGATTCCTAACACTACAGGGGTTCAGAAGCCGGGCAGGGGGATGCAGCAAGATGGTACCTTACTGCCAGTAGTGCAGCGGTGGTGGCTCCTTTAGGCCTTCCTGGCGCTCCACCCAGAAGCATGGAGACCAGAACCAGGCCACTCCCGGTGCTGGGGAGTAGCACTGGCGGGGCCTAGAGTAGCTGCTGCTGAGGAGCCGCTGCCGCACCACACTGCTGCCATGCTGCTGGTGGTAAGATGCCTTCTCACCTGCCCCCTACCACCTGCCCTTTGAACCCCTTTAGAGTTAAGAATCTCCTTTGCTTGTAAAGGGGAATCCTCACCGGATTCCCCTTTACAAGCATAGCCACCTGAACTGAGCTGAACAAGGCCTGGTTCAGTTCAAATTCAGACCAGTCAAACCGGGCCAGTTTGAATCAAAACCAGTTTGATTCAAACCGCTTCTGCACACACCTCTTAAGAATCATACATGCAGTTGGTCACACTGGCTTCTGTGTCACAAATAACTGTTAAGGTTACATTTTCTTATTAAAATAGATATTTCAGCTCAGAAATCTGTTTTCCTTCATCCCTGCATCGGTGCCTTCCCTCCCCTTCCTCCCTTCTTTCCGCCCCTTCCCCAAGGTTGTCTAGTAGTAAATCTAGTGTGCATATAACATACATATGCTGAATCAGAGCCTTCACAGATTAGCAGGAAACCTCCAGAATCTCTCAGGTTTCCTATCTGTAATCCTTTAACTGAAAATGCCACAAATTGAAACTGGAAGCATTCAAGTGCAAACCATGCAACTCTGACACTGAGCAACAATCTTTCCTCATGACGTATTGGCTCATGATAAACACAATTTAAATGCTTTCTTCCTCCTATGCTAACTTGGGCTAGCTGGCATATACCTGATTGCACATAGTATACACAAGCCTAAGTGTTCTTAACATGCCTTCTTCCCATGTTAACAATGGGCTAGTGTGTACCTGATTGCACATGGCACTGCAAATCAATGGGGTTAGGAGAGTTACTCTTTACAATGGTAACAATTGACCTCACACTCTTCAGCATTATCAGATCACCGCCATTACCTACATCCCCTTTCTCTAGATAACTATA
Organism: Hemicordylus capensis; assembly: GCF_027244095.1. Classification (NCBI taxonomy): domain Eukaryota; kingdom Metazoa; phylum Chordata; class Lepidosauria; order Squamata; family Cordylidae; genus Hemicordylus; species Hemicordylus capensis. Next base: position 88,124,343 of record NC_069661.1, on the reverse strand, counting down.
TTATTGATATGAACAAGCTTGTTTGCACTGGGCTGGTTTGGACAATACTGGCCCATGTGATTAGGGAGGTGTGAGTGTGTTCGGAGTGTATGTAGAGGGCAGTAGCAGCCAGTGAGGGTGCCGGTGGAGGAGCGGGGAGAGGCAACTTTAAGAGTAAATAAATTGGTGCTTACCTCCGCTCTCGCCGCACATGAATGCTGCTCAGAGAAGCAGCATGCCACCCAGCACCCCTGTGGTGGGGGATCACCTCCACCACTCACCTGGCTGCAGGTGGGGGATCAGCTCCGTGGAAGCTGGGTGAGTGGCAGAGGTGATCCCCCATAGCAGGGGGTGCTGGGTGGCACACTGCTTCTCCAAGTAGCATTCAGGTGTGGCGAGAGCAGAGGTAAGCACAAATTCTTTTACTCTTAAAGATGCCTCTCACCACCCCTCCACCAGTGCCCTCACTGGCCGCTACTGGTAGAGGGGCTATTCAGATGAACAGCCTCCTCACACAATAAAGGGACATGCCAGAAGTGTTTTGGTATGCCAGTGGAGGACATAACAATGAGTGTGCTGTCAACATGTCCCCTTTCTAATCATGGGCCAGTGAGGGGTATCATTGGAACGAGCCCATTTCATCACAGTACTAGGGCTGAGTTGAAACTCGTCAGTTTTGGGGGAACATTTTTGGCAATGTTGAAAAATGCCTCACTTTTAAAATGACTTCTTTTGCACTTCCTGTGAAAATCGCCACCTGACTATATCTATATATCTCTGTGTGTGTGTGTGTGTGTGTGTGTGTGTGTATGTATGTATGTGTGTGTATATATATATATATATATATATATATATATATATATATATATAAACATAAACTAAGGTGTACCCGTGGCAAATCCCATGTGTGGCAGCTCTCACGTGGGTCTGTGGGCAGCTGCCAGGAGAGGGAGAGGAATGCTGGAAAGCACTGGCTGGCCAGCCAAGAGAAAGTGGCAGTGGTGGCCAAGGGAAATAAGGCGGGCAGGTGGGGGGAGAGAAACTGGTGGCATGAGCCACCACTGCCGAGTGTCCAGACAGTGCCCAGATGAAGCTCTTGCTGAGTGCTGCTGCCAAGTACGGCCTGACCATGGTCGTCCTCCTCATGAGGAGACCGGCCAAGCAGGCAGCGGAGAGGGTGGACCAGCCTCCTTCTCTGGGCCCGCCCTGCTGGCCAAATGGCAAATGGCCAAATTGCCTGCACAGAGAGGCCTGACTGGACTGCAGTGTGGCACAACCTGCCATTTGGCTAGCAGGCAAGTCCAGAGAAGGAGGCTGCACTGCCCTCTCCATCGCCTGCACGGTCATGGGGAGGGGGAGAACATAGGAAAAATGGAGCATGCGGGGGGGGTGTAAAATGGAGCACAGGGGAGAGCTGAGAAAAAGATTTGTGGGGGGCAAGAATAATTACAGAATTGGAGTGTGAGAGGAGCACATGGCAAATGGGACACATCAAGCCCTGCCCCCTCAATAGGCGCTACAGTCTTCCTGCCAAGGAAAGCCTTCAATCTAACTGTCATTTTCAACCACCAACCATCTCGCACCCTAACTCTGAGGGAAAGGAGAACCTTTCCTTATTTCCCCCACAAGCAGAATGTTACTCAATCCCACTGCTAAGTAAGTGCTATTACTTTGGGATGAATTCAGGATTGAGACCCTATGACACTGACCAAATACAAATAGATTGTGGCAGACAGGAACAACAGCAATAAGGTACTAGCATGCAGACGTTCTGTGCAGGTTCAGCTAGTTTATATCATTTACCTTCAGAGATGTTAGCAGGTAACCATCAGGTGGGCTATGTAGAATTATGACATCATCATGTTCACAACATGGGTCCTGTCTGGTTAGAATCACCCATGTGACTAATCCAGAAAAGAAACAGCAACCAGTGGAAACTGGCTCTCAAGCCAGCAGCAGCAATTGGGGGGCAGTACCAAATAGATGTTAAAGAGGTGACTGTTTGAATAAAGTGCTTTGGAGGAAAATATTTCAACCCCTCTCAAACAGATATTTTCAGAAATGAGAATACATCCAGAGTAGCCTTCAATAATACAAATGTATCTACTTGTAGCTGCTGAATTTGTCTGGATATTTGTTCTCAAAAATGTGAGGTTGATAATACAGTCGAGCAGTCCTTCTTATCCTTTCATCACTTTAGCCTTGAGACCAGTCATGTTCACCTTCCACTAGAGGTACTTTTCAATGTCTATTAATAGGAAGGATAAAAATTACTACTGTTATGCAGCTTCAGTTTATCTTGAAAAAGAGTAGAACAGTTTTCAGCAGCTACGATGGCATCATCCATTAGGTTAGATATCCAAGAAAGGATTTCCAATAGGTTAATTTAGCAAGCTTTTAAGCTTCCCCTTCTCTTTTTAACTCACTCTCTGTGCCATTGGGCTGATATATGCAATGACACATTTTGATAGATCTTTTGTGCCTGTCACTGATGTTCTATTAATGCAAGAACTGGCATTTTGATTGAGAGCACTTACACAGGCTTGAGTTTATTAAACACTGCCCCCCTGTGCCTCAGTAAGGAAAATGTTTTCTTCTAAATTCCCTAGTTCATTTCACTAGGAAATGAACTGAATGAATATATTTGCAGCTAATATGGCATTAGTTCAGAGTGCATGGCACTATTTTAATTGACCTTATAATCTTTAAGCCAGTTCAAAAGCAGAGGAGCTGAAAGAGAGGTACTATAAATTATAGGTACTATAAATCCATATCCCCAGTGGATAAATATCTTTAATTGTGCAATTATCAGTATAAAAGAAACCATAAAGAGTGTGTACACCTTACCAATTGATAGGACTAGGTATAATATCATTTTGGAAAAGGAAACATCAACATAAGATGTTTTGTTTTGCTTCCTTTTCCTATGGTTCACCCATGGTGAAGCTCTTCCCAGAGTGTAACTGCCATTTTACCATGTCCTGAAAGATCTAATCTTTTCTATGGCATAGTTAAATATTGATCTTAATTAATCATGGAAGTGATAGAGAAAAATAATTTCATATACTAATACTTTACTATCAAACATTACCATGCAGCTTGCCCCTAATTTGATTGATTGGTTAAGTGTTGTCAAGTTGGTGTCGACTCTTAGTGATCACATAGATAGATTATCTCCAGGATAATCTTTTTTCAACTTGGCCTTTTAGGTTTTTCAGTGGTGCGGTGCATTCATTGCTGTCGTAATCGAGTCCGTCCAGCTTGCTGCTGGTCATCCTCTTCTCTTTCCTTCAGCTTTCCCCAGCATTATGAACTCCTCAAGGGAGCTGGGTCTTTGCATAATGTGACCAAACTATGATAGTTTGAGCATGGTCATTTGTGCCTTGAGTGAAAATTCTGGATTGATTTGTTCTGTGATCCATTTGTTTGTTTTCCTGGCTGTCCATGGTATCCTCAAAAGTCTTCTCCAGCACCAAAGTTCAAAAACACAATACTTTTTCTGTCTTGCTTCTTCAAAGTTCAGCTTTCGCATCCCAGAGTGTGCATCCCAGAGTGCATCCCAAAACTCAGCATTTGCATCCCAGAGTGCATTCCCAGGGTGTCACAGGAAAAACCATTGTACGAACAATTCTAATCTTTGTTGGTATAGACACGTCATGGCACCTAAATCTGTGGCATATTTCTTGACTGCTGGATCCTTTACTGTTGATGGTCGATCCTAAAAGGCAGAAGCTATCAACAACTTCACTGTCTTCATTATCAGTTCTGAGGCTGGTTGCTGTACCCGTTGTCATTAGTTTAGTCTTCTTTACATTTAACCGTAGTCCCATTTTTTTCACTGTGCTTGTTGACTTTCATTACTAGAGCTTGCAGATCTTATCAGGCAGGGGGGTTGTTGTAGAAGGCCTGGTAGAGATTATAAATGCGTCTCTGAGCAAACTTAGGATGCCTCCTTGTCTTAAGGAGGCAATTATTAGACGGCTTCTGAAGAAGCCTACCTTGGATCCCTCAGAGTTGAGCAACTACAGGACTTTCTCCAACCTTCCATGGCTAGGCAAGGTAACTGGGAGGGTGGTGGCCTCCCAGCTCCAGACAGTCTTGGAGGAAACTGATTATCTAGACCCATTTCAAACTGGCTTTCAGGCCGGCTATGGGCTGGAGACTGCCTTGGTCAGCCTGATGGATGATCTCCAATTGGGAATGGACAGAGGAAGTGTGACTCTGTTGGTTCTTTTGGACCTCTCGGCAGTTTTCAATACTATCAACCATAGTATCCTTCTGGAGCGTCTGAGGGGATTGGGAGCTGGAGGCACTGCTTTGCGGTGGTTCTGCTCTTACCTCTTGGGCAGGCTCCAGATGGTGTCCGTTAGAGACTGCTGTTCTTCAAAATCTGAACTTTTGTATGGTGTGCCTAAGGGCTCCATATTGTCTGATGTTGTTTAACATCTACATGAAACTGCTGGGAGAGATCATCAGGAAATTTGGTGCAGGGTGCTATTGGTATGCTGATGACACCCAAATATATTTCTCCATGTCAGCATCATCAGGAGAGGGCATAACCTTCCTAAATGCCTGCCTGGAGTCAGTGATGGGCTGGATGAGGGATAACAAACTGAGACTGAATCCAGATAAGATGGAAGGAGATACTCATTGTGCAGAGTCGAAAATCAAGAGGCAATTTTGATCTGCCTGTTCTGGATGGGGTCACACTTCCCCAGAAGGAACAGGTACACAGTCTAGGGGTGCTTCTGGATCTGAGCCTCTCCCTGGTCTCCCAGGTTGAGGTGGTGGTCAGAAGTGCCTTCTATCAGCTTTGGCTGATACACCAGTTGCATCACTTTCTTGAGGTGAACGACTCAAAACAGTGGTACATCTGCTGGTATCCTCCAGACTGGATTACTGTAATGCGCTCTATGTGGGGCTACCCTTGTATGTAGTCCAGAAACTACAGTTGGTCCAGAATGCGGCAGCCAGGTTGGTCTCTGGGTCATCTCGGAGAGACCATATAACTCCTGTATTGAAGGAGCTACACTGGCTGCCGATATGTTTCCAGGCAAAATACAAGGTATTGGTTATAAGCTATAAAGCCCTAAACAGCTTGGGCCCTGGGTATTTAAGAGAACGTCTTCTTCGTCATGAACCCCACCGCCCACTGAGATCATCTGGAGAGGTTTGTCTGCATTTGCCACCACCTCGTTTGGTGGCCACTCAGGGACGGGCCTTCTCCGCTGCTGCCCCGAGGCTTTGGAATGTGCTCCCTAGTTAAATAAGAGCCTCCCAATCTCTGACAGCTTTTAAAAAGTCTTTAAAGATGCATCTGTTTACCCAGGCTTTTAATTAATATTGTTTTAATGGTTTTAATGCTGTTTTAAAATAGTCTCTTAAAATTTTTAAATTGTTGTAATGTTTTAAAAATTTTGTTTTAACTAATGTTTTACTTTCTGTTTTTATTTTGTTGTAAACCACCCAGAGATGTAAGTTTTGGGTAGTATAAAAATGTTAAAAATAAATAAAAAGACTATATCAATTCCTGTAGTCTTCCGACTTGGTAATGGCCAGAGTGTTGATCTAACTTCATCTTCCCATACTAGAGGTTCTTACAAGTAGGGAATATCTTCTAGAGTATCTTGGATGTTGACATCCCTGCTGTACAGATTTTCAATATACTCCTTCCATCTCTGTCCTTTGGCATCCTTTAACATACCAATTTGAGGTTGGAAACTCCTTCTGAGTTCAGAGATCTTTAGGAAAACTTTCCTTGTTTTTTCGTGTCTATTTCCATCCTCAAGATATTTACAGATGTCATTGTAGTACTGCTCCTTGTCTCTGAACAGCTTTCTGAAATTCCCTATTAAGTTCCATCATGAAGTCTTTCTCTTTCTTGACTTTGGCTTCTCTCCTCTTCTTGGCAATTTCCACTGTCACTTCTGACATCCATTTTGCTTTCTTTTGTTTCTTGGTCTTTGGCAGTCTCTTTTCACATTCGTCCTTAACAATGTCTTTGATTTCTTTCCACAGTTCCTCTAGTTCCCTATCAATGAGGTTTAGAACTTCAAAGCAGTTCCCAGTGTTCTCCTTTAAAACGGTGGGTACATTCTCAAGATCATATCATGGAAACTGAATAGCTTTGTTTTTCCACTTTAGCTTGACTTGGAACTTGCACATGAGCAGTTCGTGATCTGTTCCACAATTGGCTCCTGGCCATGTCTTTGCAGTTATGATGGAGCTCTTCCACCTCTTTGCATAAATAATGTAATCAATTTGATTTCTGTGTACTCCATCTGGAAATGTCCATGTGTATAGGCTCTGCTTTGGTTGTTTGAAGAATGTGCTAGCAATGAAGAGATCACTGGCTTGGCAAAAACTAATAAGATCCTCCTGCTTCATTTCTGTTCCTAGGCCATACAGTCCAACTGTGTTTTCCTCCTTACCATTTCCAACCTCAGCATTCCAGTCTCCAACCACCACCAGCACATCTTGCTAGCATGTTCTGTCAATACCAGTCTAAACTTGAGCATAAAACTTATTAGCTTCCTCTTCTTCTGCATTAGTCATTGGGGCATAGACTTGACAAACTGTCATGTTAAAGGGTTTTCCGTGAAATCAAATTGATATTAGTCGGTCACTGACCATATTGTACCCAAATACTGCCACTACTATATTCTTCCTTATTGTGATAGCAACACCGTTCCTTCATTGTTTTTCGCATCCCGAGTAGTAAATGGTATGATTTTCTGATGGAAAGTGTCATTCCAGTTCATTTTAATTCACTGTTGACCAAGATGTCAATCTGTAGTCGATTCATTTCATCACTAACATGTTGGTGCAAACCCAAGATCCTTTTGGTTTGTTGGCAAACCTGACAGCTACCCAAAGAGCTCCTATAAGCAATTTTTTTAAAAATACCCTAACCTTTAAAGCAGAGTCATATTGCTACAAAAGTATTTAGATCCTGGCTTTCAGTTTGGCCTTCTAGTTAACCAGAATCAAGGGTCATATGAAGCTTCAGGGGCCTTTTAAAGTTTGGCCCACTTTGTCCCCTTTTCGCCCAAAGTGACATGCCATCTGGGGGACCTGAAGTGGGGTTGAAGTGAAGCAAACTCTGTCAAACCCTTCAGCCCCTCAAAACTTCTCTTTGGCTCCAACCCTCAAACTACTTACTGAGCACCAGCAGGGGCCTCTATACTTCCCCTTCAGTCCCCACCACAAGGGAGCAAGCAATCACTTTCTGCAGCTTGGCTTTTCAAAATGGTCATGACTTCAGAAAACACTACAAATCCCAGGACCACCTGCATAATTTCCTGGACTCTATATGAAATCGGGTGTGTGTGTGTTATTTTAAAAGTCAAGCTTCAGAAGATGACTGCTTGCTCCCTGGCACAGGGAGTGAAGAGAAAAGATAGAGGCCATTATCTTGGGCCTTGCTAGTTCTGGTAAGTAGTTTTAGGAGTGGGGGCAAAGAGGAGCACAGTGAAACTTCAAGCAGCCAAAGGGTTTGGTCAGAGTAAAGAGGGGCTCCTCAAAGCTGGACCAAAGAGGGCCATAATGAAGAGGGAACACTTCAGAAGTGCCAATGTGGTCCCCATAGTCAAGCAGGTCTGCTTCACACAGGTCTACCAGAAACATCCTACATCAGACTGGACTTAATATCAGAAACTCCAGTTATTGCTCTTGCCTTGCATAAGGCAAGAGCAAATTCCTTAGGGTAACATTACAGACAGACCATTGTGCTGTCCAAAGATGAGGTCAAAGTGACTACAGAATAACTTGTAGCTCTGGAGAACAAATAAATAAATAAATTTCTAGCTGATAGGACTTCTTCCTCCACTTTGTTATCAGCCTGACTCATATCTATAGATTATAAGGATGGAGCAGAGAGATTCTTTTTATGATATTTGTGTTGCCTTGTCCATCTTTTTTGTAGATCTCAGTCACACACAAAAATGCCCCTACAAAGAAAGCGTAGAATATGAAAAAAAAAGTGGATAGCATGGGCAAAGACGACTTCTTTCCTTGATTTGATACTATCTCTTTTGAATTTTCCGCTAGACCATTCTAAGATCTTTGGCACTGACTCTAAATATATTTTTAGACACATCTCAGAAAGCAATAATCCAAATGATCATTGAGATGGCTGTCACTGTTGTCACATCCATCACTGTATGAAATGTTTTCTGCAAGAAAACTGCTCAAAACATTTGAGCAAACAAACACAGAAGACAGCCAGTTCACACGTACACTTTAACTGCAGTTAAAGCTGCCAGAGCTTTTAACTCTAGTATGCCTGAACATGCAAAACCCCTGTTAAGCCTCAAAAGTTAACTCCAGTTTGCCCTGACAAACTCCAGTTGAGTTTGGAAACTCCTGAGATTTTCTTTAAGGTTCACCAAAGACATCGCGGTTTTATCGCCAAAGAGTTACGCCCAAACTCTGACTTGCCCATAACCACAGTTAAGCACCTCTGTCTGACAGCAATAATCTCTCGGGCATTCAGCCCCACCCCACACATCCTTCCCTCTCTTCTCTGTTCTGTCTGGCAACAGCAACATGTGCCGTAAAATTTAAAGAGACACAAACCTCCTATTAATTCCTGCTGCAAGGCGCTGTAAAGTCTTTTGTTTCCCAGTAAAGTAAAATTATTCTTTCTATATCCATTGAGTTTCTTTCAATTAGGAGTAAATTGTAATTACTTCTTGTAATTACTTATAAAAAGTAATTGATTACAATTAATTGTAAACGACCCAGGGATGTAAGTTTTGGGCAGTATAGAAATATTTAAATTAATAAATAATAATAATAATAAGTGCAGAGCCAACACACACACTTCTAGAAGCAAGTTACACTTCTACAGCCGAAATCCTATGCACTCTTACTTCCCATACTGCCTTCCTTCTCCTCCTCCCATCGGGCCACGCTGTATGTGGGGGGGAAGTCGCCTGGGAGCCAGAAGTGAGGGTGGGCTGGGCGCGTCGGTGCATCCTCCCTGGCGGAGCTCCTCTCAGTGGCTGCTGGCAGCGGCTCAGGATGGGGGAGCCGCCGGGCGGAGAGGCGCCAGAGGCCGGCTCGGTGCTGTGCCGGCTTCTCGTTCGGGTTTACCATTGGCATCAGCAGTTACCTTTTAAAACGTGAGTCCTTCAGCAACAGGATCTTCCCTTTGCAGAGCCGCACGCGCGCCCACCCCGTCCTGGAGGCCGCATTGCAGAGGGACAAGGGGCGGCAGGGAGGTATCCTGCCGCCCCAATTACTACAATAAATATGAGCTCTGGAGGGGGAAAGCGGCGGGAGGGGTAAGTAAACCCTCCCCGCCCTTAAAGCTACCCCCTCCACCCGAACTGAACCGGCCAGGTCCGGATAGTCCGGAGGCCTTTACAATGGCCTCCGGACCGGTCTCGACCCATCCCTATTGCCCACAGCTGGGCTGTGGAGCTTGCTAGGATGTCCTGGAACTGGAGTTTTGTGGGCCACAGTTTGGTGAATGTATGAAGCAAGTTGGTGTTTGGAATTTTAACTCCATTTAATGTTAACCGCTATTAAAGTGTATGTTTGAAGCCGGCTAGAGTGAAAAATTGCCTATGGTTACATAGCTAATAAATGCCATTCTAGTATTATTTCACTAGCGGTCCTGTCAAGGTTGTAATGGTGCAACTCACAAAGTTTATGTAGAAATATAGGCAATAATATTATTATAAAGACTGAAACACTCCATACATTACAAGATCAAGAATTCAAAGGCAGAAAAATGTAAATGGTCATATGGTGATTTTTTAAAAAAAAACAAATTATGGAAATGCAAAACCATCACTTACTAGACAGAATTTTCATATTAGAATCCCAGAGTGAAAGCTCAACCAAACCATAAACTCACAGATGGCCTAGGGAAATTTGGGAATGGGGAAGCAGGATTCAAGTTGTCTCAGGGTTGCAGTAGTGGACAATAGTCCCCTATGGGGAATGGTGCTCCATCACAACCAAGCTGGACTGGCTGAGTATCCCATTTAGACTAAGGGAGAGTCTTGATCAGCAAGCTGGTCATTGCCACATTGCAGTAAATTACTAGCTGTCAGTTCAGGGTTGGCCCAAGGATGTTTGGAGCCCCAGGAAAGGCCTGGCTTTGGCACCACCACCATACCATAGCCTGGCCGCCCACCTCCCCCGTCCCATAGCCTGACCTCTGCCACACTTTCCACCCCATCCATGCTCCTGCCCCCATCCCCACATTTGCTGCCACCTCATCCCCATCCCTGTGCTGCTGTGCCCACCACCTCCATCCCCATTACGTCTCTTCTGCCTGCTACTGCCAGCCAAGCTTCTAATTGCAGTAGTGCATTGTAATCACATTATTACAACACACACCATGGCAGTTAGAGGCCTATCTGGTAGCAGAAGCAACCAGAAGACAGAAGAAGAGGAGGTGGGCGTATGGGCTCAGGAGGGGCACCGAGGTCAGTCCCCAGTGGGTGTAATGCCACCCCCCAAATTACACCCCCAGTGGGTATAATGCCACCCCCTTCTGCTTCAGACAGCCACCTAGATCTGCCTAACAGGTAGGCTGGCCCTGCATCCTCCATACCCAAATGAATGGATTGGCCTGCTCCATGCTCTGCTCCAGTGAGTTGTACTGCTGCAGTCAGGGTGGCACACTCTCCCCCCCTGCCGCCCTGCATCTGGGCTCTGGCTTTCCATGTGCTGAGGGGAGTTGCACATGGCCAGATCGGCAGGGACTTAGGGAGAAAGAGCTGTGCAGCTGGCGGTGGGCAGGTGGACACAGCCAGCAGTGTGCAAGTGCAGGGCTGATGCCCTCCCCTGCTGAATTGGTTCACTTTGCTCATTGTCCTTGTTGCTGCTACAGTCAGTGGTGGTCAGCAGGTAACCACCCCCACACCTCAATGGACTATGATAGTTTGTGCTCAGCAGGGCAATGGCACATGACCCAGGCTATCGGCACCCCTCCACACTTGGTGCCCTAGGTGACCACCTAGTTCACCTAGTGGATGGGGCCAGCCTTGAGTCAGTTGGACAGAGTGCAGGGAGTGACTGGTTTGCTGCTAGGGCAATTGCGCTCCTCATGACGGACCCAGATGTCTTGAAAGATGCACAGGTCCTTGAGGCACAAATACAGATTGCTGTACTTCCTCTAAAGAACAGAGAAATAAGCCAAAAAGCATGGCTTAGCAGGCAGTGACTGAATCAAGCACAGGAAGGAGAAATTGATCAGCAGTGATTTTAATCCTCTTTATCATTAAGGACTGGGATCCTTAAGGAGCAGAGGGCAGGGAGGAAAAGTAGCAGATCCTTCCTCCTGTCAGCCAAAGGTTCCCCCTGTCGCGGGGTGGAGGGAGTTCTCCAGATACTGTCTGAAAAAAGATGGCCTATAGAAGCACACTTGCATTAGGGTGAACTGTACAGCAATCATTGTTCTTTGGTAGCAAATAAGAGTGGATTCATGGTTTGTATTGAAAATCTCTTTTGCTACCAAATAATCTACACTCAAAACACCTCAGAAACAACAAAACCCTATACTCCATGGGTTAGAAACCCATGGGGGTGGTTGGCACCCTATGTGCACTACACAACCACTTGCTCTGGGCCACCCCAGCACCCCCCAAATGCAGTTATGGGGCTGCTGAAACCTCCATTATACCTTATGAGGAAAAACCTTAAAGACTCAAACTTCAACAAATCACCAAAAATCAGCCCTCTGCCCAAATCCTTTGAAAAAATTCTGGTAGTTTCCTTGCCCCCCCCCTTGGGCACTACCACCAAACCCACACCACTCTAAGCCACCCCTCCCCCGGGACGTGAAGCAATACACCTTCATTATACCTTATGGAGAAAAACCTTAAAGATGCATGAAATTCAACAATTCACCAAAAATCAGCCCTTTGCCCAATCCCTCTGCAATTTGGGTAGTAGCCTCCACCCATTAGGAACTACCACCCCACCCCAATCTTTTGGCCCTGGGACCCGTTTTCTTGATCCAAATCGATTCAGATTCGGATTAATACGGCTCCAAATCGAATCTGAGTTGATTCGGGTGGGTCAGATTTGGACCCAAAAATGAATTGGGGGTGTTTCAATTCGGATCCAAATTGAAACACCGAAAATCCGAATTGCACACCCCTAGAGGGGATGCATATGTTACTGAATTCAAAATGATGCCTCCAACTTATAGTTAGGTCAGTAATATAGCAGCTGCAGGTGGAGATCTTGGCGGGGCCATGCCCACTTTGCCCCTACACAGGAACCACAGCTGGGTTAGAGCCAATTTTAGGGACTAATCTGAGGGGGGGGGCAGCGAAGAAATGTTTTTTCTCCACCTCCATTATGTCTGCTCAGTGTAGGCCAGTGGAGATGTTTAGTGTGGCAAATTCAGTTTCCCACAGGGCCCTGTGTGATGGAGAAAGAACCGTCAGCAGACTAGGGATGCGTGCAAACTGGCTTGATGTCGAGCCGGTTCACCATCAAACTGTTCCAGCTCGAGGGCTCGCCCTTGAGCTGGACCAGGCCTGGTTCGACTTGACCACATGCCTAACTGCCTCCCCCAGCAGACTCAGGACTGGTTAGGAGTACTGGGTGTGTGTGTGTGTGTGTGTGTGTGTGTGTGTGTGTGTGTGTGTGTGTGTAGAGAGGGAGAAAGGTAATCACTCACTGGTGGGTCCAGCAGCCTTGGGAGAAGTGGGCATGGCCATTGGGGCTGTCTCCGCAGTCTCTCTCTCCCCCTGCTGGCCTCCCCTGGTTTTCTAAGGGCCATTTTGCCCCATTTTGAGGCTGTTCCAGCCTTTTCCCCTGTGGTGATGGCCATTTTGGAGGCATTTGTCTGTCCAGATCATGACACAAGCCAAAACCAGGCAAACTGGTTTTGTGCACACTCCTACAGCAGACAGCTATGACCACTCTGCTTGTCACTCTGCAGAAAAAGTCTCTTGCATCCGTGCTGATTTAGATTCCAGGATTTTGGCAGTTCCAGAAAGTGAACAAGGTCCTAGGCAATGTGCAGGCAACATTATCATGCACTGTGGACCCTTGCCCTTCATGGCTAGTAAAATCTAAGGAAGGAATAGGTAGGTGGTTGGAGCCAATTATTAATGCTTCATTAAGGAAGGGTAAGATGACCTATGCCAGGAACTAGATGGGGGAGTGCATCCCTTTTGGTTCTGCTGGATCTCTCAGTGGTGTTCGATACCATCAACCATGATATTCTTCTGGACCTCCTCTCAGGTGTAGGGGTCGGGGTGATGCATTGGAGTGGTTCCAGTCCTTTCTTGGGGAGGGGGGGAATCCAGAAGGTGGTGCTGATGTGTGTGCTCGACTCCTTGGCCTCTGGTCTATGGGGTCCCACAAGATTCAGTATTGTCCCCCATGCTGTTTAACATCTACATGAAACTGCTGTGAGAGGTTATCTCCCAGGTTGGGCTAAAGTGTCATCAATATGCAGATGACACACTGCTCTACATTTCTTTGACATCAGATCCTAGGGAAGCAGTGGATGTACTGAACCGGGACTGGAGATAGTGATGGGTTGGATGTGGGCTATCAAACTCAGGCTAAATCTAGACAAGACAGAGGTGCTGCTGATCAGTAGAAAAGCCAATTGGAATAGGGTGAATCAACAAGCTCTGGATGGGGTTGTATTCAGTGCACAGCTTGGGAGTGTTGCTGGACCCAGCTCTGCCCTTGGATGCTCGGACGGAGGCAGTGGCCAGGTGTGCCTTTGCATACCTTCGGCTAGTGCGCCAGCTGTGTCCATTTCTCGAGAAGGCAGGTCTGGCCACGGTTACCCATGCCTTAGTCACTTCTTGGCTGGATTACTGCAACACGCTTTACGTGGGGCTGCTCTTGAAGAATATTCGGAAACTTCATTTGGTGCAGAATGCAGCTGCCAGGGTTCTCTCTGGAATCACTTGCTCAGAGCATATTACACCTATTTACAAAGAACTGCACTGGCTGCCAATTTGTTTCTGGATGTTGGGGCTGCTGTTGGGGTTTTGTGATTTTTTGATGTTTTTATGGTTCTTACTGTTTAACTGATTTTAAAGGTTTTAAATGTGATTTTTATGGAGTTTTATTCTATTTCAACCTTTGTAAACCGCCTTGGGAGGCCTTATGAAAGGCAGTGTAGAAAATGAACAATAAATTCAATCAAATCAAAACATGAATGACTGTACAGACATCTGTACACTTGTACAACATTATCTGAATAAGGCTAATGTTGAAGTTCAGTAAGGTGAGCATTTTGGGTACTTTTTGAGATATTTTGAAGTAAATATCAGAATTAGATAATATTCAGTGCAGGCTCAGAATTTTGCAGGCTGTCAGATGGGCTTTCTGACAAATTAATATAACATTATTTGGTTACCCCTTTCAGGAATGTTTAAAGGTGCAATCCTATGCATACTAACTTTGAAGTAAGTCTTACTGAACTTAGTAGGACTTCTTTCAAAATAACACCCATCAAATAGGATTGCACAACATTTTAATTCAAATTGGCTTTTGACGGCCAGGGTCAAATAGAATGAATAATACAGAGCCTATCTAAATGGAAAATTGTTCCACCTTGAATACTGATTTCCACAGGGGATGTTGCTGGCCATATAAACAATGAACGTGCAATTCCATATTTTTCTACCAATAAACCTCAAATCCACAGAAAAGGGAGAACAAAATAAACATTTGGTTTTTGCTGTGTTGAATGCTTGAGTAGCTCAAGTGCGCATTAGATTTCGTTTAGGAACAAACAGAACACATAATCACACAACACATAATCAGCTTGTGGGATTCTCTGCCACAAGATGTGGTGACAGCCAACAAGCTGGATGGCTTTAAGAGGGGTTTGGATAACTTCATGGAGAGGTCTATCAATGGCTGCTAGCCTGAGGGCTTAAGCCACTTCCAGCCTCAGAAGCAGGATGTCTCTGAATACCATTTGCAGGAGAGTAAAAGCAGGAGAAAGGGCATGCCCTGAACTCCTGCCTGTATCTATCTATCTATCACATTTTTATACTGCCCAAAACACGAGTTCTCTGGGCGGTTTACAAGACAATAAAAACCAATAAAAAGATTCAACACATTAAAATTTAAAATGTTAAAACTATCAAAACACAATTAAAACACAGTTAAAACAATGTCTAATTAAAAGCCTGGGTGAACAAATGCATCTTGACTGCCTTTTTAAAAGTTGTAAGAGATGGGGATGCTCTTATTTCAGCAGGAACTGTGTTCCAAAGCCTCGGGGCAGCAATAGAGAAGGCCTGTCCCCAAGTAGCCACCAGATGAGCCGGTGACAACTGCAGACAAACCTCTCCAGATGATCTCAATGAGCAGTGTGGTTTATAGCAAAGGAGGCATTCTCTTAAATACACAAGGCCCAAGCTGTTTAGGGCTTTATAGGTTATAACCAAAACCTTGTACTTTGCCCAGAAACTTATCAGGCTTCTAGAGGCATCTGGTGGGCCACTGTGTGAAATGGATGCTGGACTAGATGGGCCCTGAGGCTGATCCAGCAGGGCTGTTATGTTCAAAACTGTCATCCTGCTTCTCGGGGCAATGCAAGGGCTTTGTTGTCTTCAGTGACAACAAATAGTCATATCTGGTTGGCTATATGATGCTGTGATGTCATTATGTTCACTACGTGATCCATAGTTGGCTGGGATCATACAGTGAAGAAGCCCGTTCCAGTTTAAAAAGTGGTATGAAACAGCAACAGATTTTAAAAACAATGACCGTCACCAGGCCTTGAAAAAGACAAGAAAGAATGGCTGGTAAAGACTTTTTTCATATCCAAAAAACAATCCAAAATTAATCACATGACTTGCATGTATGTTCTTTCAAGAAGAAACAGCAACAGGCTCTGCAAGAAGGATCAAGGTGCCAATGGCATCTTTTCTTCTCAAGGCAAATATCAGTGATAGAAGAGTTTTTATCAGGACCACAGTAGAGGCAAAGAATAAAAACCTTTCCCATTCACTGTAATCCTAATCCCAATTACCACTGCCCCAGCAACTGCCATTTCCACATGAAAAAAATGCAGGGGGGTGGGGTGTTAATGTTTACTTTGACATATAGTTTGGCCTTTGAACTCATGAAAATTTGGTGAAGTAAGCCCTACAAAAAGTACTCCCGTGGTATCATTATTATGAACTAGCAGTGCCTAGTAAATGAATTCTCAGTAATAACTTAGCTTTCTGGTGGAATAACATTTAAAAAGCATTTAAAATAGATTATCCCTAAGAACACTTTGCATCACTCAAAATTATTATGTAAACACTTACAAGTAGTTTTCAAAATTGTTTTTTAAAACCCACAATTGAAAACACCTGATGAATCAGATAAGATTATTTTTAAGAGGCTTACTTGAACACTTTTTAATTATCTTTGTTGTTGAATGAATTATATATTACAGATGCAGGCATGTTGTAAATGCAAGGGCACTGATCAATCTGATGACTGAGGTATTGTATCTTAAGTTCACTTTTAGTTTAGCAAGCAGTCCCGTGTTTCTAATAGTTACTCAAAAGTTGCTGCTAAGTCTCTTGATACCCTAGGCCACAATTCTTTCTGTGGAATCCAGGAGAGAACTGTGGTATGCAAGGACAGGACAGTGGAGTTGAATCAGGAATATTCATGGTTTGATGAGAGAGATATTATTTACAGAGAGGCAAGTGCAGTCTGCCTTCCATACTCTTGCTGCTGGCTGTTTGTTAACCCCACCAGGACTGCAATACAAGTAACTAAAGCACCATTCAAAAGCTGGAACTGGATCAAGGAATGAATTAATAAAAACACCACACTTTCCATTTGGAAAGGGGTGATGCCTGGCTTGCAAGCAATGGAATGTGATGTGAGACGGTGGGAAATCTATATTTCCAGGCTATTATCCTGGAAAGGTTCTTCTCCTCATCCTCAATTCTTCTGAAGTGGCCACCAGGCCATGGGCAACTGAGTGACTACACAAGTAACTAAATGCAGAACTGTGCAGCGGTGAGTGTAGGGTTGCAAAATTTAACACAAAGTATCAGAGTCTGAACGTCCTTCTCAGGGCTCCAGAGAGCCTGCTCTTTTACTTAGCCTTAAAGGCCCATCTCCAGCCTTCACCAAGAATGTCTTCTAAATAATACCGTATGTGCTCTAAGAGGTTTTGCTATGGATTCTGCAACCTAACCCACCGGTTCCAGAAGGCTCATTCGTTAACCGGCAAGATGCCCCCAGACCACACCACTTTGCCAATCAGGTAGAACCAATTACCAGCATCAGAACCCCAACATTCCAGAATGTTCTGGACTTGAGCTTCCAGGCACACTGCCCTGAATACCCCGAGACTCTGTGTGGGAGCAGCAGGCCCAACTGTTCCCCATTCTGAGCCAAATAAAAATAAGTGCCAGAATTTGAGGCGGCCATCAGCCCCTAAAGATCCCATAGCCCCAGCAACTGATAAGAGTGTAGGAGTGGTTGCCATGGAGATGCTGGCAGGAGAAACTTCCTACCGGGGGGGGGGGAGGCAGTGCTAGGAGGCACAGCACCTCTGTCTAGGGAAGGTCTATTCAACTTCAGCTAGAGTTTCCATGCCCCCCCCCCCGGATTTTAAGCATCTCACCCAGATTGCTTAGCCCATCCAGATTCACCTGGATTTCAGCTTTCATTGTTAAAAACAAAACAAAACCCAAAAGCTAAGCTCTAGCCCTTGTAGAAGCTGAGTAATGGAGCAAAACGTGCATGATTCTGCTCAAAAAATATTTTCAAGTCAATTTACATAATATGCAAATTAGTCGCTCGGATTTGGAAAGGCAGAATATGACAGCCCTAAAAGTCTTCGGCCCTCCTGATTTCGGCCCATTCGGATTTTTCAAAAAGATCTCTAGAGAAAAATGCTGCACAAGGTTTTTAGGTTTTAAGAGCTAGTGTGGTGTAGTGGCTAGAGTGCTGGACTAGGACCAGGGAGACCCGAGTTCAAATCCCCTTTCAGCCATGATACTAGCTGGGTGACTCTGGGCCAGTCGCTTCACTCTCAGCCTAATCTACTTCACAGGGTTGTTGTGAGATGAAACCTAAGTATGTAGTACACTGCTCTGGGCTCTTTGGAGGAAGAGCAGGATAGAAAATGTAATTCCTTGTGGGAGCTGCGCAGCCTGTTCTTTTTGTCTCCCAACCACTGAATACTGGGACCCCAGTATTAAAAAACATGTTACTTTAATTTTTTTTTGCCAATTGCAAAACTAAATGTACTGTCTATGTGATAGTTTCTCTGTGCAATTTGTGGTATATTGGGAGCCATTATGAGAGCCATTAAGACTCATGTTCTCAAACACAGATCCAGGTTGAAGAACAGAATATTGGATGCCCCATTAGTGCAACATTTTGTTGAGAAATCCCACTCACCTAATGATTTGAAATTCTTTGTATTGTTCAAATTCATATCAAGGTCCTTTGATAAACAGGATATACATAGGATTCCTCTCCAAAAAGAGACTTATTGTATTTATAAGTTCAAGACATGTATACCTAATTGGTAAAATGTAAACTGTGGTTTCTCCTATTTCCTTAAGGGTTGTATGAAGATCACTATAGCTCGCTAATTATTTCCACCTGTTCTGGTTGACATATTTGGGGAGTATTTAACTCTAAGCCTGAGTGCAGTTTACCAAGGAGATTAGCGTGTTCTAGCAGGCACTTGTTACTATGCTGCTCTAAGAGGCAAGGCTTTTCTGGAAAGAAGGTTTTGTTTTGTTGTATTCTGACACATTTTCATTGTTTATGTTGTAGTTTTGGTGTATTATCAATTTGTTTGATTGATGTGCAGGTTATTGGTACCTCTGATGAAGACTATCTTGAAACTGACCTTTACCTAGGAAGTCTGTCAAGTTTCTTGTTCAGGACTATTACCTCTCACCTATGAGGATTTACTTCTAGTAATTTGGCACTATAATCATTACCTCAGCTTCTGTCAAGAATGAGATCTTTTAGTTGGTGGAGCTTTTCATTAGCCCACATTGTCTGTATCTACATTATCTCTGTATTGTTGATGCCTTTTGTGGTTTGTGGATCAATTATACTTGGAGTATTTTTTTACCCTTTACATGTGTATACTGTTTTTTTTCACATTTTGACCTGTCCAAGGTTGTTCACGGGTTTGGTTTTGTATTCATTGACTTGTTATCTGTGATTCCCTGTTCTTTATCCTAGTTTATTTAAGGCCAGCAAGCTCATGGACCAAGAAGGACTCACTGAGGAGCCAAGCATACAAGAAAATAGGGGTGTGCAATTTGGATTTTCCGTGTTTCGGTTTGGACCTGAACCGAAACACCCCTGTTCTGTTCTGTGCCCAAATTTTGCCCACCCGAATCACCCCTGATTCGGTTCGGATTAACCCGAATCTGAATCGATTCAGGTAAAAAAGGGTCCTGGGGCCAAAAGGGTGGGGTGGGGTGGTAGTGCCCAATGGGTAGAGGCTACCACCCAAATTTCAGGGGATTGGGCAAAGGGCTGATTTTGGGGGAATTTTTGAAGTTTTAGTATCTTTGGGGCAGATTGGGGGCAGAAAGTGGGATTTGGGCCAAAAGAGTGGGGTGGGATGGTAGTGCCCAATGGGTAGAGGCTACCACCCCAATTGCAGAGTGATTGGGCAGAGGGCTGATATTTGGTGAATTTCTGAAGTTTACACGTTTTTAAGGTTCCCCCCCATTAGGTAGAATGGAGGGTGTATTGCTTCACGTCGGGGGGAAAGGGGTGGCCTAGAGCGGTGTGGGGTTGGTGGTAGTGCCGGGTAGGGGCAAGGAAGCTACCTGAATTTTTTCAAAGGATTTGGGCAGAGGGCTGATTTTTGGTTAATTGTTGAAGTTCACATGTCTTTAAGGTTTAGATTCTATGATAGCAGATGAGAGTGGATTCATGGTGTGTCATTGAAAATCTCATTTGCTATCACAGAATCCACACTCAGAACACCTCAGAATCAACAAAACTCCAACAAATGAAAGCACCAAAAATCAGCCCTCTGCCTAAATCCTTTGAAAAAATTCAGGTAGCTTCCTCGCCCCTACCCCGCACCACCACCAAGCCCACCCCACTCTAGGCCACCCCTTTCCCCCCCGACGTGAAGCGATTATACCTAAAGGGGGGAAACCTTAAAAACACTTAAACTTCTGAAATTCACCTCTGCCCAATCCCCCTGGAATTCGGGTGGTAGCCTCCACCCATTGGGCACTACCACCCCACCCTTCTGCCCCAGATCCCACTTTCTGCCCCATAGACCCTAAAACTCTCAAAAAATCACCAAAAATCAGCCCTCTGCCCAATCACTCTGTAATTGGGGTGGTAGCCTCCACCCATTGGGCACTACCACCCCACCCCACTCTTTTGGCCCCAGGACCTTTTCAATTAAAGTGACAGGAAAGCAATTTCTGCATTGAAATCAATGGAGGCAAAAAGGCGGGAAATTCAAAGAGACGTCAATCTGAAAACGGAGGGGGAAGAAGAAGACAAGGCTGGCACTTTTCTGGGGCACAAAAAGGAGACCCGAAACACCCAAAAAATTAAGACCCAAAACAGGGGTGATTCGTTTCGGGTCCGATATTTTTCGGGAATCATCGGGGGTGATTCGGTTCGGCTCCGAATCACCCGAAATTGGTCGTTTCGGCCCTGAAAGAGTGGAGGAAGAGAGAGTGAGGTTAGAACTACCTTCCTATCCAGATTTGAAACCCAGGGGAGGGAAAAAGGTACAGGCTCTCCAGCATCAGAAGCAATTAGAAGGGATTCCACTACCCTGAAGTCCCTGAACTGACCCAACAAGGCCTCACAAGTAGCAGGTATTACTCTGAAGACAAATGGCAACACTGGAGGGGAGATAAGAGAACCTCTCTTAAAAGATCTTATGTGTCCTTCCACCTTTTTGAAGTTCAGTTGGTAGGAACAAGTAGGTGAGCCGTCTTGGCAGTATCATCCTCTCTTTGAAACTCCCTGCCACATGATCTTCAAGTAGTACCTTCCCTGAACATTCTTAAAAAGAAATTGGAAGGTACTTCTATTTCAGTGGGCCTTCCCCAGTACCCCCTGAATTTTCAAGGATGTTGCTGGATTATTTTGAATTGTTTCTCCCTTTTGTTTTTTATGCTGTTCGCTGTTATGATTTTTTTTTATTATTGTATTTTTAATTGTTGGAAGCCACCTTGAGTCTGCGGAGAAAGACAGGGCACAAATTTTCTAATAAATAAGCCTTGATGAGTCAGGAGCAGTTTGCAAATCTTCCAGTTTCACCTTCTGCCTTTACAGAAAATGTCGTCTCATGAGGTTCACCCATAAATATTGTTTTCACTTGTATAAGCTTTCTTTTCTCTCTCTGTGTTATCATTCATGCTTCAATTAAATAAAAATATAGGTCATCATTTTACTCTTAGAGTGTTATCTCCTGCATCCTGCCATTCCTATGCATTAGGGATGTGCATGGAACCTGGTGAAGGTGGTTCAAATGCAGCGGTGTGCTGCTTTAAGGGTGGGGGAGGATGCACTTACCCCTCCTGCCGCTCTTCCCCTGCTGGCGCTCCGTTTTTCTGAAGTCCCTGGGAGCAGCAGCGTACCTCCCTGATGCCCCATTGCCCTAATTTACTGGAACTATCCAGAAGTAGGCAACGTGCCTGCATGGGCCCATCACAGGCACCCGATGCATGCCCCGGTGTTCCTGATGTGCACGTGCACACACATGCAGGTGTGCCGGCTACTTCTGGATAGTACCAATAAATGAGGGCAATGGGGTGGCAGGGAGGTATGCTGCCGCCCCAAGGGACTTGGGGGGATTATTGGATTTGGATATATAAATAGGAAAACACTGCACATCTATAATTTCTTATGCTATCTCTTTTATAACTTGCCAGCCCTAGTAGTCCCCTCTTACAGATGAAGCCAGATGACAAGTAGTACCTAAAGTTACTAATCACATGTCCTATAGGATGGCCTAACATCAGATCCCTAATCCCAGCTTCTTTGCCACAGTATTCTTTTAGGACAATGGATAACATTACATCCCAGAAACAAAGCAGAGGATACTGCTGGAAAGTATGGTTTCTTAAACTATCTTGTTTCTGTGAGGCTTTGAACTCTGATGGGCTTGTTCTAGACCTAGACTAAAATTGTGTTAGAGCCCATTTGAACATAACACAGAACCGAGGGTCCCTCAGTTCCACATACACACCCCACCCTACACTTAGCTGTCAATATTTGGTCATAAGAGCTGGCCTCCTCTCTGAAGTCTGTGAGACTGCTTTCAATACTATGGTCAATAGTACTGAAAGCTGCCGAGATGTCCAAAAGGACCAACAGAGTCACACTTCCTCTGTCCATTTCCAATTGGAGATCATCTATCAGGCCAACCAAGGGAGTCTCCACCCCATAACCCTCCAGAAAGCCAGTCTGAAATGGGTCAAGATAATCAGTTTCCTCCAAGACTGTCTGGAGCAGGGAAGTCACCGTCCTCTCAATTACCCTGCCCAACCACGGAAGGTTGGAGACAGGCCTGAAAGTTGCTCAGCACTGAGGGATCCAAGGTAGGCTTCTTCAGAAGTGATCTAATAATTGCCTATTAAGGCAAGGAGGCATCCTGCCTTCCCTCAGAGAAGCATTTATAATCTCTACCAGGACCTCTACAACCACCCTGCTACCAGATAGTATAAGCCATGTCGGGCAAGGGCCAAGAGAACAGGTGGTAGGCCACACCGTTCTGATCAGCTCATCCACATCCTCAGGAGTCACAAACTGGAACTGATCCAACCTAATCACACAAGAGGAGTTGCTGGACACCTCCACATCAGAAACTGAAGTAATTGTGGAGACGGAGTCTAACTGAATAGGAGATATTTCCCCACAAAGTATTTGTTAAACACATCACAGTGGGTAATCGATAGTTCCACATTCTGATTCAAGGGAGGAGGGGCACATACTAGCCCTCTCACAACCATGAACAACTCAGCCGGACGTGAACTTGTGTATGCCATACGGGCAGAAAAGAATAACTTCTTTGCCGCATGTTTTGCCTGAGCATAGATCTTCAAATGCATTCTATATTGCAATCTGTCAGATTCGAGCCAAGTCTTTCTCCACTTACACTCCAATTGTCTACCTTGCTGCTTCAGCCCCCGTAGTTCTTCCATATACCAAGGGGCCAGTTTTGAAGCAGGTCAGAGAGGACACTCAGGAGCGATCATGTCTACTGCCCTGGTGAGTTTGCTATTCCAGTTCTCCACCCGGACATCAACAGGATCACCAGCAGAGCCCATACTAAATCCCTCCAAGGCTTCTTGAAATCCTATTGATCCAATAAACTTCTCAGGGGACTGTCCTAATAGGTCCCACATCCCTGCAAAGGTGGAAAGTGATTGTGAGTCCAGCCTTAATCAGATGGTGGTCCATCCATGACAATGGGGAAATCACAGGATTCCCCACCCACGGAACACCACCCTGATCAGAGTGAAAGACCAAAGCAAGCATCAGTCCCAAGACCACTTGGGGTATGCCAATAGTTGTCATGGCCGCTATGAACTCCCTCTATAATGGCCCACTGACCTGCTAACTTTACTTCTTCTGTTCCCCACCACAAACAGAATTTCCACCCCATAATCAGTGGATACACCCCATCTCCTCATCTCCAGATAAGCCCAGATAAACAAAATTAGAACAAAATCACCCAGGACTGATTTAAACAGAAGCCACACTGTTAAATACCCACCCACAGGTGAATTCTTGGGCCAGGAAACCTGGCCCTCACTGTCTCCCAAAGTGGATCCCCCAAAAGGAGAACTGCCTTTGGTGTCACACCTTTGTTGATGACTCCACAGCATCCCTTTATAGGCCCAGAGATGGCCACTCTGGTCAGATGGAAAGCAGTGACTGCCAAGTCACTCCTGGGCCCCAATCCTGCACAGACTCCCCACAGAGCAGCCACAGGCCACAGTCCCACAGGTCAAGCAGGAGCTGGCAGGTGGTCTTACCCTCACCTGCAGGCAAGCAGGCACTCAACAGCAGCAACAGACAGTCAACACCAGTCTCTCATCCTAGGGGCTGTCCAGGAAGCAGGCAGTCTCTCCCTCTGCTGCAGGGCTTCTTGCAGGCTGAAGCAGGAAGCAGCATCCTTTTATAGGTCAGATGGAAAGCACTCTGGTCAGATGGAAAGCAGGGACTGCTGAGTCACTCCTGGGCCCCGATCCTGCACAGACTCCCTGCAGAACAGCCACAGCCAGAAGCCACAGTCCCACAGGTCAAGCAGGGGACTGGCAGGTGGTCTCACCTTCTCCTTCTCCTTCAGGCAGGCACTCAATAGCAGGATCAACAGACAGCTAATCACTGTTCTCTCTAAAGCGTGCACACATGCACACGTTCACAAGTATTTTGATGCCCCCTCAGTTCAATTTAGATCCTGCTCAGGCCCCGTTCTGAATGCAGATCCATACACACTGCCTTGATATTGCCACCCAGAACAAAACTCATTCCACAGAGAGATGAAAAGAATTAGAGTGACCACTGCAGCCAACAGCAGTCTCTCACCCTGTCTGGGAAGCAGGTGTACTCTCCCTCTGCTGCAGGGTTTCTATGATCCCCATCACACGTTGAGGTCATCTGGAGAGGTCCATCTCCAGTTACCACCAGCACGTCTAGTGGCAACTCGAACCGGGCCTTCTCTGTAGCTGCTCCTGGCCTATGGAATGCACTCCCAGCAGATATATGTAGTTTAGGCTCGCTGTCAGCCTTTAAGAGAGCCCTAAAAATGTACTTGCTTGGCCTGGCCTTCCAAAGTTTTTAAAATGTTTTAAAATATTTTAAATGGTTTTAAATTGTGTTAGAATTCGTTTTATATTGTTTTAAGTCATGTATTTTAAATGATTTTTTTAAAAAAACAAACTAGTTGTACACTGCCTAGAGCCTCTGGATGGAGCGGTTTATAAAAGAGATAGATAGATAGGAATTTGTTTTGGAAAAGTCTAACATGAAAGTCCATGTTTATCTTCTCAGGTAATACCTGGACCATCCTCCAGCCTCCATGCCCAAAACAGAAATATTTTCTGGTGCTGGCAGATGACGCAGGCATTTTATGTGTACTAGATCTCTTCATTCTAGTTAGAATTCATTATCTGAAGAAAGTGGGGGCGGGGGGCAGCCAGTTCTTCCCCAATATGAAGTATAGTATTGTTGTCTCATTCAGGAACACGTCTGGTTCACAGGGGAATTTGGATATAAGAGATTCTGCTGTTTTCTGACAGAGCAAGGCTTCCCAAAGTGTAACTCTCATAAGCTGAAGAAATGGGTGACAGTTTTATATTCTAAAGTTAGCCAGTTTCGCCTGAAGGCACTTTTGCTGCAGCTTTGTTTTCTCTGTGTGAAATTCACGGATACACATTCTCCTATCTGAGTAAGTCATTTTGGCACAGCAGTAGCAACATTAAACAGCACATTTCTGTATAGTGGCTCGCAGGCACTAGATTCTTTTATTTATTTATTTCTGGTTGGGTTTTTTGTTTTGTTTTTTAGCAGCTTAACAAAACAAGCACAGGAGTGTTAAGATTTCAGAGGAAACCAAATGTCTCAAGTAAAAAATAAGGTTGTACTGAAGTTTATTTCCTGCAATGGTAGTTATCTACCCAGCTGGGGAGAAGATGGTTATTTCCCCTAGGTCTGCTTGAGATATAATTAATGTTAAAACCTAACAGAAATTGTTCAGTTAGGACTTGATTGCCATGCAGACCTGTTCCAATGATGAACTCTCTCATATTTAAACAGATATAAAAATATATCTTTCTCCAGATAGATAGATAAATAGATAGATAGACACACACATGAGCTGGTATATTTGTCAGATCCCCCCCCCCCGGTGGAAATGCCAAAATCTTGCAAAGAACCATTTGTTACTTTTAGTCAAGACTTTCAATTAAGGCATTTTCACTGTCTAGAGGGCTGTAGAATGGGATTTTATGCTGACTTTTTCTGACACATTCAGAAATTATTGAAATAATGCTGTCAGTTTTATAATTAGAAAATCTGAATATTCCTGGTTGCAAGACATGGCTGAAAACCTTGGTCACCCTCAGGAGAAAGCAAGTGAATGTACCACTTAATTCAAGTTCCTGGGCTATTGTGTGCCAAAAAGACTTAATGTAAGAACATTATTTCCATAATATGTAAAACATTTTTTTAAAAAGATGGCATGAGTACATCACATAAGGTTTTGTCTCCAACATCCTTCTCTTCCTTTGGAGAGAAAGAAAATTCAGCATTCACCCTTCTAGAGCACTTTGGGTACACTAGTGGATGCGACATCATGTATCTTAACCAGGCTGCATGAGAATTATTGACTGACGAGTCTATTAAAGACATAAATATCAATTATAAACTATTGGGGGCAGAAAACTGGTGAGGATTATACTGGAGATGGAGATGGCCTTTCAAGGAAGAGGAATTTGCACAGTTTTGGGGCATGCAAAAAACAATTACATTCGAGTTCTCTAAAGGGATTTCCCCCCTAAATTTGGCCTAAAGGGAAATGTCATGACATGAGCTTTGGGCGGTATAAAAATATGTTAAATAAATAAATAAAATGACAAATTTGTAGGGTCTTGCGTGGGTAAAACATCTGACAAACTTCAACAGATGAAAAAGGAATTTTGATAAAATAGGTTAAATAAATTATTGGGAAGGAGCAAATGGCACTAAGTTGCTATCAAATTTATTCCACCATGATATTTTGAGGCACATTTGGAGGTATGAGTGTGGAGAAATTGGCTAAGAACATTCTTCAGTGCTGCTTCTTAGGAGAAATCCTGAAATTCCTCTTCAGATTTCAGTTTCTCCTTTAAGGACTCCTAATGCAGGGACAGCTGAAGAGTTTTTAGCATCCTAGATGAAGGATGAATTTGGTATTCCCCACCCCAACCACACACAGCCCACCACATTCAAGACAGAGAAAAATGACATGTCTAGAATAAACTTGGCACTCAAAATGAACACTTGAAATAAATATTTTTGATTGTTTTAAATTTTCATTAATCCTAACACAATTATACTGTATAGTGTAAACCTAAGTAGTTCACTAAGAAAATTTCTGCTATAAATTACATAGAAATATAAGTGCGTTAATGATCATGCCAAACTGAAATAGCTTATTACTGCTCGTGCCACAAACAACCGGAATGTACAGTACTGTACTTTGGCTAATTATACAGAAACGATATCATTGCATGCACAGTAACTCACCAGGAATGGCTTCAATAGGTGCATGCGCATGTGCAGACATCTAGCAGGCATCCAACATTGGTAGTTTCTTATGCGCAGCTGCAGACTGACTGGCAGGCACTCTCTCTCTTGCATGTAAGAGCCCCACCCCCAGCCAAGTAGCTCAGTAAGAAAACTGCTGACAGGATAATAGAGCATGTTGCTCTCCATCTACTGAAACCTTTTCTAGTGAACTCCCGAGCATAAATGACATCATCTCAGCCAAGAGCTCATGTCAGTCTGTGTGTGAGAAACTGACCCTAAGCAATAAAGTTTGACAAAAGTATGCCTTTTCAAGTGTTTCAGGTAGCAGAAATAATATGTACATTAATCTACAAAATGCTCTATCTGCAATGGTTATTTACATATATATATGAGGGGAAAATTCAGTTCCATCTAATTTGGCACCCACAAAACCCTGGCACCCTAGGTGACCACCTAGATTGCCTATATAGTAGGGCTGGCCCTGGCCTAATATTCTCTTTTGAACTTCATTTTAGAGATATGTTGGTTCCAATGTTATTTGGAAGCTCATGCTTCAATAAAGCATCCAAGGAATTATTTTAAAGGAAGTAACAAGTGTTTTGATAAGATTTGTGAAATTTGGGGAGGTGGGGAGGTCATGCATCCCTAATTCTGTCAGCTAATTGTTCTTTGCTAAAGCCTTTGGCTTCCTGACCTGAAGTACTGGAATATCTAAATGCAAATGTTTGTATCCACACATCCCTTTTCTGGAAGATCACAGATTTAAAATCTGCGAGGATGAAGATCTTCTAATGGCATGTGTGTGTTCAAGTGATCAGAGAATAATGTCCCTTTAGAGATGTTCCTGGTGACCCCTCACTGCACATTAAAAAAATAAATAAATGAGTAAACCGACTAAAGTTAAATAAGGGGAAATTTAGTGGAGTTTTCAAAAGGTTATTGCTTGTTTACTTGATTCATGCATATTTGGGATATATCAGTGTCATGCCATTTACTCAGCACAGAAAAGTGACTCACTTCCTTTCATAACTGGAGGAGTTTGTGAAATAAATAAAAAAAACTGACTAAGCTATTACAATGCAAGGTGAATTGAGAAAAAAAGAAAAGAAATTGGCCTTCAGGACCATTTTGTCTCATTGTCATTGAACAAAATCAATTTCATTTTAACATTTTGTGGCACACTGGAAACATTTGCTCATTTCAATGAAACATGTGCCTAACACAAAAAAGAAAAAGAAAAGAATAAGAGTAAAAGAGAGGTTTGGCCATTTCAATTATCATTTTGTTACTTTGTTTAAAAGTTAACCGTTTCTCTCTGAGAACAAAACTGAACATTAAATAATTTCTGAATGAGACTCTATTGATGCTAAAATGGTAGGAGAATCTTGTTTCTCTCTCTCTGTTGGCTGCCCATGGTTAAAAAGCAAAAGCCATTTGACCATATTAGGCTAATTTTGCTCGACAGATTCAGTTCATGCTTCAGCTGCCGGAACAACGGCTGCCTTCCTCCTGTTAGTGATCTTGACATTCCTTTGAGCAACTGAAATATCACAGATTCAAGGTAGCATAGATAATGGCCTTGCTTTGTTTTTTGAATGAATTTAAATGTGGAATTATCACAGAAAAACCATCTGTACTGAAAAATGTTTCATTCTTTCTGGTTAAACTACAATCTTAATGCCTAAACTACAATCAAATGACAAAATCCAAGCACAGCTGAGAAGAAAACAGTGTCTGCGCTCTCTCTCTCTCTTGCTCTCTCTCTCTCCACATGCACAGACATACACAAATATGCAAATACACAGCACCAAATAAAATTGGATTGGGCAAGGAGCTGGACCCACAAAAAGGTGATGCCTCTGTTACAGAGAGTCAAATCTTCTGATAAATTGTATCTTGCTTGCTTCCACGTGGCATAACTGAACTGAACTAATTGAACTGAACAAGCAGCAAACAAAACCAGCAGAAGAGCTACAGAGAAGAAGAAGGGGGGAAGTACAGAACCGAAGGGCAAAATCAAAAATAGTACATTTTGCTCATGTGCTATATTTATCATATCTCCCTCTCTCATTCATATGTGTGTGAATGCACACACACCATAAGACTGAAGGTGGCTTTAAAATACAATCAACCAATAATCATATTCTTAAAATGATTTTTCACACGAAGTTACATATAGGTAGCTCTTCATTGACTTTAAAGGAACAGATCTCTTTTGTCCGGGTAGTAAGCTTGTATAAAGAGGCACATTAACAGCTGATAAGGCACAAAGAATTAGCTTTTGGCATAGGAAAAGTCAAGAAAAATATTCCAGGCAATCCAGATGGCAGTGAAGCCAGGATGCTTTGCTCTACTTGCTAACTTTACTGTTAGAAAGGTCTAATACTTTCTTAGTGATACTGTAACAAATGAAAGCCTAATGGCAAAAGTTGCAGAGACATTGAAAAGCCCTTTGGATCTCATGCACCCTATCAATTCCTGACCCTCCATCCACCCAAAAAGGCCTTTGCCTAGTACAGGTTTGTGTGCATTTGTGTGTTTGTGTAAGAGAGAAAAAGAGAGAGTTGTATTAATACTTGTTTAAAGACCTTTTTGGTGTGTGTGTGTGTGTGTGTGTGTGTGTGTGTGTGTGTGTGTGTGTGTGTGTAGAGGGGTCATTAGGACTGACAGCCTCTCCTGGTGAAAAAAGCATGTGCTGGAAAGGAGCTGGGACATCATAGAGCATCCTCTATGATGTCCCAGCTCCTTTCCAGCACATGCTTTTTTCACCAGGAGAGGCTGTCAGTCCTAATGACCCCTCTACACACACACACACACACACACACACACACACACACACACACACACACCCCAAAATGTAATGGTGGGCAGGCTCTTAGTGCATTCCCTTCCTAATCATGTGAGCAGGGACAGTATTGTACAAACTAGTCCTACATGTGTGAATGAGTGAGCACACGTGCGGTTGAGCTGTTACCCACACATCTACAGTTGTGCTTGTGCTAAATGTGAATTTAGCTGTCTTCACTGCTTGTGACTGTGAATCTTTCCAGACCATAATCCAGGGCTGCTCAGCTTTGACCCTCCTGCAGATGTTTGCCTACAACTCCCATCATCCCTGGCTATTGGCCACTGTGGCTGGGGATTATGGGAGTTGTAGTTCAAAAACAGCTGGGGGGCCTAAGTTGAGCAGGCCTGCCATAATCCATAAACATGAGTTCTAGAACAGATCATGGTGGATATGAAGAGCGAAAAGGATAGGGAAATATAGGCACAGAATTCTTTCCAGCTGTCCCACCCCACCCCAGCTCAAGCACCCACCTGCTTCCCCCCGCCCGTGCCAAAAAGCTAGAACTAGCAAGAAACCCAGCCTGGCACTAATAGTGGCAGGATTAGTGACAGGCTCCATACACACCATTTGCAAACAGCAACAGCAATGCAGTCACTTCTCAAGCCACGAAGGTTGCTCTTGCACCCTCTATAACCCAACACCTATCCCCACAGTTATGGGAGAAGGTCATTCTCCAGATGGCATCTGAAGAGGAACAGTCCGAGGTTGGGAATGTACATTTGGTGAAAATGCAGCAAATAGAGTTAATTACTAGAAATCGGGGCATAGTCAAGGATCTCTTGTGGGAGGAGGAACTCCATTTTGATAAGTGCTGCTAGTAGCAAGTTTTGCCTTTAGTCTCTTCCTGCAGAGCCACAGAACACTCTCACCTAGCATAGAAGGGGCATCAGCAGTTATTTTGTGGAGGTTGTAGGAAGGACAGAATGAGCAGACAGACAGAAAGAAGGTAGCCCGCTGAGTCTGTTACTTCCCTATCTTTGCAAAACTAGGAGGAGGCTGGATAGAGCACCAACCATCAGGAGGTGTGGCAGTACTTCTAACTCCCCAGCAAGCCAAGGGGGTAGGGACAGCTACTGAAAGCAATCAAGTGCAGCAAGGTAGCATAGAAGAGAGATCAGCTTGCAATCCTCTTCACTACATGTGCCTTTTCAAATAAAAACGGATCCACTTCCAGTTTGTGTGTGAACAGGGCAGACATGTGGATGGATGCAACATCATGCCTTAGTTGGCTCTAAGATAGTAGTATGGAATGCTATGCTATAGGCCAACTCCTACCCATTGTCAGAAAACCCAATTTTTTTGGGGGGGAGGCACAGAACGCACGCATGCGCGCGCACACAGAATTGGAATTGTGGGCACCCCGTCTCCATTCTGGATACTTCAGTTCATGGGATCATGAACTCTTCACCTGCCCATGTTTGGCAAAAGTTCACAGCTGGTTGCTTGGCATGAGCAAAGCATTAGGCAATGCACCCCAAGGTCACAATAGCTAAGACTGCAAGGGGCCATCCCCAACCTCCCTCTCTTTATCTTAAGAGAAGGCAATCAGCCAGCAAGTAGACCTAATTCAAAAGGCACTCTTCAAGGGAAGAAAATACTCCCTTTTCACAAGAGAGAGAGCATTGCCAGAACTATATGCCGCAACTCAGATAAGAGTAAGCATTTCCCCACCATCAATAGCTTAATTGGCTGTCAACAACCAGAGCAGAAGCAGCTTATTAAAATCTAAAAACAAATATCTTTGCACCTGGAGTAGCATCTCCATTTCAAGATAAGCCTTAAGTCCACCAGCTATTCAAATCTACATGCATACTTCCACAGGCCACTCTTGCCTTTTGTTTGGCCAGTCACACCCAAGACTGACCTATCCATGCAACTATGAACTTCATTGTTCCACTTGAGCTTCTGCCCCTCCAGGGAGGGAACATGACTTATGAATTGCCCCATGGCATATTTGGAGTATAAGTACTCATGGCCACTGTTCCCTCTAAGGTGTGTGCACGTGCATGCGCTCACAAGTTTTTGGATGCCCGCTCAGTACATTTTTTATCCCACTCAGGTGGAATCATTAAGGTCCCATTCTGAATGCACATGCGCACACATTGTCTTGATACTGCCGCCCAGAACAAAACGCATTCCACACAGAGATTTAAAAAATTAGAGGGATCATTGCTCATGGCTAAGCCACATGGCCTCAGAATCTGTATGGATCTTTATCTGCTGGTTCTCAAGTGGTAGCCATTAGCTCCTTGCCCTCCCTGCCCCCCGCCATCTTCTTCTGTGAGGATACCTACCAGTGCACCAACCTGTAAGTGCACCAAACCACCACCGGACTAAGGATAAGTAAAGCTAACCTTCTGCCTCTTTGAGTCTCCTTGCCCCCTTTCTCTTCTCTCTCTATTCTTGTCTCCCAACATTTTCTATGGCAAGCCTTAACCTGCATTTTGGACCCTAAGCTAAACTGCCTTTAGTGAGATTCTTGTTGAGACTATCAGTTAAGTTGCATTGCCTTGCCTAACTAACCTTTGCCTTCCTGTAACCCCATTTACCACCCAAATAAATCTGTTGTATTGAATTTCTTCCTCCTCATCTTTTCCAATTACCAAACTTGCTCAAATCAAATCTGTAACACAACTACTCCCTCAAGCCAAGCTAATTCTCTCACCTTAGACAAAAGCAAAGTTGGAACTTCCAGCCAGCATTCCGGGGCAGTCCTGGTAACACCCCTATTGTTGATATAGATCAGTAGGTTTATACTGTACTATAGATGTAGGTTGATACTAGAGATGTGCAAAAAATTTCGGGCACAGAACAATCTGTGCCCAAAACGAGCAATTTCGGGTGATTCGGGGCCGAACTGAATCACCCCCGATGTCCCCCGATATTTTTCGGGCCCGAGCCAAATCACCCAAATTTCGGGCCCAAAAAATTCGGGTGATTCGGTTCATGGTTGATTTTGGGGGATTTTTTGAAGTTTTAGTGACTTTGGGGCAGTTTGGGGGCATAGCATGGGATCTGGGCAAAAAGAGTGGGGTGGGGTGGTAGTGCCTAATGGGTGCAGGCTACCACCCCAATTTCAGGGGGATAGGGTGAAGGGCTGATTTTTTGAGAGTTTTGGTGTCTTTGGGGCAGATTGGGGGCAGAAAGTGGATCTGCCCCAAAGGAGTGGGGTGGGCTGGTAGATAGTGCCTAATGGGTGGAGGCTACCACCCGTCCCCAATTTCAGAGTGATTGGGCAGAGGGGTGAATTTTGGTGAATTTCTGAGGTTTGTCTTCATAAGGTGAAGTGTGCTAAACTGATTACTTCCTCATATTCATAGTAATTGAGAGTGTGAAAAAGTGAAAGTGGGATCATGAGAGTTGTTTAATTGAAAAACAAATCTTATTTGCTATGATAGAATGAGAATTCATACCTCAGAAAATAAGGGAATAACATCCCTTCAGAAAAACTTCTGAGGGGACGGGTGAAATTGGGGACGGGTGGTAGCCTCCACCCATGTGTTTCTTGACACATTAGGCACTACCACCCCACCCCACTATTCTGCCCCAGGCCCCACTTTCTGCCCCAATCTGCCCCAAAGACAGGAAAACTTCAGAAATTTCCCAAAAATCAGCCCTTTGCCCAATCCCCCTGAAATTGGGGTGGTAGCCTGCACCCATTAGGCACTATCACCCCACCCCACTCCTTTTGCCCAGATCCCATGTTATGCCCCCGAACTGCCCCAAAGTCACTAAAACTTCAAAAATCCCCCCAAAATCAGCCCTTTGCCCAATCCCCCTGAAATTGGGGTGGTAGACTCCACCCATTGGGCACTACCACCCCACCCCAAAATTTTGCCCCTGGGCCCCTTTTTTCCCCGTGAATCAATTCAGATTCGGATTAAATCAGAATCCGAACCAAATCAAGGGTGATTTGGGTGGCCCATATTCAGGCAAAAAACAGAACAGGGGTGATTCGGTTCGGGTCCCGAACCGAATCACCAAATACCCGAATTGCACACCCCTAGTTGATACTTTCCACCTCCTGGAGGTGGCAAATAGTCATACGTTGGCTGTGTTCTCACAACCAGAACAATTGCAGTTAACGAGTTTTCAATGATTGATGAGCCCTGCACGCTCTTGTGGAGTGTGCCATGAGAACTCAGAATTTCTGGACAATCCCAGTTAAATCACTGCAGTTAACCAACTTTTAACCACCTAGGTTAAATACTGGTTAACTGCAGCATTTTAAATTTTGGGTTCTCACAATACGAGAGTGCACAGGGCTCATCAGTCATGGTTAATTCTATAACCATAATCATTCTGATCATGAGAACATGACCGTTATAATGTTGCAATTGTTATCTAAATCAAAAGTATGATTCTTTCATTCAAGAGACCTATAGTGTCAAATAGGATCCTGAAATACATTCATTTTGGTATGAATGGGGGAAATGGCAGATGAGATCCCTTTCATCTAGTTTGGCATTTGTGACAAGCCAAACACAATTGGAATAAATGAGTCCCAAGTGAGCAAAAATCCATCACGTCTGTTTGGGTCTCTCACTCCTTCCTTTCAGTTTTGTATCTCTTCCACTAGCCAGCTGTAGCTAGGAGGAGGAGAGGAGGGAGAGACAGAGCAGGGAGGAAATTGACAACATACATTTCCTAATCATCACTTTCTAACCAAAATGTCCAAGAAGCTGATAGAGTTTCTTGACACATAGAAACTTCCAGTCACAGAGTACCAAGGGCAGAGATGTGCAGGAAATTAGGAGGAGGAGGAGGACAACGATAACACATGGTTATCTTCATTCTTCATCCATTGCTCCATTGATGGAGGGAGATGGTAGTAGATTCATGCTTTATGCAAGGAAAAAAACAACCACCCACTATTTTAGTTCCATTTTGGATTTTAATTTCAGCGCTGTTTTTCTCCAGGTTTGATGTTTGCTTTGCCTATAGCCAGAACATTTTATTTTAATTCAAATTTCTCCTAATTGAATTTCATCCTGTCTGCCTCCTACTCTACTCCCATGTTATTCTGAGTTTATGAGGTTTGGTTTTGGGTGCTTGCTGGGGGTGGGGGGTGGCTTGCCTTTTCTTTCCCTGGAGCAATTAATTTGATATCTGCTTTTCAAAGAACTAGACCACCGCACCAGTTCTTCAATCCTTGTACTCATTGCATTTTAATATTATGATGATCAGTGACTGCCTTGGATGTATTTTGAGGTGGTTTTCTTCACTAGAAGGGTGGGGTGGCACAGTTATTTATTTGTCTGAACTTTGCTTTCCAAACAACTGATTCTACACACCAGCTATTCCTTGTATCTTCACATACACAGTCAAGATTGAATACTGTCATGAGATTCTCCCCTCATCTCATTTGTATTTTACAGCATCACACACATGTACACAGACTTTAAGACAAGTGCATACCTCTGAATGTGAATTTGTCCAGGTCTGCCCACCCGGATGCCCCTCTACCATGCTTATAGTTTCTATTTATATTTCTTTTTAGTTTAGATAGCAGGTAGGCTGTGTCTATAAACCTTTTAAAATTGCCTTGAAAATGAGGAGCCTTTTGCCCCATCTGTCTGAAATCTGGCAAGTCTGATCCATTGGAGGGCTCCTTGACTGCCCCAAAATGCCATGCCAACTGGCTGGAAGTGGCAGAATAAATGCAGCAGGTTCTCCAATGGACATCAATAGGAAGGAAGGAAGGAAATGATGTAATTTGTAATTATCCAAATGCAATTTAAACAAATAAATACCAATATGAATGAGGCTTTTAGTAATGAAAATGAATGAATAAGGTCCTCGCTCCCCATAATCCCTTGGCCTATCCTAAATTAGCCAGTGATAACCCGATGACACCTCAGCCAACCCGTGAAAGCAGACTGTTATAATTTTATCTGCCTTCTCTGTCTTACAATAGCAAATATAGCATCTGATTAGGTATTTGCTTTTATTAAGGAACTTTCATTTCATTCATTCATAACTGGTTGTGCCACTGACACTGTTACAATATGATTGTGTGTTGCAGTGATTTCGAACAGGTTTCCAGAAGAGAAAATTTCTTTAAATGAACATGCAGGCCTCTATCCAGAGTGTGCAAGAAACCTCTCTGCTGAACAGATGTTTGCTACTGCAGCTCATCTGTTGGGTAAAAGGAATATATGGATCTGTCGACTGAGTCTGAGTATTAGTCCACCTAGATCACTAATATCGATGCTGACTGGCAACAACCTTCCCAGCCTTACCTAGGATTATTTAATCATTTATTTATTAAGATGCCTCTAAAAAGAGCTTAGACAAATCCATGTATATCAATGGCTACTAATCTGATGGCTATATAGGCCACCTCCAGCCTCATGGAAAGATGCATCTCAATACCAGTTGCAGGCAAGCAGCAGCAGAAGAGTGGGCAGGCCCTCACCTCTTGCCTGTGGACTTATCAGAGGCAGCTGGTGGGCCACTGTGGGAAACAGGATGCTGAACTAAATAGACAGGATGCTGGACCAGATCCAGTGAGGCTGTTTGTATGTTCTTATGTCAAGGCCTGAATCTGGGAATTCTGCATTCAAAGCAGGTACACTACCATTGAGATATAGCTGCTCCCCAGAAGGAGAAAATACAACCAGCACTCCTCCAAAACAGATGATCAACAGCACATCAGCAGCAACTGTTAATGGCTACAGTTTGTTCTGAACTAGATGGACAATGAGGGATTACTCCATGCTCCCTGGGTGCTGGCTGTGGGGTTTATTTTACCTATTAGCACATATGGATTGCATTCAGAAGGGCCATCCAAACCCAGGGACCTATTTTCACATACAAATCACATTCCTGGAGCTGGGTGAGAGAGAATTCTTTATATGGCAATATAAGGTAGCAGAGTATTGAACGGGGGACTCCAGCAGCAGGACTCAGATACCTTTATCGCTGCCAACAATGAGAGGCCACACCTCAAGATGCTTGTGAGTGTTTTTTTTCACTGAAGCCTAGCACTTTTATTTCTGCACCATCATGGTGGTTTGCTACGTGGGACAGATCCAACCCTGATCTCTGCTGTACTTCAGTGGCACCACTGCAGATGCCCAGAGAGTGGCATTGCTGCTACCCAGCAATCAAGTGACCGAAAAGGCCAATAGTGTTTCATGTGACCCTGCAAAGTCACTATATCCAGCTTAGCTCATCAATCTGAGCAGCTTGCCTACCTGCTGAATGGCAGTCCTAACTGGTACAATGCAGGTGAGGAACAGTCGTTGTTGCAACGTGAAGTAAGGTTAACAAGGAGACTTTTGATCTATGAAAGACAGAAGATCTATGAATGTAAATCTATAAATGGAAGTGGTAGATAAAAGTGCACGTGTGTGTTTGTGGACATATCTCTCTTTATATAGATATAGATAGATACATGAATGAAGAAGATGCCTTTGTGCCTGTCCTATCACTATACTTTTTAATGAATTCTAACTTCCCTATGGGCAAATTCCTTACATGCTGTGTGTGAATATGTAATGTAAAGTGAATATGAATGAAACCATGCTGTTTGCACCTATAACTATAGCCTGAGCAGAGGAGGAAAATTGAATCAAATAGACTTTTAAGGGATTTTTTAAAAAGCTTTTTAAGATGACTTTCCATGTATATGTGCTGGAGCAGCATGATTTTTTTTAAAGTAACGTTTTTAATTTCATATATACTCTGAAATGAATACCAGCAGACACAAATCTGTACTCAATAACCTCTCTTCAGGTGAAATTGAACTTTTAATTCACTGCTCTTTATGGCAGGGCTTTTTAAAAAAATTGTCAAATAGCTTTTCTGCAGAACAATAGATGAAGGTGAATATGTTCAGTTTGATATATTTCACTCAAGCCCTTGCATGAGGAAAATATGTTTCAATGTGTAACCCAGGATAAAGCATATTTGGAAAGATAGGAGTTGAACCCCAGCTGAGCTCTACTTCCGATCTGACCTCCTTTTTTGTCACTTGATTATAACTTTCTAAAACAAATCCCTTTGGGGCTTGAATTTTGAATGCTCATAGTCCCAGATCTGGAGGCAAAATTTAGTCTGGTTAAGAACTACTGAGCCATTATGCAAATAGAGGGAATAACATTTGCTTATTTCTTATCTCTTCTTACCTATGCTTAAAGCAGAGTTGCTGTCTTGGTATGCTTACTTGAAAATCATCCAGACTGAAATCCATTGGAGCAGGGTTGCCAGGCTGAAATGGGGAGAACATCTAGATACTTTTAAATCCTCTGATGTAGTGGCAACAAGTAGGGGTGTGTATGGAACCGACTGGCTGGATTCGGTTCGAGGCCGGACCGCCCTTGAACAGAACCGGGCCATTTCAGGCTGGCCCCCCATTGACACCCCCCCAGTCCGGTCTGGTCCCGGACCGGTCTGCGGATTTCTTGTTTTTTGTTTTTAAAATTAAAGTAGATTTTAAGTACCTTTAGCTCCTTCGGGGGGCTTGCTGAAGCCGTGGGGGGGGGGGTCCGTGCGGGTTCCCTCTCCCCTTGCCGGCCTTCCTCATCACCGCCATGGCCCACCACAGCCAGGTAACTTAGCATTTTCGGCCCTTTGGGGCCTCCGTACAAGCACGCGGCCGCCATTTTGGCAGCCGCTGCGCATGCGCCAATGCCCTCTGTGAGGCCACGGCCTCACAGAGGTCATTGGCGCATGCATGGTGGCCACCAAAATGGCGGCTGTGTGCTCATACGGAGGCCCGAAAGGGCCGAAAATGCTCAGTTACTCGGCTGCAGCGGGCCACAGTGGTGATGAGGAAGGCTGGTGGGGGTAGAGGGAACCCGCACAGACCCCCCCCCCCACGGCTTCAGCAAGCCCCCCCCCCCCCGAAGAGGCTAAAGGTACTTAAAATCTACTTTAATTTTTAAAAAATTCACGGACTGGCTGCACTGGACCTGGCGGTTCTGTTTCGGTCCAATGGAACCGAGGAGGTGGTTCGGTTCGACCTCAAACCCCCGAACTCCCAGACCGGACCGCCGGACCAATCCACACATCCCTAGCAACAAGACAGCCATGCTTTCTCCCACCAATTCCTTCCCAAGTCCTGTCATGTGCCTCTGCTGCCAATTTCAGTGCTGAGCTGGACTCTAAGTAGGAGATAAGCACATGATGAGGCCCAAAAGAGAATACAGTATGCTGAAGCTATGGCTGCCTTGCCTCCTACTGCACTGGGGAATGTAAAGGTATATAAATATTCTCTGGGCTCCAGCCTTCTGGTTGGAGCCAGGAGGGCAAGACTTCTCCTCGACCATGTAATAGCAGCCATTCCACCTGAGGGCTGCCTGTGAGCTTTGATACTGTCTTATAGCACAAAACTTCAAAAGGGCAGCCCATGGCTTTCTAAATTTACTTACAATGAAGGGACACAAACAAGCTGTGAACAGCCACACAAGAAGTGAAATAAAGGTACATTGGGAGAGGGATTCAGTAAGAACGTAAGAATATGAAAACAGCCCAGCTGAATCAGGCCCAAGACCCATCTAGTCCAGCATCCTGTTTCACACAGTAGTCCATCAGATGCCACTGGAAGCCTACAGGCAGCAGTTGAGGGCATGCCCTCTGTCCTGCTGTTTCTCCCTTGCAACTGGCACTCAGAGGCATCCTGCCTTTGAGGCTGGAGGTAGCCTATAGCCCTCCGACTAGTAGCCGTACTAGTCTCCTCTATGAAGGTATCCAAACCCCACTGAAAGCCTTCCAGGTTGTTGGCTATCACCACATCCTGTGGCAGAGAATTCCACAAGTTGATTATGCGTTGTGTGAAAAAGTACTTCCATTTGTTGGTCCTAGATTTCCCGGCAATCAGTTTCATGGGATGACCCCTGCCTGGTTCTAGTGTTATGTGAGACGGAAAAGAATTTCTCTCTATCCACCTTTTCCACACCATGCATGATTTTATGGACTTCTATCATATCTCCCTGGAGTCGCCTTGCCTCATAAGAAAAGTGCTCTAGGCCCCTGATCATCTTGGTTGCCCTCTTCTGCACCTTTTCCAGTTCTACAATGTCCTTTTTTAGATGTGGTAACCAGAATTGTACACAGTACTGTAGGTGTGGCCGCACCATAGTTTTGTAAAAGGGCATTATAATATTAGCCATTTTATTTTCAATCCCCTTCCTAATGATCCCCAGCACAGAATTGGCCTTTTTCACAGCTGCCACACATTGATTCAACACTTTCAACGAGCTGCCCACCACAACCCCAAGATCCCTCTCCATATCAGTCACCGACAGCTCAGATCCCATCAACGTAAACTTGAAGTTGGGGTTTTTTGTCCCAATATATATCACTTTACACTTGCCAACACTGAAGCACATTTTCCATTTTGTTTCCCACTCACCCAGTTCAGACAGATATTTTTGGATTGCCTCACAGCCTGTTTTGGATTTCACTATCCTAAATAATTTAGTGTCATCTGCAAATTTGGCCACTTCACTGCTTACCCCTACTTCTCGATCATTTATGAATAAATTAAAAAGTACCGGTCCCAGTACAGATCCCTGGGGACCCCACTTCTTACTTCTCTCCATTGTGAAAACTCTCCATGTATCCCTACCCTCTGTTTCCTGTACTTCAACCAGTTACCAATCCACACATGTACTTGTCCTCTTATCCCATAACTGCTAAGTTTTCTCAGTAGTCTTTGATGAGGAACTTCATCAAAATCTTTTTGGAAGTCCAGGTATACTATGTCAACTGGATCACTCTTATCCACACACTTGATGGCACTCTCAAAGAACTCCAAAAGGTTTGTGAGGCAAAATTTCCCTTTGCAGAAGCCATGCTCATTCTCTCCCAGCAGGGCCTGTTGTTCTATGTGCTTCACAATTTAAGCCTTGAGAATGCTTTCCATCAGTTTGCCTGGAAAGGACATTCAGCTAACTAGCCTGTAATTTCCCAGATCGCCACTGGATTCATTTTTGAAAATTGGTGTTACATTTGCTACTTTCCAGTCCTCTGGTACAGAGCCAGATTGCAGGGATAAGTCATATATTTTAGCAAGGAGGTTGGCAATTTCACATTTGAGTTCTTTGAAGACTCTTAGATGGATCCCATCTGGCCCTGGCGATTTGCTAGTTTTCAGTTTTTTGAGACAGTTTATTAATTATTAATTATTATCATGATTGATTGATTGATTGATTGATTGATTGATTGTTGAATTTATATACCACCTTTCATTAAAAACAATCTCAAGGCGGTTTACAAAAGTTAAAAACATACAATAAAATGACAATAAAATATTAAGCGAAAAATATTAAAACAAACCAAATTTAAAACTTATAAAATACAAGGATAAAAACTATACACAGGTAAAAACACATAGAAGCAGCAATAAAAACAATCATGTAAAAGCCTGGATAAAAAGCCAAAATTTAACAAGCTTTCTAAAAACTGTGATGGAGTCCTAGGAGCGAATGGCCACTGGGAGAGCATTCCAGAGTCTGGGGGCACTAACAGAGAAGCCCCTGTCCCAAGTGCACAACAGCCAAGCCTCCCTCATTGTCAGCAGAGCCCCCTCAGATGACCTTGAAGCTAGCGGCTTCATGTAGATGTTAAGCAGCATGGGTGACAAGACTGAACCCTGTGGGACCCCACAGGCCAGAGGCCACAGAGCCGAGCACTAGTCCCCCCAGCACCACCTTCTGGACCCTCCCCTTAAGAAAGGAGCGGAACCACTGCAACGCAGAACCTCTGACTCCCATACTCGAGAGGCGGCCCAGAAGGATACCATGGTCGATGGTATCGATCGTCGCCAATTATTATTATTATTATTGCATTTTATATCCCGTTCTTCCTCCAAGGAGCCCAGAGTGGTGTACTACATACTTAAGTTTCTCCACACAACAACCCTGTGAAGTAGGTTAGGCTGAGAGAGAAGTGACTGGCCCAGAGTCACCCAGCAAGTATCATGGATTTGAACCCGGGTCTCCCCGGTCCTAGTCCAGCACTCTAACCACTACACCTCACTGCTTCTTTAGAACATCATCTCTTCTTACTGCTATCTGACTCAGTTCTTTAGCCTCCATCCCTGAAAAGCCTGGTTCAGGGACAGGTATATGCTCAGTATCCTCTGCCGTGAAGACCGACAGAAAGAACTTTTAGCTTCTCTGCAACCTCCATATCCTCCTCAATAATCCTTTTCACTCCCTCGTTATCCAACAGTCCAACCACCTCCCTGGCAGGTTTCCTGTATCTGATGTATTTAAAGAAGTTTTTGTTATCCCCTTGATGCTTTTAGCCAAATGTTGTGGCCACAATTAGACTACTGTGTACAATTTTGCTCTCTGCATCTCAAAAAAGACTGGAACAATTCTGGAACTGCAGAACAGGAAAAGAGCGGTGCTGCCGGGTACAGCAGCGGTGAGCGAGGGTAGCTCCCATTCTGCTGTTTCACCAAATTCACCGTATGAAGCGACTTGCTTCATACCCGTCCTCTGAACCGAGGCATGTGTGGAGTAGGTTATTTGTTTGAATGCTATCACTTTTCTGACTTTGTGCCTCCTTTTAATTTATTTGTTGTTGTTATTGATGTCTTGATGCTTTTTATTTTTCTTGCTTATTCATCATTATTTAGCAAAAGCCGCTTCTCATGCTGAAAAGTGGAATAGAAATGGTTTAATTAATACATACCTGGACATTGTCTGAAATGTCATAGAATCAACTGAGAAGATGTGCACCCACAGAGACTAAAAAGAGTGTTTGCTCCTTTCATCAGCTGGAAACCAGAAGAGAGAGGCCTGCAGGTCATGTGATACAGCTGCAGGTGTAATTGCAGCATGTGCTGGGCATGTAGATTAGCAAGTACATCCAGCATGCATTATAGCATGCTTACAGCCTAATTTATCTGTGCTCCATTTTGGTCATTACTGTTCATGCAGCATGAATTCAAATTGGGACAAGAGCATGGGGATAATACTGCATGAAATCTTGTTGACAATAGCTTTTTATGGGCTACTGTGTTCTCTGTAATGTGTTAATTTCTTTATTTAAATAGTCCCTGAGAAGGCTAATTTAGAGTTTCTCATTGCATAAGGAAAGGCTCAAGTTTTAGGCAAACTTCTTAATATGAAAAATATTATGCAGTCAGTGAAGCTGTTTAAGCCTGTCCATTTGAAGACACCTGGAGGAGGTCAGTAAAACCCTGTATCTTAATTGCCTTAAATCTGTGACAGAATTATTAAACAAAATGAAAGGTCTCAAAAGTCCAAATCATCAAGTGTGTACACAGCAGCAAAGAAACTTTCTTGCTGAATAACTGAAGAGATGTGGATGAATACTAATAGTGAAATAGTCAAGCAAGATGAAAACAGTTGTGAAGACAGAGAAACACAGGAAGCTGCCTTATACAGAGTCAGACCATTGGTCAATCTAACTCAGTATTGTCTTCATTGACTGGCAGCAGCTTCTCTATTGTTTCAGGCAGGAGTCTTTCCCAAACCCACCTGAAGACGTCAGGGAATCTGGGAGCTTCTGCATGCAAAGCAGAAGCTCAACCAAAGAGCTCCAG
Organism: Hemicordylus capensis; assembly: GCF_027244095.1. Classification (NCBI taxonomy): domain Eukaryota; kingdom Metazoa; phylum Chordata; class Lepidosauria; order Squamata; family Cordylidae; genus Hemicordylus; species Hemicordylus capensis. The sequence continues at coordinate 88,080,766 of NC_069661.1, read as the reverse complement.
CCCCCACTGGGGAGGAGCCATTTGGCTCTACTAGGGGGAGGGCCTTTTCAGTGGTGGCACCTCATTTATGGAATAGCCTCCCCAGTGAGGCTCGCCTGACACCATCACTTTGTTCTTTTAGACGCTAGGTGAAGATCTTTCTGTTCAATCAGGCTTTTAAAAGCTGATTTTAAAAAATAGTTTTAAAAACTTTTTGTATTGTATTTTTGTTTTGTGTTGTGACTTGTTTGTCATACTTTATGTATTTTTATTGGATTTTTAAAACGAGTTGTGAGCTGGTCAGCGAACCATTTGTTATGGGGCAACTAACAAATAAAGTTGTTAATTAATGATGATGATTTACACAGTCAGACAGGTGTTATTGACTGGTTTGTTTTATCCAGACATTGAGTCCTTCCCAAGGACCTGGGATGGCTGAATTTTATTATCAGTATTGTTGCTGTTATTATTATATATATGGTCACAGAATATAGGCTGTTCCCAATAAAGTTGCTTTTTGTAATTGGCTGATGGTGATTTCTGTGGCCCCTATGGTGTTGAGGTGCTCTTCAAGGTCTTTTGGAATTGCACAATATTGTGCAAATATTGACCATGCAGTGGCTTATTTTTCCATTTTTCTGCTCGGTTCTTGACTTGTTCTTTCTTGTAGGCCTGCTTTGTTTCATTGGTGTTGAATAGTTTCTCCTTACGGACCATTTGAAGTGCAAGCTGTTTGTTAGTTAATAAGTGTTGCATCACTTCATCGGCTATTATTCCAGTTAATAATTTGAACATTGGCAGGCAGGTTGTCTATAATTACTTAGAACTGCACCTTTTGCTGGGTCTTTCATTATGAAATGAGTTTTCCCAGTTGTTAACTGTTGTTCAATATCACCTACTTGCAAAATGTGATTAAACTGTTTTGATAATTGTTTATGAAGGCTTGTTAGGTGTTTAAGCCAAAAGCCATGCAGTTCATTGTCGCCTGGTACAGTCCAATTTTTAAATGTCTTTGCTCTTTCACTTATTAATTCTGGGTTTCTTATTAGATCTTGCATTTGTTGGTTACATTTTTCAACCTCTTTTACCCAGCCTGCGTTTTTATTATAATCTATTCGATTGTCCCATAGTTGCCCCCAGAATTGCACTGTTTCTTCTTTATTTGGTGTTCCTAAGTTTCTTGCAGTTTCTCCTTCTATGCTTTGGTAGAAACGTCTCTGATTCCACTGGAATTGGAAATTCTCCCTGTGTTGTGTAATTCTGGCTTCATATCTGCTAATCTTCCTTGACACTGCTGTTATTTGCTGCTTTATTATTTCCAGGACTTCTCTAATTTTCCTTGAATCTAGATGGTATTTTTGGATCAGATACTATTTGGTGTTTTCATTCATCAGCTTCTTGTCTTTCCAAACTTTCAATTTACGAGCATCTGATCTAAGCCTGGAGATTTTATTTTCTAATCTAATCTTCCATTTAGGTGTTGTACTACTTTCTTTTTTTACAGGTCCACTGATCTTATATCCGAGCTCTTGTGTTGTTATTGTTGCTGCACTGTACATTAGTTCGTTTGTTTCTTGTAAATTATTGGTTATTTCTGCAAATGCAGCATTGACATCTTTTAATGCCTGAGCAAGTTGTTTTTTGGCAACTGTTTTTAGAGCTGGAAGTCGAACCCTGGTGGTTGTTTGGTTCATGTGCTCAGTTATTTTTTGCTTTAGTTCTTGTTGCTTTTCTGTTAAATGGCATTCAGGTTTTTGAGGTAAAGGCAAAGGGGAGGTTGCCTGGTTTTGATTTTGAAACAGTTCAGCAACAGTGGCATCCTCTATTTCCAACACCTCCTCCACCTGCGCCTGAGCAACTTCTTCAGTTGGTGGTAATTCTTCTTCCATATCTTGAGCCTGTGTTGCTCTTTGCAGTTCTTCCAGTTCAATTTCTGTGAATACTTTATTTCTTATTATGAATATTCTCTGGTCTGCTAGCCTCTGTTCTGTTACAGGGGCGTAACTATAATAGGGCAAGGGGAAACAGTTGTCTAGGGGCCCACAGCCTTGCGGGACCCCCCAGAGGCAAGTCACATGACTGACCCCCTAGCCGTGCACCCGCCCAGGCTTCCTTCAGTTGTATTCATCCTCCGAAATGGATGTGAGTGTTAAGACCTGGAGCTACCACAACAGCATGTCTTTCTCTAGTACCATTAAATGACATGCATCGTCCACAATTTACAAAACCTTTAAAAAAATAATTTAGGATGATGTTCTATTGTGGCACATAGGTTTTATAGATATAGATATACAGGTGAAACTCGGAAAATTAGAATATCGTGCAAAAGTCCATTAATTTCAGTAATGCAAATTAAAAGGTGAAACTGATATATGAGACAGACGCATTACATGCAAAGCGAGATAAGTCAAGCCTTAATTTGTTATAATTGTGATGATCATGGCGTACAGCTCATGAAAACCCCAAATCCACAATCCCAGAAAATTAGAATATTACATGGAACCAAGAAGACAAGGATTGAAGAATAGAACAATATCGGACCTCTGAAAAGTATAAGCATGCATATGTATTCAGTACTTGGTTTGGGCCCCTTTTGCAGCAATTACTGCCTCAATGCGGCGTGGCATGGATGCTATCAGCCTGTGGCACTGATGAGGTATTATGGAAGACCAGGATGCTTCATTAGCGGCCTTCAGCTCTTCTGCATTGTTTGGTCTCATGTCTCTCATCCTTCTCTTGGCAATGCCCCATAGATTCTCTATGGGGTCAGTTCAGGCGAGTTTGCTGGCCAATCAAGCACAGTACACTGTATACTTTTCAGAGGTCCGATATTGTTCTATTCTTCAATCCTTGTCTTCTTGGTTCCATGTAATATTCTAATTTTCTGAGATTGTGGATTTGGGGTTTTCATGAGCTGTACGCCATGATCATCACAATTATAACAAATTAAGGCTTGACTTATCTCGCTTTGCATGTAATGCGTCTGTCTCATATATCAGTTTCACCTTTTAATTTGCATTACTGAAATTAATGGACTTTTGCACGATATTCTAATTTTCTGAGTTTCACCTGTAGATATAGATATAGATATACAGTAGATATAGATAGATAGATAAAAAATTTACTATGCTTTTTGTTACCACTATTCATCCTCAGCTCATGAAGTAAGATTTCTTTACTTCATGAGATGAGCTTCAGTGAGGGGGGGCATTTTAAAATCTTGTCTCTGGGCCCACTACAAGCTTGCTACGCCCCTGTTCTATTATTCTGTATCTGGATGCTTCTCTTTCCAAATTTGGTACATTCTTTTTAAATAACCTCTTCTAGTTGGACTAGACTTGTAATAGCAAATCATTATTTCCTTGTTGGTGTTTTTCGTATATTTTTTCCAGTTAAGCGACGTTTCTTCCAGTAACTTTGCTGTCTTCAGCCCTGGTTGCTCAACTGAAGACCCTGAGTCCTGTAGCCCACTTGCCACCAGATGTCCAGGGACTGCAGCACCTGGCATGGTCCTTGTTGACCCAGGTGATGACTGATCCAGGATAGATTTATTAAAGTTACATCTCACCATATTGTTGATGGGAGAGGCACTCTTCGTCTGGCTCCTCTGATGAGACCTGTCCAGTATGGTTGGACCTCTGGCATAGCTCTCACCCTCCTCGGAGAACGCAAGCCCCACAACCATGCCAAGGTAGTGTCTCACTGGGGGATGATGATGATGATGATGCCCATCCAAGCACACATGCTTCTCTGCCTCAAACTGCTTTCTCCCCTTTTCTCCCTCTCAAAAACAAAACAAAACTATTGGGTTACCATATCTTATGATTGCATGCAATGTGTAGTTTGCCTTATAAAGGCATGAGAACCGGCCACTAGTTTGTCAGACTATAATATTGTTGCAATTATTATTGGCACCCTGACTGTGGAACACTTTCCTCAGGGCTGCTTGCCAGGTGCCAAGTTTAATGAGCTTTAGGCACCATGCCAAGACCATTTTATTGGCATAGGCTTTTAATATTCAGTAAAGCTGTTGCTGCTGATTTAGGTTTTATTGATTATTTTACTGCCACTGCAGTTGCTTATACTTTGAAGGCTTATAGATCTGTATTTTCAATTATGTGGTTTAATGTTCTTGTCTACTGTTGGTTTACTTTTCTTAGTGTAAATTGAAATTTGTTTAAATGATAAAGTGGAATGGAAACCTTTAAAATCAATCAATCAAATTATGCTTGCACTAAAATGAGGTAAGTGTATCTACTGGTTGACATTTAGACCAGTTCTGCACTAGTGCAATGAACAAATACGACATGCAAGAATGTTGCATAGCAGAGCGGGTGCTCGCATTTTACAATCTCTTGTGCTGTCAGTCTTCTTGCCTATGCATTACACACGTTCAACAAGGATAGCAGACAGCTTTGCATCATTCCCTGCAACATATATGGACTGAGCAACTGAGGTTTCACAGCAGGAGGCACCCCACAGGTTGTGCAAACACAACATTGGCCTGGAACGCAAGCTCCTGACTTAGCACAACTAGCTCGTGCAACATCCTTGCACTAATGCAGCATTAGTCCGGATGTCAGCCAGTATTTCTGGGACAATCATGCAGCCTGTTGTCCATGTCCAGTTGCTGGACTTCTCTTGGGTTCTGTAGGAAACCCTGGCTGCCCAAGATTCCAATCATGATCTCTTCTCAATGTCAGTGCTTGCCCTGGATGCTTCAGTGCAGGGGTGTGGTTTAACCAATGCACATCCATTTGCCTCCATCACAATTTGGTCATCCATGGAGGACTAATATCTGAAGAAGGGTCTTGTGATTAGACAGAAAGATATGGAATAACCCAAATTCATCTAGTAAATGTTGGGGCTGAGGTGGAATTTGAACTCAGGTCTGCCTGATCTAACCCAGCCTCGGGCTCTCTTTATTCTTTAGAACATTTTGCCAAATTTTACAATGAAGCAAGGTTTCTCCACTAATCTGTAAAATATTGTCACTGTAAAGCATTTCTCTCTGCCACAAATTTATCTACAGCTTCATTCCCCCTATTTACCTGTATGGTATCTCTGACTAATAAAAGTCTGTAGGGCTCCCTGACTATCTGCCTCCTAGTCCTTACTTTGTAAAGAAGCTTACAAGCAAGCTGTCACAATACTTTCAGCAAGAAAGTGTCACAACTAGTTCTGAACCACCTCTACCTAATGTCTTAGCATGATCCTAACACAAGCTAAATGCAAAGCCTGAAAGCAACTAACAAGGAATAAATTAACACTTAATCAGGAAGCCTGTCTGGGACACTCAAAAGAGCAAATTTGTGCCAAACAGATTGTCTTTTCGAAAAAGATAACTGTGGCCCTTTTAGGTTCCTATGGCAAGTTCCATACTTCTGACTAGGGATGTGCGGGCCGGCTCAATTTAAACCACAGTTTAATTTGGGCAGTCCAATTTGGGCAGCCACAATTTGGGCAATCCAAGCTTGAACCAGACTGGCCCCCAAAAGAGGAGAGCCAGTCTGAGTTCAAACCGGACCAGCCCAGTTCCTAAGAACCAGTTCGTGGGCTGGTTTGGTGATATACTTGTAAAGGGGCATCTTGTGAGGATTCTCCTTTACAAGGAAAGGAGGCATTCCCTAACCTAAAGGCTGTGGGGGGGGTGAGAGAAAGGGTACACCCCACCTTAGTGAAGGCCCCTGTCATCGGTGGGGGTGGTAACGGGGTCTTCTCCAAGCCCCCTGCGAGCCTTCTGAAGAACAGCCCAGGCCCTAACTGTGCCGCAGCCACCTCGGGATGGCTTTCAGGAGGTTAATGGGGGGCTTGGAGGAGCCCCCACCACCAACCACTGCCACCAATGTCTCCACCACCTGTGCCGCCTCTGTGAGTACCCTTTCTCTTCTCTGCGAGTACCTTATGGATTACCCTTTCTCTTCCCCCCACCCCAGCCTTTAGGATAGGGAATACCCCCTTTACAAGTAATCCTCACTGGATTCCCATTTACAAGTATATCCATGAAGCAGCCCACAAACCAGTTCAGCTTGATTCAATGGCCGGACCAGACCCAGTTTGGCCAAACTTGGTACTGGAGCTGGTTGGGTCGGGTCAAATCCAGTCTGGATTCAAACCAAACCAGCAAAACCAGTTCCATGCACACCCCCTACTTCAGACAGTTTGATAAGCATGCATTTTTCTACGTAGAGGTTACTCTCCTTAGAGGAAAAATCGAATGTGTGAAATGATCTCAACTCCTACAAACTCATATAGCAATGGTATTTTGACAAATTATAAAAAGATAGATGGAACAGGGCATGAGAACACATGGGCACACCCTGACTCTTTTAATGTCCTGCTTCCTTCCGGCCTGCTCTGTTAAACAGAACAAGATTCTGTGTCCATTCTCTAGAAGGCAGGAGAAAAGGAATTGGGAATTGTCTCCTAATCCAGGCTTTCCTTTCAGTCTTCTAATCCAGTCTTCTAATGCTGGGGTTCCCAACAGAGAGTACATGAAAGGCTCCCGGGGGTACTTATGATGCAGCCATCTGTTTGTGCCCTTTCTGAGGATTGAAGCAGATCCTCAGTGATGTGTCCTCTCCAGAAGGGAAGGGTGAAAATCCTCCTCCTTTGCTCCTGATTGGCTAGCTATGTGCTGTAGCTCAGCGTACCCCTCAGCTTGACTGACAGGGTTCAGAAAATTAGCACTGAGTACTCCCATTGAAATTAATGGAACAAGTTTACTTGGCCCATTAATCTTAGTAAGACTCCTTATGAGTAACTTAGTGTAGATGTGAGTCATTGACTGCAGTAATCTGTCCCTAACTATAACACTTACATTTGTATATTGTATACACATGCACGTAAATGTTACAATTATGAGACAGCCTACCCCAATCATGGGCTTGCATCCTGAATAAATTACTCATAAGGAATCTTATTGAAATCAATGGATAATTTAACTTACCCAAGTAACTTGGTTTGGAGTAGCCTTCTCAAACATTTACATGTGTGTGAAAGAGAGATACACAGACGCAAACTCTATGGGGTTCCTGAGTTGAAGGTTTGCATCAGAAGGGGTACACTTGATTTTTAAAAAAAGTTTGGGATCCCCTGTCCTGATGGATGGACTGAAGAGCACTCAAATGTCCAACCAGCTGGTTCCAACTTCAAGACATATGTGTTCCTCAAGTATGTCTGAGTTCTGCCCCACAAAGCATGAATGCACTACACTGGTTGCAGATTTGCCACGAGCCCAATTCAGGGTTTTAACACTGACTTATAAAGCCCTGAACAACCTGGGCCCCAAATACCTGAATGAACACCTTCTCCCATATAGACATTGTGTACATTCACAATGTGTACATTTGCCCAGAGACACAAGTTTTGGGTGGTATAGAAATATTTTAAATAATTTTAAATAAATAAATTCAGGAGAATGTTGAAGACACACCTCTTTATCCTGGCCTTTGACTAGAGATGTAGTGGTTCTTCCCCTCTCAGGCACTGTATTTTTTTTACTGTATTTTTTATTTTATTATGTTGAATTTTAATTATGTTTTATATTGGTTTTATTGTAACCCACTCTGAGGCCTTTGGGTATAGGGCAGGCTAGAAATATAAATCAACAAACAAACAAATAAATATTGAATAAGCTGATTCCAGTTGATTCCAGGACAGCACAGATTCCGGATCAGTTGGACAGAGTTGGCCTGAAACATTTTGTGCTCTAAGTGACTACACCACATGATATAAAATTTCTGCCACAGGATCCTTTGTGGATCCCTTGTGGGAAAAGATACTGGAGCACAACTTGTGGATTGTACAAAGCTGCACACAAGCAACTTGTGTCTCAGAACCCTATTTGGAATCATCTGGGACTCCAAAGAATCCTAGGGTGTTTCTCTGGGATTGCATGGTGCGCTATTGACAGCTTGGATTACTTATGATGGAATTCTTTATGATCAGTTTAGGGCTTATTTCAAATGTTACTGGCTGAGGTGATACAGTCTTCTCAAGGAATTCTTAGTTTTTGCAGGTGGGTTTGCTTGTTTGAAAGTATCTGTATGTAACTGAAAACTGTGCCTCGGTTTTACCATCTCAGGGAGTATGGCAAGTTTCCTTGGCGCTTTCCAGATTGCATACTACAGCAGTGTCACTACGTGTCCACTAAGTGTGCTTCCGTACTGCTTGTGTCTTGACATCGCAGTCCATGCACTGTCAGCAAGGTGCTGTTCACATTTCTGATGCCTTCTTTCAGGTGTTATCTTTGCGTTTCAGTGCTACAACATAGCATATGTGTTGCAGGAAAATAGCTGTATTTCCCTGTTGTAGGAGGGATCAGCAGGTTTGCGCAAGCTGCGGGGGGGGGGGAACTGCTCCCCCTGTTGGTGGTTTTGCACAACAAACAGCTTCCACCCTTCTTTATTTACATTTTCAATATGATCCTGCCAAGCCGAAGCATTATAGCACTGTAGAGCTCACAGTCTCAAGTCAATCTGGAAAGTTCCCAGGTGAAAGGACTGCATCACTTTAGTCAGGAAGCATAAAAATGAGCCCTTAGGGCACACTGAGAGATGCCATGTTTACAAGCTCCTATTTTGCTCTCCTTTGAGAATGTTAAATCCAGCCCCATGGTGCACTGGGATGTGTGAAGTATTGTTAATCAGGATACTATCGTAGGTTTCAATGGTGGTGGTGGCAGCAGCAGGGAAGAGGTTTTGGTAGGTTTTTGATATATTCAAGATTAAATTGCAGAAAGCAATGTATTCTAAAAGTTTTTGTTGTGATGTTACTTCACACTCTCTAGAAGCAGAAGTGTTTCTGAGGAAGGAGCCACGTGTAGGTCTAAAACAAAGGAAGGAGTTTCCCCCATCCTTCCTATGTAGTACCCCTAAAATTATTGGTTTTCCACAACAATAACACTTTATCCCTGAAGTGTTGATAAAGCTAGAAATGAAAAAGCCCAGTATTAAACTACAAAGGAAACAGTTCCGAAGAAGGCTAGTACAGGGGCTTTGAAGCTGTTAAAGGCGTAGGAAGGACCTGATTGACTTAGGTGGGATTTGGATCAGGCCCTGTCTGAGTCCCAGGGTTTTTCCAAATCAATGTGTCACAAAAGAGTTCTGAGAAAGGCTTTGAAGAAAATAATCTCGGTTTTCTTCCTACACCAGTGAAGGCACTGATTATACATATATATCTGGGAAACTTGAAAAGTGACACATAATTTTTTCCCCAGGGATGGTGACATTCCAAATGTTTCTCATATAATGCATCATACATTACAAAATTATATTGTTCCTATTGGATACTCAGTGGCAGGAGTACCTCATCCTAACAAGCCAGGGCAGTGCTAAAGGAGGCACAGCTGCTGCTCCTTCTGGAAGCTTCATTTACTCCTCTCTGTCCCACGCCACACTATCCCAGCATTAATGAGCGCCATGCTGCCTGCAGGCTGGCCATTCATCAGGTAGAGCTGTGCCGGCCAGTTTATTACTGACCAGCCTACACAGCTCTACCTGATGAATGGCCAACCCACAGGCAGTGCAGCTCTAATTAATGCAGGGGTAGGACAGGGTGGGAGAGAAAGGAGAAAATGGAGCTCCAGGAAGGAGAGGCAGCTGTGCCTCCTTTGGTATACACACACACACACACACACACACACACACAGCTCATTAGGATGATTTGCTCCTGCTAAGTGGGAAACTGCACAGTAATGTGAACAACTATTTTGGGGACACACTTTTTTCACTGAGCACTAACTACTTAAAAAGTAGTTGTTTAGAGTTCAGAGACTAAATACTACCCATAAAGCAGTTTTAACTACAGTGAAGTGCTTTTTGGGAGAAGTAATTTTGTAAGGAGTTTGACATAAAGTGGTTTAAACTACTTAAAAAACAAACAAGCTACCTCTCACCCCACCAGTCTAGGTTGAAAATTAAGTCTTAAAAAAATAATTGCTAAGTAAGTTAAACAAAACAATTATCTTGAGTTCAGGGACTTAGGGCATTTACTTTCCTCAAATAACCTGTGCAAACTGTTGAGATTATAACTTTCTCTACTTCACTTAAGAAGAATTCATAATTAAGACTCTGATCCTAGCATATACCTGTAAGTAATCAAACCAGATGCCATGCTCTGCACCCTTCTGGTGCAACTGCTGTCTTCCTGGGTCAGGCTGAACTGTAAGAATATTCTGTAGTCATCCCTCTTAGAAATAGTACACACTGAGCATTCTCTGAGCAGCTAACTGTGGGAATACAAAGTTACCACCTTGTGGTAACTGTAGGCATACCTGTATTATTCTAAGTATCTAATTTGGTATTTGTAAGGACTTTTCATTATGACAATAATGAATAAAATTATTACTGCTAATATTTAAAGCAATGATGGTTAACAACCTGCAACAGTAGTTCCATTATGCAGTTTGAACAACTTTGTATGATGTAGTTGTAAATACCATTCAACTACATGAAAAGTAGTTTAACTAATAGTTTAAATACTTGCAGTTGCACTCCTGCTCATCACCACAATTTTATTCTATTAAAACAATGTGTTACTGCCTTTACAGTGCACAAGGTGGTGCACAACCAATAAAAACAAGTCAACAATAAAAACCATTACACAAACAAAAATCAAAAGAATAGGGCTAACAAATTAGCCAGCTGAACAAAAGACAAAACTGAAGGCATTTATCACTCCCTCTGGGAGGCCGGTAAAGAGGGTAAAAATTCAGAGCTCGGTGGAGAAATCATTCTGTAACTTTGAGGTGATTGATGTAAACTCCACTTCTCACTGCAATCGTTTTTATATCACAAGGAGTTAGGGGGGCTATTCATATGAGTGTGCGGGCTATTCATGACAAGCACGGTGCCTTGGGGGATTCCCCTCATCAGACAGCTGCTCTAGGCACCCATCTCTGTGTCTCCTCAGGCTGTGTTTGGGGAAACACACGATCCCAGCAGCCAAGATAAGGACACACTCACACCTTTAACCTCGGCTAAGAGCCGGGCTATGGAGCAGGGTTAGTCTGGACAGAAGTACCAGAATACGTGTGGAACCTGGTGTTCCACATGAGCAGCCTAACCCAGGCTAGGCTGCTCATGAGAAAAGTCTTGGAATCTGCTTCAGGACCTTATAAGAGGACTCAAGCAGTATGAGGAACAACACAGAGAAGAGGCACCCTCTGAGATATGTGGGACCTAGACTGTAAAAGGCTCTAAAAGGTAAGCACAAGCACCTTGAATTGAATCCAGAAGCAAATTGTTGTTGGAAAAAACTGGCTGAATATTTATGCCACATCCCTCAAGAGATCTGTGGCAGCATTCTACACTAGCTGATTAGAATTAAATTGCACTTTAAAATGTTACAATGAACCTGTGGGGAGAGAAAAATAAAACAGCATTATATCCTAAAAAAAGTATTTTGAAATTTCAGTAATTTCTACTCCTTACTGAAAAGCAGCTTAAACTAAGCTCCCAATTGCCTTCTGCCACTAGTGCTGGCCTTTACAACGTGTGACCTATCAAGCACATTACAGGTCAACAGCCACGTATTATGACTCATCAGGTTCTTCATACCCCTGTCCCAACTTTTGCAGTACTAGGTAGGTGGCAAAATCAGATGATTTCATGAGCCCCTGAAAGATGTTGGAAATTACCCTAATCCAGGTTCCAAGCCAGGCACTTACCCCCTAGATGAGTCTGATCTCTCATCGGACAAGGAACCAGTGGAAAGAACCACCTGAGAATGACAGAGTGAACCGTGTTCCCATACCCTCAGTCATTGAAGACTCACTAGAATCCCTATCCAGCCATGGCTCAGAGAACACCCCAGACCCCCATCCTCCACCTGACTGGACCTTACCTACAAATGTAGCCCTAATTCATAACAGACCCAGAAGATGACTGAAAAGGGGCCTACTTGGGAGTTGCTTCCGCTTGCTGGAAAGGGTGTGGCCCTGTTGTGACCTTTATAAGTGCTTTCCTGCCCATAGGATCCTGCTGCTTGCCTGCTACTGTATGTCATGAGCTCCCAACAGAAAGAGGTGAAGGCAAAGATGGTGACAGTGACAGTGGCATCATCAAGAGGCAACTCAGCTGGTAGCAATGGTTTGCTACAGGGAAATCACTCCCTGCTGCTGATTTCCTGATCAGTTCACAGACCCTTAACTACATTCTCCATGCTTGTGCTCTTATCTCCTGCTCCCTGTTGCCTACTCCTTGAAACACTGACTGGGGCCTGTTCCGCAACTTGCAGCAGTTTCTTGGCTCCAATCCCTACCTGTGCCAGGTCCATATTCTCTGCCTCACTACACCTGCAGTGAGTGTTCCTCACCTATCCTGCACATTATTGGACTATTCCAAGCTGTGAGTATGATAAACGACATAGCTGATGGGATGCATTTGGCCTGGTGAGCTACAAGTTGTGTAAGAGGCATCAAATAATAAAATGTGGTGAGTTCTCCAGAGGCTTCTCAAACTCAATTCCCAGCCTGGTCTTTCCATCCAGATGTTTGCCCCCCCCTTTATGTCCTATTCAGGGGGCTAGCTGTAATTGAACAAAGTGGGACCAATGTGCCTGGGCCCTTGAGGGGAGATTGGGTCTGCTGGCAAGATGACAGTTTGCTCTTCACTCCCCCACCTCCCTGACTCACTAGCATGCTGTTGGCTCCTAATTAAAGAGTGCTTCCTGTCTTCAAGCAAGATGAGTACTCTCCAGGAGGGGAGGGTAATGTGGATCATGCAGCATCCCTCTCTCCTTTTGATTGGCTGGCTAATACTTAGGTTCATCCCACCCTCCCTCAGCCTGATTGACAGGCTCAACAGCAAAGAAAATATTGTGTAGCATCCATCAGTCACAAGAGGAGGGGGAGGGAAAGATGCTGCCTGACACTCCTCCTCCCTCCATCCTAAAACTGAGAAAGATCTTCAATTATAGCAGCTTAGGATGGTTCTCCATAGGCATAGCCAGCGTGGTGTAGTGGTGTAAGAGATTTTTGTCACCCTCTTACAGTGGTTAGAGTGCTGGACTAGGACCAGGGAGACCCGAGTTCAAATCCCCATTCAGCCATGATGCTAGCTGGGTGACTCTGGGCCTGTCACTTCTCTCTCAGCCTAACCTACTTCACAGGGTTGTGAGGAGAAACCTAAGTATGTAGTACACCGCTCTGGGCTCCTTGGAGGAAGAGCGGGATATAAAATGTTAATAATAATAATAATAATACATTAATCTATGGTATAAACAGAAACTTTCTTCACACACTTATAACACATCATGCTTAAAACAGCAAATTGTTTCACTTTCCTATGATGCAACTTGTGAACCCAGGTCTGCAGCTTTTGCTAAGGGCTCAGTGAGAAATACAGAAAACAATCAATACATTACAAGCAATTGAACACATATAAATGCTTGAGTACAATAATGTATAAAGCATGCAGTTATATCAAAAGGCATGAGAGTACATAAAGCTTGTAATATAAAAAGGCTTCAGCCAATACATATAAAAAGGGATACAACTGCATTGGGGAAAACTGGGCCAATCCCTGTCAGATTCACTAAAAGCCAACTTCATTTAGGATGCCTGAATCAGAATTAAGGGCCAACATCCAGACTAAACCTTCACCAACATGCCACAATTTTTATAGCATGGGGAGAGGAGTGACTTTCAGTGATTTCCTTCTTCTCTCTGCAGCTGCCTTAGCCTCCCAAAACAATGTCACTGAAGGTTCCCCGACCATAGTTTTGTGGGGCAAAAGGGGATGCAGAAGGAAGGGGAGATCACCAAAACTCACCCATCTCCCCATGAATGATAGAAAACCTAGGCCTTTGACATAGGATTGGTCTGGATATCAGCCATTATAGCCACAGGTTTTGGCATAAAACAGAAAAGCGAACCAATCAAACCATTTCTTTGAGCATTCTATAGATGTTTAAGGAAGAGTCAATAAAAATATTCTTCTGCTATTAGTACAAGGCCAACAGAGAAGAGACTTTCCCTATCTGTATATTCTGAGAAATATTTTATCTAATCCACTAAGGCTTTTACGAAACAAAAGTCAACATCACTATTTGAAAGTAGAAGAGAACCAATTTCCTAGAGATAGCCAACACTCAGAATGTTTTGGAAATGACCTCTGGGTATTTTTATATATGTTTTTCTCAAGTCTTAACTTGCAAGTGTAAATTCATCATCATTCACAAGCATTTGGTCCAAAACATCATTACTTTACTTCCTCTTTTGCAACAAATGAAAATTCAGGAAATGTTTAGGAATTTTAAAACACCCTACATCTCAGATGAGTAAATGATACTTCTAATTGTATCCCTCACAGTAGCTGCACAGACAAGAGCACACAATGTGAGAGCTGGGTAGAGCCTGCAGCAAACCCACATAAGAAATTAGGGTGCGGGGTAGTACAACTCCTTGTATGAGAGTCAATTAGACATTATATTAACTGATGATGGGACCTTGGGAGAAGACCAAGTCATGCCCTCTGCCCTCACCATATGTATATTGAACATAATGTCTGAAAGAGCCTACATGTATCTATGTAAGTGTGAATCTGGAGTAATAAATGGTGGACAAGACCAGATTTAATTATGAAAAACATTAGAGAATTATCTGAACAGAGATCCAAAGTAGGCACCGTTCACTGAAGAAAGATTGTCAGAGCCAATATGTGCTGTAATTCTATTATCACCTCCATTCCTCTGGATTATTAGATATGTAAGGATTATTTCACAGCCAGGCTGGGGTCAGCTTGTACCATTGGAGGGGACAGAGGAGTCACTTGGCCATGCCTCATGGCCCCAAATAACAGCGGTAATAAATGTTTCTTCTTGGGTTTTCCAGCAAGATGCAATCATGAAGATCACAAGTTCATTTCTGCAATCAAAAAAGATTAAAAGGAAGGGGGGGAATCATTTTGATATGTCTATTTTTATCTCTCCTGAGCATCCAGCCTAGAGATGAGCTGTTTCAAAAGCATCATCCCGCACAGAAGGAAATGCCTTCCTTTCATATTAGATTTTACCATCCAATTCAACAACAGAACTGCTTTTAATCCCTTTGTGTATAACCTTTGAAAGCTTCCTTCTCTCTCTTCCACAGCAAATGTCACCATAACAGCTCCTTGTCCACAATAAGCATGCAAATAAGCAAAGTCAGGTTCTGTGAGATTCATTGTCTTGTGATATATAACTTAGTTCAGTACAGAAGGATAGCTATAGATAATCTACTATTGATGTGCTGAAAATTGTGAAATGCTATGTATCTTATGGATAACCAATGACACTTATGTCATAGTTCTGTAGACCAGCAGTGTCCTCTGTTTGTGGAATTTTTCATCTGTGTGCGAAATTAAATTTGTTCTGGGCAGCAGTATCAAGGCATTGTGTGCGCACATGCATTCAGTGTGGGGCCTTCCTGATTCAACCTGAGTGGGATCTAAAATTAACTGAGCGGACAACAAAAAATGTGTGAGTGTGCACACATGCACACACCTTAGAGGGAACACTAGAGACCAGGAGACCAAAATTGTAAATTTTATCATAAAACTTGTATCCTCCCTCTTGGAAGGAGGCCATTGTGATGCCCATTTATAAACGTGGTTCTCACTCAGATCCCTCCAACTACAGACCAATTAGTCTTCTGTCGATAGTGGACAAGCTTTATGCACGTTATCTACTGGCTAAGTTGGAGGGCTGGATGCTTGATTTCAATGTTCTTGGCCCTGAACAGGCTTGCTTTCGGGCGAACCACTCCACCCTGGACCATTGTATGTGACTGCATCACTTGGCCACTAAGTATACAAGTTCCTTTAAGGGCAAACTCTTTGTTGCATTTATGGATCTCCAAGCTGCTTTCGATTCTATACCTAGAAAACTATTATGGACCAAACTCACAACAACATCTATTGATAGCAGACTTTTATTTCTGATAAAACAACTTGATGCTGACTCCTCTATTCGAGTCAGGTTTGACCCGAAAGGGGCCCTGACAGATTCCATTGTTACGTCAAGAGGAGTCAGGCAAGGTTGTCTTTTGACCACAGCCCTCTTTAATTTATTTATTAATGACCTGGCCTCTGAGTTGAATAAGGTGGACGTTCACACCCCTAAGCTGGCAGACCACTGGGTTCCGGTGCTCCTATATGCTGATGATTTGATCCTCTTGTCCCAGACCCGAATTGGTCTCCTCAGACTTTTGAGAGCGTTTGCCCAATATTGTAATGATAACCATCTTTCCATTAACTTTGCTAAATCTAAGGTGTTGGGGTTCTCGAACGCCAGGAAGGTTTACAACTGGAATATCAACCATATTAAGATCGACCAGGTTTTTTAAGTTTAAATATCTTGGTATTTATTTCCCATCAAACCTTAATTGGAAATCACAGCGTTTACATGCAATCCATACTGCACGTTCCACATTATATTATTTTCTCCATTTTTTCTTCACAGGTGGCCAGTACATACCTATGGCTCTCAGTGTTCCGAGCCAAAATTGTAGCTCAAATGCTCTTTGGGGCTCCGCTATGGATTCAGGGGATACAGTCAGAGATGGATTCTATTCAGTCCAGATTTCTCAGAGCTATTTTTAGAGCTCCAAGATGTGTTTCCTATGCTGCTTTCTTTGTGTCTGGAGTCAGGTTCCTATTCCATTGCCTTTTGGGCTTGGGAGTTTACACTAACTCGCTGGCTCAAATTTTGCCATGGGTCTCATGGTTCATTGTATATTCAACTTATGTGGAGGGACAACTTCCCTAACCCTTGGTTATTTGTGGTTACCAAAAAAGTGCTGAGTTTGGGGCTTTCTCCCTCCAGTTTATTGTCTCTGTGTTTTACCAGCACTAAGGCTATTATGATCCAATGTCTTAGAGACATTGAGTATTGCCTTGTCTCCTTAGCGAATAGATGCTGCTCTCCCATATATCTTGGTATTTCCCTCCCTGCTCGAAATCATCCTGCTAAATATCTCTCCACGCTCCATCTAGTTAAACTGAGGTCAGCCTTTGCAAGAGCCAGGCTGAATGTTTTACCCTCTGCCTTGCTCCTTAGAAGGTTTTGCAAGGATTCCCCTGTTTTGGGGCTATGTTCTTGTGGAGAGGGCTGTTTAGAAACAGTTGCTCATGTGTTTTTGTACTGCCCTCTTTTTCGTGACTCACGGAAAGAATTACTAACCCCCCTATTTGATCAGTTCCCAGGCAGCCCTGACTCATTTTATCTTAATTTATGTCTTGCTGATGTTAATGTGGGTATTATCAAACTGGTTGCTAAATTTTTATATGGGGCTATGAAACTGACCTCTTGTCATGGCATTATATGAGGCTGATTATGTATCTTTTATTTATTTATTTTTATTTTATTTTTTACATTTTATATCCCGCTCTTCCTCCAAGGAGCCCAGAGTGGTGTACTACATACTTGAGTTTCTCCTCACAACAACCCTGTGAAGTAGGTTAGGCTGAGAGAGAAGTGACTGGCCCAGAGTCACCCAGCTAGTATCATGGCTGAATGGGAATTTCAACTTGGGTCTCCCTGGTCCTAGTCCAGCACTCTAGCCACTACACCATGCTGGCTCCTTTTAGTTATTTTATGCTGTATATTTATCTATGGTAACTGTCTAAAGTTTTAATTTTGTTTGGCTTACGGCCGTAAATAAAATGATTGATTGATTGATGGATTGATAAAACTTGTAGTACAATTTGTCATTCATATACAGCTATATATATTTTGTATTTTAAAATTTGTTCTTCCACTTGATAACACAGTAAATTGCACAGCAAAACTGTAGCATTGTAGAAAACTACACACACACGGACACAGCCAAGAACAAATAAATCCTTCCCTATAGGGAATATAGTGGCTGACATCCAGAGTGTAACTGCACTAGTGCAATGAACAAAGATGCACCCACACAAGAATGGCATGTGGCTGAGGGGATGCTCAAAGTTGTGCAATCCCTTTTGCTCTAGGCCCAGGTGCACCACATGCTTGCATAACAAGGATAGTCGATAGCTTTGCGTAATTTTCTGCAAAATATTTGGATTGAGAAAGAAGTTTCACATCAGGAGACACACCACCAGTGTACAAGCACACACTGTTGCACCAGTACAGCAGTAGTTTGGAGCACAAGCTCCCAATTTAGCAGAACTGGCTAGCAGAACATCCTTGACTAGTGCAACATGTTTGCATTAGCACAGCATTAGTTTGGATGTTTGGATGGAGCATTATTCCCTATTCTACATTACAATGTAAATATTTATATGATGCTAATTTTAACCAGCTGTAGTATTTGTCAGCCC